>NC_140591.1:294067670-295391141 GCF_964204655.1 Triturus cristatus
ATTGTCACCTCTGTAAATCAAAGGCTGCTAAGATTAATACCCAGGCCCAATAAGGTTCGGAAGATTGGACATAGGTATGCAGCTTTGGACTTGCTTTTGGCATCGCAGTGCATAGCTATACACTGGCTTTCACTGCATACACGAGAACTCCAAACTTGGATATGGGATTTGACTCAATGGGCAGTTGGAAAGGAGCGTTGCTTAAGGAAGGTGTGGCCGCATAAATAATTACAAAATAGTACTGAAGGTTCGTTGGAGGACGAGGAGAGCACAATAGAGTGCAGAGGTTCGGAGATTGGGTGATTAGGGAATCTGATATGGAATCTTCTTCTTTCTCCTCATTCACATTGGAACTGAGGCTGATGCACCTTGTGAGGAGCGCCGAAGGAGCAGAGGAAAGCACCAGATGAGCCGTGTGCCAGAGTGGCGAGTGGGGGCTAACCAGACCAGCGGGCTGGTGAGCTGTAGTAGGGGAAAATACGGGAAGAAAGGAAATCGGGATTCTGGATGCCGTATGCCTGCCTCCTCCTCGGCCACATGTTCCCGCAGTGTGGGAGCTCGACCACGGTTCAAGCAAGTAGCTAGGTCAGTCAGAATTTACAACCTTGATGAAGTCCCATAGGGGAGAAACGCGTTGGATGGACTACTTCTGTCAATTGCAATATTGAATAATTGAATAAAATTGGATTAAAAAAGATTCACAAGGCTCCCGAAGGACTACATTAAATTAAATCACGATTATTGGATGGATTGTTGGGAAAGGGTATAATCGTTTGGATTATTGTAAGAACACTAATTTATATAATTTTACGCTCCTTTTTTGTTGTTGTTTGTACCATGTGTTTATGGTGGCTTCTAGGCAGTGGGGGTCACAGAAAGTTGAGTGTTTGGATAATAGAGACATAATGAACTACACCCCGGTGCGCCTTTTCAAGCACACACTGCTAGTGTGCTTTTTCTAGCCAGGAGTACATGTTTTGATTAGGCAGAAGTTGTGTGATTTCCCAAAAATAAATGCTTCCCCTCTACACAGCTGTGATCATTTTGTTTATTTATCCAGCTGCCTGATGCTGAACCTTCAGGGGCACGCACATACCGTTGCCATGCTATTGAAGTGTCTTAGATAACTAGATGATTTACATTGTTTTTCTCTGGCAGAAGCACAGATGAAAAGAGGGCAGTAATTAACTTACATTAATTTTACATGGATGTCTTGACGGTTCAACTGTCACTTGACTTCTTGTGATTAACTAAAAAGAGGTTTCAGATTCCTACTGAGAGAGGGTTTTAGGCTCCACCCACATGTTGGTTCCTCTGATTAAAGGATTTCATTAAAATGTTTGTGCTTCCACTAAAAAAACTGCACGTATTGCACTTTTTGGCTTGTGGCCACGTTTATACTTGATGCAGCAGGACTGAGTTGGTTATGGTAGCAAGGCACTGATCATGGCTATAGACCTGATCCTTTTATTATAAAATGTAATGATTAAGGCTCTAAGCCTGACTCGTTTATGGTGCAAAGCATGTGTTAAAGTTGATGGGCCTTTAGATGTGGATTGTTATTACTCTATATTAAAACCTACAGATAGGTTTTTCGTTGCATAGAATCTAGCAGATTAACATAGTAGGCAAGAGTTTTGATGATGGCGACCCACTCTGACAAATGCTAGGTGGTTTCACTGTGATTCATGTTAGGTCCTGTTGAGAGGGGTTGAATATGATTTTTAGTTGCAAAAAGTCTGGCAGATTTCATAGGTTGGATCTGTTTATTATGAAACGTTATGACAAAGCCAGTAGGCCTGACCTACTTATTGTGAATAGCATACTTTAAAGACAATAGGTCTTAAGGATGGATTGTTATTACATGGAGTGCTAAATCCTGTAGGTAGATACTTGGTTACATGGAATTTCACATATTACAGTAGTAGGCAATGGTTTTAGTGTGGATGGATCAACAGAACAAACTGTGGGGATTGAAGATATGCACTACAGTAATCCTTATTAGGCATTCTTTGGCGAGATAGTATTTTGCTTTGCCAACTGTAATTTTGTATACATTTGTACATTATTGATTGTATACCGGATGGTTGCCTTGTGGAAAGTTTAGCCTCAATACAGTGGGCTTAAGTTGGTTCTGGTTACAAACCAATGCTAAAGGCTGGTTGCCTGATTCTTTATTATAAGTTGCGATGAAGGCAGTAGGCCTGACATATTGATTGTGAAAAGCATATGTTAAAGTCAGTAGGCACTTACAGGTGGATTGGTATTACTCTGAATTAAAGACTACAGATAGGTTTTTGTTCCACGGAATCTCATAGATTACCTTAGTGGCCAAGGGCTATGATTTAGGTCTCCCTCTGACAAGCTATGAATATAGAAGATGTGCTCCTTGAGAATCATCGCTAAGCCCTGTTAGAAGATATACTACTTTGCTTTGCCAACTGTAATTTTGTATACATTTGCAATTTTATGACTGAAAGCCTGATGTTTGCCTTGTGGAAACGTGTATGCTCAGTACAGTAGGCCTGAGTTGGTTATGGTGACAAGACAATGATAACAGCTGTTGGCTTGGTTGGTGTGCAGGAAAATGTTGGGCCTGATGCTATAGTTCTGGCCTGTTTATTATGATGAATAATTACCAAAGCAGTAGGCCTTGTTTATTTATTGTGAAAAGCATATGGTAAAGCCAGTAGGCCACTAACAGTGGATCGTTGTCACATTATCTTTAAAGCCGTAGAAAGGTTTTTGGTTTTATGTACTCTTAGAAATTACCCTCATAGGCAAGGATTATGGTGTTTTTCACAGACTTTGACAAACTCTGGAAGTACAATTACACTGTGCCAGGGCTCTTGTCAGGAGGCCACTGGAGCTTTCACCAGCCATTGCCCCTTGCCAGTGGTGCCACTGATCGTACCAACACAACTAACCATCACATTCCTATAAGTGTGGAAATAGACTTTTAATATACATTACAAATGACTAACACCTGCCGCCAAAGATATTCTTATAGGTTTGGGTTGCAGGTATTACTCATTTTAATGTATATTGAATTATTTAACATCTGTTGTTGTGCTCATCACAAAATTAGACAAACAGTACCACCAGGTAGCAGGCTGTCAAAAATGCTGATGTTGACAATAAAGTGCAGGTGCTGGGTCAAATTAAGCACTAGGTGTAACCTGTTTATAATATATGAGAACAGTCCAGCCCGAGCGCCTTTTCAATGCCTTTGCAGCATGGATACCCACTTCTATGTTTAGTTTTGTGACATATGCGTTTAGAAGGCAGCATGTTTTCTTTTGTCAGATAGAAACTTGTGGCCTCAGATTCCCTACCTTCGATTTATCCTCAGACGTCAGTATCCCTGCTCGCCGGTAGGTGGCATTATTCGGCTCCACCTGGCGTTGTCTGCTCCGGAAGTTTCAAGCGCTTTGCCTATATAGGTGTCACCCCAGCGCACTGATGTCAGTTCTTTTCTGTCTGCACCAGTGAGCGCAGCTTCAAATAGAGCTACCCCTGTCACTTTTTCACTTGCTTCTTTTAAAACTTTTGTTGAAGTTTTTTTCAAGACTTATCCCCTGGTGTGGCAGGGTTGTCCACAAGGAAGGCTGGATTCAAGCCCTGTGACGTCTTTCACCGGCAAATGTCGGTGACTGATCTGCACCTCGTCTGTCTCTGATGCCTTCAGCGCGATCACGATGCCAGACCTCCGACGCTTGTTGCACCATGCACCCTATGGCTTTGAGGGTGTGATCCCTCATGCTCCTTGCTGAACGGTGCCGAAACGGTCTCAATCCAGGTCAACAGGAAGGTCCTGAGATTAGTCATAGAGCCATAGATCTTTGTTGCAGTCAAAGTCGTCCCACTCTGGTAAGTCCACAAAAAGAAAAAGAGCATGAAGTCGAATAGGTCTTTGACTTAATCCTGTCCATCAAAGTCATCCAACGAAATGAGGGAGCGTCATCACTCGAAGCCTGGCTCCCCAGTTAAGCCTACGTCTGCTCCGTCTCTGAGCCTTGCTGAGTTTCCTGGATGCGGAGCAACCCCCCCCCCCCCTCCCTCCCTGCCCAACTCCAAGAATTCTATGGGGTCACACACCTCATGTGGTTGGTCCTTCACCGCTGGAGCACCTTCGGACCACGTGGATTCAGGAGGGACAGCGTTTTCCCCATTCTTTTCCCTGACTCTGACACAGAGCCAGAGGGGTGTCGTCTGATTCCAATTCCAGTGTTGACTGGAGCCATTCCCTCCAGGATGGAGCCTGAGTCCTATTCTTATGAGCTAGGACTTGGGGAAGATTGGGACTGGCCACAGGATCCTGAAGAATACCAGCCCTTCGAACCTAATATGGACTGGTGTGAGTAATTGGCAGATGCCTGTTGACTTGACACCTCACTAGATACTGGCTTGGTCTCTCATTCTACTGTTGCTACGGAGGAGGACGCCACATTTGCTATGGTGGTGAGGAGGGTGAAGTACTCGGTCTTCAGTTGCCCTCCATTGCTGTCTAGACTAATGTCTTGATGGAGGTGCTTCAACTGGGATTCACTGCTCCAGAATCGCTTCTCCCATTTAATGAAGCCCTTATGGACGTCCTGCTCGGGGCCTGGTCCAAGCCTCCACTTCCCAATAAATCCTGGCGCATTTCCTTCCGCCCCACCGGATAGGGAATTGAAAAGGCTTGACACCTTTTGAAAGAACATGTTTTCTTCCGCCAGCCTGGCATTGCTGACTGTGAACACTGCATGCCTTTTCGGCCGTTGCTCCCATTCCCTTTGGGATTTGGTTGCACAGGTGCTGCCTACGGTTCCTGAGGAGGCCCGGCCGTATACTCTCCCAAAATATGGCTGATGGGAGAGACAAAGCTAAGTTCATAATCTGATCGGCTGGACATGACCGACTCACTAGGCAGAGTAGTTTCTTCATCTGTGGTCTGACTGCGCCATGCCTGGCTGAGGACAACTGTCTTTTCAGGGAATATCCAAGTTTCACTTATGGACATACTCTTCGATGGCTGCCAACTCTTCAGGGCCAAGGCGGACTCAGTGCTGGAGTGCTTCAAGGACAGCAGAACTACGGGCAGGTCCTTGGGTCTTTCCAACGCTTCTGATCTAACCAAGTCTGCTTTTTGCACCTTTTGTGGCTAAGGAAGTGGCTTCCAGACGCGTCTTCACCCATCCAGCGACCATAGCCCGCAAGCTCCTCAGCCCCTGCGTGGCGGACGACGCACCACCGATAGAACCTGTTGGTCAGGTAGTCGGATCTCTGCCCAGTCCACCCCCACACTGGCAGCCGCAGCCTCCAAACCTCTTTAGTTTGCCCTCCAACCATCATGGGCAACCAGTGGGCGCCAGAATACGCCATTATCTGCACCACTGGAGGTCAATAACTTCAGACTGCTGGGATCTCCAGATTGTCCGAATGGGACTACTCCCTCCCATTCGTCACTCCCCCTCCACCCTTGCCACCCATTTACGACAGGCTGAAAGAGGACCATTTATCTTTGCTCTGCCAGGAAGTAGCGGCTTTCTTGGCCATAGAGTTGGTGCCAACATCAGAAATAGGTTTTGGTTGCTATTCCCATTATTTTCAGGTGCAGAAGGACAGAGGCCTTTGTCCTATCCTAGACTTGTGCCATCTCAATTTCTACCTGAAAAAGGAGACATTCAAAATGCTCACGCTTGCACAGGTCTTGTCTGCCCTGGATCCGGGAGACTGGATGGTAGTGTTTTAGTTTCTGGACGCTTATTTCCACATCCCCTTCCTGCCTGCCCACATATGTTACCTGTGGTTCATAGTAGGCCAAGAGCACTTTTCGTTTGCAGTGGTACCCATTGGCCTTACCAGCGCTCCTCAGGTGTTCACCTAGGTGATGCTATGGGTTGCAGCTGATCTGCGGAGATTAGGGGTGCCAGTCTTCCCCTATTTCGGCGACTGGCTGCTGAAGGCGGGCATAACGCAGGCTGTCGTCTTCCACCTCCAGACAATGGCGGACCACCTGCACTCACTGGGAATCACTATCAACGTGCCAAAGACACACCTGACCTCTCCTGAGACGCGCCTTTTCATCGGAGCTGTTCTGGTCACAGTGCAGGTTCAGGTCTATCTTCCCGAACAGCGAGTGCAGAATATTCACTCGGTTACAGACGTTTCTGCTTCTATTCTGGGTTTTGGTGGGACTGACTCTGAGGATGCTGGCCCTCATGGGCTCCAGCGTCCTGTTTGTGACACATGCCCGTTGGCATATGCGGGCTTTGCAGCGGAACCTGAAGTTGCAGTGTGCGTAGCATCCGTGGAATCTCTCTGACATGGTCCAGTTCTCGGAGGGCACTGCAAAAGATCTGCAGTGGTGGTTAACGACCCATGATTGGGTCAGCAGCAAACCACTCTCCCGTACCCAACCTGATCTGACAGTAGTTACGGATGCGTCACTCCTGGTATAAGGCAGCCATCTGGAAAAAAATAGAGATCAGAAGCCTAATCCAGGCTCCAGATCAACCTCTTGGAGCTCTGAACGATCCGGCTGGTATTGAAATCCTTTCTATCCTCTGATGGAGGAAAGGCTAGTCCAGGTGTTCATGGACAACACCACCACCATGTTGTACTGCAGCAAACAGGGCGTGTGGGGTCGTGGACCCTTTGTCAGAAGACTCTGCTTCTCTGGACATGACTGGAACGCCAGGGCATATCCCTGATGGTTCAACACCTGATGCGCTCTCTGAATGCCAGGGCGGACAAACTCAGCCAAAGATACATAGTGAATCACGAATGGCATATCCATCCGGAGGTGGTACAAGGTCTCTTTCAGCAGTGGGGAGAGCCTTGGGGAGATCTGTTTGCCACTGACGAAAACGCACGTCAGCAGTTTCGCGCGCTTGTCTTTCAAGGCGGCTATCGCTCAGAGATGCTATTTGTCTCAAGTGGAACTCAGGTCTCCTATATGTCTTTCTGCCCATACCCCTCCTGCCCAGAGTCCTCAAGATGACAAGGAACGACAGGGCTCAAGTCATCCTTGTGGCTCTGGACTGGCTTTAGAGAGTTTGGTATTCCGAGCTTTTGAGCATGGCCATCGATCCTCTGATCACACTGCCCCTTCGGGAGGATCTTCTGTCTCAGCAGCAGGGGAGGCTTCTCCACCCGAACCTGTCAATGCTCCGCCTTCATGCGTGGAGAATGAGCGGTGACAGTTTCCGACCTTCCATCCAAAGTCGGCAATGTTATTTTGGCCGCCCGCTGGCTGTTGGAATAAATCTGTGGCATGGTGTGCTGAGAAACAGATTGATTCCTTATCTGCTACCCTTTCCCAGGTTCTGTTGTTTATCCTTACCCTAGCCCAGCAGGGTTCTGCATTGGGCACCTTGAAGGGTTATTTATCCACCATCTCTTCCTTTCTGCGGCTGCCAGATCAGCCCTCTCTCTTTAAGTTCCCTATTGTAAATTAATTTCTTTCACATTTAGCCCATCTCCCTTTGTTATGCCTCAATGGGACAATATTTGGTTCTTACTTTCTTAATGTGCACTTCCTTTGAGCCGCTTCATTTTTGTCCTCTTAGGCTCCCCACCATCAATGCGGCTTTTCTGATGGCAATTACATCTGCCCGGAGAGTCAGTAAACTACAAGCGTTGTCCTCTCAGCCTCCCCACATCTCCTTTTTCCCTGATAAACTGTTCCTTTAGACTCTAGCGCAATTTTTGCTAAAGGTGTAGTCACCCTGTTCCACGCAGACCAGTCCATCACCTTGCCTACCTTTTATGCTCAGCCTTATCCCTCTAAAGGAAGAGGAGGAACTCCACCGGCTGTCCCCAAAAAGAGCATTGTCGTTCTACCATGACTGTACAAAACCGCTCCAGGTGGACGATCAACTCTTCTTGAGATATGCTGTGGCCATGAAAGGGAAAGTGGTGCATAACTGGACGTCTCCCGATGGAAAGGACACAAGTAGAATTGCCGATGCTGTCATGAACATGCCGGCAAACATACCAAGAAATAGTCCTTAGGAGGCCTGGGAAATAAACAGGTTGGCCAAAACGCATCAACGAGAATGCCTTTTGTCCACGTACAAGATATGAAAAATCTGAATTTTGAGCAACAGTGGACAGACGAATAAGTTTAACAAATAGTAAGGGTCACTTACAAAAAGACATTTATCTAAGGCTTATACAGCAGAACGTTTGCTTCCATTGAGAATCGTTAGTCCGGTTAAAAAAACTAATTCAAGACCCAAGGACAACAGAACTGGTGATTGCAAAAATGTATAAATATGTGCGTTGATTTCCTAAAATCACAATATAGTGTTCTGTAATAATGAATAGTGAAAACATATTTTGCAAAACATAACACAGAATGAAGAGAAGGTGTCTCATTATAGGTAATAATGTAATCCATTTATGTAAGAGATTTTCTAGTGTTCTCCTTACCCATATGTCTCTCACAAGATATGTAAATGTATCCCTTGGAGAGATCATATTCTAGTTTTTTTCCCATACTCTCGGAGGTTACTGGCAAAACCCCTTGAACAGTTGCAGATTAGTCCTCCTGTAGCACTGCTATTTAATGTATGTTAGAGACAAAGGTTGCAACTGCAGATTGAGTTGTGCAAAGTGAAGGGGATCCCTTAGGTGCGGCCCAGCAGTTTGACTTTTGCTGATCACACTTCAGTTTGCCAGGTGCAGAAATCCCACACCTTTATGTGCCTCTATTATGGGTGCTTCATGCTAGAGACTACCCTGCTTGTTGAATCATTAGTGTACACAAAGGCTGTTTCTGGAGAGCAGCCTGGAAAGGAGAACCATCCCAAACTGTTCTGAAAGTGCAGAAAGTAGATACACATATTTTGTTTTCTGTTACTGTACAAAAGTGGAACCCCACTGCCCCTTGTTCCATTTCCAAGTTGTGTGGACAAGGAAGGGAGTGCTCTGCTGAGTACTTATAGAACTGCTGTGCACCCAGTGCTAAAGTCTTCCTTACAGCCAGCATCCCAGAGGTGACAACACCTCAGTCTACTCTTCCTAAAAGTGCTGTTTACCGGACCTGAAGCACATAGATACCAGAATGCCTGCTGAGAGTGGGAACAACCCTGCAGCAGGGGCTCTGTGCAGAATGACTCCGGGGCTGGTGGTGTCTTCCAGAAGAGAAGGGCCTGTATAGCCTGTGTTGGCATATTTCAGATTCTTGACCAGTGGTTTCTGGTGGGAGCTGTGATGGTTTGACCCTAAAATCTCTGAATAGTGGAAATCATAGAGAGGTTGATAGGTTTTATTTTTTGTTATCAAGGTATTGCAAATCCCTGTGCTACCCCCCCCCCCCCCTTCAATTGCATTCACTGAGGTACTGACCAGCTCAGAACAGGGATGTGCTTGTGAAAACTGCGTCACAGGGCTGTCCTATACGATGCCATGGCACGCTGCAGACGAAAACCGCCTCAGAGAGAAAGGCAACTGAGCCCCAGCCAATAGCAAGGGACTTCAGCGTCCTATACACTTAGAAGACATACTGCCTCCATTAGCTGTTAGTGGATTAACTCTGTGACCGACTCACCTTTCTTATACTCAAAGACAGTCACACATGCTGCCTTCCGTGCCTTGACAGAAGTGGGTTAACAACTGCTGTGAAAGTAAACCTGCAGTCGAAAGAGTTTGCCGCAACTGCAGTGATCTGAGTTTCAACCAGTGAAAGAGCACGAAATAGCAAAGTCAGCAAAGAAAGCCTCGGTTGTCAAGATGTAAAGAGTTAAATGTGGGCCGAGATCCTGGATGTAGTGTCTTCCCCAACCCTGGAGCATGCACATAGATTGCGCCTCACACTGGAGCTGCGGGTGTACACATTTTTACTCTCCAAAATCTATTCACACACTGCACATTACATCATACTTCCCATAACCACATCTTAACTCCTCCCCCGCATATCACATATCACGTAGTTCCGGTTCGGAGACCAACCATAAGGGTCCTAGTGCGTATAGCATCAATATGCCTCATCTCCCCCTTTGTTAAATGAAAAGGTGGCAGGCATCATTTGAAATAACATCTCCTCAATCAGTGTGCAAGAAGCTTGCACTTGTCTGCTGGCTTTGGTGATCCGAGTTTTTCAAGGTTCATCCCTTTCAGTCAACAGCGGCACAGGCAATAGGTCAAAGGCCGGACCTATGGGTGTGGTCACCTCCACCATAGTCTCAGGAGCTGGTGAGTGTCGATGTGGGTGCTTAAAATGTGATGTGTCCCGAGTGATGGACTTACCAGAATGTTGGGCTGTCCCCATGTGCCCCTTGTACGCCACCACCTGTAAAGGCTCAGTGGCGGAAGGGGTATTCATCCTTGTTTTCGGTCTCTGTTTTACCTGTAACCTGTCTCCTCTGTCAAAGACGGTTACCTGGGTGTGGCAGCGCTGATTACCATACACTTCCATTTTGGTCTTACAAGTAGCGTTGGTGGCATGAAGTTTGTCAGCATTCACTGATCGTTCTGATGCCCATTGAGGTAGCTTTGTTCAGATGGCTCTTCCAAACAACAAGGTAGCTGAACTTTCACCCGTTGTGGAGTGAAGACTTGACCGATAGGCCCTGAGTGCCTTGCACATAGCTTGGCTCAGGTCGATTCCTTCCATGGACGCTCTTTGAATTACCCTTTGGAGGGTGCCCATAAATGTTTCGACTATACCGCTCTTTTGGTGTTTGACATGAGTCGTGCAAGTAACTCTTTGAATTCCCTGCTGTTGAATGGTGGGCCATGATCTGATTTGAGGATCTCTGGGATATTCCAAGGTGCGAAGATGTCATCAAGCCTTTCTATAACTCTTATCATGAGTCGTCGAGGACAGTTTTCCACCCAAGGACAACGTGAATGTCTGTTGATGATTACAATAAGATGATGTTCATTTCCTAATGTTCTGAAGAAGTCAACGGCTACTCTTTCCCAGGCACAGGCAGGAATGTCAGATATATTCACTGGGGGCTGCGTCACCGTGGGGGACAGGCAATTGCAGATGTGGCATGCTTTCAATTCCTTTTCTACTCATGCATCTAGTCGCGGGAACCACGCTCTGTCTCTTAAAGCTCTTTTGGTGGCTACAATGCCACAATGTTCTTAAAGGGCCAACTTGATGACCCATTTACCTAAGGCTCCCAGGTATGACAATTCTCGAACTCTCAATATTGTGCCTTCTTGTGTGACTGCTAACTCATCCTGTAAGTTTTTGAACTTTTTGAATTCAGTATCGTCATCCAAAGGCCGTGAGCATGGTCTCCATGATTGTGTTTCAATGAGTTTTTGACAATAGTCATGTCTTTGTCAGTGTTGGTGGCAGCAACGATTTGGTCCACAGCCAGAGCCGCAGGTGTGCTGGACCTCACGATAAAATTGAGATATTCTTCAGCCGTCCTGGATGTTGAACTGGGACGATGTAGCGGCGCTCATGAAAAGTGATCTGCTGGATTTCGATCCTTCCCGGGTTTGTGTACAATCTCATAGTGGTACTCTTGCTTTCTCAACCCCCACCTTTTGATGCAAGGAAGCATCTTAGCCTTCGGGATTCCAAAAATAGTGAGCCCCACCTAGTGGTCCATGATGACGGTAAATAACTTTCCGTAGAGGAATATATGAAAATTTTCGAAGGCCCACACCACAACCAGACTCTCCTTCTCCTGTTGAGATTAGGCACATTCTGTTTCAGACCGGCTTCGGCTGGTATAGGCCACAATGTGTCTCTGCGCGTTCAGATGGATTTTGTGTTGAGCAAGGATTGCCCCCAGCCCCACCAGACTCACATCTACTGTGACATCGGTATGCAACTTTGGGTCGAAGTAAACCATGCCAGATGCATTCTCAATCACGTTTTATTTATTTGAAACTCTGATCACATCCAGGACACCACTGAAAAGGAACATTTCGCTTTGTCAAGTCTCTCAATGGGACACTCACTGTGGTGAAATTGCAAATGTATCTTGAGCAAAAACTAGCCATACCTAGAAAGAATCGCAGCATGATAACATCTTGTGGGGGGCAAGTGGATGACAGTGCTTGCACCTTGTCGGGATCTGGAGTCATTCCTCAATCAGAGAAGGTGCCCAAAAAACGTACGTTTGTTCTTGTGAAATTCACATTTTGCTTCATTCAAAGTGAGACCTCCATCAGCAAATAACTTGCCCAATTGAGAGAAGGCCTTGTCGTGATCTTTCTGGGTTCTCCTAAAACTAGTATGTCATCACTGTAGTTGAAAGCATGTGTAACAGGTTGGATTACTCAGTGGAAAACATCCTGAAATATGCCAGCAGCCGATGACACTCCAAAATTCAGTTTCTTAAATCTGAACAAACCAGAATGAGTGGAAAGAATGGTTATATATCTGCATTTCTTTTCTAACTTGAGTTGGTGATACCCTTTGTTTAGATCAAGACGGGTAAAGACTTAAGCTCCCTTCAATTGCATGATCATGTCTGCAAAATGGGGAGCAGGGTGTCTCTCCCTCTCAATTGCTCTATTTGACTGGTGCATATCAACACAAATGCACACCGCTCCACTACTGTCCTGTTTTGGTACAATTACTATGGGCAAAACACATGGCATTGGGCCTGTGGAATGTTTAATGATGTCATGTTTCAAAAGTGTTGCCAACTCTTTCTTTAAAGCTTCTTGCAAGTGGAAAGCAATTCTAAGGTGCCTCAGACCAAACGGACGGACGTCTTCGTTGATATGAAGCTCGTCTTCGTTGATATGAAGCTGTACTTTTATTTTCTTGAGTTTTACCCAAACCATGAAACGACGACGGGAATTGGCTCATAATCTCAGGTTGAGTGCAGAGGTTGTAGTTGAGGGATATTAACCCCATGTCAGCTGCTGTGGCAAAACGAGCAAACATGCACTAGATGAGGTTCCTTGTAGAACATGAATGGTGGTCCGTGCTGACTTCGTCTTGTGCTGCATTTTTGCTGTGAACAACCCTTGGCTTTATAGCAGTTTAGAAGCTGCCCAGATGTATAACTTTGTGTCCGAAGAAGTGTTGCATGGTACAGGTGAGAGACTGTTGAAGTTTTCCACTGGCATGATATTAATGGACAGCCCACTAGCGATGAAAAATGATACCGGGGGACGGTTCATCTTTAATGTAATTTCGGGACAGTGTCAGAAAGTAGTTTGGCGCTTTGTTTGGTGATTTGTTTTCGAACTTCGGTCTACTTCATAGGTAGCTAACTCCACAAGTGCACGCTTCTTTTGGTGGACATCATTAGCACGCACCCTTCTTCTTCGCTGGTGCTCGATAGTGACGTAGTGGAACTTTTTCTACGACGAACTTGAAGATGATGGATTTTGCTTGGCCTCTACTTGTCGTAACTGATGTTGCTTTTTTGGTTTTGTGGGTGTGGTGATAGTGCTTCTGACTTTTTCTTAGCTTGACACACAGTTATAAAGTGGTTTTCTTTCCACAACCCTTGCAGGTTCGTCCCAGGGCTGGACATTTGCCTTCATGGGTAAAATGAATATCCACATTGGAAGCATAGTTTTATTTTCTTTAACAACATCAACTTACGTGCATCTCTTTTGTGCTTGTGTTTGCTTTTCATGGTCAACTCTGATTCAGTTTGCACTTTCCTATTCTTCTTTGTCAGCAGCTTGTTGTTCGGACAGTTCCTCTGCTCATGCAGCCATCAGCATTTTCTCTAGATTAAGTGTCTCTCTCAACATGCGCCTTCTACAAGAGTCTGAAAGGCAGCCATTGATGATTCGGAGGCCCATGGCTTCTTCAGCCGGCGAATTTACAAAACTTGCAATGCTTGATAAGTGCATCAAATCTTTCAACAAACTGTGGAAATATGGATTTTTCTGGTCAGTTATGTCCCCTATCTTGGACCCCAACGGTTTCATGTATAAATCACAAGTACATGTATGTTTCCTCCAGTTCCAGTTATAAAGACGCAAACACATGTGTGTCCACCGCCAACATGTCCTCTTTCAGATCCGCCATGAATGGGCCGGATATTCTATTCCTAAGTGTGAAAGGCCACCGCCTTTATATGGTTCATTTATCCCATTTTACAGTTCAGACGAGTAGGCCCTGATTCTGCCGTCAAGTCTTTTCTGCTTTCTGCCTCTGAAAGCTCCAGTCCGAGCTCGCATCTGTACCCATGAACTTTGTCCTACTCCCTGCGCGGCTAACGGTGCCTGACATCAGCCTGTTGCCTGCCAAAAACTGTATTTCACCTTCAAGATTATCTGCTTTGCTCCGCTCCCTATCCAATGCATTCCTGTCTAGTAGTTTAAAGTAAACATTCTTTCAGTTACCGAGCAAAAGGCCCGGCTTCTCTGTCTTTATGCAAGTAATTCATAGCCCTGTTAATATGAAAGATTTCTGCCCTCGCATCTAGTGTAGACACTTAGACGCTTGTACACGCATTAACAGTCAGTATAGTCAGTATAGAATAAGATTCTATCCTAAGAAGACCTTTCTTTCTGGATAACACAGTCCTTTAAACATAGGATATTAGATATGATTTGGGATTAGGTTGACATAACCCCAGACTTCTGTCGCCACATGTAGAGCTAAAATGTCAAGTCCCCTTCACCCCCTAGTTACACGTCAGTCACACGTCATGCTGCTGCGTGCGCATCTCTGCCAAGTATTTCTGCTGACATTGCGAAATTCTTTCATGGAACCACCCATTTATGACGTCATATCCAATGACGTTCTTTAAGCTACGCCCAGTTACACCTACTTTAGTGACGCATGTATGTTTTATCTTTGCTATCAATTGTTACGCCTCCTCCATCTGTTTTACTGTAATGCCTATTGTATAAAAATGATTACCTGTCAATAAAGTAGGGTCTTCACTTCCTGAACCTTCGTGGTGATGTAATCTGGAGCTCATCAATTTAAATTGATTATGGAATAAAGCCCGTTCCGAACCTCTAATACCACGGATTCTGCCTCTTATTTTACTGAGCTATTGTTATAGATTTTACGCATCAAATTAAGTCCCGGTAATTAAATTATTTACCACATAAATGGCGCCCGAACAGGGACACTTTCTCATCTCACGCGCCGGCGGTGCGTTGCAGGCCCGGTCTCCTGTCACAGCTGGACGGACAACAACGCGTACCCACAGGATTTCCTGTATCTCCCTCCTGCTGAGCGGGGGTAACTGAGGCTGCGATCAACACCCAGACGAGGCGGTGAGAAGTGCGAAGTATCCCGACCAGAGCCTAGCTGAGAGAGCAAGATCCGAGGTATACAGAGGCCCACCAGTTTCCGAAAGTTTCAGAAGTTCCGAGTCGAGTCCGGTCCGAGTTCAAGTTCAGTTCAGTTCCGAGGCCTTCCGTTCCGAGCTACCCGGTGAGTACTATTATCGGGGAGGCGTTCTGACGTGCACATAGGTTGTGCCGGTCAAGACGGGTTTGGGTACACAAATCCGGTCTGCACTGTTTCAGCAGTGTATCTGTACTGTTTAGCAGTATATCAAGTATGCCTAGTATATGAAGTCAGAATTATCTAGTTAGTATCGAGTATTATGCTTAGTGAACGGCCATCATTGTTGTTCATTAAATGTTAAATGTTAAATGTTTTAATTACGTTCTGTATATTGTGGTGCGAATGACTGTTTATTATTGTGTTTTATGGTATTAAACGTGTTCAAAATTAGGTATCAGATCAGTTCTCAATATGCCGCTCTTTTCGAAATTAAGACAGATCACAACCAGAAAAGGGGTACTCGAAGAAGCTGTTCCCATTCCTCCGAGGGACACTCCAGGGTACTTCATGTATCATAAACATGGCCTAGACGCCATATTATTTCTTGATCTATGGGTAGACTACACTAAGGAATTACCAGAAAGTCAGAGGTGGCCCGCAGCTGGGACCTGGGATGCAGATTGCATCGTGAAAGTAGAGGAAGAATTATGGAAAAGGAAAGCTAGACAATCACAGAAAGACGCCATTGAATTATGGCGTAAAGAATCGTATAGACGTACAGAAAAAGCACGTAGACAGGAAGAGAAGAGTAAGGAGAATTCAAATAAAGTTCGAGAAAGTGTATTAATTGAAGAAGGTACTCGAGTAAAATCAGAACAAGTAGACTGACAAAGAAATGCCCTTGTGAATGGTATGTATCCTCTTCTGGCCGAAGGACTACCTAAGGCTGCTCCGGAAATACCAAGAGACTTGCCACCCCCATTGTTTCCGATAAAGGTACATCCCAAAGGACATCCCAGAACCGCAGAAGATGTTTTTCTTTCCTCTTATTTAGACGACGCAGCTCCCGAGTATGCTAATGCTGCGCCACATAGACTGCCTGCCGAGGGGGTTCAACGCCAAGACCCTCCTCTGTCTGTACCTCTGCAACAGCAAACTCCGACACAAGTTCCGGCAAGCACATCTGTTCCTACATCTGCATCCACACCTATGGTTGCTATATCCCGTTCAACGAACCCTTTCACATCCAGCACCCCAGGTGGTGCTACCGGAGGTACATCAAGCATTTTTTCTACGCCACCCAGAACAAATAAACTTTCCTTTCAAGAATTAGCTCACCAACGTACGCCCAAACTAGTAACTCCCAACACGCTCAAGGAACTTCTAATAGATTGTAGATATGACCCGGTGCCCGGAAAAGGGGACGAAATGGTGCTAGCATCATTACGTATCCGACGAGCTGCTATATATTTAGGGAAGCTACCAGGAATGACTACGCACTTAGAAAATATATATCACTTTGTCCAGTCAGGACGAGATTCCGAAAGTATTGACAGAGCCATGGAGTACCAAAAAGTGGAAATACAGGGGGAACTGTTACGTTTCCTCATAAATTGTGTGATCAGAAATCAAGACCGACCAGGGGTAAATCCGAAAGAAATGCAAATTCTTACCACATGGAGTCGGAATATATCAGAGGGGAGACATGATAAGCGATCATGTATAGTAGCTATGAGCCGAAAGATCCGCAAAGAAATAGAACGAATACACGAGGAAAGATTAGCAGTAGACGAACCTGAACAAACAGAGGACGAGGAAGAATTAGAACTGCCCACAGGACAGTTAGAAACCATGGCCTATGTAGGTAGAGGAAGACCTTGTAATAATACTAGATGTTTTACTGATCCGATATGTCCGATACGTCCAGATAATAACAGAAAATTCCAAACTCCTATAATAAATATAAGGTCCCCTGAACATTCATTCCAAGCCGCTGACAACCTACTCCGAGAACGAAGGGGTTATCATATACTCGATTCTATGGACGAACAAGAATTAGCCAGGTCAGCCGTTCACTGGGTTGATAGTCCTGGAAAATATGGTGATGATACACTAGCACACACGTTTTTGAACCTCGCCCCAGATGAACAGCGTTTAGCTGGTATCTATATGATTCAACAACTCCTTATATTATATAAAGGCCAACACTCCGATCCTGGTCCACTACCTGATATATTGACTAAATTACTCACGAATAAATGGAGAGGTTCAGGTACTGAGCTAATTAGAGAAATATTAAAATCCAGAAAGCAGTACATTCTTTTTGTATGTCCCGAACATGTTTCACTGCCCATCAAGGAAAGAACGACGTATTACATGGATAGACAGAATCCCTTACGCGAAGTGCACCCGATAAAGGGTGATGACAATGAGTTTAAACGTGTATTTGTATACACACCCATATCTAAAATAGAACTATTAGAAATGAAGAAAGTGGTACCCAGTCATGACAAAGACCCAGCGGGTTTCCACCGTGAAATTAAAGATATGTTACTCATGGGAGAATATACCTACCCCGACATTATGACAATATTGAAGGTATTAATGCCTGCGGGCATTTACGAAAAACTCAAGGAAAAGGATTGGGAGGTGGGAGACCAGAAGATAGATTGGACAGCATTAGAAAACGAAGAAAAAGCTCGAGGTCCAGGTTCAGGGCTCGGGGACAAGATCAAAGCTCTACCAGGTCTACTAGTACAGGTACTGCCACGTCTATTAACTACGAAAAAGGAAGACTGGGGTGCAATCTCAGCCTGTAAACAAAAATCAGATGAAGACACTAGTGATTTCTATTCCCGATTTGAGAAATGTTTTGGTATAAATAGTGGAATAAAAGCAAGTAGCGAGTCGTATCCACATCTGTTCGTGACAAAATTGGTCGAAAATGCCTTGCCCCAAGTTAAGAATAGAGTATTGAAGTTCGAGAGTACCTGGCAAGGTAACACTCCGTCACAAATGTTACAAATGCTACAGTATCATCACAATAGAATTAGAGAAGAACAAGAACATGAACATAGACGCATGAAAGACACGAAAATGAAAATGCTAGTTTCCCAGACAGTGCCAGTTGACGGTCATAAGAAGGGTATAACACAGTCCAGTGTTTCAACAGGTCCTGTAAAAGGGACGTGCAACTATTGTAAACAGCCAGGTCATTATGTACACGATTGTCCAGTTTTAAAACATAATATCGCCATAGGTAATACTAAAGAAAGACCGCGGCCACTTAGACAGGATCAGAATGAACAAGGAGCTCCGCAGCATGCACAGTCCATGCCAGCTCCGCAACAGTCCATGCCAGCTCCACCACAGCAGCCTATTGCTGCCACACAAACAACGACACGACAGATGTACCAGACCGCACAGTATGACTATCCTGATTACCAACGATACTCATGAAACAGCCTAGAGAGGGAACTTGGCTTACCCCTTATTGAGGTCCCTGTAGATCAAGAAGGACCTTATGTACGTAGTGAAAATGTTTACTTGATACGGGGGCAAGCCGAACAACAATAAAACGTAGTGAAGTTCCAGGGGCACCCCTCTCAGGCTCACAGAATATTTCCCTTGGGTTTTCAGGCAAACCTATCGTTAACGAAGTATCACAGCCTCTTCCCCTTACGATTGGTCCTTTGACACGAACTACAGATTTATTGCTTACTAAATCATGCCCAGAAAACTTGTTAGGTATAAAAACTTTGAAAGCTCTAGGAGCTATAATATGTTGTTCTCCGGAAGGAGTAAGATTGTTTTTACGAGATTTCAAAGGGCACTATGTGTCCCGAAACATGGATTCCCGACTGCAGACTTTACCCACACATTTATGGGCACAAGGCCCTACAGATGTTGGTTGCATGAACATTACACCATATCGAGTCACACTAAAGGCAGGAGTGGTACTACCACGAATGCGACAATACAAGTTACCCCCAGATGCTGTAGTGGCTTTACTGCAAATCATTGACGAGCTTATTGACCAAGGAGTGGTTGTGGAGACCGACTCCAATGTATGTAATTCACCGATAATTCCGATTCTTAAACGAACTGATCCAAAGGCTCCACCAGTATATCGATTGGTTATTGATCTGCGCGAATTAAATAAATGTATTGTACCACAATACCCCGTAGTTCCAGACATCTCTTCATTACTGACAGCTATTGATTCCGAAGCAACATTCTTTACTGTAATTGATCTCAAGAATGCCTTTTTCAGCGTCCCAATAGACCCGGAAAGCCAATACTTGTTCGGATTTAGTTTAAATGGACGAAGCTTTAAATTCACACGCGCACCTCAAGGATTTACGGAAAGCCCCAGCATCTATAGCCAAGCACTGAAACGAGAACTTGACAGTATACACATGCCGGTCAACACTGCCCTGCTTCAATATGTCGATGATCTGCTGATCACCGCTAGAAACGAACCTGAATGTGAAAAAGCCTCACTAACGGTATTACAATTTTTGGCCGAAAAGGGGCACAAGGTGTCCCCGTCTAAGCTGCAATTCTGTGTCCAGCGAGTTGTTTACCTTGGTCACTCGCTGTCCAAGGAGGGAAGGCAGCTTACACCAGATCGCATCCAGCTAATTGCAAATATGCCGATACCCAAGACACAAAAGGAGGTGCGGGCTTTCATAGGCCTCACTTCATATTGTAGGCAGTGGATCCCTCAGTATGCATTTCTAGCAAAACCACTCATTCAATTGACAACACAGGAGGCAGCCACATCGACTGTCCTCCCTTGGACTCAGGAACATACACACGCTTTTGAAAGTTTAAAGAAAGCTTTATGTCAAGCACCTGTCCTAGCAACACCATGTTACAGCAAACAATTTACGCTCTTTGTTACAGAACGCGAAGGTACTGCTCTGTCAGTACTCACACAGGAACAAGCAGGATCACACAAACCGTGTGCTTATTTTTCTAGTACATTAGATCCCGTAGCTCAGGCTCTGCCTGCGTGCCTAAAATCAGTGGCAGCAACAGCTTTAGCAATTAGACAAAGCGATGCCATAGTGTTAGGACATCCATTGACAGTACAAGTACCACATGCAGTAGAGGTTCTCTTGAACCGCACACAGACACAACACTTGACTATAGCACGGCTCACTGGTTACGAATTAACATTGTTCCAGCCACATATAGAAATCAGACGTTGTAGTACATTGAATCCTGCCACACTGTTACCAGTAAACGGAACAGACCCACTTGCACATGATTGTATTGAAGTTATCACCATCACGACGAAACCCAGACAAGACTTGACAGACGTCCCATTGTCAGATCCAGACCTGACGTTGTATGTAGATGGTTCATGTATGAGAACAAGTACAGGAGAGTTAGTGGCTGCGTATGCAGTCACAACAGATACTGAAGTCATTGAAACAAATCGTATTAATACCTTGTCAGCTCAAGCAGCAGAGCTCATCGCTCTGACGCAAGCCTGTATTCAAGCTACGAATAAAAAAGTCAACATATATACTGATTCACGTTATGCATTCGGAGTGGTACATGACTTCGGCGTGCTGTGGCGAGAGAGAGGTTATTTAACTTCTCACGGTACCCACATCCAGCACGGATCCCTTATTCATGCCTTACTAGATGCAATACATCTACCCATTACAATATCAATTATGAAATGTAAAGCTCATACGAAAGTTACTGATATCATTTCCCAAGGCAATGATTTAGCTGACAGAACAGCTAAACAGACTGCTCAAACTCACACGTCTGACATGACAAAGACAATAGTTCCGACACCAACACATTGCATGACGGTTAAGGATCCCGCTCTTGACGTAATTGACATACAGACACATGCGACACCAGAAGAAATAAAGAAATGGACTGAATTAGGAGGGACCCAAACGGATCAAGGATGGATGACGAAGGAAAAATCTGTGTGGTTCCTTCCTGATTCAATGGTCCAAGTTATCATTAACACTGTACATAGTCCAGCTCACCTAGGAGAAAAAGCTATGCTAGACAGCATTCAACACATTTGGTTCAACAAACATTTACGAGCAGCAGCTAAACAAAAAGTCCGTACCTGTATGATCTGTTGTCAGTTTAACCCAGGTAAAAGCATTCCCGTAGAACAGGGTGGATTTCAGCCTCCTGATCACTCTTTTGAAGTCCTCCAGATGGATTATATCCAGATGGAACGATGTCGAGGATTCAAATATGTTCTCGTAGTTGTCTGTGCTCTTTCCCGTTGGACAGAGGCATACCCGGTTTCAGATTACACTGCCCCGACTACTGCCAAACAGTTAGTTCGAGAATTCTTCCCACGGTACGGTTTACCACGTGCTGTCTACTCAGATAACGGCCAGCCGTTCTCCTCCGAACTAATGAAACACGTTTCACTCTTGTTAGGCTATCAGTGGAGATTCCACTGTGTCCGACACCCCGAGGCAGCAGGTCTCGTGGAACGACATAATCAAACTCTGAAAATTAGATTGTCCAAAATATGTAGAGAGAAAGGTGTCGACTGGGTAGTAGCCTTACCCGTTGCACTTTTTTACATGAGAATGGTAGCGCACTCTCGAACAGGGCTATCCCCTTATGAAGTGGTCTTTGGTAGACCACCAAATATGTGGGGGACGCCTATACCACGCAAAATAACTGATGTTGACTGTAACATGCTGACAGATTACTTGGCTTCCTTGATGTCTGCACTACAATCTTGTCGTTCACAGGTAGCTGCAGCCTTTCCCGACAACACCGAGGTGAAACCCCATGACGTAATTCCAGGAGATTTAGTTCTAGTGAGGAACTTTGATCGGAAGTCTCAGCTGGATCCTAGGTGGAAGTCGCCTCAGCTCGTATTGTTAACAACGAGGACAGCCGTGAAGATCGAGGGTCGAAAAGGCTGGATACATTCAAGTCATATCAAGAAATTTCATGGACTACCATCCGATATAGAGACTAAACACTGTATTTCCTCAAAGACAGACTCAAAGCTTCCTTTGGTTGAACAAAATAACTCAGAACAATATAGACTAAAACTCAGGTCTAACCAGTCAGGCAATTTGATTGTTTAAGTCCTCTCCAAGGTGAATCGGTCGAATTTGTCTCTGACATGTATCCCTTAGACCTGTACAGAGAAAGAAACAAAAGGATAAAGCTGAAACGACATGCGTACTGTAAATCACTGCGTAGTCATTGCACAGTGACGTTATTAATTCTGTTTTTCTTATGTCTTTTAATAATTACTGCAAGTATATTGTTGCACACATATTATCCTATTTCTAGACACGTTTACAATATTACTGCTGAACATTCTTTTAGTGAATTTCCTCCGCATGAATTGTCTTATAGATTTGCGCTGCGCAACAACACTTTTATTAGTATGTTACATCATTCCCATCAGGTTAGCAATGCTACAAATTGTTGGATATGTGGCCGACTCCCCCCCTATCAGAACTATAAAGGAATTCTACCTCTCTTTCCATACCCGTTCACACACAACGGCTCCTGTGGAGCATGGTTTAGTTTAATTAATTCCCAAGATTCGAACTCCGCAGTTTATCAAGACAACTGGGTATGGGGAAATCTGAACTTAGTTTTACTTAAAGTCTGCCACCCCAACAAGGAGGGACTTCCCAAAAGAACAGGAACTGATCTAGAAAATGAAGTATATGGATTAGGTAATTTTACGCTTAATCTCTTGATCTTGAATGTCGAATCCGAAGCTACTGCAATTTTGCCCGCCATGTCAGTATTTCCAGTAAAAGGTGAATTATGTGTAAGAAAGAATGGTTCCATACATATGGGCCATAGTAGATGCACCACTGTAATAGAATTCAGTGATCAAGGCAAGTCTACATTTAGAGCTTCTCGCCATTCCTACTTCATATGTGGTCAGACGGCATACATACGTTTGCCACTAGATTGGGATGGTACCTGCTACATCGGATTCCTTTTTCCACCTGTTTTTCTAGCTCCTCCTGATTATCATAGAAATACTCATTTAGTACACAATAGAGAAAGGAGAGATCTCCCAATAGTCGATTACACTGAGACAGCATGGGAAAAATACGCAGATTTCAATAAAGGTCTTTTTCCCTATATAGGTACAGTTACCAATAGTAAGCTGATACGTAGACTAACCAGAACCCTTGAAGCAGTAGTGAACGAAACTATTTCCGCCTTAGGCAATTTAACAGAAGAGCAGTCTGCTATGCGGATTGTTGTGCTTCAAAATCGCCTTGTCCTTGACGTCATCCTGGCCGATAGGGGCGGAGCTTGTAGGGTCATCGGATCAAGCTGTTGCATTTTCATACCAGAAAATTCGCCATCTGTATATAAAGCCATAACTCGCCTTCATAAGATCGTAAGCCAGATACACCAGAATCCAGGCACCTGGACTTGGTCCGGTTGGTTTTGGAGTGTATTATCTACCTTTGGATGGAAGGTCCTATCCTTCCTAGGTATTGGCTTTCTCATACTATTCAGTTGCTGCTTATGCCTACAATGTGGACCAGCGATCTGTGGTCTGTGTGCCACATCGTGTATCCCACCACCAAGATTTCATTCATCACGGAAGAAGAAAGAAGAACAAATGATGCTATATGAACAGATCGATGGATTAATGAAGATTGATATCTCTTGACGGGCAAGTAGGGGACAAGGAGGGAATGTGGAAATATGGATTTTTCTGGTCAGTTATGTCCCCTATCTTGGACCCCAACGGTTTCATGTATAAATCACAAGTACATGTATGTTTCCTCCAGTTCCAGTTATAAAGACGCAAACACATGTGTGTCCACCGCCAACATGTCCTCTTTCAGATCCGCCATGAATGGGCCGGATATTCTATTCCTAAGTGTGAAAGGCCACCGCCTTTATATGGTTCATTTATCCCATTTTACAGTTCAGACGAGTAGGCCCTGATTCTGCCGTCAAGTCTTTTCTGCTTTCTGCCTCTGAAAGCTCCAGTCCGAGCTCGCATCTGTACCCATGAACTTTGTCCTACTCCCTGCGCGGCTAACGGTGCCTGACATCAGCCTGTTGCCTGCCAAAAACTGTATTTCACCTTCAAGATTATCTGCTTTGCTCCGCTCCCTATCCAATGCATTCCTGTCTAGTAGTTTAAAGTAAACATTCTTTCAGTTACCGAGCAAAAGGCCCGGCTTCTCTGTCTTTATGCAAGTAATTCATAGCCCTGTTAATATGAAAGATTTCTGCCCTCGCATCTAGTGTAGACACTTAGACGCTTGTACACGCATTAACAGTCAGTATAGTCAGTATAGAATAAGATTCTATCCTAAGAAGACCTTTCTTTCTGGATAACACAGTCCTTTAAACATAGGATATTAGATATGATTTGGGATTAGGTTGACATAACCCCAGACTTCTGTCGCCACATGTAGAGCTAAAATGTCAAGTCCCCTTCACCCCCTAGTTACACGTCAGTCACACGTCATGCTGCTGCGTGCGCATCTCTGCCAAGTATTTCTGCTGACATTGCGAAATTCTTTCATGGAACCACCCATTTATGACGTCATATCCAATGACGTTCTTTAAGCTACGCCCAGTTACACCTACTTTAGTGACGCATGTATGTTTTATCTTTGCTATCAATTGTTACGCCTCCTCCATCTGTTTTACTGTAATGCCTATTGTATAAAAATGATTACCTGTCAATAAAGTAGGGTCTTCACTTCCTGAACCTTCGTGGTGATGGAATCTGGAGCTCATCAATTTAAATTGATTATGGAATAAAGCCCGTTCCGAACCTCTAATACCACGGATTCTGCCTCTTATTTTACTGAGCTATTGTTATAGATTTTACGCATCAAATTAAGTCCCGGTAATTAAATTATTTACCACATTATTTTATCAGTCTCTTGTCGTGCTTTGTTGAAAATATACCTTTCATAATCAACATTTGGCATTGGATTGAAGTTGGCTTCCAGCGCTTCTTCCACCTTTCGGTACGACGTTGTAACAGTCTGTGAAACTTTCTTTAGCACTTCTTTCACTCCATCACATGCAAGGTTTTTCAAAAATTTGATGATTTTCTTATCATCTTCCTCCTCTAGTGCATCTATGAAATCATCAAAGGTTTCAATCCACATCGTCCATCTAGCACCAGTGTTTTGTTACTTGGACATGTTGAACGGCAGTGGTTTCTTCAAGAACACGGCTGCATTGTATTTCGTGCTTCTGCTGTCAATATGTGATCATGTGTCGTTCATTTGGTCTTGCCACTCCGGCAGCCTCTGCAAGCACCAGCCATGTGCAGATGCATGTGTTTTAGTATGTTTCAATCGCCCTTGACTCTAAGTACACTCTCTCTTTCTTGTATCTTGTTGGCATTATGGTTATTTTCTCACATTGCTAACATGAACCTGAATCCGACCCTGACCCAAACTCTCCCTGGAGAGGTGGACTGAAGAACTCAAAAAGACTAAACCAAACCCTGATCCTTATCCAGTGGCAGCCAATGAAAGCTTTTGCAACTGGATTGAGGGATCACTCAATCTAGTGCTCCCTAAAATATCAATTCAGAAGAAAACTGGATCTAACAAGTCTGCATAGTTCTCCCCTAAGTTACACATCTTAAAACCGCAATGTAATAAATTGGAAAGGGTCTGGAGGAAAGATTTCTCACCCGAGAAGAAATTTGAATATAAGGCAGCTATTGGACGGTAAAAGGCAGAAATAAAAAAAGCCCAAGCCAATTATTATGAGGAAAAGATTGCGTCAGCCTCTAATTACGCTAGAGAAACCTTCCTCATAGCCAAAAAGCTACTCAAAGTCCCTGGCCCTCCTGCTGTATCGGACTCCTCAGGTCTCAGCTGCAATGAACATGCAGAATACTTCGCTACCAAAGTAAAAAACATCCTCAAGCATCTCGCTGAAAAAGGCAGTGACACTTCATTCGAGGATATGAATACGGGTGGGCATACAACCAAACATCAGTTGGAGACCTTTACCTGGATGACACAGGAATCATTCCTAGCCATCTTGTCTCAGTAAAACGTGGGTCGCCACTAGACCCTGCACCTCCAAGTATCCTGAAACTGGTCACACCAACAATTGCCCCCATTGCCACTTGCCTGATTAATGCTTCACTGTCTTCGGGTTCAGTCCCCGCTGATTGGAAAAGGGCTATGGTAAAAGCGCTGCTAAAAAAAAACCAATCTGGATCCAGCCGACCTGGAATCAGCAAGATGGCGTAGAAATACGTTAACCATATGCTCTCCGCGTTCCTAGAATCCAGTGATTTGCTCCACCCCTCCCAAACGGGCTTTCGCCCTCGCCAAGGTACTGAAACCACCTTACTAGCAGTGGTGAAAGAATCTAGAAAGATTCTTGACTCAGGAGGGTCATCAGCTATAATCCTACTTGACTTGAGCGCGGCCTTCGACACGGTGAATCACCGTATCTTGGTTCACCACTTCAGGAGTGAATGGCACAGCACTACTATGGCTACAATCTTTCCTTCAAGAAAGATTCTTCCAGGTTTTTGAAGGCCACACCACCTCAAATCCTATTCCCTTACAGTGTGGAGTTCCTTAGGGCTCATCCTTGAGTCCCATTCTTTTTAATGTCTAAATGGCACCGTTGGCGGATATTGTATCCCCCTTCGGGATTCATATAGTAACATACGCCGATGATACACAGCTGGTTGTAGCATTGAATCATCCCGACCAGTCTTCCAATAACCTCCACTCCTGCCTCCAGGAAGTTGCTAAGTGGATGAGTCAGTCTCACCTAAAACTTAATGGCGAAAAAACCGAGCTTGTGATTCTCGGCAACCCTCTAAGCTTTAAAGCAAGCACCATGTGGCCAGCTAGTATGAGCCCAATGCCAGCCTCAAAAACAGAGATAAAAAGTCTGGGAATCTGGCTAGACCAAGACCTTACTTTTAAAGTACGTGCTAGGAAGACGGCTGCCTCATGTAATGGCTTGCTTAAAATGACCCGTAAAGTCCTCCCCCTTCTACCATTTCAAGCAAAAAAATCTGTTGATCCAGGCATTAATTCTTTCAAGGATAGACTATGGCAATGCCCTCTACCTAGGAGCACCGAAATCAGTGGTTAGGAAACTGCAGGTTGTACAAAATTGTACAGCGAGACTGGTGACAGTGACCCCCAATCGTTGTTCAGCAAGACCCGCATTATGCTCCCTCCACTGGCTCCTGGTGCAAGAGAAAATTAACTTCAAGGCCCTCTGCGTTGCCCATAAGTCTCTTGAAGGGAGTGGAGCTCCCATCAATAAAGCCATGATCCGCCCCTACAGGGCGAAAAGAAAACTTCGCTCTGATGAGCTCCATCTAGCAGTGGGCCCTAGGATCAAGAAGGCCAGAAGTGGCGGCAGGCTTTTCTCATACAACGCTGCCAGACTTTGGAACACCCTTCCGCTGGATCTTCGTAGGGAACCCAACCACCTCACCTTCCGAAAACAGCTAAAAATCTGGCTTTTCCCCTAAGGTGTCTGTTCTTCTTGTTACGGTGTCAGCGCTGGGATGCGCCCGGGTAGCCATGCGCTATATAAAAGCCATGTCATTCATTTATTCATTCATCTCTCTATGTTCGTGGCGCAGCGTTTCAGTCAACACCCTCAACTGCGGTATTGGCAGGCATTTTGAAATATATTCCTCTGCTGTGCTTCTGATTGTTTCTGCCGCTGTGTTCGGGCCGGAGCAGAGCTTTGACTCCACGTGTGTTAGTCGCAGACCACTTTGCATCAATTCTGAGCACATGTTGCACACATGAGCAGTTTGCCATATCGTTGCAAACTCTCAGAGGGAGCAGTCTTGTTTTCCACAGGCCCAAAATCCTCTACTGGTCTCAAGTTGTAGCGTTTTCGCCAACCCAGGAGCATGTAAATAGATGCACCACACACAGGAGCTGTGAGTGATCATATCTTTATTCTCCAACATCCATTCACACACTGCACATTACGTCATACTTCCTATAACCACACCTTTACACCTCCTCATATCAGGTAGTTCGTGTTCAGAGTCCGCCCAGAACCACAAGGGTGTTAGTGCGCATAGCATCAGTATGCTACACTGGATGCAGATTTCACCTGTCTGTTTTATTACTTTCTGTGGCTGCTTTCAGCAGATAAAGAATTGAAAGGATCTGCACAGTCCCCAGCCACACAAGTAGCGTGGTGCCGAAAATCCATGATAACCTTACAACTCCTCGACCTTGGTGACCCTCGTTTGTGCCTAGGCACTGGGCAGCAGACTTGGGATTGAATAAAACAGTGTCCCAGTGCCCTTACTAATAATACACTCTTCTGTCCTGGGACTTGAGATTGTCATGAGAGACTGTGAGGAGTCTGAACTGCGCAACAACATTTATGTGCGCTAATGCAGGACAAGTATGGAACTGTGTTACTCTAACCCTTAATGAGTGATACTTGGCAGGGCTTATATAAAAAGCAGCACTTGGAAGGGGTGTATGTGTCGCAATACACTTCTTTCCCTAATCTTCCATTGTGCTGAACACCCCGTTGCTATACATTTTTGTCTCTGATTTTTCTCAGCGAATTTGAATAATTCCTTGTTAATGTTCCCTTTTCTGTTAACTAGTATAGCTATTTTGGGTATTTTGATTATTTTTTTTCTCTAGGCTGTTTTGAAGCAACTTTCTTGTGGATCTTTAGAATCTGGACCTATAATCCTGTTTGGCTCTTTACTTCCTCCTGATGTTAGAGGGAGGGAGTACGGTGTTTTGCTGACTGCCTTCAACACAGTCCACATCATCAATCAACAACTACACAAACTGCTGAAGGAGGGTTTTTCCCCTTAACTGTGATCTTCTAAAGGAGACACCAGTCACCTTTAATGTATATTATTCTGTGCATGGTATTGCTGTGGCTACTGGGAGGATGACTCTCAACAGACCTAGAGTGTAGGAGAGTAGGATCTGCTTCTAATGGTTACCCCCACTTTTTGCTGCTGTAACACTGGTTTTCGACTTTAGTCTGGCTGGGGCCCTGCTGTTCAGGATCCCAGCCTAGCTGCTATTCCTCTCTAAATTGATTCCATGTACTCAGGGCATAGGTACCCCAGAGGCCTATCAGGGGCTGAAGCATGTATTATGCCACCCCTGGGAAGCCCTCCAAAATGACACCACAGGTCTGCTGCTGCAGCCTGGGTAAGGTGCTGCATGCACTCCTTACAGAGGTATAGGTTCACTATATCTCACCTATCACTGCACATAGAAACCTATCAGTCACCCCTATGGCAGGCCTTATCAATCCTGAAGGCAGGGTGCTTGGTTTTGTGTGAGAGGGTGCCCATGCATGAGCAGAGCTTCTGCAGCCTTTGGAATCTCTTCTCCGGGGTTGTCTGTGATGCAGCCTGACCATATACTCTTAAGTGCATTATAACCCAACGGTAAATGCTAACTTTGGACTGGCTGCACAGAAACATGTTGTGTTTGGTGTCAAACACCTTGGAATCATACCCCCACTCCAGTAACTGGTGTGGGAGTATGATCCCACCCTTCTAGAGAGAGAGACATGACAGCAACGGTATACCCGCTGCCAACTTTAAAGAGCCCTGGCATCACAAAATGGATGCTGCAGCCACAGACACGAGTCTGGCCTCCTGCTGCTGACCGAAACTCTGGCAGGGGAGGCCTGGACAATAGGTTTCCTGTCACAGGGAGGTGTCACCACCTCCCAGACAGGCTTTAGTGTATTGGGGCTGGGTGGGTGCAATCTGAGAGTGCTTTGAAGTCCTGCACGGGGGGCACATTTGGTGTCACTGTGCATAGTCCAGCTCAAACCGGTTCAGGGACTACCAGCCCCTGCTATGGCGTGAAACTGGACAAAGTAAATGGGTGTAGCCACCCCTCTTTCCAAACCCTCCCATAGGTGGGTCCCCTGAGTTAGTCCAACCCCTTCCTTGGGTATAAAGTAGGAACCCCTGGCAACAGGACTTTAGATATCCCTGGACGAAACTCTGAAACTGAATCCTGGAACTTCGGCGATCTGTTCAACGCCAGATGACTGAAGAATCTCCCTTGGAGCAAAAGAGTTACTCCCCTGCTTGGCAGACACCAAAGACGCATCTGTCCAGTCTGCATCTCCAAAGCTCCCGCCGGACGCTGAAAACTTTGCAACACCAGAGGTGGATTTCCAGACTTCCCAGAGGCCGAACCAGGTCCCCAGCAAAGTTGTGACCAGTAGCCCTCGTGGGTACCGTGGAACCGGAACCCCTGGACACCGTGCACATTTGCAAGTGCATCAGCATCTCGATGTCTCCTGAGGCTGTACATTGGGTTACTTGTAGCCCAGACCCCGAGCAGAGAATCCACCGAAGATTGTCGGCCTAGTCACCCAGAGTGACCCATGGGCCGCCATTTTGTGATTCCTCTCGAGGTCCCTTCGCGATCCCTGGTCCGTCGACTGGTGGGTCCCTGTGAAGGTAACTCTGACTTCCTTTGGGCTTCCCTGGTTGCTCCAGACGTGCCCTCACTCCTCCTCGCTGGGGTAGTCCCTCGGGCCTTGCTGGTCCGCATCGAAGCATCTTCCTCCTTTCGGCATGGAGTGCTGTTGCCAAGGCTTGTTGTGTCCAATCCGGGCACCAATGCTGCAGCACTCGACATCCTTCATGGGACAGCTCGAATCCAGCTCCTGGTCGTCCTCGACGCCTCCTGGTCCTCGTGGCAGAAGGGTCAAGCTTCACCGTCTTCATCTAAAACACCCGACATCGGTGGGCATTAGTCTATCATGCCCCTGGTCACTGGCAGGCGACCCAGACTCTGTTCCCTCTGCTTTCAGGTTCTTCACATCTTCGATCTCTTCGGACACTTCACATCTTCCCGGCAGCAGCACTTCTTCGCCAGCTTCCATTGAAAACTACGACATGACCCGACACCATTTGACACCTATGTACCCGGCTTCCCTGGGTGAGGTAACTCGAGTACTCCGGTGCTCCCGTGGGTGTTGACCCTAGCACTGTCTAAGTCCAAAAGGGTTTGGTCCTAGTCCATCTCTAAGTGTCCCTAATCTTTAAAAATCTAACTGCGACTTTCCCCATAGAAGCTAACGGGAGCTTGCGGCTGTGTTCTCACACGGCACACAGCCCCGTGGGTCCCCTGTGTCACTACCTTGGGTGGTTCCTTGGGGTCCCAGCGATTCTACAGGCTCTAGGCCTTGTGTCTAGTTAAGTCGTGGTTCTTATACCACTATTTTAGTATATGGTTTGGCTCGCCCCTAGGGCCTAACGTGTATTTGTGCTACTTACCTGTAATATTTGAAGTGTAACTTATATGTTTTGACCTCTAGCCTCATAAAGAAACTAGTAGGGTGTGTTTAGTAATAAATACATATATTTTATATATATACCTTTTGTGGTTTCCTTTCATTTAGCCATTCAAGAGATTATAGACTGAAAAAACAAGCTGCTTTACATTCCTTCAAGACTTAGCCTGAAGGCGGCTCTCCATAGCTACCACTAGGATAGCTTTCAATACAGGTTGTTTTTAACCTATCATTAATAAGGGGTTGTTAGGACTGGTGCAAGGTGCCCACTATAACTAGTGGACAGCATATACCAGGCCAACTTCTCACAAAGAGTGCATCCAGTCCTTGACAAAAGGCCTTGATGAGTGATATCAGTCTGAGGTGTCAACAACAGCCTCTTAAATACTTTGACCTTCACTTTAACAAGCATTTGCAATGCAGTAGGTCTCGCATTTATGCGAGTTAAAGCTATTGGCATTGTAAATGACAATGACTTTTATTTATGTTTTAAAAAAGAAAACAAAAATAAAAGGCATTGTTATTTGAAATGTCAATAGCTCATACTCACATACATGCGAGACCTATTGCATTGCAAATGCTTTTTTGCATTTGCAGCGTGGCCGCCCCCACGCAGCACTTATAGTGATGAAAGCGTGAATGGAGCGCTGCAGATACAAATAAGTGGCCGCCATTGCCGAAGCCGGTGTCCCGACAGCTTAACAGACAGGGAGCGCAAAACAGAACATGGGCTTCGGCAATGGCCGACTCTTGTTACAGTGCTGTTGAGAAGTCGATCACCTTTTTGCCAGTAAAGTGGAGCACGTGGAATTTGAGCCTGGAGTGGACCCGTCTCAGTCGGTTTTTAATAGTATGCCTGAGACGTGGCACACTTAAATCCTTGCAAAGAGCATACAGTGTATTGATACCTAGTGCACAACAGGGTCACACAAGAGTACAGGCTATCCCAACACTGGTGCATAACAGGGTCACACAAGTGTGAGTCTGTGCCCGTCATGCCAACATGCGTCCGTGTCCCATGTTTCTGCATCTCCCCGATGCCCATTGACCCTTACCTGTAGCGCCTTGAGCGTGGCCTGGAAGTCATGACTGGAGGACGCGAGGACAAAACTGGGCTGCAGAGAGGCCCAACTCTATCTAGTGCCGCAAGTCGCAGGGAGCGCTATATGAGAAAACTCAGCTCACTCCTAAAAAGGCACCTTATCACTCAGCCCTGGCCTTGCCCCTTCTGCCTTTCCCACTCCGTTTAAACTGTGCGCTCCTCATATCTCGCCAATTCCCAACCCATATGTTTTTATCTTTTCATCTCCTTTTTACCACAGCATTCTTCCTCCCTCTGTCTCCACCGCCCTGTTTGCTGCTAAACCCACCCCAGCGTCTCTTGTCTACTCTCTTCTCTGTCGCTTCATGTACTTCCTCCCTCCCCTTTTTGCTGCCTGTTTTCTCTCACTCCTATCCTCTCTCCCTGTCCTCTACTCTTTGTTTTTAAGCCCCCCTTTCCTTCCCTCCTTGTCTGACCCTTCTTATTCCTTTCAAGTTCACCCGCACCCCGTTTTTCCAATTTTCACTGCGACCTGTCCCACACTCCTCCTCTGCAACCTGCACACTTCTCTTCCCTTTCTGGGTCCGGCGCCCCGCTTCATCCCTCTGTTTGCAGCCTGTGTCTTCTTTCTCTGCTGACTGTTCCCCGCCCCCTTTTCAGCAGCCTGCACCACTCTCTCTCCACTCCTGTTTCTGCAGATGGTACCCCAGTTGTACTCTTCCTGTGCCACCCGCACCCATGTTTTTGCTCCCTGCACCCCTCTCGACCCTTTCTCCGCAGCCTGTATCCCCCTCTCCTCTTTATCTGCAGCCTGTACTCCTGTCGTGTGTTGCCTTTAAAAACGCTGTTTTGGCCCGATTGCACAAAGCCGACCCAGACCGTAGCCCCACCTGCTGGAGGGGCTGTGACTAGGAAGGCACACTAACACACATACTCTGGGACTGCAGGGAGGTGCAGGGTACTGGACAGTAGTTCTAAATGACATGGACACCCACTTCGAAACGGAAATACCCCGCTTTCCTGCGTATACACTCCTGGGGCTGCCCAATGCGCTTACCTTTCCATTGAAATCCATGCGTGGGAAACAGATGGGACTAGCTATGGGCGCAGCAGTTCAACACATCTTGTCCTTATGGGGCACACAGACTCGCCCAACACATACGGAGTGGTTACATAAACTGTGGTACATCCTTGGTATGGAACGAATACAGGCTAATCTCACACACTCGTCAGCCTCCTTCCGTACTATCTGGCGACCCATACTATCGCTGCTGGCACACAAATGTAATGAAGTCACGTGTCCCAAATATCTCCACTTACTTATACTCACCGACCCGCCGCAGCCAACAGAAACCTCTTAGGGGGTAGGGCATCTCCATTCCCATAATGCGCACTTGTTTTTAACATGGCACACCGGTTCCGGAGAGGGCGGGAGGAGGAGTTGGGGCATGGGTGGTGGGAGGGGGGGATAGTTGACGGTTCTTGTTTTTATGAAGACCTGCATATCGCCTACCAGAAGAGCCTACAGCCTCAGGCACCATTGTTGGACACTTATCTCGAATTGGCGTTCGTTATCAGCTTCTGTTACGCTGAGATTGTATATCAAGATTAAGGAAGGGGAGGAATCCGCTGGGACGCAAAAGGGCGTTTGTGGGTTCTATTAAGTGTAATTTTGACTGCCTGAAATCAATAAAATAAAGTTATTTAAAAAAAAAAAAAAAAAACGCTGGTTTGCGGTGAATGTAGTGGGGCAAAATTATGTGGCAATGGGTAGTGTATTGATTTTGGTGTTGTTCATCAGCTGGGGTGGGGTATCTGCCGCCCCCCTCAAGCGACGCCACTGGTGAGGGCCACTCCTGCGTGTTTGCTGCAGCCACTTAAACACTGGGTACAGCCCGGGTGGGATGGGTATTCCGTATGCGTGCGTGGTTCAAGTGCAGCCCTAAGGGTATTGATGTAAACTCTTCTGTGTTTGTGTTGCAGTTTGCTTTCTCAATCCAGGTGTGTTTTGTTTTTACTTGCATTAGAAAGTGGTGGGTTATTTTCCTTTTACATATTTTCCTGTACGCGAAAGTTTGCAGGTTAATTTGTCATTGAAAGTTATATCAGTTGTAAATCTACGGTTATTTTCTTGTTATGTTCGCTGCCCTGGAAAACCCTGGGTTAGATTGTTTTTTACTTGTCGCACTAATCTTGGATTATAGTTTAAAAAAAAAAAATCTATGGAATCTGAAGTAACTGTTTTATTTGGTTCTCTCCGGCTATATTTCCTGTTTTTTCGTGGTTTGTTTTTCTTAGCTCAGAAATTCTGATACTGTTAGGTTCTCTATTGGTGTCCTCGAAAGTCCAGGGCTATTTTCTTGGTACTTGTCTCGGTAAGCCATCTTCTGTTTCTACTTCTTGTTGTTTTTATAAAGCAGTGTTCATAGCACCATCATGGCAAAAGGTCCCCCCCCATTAGCATGAATGCCCGCAAATAAATACACACCACACAAGTTTATACTTGGGAAAAACTGCTGCAGGTTTATTACATACAACGTTATGTAATCTGGTGGGTTAGTTTACGGGCGATCCAAGGGCAGGCAGCCTTCTCGCCACATGCCTGCCTGATGATCCTAGCAGCACCGTGGTGAACCACTTTTGTACTGTACCTTCTGGTGATCCCCTTCCCGGATCACCTGACCCTTGCTCCCTTATACTCACGCCCCTTTCAGGGCGGAGCGGAGCTGGCAAGCCCCCGGTTGCTCAGGCCCACAACCGCCCGAAGGACTAACTGGGCGCTGACATAGATTCCATGAACCTCCCATGAGGCTCCTGGGGTTCGGCTCTGGCACCCCTATGTGCCGCGCAGAGGTACCGTTCTGTACCCATTTGCTTCCAGATAGCCCTGTAACTCCGCCTGCAACGAAAAAGTACAACATTACAAAGTTCTTGCCTTGCCTCCTTCTGCCAACACCCCGGGTAAGTGGTAGGGTGGGAGACAGCGTGTCCAGTATCGTGGTGTCCACGGCACGTCCGGCGCACAAGAGGCAGAAAACATGGTGAGGGGGACTTATGTACCCCTCACCCTGCCCTGCGCACCGGACATGACGCGGCACGCCCGCGACCCTGGTGGGGACTCCTCCCCAAGCCAACCCCCCCCCCCCCCCCTCCGAGGAGGGGGGGGAAAGGTGAGGGGGGAAGCCCGATGCCACTATAGGGCCGCCCTCCTGAGTGGCCCCCTGCGGAGGCCTCGGGTAGCCGCATAGCACCATCATGGCAAAAGGTCCCCCCCTTAGCATGAATGCCCGCAAATAAATACACACCACACAAGTTTATACTTGGGAAAAACTGCTGCAGGTTTATTACATACAACGTTATGTAATCTGGTGGGTTAGCTTACGGCCGATCCAAGGGCAGGCAGTCTTCTCGCCACCTGCCCGCCTGATGAGCCTAGCAGCACCGTGGCGAACCACTTTTGTACTGCACCTTCTGGTGATCCCCTTCCCGGATCACCTGACCCTTGGTCCCTTATACTCACGCCCCTTTCAGGGCAGAGCGTAGCTAGGCAAGCCCCCGGTTGCTCAGGCCCACAACCGTCCGAAGGACTAACGGGGCGCCGACATAGATTCCATGAACCTCCCATGAGGCTCCTTCGGTTCGGCTCTGTCACCCCTATGTGCCGGGCAGAGGTACTGTTCTGTACCCATTTGCTTCCAAATCGCCCTGTAACTCCGCCACAGCCCTGGCGGCGGCCAACCGTCGCCGCCAGGGCCCCCCACCAACCGCTCTTGTCTTTACCTGCAACCCTTTTGTGCTAGCGCCTTCTGCAAGTCTAACAAGAACAAGTCCATCCCTACTGGTGTGAGGTGTACCCCGTCTGCCTTAAAGTATCCCTTGACCCTCTCCTGAATCATTTAGTGTCTAATGAATCCAGGCCCCTCTGCTGAGTGAACTCGCTCATGGAGTTGTTCACCCGTCTCCTGGACCGCTCCACCGCCTCGCAAGACTTCGCCCCCCGCCATACTCTCCGTGGCACAATCTCTGACCACCAGAGCTCGCACTGACCCAAGCGCTTGCTAAGTTCCCCCAAGTCAGTTTTCATGGCATGCAGGAGCAAAGTCCTCCCAGAGGTAGTAAGGTCATTGCCCCCCAGGTGGATCACCCAAAAATTGGGCGGGGCACCCAGCGCTGCTAGCGAGTTCTCCAGTCTGTTCATGAGGCTGCTCCATCTCATTCCTGGAAAACCCAACCTCTCAAACTTTGTCTGCGAGAATCCACGCATCCAGTTCCTGATCGATGCCCAGCGAGCCAACCGGGAGATGGCAGAGTGCCCAATGACCCATTCTCGTGACCCTAATAAAACAAAGGACACATTTCAACTCAATATTTTTATTATTCACAGACATTATGCCATTGCACTTAGACACTACAAAACACATCAAACCATGTGGCACACAACACTGCAACACTACAACACTATTTTCCACTAAACAGGCGCCTTTAAGGGCGGATATAGCGTTTGTAACACTGGGACTCCCAGCGTCCCACTTTTTTCATGCATTCAAGTTCCATGCCGGATGTAAATGCAGTGGTGGCTGCCATAATCCTGAAAGAGTGGCTGGAATATTTTCTATCTGCCTGGAGGAGGCCTGCCCGGGACAAGCAAGCACCCATTACACGCTCCACCTGGTATTTGGTTAGAGGCACCAGGTCGGCATGTATCAATAAATAACCAGGTGCCACTGGGCGAAGTGATACGTACTCCCTGACTTTGGAAAGCGGGCAGTATCTGGGGTCTCCCAACGGCATTAACTCCACCTCCACACCCTTCCCTTTCTGGTCTGTTTTCGACCTCCTGAGGTGGATAGTCAACTTGCCCTCCAACCCAATATCCCCAATGTGTCCCCTGACCTATCTGTTTTGGACCAAGCCACTAACTCACTAATGCGGAACGCTCCAAAAAACGCCAAGCAGAAAGCGGCGGCAAAGAGGGAAGCCTCATAGGGCGAGTGGGTAACTCCTCCTAGGACGTCTAACATGGCCTGCAGGATGGGAAAGTTGATAGGGGACCTGCTGTCTGGCAACCTGGGCTTGTCTCTGGCCCACCCTTTCAGTGCCGCCCTAATGACAAAGGACTTAGCTGGGTCCTGGCCTCCCCTCAACTTAACATGGCTGACAGCTGCTAAATTACCACAAACCCATGAGTGGCTCTTCCCCTGTTTTTTAGCCCATACCACAAACGCCTGTACCTTGCCCTCCATGGGTTGCCCGAACAGTCCCAATGCATCCGCCACTTTGTTGAAGGAGGTCAGATGGGGCAGGTATCGTTTCCTAGTACCTGGGGCCAAGGACCATTCCCCCAGAGTTCTCAACTGTTGTTCCACTCCAAGATCCTCCAGAGGGTTGCCGAGAAGGGGGTCATCTCTGCTCTCGCCTGCGGCCAGGCCTCCCGGAAACGGAGCCACTGAAAACGAGAGAGAGCGTCAGCTGCCACGTTCTTGACCCCCTCGATATGTCTAGCCCTACACTCCAAGTTGCAGCGCAGGCTCCCTCTGGCTAGTTCCCTGAGCAAGCAGAGCACCAGCAGGCACTTGGCTGTCTGCCCATTGATGGCCTGCACCAGAGCAATGTTGTCCGACCAGAATAGGACCTTTCTGTCTGACAGGATCTCTGGCCACAAGTGGAGTGCAATGATGATGGGGAACAGTTCCAGAACTGTGATCTTGACAGTGATGCTGCGCTTGCACCAGGCGTTGGGCCATTCCTGTGCGCACCACTCCTCGCCCGGGATTGCCCTAAAGCCCTCCCTCCCTGATGCATCCGTGAAAAGGCTGAGCTCGGGACTGTCCGCCCAGGGAGCCCTCCAGATAACGGTCCCATTGAAGTGAGACAGGAACTCCCCCCACATTGCCAGGTCCTTCTTCAGGCCTACAGCCAACTTAACCAGGTGGTGTTTCTTAGACACTTTTGCTGTGGCCCTGGCTAATCTTCTGGAGAACACTCTCCCCACCGGGATGACTCTGGCTGCAAAGTTGAGCTTGCCCAAGAGGCTTTGGATGACACCCAAGGGAGCCTTGTCTTTCCCCAGCAGTGACTGGATGTCCTGTCGCAAAGCCTGCACCTTCTCAGCAGGGAGTCTAGACACGCCCATAACCGTGTCCAGCTCGATGCCCAAAAAAGTGAGAACCTGCGCAGGGCCTTCCGTCTTACCAGGTGTCGGGCCATGTCCTGAAAGCATTGTAGCCCCCTGCTGCACTCCTGCGTACTAACAACCCCGATGAACAGAAAATCGTCAAGGTAGTGGGTCACCCCTTCCACGTTAAATTTTCCTGAGAGTGCCCACTGCAAGAATGAGCTGAAGGCCTCAAAGTAGGCACAAGACACAGCACACCCCATGGGCATGCACTTGTCGTAAAAGAATTTCCCTTGCCACTTGAACCCAAGAAGGTGCTGGCTCTGTGGATGGACTGGTAGTAGGCTGAATGCTGACTCGATGTCAGCCTTGGCTAACCACGCTCCCCTGCCCGCCCTCCTGACCATGTCCACCGCCATGTCGAGAGAACAGTATGAGACCGAGCAGGAACCCTCCTCCAGCCAGTGGTTCACTGAATCCCCTTCCGGGTACGACAGGTGTTGGATCAACCTGAATGCCCCTGGCTCCTTCTTAGGAACCACTCCCAAGGGAGAGACCACAAAGTTCGGGAGAGGAGGATGCTGAAAGGGGCCCGCCACCCTCCCCATTCCTTCTTTTTTTTTTGAAAATTATTTTTCTTTATTACCATTAACAAAGACAAACATAATTGAGCCATACATCATCATAAGTAATGCCGATATTGATTGATAGCATACACCACACGCTATCCAGTCACATTTCAAATTATACATAGAGATACATTTAAGTCAGATCTCCTACAGTTCCATCCGTATATCGCTACCCATTTTTCCCTCCTCACCAAGACTCCCCATGGGTAGCACCGCGTCAAACTTTAGTCACTCAGGTCTGATTCTGAGTCTTCAGGTGGTGGGGCACATATGTTTCCCCGAAAGGTATTCCAGTTACCCCACACACGTTTCCATTTGCGTGGGCATCCCCTATTGATACAAACTGCCTTTTCCGCTACCATGGTACTATCAAGTTCCAGGCACCATTGCTGATGGGTGGGGGCCACCCGCACCCCCCAGCGCTGTGCGATGTTCCGCTTGGCTAACGCGAAGGTCAGTGTCACCCACTTTTGCGCCGTACAACATAGATCTGTTAGCTCCCGCACATTAAGTATACATCTACGCGGCTCAGGGGGGACATCAACTCCGCAGACCTGAGTCACCGTGGCCGCCACTGCCCCCCAGTAGTGTTGAATGCTAGGACAGTCCCAGATGGTGTGATAGAATGTGCCTATAGATCCGCAGCCTCTAAGGCAGAGTGGAGTATCCGCCCTCCCTATTTTGTGAAGTGTCGATCTGGTAAAGTACATTCTGTGCAGTATTTTCAACTGTAAAAGTTTTAGTCTGGAGGGGGTCGCAACCTCTCGCGGGGACGCAAGCGCCTCCTGCCAATCTTGCTCGTCCATCTCACCTATGTCCGCCTGCCATCTCTCCCTAAGGGTCTTTGTAGGGTCTTTCTGGTTATTAATCAGCTTGCGATATGTGCATGAGATCGCTTTTTTAGTGAGAGAGTCAGTTAGCAAACGGTCCTCCAGAGGTGAGGACACGGGCAAATCGCTTCCTGAAGGTATGACCTTTGTAAGGGCATGTTTTATTTGTAAGTACCTATATTGCTCTGTCTTTGCCATCTGGTATGTAGATTGGAGTTGCACAAATGTGACCACCTCCCCCTTATTCCACAGATCGCCCACCCTGGAGATGCCTATCAGATCCCACTGTTTAAAACCTTTGCTCTTTCGTAGCTTACCAAGCCGGGGGGAGTCCCACAGTGGTGTATGTTGGGTTATCACCCCCTCCCACCCCAGTGCTCGCTGTGCTTTAAACCAAACCTGCACCGTATGGGCCGTAGGGCCGATCAGTTTGCTTATTTTTGATTTATCATATAGAGCGCCCATTATTCCGTCCGTGCCCATCATGTGTCTGTCCATACGCAGAGCCGGTTCGTCCTGGGGGGCGTGCAGACATTGGTTGTCCACTATCAGTTGGGAGGCCCAGTAATAATGATTGATGTTTGGCAGCGCAATGCCACCGTCATACCAGATCCGCATTAACTTACGTACAGCTATACGATGAGGTTTCCCTGCCCATATCAGGTGACCCACCTCCGCTGCAATGGCTTTGAAGTATGAGTCGTGTATTGGCATGGGTGTATTCTGTATTGCGTAAAGAAACCGGGGGAGGGCCATCATTTTAAACAACGCAGCCCGCCCCAACATTGTCAGCGGGAGGGAGTGCCAATTCCTCACATCACTCTTTAATCTAATAGAGGGACATACAGTCCTCCCAGTCCTCTGTCCACTTCAGCCCTTTTATCACCTGGTCTGTCCGAATCCATGCCGCAAGCGGCTCCAGCACCAACGCAAACAACAATGGGGAGAGGGGGCATCCCTGTCTGGTTCCCCGCCCCAGCGGAAAGTCTTCCGACAGTCGCCCATTGACCGCTACCTGCGCCAGCGGTTGCGAATATAGCAGCGGTATCCATGCACAGATTTTGGGTCCGAACCCCATGCGCTGCAGTACCGCGAAAAGAAATGGCCACTCCACCCGATCAAAGGGCATACTGGCATCCAGTGATAGGATGACCGCCTCTTCTTGTATGGCAGACGCGCTGGCTAGTATACCGTGAAAGCGTCTGAGGTTCATTGCTGTGTTGCTGCCCGGCATAAACTCGGACTAGTCCGGGTGTATGAGCATCGCTAAATGGGGTTGCAGTCTAGTTGCGAGCGCTTTTGCCAGTATTTTCGCTTCAGAATTGAGGAGGGAGATCGGCCGGTAGGAGGTACACTCCTGGGGGGGTTTCCCGGGTTTAAGTATCGCTATTAGTGTGGCCACCCTTTGGTCTCTCGGGAGCATCTCTTCTTCCAGACTGGTCTGGTACATACTTAATAGGAGTGGTACCAGTGTGTCCGTCTCTCGTTTGTACCATTCCACCGGGATCCCGTTGGATCCCATCGCTTTCCCGGTTTGGAGGCCTTTGATGGCCGCAGCAATTTCCTCAGTGGTGAGGTCTGCGTCTAATAACTGTGCGTCTTGCGGGGTTAATTGTGGGAGCTGTATGTCCCGAAGGAATTCTAGATTTTCCTCCACCGTCGCTTTTGCTATAGGAGTGTATACCGTTTCGAAATGCTGCGCAAAGGCCATTGTGATAGCATTTGGGTCTGTTATCGTCTCTCCGGTAGCTAACCGAAGGTGCGCCACCCAGCGGCTGGCCCTCTCTTTTTTGTCTAGCCATGCTAGTAGCTTACCAGCCTTGTCCCCTGCTTCATATATTGTATGGCGTGTTTTTGTGATCCGAGTCTAGGCTACCTCCCATACGTGGTCTTTATATGTCCGTCGAGCTAAATGTAGGGCATGGGTGTTGATGTCATTTGGATCTGCTGCATGGTCACTCAGCGCGGTCTACCGCGCGTTCCAATTCCGATACTTGTTGTGCTAGTGCTCGTTTATGTGCGGTGATCGTTGAAATGGCCTGTCCTCGTAGCACTACCTTATATGCCTCCCAGAGGACGCCTGGGGATTTAACTGTAAGTGTGTTTTCCTGGAAGTAGTGCTTCGTGGTCGTATGCATGGCTTTTCTAATCTGTGGAACCTTTAGGTATCCCGGGTGAATGGGAAAAATACGTCTACGACCCCTGAGCTGTGAGGAATATGTTAGTAGTAGGGGTGAATGATCAGAAATGCCTCTTGGGAGATGCTTGACCTCTTGTATGCCTTCTAATCCCGTTTGGGCGGTGAGAAAATAGTCTATTCGGGAAAGACTATTGTGCGCTCCTGAGTGGTGTGTGTATTGATTCTCTGCCCCATTCCTTCTTAATCTTTGCCACTACGACTTCGGGATGATTCCTGGAGGTCCTAAGGTTCTCAGAGTTCCTGCAAACCAGGGGCCCCTGATAAGGAATTCTGAAGCCTTCCAAAAACCCGTGGGCTAGTAACCTTCTATCCTTCGCATTAGGATAATCCCTTAATAGCGGTAGCAAGTTGGAAATGACAATGGGGGACGGACCTTTGTCTCGGCACTCCCCGGTAGGGGCACCCGAGGTAGGACGTGCAGGGCTATCCAGGGAGGAGGTGGGGGGGAGGACCTGGCCAAGGAAGGCCGGGCCGGAGGCCTACTTGTCGTTTTGGGCAGGCCCCGAAGCGGGCTCGCGCTTGTCGCAAGAGGTGGCTGGGTGCGTGGAGCCGCACTTGCTGCAGGTGTGGTAGAATCTACAGGCCTTGCCCCATGAGCATGCCCCCGCGTTATACAGCCTACACGTCCCACTGAAGACTCTTCTGGGTCCCTGCTTCTGCCCCCCACCACGGCCTCCCCGAAAGGGCTGCCTGAACTGACCCTTCCTGTCCTGCCTCTGGCCCTTGCTAGTCTCCCCCTGCCCTTGCCCATGTGCTGGACCCAAAGACGCACCTCCAACTGGTCCCACCCCAGTTCCGGGCATATGGCCATCTTTTTCTAAACTCACAGTCGTACTTGTACCAGCCCATCCCGCCATTAGTCTCCGCCTCATCAGTGATGATGCCAGCATATTGAAACAAACCAGGCCCTTGTTCGGGGTATCGCTCCATCACTACCGCTACCAAGATTGCGAAGGCCTGCTCCCATCTCTTAATTGTTTTCTCCGGCCATGCCTGGAACCAAACCTTCTTGTCGTCTTCCTTGCCCCCCATTCTCCTGGTGTCCACCCCCTCGGCCCCATGCATCAGCAGGGTAAAAATATCGATGAACTCCCTCCTCCATGTCCCTTCTTTAGCCGCAAGTGGCACCTCCCACGCTAAGGAGCACCGGCCTGACATCACAGGGGCCAATGTGACTAGTGGCACGGGCGCAGGAAGCGCGGGGGCATCACAGCGGGGAGGGTGGGAGTACCTGCTGCTGAGAGCGCGGGTGGCGGGGTTGCGGCGGCAACAGTTGCCACGGGGGGGAGCATATTGCTGTGGACGGAGAGGCTGGCTCTGCTCGTTGCTGGCTGCCTAAATCGAGTGTGGTCCCCCCTACTGTTCGGCCCCCGTAGGTGTGCTGTGTGTACTCAACTGCCCCGGGCTCTGGCCCTGGCCCTGTAACCCCCTGCTGCAGGCCGCAATGTGACAACTCTGCTTGTTAACTGCACCCCCGCCTCCCCCCAAACGTGTGTGATCGATGGGCCACCCTGTGCCTGCGCGGGTGGTGCTGTTTTAGCTACCCCCACGCCACTGTTCGTGTTGGTGACCACGCTGGGGTTGCTAGCAGCCAGGAAGCCAGCTCTGACCTCCGCCATGAAGTTCGATAACGTGTCCGTGAGCTTACCCAGGTCGTCACGTGTGGCAAAGCTCGGCGACGGCATTGCATTGACCAGGGGTACCACCGGTCCGACTGCGGGGGGCAGTGGGGCATCAGCCACCGGCATGGCCACAGTTCGCGCATTGGCCGTGTTCCGGCTCTTAGCTTGTAGCGGGTCTGCTGGGAAGACCTTAACTGTGGGCCTGCGAACCCTCTTAGATCTGGTGGGGCCGGTCTCCTCGGCGGGCTCCTGCCCCGAGCGTGGGACAGACATGGCGATACCGGAGTCGTCTGGACTGTGCGCCATCAATAGCTCAGTGGCCCAAGCCACTCCTTTAGCCCTGACCATCTCCATAACGGCTGTCAACTGCGTATCTTGGGAGGTTCCTGGCTGGGAATCCTCCACCTGGGACATCTGAGAGAAAAGCGGAGGGGGATCCCTAGCTATTCATACTGGTCGGTTAGGAAACAGCTCACCTGGAAAAGAAATAGAACAGTAAGCCATTGACCTAGCTGGTGGTGTCGATTCGACATCCCTGTCCTGGCCCTCGAGCGCTCGGTCCCCAGTCCCCGACCCCGTACTTACTTCCACTGTTAGTTGCTACCCTCTTATCCTGACGCCACTGGTGTTGTTGGGGAGGTGAGGAGGATCTTGATGAACCCTGCGTGCGGAGGATGAAGAAAATTATTATCCATTCGATACCCACCGACTACCAGGCGCTGGCACGGCTCCAATTCCCTGCCAGCCCATCCTGACACCCTCCCCCCCCCCCCCCCCCCCCCCCCCTCCCTGGTGAGACTCTTGCATCCCACCCCACCTTGCACCCTCGGACGTGCTCACCCGCGTGCGTTACCTCAGAATACGCCTCTTGCGAATGGGCCTGTGCTGCACCCTACACATCGACGAGCGTCCGAGAGCGTGAGTCGCGGCTGAAAAACAAAACAGCACGGCGTGAGACAGAAGGTTAACATATTCCACCTTATGACGTTCGTCCTCCAAGTATGACCGATTTGATGACAACTGGCCAGGTGTTGTCATGCCAAACCCTATCCACCTTCTCCCCGAACTAGTGTCATTACCCCACCTAAAATGTCACCTCTAATGCCTGTAGTTGCCAGTAAGACCCAACGTCGGATTGGGCCAAACACTAGACCTGTTGAGGGGACACACACAGCGTCCACTGCACTGAGTGGCGTCTAAAACGCCCTTCGCGATAACTTGCCCATCGCGGCTCTTACCATTAACCTGCTTGTGCGTTTCCTAGCGAATCCTTAGGAACAGGGGGGGGAATTGCCATCTGTCCCTTGCCTGCGTAGACAAACAAATCCACATTAATACATCGGCACCCATCTGTGCTGTCGCATTCGAATCATTAAGGCAACATCATCTGCAAGGGCCCCTGTAATTCCCACTTTCACAAGCTCTCAGCATGTCCCACATACTCACACACGTTGGTGTATGAACTTAATTGATGCCTTCGCCAGGCCTATTACAGGTAGGTAGGAGAAATGGGCTGGAACCCCCGGGGGGAACTACTTAGTTGACATGTTTGCTCCTTTCCTATAATGCATTACTCACCTTACATTATATGTGCAGTTCGTGTCAACGCATCCTCTCTGTCACCCAACCACTGGTAACTCAATGTACAGAGACACTGCCCGATCGTCGCTCTCCCCCCAGGGGAGTGACCAAACTCCTAGCTCCAGGCCTAGCGAGAACAGTGCCATTAGTGAAGCACCGCCCCTCACAAAAAACTCGCGGGCTCACGCTGGGACCCAGCGCGCAGCATCAGGTGGTGCTCCCCGGACAGCCAACCCTCGATGAAACCATGCACAAGGGGTGACCAAACGCCCCCGACGCTGGATGTCAGCAAGGCCCACCGAACCGGCCAGCCACAAAAACACCATCCGCGGGACTCTACCCCCTGCCTCTGGGCCGACCTCACCCCTGGCCCCAGGCCAAAGCGGAGAATGAGTGCCCTGCACCCCACCCACCCCCCCACCCTCCCTGAACCACCCTCGCGGGAGCCCACGGGGGCCCAGCGAAGCTGCGCAGCTCCGGATAGATTACGAAAGCATACTCGGGATTCGAACCCCGAACCTGTGACCAATCAGAGTGGTAGGATCCTCCAGGTTACGCCAGGGTCCAGCGAATCGAAGCGGAAACAAATCCAACCTAGACAAGTAAGTTACAATTGCTAACTCCTTCAATAATAGAACAGAAACACCCCCGGTTGGACACGTAGCCTTGAGAGTAAGTGACTCAGCCCTTGCCCAATAGGCCACAGTGACTCTCCTGCCCGCCAGAGGAGATGCGGGGCTGTGCGACCTCTCGTTCGGGCCCGCTGCCCTGGGCTAGATGGCCAGTGAGGCCCTGCGGGTGCGGGATGCGGGACCGAAAGCGACCGCCGCCGACTTCCGGACCTCCGCGGACGACAGCCAGCCGGGCTGTGCCGTGCAACATATGCGCCGCTCTTGTGCATGCACACTAAGCACCTACATTCCCGGGCACAAATATCTGCAATATATTTTTTAGGGTTTTATATAGCGCGAGCACAAGTTTTGCTACAGATGGACATATTCATTATTGTTAGGCACCGTCGTAGCTTGCCTGTACAGCCACCCCTAGCAGGCGGTGCAGACGCCCACCCTGGGACAAGACACCGTGCCCTGCAGGGGCGGGGGAGGAAGCGGAGCTCTGCGAACTCCCCGTCGGCCCACTGCCCACCTGCGGCCCTGTAGTGGATGGCCACTGAGGCCTTGCGTGTACCGGCAACACCCGTGCCCAGCCGGGCAACGTTGCCGCCGGGCAAGCGGAGCACAAACTCCCTGGTCGGAGAGGCCGCACGACGCGAGGCCCCCTATCCTGCCCCCGCGACTCTCCCCAGGATCCGCTCACGGGCACACCCGGGGTCGAACTAGCCTAGTTGCTGGGACCCTGGGGGTAGGCGGCAGCCGATGGCACACTCCACAGCACCCGCTCACAAAGTTGTGCCCAAGACTCACCCTCCCGATTTCAGTTAACAGGATTTGATTTCGTGGTTTGTGGGTTACAGGGAATGCCTAGTTGCCACTTGATGGCGCTTCCGACCAGTGCGTTCAGGTAGGGGGCGGGCACACCCGGGTCGAGCTTGCCAAAGTGGGTCCCACGTGGGCCATAGCCGGCGTGCTGGGACCCTAGGGAGAGGCGGCAGCCGATGGCACTGACCCCGCATCCCCCACACCGAGGCACGGCCCGGGGACACCACGGCAGCAGAAACCCGCCGCACAGGAAACAGACAGCGTGCCATGCGGAGACCCCCGCGCCCGGAGCTGCCCCAACACTCCCCCCCCCCCCCCCCCCCACCAGGCGGCCCGCAGCCTCGGCTGTGCCGCCCTGCATCCAACTCCGCATGGGGAGATCGGGCTTGGGGGGTGGGGGATGGGGGTTATTGAATGCACCACCGTGCAACTATTGTCGAGCAGCTCCCGTGAGCACGACCAACAGCGGCGACCAGACAGCGTGTCCAGTATCGTGGTGTCCGCGGCACGTCCGGTGCACAAGAGGCAGAAAACATGGTGAGGGGGACTTATGTACCCCTCACCCTGCCCCGCGCACCGGACATGGCACGGCACGTCCGCGACCCTGGTGGGGATCCCAAGCCAACCCCTCCCCCCCCCAAGGAGGGTGGGGAGCCCGATGCCAATATAGGGCCGCCCTCCTGAGTGCCCCCCTGCGGTGGCCTCGGGCAGCCGCATTTTGTTTACACTGTTTGCCGCCTCTGTGATTCTGCTATATTCCTGCTGCTGTTTCTGGAAACGAGGGCTCTCTCTTTGGGTCCAGGAGCACCCTGGCCTACTCCCGTGCCCCACTTCCCCGTCCTGTTAGGTCCCCTATCCATCGCTCGTTGTAAATCAGCGTACAAAGCGCACACTCGCCCATTTCCCACAGAGCACGCGCCAGGCCTAGCTCTCCCAGCCCCGTCTCTGACACGGACTGTGATGTATAGGCCACCGGTTCAACTCCCAGCATGGCCGGCTCAGCCTTCCATCCTTCCGAGGCTGGTAGCATGCCATTCAACTGGACAGTAATTCCACCTACGATTTAAACACCTTAGAAAAGGTCGAAGTGTGGCGTGAATTTATATATATTCAAAGAGAAATATCACATCTACGTATTGAGTAAGGGGCGAAACTCCAACAGGCTCATTTCTTTATTTTGGTTTATATGTAGCGGATCATACCCTCCATGTTGTCGCAGCGCTTTACAGAGTAGAGTCAGTTCAGGAGCTATAGTTGAGTAAATTAACAGACCTGTAACTAAACAGTACCAGGTGCGTCCCTGGTTCGAAGAAAGTATTATGTAAACGGTATTTGAACCCATGGAACGCCGTAGAAACGCGCTCTTTTTGGGGAATATCTCTGGACTGGTTTATTTTAAGTCAACAAAACGGAGAGAGTAAATGTAACTTTTGGTTTATTCCTTATGTCTAGTCTAGCACCATCCATTTCCTTATGCGATGGTTCCTCCCCTTTGCTGAATCTGGAGCTGACCCTGGCCAGATCCTCTTTTTACCTCCCTCCGCCACTGCACCTCATCTGCCCCCCCCCCCCCTCCAAACCAATACATTTTCTATACTTTCTCTACGCTGATTTCTTCATTGCGGTTTGCCCGCCCCATCTCTTTTCTACCACCTTACACCACAGTGTGGGAAACTCCTGCACAAGCAGGCGAGCTCTCATTCACGATTATTCCTTCATTATTTCGTCGATTGACTCGTTACCAGTGGTACGAAAAGGCAGGCAGTGCACATTTACTTTTATTCCCCTTTAATTTGATCTCGAAAGGAAAAGAAAAAGATTGGTGCTTTGGTCACTTGTGGGGTTTTGCACCATGAACCACGTGGCCTGAGTTGTTTCCAGGAGTCACAATTTTGAACGCACATTTCTTTAAAACAAGCATTTGCAATGCAATAGGTCTCGCATTTACGTAAGTTTGAGCTATTGGCACTGTAAATGACAATGCCTTTTTTTATGATTTGCTTTTTAAAACATAAATAAAAGGCATTGCCATTTCCGATGCCAATAGGTTAAACTTGCATAAATGCAACACCTATTGCATTGCAAAGGCTTGTTTGCTAAGCTGCTGGAATTTCCTTCTTCTCCTTCCCTATCAACGCCCCCTTACGCCCTCGTGAAGCAGGCGCCTCTGGGAAACACTACCTCAGGGATCGCACAGGCATTTTCCTTTTCCAAAGTTACAAACGACGAACATGCAGAGTTGGACATTTATGCATTTAGGTCACCTACAATTATTACCTTAGGGGAATCCTCCGAATTACTAATGTCACGGATAAACATGAAGATTGAGCTTACTAGATAATCATACATTTTGCCCGGTGGGATATAGATTGTTGTACACACGAGCACGGCATGCTGTTGTCATGCTCGTGTTTGATGTAGTCTTGAGCGTAAACCTTGCTTCAGGCTCGTGTCCATTTTCATAGAATGTCGTCATCCGCCACATAATGCATTGGAGGTTGGTGTTAACGGTGGGGCACGTGGAGCTTCATTTGTATTGGGGGGTAAGATATATATATATGGTGGTAATGACAGCTGTTGTTATTACTGTCTTGGACTTACCGCTGTCAACACGTCGCGCTGGAAATAAACGTTTGAATGTTTACAATTAACGGACTCTTCCTTATTAGTGACAACCTAGATCCTACATAGAGGTTATCTATCAGAAAACAAGTATTAACATTTTCCACAAGGGAGCAGCAGTCTCTAGTCATTAAATCAGTGTCCGTTCTGTTGGAAACCTCTGTACTATTTGGAAAGATGTTCCCGCACTACTGAATACGCTAAAATGCCAAAGGACATGAGATTGTCATTTTATATAAACCACAAATAATAAATCAAGCAGTGCAATTTGACAATGCACTACGTTAATGCATGAATTAAAGACTTAATATAAAAATAAAAAACAAATACAGTATAATGTGTTCTCAGAGTGTGTGATATATTTAGGAGTCCATAGTTGTGTGTTCGTTTTGTACTTCAAACATTATTAAATCAAATTATAAAGGGTTTTTGTTTAGCTTCACATCCAACCACTTTGTGGCGATATGGTGCTGTGAATTCCAAGTGTGAACCAAAATTAAAGCGTGTGAGAGACAGCAAGAGAAGGAAAAATATAGGAAAACACAAAGTCAAAGAGGGACATGGAGCGATGGTGAGAGACAGCGAGTGAGATAGACAGCAAGAGAAGGAAAAATACAGGAAGAGATAGACAAAGTCAGAACAAGAACAAGCGGCGCGAAACTGAAAGTGATCGCAATCGCGATAAAACATCAAAGCGGCCGAGCGGCCGTGAAAGTGAAAGACTACGAGTGCTTTCAGGCTGCCAAATGGTGCGCGCGCCCGGCACACATGCACAGTAGTTGGCGGCCTGAAAGCACTCGTTTGCACTTCCAAAAGTGCTTACTATAAGTCTCGCCAGTGCAGCGCTAAAGCGCTGTCTCAGGCGAGACCTAAACAGGTTGTGTGAGCTGCGCCGAGAAGACGCCAGATTCTTTGTTCACACCCTCTTGTAGAATCGCAAGCACACAGCCCTGAGGAGGGTACACTGAGGAAAGACTGTCAGTGCCCGTGTAAGCGGTACTGTAAGGGACGATTGGCAGTGCCCGGGTAGGCAGTTCCAGCCCTGAGGAGGGTACTCGGGTGAAAGACTGGCAGTGCCCGTGCATTCGGTACTCTGAGGGGCGATTGGCAGTGCCTGTGTGGGCGGTACTCTGAGGGACGACCAGCAGTGCCCGTGTAGGCGGTTCCAGCCCTGAGGAGGGTACACTGAGCCTGAGGGATGATTGACAGTGTTGTTAACCCACAATAAACGAACAACTTTTTGTAACAACTTGTTTTTCTTCCCACCGTCTGGAGGCGCGGTAAATACGAGGTGGCGCCAATTTCCAACTTGATGCTACTCAATTGGCCGAGCTCTAAAGGATGAAGAGCTGAGGTGGCCTTGGCGGGGCTCAAATTCGTGCGGTGCGGGCCATACAGATGTGTAGGACTAGAGTTCAACGCGGTCCTTGGGCCACCCTGCGGTGTTACAGGGTTCCACTTCCGCAGTCCCTGCACCCCATCCCCCCTGTGTGTGGGCTAACCGACGACGTCCCCGCAGGGGACCCTCGTAAGAGGGCGGCCCCTTTAGTGCCACAGGATGGCACACTGGACAGCCTAGTGTCCGGAGACTCCTTCGGGGTCCCGCTCGTCACTTCCGGTCAAGGTGGGGGAAGGAGAGAGGTATAAGTTCCTCCCCCGCCCACCTGGTGGCCTCTTTGTCCCTTACCCTGATGCTGTTTCCCTCCCTACCGCTTACCCGGCATAATCAGGGTGGGGGGGAAGGAATTTTTAATCTTTTTATTTGTGTTACAGGCGGAGTTACAGGGCGATCCAGGGGCGGAAAGGTACTCAGGGGTACCCTCTTTAGGAGTACAAAGGGTGCTGAGGCATAATATCCCCAGGAAGTCTGTGTGGTGGACCCTGAGGTGCGACGGCGCCCCGTCTGTCCTACGGGTGGTTGGAAACCTGTACAACCGGGGGTCGCTTGAACGCTCCGCCCCTCATAGGGGGGGCGTGAGTAAAGGGGTGGACTGATGGTTCACCAGAAGTGGGAGGGGCTATACCCTCACCACAACCGCTAAGCACCGATTGGCTAAGGCCACGATGCAAGTTGGCCCATCAGGTGGTAGGCCGCAAGGGGCGGCTTGCCTTGGATCGCCTGTAAGATAACCCACCATGTTGACATATTTGGTATGCTAATAAACCTGCAGCAATTTTCTCCTCCAAAAAGTTGTCTTGTCTGCTTATTTATGTTACTTGGATGTTGCTGCGTGAGGGCTGGTGAGTGTGGCCGATATTGGCACTATGCGTCTGAACACATATTTACAGTGTGCACTGATCTCCACGGCAGTATAAACGGCTGTTCTCTACAATATGCATTGAGCTTCACTGCAATATAAACGGCTGTTCTCTACATTGTTCACTGATCTCCACGGCAGTATAAACGGCTGTTCTCTACAGTGTGCATTGAGCTCCACTGCAGTATTAACTGCTGTTCTCTACAGTGTGCATCGAGCTCCACTGCAGTATCAACGGCTGTTCTCTACAGTGTGCACTGATCTCTACTGCAGTATAAACGGCTGTTCTCTACAGTGTGCACTGATCTCCACTGCAGTATAAACGGCTGTTCTCTACAGTGTGCACTGATCTCAACTGCAGTATAAACTGCTGTTCTCTACAGTGTGCATTGAGCTCCACTGCAGTATAAACGGCTGTTCTCTACAGTGTGTATTGAGCTCCAGAGTAGTATGAACGGATAGTCTATACAGTGTGCACTGAGCTCCACTGCAGGATAAATAGATATTCTCTCTAGTGTACACTGTGCTCCGCTGCAGTATAAACAGCTATTCTCTACAGTATGCACTTAGCTCCACTGCAGTATGAACGGCTATTCTCTACACTGAGCTCCACTGCCGTTTGAACAGCTATTCTCCACAGTGAGCACTGATCTCCACTGCAGGATAAACAGATATTCTGTACAGTGTGCATTGAGCTCCACTGCAGTATAAACAGCTATTCTCTATAGTGTACACGGTGCTCCACTGCAGTATGAACAGACATTCTCTACAGTGAGCACTGAGCACTACTGCAGTGTCAACGGATATTCTCTACAGTGTGCACTGAGCTACACTGCAGTGTGAACGAATATTCAGTGCAGTGTGCATTGAGCTCCACTGCAGTACATCCGGATATTCTCTACAGTGTACTCTGAGCTCCACTGCAGTATGATGGATCTTTATTACAGTGTGCACTGAGCTCCAATGCAGTATGAACGGATATACTCTACAGTGAACACTGAGCTCCACTGCAGGATGAACGGATCTTTTCTACAGTTTACAGTGAGCTCTGCTGCAGTATAACCGGATCTTCTCTACAGTGTGCACTGAGCTCCACTGCAGTATGAACGGATATACTCTACAGTGAACACTGAGCTCCACTGCAGGATGAACGGATCTTTTCTACAGTGTACACTGAGCTCCGCTGCAGTATAACCGGATCTTCTCTACATTGTGCACTGAGCTCCACCGCAGTATGAACAGATCTTTTCTAAAGTGTACACTGAGCTCCACTGCAGTATGAACGGATCTGTTCTACAGTGTACACTGAGCTCCACTGCAGTATGAACAGATCTGTTCTACAGTGTACGTTGAGCTCCACTGCAATATAACCGATCTTCTCTACAGTGTGCACTGAGCTCCGCTGCAGTATAACCGGATCTTCTCTACAGTGTGCACTGAGCTCCACCGCAGTATGAACGAATCTTTTCTACAGTGTACACTGAGCACCACTGCAGTATGAACGAATCTTTTCTACAGTGTACACTGAGCTCCGCTGCAGTATAGCCGGAACTTCTCTATAGAGTGAATTGCGTCCATACACAGTAACTGAACAGTATACTTTGGTTGGTGGAGCAGTCGGGACACACCTCTGAGGGGTGTATGAGTTCAGGTGCAGTTTAAACACAAACATAACCTGGATGATGGGGGCGATTTATCACAGGGATAAAATCCTACTCACTGGAATTTAACAGGAGCGATAAACTGTATTTATCATGCAGATTTATCCGCAAGTCACAGTAAATACCCTGCACGTTTTCCCTTTTGTAGCGGTCTAGTTGTTAGCGCGTCACGTGACGTGACGCGGCTACGCACGTTGGCGCCAGGATGCGCGCGCAGGTGAGCGCGGAGCGGGGAGAGAGTGAGTGCGCGGCAGTGAGCGCACATTGTGGTGGCCGGCGCTCCTCGGTGTAACTGCTCATAAGTGTGCTAATAAATCATAGCAGTAGGACCACCGTGTTCCGAGTGTTCATTGACCAACTTTACAGTGGCGACGAGGTCGGGACGGAAACCAGACCGACGGGGAAGCGCAGTAGAGGGCAACACTCCACGTGGCCCCACGAGTCAAAGGAAGACACGCCACCAGGCCATCAAGCCCAAACAAAACACCGCACAGGCCGCCTGGAAGGGGGAAGTCACGGGATACGCCCCAGCCAACTGCGGAGGTCGACCCCAGGCATAGAGCATCCGAGGAGCGTGGCAGTGCCACGGTACAATAACCGAACCACATACAGGCCAAAGAGACGACGCCGTCTACAACCAACGAAAGCACACGAGCTGCCTTCGCACGTAATCAAGCACATTAAGCGCTGCACTGGCTACCAAAGAGGAGGAAGTGGGGTCCAGTGACAAGAGCCCCCAGAGGATCAAGCACTCAAGAACCAACGACAACACCCCAGGCAGCCCCCCGAGCAAAGCCACCGACGAAACAAGCACCAAGGAAGCAAAGATGAGTACCCCGGCAGGGTATGCGATTGCACCGGTGCAATTCCTAACGAAACCAGGTGAACCAATGATGAAATGGGAGGACTGGAAGGAATACATAGACAATTTCATAGGGGTTTTGGAGGACGAGAACGAAGAAAAATTCACGCCCCAGAGGAAAAAACGCATCCTGCTACTAAATCTAGGGCCCGAAGGGCTGAGAATATACAAGAGCCTAGTGCCCACGAAGAGAGAAGACACAGACGATGATGTGTATGCGCACGCGGTGGAGGACCTGGATGAGCGATACCGCCCCACCGTCTGTGTTTCGGTAGACAGATATAATTTCCAGCAAAGGAAACAAAAGGTGGGGGAATCCATCGAAGAGTATGTAGCAGCACTGAGGAAGCTAGCAGCCCCGTGCAGGTACGCACTGTGGGAAGACGAATTTATAAAAGATCAGGTGATCATGCACACCACCAGTACAAACGTGCAAGACAAGCTGTGGGCGAGTGGGGACACCACACTCAAGGAAGTAATGGTCATAGTGAAGAGGGCGGAACTCTCAAAGAGGTGCGCCGATGCTACCAGGAAAGACACAGGCACCCCAACCATGGTGAACAGGATACAGGAGGGAGATCACCGCAGGGACCAGAAAACCAAGTCTCCCACAACCAAAGGGACCAGCAGATGGCAAGGGAAACAAGCGGACGGTGAGAGCAAGAAAACGTGCTACAGGTGTGGAAGTTGGTCCCACGAAGCCCACGACAGACGTTGCCCGGCCTTCAGAGCCAAATGCATGCACTGCGGTATCATGGGCCACTACGAGAAGGTGTGTCGGAAGAAACAACAGAAGGGAGTGGTGAAATACATGGACCAAAGCGCGGAAGACCAGGAAGACGCCACGGAGGAAGAGGTGGTCACCGTACTGTGCATATACGATCAGGTACTGAGCGTGGATGCCAAGAGATCAACCAAACCGGTCCTGGAGATGTCCATGGGTGGCATAACCATCTCTGTTGTGGCAGACACCGGATCCCCATTCACCATCGTACAGCGTGCAGTGTGGGTAGAACAATTCCAACCCAAGTTGGGCCCTGGGCTGGAGAAACTAGACATACGACCGGTAACATACAATGGTGATCGCATTCCCATGCTAGGGTTCCGACGTCTGTTGTTCGAGTTCAGAGGCCGTGCAGCGTGGTGCAAGCTGTATGTGGCCGAGAAAGGACCCTCCGTCCTGGGATGGTTGGACCAGGGCGACCTGGGCATAAAACTCGACCCAGGAGGAAAGGAACAGATCCTGCTCACAGACCAGGTGGAATGGCTGGACATGGACAGATGGAAAGAAAACTACCCAAGAGTGTTTGGGGGCGCAGTTGGAAAAATGGAGAAATTTCAACACAAAATAGTACTTAAGGAAGGAGCCACACCAGTAGCACACAAGGTGAGGAATGTGCCTATTGCAGTAAGGGAAGCTGTCCAGACGGAACTCCAAGATCTGGAGAAGAAGGGCATCATAGAACCCATAACCTGTGCCGAATGGTTGGCGCCTTTGGTGGTCGTGATGAAACCCAACGGGAAGGTCAGGCTCTGCGTAGACTTGAGAGAACTCAATAAGAACATAGTGGTGGAGAAATTTCCCCTTCCCAAGATAGAGGAGATGCTGGCACGAACCAGAGGAATCCAGTGGTACTCCACCATCGACCTGACATCAGCTTACCACCAGGTAGCCCTACACCCGGACAGCAAAAGTCTCACATCGTTCATTACCCCGTTTGGGTGCTACAGATTCTGTCGCATGCCGTTCGGGCTAGCCTCGGCGGCGGCCGTTTTCCAGAAGATGATGCACCAACTGTTCAGAGACTGCAAGGACGTGCAGTACTTCCAGGACGATATATTGGTGATGGGCAGAGATAGGAGGGACCATGACCGGACACTGGAAAAGGTATTACGGACACTGGAAGCTAAAGGTCTCACGGCGGAATGGTCGAAATGCCGGTTGGGAATGCAATCGGTGACCTATTTAGGCCACGAAATAGGGCAACAGGGGGTCACCCCCAAGATGGAGAACGTGAAGGCCATCGTTGAAGCTCCGGCCCCCAAGAACAAGGAGGAGGTCAGGTCTTTCCTGGGGATGGCGGAGTACTACAGTAAATTCGTGGTGCAATTCGCATCCAAGACCTATAACTTGAGGAGGCTGACCAGAGAAAGCACGGTGTTCCAATGGACACCGGAAGCCCAAGCGGAATTTGAAGTCATCAAAAAAGGGATCCTAGAAGCAATGCCTCTCAAGGGTTATGACCCGCAAGGCGCCACCATACTCATCACGGACGCCAGCGACAAGGGGTTGGGCGCTGTACTCATGCAAGACCGAGGAAGTGGAGACATGGAGACAATAAGCTTCGCCTCCAGAGCACTGACGGAGACAGAAGGCAAGTACAGCGTCATTGAGAAGGAGATGTTAGCGGTAGTGTGGGCCATGACGAGATTCCGGCAATTCCTATGGGGTACCCGATTCCTGCTCAAAACGGACCACAAGCCGTTAGTGAAGGTTCTGACATCGTGTGGACACGCCAGCGCCACACCCAGGATATCGAAAATGTCCCTAAAATTGTTGGACTACAGATATGACGTAGAGTACATCCCGGGGAACAAGAACCGAGTGGCAGACTACCTGAGCCGAGCGGCGGCCATGGAGCCGGGAGAAGAAGACCCTGCGGACAGAGGGGAGATGGTGGCTCTCATTGAGGATCAAGAGAAGATCATCAGCAGACAGGAGTGGACAGCCGCGTATGACGAAGATGCGGACCTGATGGAGGCAAAAGTTCACATCACCCAAGGGTGGCCCGATAAGAAAAAGGTGAAACCCAACCTCAAACCTTTTTATGAAGTGAGAGAGGAACTGACTGTGGGAGATGAGGGCATATTCATATACCGGGGAGACAGAGTAATCCCCCCCACGAATCTCATCAACAAACTACTGGACCTATTACATGAAGGCCACCTGGGTATTGGGAAACTCAAAGCTAGATCGAAACAGAACTACTGGTGGCCAGGCATGGACGTGAGAGCAGAGAGACATGTCAGGGAGTGCCCCCAATGCCAAGGGGCTGACAAAACGTTGAGGCCATTACGCCCGGCTCTGGGAAAATTCGACACTCCCGCAAACCCATGGGAAGAGTTGTCCATAGACATTTTAGGGCCGGTGCTGGATGACCAGAGTGTACAGAAATACGTGTGTGTCCTCATCGACCGTTATTCTAAGTGGCCAGAGATAAAAGTGAGCGAAACGATGGACACGGAGAACATCCTGGAGTTCCTATCGGAAACATTCACCCGAGAGGGAATTCCCAAGTCCATCTTAAGTGACAACGGGCCACAGTTCACATCAGAAAAATGGAAACAGTTCATGGGGAGAAACGGCATCGAGGTAAAGCACACGGCCATATACCATCCAGCAGGAAACGGTCTAGTGGAACGATTTAACAGGGTGGTGATGGGGGCCATACAAGCAGCCATCACCTGTAACAAAGACTGGAAGAAAGCGGTGGAGAATATGGTATGGGCCTACAGGATAACGCCCACAAGCACAGGGTACAGCCCGTTCCAAATATTGAGAGGACGTGAACCTTTCACGCACGACAACAGAATCTGGAAGGAGAAGGTAGTGACCAGTGAATGGTCTCCAGCAGTCGTGAGAGCAAATATGGAGAGGGCTCAAGCCATCTACACCAACAACTACAATAAGAGGAGGAGTGTGAAGGACACTCGGTTAGTGAGAGGAGAATGGGTGAGAGTAAAGTTGGCTACCCTACAGAGGAAAGGAGACAGCAAGTACAGCAAGCCCATGCAGGGCAAGGAAGTGTATGATAGAGCGGCTCTGCTCAGTGATGGGAACGTGTGGTCGCAGGACCGCATGGCCCGGTGCAACAAGATATTGAGATGGGAACAGTGGGAGACGGAAGGCGAAGGCACGGGAGACGTGGATGAAGAGAATATGGCGAGCGGAAGCGAAGAAAGGGAAGAAGCAGGAGCAGGAGAGGAGCAAGGAGGAGAGCAAGGGGGTAAGACCCCAGTGACAGAGATGGACAGGCTAGGAGGTAATCTGGACAGTGGAGGAGCGATGGCCGAAGGGACAGAACGTGAGGAAACACAGAGCCAAGGGGCCCGAGGGTCTAGTGGTAAGGTGACCAGGAGCGGAAGACAAGTTGTAAGGCCTTCCAGGTTCCAAGACTTTGAACTGGACTGCGAACTGTAAGTGACTTATTGTTGGGTCGGTAAAAGGGGGAGATATGTAGCGGTCTAGTTGTTAGCGCGTCACGTGACGTGACGCGGCTACGCACGTTGGCGCCAGGATGCGCGCGCAGGTGAGCGCGGAGCGGGGAGAGAGTGAGTGCGCGGCAGTGAGCGCACATTGTGGTGGCCGGCGCTCCTCGGTGTAACTGCTCATAAGTGTGCTAATAAATCATAGCAGTAGGACCACCGTGTTCCGAGTGTTCATTGACCAACTTTACACCTTTGAACTTCCAGGAGGTTTGACCAGCCGAAATGACCAAAGGCGGGGGACGACTTCCTTCTGCGGTAAATTCGACTGAACTCGGAATTCTGACCCCTGTGCAAACATGGGTTGGCCATTGGTCAGGGAACTCTGACGCACTCAGAATCACGGCTGCACGTGCTCAGGATCCGCTTTAAGTTAGCTTGAGTGTCTCCGGGACCCAGTCTCGCGGAGAAGTCTTTTCTGTGGTATGTGTATTATTCTGCGGGCAATGAAGCTTGTTTTCCTTGGCCATCGGATGTGGTCCCACCCGGATGTCCTCACGGACAGGCTTCTCCAGGCCCACAAGTGCAAGGCCGTCCATAAAGAGGGCTTCCTACCAGGCACTGGCGCCCTCTCCTCCTGAAGCATCTATTTACTCACAACAGAGGAGGAGGAGCGCAGCGGGTGCTTTCAAGGGCCAACTGTGGGGGCGTTGACAATCCGCGGCCAGGCTCCCGGGCTGCTCTTATTAGAGGCCTTTTATGCATTAATGTGCAACGACACAGCACTCAAGAGAGTGTAACAGCATGCATGTACTGTGTGCTCTCAGTTTATTTATTGCAAATAGGCGAAGGCCGTGCCAGGTGTCGCGGCACGGCCTTAGATGCAAAGAGATCGGTGCCGTGCTGCAAGGAGGGGCGCAGTGTTTGTGAAGGTGATATGCGTGCTGCAGGAAACTGCGGTGCTGCAGTGAAGGGTGTGCGGCACGTGCTGCAGTGAGCGGTGTCCAATGTCCTAGAAATTTATCAATAACACAAGGTAATCTGTAAAAGTTATACTATGTGCAAATCAAGAATGGAAGGCGTGTCTTTTTAAAGTGAATTGACAAGGGTTTCAAACTGTGCCCGGCATGTGTGTGGATAACGAGGCCATCAGGTTAGCCAGCTAAATCCATGCCATCAGGACAACATTTTATTGGGCTTTCATTTGACAAACCCATGCGTTCTGGGAGTTGAAGACATGGGTTGCTTACAAAACCTGCATCGATCTCTTATCTTTATGGGGCCATGCAGGCAGGCAACTAGAGCCAAATTTCGGGGGGGGCTGAAAAATATTTCGGGGGGGGCTAAGTCTTCGAGCCATAGGCAGAGTGGCTGTAAGCAGGGGTGAAACCACAACAAAAACCTCATTAACGAGTAAATGGTCTTTTAAAGACCTGTGAAGTACTCGGGTGCAGCTGCAATTAGATGGACGCCAGCCCGCGAGGCTGTCTCAGCCCGGCTGACACATATGACGGGGGGGGCTGAAGCCCGGTGAGCCCAATGGGTGTTGCGCGCCTGGGGCCATGTGTTTCTAATTAGCGTGGAGGCGTGCACTGCCCCCGACCTCTCAAAGGAAAAAAATCTTGATGAAACCAAGATTTTTTTTCCTTTGAGAGGTCGGGGGCAGTGCGCTCCTCTGCGCTATTTAGAAAAACATGGCACCATAAAGATAAGATAGGGCTTTCAGACAACCGCAAAGCAGATGAGCCAGTCCGGATCAGCCTGACGAAAAGGCGTCACCAAAAAACCCTCATTTCCAATGGCAGGCCACCGTTTAGCATAAACGGTGATGCCAGCCAATGAAAATGAGGGGCGGGGCTTCAAGTCCACATCTCAAATCTACTCTCCTACAAAATCTCTTACTTAACGAGCAGTGCTTTGCATGGATGACATAGCTAAATTGAAAGAACATCTCACCATTCGAAATATTGATGCTATAACACAGATGTGGCCTGGCAACTATTTTACAAGGTTATAGTTGGTTAAGATGATCTTACCCATGATAATCAACTAAACCTTTAGGATGATATCCCAGAAAGGTTACTAACTTATTTTTCAAAACCATAGATGATAGTCATATGGAATAACAATATGCCTTGAGATGTTGTAAGAAAGTTACAATATTAGCAAAGATCAGGGGGGACCTAGGCAGGGGTCTATGCCTACCATACATTTATTGATGTCTTATAGACCTGAATTGCTAACTAGGCTATCTCCAAGTCATTTTTGGCATAGGTAAATTAAATTCTGTAATACAACATTTCTCCCTATGTTGAGCAATAGAAAGATACATTTTGAAGGAATAGTTGAAAATTTGGCAATGAAGAGAGATGCTGGGAGTAATGGCAAAAAATGATAACTAATGCTCATCATGATTATTATGGATACCCATTTATGTGGATAGATGGTCCACACAAGAGCTTTTTAAAGTTTCTCAAAAGCTCACCTTTCCTTCAGACCAAAATACTTCCTCTGAAATGCAATCTCAAGTTTTCTGTGATGAATGAAGTAGTTAAAATATGATCTGAAAATGTAGACATAGTCTCTCAGCTACCTACAAAACATTTTTGAATTCATTTTTGTATTTTAATTCATTAGAACTGGTACCCCCAATACGTAAATATCTGTTTACTGTCAGAGTATATGACAAAGTTGTTCAATTAATTTTTACAAAGAAGTACTTATCCTCACTTTAAAAAGTGATGATGATGATGAAAGCTCACACTAGATCCAAAAATATCTGCAGAGTATAAACCTATATGAACACTTGTGTTTTTAGCTAAATCACAGAGACTTTTATAGGAACATCGGAAGATTGCTGTTTGAGTTGCATCTTCTAATCGGCAACCACGTAAATTCTCTGCATTGTTTTTTACCTTTCTCTTTTTTTTTCCTTCTGGTTGTCAACACTGGTTCATTTGAATGACAGAAACCAAGCTGGGTTAACACATGTTACTGCATATATACTCGTTTCTACATGCTTAAGATTTTTTCTCCACTAGCATGTGCAGGCCAACATGCTTATATCAACGTTGGGGAAAAGGAAGATGATGCACAACTCTTCTATAGCAGACCAATATGAAATCTAAGCAGGAGTCGTTTGAGGGTCTAGCCATTATCTCCATTTTCCAGTTTAGAATAATGTAGGTGTGCTTGATATATACTCCACAACTATAATTAGGCTGAAACTGCTGGTTTAAGACCTCGATTATATAAGGACATATAAAAGATCACTGGAACTGTATTAAGTACTATAAAATATATGTGGCTGACATTATATGGATCATCAGATATGATTGTATGCATTTTTCTGTCTCTGTGTTTCTACTTTATAAATAAAATGCTTTAGATAAAAAATGTTCTAACATAAACAAGAGCAAATGTTTCTTAATTTCTGATGGATACATCTGCCAGTGGATTCCTCACCTTGTGAATATCCCCTGCACCAGCAACATTCGGAAACTTGTGTAGCAGTCCACACCGATGGGGTCGAAGATGACGTCACAGAGACACGGCTCCGCTCGCGACTCCGCTGACGTCACCGGCTCCATAAGAAGACCTCGTCGGCGTGATGACGTCGGTTCCCTTTTTTCCGCGCCGTCGACGCCAACGGATTTCGGGAATCGTTGCTAGTAGCTTCACTTGTTACTTTGTGTTTATTCTGATTTTCTCTGTTTTTCATTGAAAAATGTCGACGAGAAAGTCTGGGTTCTAGCCTTGTCGTGAATGTGGCAAGCACATGTCTATTACCGACCCGCACGACGATTGTGTTTGGTGTTTGTCTTCAGACCATGATGTGGAAGGCTGCTCGAGTTGTAGGAAGATGAGCTCGAAGGCGCTTAAAGAAAGAGAGGCGAAACTCTTCATCGCCAGAATGAAGAAGAAGGAGAAAAGAGGAAGAAGTAGGTCTGGATCCAGATTGAGGTCGAGGTCGGCGTCCAAGTCGACTTCGGGGCATGCTTCAAAGAGTAAGAAGCATAAGAAGAAGAGGAGGCATTCCTCGCATCATCATTCAGATAAAGGTTCGGCTCCGAAATCGAAGTCGCCTGCTCGACGTTGGAGAGAGTCGGTGTCTCCACCTCCGGTCCCGGCTTCACCTCCAGCTCCATCTCCAGTGGCTTCGCCGGTTCCGGCTGAATCTCCGGTGCCGGTGTCATCTCCGACGCCGGTTCCATCTCCGGCTCCAGCAAGTCCTCCGACTCCAGTCCCGGATGATCGTCAGGCTCCGGGTGAGACAGTGACGCCGCTTGTTCCACCGTCGGCGCCGGCAGGCCCGAGTCCGGTGTTACCTGACCAGTATCCTGCTTTTCCTGGTCCAGGTCAAGACCCTACGCATTATCTGAATGCAATGTACGGGGTATTTTCAAGGGCCATGTATGCCCCTGGTGCACCTATGGGTCCGATGGGTCCAATGGCTTACAATTTGGGAGTGCCGCAGGTTTACCCTCAAGCTCCGTATATGCCCTTCTATCCAGCGACGCCGTCTTGGCAGCTACCGGCGCCGAGGACATCGACGCCGCTTCCCTCTTCACCGGCGCCGGCTCGACTTCGTTCGACGCCGGCTGCTCCGGCTGATCCGCGTTCGACGCCGCTGCCGGCGCCGTCGGATTCGAAGACGGCGCCGCCGACGCCGCTGGTGCGGATTCGTTCAAGAAGGGAAGCGCAGAGAGTGGTGGATGAAAGACGCTTTCTGGTGGAAGAGGCTGAAGAGGGTGAGTTGGCTGACTCTGACGATGTGTTTGATGAATTAAAGGAGGCAAGTGGACTGGAATTGTCTCCAGAGTGGGAGATCACTCCACCATTGGATGAGCCCTCTAAAGAAGCCGCGCCATATCATGCGGTGATTAGAAAAGCTGCGGAATTGTTGGATCTCCAATTGCCGACAACGGAATTTAAATCTAATATTCTAACTGAGGTGTTGCATTCACCTGCTGCTGTCTCAGAGCCTTTGTTGCCTTTTAACGAAGTTATTATGGAACCTGTGCTAGAGGTATGGCGCAAACCTTTTTCAGCCCCTGCAGTCTCCAGGGCAGTCGCAAGGAGATATAGAGTGGCTCCAGGGGATCCTGAATTTTTATCTTCGCACCCTTCGCCTGAGAGCTTGGTGGTTCAGGCGGCTTGTTCGGGGCGATCAAAAGGGGCATTTCCTCAGGTTCCAGGAGACAGGGAGGCTAAGAAGGTGGACCAATCGGCCAAAAAGGTCTTTTCATCGGCCAGTATGGCTCTGAAGTCATCAAACGCAACGTGTTTGTTGGGGCGTTATATACACGCTCTTATGGACTCGGCAAATAAGTTGGCATCGAAGCTGTCAGAAGAGGATAGGGCCGGCTTCAATGAGGTATTATCTGATGCCCAGGCAGCTGCTCGCCAAGTTATCCAAAGTGGCCTGGACACAGCTGACTCAGTTGCCAGAGTCATGGGGTCTTCGGTTGCCACCAGGAGGGGTGCGTGGCTGAAGTCTTCGGAATTCTCTTCTGATGTGCAGTCGACTTTATTGGACTTACCTTTTGATGGGTCAGGTTTGATCGGGAAGAAGGCAGATGCTGCTCTCGAACGCTTTAAAGAAAGTAAGGCTACGGCTAGGTCGTTGGGCCTTCAATCCCAGCCGAGAGGAACTTTCAAAAGGTATAGAGGTTTTGGAAGGGCGACTTTTCGCACTTATAGACCAACCCAGCAGCAGCAGCAGCAGCAACAGCAACAGCAAGGTTCTTCGTCCAGGGGATACAGAGGAAGGATCAGGGGTCGCTCACGTGGCCGTCAACTCTCCTCCTCCTCTTCCTCTTCATCAGCCCCTCCCACCACCGCAAAGCAGCCCTAGATCCGACATTCCGGATCATGCTGGTCCTGTGGGGGGCCGGCTTACCCATTTTCTACAAGATTGGGAGTCTGTAACTACGGATCTCTGGGTTCTAGATCTTGTAGAAAATGGGTACGGAGTTCCCTCCAAATTACCCTCCTTGCCAAGGGGCTTGCTCGGAGGACCACCGTCTTCTCCTGCAGGAGGAAGTCCTGAAGTTGTTTCAAAAAGGTGCGATAGAGGTGGTTCCGGAGCAGGAGAGGGGTCAGGGATGCTACTCCCGGTATTTTCTGATTCCGAAAAAGGACGGCAGATTGCGTCCGATATTGGACCTCAGAATCTTGAACTTTTACCTGAAACAGGTGAAGTTCAAGATGCTCACCCTTGCGCAGGTTCTTCAAGCGCTGAATCAGGAGGACTGGATGGTGTCGCTCGATTTGCAGGATGCGTATTTCCACATCCCCATCCTGAAGTCGCACAGGAAGTATCTCCGGTTTACGGTAGGGTCGCAACATTATCAGTTTGCGGTCCTCCCGTTTGGTCTTACTTCGGCACCTCGAGTCTTTACAAAGGTGATGGCAGTGGTAGCAGCTCATCTCAGAAGGTCGGGGATTTCAGTTTTCCCTTATTTGGACGACTGGCTGATCAAGGCGGAGTCGTCGGAGAAGGTGCTGTGTCATCTGCGGGATACAACTCGGCTGTTGTACAGATTGGGTTTTTCGATCAATGTGCCCAAATCTCACCTGGTGCCCTCTCAGCGCAACCTGTTCATAGGTGCGGTACTGGACACTACTGTGTGTCGAGCATTCCCTCCTCCTCAAAGGATTCTCGACATACAGGAAATGATTCCTTTATTTTACAACGGAGCGGTTGTTCCAGTTCTGAAGGTCCTTCGCCTGCTCGGTCTGTTCGCTTCCTGCATTCTGTTGGTCAGCCATGCACGCTGGCGCATGAGGGCGCTCCAGTGGTGCCTCCACAAGCAGTGGTATCAGCACAAGGGAGATCTCAGGGAGTCTGTGAGGATCTCTGGAGAAGCTGCGGCAGATCTTTCATGGTGGAGCGTGGAGGGCAATCTGTCCCAGGGAAAGCCCTTTAATTTACCTCCATCGGTGGCCACAGTGATAACGGATGCATCCACCTTAGGGTGGGGTGCTCATCTGGGGGATCTGGAGATCAAGGGTCTTTGGTCTCCAGAGGAAAGGTTGCTTCACATCAACCTTCTGGAATTACGGGCGATACGCTTGGCGCTCAAGGCCTTCCCCCCTTCCCTTCGCAGTCAGTCTGTTCAAGTCCTGACGGACAACACTACCGCGATGTGGTATATAAACAAACAGGGATGAGTGGGGTCTCTTTGTCTTTGCAGAGAGGCCCTGCGTCTATGGTCCTGGGCTCAGGACCATCAGATTTGTCTAATGGCAAATCATCTGGCCGGAGTTCTGAACGTGCGTGCGGACAGTCTCAGTCGGCAGTTCTCCGCCGACCACGAGTGGAGGCTTCATCCGGAGGTGGTTCGTCACGTCTTTCGGACGTGGGGGACACCCCGGGTGGACCTGTTTGCCACTTTCGAGAACGCGCACTGCCCGTCATTCTGCAGTCTCCAGTATCCGATGCAGGGGGCGTTGGGGGACGCGTTTCAGTTGAGTTGGAGCTCACGACTCCTTTACGCGTTTCCTCCCATTTTTTTTTTGTTGAAACATTTTTTATTAGTTTTCAAAGCAACAACAACTGTACATTACAGCATTAGCTCCCATGTGCCATAAGAGTAGCCCCCCTCCCACTCCCAACTCGTCCCCCCCCTCCTCCCCCTGTGTCAGTTCGCCCCTGTCCCCCATTTCACCCTTGACGTGCCCCCCCGACCCTGGAGTTCAATTGCAGTTGCTCACCTCCTCTCTATGTAAGCAAATCGTCCCTCGTGTCCAGGCCTCCGGTATGTGTCTGGGGGCCGCCCCCATCCCCTTCCCAACTCAATCTTCAGTTCCCCTCGCCTCTTGCCGACCTGATGCGCTCCCTTCTTCCTCTACCTCAGACATCAGCCCCTGGAGCTCCACTACTAACGCTTCCCATGCCCTTGCCGTCGCTAACGCTTTCTCATCGTCACCCCTCAGAGCCATCTGCACCCGGAGTGTACCCTCTGCTCCCGCCCATCTCACTAGCGCTGCCCTCCACCGCACATAGCTAGGCCCCCCCCTGGACTTCCAGTGCAGGGTCAATACGCGTTTCCTCCCATACCCTTGATTCCTCGGGTTCTGAGGAAGATTCGCCAGGACCGGGCCCAAGTTATATTGGTCGCCCCAGATTGGCCGAGAAGGGTGTGGTATACGGATCTTCTCCACCTCTCCTCGTGCCCTCCGCTCCGTCTCCCTCTGAGGGCAGACTTCCTCTCGCAGTCGGAGGGGCAGGTTCTACACCCCCACCTCCAGAGCTTACACCTTCATGCCTGGAGATTGAACGGGGCAACCTGAATTCCTTCTCTCTCCCGCCAAATGTGGTGGATGTTATTTTATCGGCCAGGCGACACTCCACCAAATCTATTTATTCATATAGGTGGTCTAAATTTGTTCTCTGGTGTGGAGAGAGGTCCATTGATCCCTTAAAGGCTCGTCTGTCTAATATTCTACAGTTTGCTCTTTCTCTTGCCCAGCAAGGCTTTGCTGTGGCTACTGTGAAAGGATATTTATCGGCTCTATCGGCTTTCCTTTGTTTGCCGGATCAGCCGTCGTTGTTCAAGTCTCCTATTGTTCTTCGTTTTTTAAAGGGCCTTACAAACAAATTTCCTCCTACTCCATTTATTGTGCCTCAATGGGACTTAAACCTTGCCTTAACCTATCTCATGGGTTCTCCCTTCGAGCCCTTACACAAGTGTCCCCTGAGGCTCTTGTCTTTTAAGGCGGTATTCCTCGTTGCAATTACCTCGGCAAGGAGGGTAAGTGAGCTTCAAGCTCTAAGTTTGAAGCCCCCATTCTTGACCATTTATGCTGAACGAATGGTACTCAGGACCAGGGCTGCGTTTTTGCCTAAGGTGGTAACTCCCTTCCATCTGGGGCAGTCCATTACCCTTCCTTCCTTTTATCCTCCCCCACACCCTTCCAAGGAGGAGGAGAGACTTCACCGTTTGGACCCTAAGAGGGCGGTGAGCTTTTACCTGGACAGGACAAAAGACTACAGGATTGATGACCAGCTCTTTGTGGGCTTTGCTGGTTACAGAAAGGGTCGTGCGGTGCACAAGCGCACCCTTTCCAGATGGATTGTACTATGCATCAAGATCTGCTACTCCCTAGCTGGTAAGGAGCCTCCGGAGGGTTTGAGGGCTCATTCTACCAGGGCAAAGTCTTCTACGTCTGCTTTATCTAGGGGTGTTCCTGTGGAGGACATTTGTAGGGCGGCAACTTGGGCCTCCCTCCACACCTTCGCAAAACATTATTGCTTGGACACCGAGGTGAGGAGGGACGGACACTTTGCTCGTTCCGTCCTTCAGGATTTTCTGGTATAGGGGGATGGACACCCTCCTCCGGGAGTGGGTACTGCTGTGGAATCTATTCACAAGGTGAGGAATCCACTGGCAGATGTATCCATCAGAAGAACAAGTTACTTACCTTCGGTAACGCTTTTTCTGGTGGATACAGTATCTGCCTGTGGATTCCTCACTGACCCACCCGCCTCCCCGTTGTCCATCCTTCTATACCTAAGGTTCTGTTAATAATGTTTTAGTCTACTATTCTGATGATGGTGTGAGAAGTTGGCCTGGTATATGATGTTCACTAGTTAAAGTGACAACCTTGTACCATGCCAAGCAACCCTTATGGTGTGGTTGTAAGTCAACCTTTTCGGACTAGCTGCCCTAGTGGTAGCGTAGGCTAAGCAGTCTTTGAGGCTAAACTCGTTAAAGCGTGTTAAGCAGGCTGTTTTACCAAATGCAACCCCCCTTTATACCAATGAAAGGACACCACACAGATATATATTGAAGATATATATGTATTTATTTCTCAAAGTATCCCCTAGACTCTTTATGAGCACAGGAGCACAAATCGTTAAACAAGACAATGTTATAATATACAGAAGTTGCACTTTATATGGATGGGCCCTGGTGGCCACTCAAACCATATACTAAAATAATGGTATAAGTACCACGAACAGGAAAGGGAAAAGGCCTAGGGCCTCTACAATCGCTGGGCCTACAAGGAGCTAACTTCAGTTAGTGACCAGGAGGTCCACAGGTCGCGTGTGCAGTGAGGAAAGTTACACGTGGGCTCCCATAGGTTTTCAATGGGTGCGTAAAAGTTTAAAAGTTACTGCAGAAAGGGTCTTCTGGATGGACTACGATCTTAAGATTTAAAACACAGACACTAGAGATGTTTCTCTACACTTGGGCACCGGAGTGCCAGCTTTACCTCACCCACAGGAAGCGGGTGCATAGGTCTCGAAGTGCGTCGGGTTTCTTCTATCGATTCAATGGAGCCTGATGACAAAGATGCTGCAGGCGGTCGGTTCAGAAGAGATGCGGTGGATCCAAGAGTGGATCGGAGTTGTAGAAGACCTGAAAGCAGAGGGGATAGTGTTCACAGTCACTAGCCAGTGACCGGCGTGGCACCAGGTAGGTACCAGGCGATGTCGGGTGCAAACAGGTGATGAGGGGTAGCTTGTCTCCGCAGCCACGTGGTCCCTGAAGGTCGACGACGTCCAGGAGTCGGTTCACGAGCTGTCCCACGCAGGCTCTCGCTGTCGGCGGTGTCGGCGACTCGAAAGAAGCAAACAAGCCTTGGCAAAGGCAGGAGTCGTGGAAAGAGAGGAAAGCTGATTGTTCTGACCAGCAAGGTCAGAGGGGCTGCTCCTTTGGAGAGCAGCTGGGGCCAGTCTGGAGCAACCAGACCAGCATCGTAGATTTCAAGTTTCGTCGCCAAAATGGCCACTAGCCAACGGGCCAGGGACCGGGCAGGCGCGTCGAGATGCAAAGTGCAGAGGGGCCCCACGCAGATCGTGGAGATGCTGGAGGGCTCACCTTTGGTGCAGATGCTGCTCGGTGGTTGGGCTTCTCAGGACCCAAAGCACAACTGGGAGGGAGCCTCTGTCGTTGCGCTTGCAGCTTGTCGTCGGTCTTTCAAGATGGCTGGCTCCACATGTCTCGGTGCCTCCACGGGTTCCTTCTTCTCAGGGACTGTGGATCGGGCGGTGAGAGGTCTGGAGGTCCAGGTCTTGTCGGGCTCTGGCAGGAGGCGGCGGCAAAGCAGACGTTCAATAGCTGGTTGGTGCTTGTGTTAGAAAGATGGTCACTCCCTGACCATAGGGGAGATTTCCTTCAGTCCTCTGTGCAGCAGGGCGTCGAAGTTCCCGTCTTCTTCTTGTTGTTAAGTTGATTTCAGGATGTCTGAAGTCTTAGGACACAGCTCCTAACTTTAAGCGGATTCTAGGGGCCGGACTACCTGCTAGGTCCCTCCCTAAGGGTGGGACCAGGAAGGGGGGTGGTTACACCCCCAATCCTTTGTCCAGCTCGCCCCAGGTCCGGGGCTGGTGTGCCCCAGGACCGGATTGAACTGGCATATGCACCGAGGCTCCTTGTGAGCCTCAGGCATGTCTGGTTTCTTTCAAGCCCTACCTGACCAATACACAAAATCCTGTCTGGGGTGGTGCTCGCACCTCCCCTGGCAGGAAACCCTTTGTCCACGTCTCCCAAGCTGGAAGGACTCCCAGCAGCAGGAGGGCAGACTTGTGTCTGTGGTGGCAGCATCCATTTTGTGGAGCTGAGGCTATGTCTGATTTTACCCGGGTTTCAGGTACTGTACATGTCGTGTTCCTCTAGAAGGGTGGAATGCTAACCCCGTCGCCAGAATTGGCGAGGGGTTAGTATTCCAATTCGTATGACACCTTACTCGACATGTTTTGATAAAGCCAAACCAAAGATAGCATTTAACCGCGAGGTTCATAATGCACTTAAGAGTATATGGTATGATGATATCTGGAAACGGTAGAAGGAAGTTGTTCCGACCACTGCAGACAGGCTCAGCTCATGCCAGAGCACCATCTCACATGGAACCAAGCACTCTGCCTTCAGGATTGTCAAGGCCTGCCATAGGAGTGACTTATAGGTTAACATGTGTCCCATTTAAGGTTAGGTATAGGTATACTACACCTAAGTAAGAGGTGGTTACACCAACTTACCCCAGCTGAGTGATCAGCCAGTTGTGTCAAATTTGTTAGGCCAGGCCAGGGGTGGCATAATACATGCTTCAGCCCCTGGTAGGCCTTAGATACACCAATGCCCTGGGTACCTAGTGTACACTGGTACAGGGGCTGACAGGGTGATCTAGTTCCAATGGGTTATGCACCTAGGGTACATGAAGTCCATTTTAGAGAGAGAGCAGATAGGCTGAGATCCTGAATGGCAGGATCTCAGTCCAACTAAGTCGAAAAACCAGCTAGACACTAGGCAAAAAATTGGGGGTAACCATAGTCAGATATCCACCTTCCTACAGATGGTATTTCAAAAATGTATATGTTACTGTCAAAGGCATTGTGTCTTTCTTTGGCCTTTCTATTCATTCTCCACACTATGTGTGTTGATTTGCATATTGTGTACTGTGTATACTGTGTATATATTGCTGTCAGTCCGTCCGTGTGCCTCGAAGGCACGGAAAAAGGGGCGGAACTGACGTCATCACGCCGACGAGGTCTTCTTATGGAGCCGGTGACGTCAGCAGAGTCGCGAGCGGAGCCGTGTCTCTGTGACGTCATCTTCGACCCCATCGGCGTGGACTGCTACAAAAGTTTCCGAATGTTGCTGGCGCAGGGGATATTCACAAGGTGAGGAATCCACAGGCAGATACTGTATCCACCAGAAAAAGCGTTACCGAAGGTAAGTAACTTGTTCTTCACAGATAAAAAAAACATAGGCACACTATAAGTTGCCAACTCAGCCTCCTTTCAGTGTGTTTTGTTTGGTTTATTTCTAGGTTATAAGAGACATTGTCAGCGTTTGTGAAACAAATTTGTACAGCCCTAACCCACCCTCTCTTGCCAAATACCATGCACTGCGTTGCATGATTCAGGATGTAAATACTAACAGTGACGAGTTTCTCCAGGTGAAAGAACAGGTGTTGCAGAAAAATCACAGGTAAGAACAAATGCTTTGAGTACACTTTCACTACTTATGGAACCAATATATCTTCTACCTTTACAACTTCCACTGGTCCTGCTGCTAGGAGGTAAGCTAAATTTAGTAGCTGTCTGTCTTCTTTAAAACCCCTCGCCCACTGCTGTACTGTTATTTCATATGTATTCCTTAGGCACCCGACCATGCCATAAATGTTTGAGTGCCCTTTGCATCTCTTTTCATTTCTGTTAGTTGTTCTATTTTGTTTTTATGGGGACTCTAGGTCACTGCGTTCATGTAATTTCGCATGAATACTAATAGTATCCGGTAGTACTGTTAATTCAGTGAATGGATGCAAACCAAAGTATGAACACACATGAATGAGGCCTTACTATGTGTATTCTATCATAAGGTGTAAGAACATGTACCCATTTTTCTATTTCTACACTTGGGGATGACACTCAGATGAACAAGTTTAAAAAACCAAGTTATCAGTATAATTATTACTATTAGGTTCTGGGTATTCCTGTTGTTAGAAGTGAATAGAATAGGTGTAATTCTTTGAAGGTTGCTTAATGTGTTTAACCATAATTACTCTGTGATCAAATCTAACTTTGGTAGCCTGCACATTCTAAATTCCTGAAGACTCTGCTGATCAATTTTAAAATTGTAATACATAAAATACTTGATAATGACCCTGGTGTCCGCAGAAATCTACTTCTGCAATAGCCTAAGCATGGACCTACCCAAGCTCACAGTCTCCAAAGCTCTGGCCTGCTCAGGGCCTTTAGCGTGGGATCCTTAGACTACACTTCTGCTTAGAGAATCTAGTACAGTGTCATCACCAGAACACATAAAGTGATGTAGATAAGAACATTTTCTTTTAAAGGTTAAAGCATTCCTTGGTTTGGCCAACATTAGACTGTTCCACAAACCGTAATTGCCCTTGAGCAGAAGAAGCTTTCTACTATCACTTACTGACAGAGAAATGTCTTACTGTAGCTCTTTTATTTGCCACCCGCCCAAAATATAGAGGAAGGATTAGATGTTCAGTCTAACTTTTTATTTAGCATCTCAGTGTCCTTTTTGGCAGCCCACTGACATTTTATGTTCAATTTACATGATATGTATTAATTATTACACAACACCATTCAATTTGCCAGACTCCCAGTTTCATGAATAGTGAACCTTCTTGAAAAATGGGTAAACACTGATTCATTGTGGTTATTAATGTAACATGATCAGCAAGAACTATGCTATGTGACATTTTCTGTTCAACACTTTTTCCCAGCGGTAGTCAGGTGACAGTTTTGAACATTTATCGAGTTGGACGGATGACGGAAGCAGCAGAATTTGAGAGCAGTCTTGGTAACATACAGTTGCTGCTGCATGCTTCTACTGCCTGTAACTATGTTGGAATTCTCTCAAGGTAAGACAGTAAATAAAAGGCATTTATTTGTTGTTAGTTAACTGAGCACATTTCTAATTGATACCTTTGATGCACGGTTAATAATGAAACTGTGAATTCCCAAATGTTTTGTGTAGGACATTGTGAGTGTTAATAATAAAGACTTCATGTATTGGTTTTGCATTGGATGTGACCATCTTCTAAGTTGATTACTAAATTACTTGATTGATAAATAGTTGAGAGTAAATCTGTGTGCAAACTGAATGTATTGAACAAGGGCTACATGTGCAGTTGGATTCCCCACGTGTACTTCCCTACTGCCGGTCATCATCAACAATGACGCCAGATCAGATTTCAGTGACTTGTCACAGCGGCTGACAGACAAGCTTCGGAGCGACAAGAGAAATCCAAAGACAGCAAAGTAAGGCGAGACAGATCCTCCGGGAGAACATTACATTGCAAAGAACTAAACGGACAGTTGTCCTAAACTGACTGCAAAACCACATACTTAACGATAGGCTGATGCCTTGTATAGGAAATCAAATAATATGGGTCAGAGAGGTCTATGGGTCCTTAGGTGAGTCACCAGGCGGCCTTCCTATGTGAGAATCTTATGCACATTCTTTGAGTAAACTGGTATTCACGGAAAGTTTCAACAGTGCTACTGATTATCTAGACCAGTCACGCTAAAGACAAGTCCAGAATGTAATGCAAAGATTAATTTGCAGGGAGGGGTGGCAGTTGTTTCACCTGTAAATCAACAGATCAGATTGTAAGATGTATTCTGGTTGCCCTTAACATTCAGGGAAAACCTTACACGCTTCTAAATTTGTATTCCCCTCTTTGCAGCATTATTCCTTTTGGGAACTCTTAATCCGAAAGTCATTTCCTGAAGAAAAGTGGTTGTTGGTATCAGGGGATGATTTCAAGATGTTATGGGGCCTGAAGTTAATGGGTCGCTCTACTACATGCAGGAGCAAGCAATGTCTTGACAATTAAAAGGGAGATATTTTCAGACAGCAGACGGAGACTGTATTTTTTGCTTCTTAGGCCATAGATTCTACACCAGGATCAACATTAACTACTTATTTGTGTGCCAGGCTCTGCTTGATAAATTATCTTAGGTTTATATGGCAGAGCTGATCATCTCTAGTCCTTCCAATGTCCTTTATGGATTGAGAAAGTCAACTCTTAATACCTCGTAGAGCTTGGCAGTTGTGATAAGCTATCCACCTGTGAAGATACCATGGCTCCTCTCAAAGCTAACAAAGCCACGAGAACCAGCCCGCAGGCAAGCTGGTACACGGTAGAGCTCAGGCTCACCAAGCGCCACCGCAAGCAACTTGAACACAGATAGAGATCGGCACCGACAAGAGCATACAAATCAACCCTCAGACACTACAATCAGGAGATCACATCAACCAAATTCTCTGCGCCCACCGACTGCATTGAAAGCAGCACCAACAGCGGCAACAAAATCTTTGTCATAGTGAAAGACTTTACCTTTCTGGCAGGAAGGTCCACCAGCGTAACACGTCTCTCAGGGCCTTTGCACCCAGCCGTCCTTATTCTTCAGCAACAAGATCACCAATATCTATGACATCTTTGAGCCCCAACTGGACCCTTCCACCCTAGCAGCCCACCTGCTCATTTTACCAACATCCAGTGGACCACCCTGACCTCCTGACCCACCGTCAGCACTCAAGACTATGCATTCCATTACCTCTAGAGCTCCCTCAGACCAGACCTCTGCCCTCATCAAGTCTTCATCAAAGGACTCGACCCCATCAGCACAGCCCTCACCCCAATCCTGCCATCACAGACACTAACCCGGTAACCTGTAAACACACTACAGTACTTGCCCTCCTCAAGAAACACTCAGCAGACCCGAAGACACTTGCCAACTACGGGCTTATCTCCCTGCTACCCTACATGGCAAAAGTCTTGGAAAAGGTGATAAACACTTAGCTACCCACCTCTCCGACATCCACCTCCTTAGCACCTCACAATCCAGATTCCGGCCCACAGTACAGAGACTGGCCTCATCGCTGCCACGAAAGGCATCTGGATGATCAAAACTGAAGTGGCACCTCAGCTTTCATCCTACTGGGTCTTTCTGCAGCCTTCAACACCATCTCCCAACCCATGCTTATCCAACAATTGCATGATGCTGGCATCCAAGGTCCCGCACTTCACTTGATTTGCTCCTTCCTGACTGGCTGCAACCAGTTAGTTAGCTTGGGCCACTTCTCCTCAGACGCTGTCTGCGTAATCTGCAGAGTTCCAGAAGCATCGTCACTCAGCCCCATTCTGCTCAATAGGTACATGACCCCGCTCTCCAGCATAATCCGTGGCCATGGAATCAACATCATATCCTATGCTTTACGACCGCCAGCTCATACTCTCCCACCTCAATAAGACACCCAACATCCAGACCAGTTTCTCTGCCTGCATGACCAAAGTTGCCAGATGGATGAAAACTGAATGCCTTGAGCTCAACACAGACAAGACAGAAGTAGTAATCTTTGGCAAAGACACCTCGTTCTGGGACTCCACCTGGTGGCCAGCCGAACTCAGACCCACACCCCTCCCAGAAACTCATGCAAAGATCCTCAGAATAGTAATCGACAACCAACTCACCATGACTGTCCAAGTGAACGCAGTATGTCTCCTGCTTCCACCCACTCAAGATGCTCAAGAAGATCTTCAAATGACCACACTAACACTTGCAGAACCATCATCCAATCCCTTATCACCAGCAAGCTGGGCTACAGCAACACACTCTTTACTCGAATCAACGCTCAACTCTCCAGAAAACTCCAGACCATACAAAATTCAGCGGTCAGGCTCTCCCTTAACCCTGCATTCACATCACCCCACACCTCAAAGAGGCCCACTGGCTACCAATCCACAAACAATCACTCTTCAAACTCATCCTAACATACAAAGCCTTACACATCATTGGCCCCATGTACCTCAACAACGGCATAAACTTCCACAAACCTACCAGACCGCTCTGCTCAGCTGGACTCATACTTGAACCCCCCCCAACCCGCACGCATATGCAGAACCAGTTCTGGCGGTCGTGCCATCTCTTCCTTCGCTCCTAGAACCTGGAACGACCTGCCCCTCCACATCAGGGCCTCCTCAATTCTTGATTTCTGAAAAAAAGTGAAGACCTCGCTCTTCACCTAGCCCGGACCTGGTTCAGCCCATGCAACTCCTACCCAAGGTCCAGCACACCCTCCTGTGTGAGTTGTGCGCTATACAGATACAAATAACACAAAATTTCCTGAGAAATCCAACACATAGATTGGAACTTAATCTAACAATCCAAAAGTACTTTAACAAGAATGATGCAGCCCTCACCTCGTTGACAGTGCTTTGTGACAACTTCAAAGTGACAGTGAGTGTGGCAATGATAGGGTTAACAGCTAGAGTCAACAGGGAGAGTAGATTCCTGGAAACATATCCTATTGCACATCAGGCAAATAAGTGCTAATAGGCCATAGAAAGTATTCCCACCAAAGAGGGCAGCTCCAAGTGCTATGGCCCAGCATGGCAGAGCAGGTTCTCCTTTGACTGAAAAAACTAAATTCTATGAACATGGCAATAAGGTAGGTATGATGTTAGCTTTGCGGCTAAGGGCACAGACCGAGAGAGCATATATCACTCAACTCAGAAACCCCCAGTTCAAGGTGGTAAGGGAAAAGAGGCATTCGTTCTCGGCCTTCTATCAGTAGCTTTACACGGGGTACAGTGTGACTGTGAATATCTAGTCTCTTTACAGGTGGTAAAGCTGCCAGCAAAGTGGATTGAAGAACTTGATAAATCGAGCGAACCCCGAGATATCCTACAAACAATTCTACACGGTTATGGGTCCAGATAGCATAGTCTCTCAAGTCTATAAAACTTTCTGTCTTAGTCTTGTAAGCCCACTGGCTACCTTGTACAGTTAATTCCTGCAGCACCAAGAACCTCCAGTTCTTGTGTGGGAGATCACGCTCATTCCCAAACTCAGGAAATATGTGGAAAGCTTCAAGTCCTACATGCTGATAGCTCTCCTCATCTTAGATGATGCAGTCTTCACCAAAGTCCTCACAAGTACAAATAAGTAAAATATTCAAGCCATTTTCTAAACGTGAAATTCCCCATTTATTTATTAGTTTTTTTTTATCATGGTTGTTCTGTTCAGCAGGCAGAAAAAACTGAAAACTTCAACATAGTTGCTTTTAGTAGCACTGTGAGAGAGTGTGCAATGTATTTGCCTTAATGACAATTCCATTACATTATTAACCCCTTTGAGTGCTCTTGAAAGCAACTTTTTTGGCGGGGGAAACCTATGTGTAGCGCTCAGGGTCCTCTTTACAGGCAAGCACCAAGCACAGGCTCCCGTGCTGTGAAATTATTATACTGCCAGGGGACAAACAGTATAATTAATTAACTTATGACTTTTTCATTAACGTTTGCGACCCCTGACAATGATGAATAGCACATAGATTCCTTGTTCCATGAGATCCTCACCTCCCAGAACGAGAAATTGTTGTGCTGCAGTGTATTCAGCCTGCATTCTGCTTTACTTTTAACTTGGGCCAAGCGTATATAAAACTAGCAGTAATGGGTGGAATTTCACAACTGCTTACCCTGGATTTAAAAAAAGGGAATTAGCCCTCCCCTACTCATGAAAAGTCTCATCTTGTATTCTTCCCAGTTGAACCGGATAAGGTGATATTTATTAAGGGCGGCCAGGAAATAGTGCATTTCTTTGAGACAGCAAAGTAAAAAGGGTCTCGGCTCTCCAAATGAGGATAGACACAGAAAACGTGTTTGATAGTTTGGGGCTGTTCTTCATAGAGTTGGCCTGGGTCCATAGATGGTGAGATGTTTCCTGTCACGTTATCCGCTCCAGAAGCATATATCACAGAATTAACTGGGGCTCGTCCGGTCGGCAGTCTTGGAGTGGGTAACGAATGCAGTTGTCCCCTGTTCCCTTTGCCTTAGTAATGGGGCTGCTCAACACACTGGCCCATGTGCGAGTGGGGATTAAGGTCAAAGAGTTTGGTGTGAAGAAGCCTAAAATTAGCCTGTTCACAGATTACATGTTACAGAGCCAGACACCACAATCCTAATTGTTTCAATAACAAACTGCCATTTTGGGATTTTGATTCCGAAAAACAAAATGTTTGGCCGAAGGCCATCAAAACCGACAGCACCAGTGACGACAGTTTCTCCGAATGTACAGAGATCTAGGCTGGTGGCGATCGCTAAATATGGCAGTCCTCTGTCCTTCAGGGTCACAGACGTAATGTTCTCCACCACCCTGACGGACAGAGTAAATACTGCCAATGTATAGATTAAGCCCTAAGTGCTTTGGGGTGAACCTAAGTGCTTAGGAGTGAACTTAAAGGGTGAAGAGTTTTAGAGTGAAAGTTGAATGGTTTAGAGGTGAATCATGAACTTAGGAGTGAAGGGTTTAAGAGTGAAGGATGTAAGAATGAGTGGCGTGTGGTTTGGAGGTGAAGTGTGAACTGTTTAGCGATGCAGGGTTTAGCGGTGAAGAGTTTAAGGATGATGAGGGATGAAAGGTTGAGTGGTAAATGTAACATTAAAATTATATAGGGGAATTAATAACTTGTAAAAAATGAAGTCACTAGGTAAATGTACAAAGAATGCAATGGTGACAAATAAATAGTAAAAATTAGCTTACCTGAGAAAATGGTAAACAAGCAAAAAAGATAGAAGGAGATGGTAGACAAATAGCAGGCGAGGAGTGATACTTATCAATACATGTTTCAGGCAATGCCAACAGCAATCCCAAATACAGAAAATATGGTATGAGGCTACAGCAATAGATCTTTGGATTTATTTGCGTAGGTGGTAAGTAAGACAATATTCATGGCACCCAAAGAAGAGGGGGGACAGATAATACCAAGCCTGCTTCTTTGCATTATTGTGTAATGGTATACTCAGGAAACGGAGAAGCACTGGCTTTCCAGCAATGAGTGCTGTCAGTCACATTATTGTGGAACATTCTCTAGCTCACGCAGAATCAGAGACCTCGGACTCTTTATCAGACTTACCAAAACGGTATGGGGCCGCTTATCACTTAGAAATGACCTGACAGCATTCCCCTCTCCCTATACTCCTAGCCATTTTAAATGACAGTTTTGCCCGGAAATGCCAGGGAACAATGATGTAGTGGGAAGAAGGTGCGACAGCCTTATGTTGAAGGAAGCATGATTCTGATGGACAAAGTCAGGTTATTCGAAGAATGTAAAAGCGGGTTTAAGGCTATTGAAAATTATTGGGTCAATATTTGAAAACGTGACACAGGGTGCCAAGCCCTCCCAATAGAGAAGCAACAATAAGCCATTTTAATTACTTTGAGCAATTAATATTCACTTTTGACAGTATGAGTAAACTGACATCGCGCAAACCTCTTATTTACATAGCCACTGCATATTGATTTCTGTAGGCCGATATGCGTTTATTGCGGGTGGTAATTTTAATCCATTTTGTCTAATGAAGATTCTCTAGAATTTTACTGCTATTATCCTAATTTGTGCACTCCATTCAATATTTTTGGAATATTAGTTGGCACTCTGCTTTCAGTCTAAAGTCCATTTCCTGATTTGTCACCCTGTCTATCTAAACGTAAACGTGGTACAAGCTCAAGCAGTAGCATGCCACATGCGCACCAAAGGCAAATCTGTACGCACCCTTATGTGTTCTCCACCTGGTTATATTGGCTAAAGTGCTCCATCTCAGCATTATCTAGGTAAGCCATCATTGAGGTACACAGATGATAAATTATTAGCTTATGCTAACACGTTAATACCCGATGTTTCGACTCTTGCAATCTTAACTAAAGAAGGCTTGTTACACTGCCACAGAATCACAAAGAATCCTTTATGCCCAGCATTGGTTCTGAGTGGTCATCGCTGGCTTTGAATGAATTTTTTACAAAATTGTGTTAAAAATGTAGCTTCAGCCCGTGACTTTCTTTTTTGCCCGAAGAACGAAGCAGTCTGTGTAAAACTATTCAAATATTTTAAGGAGTTTATGTATATATTTTAAATCTTTTATATATTCTTTCTAAATGGGTTGTTCACCCCTGTGTCTGTCACTCTTTTATGAAGTATTAATATTTTCTCCTTTTTCAGATTGTATTTTGCACATTTTCTGGCTGCTATTTATTGCTCTTTGCACAGTTAGGATATGTGGTGCTTGTCTCTCACTTTTCTCTCTCGTTGCGAACCTCAACATTTTATTGAAGCGGGACATTGGACTGTACCTGGCACATGAACTGGCTGCTACTAAATTGCTTTTTTGCACAGATTATGATATGCCTCATTACTCCTTTTCTCTTGTTGCTAATTTTAAACTGAACTCTGTCGAAGCTGGATTTTGGATTATATTTTGCACATGAACTGGCTGCTATTTATTACTTTTTGCACCCTCTAGGTTATGTTTTGTTATTTCAATCCTTCTGCCATTAATCCAAAACCCTATCTTCTACCAAATCAGTTACGTGTTGATACCTAAATGCTTGAACAAATCTCAACTAGCACCGATGAGATGCATATTATTCTATACTTACAAGAAGCTGTTTTTTTACGTTTTTTTTGTATGGTCTTAAATATACGTCGCTTACTTTGGTTGAGGTCTCTCTGGCCTCTGTATTTGCCTATGAGCTAAATGGTATTACTGTTGAAAACCTTAATTATTTCGCCATTAGGGTAAATGTCAACATCTACTAATGTTATGTAAGGGAAAATCTAGACCTGCTGTGTAGGCTTTTGAAAATGGATGATGGTCCGAGAAATGAGTTTTTCTTATGTTTTATTTTATCTATGTAATAATTTGTATGTATTTTACTGTGGACCTAATTCGAGTTCCAAATCTTTAATAAATATTGAATTGAATTGCCCAACAAAAAAGGGTGCCTAACTTAAAGTTAGTGCTATATCATGTAATGCAAGTTGTGCAATTACCCATAGGCCTGAGGTATCTAACCTGCTTGAACCACCCCACCTTGATGTGTTATTTGTATTGGCTTTTGCTTCATTCAGAAACATTTTTTAATTAACTACCTCCTGTAAACTTTAATCTTAAGCGCATGTACCACGCAGAAACATCTGGGGTGAAGTAGCTGTTATTAACTGGAGCTCCTTAAGTCTGAAGGATGAACAATTCTCGTTTGATCCTAGACTAGATTATTTAGCTTTTTGTTGCAAAATTTAAAACACAATTGTTCCTTTTTTATTGGTAAATCGTCCTGGTCATACTCCTGCAGCAAATCCTTTTATGTTAGCTGAGGAATAAGCACCTGCTTTTCAAATAAGAATAACTTTACTCTACTAGGCAGTTTGAACCTGTGGTTTGATAAGACTCAAGGTGCAAAGGAACAGTTTATATAGGAATTCGAAATTGTATACTAATCCTTATATCTAAAGATCCCACCAGCATTAAAGTCCATCCCTTGGACCCTTTTTCCCACCGTCCATGAATTGGTGGTGAGAAAACCAATTCCACTGATCTGCACTGACCATCTTGCTCTACCTTCTTAGGTCGAGCCTAGTGCCTGTGTGCATGTGCTGCTCTGCAAGATTTTATGTATCTACAATATGGGCTTTAACCAAGCCCATCGACTGCCACTCGCTCTCTGCTGTGCCATTCAGAAATGCTGCTCCCCCCCCCCTATTGGTGGGCTGCCTTCCAAAGTCCATTCCCTGGGTGCTTGGTTGACGCCCAGGCAATTTCACTAAGAGAACTTTGTTGTTGGCCATCATACTACTATTACGCTGCCTCCTGTTACAGTGTGTAATGGCCCTCCTCCTGTCTGCATCGCGTCTCGCTAAATCCCCGCCTCCCCTGCTCCTCCTACTGCTTCTGCACCAAAATTCCAACACCCTGGTTTTGAAAAAGTTAATACTTCACACTATGTTTATGGCAGATTATGAGAAGCAAAATGATGCGCAGTTCCTATAGGTAGTGGGTCAGTGGGGTCCTGAATGGATCGAGTCCAAGGGATCTGATCCTTCAGGAGCAAGAGCCCTCACGCACCCCGAGAGGTGTCATGCTTCATCATTGGGCAGCTCCTCGTTGGGCCGGCGCTGCATGCCCAATGGGCCCCGCAAGGGGGCTCTTTGCCGGAGGTCTTTTGAGCTGCCGTCTGTGAAGTGTAAGTGTGGTGGTGAGGGTGTAGTGTGAGAGTAGAGTGCTAATAAGTATTAAAAATAACACTTAGGGATTCGTAGATAGGATTTATTCAGTGTGTTGAACCCTAGGTTATATTAAAAACAGGTGTGGGCTTGAGTGGTTATAATGGACTACGTTAGCTCAAGGTAGAGGTGATGGTCAACATGTTTCTTGCCGCAAATGTCTCAAAGAGCAAAGGCAATTCGTCAGGACCTAGATAAACCCATTAAAACTACTCCTAAACGGACAGTTGCGTGCACATGTCTTACTTAGTACCCTGCTGTCCCATACTCAAAAATGATATATAGTATACCTTAAAGCGATCAATTATACCGACCTAAAAGGGAGAAAAGAGGGAAGACAAGGACGGTTAAGCATAAGTTGAACATACATAATGTGAAAGCAGTAACTGTGCTTAACAGGGTGTGCATGCCAGGTGATCGCATGATCATGTACAGTGCCTGGGTTTATCAAGTGGTGTATCCGGAATGTTGGTCAAGGAAAGCTGGTAACGGTGAGTGATTGCAGTGGTTGTGCTGTCAAAAGAGAGCAGTGGGAACTGGGGGTCAATTAGATCTCAAGCCAGTTAAATGCGTCGCCCCCATCTCCTAGGGGAATCTTGCTAACAGCATAGAAGCCGATCATTTGTATGCATGATGTAGGCAACTAGGTTGTTGGGCTGTGATAGTGGTTGCCACGTTAGCACATACATACATACATACATACCACGTCAATGAAGTAGCTCGTGAGCCATATCTCCTAAGTGTTAGTGCTAGCGCTAGTGCTAGTGCTAGTGTTAGTGCTAGTGTTAGCACTCGTGTTGACAAACACCAGAACTAAGGAAAGAGACACTGTAGTATAGGTGGCTATGGCGAGTGGTAAACGCACATTGTGTATATGCTTCCATTAACACTAATGTGGGGGAATGCTCAAACATAGTCAACACAGTATTCCATATTCTCCTGCACTCCGCGGAGTGAGATACAAGGAATTACCAGAGATAGCTTACCGCTAGGGTCAGGGCTCCAATGAGCCGAAGTTGAGTTGCGCAAAAATGTGTTCTCCAGCCTAAGAGAAAAACAGGAAATCACTGTACACCGCCCATAATACTGGCGGGCTGGGAGTGGAAGCATGGGGGAGAGAGAGAGAAAGAAAGAATCTCATGGAGGTACTTATGATTTTAGATCGTCGTGGAATGTGTACGACCTACCCATTCCTCTGCTGGAGTGCTGGTAGTCTCGTGGTCCGAGATACTAGTAGTGCCGAGTAGGAGTGGCCACTAGACCGTGAGACGCTCAAAGAGTGGGACATAAGGTGCGCCATATTGGGTCTGGAGGAGGTGTAGGCAAAAGGGGGGGCCCATCTTGGAATGGGAAAGATGCCTATAAATAGTGGAAATGGCAGGGGCCATATTGGAATGGTGAATCTGTCCATAAGAGGAACACTCTTTCCAGTGGTTCTGGAGACCCATCATGCTAATTAAAACAAATGGGCCCCATAGAGCACAAGAGAGGTACAGTCACATCATGGATAGTCACAACATGCGTGTAGGGTACATGGGGACAGTGTGTGATCAGCCCGTAAATGCCTTGAGGTAGATCTTGGGTAACAATAGGTGTGTCAAGTAACCCAGAAGTCGTGTTTATGGGGCGGGTCAGAAAAAAGTCCGTTGTGAGTAGGTGTTACTTATGAATCTCTGCCCAAGGGATTTAATTGTTGAGACCTGTAATCTGAGTTGGTAAGCGAAAAATCCAACGTTGTTCGTTGTGGAACAAGTAGTGTTTGGTCACATGCGGGTGCATTTCCAAAACTGTTCAGAAAAGGTGGTCTGGTGAATGTGGTTTTTCAATGAAGTGCATGCTCAGCTTGGTTGTCAGTTTTTTGCAGCGTATATTGCTGCAGTGTTCCATTATTCTGTTTTTCACCATGCGTGTAGTGATACCCACATACTACTTATTACATGGGCAGGTGATCCTGTAGATGCAGTGCGTGGAATTACAATTGGAGTGAGATTGCTGTGTCCATATCTGGTGTTCATTGAGTTGTATGGTTTTGGATATTTTTGTCGGTGCATAGACCTAGCAGGAACCGCACGTAAAATGTCCAGTAACTGATGGAAGTCCCCACAGAGATTGTTGTGTTTGTTTATGTGCTGTTTTAGGTCTCATATGGACTATAGTGTCTCTCAACTTCCACGTGCGTTTAAAGGAGGATCTAGGGGGGTGGGGGGGTTATTGTCGCCCCACTGACTGTAGAATACCCCAGTGTTTTTTAATCGCTTTAGTTATCTGATTGGATTGTGGGGTGAATGATGTCTCACATTTGAGAATGTCTTCTGTCTTTTTGGGTTTGTTTCCAGAAGGGAGGTTCTTTTGTTATTACGTGCCCTCTTATGTGCTATCTTGAATGTGTGTGCCGGATAGTGCAGTGTTTCAAGATTGGTTGCCGAATGTTTACCCTGTTGGTCGTAGTCAGTCAGGGCACTGCAGTTACAATTTAAGCGTAAAAACTAGCCGTATGGTAGATTATCCCTAAGATGTTTCGGGTGGTGGCTGTCGTAACGTAGGAGACTGTTAAAGTCTGTTGGTTTTTTGTACGTGGTGGACTGGATGTGACGGTAAACAGCGTTTACAACGCAATGCTTTTACAATGCGGTCGTTACAACAACCGCGTTGTTAGTACGCAATGCCTTTACATCGCAAGTCATTATAACAACTTGCTGTTAGGGGCGCTAAGGTATTGGATATGGAATCCAACACCTTCCCTGCAGTTGCGCAAATTGGAGTAGGAATAGTAAATAATACAATTCCTAAGTCCAGCGCACCCTCTACAGCAGGTCGTTGTAATGACTTGCGATATAAAGCTGTCGTTGTAACAACCGCGTTGTAATAGTGCGCGATGTAATATCATGCACTGTAACATGCTATATTCGGAGGCGACTGTCCTTAAAGGTGATCAGGAGGTCAAAGAAGGGTAAGTTGTTGTCAGACACAGTTTTAGTAAATCGAAGGAAAGGGTCAAGAGAGTTGATCCAATCATAGAATGTGTTTCAAGTGGTCATATCTTCCTTCCAGAGAATCAGAATGTCGTCTATATACCAACGCCACACGATGATGTTAGACAGGTATGTGTTCTGATCACCTTGGGTGAAATCCTTCTCAAAATTAACCATATACAGACAGGCCAGACTTGGGGCAAAGGTACTCCCCATGGAAGTACCTTGTGTCTGATAGTAGATTCTGTCTCTGAATTGGAAGAAATTCTGTTTTAGCGCTATGCTCGCTCATTCCAAAATGAAACTGACGGGTGTGGGAGAAGTCCATGTTTCAGATAATAATAGCTGATCTACTACCTCAAGGGTGCCGTTCTGAGAGATGTTAGTGTAGAGCGCTTCTACATCGAGAGTCACTAGAAGAGCTATCTGGACCTCTGATTCATTGACTTCGTAATCTGGTTCAAAACATCTCTAGTGTCCTTGAGAAAGGAGGGAGTTTTTTGGACAAGGGGTCTTAGGATGTGGTCACAGAAGATAGAGAGTGGCTCAAGTAGGGACCAGAGACAATCGGTCTCCCTGGTGGTGGCATTACACCCTTATGTATTTTAGGGAGAGTATAGAAATAGGGTGTCTTGGGGTTGATGTGGACCAGAAAGCCTGCCTCATTCTTGGTCAGCCAGCCCTGTGTTGTAGCTGTATCAACCATCGAAATGATGGTGGTTGTGAGTCTATGGGATGGGTCTTGTGTCAATGGAGTATAGAAGCGCTGGTCAGACAGTTGTCTTTGGCACTCAGCATTATACTCAGTGGTGTCCATAATGACAATCGACCTGCCCTTGTCGGCTGGTTTTATAGTTATGGTGTGGTCATTAGCCAAAGCTTGTTCCTTCAATCGTGACATATTGTGAAAATGAGAATCTGTAGGGCGTTTGTTGTCTTCTCTAAGCACTGCTTGTTCGAAGACCAGGTTTTCTGGAGAGAACATCCCTGAAGAGATGTGGAAGTGGAAGGCTTCCGCAGGCCTGTATCATAGGCCTCTTGAGTGGGTTTTTCATGAAAGACATCTTTCAAGCGAATCTTTAGGAAGAACTGCTGGAGCTCGCAGTTGGTCCTAAAGCGGTCTGTTTTAAGTGTTGGTACAAAGCCCAGGCCCTTTGGAAGGACCTTTTTTCAGTGTCGGACAAGGCTCGATGTGGTAGATTCACTACAAGGTTGTCTTCTTTTGGGTAAAAAGAACTATTGATGGACAGAATGCAGAACAATGTCATACATTCACCCCAGTACAGAGATCTGGGCCTAAATCCATCGTTTTTTTGCTCACCATGCCATTCCAGTTTGGACCCAGCCATATGCAAATCAGTCCTGACCCTGTGCCCAATGGGAACAGTCCAACCTGAACTGCCAGGCCAGGTCCTCCCTGGACTGGAAACAAGCATCCTAGGACTGGTTTCGGGATTTCACCCCTCTTCAGCCAGGATAGCTTTATTCCAGTGGCATAGAGAGCACGGGACTCACGTCTGAGCATACCCGTCCCACTCGGGGTGACAAATGCAAAAAGAACTATTGATGGACAGAATGCAGAACAATGTCATACATTCACCCCAGTACAGAGATCTGGGCCTAAATCCATCGTTTTTTGCTCACCATGCCATTCCAGTTTGGACCCAGCCATATGCAAATCAGTCCTGACCCTGTGCCCAATGGGAACAGTCCAGCCCGAACTGCCAGGCAGGGTATGCTCAGACGTGAGTCCCTTGCTCACTTTGCCACTGGATTCAAGCAAGCCTGGCTGAAGACGGCTGAAATGCCAGAAACCGGTCCTAGGAAGCTTGTTTCCGGTCCAGGGAAGGCATGGCTTGGCAGTTCGGGCTGGACTGTTCCCATGAGGCACATGGTCAGACTGATTTGCATATGGCCATGTCTGAACTGGGGTGGCAGAGTGGGCTAAAGAACGGTGATGGATCAAACCCAGATCTGTTGACTGGGTGTGAGTGTTTGATTGGTTCTGATGCTCCGTCCATCACCACCCCCTTTTGTACTGCTTTGTTCGCCATAAGTTGGCAGGGTATGCTCAGACGTGAGTCCCTTGCTCACTTTGCCACTGGATTCAAGCAAGCCTGGCTGAAGACGGCTGAAATGCCAGAAACCGGTCCTAGGAAGCTTGTTTCCGGTCCAGGGAAGGCATGGCTTGGCAGTTCGGGCTGGACTGTTCCCATGAGGCACAGGGTCAGACTGATTTGCATATGGCCATGTCTGAACTGGGGTGGCAGTGTGGGCTAAAGAACGGTGATGTATCAAACCCAGATGTGTTGACTGGGTGTGAGTGTTTGATTGGTTCTGATGCTCCGTCCATCACCACCCCCTTTTGTACTGCTTTGTCTTCTTTTGGGTGCCAGTCTGGCTCCTTGTTTGTCGTTGCGTGTCCACCTGTGGGGTTTGCCAATGCACTCTTTTGTTGTTGTTGATTTTCACCTCTTCTTCTGCCTCGCTCTCTGCCCCAACCTCTACCTAAAAAAGCATGGGGTTGGGAGGGGCCTTGCAAGGAGGGATGAGGGCCTTGCGGGTACATTGGGTATGGTTGTGGCCACTTGGGAGGTGGTCCTTGGTAAGTGTTCATCCCATACCCATAGAGCGGTGGTGGTTGCAGGATGTACGGGGTGTGATAAGTATCCTCATTACCCCAACTCCTGGTACTAGAATTGCTACTGGTTGAGGCCTTTCTGTAGCGTGACGGCCCACTCTCGTCTGAGGAGGTGTCTCCACCCACAGGGTAGTCCTCTCTCAGGTAGGGAAAGATCTTTTCTTTGTCAAATCTTTTTAAGTCCTTCTGGAGTTTTTCTATTCTGCGTTGTAGTAGGTATTCCTTATTTTCATTGATCTCGTTATTGATCTCTGTGAGCCTGGATTTGTAACTCGAGATCTGGATGCTGGCTTTTAGAGCAATCTCTGCTATGGTAATCCTGATCATGAGCGCATCTGCCAGGCGTTTCGCTGTGTTGATGATCAGGACTAAGAGGTCCCTTGTGCATTTCCATGCTACCAGAGACCACTCACGTTTGAAGACTGGGTCTTCCAGAAAGATACGTGTGGTGTTGGCGACAATAGGTCCTTTTGTAGCTATACCGGCCCTGAGATATTCTGTCATTAATGTTCCGTGAAGCGTGATTTTCACTAGTTGGGGTTTAAGCTTAGTGAGTGTGGTCCAGTCCTTGCTTTTGCTAGCTGAGGGGATGTTACCATCTGTACCTAGAAGGGAAGGTGTTTTCAAGATCTCTGACACCTTTTCATCATTAAAGCTGAGGCCTTGGTCCTCCATGGTGGAGGTAGGAGACCATCAGCCAGTAGATAAAGGCACTGAGCGGGTGGGGGTGGGCGGTTTTGGTCGGATTATGGGCACAGCAGAGATGGCCACGCCTCCCATGTTCCTCGTGGTTGGCCATTGCACACAACAGGAGTAGTATTTCACTCAAGTGACCTGGTACTTGTATTTTCCAAACTACTCCTTATGTGGGCTACACGCATCTGTGCTTTCATCACTGTACACGTGGGTCTTGTGTGTTGTAATAGAATCAAGTGCACAGGGACAGAGCTGGCGATTGAATAGAACCTTCAACATCTTAGCAAACGGGAATGTGAAGTATGATTATCAATATAATCTGAATTATCTGTACCAATGACTATATGATTCAACATATTTCCATAAGCGTCGTTTAAATATGCCTACCCATATATTCTAATATATGCATGTGGAAATGAGCACTCTATCTGCCATTAGCCGTGTCTAGATGAATATTATGTACCTGTGGTGTCTTAAAAGTGTGCATTCACCAGAGGGTGCGGGCCACTGTCTGCTCGCGGAGCTACGATCATGTCTCTGAGCAATATGTTTCACTTTCGAGAACCTCTGCCGGGAAATTAAAACTTATGGAGAAGGGCGGGAGAGGAGTGGAGGACTCACCAATGGTTGTCAATGGGTGGCCACTATTGCACAGACTAGTTAGTACACACTGCATCTGTCCGTGTATCGGAGCCAGAGGTGGGCCGTAGCGAAGGTTGGGCAGAATGAGCAGGGCAGAAGCAGGCAGCAGAGGTCAGGCAGAGCAGGGCTCCTGCTGCAGTGCTGCTCACTCGGCAAGTGTCACAGCTAGTGCGTGAAGTGTGCCATTAGACTACTTGTGAAACTCCATATGTTGGGCGCTAGATATGCAGTGTTTAATTCTTGATGCTAGGCTGTCACATATAGAGCTGTGTATTCATAGAACTGTGCGTCTCTGATGTCCCAGTGTTATATATTGCGCTGACTACTCCACATGTCAGACTGTCACACAAGGAGCTGTATGCTACCAATATCAGCCTGGCTTTCAGAGCTGTGCATTACTGATGTCAGAGTACACACACTACAGAAAAAGACACACAACGGAGTTATTTGTTTTATTAAGGTGGGGAGGGCATATCCTTACCAAGTGTAATAATGTTTGGCCGTTTACATTATGCCATTTTAAAAGTATTATTTATAGGTGTTTGTGTGCCATGGAAGGCAGCCAACAGCACACCACATCATTAAACTCCACTACTAACAACTCCACAACTCATAATGCCATTCCACATAATTACACTCCAAACACACACAATTCCACGCCACATAATTCCAGTGGACACAATACCACATCATTACTATCCACACAATTCCACAGCACACCACGCCACATAATTCCAATACAGAAATCCACTCCAAACCACACAATTCTATGCCACACAATTACACAGCTAACTAATCCAATCCAACTCATAGTTCCACAGCATACCACATACATTCACTCCATAACACATAAGTAAAAAACATTGCCATTTACAACGCCAACAGCTCCAACAAATACAAGGCCTTTCACATTAGTAAAAACATTGCCATTTACAATGCCGATAGCTGCAACTCAAACAAATGCAAAACCTATTGCATTTCCAATGCTTGTTATCTAATCCTGCCTGCACTCTCTAAAATCTGTCCGCATAAGAGGCCTTCATTAATAAAATGTTGGAAAAAAGGTCTTCTGTTAAACGCCCGTCAGCTTGAGAGGCACTGGAGGAGGTGTTTTTGCCCAGACCTCAGAACAGCTTATTTAATTAAAGGTAAAATATATAGGAACCATATCAAAGAAGCAAAACAAATATTACTATAAATGGGTTGATCAAGGCCCTATCCACCTAAAACGTTGTACAGAATTATTGATGAATTATACACCCATTCTGTAATGCAAAGCAACAGTATTCGCTCAGATGAACTGTGAAGAGCCAGCATCCTTCTTTCAAAAGAAAATCCTAAATATGAGGAACACCATTATGTCTGAAGTAATACTAAAAACACTTTTTTTTTTATAAGATAACTGGGATAGATCCTTTCTACTTCATCTTAGAAGAGTCTCTTCTATATGTTATCTAAAGTCACTGTTCAGGTTCTCTTTTGGACTTGTGCCCCACTACATTGCTTTGCTGCTTAAGCCTGTTATTAATTAAAGAGCCTTTGAATAATTGGAAGATAGTGACTATTAAACTACTTTTCAAAAATCCATCCAGGAACCTTTTGTACCTTAATAATTTTAGACCTATATCTGTTCTGCCCTACTGGACACAACTCCTAGTAAAACTAGTTTTTGTTCAACTTCAGAAATATGTGGAAGAAATGGTCTACTTGATTCTTTTCAGATGGACTTTACCCTGGCAGAAGCATTGAGCTGTTAGTAGTCTCAGTACTTGACGTCCTACGCAGACTTGCAGACAGAGGTGCTGTGGTGTCCCAAGTCCCTTTCAACTTAATTTGTGGCCTTTGACACCATTGGCCATGTCATTCGATTTCACTAGGTTTAGGAATACTGGCCTCTCTCGAATCGTGCTTAGCTGGTTGACTTCTTATATACCAGAGTGGTACCAGGTGGTTACATTTCCTCCATTTAAATCTAAACCAGGAACTTTTAATTGTGGTGTCCTGCATAAGCCAATCTTGTCCCCACTTTTGTCCAACATGTGCACGTGCCCCCTGTCCCATCATCTTAATTAAGTTGGAGTCAGATTTTTTATGTATTCCAATGATACCCAATTGATGTTTGGGTTTTCTTGGTTGTCTTTGAATTCTACCATTTTAGCACACAGTCTTACTCTGGTTTGCTCGTGGATGGTCTATGTCCTACTCGTATTTGTCAGGATGAGAATAAAAATAACATTTCGACCATACATGGCCACTTGTCTATTTGGAGATTTGACTAATTAGTCTGTTCGACCTATAAGAGATATTTTGATCTCGCTCTGAAAAGTTTGAACGTTGTGGTATTACTTACTAAGTGCTTCTCCCATTGCTTTTGAAGGTTCGCTGGTGGATGCCTGAAAACTTTATGAAACTAAATCCCACCAGCACTCTGCTACTTATCGCCTCTTGTGGGGCCATTGCTCCAAAGGACCTGTTTTGGCCATCCATTATGGACCTTTATCTCGCTCCTGCTGTAGCAGTCTGTAATTTAGACATTCAATTTGATTCAGATCTGTCTCTTGATATCCAGGTAGCAGAGATTGCGAGTTCTTGTGTTTTTTCAAATGAATTCTCTTCGCTGCATTCTTCCTTCCATTGAAAAAAATATTTCAGGTCCTTGTGATAAATGCCCTGGTCAAATCTAGATTGGATTATGGCACTGCCATTTCTACCAGCCCGCGCCAGAAACGTCTTCATCTAATTTAAAATATAGCCACTGCCTTCATTGTGACGTATCCAGATATGCAAAACTGAAAAATATCCCTCTGGACCTATATTTCTTTTACTTAGCAATTAATTTCTTGTGGGTTCACATGAAGAAGAGACAACCAATTGTATATTTACATTCCAACTAGTGAGTTTATTTTTTTATATTGTTTTTAAGATATTTTGCTTATTTATATACATTTTTACTTGTTTATATACATTTTTTCTCAAATAAACATCGGATTGTTTTCTTATTCCTAAACACAATCTATACAGTGATATTTTGAATTGCTCTGTGCTCATTCAATTTTATCAACACAATGTTTAAAGTTATAGGCTAAAACCTCTCTCCTATGATTTGAGAGAAATCCCCACAACAATCACTCCTCTGTTCATACCACATGCATTTCACTATCATACGACACATTCACACTGCACCCCAGATATGCACCAACGATGTTGCTGGACTAGCCAGGACTGGGCCAGATGCTCGACCCTTAAATTATGATGCAAAAAAACTGGGGTGTGACACTCTGTCTGGTCGACGCACGTTTCGGTGGATCTAATTTCTTTTCTTGCCACCTTCTTCAGGACCTTTTGTTTGCGCGTTTATCGCGGGCAAAGATGAGGGGATTGTTATTCTGTAAAACAATTGGATAGTATCAAAACATAATTTCATACATTGTTTATGTGTCCCACAGGAGAATACTACATTTGTTCTCCAATATATACAATTAAAAACCAAGAATTTGCACTTCTGTCAAGCTTACAAACGTGCCTTTACTTACATAGCTCTCTGCAAGTTTAAAGAAAATGTATAGTGGTAGATCGAAGAGTAGCAAAGATAGATAAGAGCAATATGTACTACAAATAAACTTCATTTTATCAAAGAGCGTTTTTTCTCTCTACGGTCCTGTGTCCTATTGACTAGTATTCTCTATTTTACGTTTGTCAAATCTCGCTGAGATTACTCCATTATGTTATTTCTTATTCGTGGGCATAAAAAAGAGAACTCAAAACTACCTGTTGTGTACTGTTATACACGTAGTGAAAGTCTTCCTCTCAGTTAATATTACTGAGGTCGTTCTTCTTCTTTCCCAAATATGGTCAATGCTGCAAGAAGATTTCATATTGTTATTACACCTTCTGCTTTCTCTATAGGAATGCTCCCTATTCCGCTTGTGAGTTTTATATCTATATTGCATGTACCTTTGTCGGTCCGGGTTGCGATCCTAGGAGTCAGTTTCGCATATCTTCATAAATTTATATGTTCTCTCTTTTCCCTTCCATATTTTCAAGCCTTTCTTACAGTATTGATGACTCACCAGCCCTTAAGAACTTGACAGAAGTGCAAATTCTTGGTTTTTAATTTTAATGCATCGTTGGTGCATATCTGGGGTGCAGTGTGAATGTGTCGTATGATAGTGAAATGCATGTGGTATGAACAGAGGAGTGATTGTTGTGGGGATTTCTCTCAAATCATAGGAGAGAGGTTTTAGCCTATAACTTTAAACATTGTGTTGATAAAATTGAATGAGCACAGAGCAATTCAAAATATCACTGTATAGATTGTGTTTAGGAATAAGAAAACAATCCGATGTTTATTTGAGAAAAAATGTATATAAACAAGTAAAAATGTATATAAATAAGCAAAATATCTTAAAAACAATATAAAAAAATAAACTCACTAGTTGGAATGTAAATATACAATTGGTTGTCTCTTCTTCATGTGAACCCACAAGAAATTAATTGCTAAGTAAAAGAAATATAGGTCCAGAGGGATATTTTTCAGTTTTGTTTATAGTATTTTTCCCCCTGATCCCTGACCTAAAATAGAACCTTTAAGGGGGTTACCTTTCTCTAATTGATTTATTGTGGTTTTTCAATCACAGGTTTCTTACCTGAGAACCTCACATCCTCGTCAAGGTAAGCGAACGTGCTAAGTTACAACATGCTCTCTCTCTTTAGTTCTGTCTCAAACCTTTCTCACACCTAGGTGTTGGAATAGAGTTACTATTAAGCCATCCTCTAGGAGTATTGTAATTCTTCTCCTGGGTACATATTTATTGTCTTAAACACAGTCCTTTTCTTTCTTTACACTTTGGTGTTTGATATACCAATTTGTCTTTTCTTAGACACAATACATCATTTTATTTGATACAATTCTAAGTATCACTGATTTTACATTAGTGGAGGATAGGCGCATATATATATGTATAATCGTTAACCAACAGCCTAGGCATATAGAATGGAATTTTTACAGACCTTTGGCTTTACTGATGCAGATTACATAGCCTTAATTGGGAGTACCAGCAATCCCAACTGCAATACCACACTCACCAATGTAGCTAATAGTGAATGGCAAACATTACTTAACCTAAGAAAAAAATGCAAGAGAATGGAGTCTCATGCCACTTATATGTTGGAGTATCTCAAGGCGGGAGTTATTCCATCTGGCCTACGAGTCCGCAACACTCCAACATTATTTGTGGAACTACGGAAATTTCTAGAGAGATGGTCCCATATAAGCAATAGATGTTCAAGAGATTGGATGATCCTAATTATCGAGACAGCGAAGGAATTAGTGGCAGCTCTAAATATACAAATCCAAGAATTAGAAGACAAACTCAAGAACAATACAGCTTTAGATGAGGCTAAGTTAAAACTAGATAGTATTAATGCCGACCTACATGACTTTGAGGAATATATCTTAAAAAAGAAAACTGAAAAACTTAAGAAAGATATTAAATGGTTTACGCAAGAAAAGGCGTACCCGTACCTTAGAGCCAATTACTATCAAGAGTGGCAAAACGAAAGCAACCCTAACACATATGGACAGTACAACAAGAGAAAAGTGGTCACTTTCTCAGACACGAACTCTTCAGAATCGGAAGGGGATGCCCCCAATAACTATGAGGACACTCCTCAAGGCCAACGATCCTATAGAGGAAGAGGAGGCGAATATCAACCGTACTATCAAGCCCCCCAACCTTTTTTAGGGAGAGGTCGGGGACGAAACAGATTCCGTTATACGAAGTCGGACAGGAGAGGATACCAGTCTATGGACCCTCAACCTCCTCAGATGTACATGAGGACCAGAAACCAGCAATACTGGAGGAATTGAGGGCCAAATCTGGAACAGACACTATACCCATTTTTAACATCTCAACACATATGTTAAAGCCAGAGGAAACAGCTGTCCTAAGTAGAGGACTATCCTTCGTACCCAACACACACTGTAATAGGTTCAAACTTATGCAAGACATTTTTTCCTTCTTTAGGAAAATTCGCCTCAATAAGTTCTTCATGGGTAGAGAAGAAGGTGAGCCAGAAGGAAACCTCTCAGGATGCAAATTGAAATCCACTTTTACACCTACTCTGGAAATGGTGGGTGCTGAAGTATCCATATTTGAGAAATCTGTCCTCAATGATATGAATAAATTACTGAAATACAACCACCACAGTAAATCCAATTTGACAGCTGGAGAGAGCAAGGCGCTCCTGGAATTGCAAAATACACCGGAGCTTACCATAAAGCCCTGTGATAAAGGGGGAGGCATAGTCCTTATGGATACTAAGAAATATGAAGAAAAAATCTATCAAATGTTAAATGTGGCTGAGCACTATAAACCTATAAAATCAGGAGCCATCACAAAATTGAAAGAAACCATTGACCACACGACTAGTAAAGCCTACGAGGAAGAAGCCATATGTGAGAAAGAATATCTATTCTTGAACAAAATGAATGCAGTAATTCCAGCATTATACGGTGTGCCTAAAACACACAAGGATATTCAAGATCCACCTTTACGTCCAATAGTTTCTTCAATTAATTCCTCGACAGAACCACTGTCCAAGTATGTGGACAAGTTTCTATGTCCTCTCACCACCCAATATAAATCTTATATCAAAGACACAGGGGATATCATTAAAAAATTGGAGAATGTACCCTATGACCCCAAGAATGAAATTTTGGTCACCTTAGACATCGAAGCGCTATACACAAATATACCGCAACAAGAGGCAATAGAAGCGGTGAAAACACTCCTAGAAAGATCTCCAGGAGAAAGACCTAACGAGTTTATAATTGAATGCTTGGAAATAGTGCTTAAAAATAATTACTTTGAGTTCAGAGGGGACCTATATCAACAAACTAAAGGTACCAGCATGGGGGCATCATGTGCCCCGAGTGTGGCCAATATATACATGGGGGAATACGAACTTAAACACATCTTCAATGAAATTGCCCCCTTCTACGAGAATGTCAGTCAATGGCATAGATTCATCGATGATATTTTCTTTATTTGGCGTGGAGATAAAGAGACTCTAGACATGTTTATCAACTGGCTGAATGCCAGTGATAAAAATCTGAAATTTACCAGTAACATCAGCACCACATCAGTTGAGTTTCTAGACATTACAATACAGGAAGAGGAAGGCAGGATCTCAGTCGGTTTCTTTAGAAAACCTACCTCCAAAAATACCATACTATCACACACCAGTTACCATCCAAACTGTCAAAAGGATTCTATCCCGTTTGGAGAGTTTCTACGCATTAGGCGTAACTGTTCAAACATCAAGGACTTTGACAAACATGGAGAAGACCTCAAACAAAGACTGCTCGCACGAGGCTACCCCAAACGATTGATTAGAACAGCATATAAAAGGGCACGTTATTACAATCGGGATGCCCTATTAGCAGGGAACTCTCGCCCAAAGAATGACAAGTTGGTATGTGTCGTGAATCATTCGACCTTAAACTTCAAAATAAAAAAGGTCTTGAATAAAAATTGGCATATTTTAAATACCGGGGAAGGATCTGAGACTATTCAAAAACCCATCCTTGCATTCCGTAGGAATCGGAACCTGAGGGACAGCCTTGTGCATACTAGGCCCAGACGACAACAGTCAAATTCACAAACTACCTTGATAGGACCACAGATCTTGGGTAACCACAAATGTGGTACTTGTGTGGCATGTGACAGTGCTATCGTAACTGAATTCTGGCAATACCAAGGTAAGAGAGGCAAACTACGTGATTTCACTAATTGCAAAAGCCAGAATTTGGTATATCTTATACTATGTCCCTGTGCCTTAGGCTATGTAGGCGAGACGGGCCGAGAGTTCAGAACACGATATAGTGAGCATAGATCCGCCATCAGAACTAAAAAACTACTAAGCCCAATGGTACAGCATTGCATTGACTTCCAACATAGTGAAAAAGAACTAAGATGGTTAATATTAGAAAAAGTCAAACATATTGCAGGAAAAGACATACAAGATGTCAGAAAAACACGAGAGACCTACTGGATCTACACCTTAGATACAGTTAAAACGGGTCTCAACGAAGAAATATTGTGGCACACAAGATAAGGTCTGTACAGACAATTCCCATCTTCTGTATGACTGTCTATGAGAGTGTATAAAACTACTATGGATAGTATAGATTACAATCTAATTTACACTATACGAAATCTGACCATACTACACATAGTGCTTATACGAATTCGGGGCAAATGAAATAATATGCAAAAAACCCCCTTCTGAATATCATACAAAACTGCACATTGGTAAAACTCTGTGGAGTTTTCAGATCTTAGACAATAAGGATTTTTTTGACTAATTTTCTCCCTTTTTGGGAAAGCATGGCACTGTGCATCAGGCACCAGACTGTCCTAACACCCCTACATAGGATTGACACACATTTATAAAACACTGGGCGGAATGATTAGATCGCAATTGTTGTGAAGATGCCGATTACGTTTAGCGTAATAACTACCATGCCTAAATACGCCTGATAATGGCCCAGCAGGCCAACAGGCTGAATAGTAAAGATAGGCCCCGCACTAAAAAGGTGGCAGATTACTTTGCACCACGGATGCGCAACGATTTCCTGTGACATCCATCAAACAGTAAAATGGCCAAACGATACATACTTCACTATCAGTGCCTCGGGGAATCGGGGATATAAGCTATTATCGGCTATTATAAAACTAGATACCTATCGAGTCACACCGAGTATGCATTAGTTGCTAGAAATTCGTGCGCATATATGATACAAAGTACACGATAAATTCCCGGGGTAATCGTAGTAAAAAAGACAATCCCAATTGTATAACGGGTCCAATAAATGATTCGCCTCATGTAGGTAATCTCAGTGATTACCTTTCCAAGATGAAACCCACAGTAACAAAGGGATTATGAGTGAGACATACAATGGCACGAAGGAAAACACGTGATTTCACATCACAGCGGTGTATGACCCGATCCAAAATGGCGGCGAAGCTTTCTGATAATATATGACCACCAATGGAATGCATTAGTTGCTATAAATTGGTGCGCATAAATGAAACAAACTATACGATAAATCCCCGGTGTAATCGTAATAAAAAGACAATCCCGAGTATATAACGGGTCCAATAAATGATTCGTCTCATATAGGTAATCTCAGTGATTACCTTTCCAAGATGGAACTCACAGTAACAAAGGTATTCTGAGTGAGACATACAATGGCACGCAGGAGAACACGTGATTACAGATCACAGCTGCCCGCAATCAGAAAGCCAGTACTGCTTAAAAAGGGAAGGATTTTACGGCCACTACATTGGAGGCCGGAGTCTGTTTACCAAGCTGCCGAAGGAGAATACGAAACCGCCGATAGGTAAGGTACTGCGTCATGAAACTCTAGTAACCTTGGTAGTCTGTGAGATTTAAGCTTACTCCTTTTGACTCAGTACCTTAGGAAACTAGGAACCCCTACCGTATATACAAAAAAAGATTCTCAGTGGGGGGAAATAATAGCAATGAGAGCACACAGGATTTATAATTCTGTACGGTTAGTTTATAGTAAAAATAAGATGGTCATAGAGACTAGTGAGACACAAACGGTAATGAGACCTTTATGGCAATACTGGGGCAAACAATCAATATGAGGTCGCCCTAACACGCGTCCTAGTTCCTCAGCGTGTATATACTAAAAAAAAAAAAATCCTTCTCATTTACTAGAGCTCAAAACAAGATTGGTACCAGCCATCCCCTTACAGCACAATGCAACTATCCAAAGAACAAAGAAACGGAAAGAAGTAATACCTTGCTGTTTACAATAAAGACTAAGTAGGTAATCATACGAAAATTAAATTACGCTGTACGTGTAATAATAAGATCGAAAAATGCTAATTACCTTTTTCTAAATTTTAACCAGACTATACAGCACCGAGAATAGTTCTTAAGGGCTGGTGAGTCATCAATACTGTAAGAAAGGCTTGAAAATATGGAAGGGAAAAGAGAGAACATATAAATTTATGAAGATATGCGAAACTGACTCCTAGGATCGCAACCCGGACTGAGAGGAAGACTTTCACTACGTGTATAACAGTACACAACAGGTAGTTTTGAGTTCTCTTTTTTATGCCCACGAATAAGAAATAACATAATGGAGTAATCTCAGCGAGATTTGACAAACGTAAAATAGAGAATACTAGTCAATAGGACACAGGACCGTAGAGAGAAAAAACGCTCTTTGATAAAATGAAGTTTATTTGTAGTACATATTGCTCTTATCTATCTTTGCTACTCTTCGATCTACCACTATACATTTTCTTTAAACTTGCAGAGAGCTATGTAAGTAAAGGCACGTTTGTAAGCTTGACAGAAGTGCAAATTCTTGGTTTTTAATTGTATATATTGGAGAACAAATGTAGTATTCTCCTGTGGGACACATAAACAATGTATGAAATTATGTTTTGATACTATCCAATTGTTTTACAGAATAACAATCCCCTCATCTTTGCCCGCGATAAACGCGCAAACAAAAGGTCCTGAAGAAGGTGGCAAGAAAAGAAATTAGATCCACCGAAACGTGCGTCGACCAGACAGAGTGTCACACCCCAGTTTTTTTGCATCATAATTTAAGGGTCGAGCATCTGGCCCAGTCCTGGCTAGTCCAGCAACATCGTTGGTGCATATCTGGGGTGCAGTGTGAATGTGTCGTATGATAGTGAAATGCATGTGGTATGAACAGAGGAGTGATTGTTGTGGGGATTTCTCTCAAATCATAGGAGAGAGGTTTTAGCCTATAACTTTAAACATTGTGTTGATAAAATTGAATGAGCACAGAGCAATTCAAAATATCACTGTATAGATTGTGTTTAGGAATAAGAAAACAATCCGATGTTTATTTGAGAAAAAATGTATATAAACAAGTAAAAATGTATATAAATAAGCAAAATATCTTAAAAACAATATAAAAAAATAAACTCACTAGTTGGAATGTAAATATACAATTGGTTGTCTCTTCTTCATGTGAACCCACAAGAAATTAATTGCTAAGTTAAAGAAATATAGGTCCAGAGGGATATTTTTCAGTTTTGTTTATAGTATTTTTCCCCCTGATCCCTGACCTAAAATAGAACCTTTAAGGGGGTTACCTTTCTCTAATTGACGTATCCAGATATGACCAAATCTCTTCTATCCTAAGATAATTGCTCTTATTGCCCATACATAGCAGATTTGTCTTCTGGGCAATGGTTATCGTCCAGTGTTGTTTACCAAGGATTCCCTTTTATTATGGCATCTAAGTTAAGTGCGTACAAAAATTCCCGATCATTAAGATCTATTCACCGATTCTACTTTTAGTATCTAGTGACAATAGAATTACTTTTGGGGACTGTTCCTTCTCTATTAATGCTGCGAAAACATTGGACTCTCTCCACTTGGATCTGCGGATATAATCTTCCATGAGTCGCTTCAGGAAGTCATTAAAATCATTTTGTTTTCAAATGGTTGCAGACAGGGCTCCCAATTGTTTGCTTATTTAGTGCCATAAAACTAGTGGTGTAAGTGTGCTCTGTAATTGACCCTAAAATAACATTGGTCACTTTACATTGGAAAGAACAGGTTCCCCCAAAGGGGGTATTGTGTTTTTAGTGCTTATGGCAGACCTCGGCTCTAGAGAAAATCTCATATGATCTGAAACAGCAGATTGTGTGATCTACAGGTACAGTATTTAATAGAAATCTACCTAGAGCACAATCACCTACCTGGTCTTAGGGCATTATAGCTATGTATTTAGGTTTTGCTCCAGAGAAGCACTGGGGTCAGGTGGAAGGTTGGAGGAATTCCATCCTTACTACTAAGCAATATTCATACTTATTACTTTCATGATGACCAGCATCACTTCTAGATGCATGGTTTTGACAAGTGTGTAAATGTTTAATATATTGAACATCTCTGGACCGCGCTTGAAAACCATCCGTAACATTTTAAAATACAAAAACACGAACATTCACCTCATTGAAGGGAATTTTTAAAGTTTAAAATGTGATGAATATGTTTCTAAATACATTTAGCTGTAGAGCCTTGCAGGCACGTTAATACTTAGCACTCCTATTTGTAATGTTATCATGAGGTCCCCATCTGACTATGGGGAATGTTTCACTCTTGTGAATCTAGGAGAAAACTGAGGTACAGATAAGTAACATTTAATTCTATTGACTAAAAAGCCAGAACTGACTGAAGGTGTCACATATGACATTGGCCACTTGGCATCTTCACACATGGACAGATATAGAGTAAACACATTCATACTTTTACCATATTGCTATACTCCTCTTTCTCTTCAAGTGTTCAGAACAAGAAAATAATGTTACATCCTGTCATAGAATTTAATTAGTCATTACAGATTGTTACAGATTGTGATAAGAAAGATATAAGTATGCATCAATTAAATAATAATTATATGCTATCACTCGTTTTCTCAGACCCCTGATAAATGAAATTGAGAAAAGATGCTGCATCATAAAAAATAACCTGGCCATTGTTTTAAATGATTTCATCCTGCTTGCCCGTTTTTATCTGTGTTAATTTTTACTTGCAGAACAGTGAGTCTCTTGCAAAACAATGTTAGGAATGTGACAACTATAGGCTGCTGAATCACTGACAAGCCTCTTCGAGAATGAATCAAGGCAAGGGCAGTAATGTGCATATCCGTTGTGCATGATAGTAGCTGCCTGCTTTCGAAATTCAGATTGAATCAGTCTGTGAACATTCATATCCATATACATGTGATATATGAACTGGCAATGGCCAGTTCACACTTCCATGGTCTAAAACAAGGTTAACCATATTCATCTGTGGGTGACCAAGTATTAACCATGGATAGCAGTGGTAAGATTTTGAATATAAAAGTAGGGAGGTCACAATTGTGTCATATATGTCGGCCTTCTAAGTTTATTACACATGTTTTGAACTAACCCCTCTTTATTTTTTGTTAACAGTGTTTTCCATAATTCCCGATAAAAATAAAAGTTTCATTGGCTTGTGCAGCAATCATCCTGTTGAATAATCCATTGTGAACTTCATTCTTTCATACCTGTGTCTGTTCTAGGGGTCTGCTGCTACCAAAGGTGGTGGTAAAAGATCATGGTGTGGAAAGAACAGACATTGGGAACCTGGGAAGCGGGATTTACTTCAGTGATTCAATAAGGTTTGTCTCTTGTGTTTATGCTAGTTTATTTGAGAACACCGACACCTTTTTAAAATGTCTTTTATTGCATTCTCTTCATAAACTTGACTTATTGTTTGTTTTATGGTTGTTACTTCTGATCCCTTTTGGGTCCCTTTATTGCAATAACAGAAGTACAATTTCCTGTTCTGCTTTCTTCACCATTGTGTTTTACCAGAAGCAAATAATTGTATACCCAGCACGATCAAGTTGGTTATGACATGACAGCTTGCTAGGGAGTGCATTATTTTATTTGCTTACTTTTCTGGTTGTCTAGAAGCAAAATCACATGGACAAGTCCAGTTGTTGGCAACAAGACAGGGCAGTTTGTTAGTTTGACGAATTTCTGAGTTGGGAAGTATTAATTAGAGTTTGATCAAGCTGATAAAATTCCAAATTAACTAATTGCACTAGACATATGTCGAATCCCAGGTTTGATTGAATGATAAATGATCCAGAAAATCTTACAATTCCTAAAATGGTATGAATCAGTTGTAAAGATGTACGGCATTCGTAATTGGTTTCTGAGCACAGGAAAACATAATAGTATGATCAACCGTATTTGTTTAATCGTATTTTGCAATCTGAGAGGGAACAAACAAATCAAATACATATATATTGCCAGAATTATTCTTTTTCTTTTCAAATCTGTTTATTGAAAGGTTGAAATCACCACACCATGCGGTCACAGAGCAGGCATTGCACTATATGTTTGTGGCTTACATTCCCCTCTGATAGAACGGGCAACTGACTCCTGTGCCAGGGCCTTTCAGATCAGTTTGGGGTGCAGTATTGCAGGCAGAGGTGTTAAAGGGAGCGCCAGAGGTGTTCCAGATTCAGGAATGTTGCTGAATCTGGTACTCTCCTGCTCTCGCTCTCCCTCTCTCCCTGCAGAATGAAGCGAATTATGCTTGATGTTTTTGTGAAATTTGATAAAAATGTAAATTGCACAGTACTTCAAGCAAGCATAATGTATGTAAGCTACAGTGTTATTGTCAGTTTCTCTGGTTTGTGGAAGATTGGTGCAGTGCAGTGTAATGGTAGAGTTAAAATTAAGGAAATACTCTAACACTTTAGAAGTCAAGAAAGGCATCCATGAATCATGGGTTTCATTAGTGGACTGTCATATCTCAAAGGAGTCTCCACTAGAACCTCCTAATGAGTTCACCAGTAATCTCCAATGCTTTTGAGACTCAGCTCTCAGATGATCTTTTTCCTGGTGTCTACTCCCATGGATGGGGAGAGAAGGCCATTTATTTGTCCCACCACTCTCTGTCAGGATCCAGCAAGGGACTGAGAACCAGGCATTTTGTGGCACAGTAACCGATAACAGGGGCGTTACTTATGGGTCATTAAAAACACCTTTAACTATCTTTAGTGATTTACACGTTCCTTATTCGTTTTACACTTATAGTAAGATTTTTGATGATTTCATGAGGCTTAAAGGCTGAATGGCAACAATTGGTATGTATTTAGTATCGAAGATCATGTGATGCACCTTCCATTAATGTCCTGATTGAATCAAAAGACCTGGAATGCCACTTCCTTTATTTCTATGATTTGGCTCTATTATACTAGTTATTGGAGTATGTGTTGCATGTTCCATTTTCACACACTACGGTTTCTTCGGGACGCCCACTCATGCAATGCTAGTGCAACATTAGTGATTAAGTATAGTGACTGATTATCTTGGTTTAACTGCACTAGTAACACAGATTATGACACACTGTCTATTATCTCCAAATTTATCAATACATATATTTATTTTTTGAGAGAGCAAGATCTTGTCCACTAGAATGGATGTTTCTCTGAATTAGTTTCTTTCTTACTCCCACCTTATCCAGGGGGATATCTTAAAGTATTGACAGATATTCCCTTTTGTATTACAGTCGCAGTAGTATAGAAAGTCCCCATAACCATTCCTTTATCTGAAACTGGCCAGATGTTTTCAAACACATTTGGTATCAGTCCACTTTACTTGAAATGAACATGTAGCAACATTTCTCCGAAAAAAGCATCACTACACCTTTCCGTTTTCTCCATACATTTTCCCTGTCTTTGACCTGTTTCACTTTGTAAGTTCTACAAGCTGTTACCCTGGAGATATTTAAACAGGAAAAAGCATGAGTGTGTGAAATTAGTGCACAACGTCTAATTAAGAGTCGAGCTGCAGTCTTTTGGGCATTTGACTTCAAAGATGTGACTGTGGGAAAGGGGACAGACAGGGGGGCAGTTATTTGTGTTTAAGTAAGCTCCACTGCTTCCGGTAAACTACTTAAGCATCTTGCAGAATCTCACCATTAATAAGTGGCGAAAAAGCAATGTTTGATGGTAAATACATTGCTAGATCAAAAAGGTCAAGGCTGGAAGTAATGGCAAGATGTAGAAGTGGTAGAAGACTGGATAAAGAGGAGACCATTGGCTGGCAAAGAGATGGCTTCCTGGGTGGGCTCTGTGCCGGAGGTGGACCTTTGAACTGAATTACAAAGAACGTCTTTGTTGGCTGGGCAGAAGGCAAGCAGAACACAGTGGTTTGCATTGCCACTTGCAGCGAGAAGGAGTGAGGCTTATCCTGCATCGGTATGCAAGAGAGAGGAGTGACTCTAGGATGAGTGGTGATCTAGCGGGTAAAAATGCCACAGAGGATCGTGGGGCCTAGCGAGGGGCCATGCCAAAAGCTCTTTGCCAGAGTCTACTGATACAATTACGCATACTGGAGAGGCGGACGCACTCAGTAGACTTCTGGGGGCTCGAGAGTGGAGAACACTGGTACTCTAAATACCGGTCCGGAGGGTCAGCAGAGCTTTTAGGCACACTAAGGTACTTCTCGGTTTAATGAGGGACTGAGACTCTGCTTGGGCCAATCCCAGAGCTCCACAACCTCTAGGAAACCGATGGGCAAAATGAATAACCAGAACATCTAAATCTTTGTTAAACAGGGGTTTAACAAAGTACTGTGGAACAAGTAGCACCAATAGAGAGAACCCTACTGCATGCAGAAAGCATGTATGTCTGAACATGTTGGGTGCAGCAATATGCACACTTTTCTTCTGACCTCTGGTCTCCATCCTCTATTTCCTAGAGTTTCAAAGCCAGTATACAGTGTAATTTCTGGTGTTGGTAAATCAGTCACAAATTGTCCCTTTTCAAGGAACTGTACTATAGGCAAATTTCTCCGTATATAAGAGCTTGCCACAGTATGGATTATGTGCTATGTTTGGTTACTAGCATACAGCAACTTTTCTATAAAGTGTCATAAAATCTTAATTATCTGATGTGAATTATGCTATCAAGAAACAGTAAGGACATTCCGATATATGAAAATTTGTCAATAGATTAAAAATATCTTCTCACAGAGAAGTTACAATACATATACATTAACAATTTATTACACATGTTAAAAAAGAAAACTTATTGTGAAGTTTTATTTTTTCTTTTCTAACGTGTAATACATTGTTACTGTATATGTAGTGTAACTTCTCTGTGAGAAGATATTCTTGGAGATTGAGGGATTCCAGCTTATATCTTGGACTAAACTTGAGGCTAAAACTAAGGGTGTTGCAATTCTAGCGAGACGAGGAAAGGTCAATATTACCCGCTCTGCAGCGGACAGCTTGGGCCGTTGGGTAATAGTTTACGGTAATTTTCAGGGCAAAAATTTTACACTTTGTTCCATTTATGGCCCTGTTTTGGATGACCCTACCATAGTTAATTGGCTTAGCCTAGAGTTGATAGGCTGGCCATCCCCGTTTATTATATGCGGAGATCTGAACATCAATATAGAGTGTGGAACCTTAAATCAGATAGGGAGTGTATATACTGGGAGAAAGCCTAGGGTATACCGCGCTCTACAACACTTAATAGATTTGCATGGTTTAACGGATGTGTGGGCCTTCTTCAATCCGGATGATCCCGGCTTTACATATTTTTCTGCACCTCATAGAATATGCTCACGGTTGGATTATTTCTTTGTTTCACCCGTTTTGCTTCAGGGTTCTGGTATTATTAGATTTCCGCGAGTAATGTCGGATCATAATCCACTCTTGCTTGAAATGAACACATTGATCTGTAGAACTCAAACCAACATCTGGACGTTTAACCGTGCCCTGCTTAAGGATACAGAATATATTGATAATATGTCTTTATGGATCACTAGGTTTTTGGAAGAAAATATCGATAGTACAGGTATTCAGAATGTCTGGGATACATTAAAGGCAGGGGTAAGGGGTGAAACAACACGGTTTGGTTGGGAATCTCAAAGGAAAGAAAAGGCCGAACTGCAACGACTATATACAGCACTGGCAGAGGCAGAGCAGAAGCTGGTTATTCAGATACGGACGGGCGGAGATAGTGATTCTGCTCAAACTTGGATTATTTTAGCGAAATCAGCTATAACTGAACTTTCTCAGGCTAAGGCAGCCAGCAAATCTTTAATCTGGAAATCCAAAATGTTTGAAAATAGTGAGCGAGCAGGGCATCTGTTAGCCTCAAGAATCAAAGAGAGAGAAATAGTGACGCGTATTAAAAATATTCACGATCCAGATGTTGGTCTAGTGTCCGGGGATGGGGACATTTTGCTTGCTTTCCAAAAATTTTATCAACATCTGTATAGTGAAGATATTAACAATAATGATATGCATCAGGTCGAAATACAAGAGTATTTGCGGGAGGTAGGTGTTAACACACTACCTCCGGAAGAACGTGATGTATTAGAGGCTGAGATAAGTATGGAAGAGCTCTTACAAGCTATAGATTCTCTGCCGGGGGGGAAAGCTGTTGGCCCAGACTATCTGCCAGGAGAATTCTATAACATATTCCGTCTTCAACTTATTCCTGTTATGTTGGCTTTATTTAAGATAGTGCAGAACGGGGAATCTTCCCCTGAATCCTGGCAAAAGGCCCGAATTATTACATTCTTAAAGAAAGATAAAAATCCAACGGACATGGGATCATACCGCCCAATTACGCTTATTAACAGTGATGTTAAAATATATGCAAAGGTGCTCGCTAGGAGATTTTCTGGTGTGATCAAGTCGTTGGTTTCTGTTCATCAACATGGCTTTGTCCCAGGACGGGAAACAATCGATCATATTCGTCGCACAATTACATTATTTGATTACACTAGGGTTGCAGGGGACCCTATGGCCTTAATTCTGCTGGACGCGGAGAAGGCGTTTGATAGGGTCTCCTGGCCCTTTTTATGGGCAGTTTTGAGACACTATGGTTTTGGAGAAGGATTTATTACTGCAATACAAATTATGTATAGACAACCCACAGCGCAAATCTCTATTATGGGGACCCAGTCGGGAACTATCAATATTTCAAGAGGTACTCGACAGGGTTGTCCCTGCTCTCCTTTATTATTTGCCATTTATATAGATCCTTTAATTAAAAAATTTCTTTGAATAATTTGATCAGTCCAGTGAGATCTAAGGGTGGTGAAACTAAAATATTGGGCTATGCAGATGATCTTGCTATTTTAACAGATTTGCCTGAACTGGCTTTGTTGGAAATTCAAAAATTGACATTTCAGTTTGGCAAATTGTCTGGCTATCATCTTAATGAATCTAAAACCCAAATTATTTGCAATGATAAGATCGTATTGGTGGACTCTAGGGTTACTGAGACTGCAAAATATCTTGGAATTCTAATAAATTCAAATCCAGAAGTAATCGTGGAGATTAATCTTAATCCTATGTTGTGTAAGATTGAAAAAGATGCTCGTAGGATGAATAATCTTCACCTAACACTCATGGGGAGATGCAATGTTGTAAAGATGCTTTTTCTACCAAAGATATTGTATCTCCTCAGAGCTATCCCAGTTTTGTTCGATTCTTGGTTTAAAATAAATAGAACGTATTGTCTCATGGTTTCTTTGGGCAGGGAGAAGACCCAGACGAGCTTTTAAATTTATGACGCTATCAAGAGAAAGGGGTGGCTGGTCTGTGCCTAATTTTCAGATCTATTATTGGGCAATCACCTTGAGACATATCTCTGTGTTGCTAGACTGTCCTGATTTTGAGGACCGGGAGAATTCAATTTACAAACTTGTTTATGGAGAAGAAGTGTCAGGGGTTTTATTTAAGCACATAGATTTTGCATACTTTAAACGTGTGAGGTTTAAAGGTCTATTAGCTGCTTTCAAAGTCTGGACCTCTATCCGGAAACTATTTAATATAGGTAGAATACATATATATACTCCAGTCAATGGAAATATTCTTTTGCCTCAAATCTTTGCTGATGGATATTTTAGAGAATGGAGGGCCCATGGTGTTAACAAGCTAGGGGACTTAGTATCGGATGATGGGGTCAGGACTTTTGAATATCTAAAACAGAAATTCAATTTAAATAACCAACATTTTTTTAAGTTTCTACAGATCCGGGATTTTCTTTCCCGGAAGACGGTTAGTTGGATTTCTTTTTCGTTACTTGAGGCTATCAAAGGTGGACATTCCACTATATCCTCAATTTATAAATTGATCAATGAAAGAAGGAAAGATGACTTAGATAAACACTTTGGCCGATGGTATATAGGATTGCATGCTGGTCAGGAGGTCTGTGAAAAGTCATTACGGCTTAGCCATATTTCTACCTTATCTGCAAATCTCCAGGTCCAATGCTCTAAAACCTGGCATAATTTGTACATAACCCCACAGCGCATACATCAATGGGGCGGGACTACGGGAATTAACTGTCCAAGATGCGGTGAGCTGGCGGTTGATATTATTCATATGTTCTCTTCTTGTCCTAATTTAACTCCTTTGTTAAACAAAGTTAAACGATGGTTAGAGATATTGTTTCACCGTACGCTCCAACTTTCATCTCAGGCAGTTCTATTAGGGGTAATCGATGTGGATATGACGCTCCCCGAGCAAAAGTTATTTTTTGTTTCTATGGCTATACTTAGATTATGTTTAGCAACTGCTTGGCTAGATCCATCCCCTCCTTCAGAATATGAGTGGTTTAGTAAATTTATAAATGTTGGGAAGTGGGAGCTTTTGGTTTTCAGAAAGAGAGGCCCAAGGGCCCGCAGAAATGGGGAATTGATCTGGGCACCTTTGATTAATTGGCTGGATCGTGCAAATTAATGATTCTTGAAATTAATGAAGTATGATAGTAATGTATATATATTGTGTATATTGTATATATTGTGTGTTTTGTAGCTATGAATTTATTGAGATAATTGGTTTACGGTTCAATTGATTTCTTCTATGTATATCTCCAGTCCTCAGCCCTCAAGGGTGGGTTGGGTGGGGTTTAGGGAGGGGTCTCAGGGGTAAAATCGTTAAAATAAGAGTTATGATACAGATTATGTAGATAATGAAAGTTGTGGTTAGATGCCTGTATTTTCCCTTTTTTTTCTGTGGTGATGTTCTCATTTGTGATGAAGGATATCTGTGTCATGATACTCTTTAATAAAAAATTTAAAAAAAAAAAAAAGAGAAGATATTTTTAATCTATTTACAAATTTTTTTATTTTTTTTTATACAAATATTCCTTTATATATCGGAATTTCCTTACTGTTTCTTGATAGAATAATTCACAGCAGATAATTAAGATTTTGTGACACTTTATTGAAAAGTTGTTGTATACTGTGGCAAGCTTTTAAATACTGAGAAATTTGCCTATAGTACAGTTCCTTGAAAAGGGACAATTTGTGACTTTCTATATTGTTACCCCGTCCCTTTTCGCAGAATCAGGGCATCTCCCTTACTTTTTTTGGTTGGTAAATCAGTGACACAGTTTGGTCACCCAGCCCTTAGTCACCTCCAACTTCATAATTCTGGCCAGGGTGTATGAGTTCTATGAGTTCTCCTTGGAAGGCAGGCTATCAAGCTCTACTTGTCTGTCCTAGGCTAAAATATATGAATATGTCAAAGAGGTGGGGGTATTCCCAGCTCCTTAAATGTTTCTAATGAAATAATGGCCCCTTCCCAACATAGAAGCCCTAACAGTGTCAGGCCTTGTCTCTCCAGGACATTTATAACCCCTTGCTCTGATGTCAGCTGCAGCATGGGATTGTTCAGTAATACCAATACATTACAGAATGAGCATAGGTCACAAGAAAGTATTGCTCAAAGTCTGGGACTGCAAAGCCTCCATTATCCAAGAGCAATGTCACCATGTCCCATTTCAGGAGTCTCTGTTTTTCAGTCCATAGCAGCTGGGTTTGTAGTACTTGGACAGATAAAAAAAATGTGTGCAGCAGCAGAATACGGATATTTAGTAATTTGGGCAGCATAATCATTTTAATTAGGGCGATCCGGGCAGCTATTGAACGAAGATGGCCAATCAGACTATCAACATGAACAGAGAGTTTTTCGATCACCGGTCCATAGTTGTCCTTGATAACTAGTTCTTTAGATCTGTGTACGTTAATCCCAGATGTCAGAAAGAGTTTGTGCTCCACCTGGAAGGGTGGCTCAGAAGTCGACAGACTCTTTGCATAAGGTCCTGGGGAAGATTGTAAACCTTTTTCCAGTTTATCTTATTACAGGATGGAGCACGATATATTACTGTCTCATGGATCACTGGTGGTAGGTTGGTTGCAGGGTGCTTAACAAACAGCAGTATTTCTTCGCATAGTTGGAGATGATCACTCACCTGTTGGTAAAAGGCAGTCCTCAGTAGTAGTGGAATTCTCTTTGGTGACATGCAAGTGGTTCCTTATCTATTGCGAATAGCAGGGATGATGAAGGATACCCCGTCTGGTGCCTCTGCTAATAATTTGGAATGATCAAGACGGACAGCTGTTGGCTCTCATTATAGCTAGGTGAGAAGTAAATGGTACATTTACCATTCTCATCATGCAGTGCCCCAATTCAGTCAGCTAAGTACCGGCATCACGAATACCCACCAAAGGCAATCAAACATTTTTTTCATCATCTAAAAAGTACAACACTTCTAGTAAGTGTGATCTAATCTGATTAAGTATTGCAAATGATGTGTGGATATTGTGAGGGTTCATCACTTTGGGACAAACCCCATCTGGTTTCGGAGAATGATAACCTACTTCAAAATAGCGAGTCGATTAGCCACGTACCGAGCCAATATTTTGCTGTCAGAATTTAATGGGGACAGAGGTTTGTGTGACTGACATTTTAGGGTATGCCTGCCGGGCTCAGGTAGAGTTATTATTATCACCTCGCTGAAGAATGGTAGAAGTATACCCTGCTTTAATGCCTTAGTATATATTGCCAGCAGGTGTGTGTAAACCACATAGATGCCTCGTGTTACTTTGTATTTATTCCAAGATACATTGCCAGTTTGCAAGAGTAATTTTGATTGTAATATGGGTATTTTAGTGTTTTAAAGAAACAGCCTACTTCCCCCTGTAACAATTTTTTTAATTTGTTTTATTTTTTGAGTGTAACAGTGGCCATAGTGGATGGTTTGAGCACTGTTTCTCAATCTTTTTCTTTTTATGATGTTTTTAATCGTGCAACTAAACAATATTAGAAAATTGAAATGTTGAGAGCTCTATTGAAGACAATGGAGTAGCTCTGGGCTTAAAATGACTGGCATGAGCCCAGACCTCTCAACATTCCAATGAACGGCTTCATGTTTCTCCCTTTTTAATTTAGAACATTCTACCTGTTGTGGGTAGAATTTTCTAATAGCCTTACAGCCCTTGTGCCTCAGGCTGTACCTGTTGTTAAAGGCCATCTTCCTCATTATAGGCTCTTGCCTGCGGCTCAGACCTATAACTTTGGTCCAGGGCCTTTTAACAACCAGTATAGCCCTTGGCAGCGGGATATAAGGCTATATTAGAACATTGGAATGTGGAGAACTTCATTGAATACAATGGAGTGCTCCGTGCTCCTACGGGCCGGTAAAGGCCCGCAGCGCTACATTCCAATGTTGCTTTTGTTCACAGCGATTGCTGTGAACAAAGGCCTCTCGGAGCTCGAGGGGATTTAAACCCCCTCGGGCTCCGAGATGCCTTTGTTTTATTTGTTAGAACATTCTGCCCTCTAGTTGCAGAATGTTTTAATAACCTTATCGCCCTTTGTAGCTGGGCTAAACTGGCTATTAAAGTCCTGCTCCCTTGTTAAAGTCCTTCGCCTTCGGCTCGGGCATTTAACGCTGGAGCGGGCCTTTAATAGCCAGTATAGCCTGCTATGGCGGGCTATAAGGCTATATTAGAACACTGGAATGTTGAGAGCTCCATTGAAGAAAATGAAGTGCCTCTGGGCTTTAAATGGCTGGTATAAACCTTCGGCTTCAATATTCCAATGTTTGTGTTTTCTGTTTCTACCTTTTTTAGTTTAGTACATTCTACCCTCAGTGGGTGGAATGTTCCAGTATCCTTTAGCACGTGTGCCCCGGGCTATACAGGTTTTTAAATGCCCTCACCTTCATTATAGGACCTTACCTACGACTCTGGCCTATAATTCAGGTGTTCGGGTCTGCAACAACTGGTATAGCGCTCGGCAGCGGGCTATAAGGTTATATCACAATTACTACTCAGAAAAAATGCTGGCAGCACTCTTGCTCCTTTCGATGTGTATCAGTTTCACACCAATAACATACTAGCAGTGACATACTACCAGAAGTAATCTCGCATCCCTCACACACTGACATTAAAGCTAGTTGGTCTGATTTATAACTGAAAGTGCCTTTTCATTGACTGATGAGTTTAACTGTGGTATGGTGGATGGGGGAGTAGTGAGTGCAATAAAGAGTTACTGGGTGGATGAATAGGTGACTAGCATAAGTTGCATGAATCAGGTACTAAGTGAATGGATGAGGAATGAATGAGTGGCCGCTTGGAGTGAAGCTTCAGGTGTTTTCAGTTCAAATTCAGACTCAACGGATTTACCAATGCTTGTTTCTGTTGGTCTTTCCTCATGGATAATTTCAACTTGGAACTCTGAGCCCTGGGTTATGAACTTTCATTCTTTGTTGGTGTGGTACTCTTTTACTATTTAATTGGGTTTTTGAAAGATTATCTACTTTCATTGGATCTTTGAATACGTTGTCATTTTTTGGGCCATTGTTGACATCGGTGGTTGATTTTGTTAGATGGCACGGGTCTGCCTCTTATGTTTGATCTCTCTTTGGTTTGGGCCAGCTCGTTCCTTGGGGTAATTGTTCCTGGAGTTGCGTATTCCAATTTTCATGTACTAATCATGGGGTCCTAAATGGACTGGTATCCAGCCATTTGTAATCGAAGTACAGTAGATTAGTCTGCTCCATCACCAGGCTACTGTATGGTGGAAGAAGAGTCAAGCAAGTGAATCAAGGAATTGTTAGGTGGTCCTTACTTGCTGTGGTCTCTAGTCCCTTTCATTGGGCTCTTAAGTGGGCCTGTGTGAAACTTTGTGTTAAGCTCACGTAATTTGATTACTTCGTACAATTTCACATAAAAAAAATTACAAATTAGGCATATTATGCAAAGTGTCAGAAATTAAGTCAGCATGAAATGTGGCATACTGGTTTGCTGCGGGAGACTGGTTTAAGCAGAAAACATCTGGAGGGTTTCCCATTCAATTGTGATGTGCGAGACATTTTCTCCTCAAAGCACTTCCTTTGCAAGCAGCTTAAGTGCTTTTTGAACATGAGGTATGCCCTAGCGTTCAAACTTCACTCCAGTTATCCCACAGTCCATTTAGCATCATTTTCATTTATTTCTTCGAAATGTTGTGTAATTTTTCTGGTGATAGAGGCAAGTACGCAGTTTTTCACAGCCTAACTCTTACTTGTTGGTGCCTGGTATCAGGCCAGCTATAATATTATTTTTGACTGGACGGCCTTGGTGAACCCAAAATTGTTCTATTAATTCATTGCTCTTCTTAGTGTCACAATTGCTCTCCCTCTTTAACAGTAGTTTGTTCTGTTGACAGGTTTTTGTATCTTCTTATTTAGTTAAGATGAATAGAGTATGCCATATCCATCTAATGAATGTTTAATGGGTGTGGTGGTATTCTAACTAATTTTTCGAAACCAAAACAGTCCCTACATATGTCATTTGGTATGTTTATTTACACAGTACAAGCATGAAATACTCTGCTCCCACTCAGACGGATGGTTCGCGACTGCTGGTCATTTGTGAGGTGGTGCTTGGAAATTGCCTTGACCTGAAGAAGAAAGATTTTTCTTTAACAAATCCACCTCCTGGATATCACAGTGTACATGGAGTTCGTAAAGCACCAGGTTTAGACACAGATTTTGAGGTATTGTTCTCGGTATCAAACAGTATCAACTGGATTTTTTCATCATATATACTCTTGACTATGTATGTTTGTTTAAAATGTTTTGCCCACAAGAATTGTATGCCAAATTAAACAGTTCAAAATTGTATTTTAAATGTATTTAACATTCTTTTCTAAATTAAACTGTTTAAAGCTCTGTCCGTAGTGAAAGAAACCTTTGACATTCCTTCCACACAGTTAGCTTGCTACTCTCTATTTTTACTAAATCCTGTTTTGGGGAAATTCCTCATTCTCACTTTTCTTTCACTTCTTTTTCCTCTCTCTTTTCTCCCCCACCAATCCCCAGTTGCCTTTTTCTCTGCCCAGTGCTTCCAGTCACAACATGAATCTACCTTACTACTCCTTCTATCCTTTGACCACCAGTTGTGATCCCTTCTTCCGAGTGGTATCCCCAGCCTGTGCAGTGCTCAAAGATAACATATTAGTGTGTTGCTAATATTTATTTTGCAGAGTTTATTTTTCACATGTGACAATAATGTATGGAGTTTTAGTGTAGCATACTTTGGAGCCCCTTTTTGGATACACAATCTATCCTGATGCAATCAATCAAATGAACTCAGAGGTTGACTCCTGTGAATACCATTTCATTATGCAGCATGCTGTGGTCTTACCCTTCAGTGTTAACGGGATGATGTTGACTAGTCTTGCAACAGTTTGCGGCTAGTCTCTTTTAGATCTGAATAGTGGAGCAGATTTCTTGTTGGGAATCAGCATTGGCATTTGAAGATCTTGCAGACACAGAATTATCCAAACACAAGTATGCCTGCAAAGTAATAGACTGCTAGAAAGAAATGCCTGACAAGCTTATTAAGCTACTGTACATTTTCTATAGTATCCTGGCTCATCCATCTTACACAAGGATGTTAAGTAACTGTTTTATTTTTTTTTCAAAAGGTGTTCCGAGTCTTTGTCTTGATAGGTCTAAGTGGTTCTGGAAACTTCACCCATCACCTCATGGTAGAGGCTTATTGCTGCAGATCTTATGCTTTATCCTGTTGTACATTTTGAGGCTGTTCATTCAGCTCATGCCCTACACATTACATTTGGAAGGTGTCAGAAATGCACCCATTCCCGTGAAGAAGAGCTAGGATTAGGATTCAAACAATAATCCACCAATCTTCCCTTTAGGGCTTCCAGAGAGTTGGAAAGATAACCTGACATTCTGGATCAGCCTGCAACAGGGAAAGAGGGGTTACGATTTTAAGGGAAGGCAAGGGAGAACTTCACCACACCAGTGAGAAGCCTGTCACAAGAGAGTCCTCTGCACACCTAAAATGGATGGCATTGTAGTACACAATTTCAGAGTCAGCTTTAAGGTCCTGGTAGCACAAATGGGAAAATGTAATATTAATATATGTGCTGAAGACACACACATGAAAGGGTATATAGACAGGGAGGGCAATGGAACTCCCTAGGTACTTTAGAGAAGATATTGAAAATGAGGCGCCAATAAACCAGGAAACACCCAGGGACCTGTAAGTACTTGGAGGACTGTCAGGCAAAGCAGGCATCAGCGTTGGGACACAGGACAACCAAAGATCATGAAGCATAGAAATCTAGCAGTAGAGAAGGTAAGACAACCAGGGTAAAGGGAAAGACGAACCGGGGAAAGGTAGAACACAACAATAGTGAAGGAAACACAATACAGTGACGAAGGAAGTGGGAGCAATAAAACCAGGGGAAATTTGCCAGGCACCCTCTTGCTATTTCTTAGCCCTTTTATAGTGACCAGGAGGTACTGTGGTCCTTATTCTCGCCTGGACCTAGAAATATCTGTTCTTAACCCTCAACGTATGAGACACCTGCCAAGAGCCAGCAATTCAAAGTTTCCAATCCCTCCTGGTCTTTTGTGATCTTCTAGTCCCAATCCACACAGACATGCACTTGTGTCTTCCCAGCATGAAATCCTGATGGAGGAGAAGGATGTATGTATGAAAATGTATGTCAGTGTGGACGCATGGTGTAAAAATGGTTGGGGAGAAATGGTCGGGTCCTTGAGGGATGTTTTTAATTTTGCTGAGTCTTGTTTTCCACTCTGATCAATAAATTACTACATACCTACAGTGTGGACTTTGTTGCAGTGACATTGGGAATTAGTTTTCTGGTATTGAGATTTGAGGTGTAGAATAATGCTGAATGTGATGGTGAGATGGCTGTTAGAGGCAGAGAAGAGGTTTGGGATTCCGGAATAATTTGTTGCCATAAAGGCAGCAGCTTTCTGTTAGCAGCTTTCTGGTAACTAGATTGGTCTCAGCCAAGCAATTTGGAGAGCAATTCCAAGTTGAATACTATTACAGGTAACATAATTTTGTTACTTTGTCAGAAATAAGAAATTACCCTCCCTTTTTCCACAATTAGTTGAGACTTTTAAAATCCTGTGCCACTTTTTTGGCAGATGTCCTGCATCCATCCATCTCTCTAACTAAGGCCCAAATTTTAAGATATAGTGAAAGGCCCTCATTAAAAGGAAAGCGCAGTATCCTCAAGAATAATGTTTTGAAAAAAGTTAGGTAAAGTGTGAGGTGCTGTGTATTGTCGAGATTAAGGTGCTAACCTACCTCCCTAAAATGGTGACATAATAGCACTGTTCAGGGCACCCAAGTAGTTAAAGGACAGATTTAGAACCTGAATTTCTGGAAGAGGCTTCTTACCGAAGATTCCTTACCTTAGAATACTGCCCCCCAGGTGCCAGACTCAAACCAGAAAATGTTAAGCAGTACCTCTGTGTGCCAGTAGGTGGTGCTGACAGCCCTGCGTTGACGCCGTCTGTGTCAGAGGTAATGTGCGTGGTGCCTATAAAGGAGCCACTCCAGCTTGCTGACGTTAGTTCCTTTCTTTCCGTGCCACTTTTTGAGCAACTTTTTCTTGAATTTTGCTGAGCCATGTTTAAAAAAAAAAAAATTCTGGTGTGCCAGGGATATGTCCCCTCTGAAACCTATGGGTTACAAGCCTTGCGGCGGGAGTGCCACAGGCAGATGTCTGTGATTGATCCCCACTTGGTCTGCCTTTGGTGTTTGGGGAAAGGCCATGATGCCATATCCTGTTCAGACTGCCAGTCGATGCACCCAAAGGTGATTTAGGAGAGGCCGTTGAAGCTCATAGTGGTGAGGCAATGTAAGACTCCGCTCTTGAGCACGGTCTTGGGCCCGTGGATGATCTCGGGCCTGCTTCTGGAGCCGCTCCTGCGCCCATTCGCCTACAGAATTGAAGTCATTGTTGTGTAAGTCCAAAAAGAAAAAGTGCCCTTCCAAGTCACCAGAGGAAGCGTGGGGCTAACCCTGTTCTTCTAGGCCCCGTCCCAGCACTTCAACTACAGAGCCAGTGTCAACGCCCTATCTTCATCTCCCACAGTTTCTCAGATCCCAAGCTACTCCTGCTCAGCTTCAGGAATTTTATGCAGCTGTGGCCCGCATCTTTGGCCAACCATCTCCCTTTGGCGCGCCTTCTGGCCCCATGGAGCAGAAAGGTGTTACACCTGGACTACCGTCAGTGGGCCCTTCCCCGACGCCGGTGAGGCCATCTGGATCTCTTCCCAGATCTGGATCCAGTCTGGTCCCAAGTCCTATCACGGCTCCACTGCCGGGGCTTGTTTCCTTTACGCTGCGGAAGAAGGGGGAACGTATCATCCTCTCTGATTCTGAGGCAGCATTGTGTCAACCACTGCTGAGGTTGAGTCTGTCGCCGATAGACTCGAGACACACCTTTGAGCCAGACACAGATCCCCTGTTGTTTGATTCGCTTGAGGAAGAGTCTGAGTAGGGGACCTTTGATCATTCTGATGACATAGCCCAGTCCTTTCCAGAAGAAAGCTGGTATGGGACTTTAGGGGATGCTAGTGGGCTGACACTTCGTCAGACGCTGGGTTAGTCTCCCCACCTGCCCCACCACAGAGAAAAGCTCATCCTTCTCCATGGCTATGAGAAGGGTGGTGAAGGTCCTTGATCTCCAGCTCTCAGTTGTATAGGTTAAGACGAATGTCCTAACTGAGGTGTTCCAGCCTGGCCACTCCGGCACGGGGCTCTGCTTCGATTTAATGATTTAATGATGCCCTCAAGGATGTCCTCGTGGCGGACTTGGTCTAAGCCAAGTTTTGGGGTCCCTGTGAATCATCAGGTTGCTCGTCAACACTGTGCTACCACAGGGGACTCCACACTCCTCACGCAACATCCCGACCGCAAGAGTTTGGTGGTGCAGGCTTCAACGGTCAGGATGAACCCAACTGCCATCTCTACTGTCCCTCAGGATAACGAATGGTTGAAAACCTTTGCGAACAAAATCTTCTCTTCCATGAGCTTGGCCTTGCAGTAGGTCAATATGGCTTGCCTTCTAGGCAGATACTCCCACTCTCTGTGGGACTCAGTTGCCCAAGTACTGCCTGTGGTTCAGAAGAGGCTGGGGGATCCTAATGCAGGCTATGGTGGAAGGCTCGGACACCGCTAAGTTCACCATCTGAGCCAAACCTCTTCAGTATGCCCTTTGTGGCGCACCGCTATCTGGTAGGGGGCTGGATCTGACACTTTTTACCCGCATGGCAGAAACTCTCCTCAGACGCGTGAGTGTTGCAGATTGTGCTGCAGGGGTTACAGCCTTGACCCACCATGACCCGTCAGGTGAATGCCGTCTTCTCCACCTGTTTCAACTCCCTCCACATCCTCCGCAAGAACTTCAAGTGGATCCCACCCGAAGCCAGAAAGACCGTCACCCACGCCCTCATCACAAGCAGACTGGACTTCGGAAATGCCCTCTATGCAGAAATCAACAAATCCCTACTACAGAAACTCCAGACCTTCCAAAACACCGCTGCTAGACTCGTCCTCGGCACCCCACGACATGAGCACATAACCCAACACCTGCGAGACCTCCACTACCTCCCCATCAGAAAAAGAATAACCTTCAAGCTACTCACCCACGCCTACAAATCCCTCCACAACATCGGACCCAAATACCTCAATGAAAGAATCTCTTTCCACGCACCCAAAAGAAGCCTCCGCTCTGCCAACCTCGCCTTAGCAACGACCCCACGCATCCGCAAAACCAGAGCCGGGGAAAGAGCCTTCTCCCACATCGCAACCAAAGCCTGGAACGAACTCCCAGTCAACATCAAATGCTCCCCCACCCTGCACACCTTAAGGAAGAGCCTCAAAACCTGGCTTTCTCGGCCAACCATGAGCTGCTCCCCTCCCCCCCCAGCGCCTTGAGACCCTCACAGGTCAGTAGCGCGCTTCACAATCCCCCTATTAATTGATTGAACCTTCCATTCCTCGAAACCCCGCCACTCATTCCACAATCAGGGCACCGGCTGTCGGAAGACCATCTACCCTTGTTGCGTCAGGTATTGAGGACTGTTCTGGCCAAAGGAGCCATATAAAAGGTGCAGAATTAGGTCGTGGTTGCTACTTCCGCTACTTTCTGGTACTGAAAAGGACGGAGGCCTCCCCCGTCTTCTAGTACATCACCTTCTCACTGCCTTCCTGTGAATGGACAGGTTCAAGATGCTCACTCATGCCTAGGCTGTGTCTGGACCTGCAAGACACTTACTTTCACATTCTAACCATGCGGGCCCACAGGCGTTGCTGTGCTTCACTGCGACCTCACCAGTACACCACGGTGTTCTCAAAAGTGCTGGCAGTGGTTATACTCATCTTCAGAGGTCAGGGGTTCCAGTCCTCCCCTACCTCGATGGCTGACTGCTGATTTCGGGCTTGCCTTAGGCAGTCCTCACCCACCTCCAGACTTAGGCAGACCTTCTACATTTGTTGGGGTACACTATCAGAACCTCAAAGTCATACCTGACTCCTTCCCAAACACTCTCTTACATCTGAGCTATTCTGGACACAGTGGCATTTCACACCTACCCTCCGCACAGAGAGTACAGGACATTTGCGCTGTGATCCCAATGTTTCAGCCTCGGTCTTGCATCTCAGTGAGAGTGACTTAAGTTGCTGGGGCTAATTTCCTTCTGCAGACTCTGCAGTGGGACCTGCAGGCCCTATAGGTACAGCACCAGGGCTTTGCTGCTATTGCGTTTAGATTTTGGAAAAGACTGTGAAAGACCTGCAGTGATGTTACTGGACAGTAATCTGGTCAATGGCAGAGCACTCACCCTTCCTTCTGTGTAGCTGAAAGTGGTAACCAATCCCTCGCTTCTGGAATTGGGTGAACATCTGGCAGAGGTGGAGATCAGAGGACTCAGATCTCAGGTTGAAACCCAGCTCCACTTCAACCTTTTGGAGTTTCTGGAAGATCCATTTGGTGTTGAAAGACTTCCTGCCATCCGTGGAAGGGAGGCTGGTATAGGTGTTCACAGAAGACATCATCGCCATGTGGTACTGCAAAAAGCAGGGCGGGGTGGGGTTAAAGACTGGTAATACAACACCTGGCGGGATCACTAAATGACAGGGCAGACATACTCAGCCACCAGTGTCATGAACCATGAATGGCATCTGCACAGAGGAGGCACAAGGTCTCTTCAGAGGATGGGGAGAACCGAGGTTTGATTTATTTGCCTCCTCTGAGACTGTGTTTTATCAGCACTTTAGCATGTTTAAGTTTCCAAAGTGGCTCTCTATCGGAAACGCATTCCGCTTGGAGTAGAATTCAGGACTTATGTACGCCTTTACGCCGATACCACACCTGTCCAGGTCTTCGAAAAGATCAGGACAGACTGGGCTGAAGTCATCCTACTGGCTCCAGTTTGGCCACCAAGAGTATGGTATCCAGAACTCCTGGACATGTGCACCTGTCCTCCTATCTGGCTTCCCATAGAGGAGGGTCTTCTGTTACAGCAGTAGGAACGGGTCCTGCATCCCAACCTGCACATGCACCAACTTCATGCGTGGAATTTGAGCAGTGGCAGTTGAGCGTTTTTGACTCTCCTCCCGAGCTTTTGATGTTATTCTAGCAGCCAGGCATTCTTTGACGAAATCTGTATACACCTGCCTTCGGGACAAGTTTGTGACTTGGTGTTCCGACAAACAAGTTGACGCACTTCATGCCAATTTGTCTGAAGTGCCTCTGTTTGTGTTAATGATAGCCGGGCAAGGCCTTGCCCTGGGCACTGCTAAGGGCAATTTGTCAGTCATTTCAGCATTTTTGCATTTGCCGGATCAGCTCCTCTCTTTAAGTAATCTTGTTGTGACTATTTTGTTAAAAGGTTTTCAACACATTTCCACCAGTTCCTTTCCTTATGCCCTATTGAGACTTACATTTCTTTCTGACTTTCTGATGAGCTCTCCCTTTGAATGCTGCACAACTGTCCTCTTAGACTTATGACTCTTAAGATGGTCTTCTTGTTGGCCATTACATCGGCCCAGTAAACAAGCAGCAGGTCCTCTCGGTTCAGCCAGTGTACACTACATTCTTTCAGGACAAATTAGTTCTGCAGACACGTGACTCCTTTCTACCTAATATGGTAACCCCAGTTCACGTCTGCCAGACTTGCCAGGCTTAATCGTTTGGCTCCAAAGAGAGCACTTAGCTTTTATTTAGAGAGAACCAAAGATCACCGGCTGGACGATTAGCTTTTCATTGAATTCGCTGGAGCAAAGAAAGCAAGACAGTACGAAAGAGGAGCATCTCTAAATGGATTATACACTCTGCATTAAAATCTGCTACACTTTGGCAAAGAAGTAGCCTTCGGAAGGCTTAAGAACTCACTCTACCAATGGCAAGGCTGCAACCACTGCGTTTGCACGTGGGTTACCTGTCCATCACATATGCAGCTACGGGGTGTTGCTGCACACATTCGTGAAGCATTACTGCTTGGACAACCCGGTCTGTTGAGAAGGGCATTAAGTTAGTTCTTAGTCCCCCCTCTGGGAAGATTATTGCTGTGGTATCTATTTTAATAATCAAAGAGTTGCCTCTCTAGCCTCTGCTGGATCTGCCATAGTAATTTAGTACTCATTGCCAGTAGGAATTACATTGCTCAAACCTTTAGTGACTTTCTGGAAAACACTGAAAACTTTCCTGTTCAAATTTGATTTTAAATGCTTCTTGATCCTTACCCACTAAATATATATTATATAATTAACTGGCCACTCCTGCTCACTCTCAGAAATGTCCCATCTATAACCTCTTTGCTCCTGCCAAGCTGATATGCAGGTCCTTACTATATAGTCCTTTTCTCATCATACTATAGTTTTCCATCTATTTTTTGTTGTCAGATCTCTCCTGCCTGAAGCCAACCTCTCTTGACCTTGGTATCTGGAAGCTCCATGTAGCTTAACTCTCTTGTTCTCAAACACCTTTCTTGTTCTTAAACTCCCTCTACATTTTTACACCTGCAGACCCTCATCCATACACTCTTCCATACTGCTCTCTCCTCTCATCGCTTCCTCCCCTCACCGATGAGTTGAACCTACAGTTCTGTGGAATGCTGACGGTTCTGGTTTGTATGTTAGGTACTGTGGCTGTGTATTCTGTAAGCAGAAGCTTTGTCTTGCCCTGATTGTGTACAGTTAGCTGATACACTTGGATGGAGGGTGCTTATAAGAATGAACGTATAATATAAAATACATCCTTAGTCACCATTGGTAATAAACATTACACCACAGTAAAATACATTAACCAAAAACACAATTAATCCCAACACTACAGCCCCTCTATATGACTGCTCATACCAGATTACAATATTTTGTTAAGACACGTTTTGGGCTTGTGTTCATATGTGTAACCTTTCATTATATTTGTATATTTGTCTCTGTGCATATATGTGTTTTGCCAGTTTAGTAATGTACTTTCCTTTGTTATTTTTTTCATTAGGATGATGAATATGTAGTTTACAACACTAGTCAAATTAGGATGAAATATGTAGTTCAGTTTTGCACGACTGAAGACAACATTAAAGAGTTTTGTCCTACTGTTAATGTTGCTGAACAAGATGAAAATTTGGAAGATCATTCAGACTTACCTTCACAAACAAACGGTCAGTGATATTTCTTTGTATAGCATAGTCATACTGTATTTTGCTATAGAGACTTACTTATTTGTTGTGTGAAAAGTTTCCATTTTGTCTAACTTTTTTATTAAGTCATTGAGACCTTCCTTTCACAGAAAAATTGGTTCCCAACATTTCATTTAACTATACCATTAACCCATTATATAGCTAAATATATATTTTTCTCTTCAAGTCTTTACGCGATTTACCTATTATGTTGTAGGGGACAAATGTGAATTACATCTGAATTAAAAGATGTGTGGTAAGGTTTGCTTCAAAATGACTTGTGAAATGTACTTAACTTCATCTGGCTAGGTGATTTTAATCTCACCATTTGTCCTTTGTCACTTTCTAGGGCTTGTGGTGTGCTAGATAATAGCGATAATTATATTTCACATTTTCCCCATAATGCATATGGTGACGCAATTAACAATCTCATGGCAACTTATGACTTAGAGTTACTGCAACCTGGTAAGGATGCAGATGGCCAACCTATCCCCACTTATACGGGAAGGAATTTTAATTCCCTCATTGATCATGTTATGGTGTCATCATCTATTGTGCCCAATTTTCAGTCATCAGTAATACAGGATCCTACACTTAGTGATCATAATCGCATCGTAATGATAACTGAGATATGGAAGTGTAGCAGCCAACAGGTGATCAAAAGCCGGTGTAACATTGAGTCGTATAGACGAAATGGAACACGGTTAAGATGGAAGGGGAAAAATCGGCAGTTGTCATGGGCATGATCGTATCCAAATCCTTGGTTGAAATTGAAGGCATCCTGGATATGGATAGTACATCTACTGTTATCATGAATAACTTTATTATAATTAATAAAACTATTGAGGGCGTCTTCACCACTAGTAGGATTGCCAAGCCCCATCAGGGAAAGGGTTGGTTCGATCATACATGTACCTCTATTTTAACCCAATTGAAACAGGCCCTAGGAGTTAGGCCTAGGGATAAAACCTTGGTTGCCTATTTAAGATCTGAATATAAATTGGCATTGTGTAGGAGGAAGAAGGATTTACAACAAGAAGCGTGGGATAACCTATCGCAGGCGGCTGAAACTTCAGATAACTGCCTGTTCTGGTCCACGGTTAATTCTCCTTTTCTCAGGGACGATAAAGTACCACATCTTGTAGCTAATGTTGGCAGTGAGGCCTGGATTTCCCATTTTACGGCCATATTTCAAGGAACAGGCCCTATTGATGTCGAACCAAGAATTTGGCCCATAGTCCCTCTAGACATTACTCTGTCAGAAGTTGAGAATAGTATTAAGTCTAGAAAAGGGGGGGAAGGCTCAGGGTCCAGATGGAGTACCCATCGATGTGTATAAGACTGTACCACTGATGTGGGGACTCATACTCACCCTGGCACTGAATGCTGCCGTAACAACCCTGATCCCACCTACGTGGGGAGACTCGATCATTGTCCCTATTTATAAGAAAGGGGACAAGGCGGTAGCTAGTAATTATCGTCCGATCAGTCTGCTTGACTCTTCAGTAAAGATTATGACCAGAGTATTGTTATTTAGGTTGGAAGAGTGGGCTGAAGCTAATGAGATCCTGGCAAGCTCGCAATATGGGTTTAGAAAGGGTCGTGGAACACTAGATCAATGCCTGAACTTAGACTTAATTATCGGAAAGTCTACCAGGGCCAAGCCAGGCACATTATTTCTTTGCTTTGCTGATCTAAGCAGTGCATTTGACCTAGTGGACCATTCCATCTTATGGCCTGTCCTGTTGGAACTTGGCGCACCAGAGGCTATCATTTTTTTCTTAGCAAGATTATATGATAGAATGCAAACATGTGTGCGTTTCCGGGCAGGTGGGGAGTGTACCCCAAATTTTGATGTAAAACGTGGGATAAGACAGGGCTGTGTCTTAGCCCCTTTTCTGTTTACTCTATTTATTAATGCGGTCGACTCGGTCCTGAAAACAGTTAAAGCAGATGCTCCCCAGATAGGTGGCTCAGGCGTCCCAGTTCTGCTTTATGCGGACGACGCTGTGCTCCTGTCCCGGACCCCGATAGGTCTGCAGCGACTAATGGACCAGTTCTCAGACTTCATCAGTAAACGGAGGCTAGTCATTAATAAGAGTAAAACTCACACTATGGTCTGTGGTACCAGAGGTAAAAAAAATCATGCCTTTTTTATCGATGGGGTGAAAGTTCAGGATGTGGACAAATTCTGTTATCTGGGTGTTATCTTTTCTCATGACGGTAGTTGGTCCCATGATTTAATGAATGTTAGGTCCAAAATGAAGAAAAGTGCCCATGGTATTTTTAAATTTGCCACTAAGATCGGCGATAGAAGAATCAGTGACACGATTCAAATATATAATGCTAGAAGTGTTTCCATCGCATTATATGGGGCTGGGTTGTGGGGCCATACTAATGTTGACTCCTTGCAAAGGGAAGAAAACTGTTTTGTCAAAAAACTGCTTTGTGCCCCCACCTCAGCCTCCACTGATTTAATCCATAGAGAAGTTGGGGTTGCCCACTTAAGTGACCTGATTTTGTTAAGGCCACTAATGGTATGGCGAGCAATCTGGACTAAGGAGGAGAGAGTTTTTAATCAGTCTGTCATCGAGGACTGCCTTAAACTGGACTATTTTTTGAATATACCATGGCTCAATTATATTGTGGATAGTTTTGATACTATATTTGGACTGGATATAGCGGCAGATCCTAGTTCTGCTGGCAACCTTTCAAAGTTAGATATGAAAAATACTTTCATGACGTATCGAGCCCAAAAAACGTGCAGTTTTAAGTGGACGCCTTACCTCAGTTATTCTGTACAATAAATATATGAATAATGATGGCTTCCAATTGTATTTGAGCCTGGTAACTAAACCAGCTCATAGGTTTGTTCTGACTAGACTTAGACTTGGGATGGCACACGGGTTGGTGGCTTTTCCACAATTAAAAAAACAACCAGTTGGACCGTGCCCATGTGACGGTCACTCGAAACAGAGCACCCTGCACTTTATGCTAATTTGTACTCTTTTCTTAAACATGAGGATTGTTTATTTAAAACCAATTAATTAATTTGTCAATGTGGAGGATGCTATGAAATTGATTTATGAATTGAATTCTCCGGACAAATGCTTTTTTATTGCCACGTTTTTATGTAAATCTATTCAGCTTAGGAAAAGCATGATTTTTTAATCTTTTATGCGTTTCTTTTTGTATTGCATTTTGCTTGTGCTTTTATGGTCATTGTTTCTTTGAATGTACCGAATAAAGCTTCATGAAATGAATGACTTGTGAAATGTACTTATTATAAAATTATGTTAAATTGATCTTCTTAAAGGTCATGTTTCTTTGAGTCAAAAGCAATGAAGACTTGAGACGACCCATATAAGAGTGTAAATGTGTTTATTTATTATTTTAAGATGACACTATACTGGACATAAAATCTTTGATGGATGTGAAAGCTGGTCTCCTGGATAATTCAGGCAACCCTATCCCGCTTGAAGGTTTTCATATTAAGGGAAAGATTTTGGACCTGATTGCACAGGTAAATACAAATGTGACCTAAACACTCTTTTGGGAGAGAGCATCTCAAAATCAATTTAGTTTTGTTCTTTCGAATGCAGATGACCGAATGCATGTTCAAGTATGAACAGGTTCTAGTGCTAAAGTATGATTCATTTGAATCTTTTCCATTTTCTCTGAAGACTTTTGGGCTCCTGCATAGTGTTAGTAATGATAGAAGCTCTGAACTGTACTACATTTAGAATGCTAACTAATATTTTGATTTATTACCTGATTGCATTTTCTTCTGGAGCTGTGGTAGCATTGACCCAGTGATACATCTCTCACAACCAGATTGAAGGAGAATACCCATCCTTGATTTTATATGGAAATGTTTACATTCTTGATTTTTTTTTTTTTTTTTAGAACAAAAAACATCACTCCAGATACACCACCTATAGATAAAAGACGTTTTATTGGAAATGAAATCTTTTCTTCCACTTCTACATGTAAAGTGCTCCGAGTTCTAATGGGCATCATATCAGCCATTTCCTGTTTAAAGAAGCATGGTGTCAGCTGACTGTTTAACTCTAGGACGGTGTGATTCAAGACAACAAATTTCCTGTGGTTTATCACCTGGAAGGCAGAGCAATCTTAAAGTGGGGAAATTGAGCAGGTTATACAGTGCTCTTCCCACTTGGGTGATGAACTAAGCTGTCATTGGGTCCATTTTCTACAGGTGGAGATTTCCACGCATTGATCTGTTTGCATAGATGGAATTTGCCAATCTCGCCAATTTTCACAGTTTGGACTCTTGATCATCACCATTTGAACCACTTACAGGCCTCATTAAATAGTGTTTCAGCTTTCATGGCCCATCTAAATATCCTTATTGATTCTTTTTTTTTTTTTTTTTTAAAGAAACCTTTATTACACAATAAAAATACATACAAGGGCCTACAACCACCAAGGCCGGCCGCTACAGAGCCCGAGGGCCCGCAATGCAACGCCACACATTCAAATGAACCAGAGGCGAAGCTCCCGGCAGTTCGTGAGCACATGCAACAGGCCGTGGCCATAGGCCAAGAGCAATCGGAAAAAACAGTTTCATTTTCTATTAAATACAACACACACTCAAGGCAATGAGAGTCCGAAATAGCAGTGTGCGCTTCCCAGGACGGGGGACAACGTACAATGTCCGAAGCAGTTCTTGACAGGAAGTGGTAGTGGGGGGCGATGGGAAGACAAAGCATGGAACACACCTTACACAATCCCGCAGAATGTGTGGCTAGGGGGACAAAGCAATATCAACCTCTAACGGCAGAGGCGGGGCGCAGATATGTCCACGATATGAATTCCATGGACCCCATATCTTAGTCCATTTCCCAGGCTTGCCTCTCGCCACATACACCGTCTTTTCCCTAAACATACACCAGTCCATATTCTCCTTCCATACCGCGATCGTGGGCGGCCTCGGGGAGCCCCACAGCTTTGCAATGTTACGCTTAGCCACCATGTACCCCAAAGTCACCCACTGCGTCTGTGCCACATTATAGTCGTTCGGTTCCCAGACATTCAACAAACACCTCCTAGCCTCTGGCAACAGAGCAACGTGCGTGACCTCCTCCATTACGGTGTGGATACCGTTCCAAAATCGCACAACCTCCGAACATTCCCATTGGATATGAAGAAAGGTACCCGACAGGCCACAACCACGCTTACACATTCCATCCCTCGAGTAACCCATACGTAGCAAACCGGGCCCCGTGACATACACTCTATGGAGGATCTTCAGCTGTACGAATCGTAAGCGGGCCGGGATCGCCACCTCTTTCGGGGAGGCCACCGCCGATACCCAGTCCTCATCGTCCAGTTCCAAGCCGTCGCCCGTCCACGCCTCCCGCAGACGGATCAGCAAGTCCGCGCGATCATTAATAAGTTTTTTGTAGATCAGAGAAATAGTGCTGTCGGGCAAATAGCCATCCAACACTCTATCCTCCAGCGGGGAATACTCGGGGATAGCAGCAACGTCCGGAAAGACCGAACACAGCGCATGGTAGCCCTGTGCATACTGGAAGTACTCTCTATCATTTAATTTGTATTCAGTTTTAAGCATTTCAAACGTTTTGAAAGACCCCTTCGCCCAAAGATCACCCACCTTACATATACCAATCATATCCCATTTCTCAAAGCCTTTTGTTTTCCACAAACAACCCAGCCGCCGGGAGGTATACAACGGTGTCGCCCGAGTCAAGCGATCCCTCCACCCCATCGCAGCATTCGCCGCATGCCACACACGTACCGCAACTTGCGTGGGTCCTGTCAACCGTGCATCCGGGGTCGCCGAATACAGCGCCCTATTATAATCCCCACCCGGGAGCAGTAATTTATCCATCTCGAAGGCCGGATTCAAGGCAGGACCGTATATACCGTGGTTCACCTCCGCCAATTGAGACGCCCAATAGTATCTTTTAATATCGGGGAGGGCGACCCCCCCCCATCGTACCAAGGGAGCGTCAACTTGGCGAGAGCGATCTGCGGCCGCCCGTCCCAAAACAGTTGGCGCTGAAGACCCTCCACCTCACGGAAATAACGGGCTGGCACGACATCTAGAGTATTTTGCAAAGCGTACAAGAAGCGAGGCTGCGACATCATTTTAAACAATGCCGCCCGTCCGAGCGGCGAGAGCGGGAGTCGTCGCCACCTCGCGACGTCGGCCTTCAATCGCTGGAGGGGAGGGAGAAGGTTTCGCTCATAGCGGACCGCGGGATCCAGAGATATAAAGATTCCCAAATATTTGAACCCCAGTGTAGCAATCTGGATAGGGCAATCCCGCGGCAGGAGGGGGGCCTCGCCCGAGAGGACGTAAACACATGACTTGGCCCAGTTGATAACCAGGCCAGAGTTACGACCAAAGGAATTCAATACGTCTACCAATACAATTAGCGACTGTCGAGGAGAGGTAAGATACAGAAGGATGTCATCCGCGTAAAGGGAGACACGGTCCTCAAACTCCGGCGTCCATCTAATGCCCCGCAGCGACGGCTCCCAACGCAACCAGGCGGCAAGAGGCTCTAAAGAAAGTGCAAAGAGAAGGGGTGATAACGGACAGCCCTGCCGTGTACCTCTCCCCAGTGCGAGGGGAGCCGACACCCTACCATTCACCACAACCTGTGCCAATGGGTCGGCGTATAATAATTTTACCCAACCAATAAACTCGGGGCCAAACCCGAATTTCGCCAACACGGCCCAAATATACGGCCACTCCAAAGTGTCGAACGCCATGGTAGCATCTAAAGATGCCAAGATGGCCGGCTCACGCATAAACTCCGCTCGAGCAAGCACGCCGTGCAACCGCCTCAAATTCAGGGCGGTATTCCGATGGGGTATAAAACCGGACTGATCCTGATGAATCAAGTCGCCCACGACCCGAACCAGCCGATTAGCCAATACCTTAGCCAGAATTTTGGGTTCTGCGTTCAACACCGAAATGGGCCTATAGGAGGCGCAGCGATCTCGCGGCTTCCCCTCTTTGTGTATCACAAGTATGGTGGCGAGACGTTGGTCAGGGGGGAGGAAGCCCGCCGCACGTGCCGCGAAAAACATGTCCCGAAGATACGGCGCTATCTTATCGGGACGCAACTTATATAGTTCAATGGGAAGACCATTAGGACCCACAGCCTTACCAGAAGCGATCGAGCGAATGGCCAAAGCGATCTCATCCGACGACAACTTCGCCTCCATCAATATTGCATCAGCCTCCGATAGGGTTGGCAATGCAATGTCTCTAAGCAACCGATGAGAATCCTCCTCCGAACGCACAGAAACCGGAGAGTATACCCCGCGTAAATAATCCGCGAAGCAGTCAACAATCTCCACAGGGTCAGTCACACACACTCCATCCATTCTCTCCACAACGGGCACCACCCTGCTCGCTCTCTCCTTCTTATCCAACCAAGCAATCAACTTTCCGGCCTTATCCCCCACATCATACAGTCGTCCTTGCTGCTCTCTACTCATCCCTTTAGCGGCATCCGTGACTAGCGCTCTATAATCTGATTGTTTGAGGCTGAGAACGCGCAATTTCTCATCAGTAACACCCCGCTTCAAGTCCTCCTCCATTTCAGCTATTTCAGTTTCCAGGCGAACCACCTCTGCTCTCCCGCACCTCTTAGCATGGGAGATAAGTGACAAGGCCTGCCCCCTGATCACCACTTTATAACCCTCCCATAGGGAGACAGCCGACGACACCGACCCCACATTATCGTTGAAGTAGTGATCAATGGACTTGACCAGTTCCGCGCGGATCTTAGGATTACGTAAATACCAGGGGTTAATGGGCGCTACTCTCCCCTCTGCCCCAGGGACAACCTTCAGTTGCAACCATATAGAGGAATGGTCAGAAATACCTCGGGCCAAATGACGCACCTCCCCAATCATCCCAGCTTGGATCGCCGGCATAAGCATGTAATCAAGTCTCGAGAGACTCCCATGGGCCCCCGAGTGAAAGGTGTATTGCGCCTGTCCCGGGTGCATCAATCTCTAGCAATCTACAAGTCCCAAAGTGTCCAAAAATCCACCCAACCAGGCCTGAGCCCTAGGGAGATCCCTGGGGGGGCGACGGTCCTCCAACCCGGATACAACAGCATTAAAGTCACCCCCCAACACCAGAACCCCCGCAGGGAGTCCCAGGACCAGACGCCCCAAATCAGCAAATGTAGCCGTCTGCAATCCCGGAGGCACATAAACAGCAACGAGCGAAACAGTCCTACCCTCCCATCTCCCCACCAGTGCCACATAGCGCCCCCTATCATCGTGAAGCACCTCGTCCACCTCCAATGGGAGAGAGGCCCTAACCAAAATGCCCACTCCCCTTGAGCCAGAAGTGAAACCAGAGTGAGCGGCAAGGCGATTGCCCCGCCTATTCAGGGCATGGAAGGAGTTCCCAATCAAATGTGTCTCCTGCAGGAAAACAATGTCGGGCGAAATCCGTTTCAAAAACTGCAGCACCACCCCGCGCTTGATCCTGTTCCCCAATCTATTCACATTTCACGAAAGGATTCTCAATCCCCTACCCCCCACCCCACTTCCTTATTGATTCTTGTACACCTTGTATCATTGCTAATAGTTTCTTTCTTAAAGAAGAGACATTAAAGCAGATCTTGGACGGCTTCTTGAGGTTGCATCCACTGATCGGAAATTAACACCACAATAGAATTTTAAATTGGTTGTTGCTGTTAGATGCCAGGGTTTTGGACAGGTCATCTGAAGGTATTCTATGAATTCCAAGATAAGGCCTGCACAGATTGTACTGAATCCAGATTTTTTTTTTTTAAACTCAGTGCAAACTAGGAAGAGCAGACTGGAAATAACGGAGAACTCAGTGGAAAAATAATCGGACTACAGATTATTTTTTTTTAAACCTTCGGAGAGCAGGCAAGCTGGAACTCAGACTTGAGTCTGTTTAAATAGCCTTGTCACCCTGTGACCTAAAAGAGCTTTTCCACCATCTTGAGTTGGGGAACGGAACCCTGTAACAAGTCAATCAAAAGGCAACCCCAAAGTAAAATAAGACCTGGACTTCAACAGCTGAAAAATTAGCAGACTCCAGCATTGTCCCCAGATGCAGAGCCGAAGAGAATTCTGGGAGATTGTAGCTTCCTAGCTCAGCCACTAAATCAGGACAGAAGATGTCATGCTGAACTTTGCGGCATATTCAAAAGAAGTTTTGGACGTGTTTCCACCAAATGCTGAAAACAACTGCGGTCGCAGTATGTTGATCAAATTGGTGAGTGAAATAAGGGCACAAAGGGACAAACGCTCAAACTAATTTGAGCCCTGGACTGTTTTTAGGCTACTAGAGAGGTCTGAAACTTGTTGGTGTCTAGCTTGGGGTCATAGGACCATTACATCCTCAAGCCCTACCATAATGTTTTAACCTTTCCTCCCACTCCACTAATAAAGGATACTTTAGAAGTGGGTGAGGAATTTTATCTTTAATGTTACGTCCCCATACACCTTTTTCTCATAAGTGCTCCCTGAAATATGGTTGAGCCCACCTTGACCTTTAGGAGTTGGGGTGAGCCCGATGATGAAGCATGTCACTACTAGAGTTAGTGAGGGCTATATTAAGAAAAGTGTCTCTTCCTAGTTCCACCGACAATAGCGGGTTGGCTATAGACTGACGTAGGAACTCTTGGTGTTGTATCTACTTAAGAGAGAACCCCTAAAATCCCACCACCGTTCCCCTTTTTTTTTTTAAAGAAACCTTTCTGGTTTCAGAAGGGACACTTTGTTTCTTTCGGATAGTATATGAAACAGCCTATGCAACCATGGTGTGTTATTCAGAATCCTATATTTGCCCCAGTGTGTGAGAATTGCCTGATGGGCCGTGACCAAGGGGAAAAGCCATTTAGTGTAAGCATGGAAACGCTGTATTTGCGTGTCAGATGACTTACCAATGGTGTCCTGAATGCCCCCCAGTACCGTTCCAGCTACGGGCAGTCCCACAGAAGGTGTAGTAAGGTCTCGGTATTCCCACAACCTCTCAAGTCCGCACCGGGTTCCATTTTTGGATGAGAACTTGCATCCGGTACCAATATGTGGCAATCTTATAAGTGGTATCAGTGCTAGATGAACTATGTGCTGTGTGCTTTGCCTGGAAGTAGATATGCTCTCACTTTTTGTGGGTGTGAGTGTGGCCCAGATTCCAATTCCCATCTTTTCGGCCCAGTGAATCTTTTTTTTTTTTATATTGCTTTTTATTGTCATTTTCAGAACAAAACAACAAGAGAAAAACAGACATTGCAGTGCGTGGCTGTTATAAGCAGATACGACATATTCAAGATACACATTTTTCACACCTGCGTTTGGAGTCCATAGTATGCAATCAGTAGTATTTAACACCATAATAGACAAGTCCAACAAGAGGCACGTTGATACCGCCCGCCCAATTCCCAACAACACAATAACAGTGCAAGAGGTGCCCCAGCAGGAACACGAAACATACTAGCAATACATTACCCTTCAGCATCCCTAATGCGTAACCAGGTTACAAACGGTTCCCAGATATCTTTGGGTCGGGATTTGGTTGGTTGGAGATCCCAGTAGGTTGTAAGCTGCGTGCTGCAGTAGGTAACTTGTGCGACCCAGTCCTTAGACAGCGGTTGTCTTGCTGTCCCCAGTGTAGTGCTATCTGTAGTTTGGCCATCAGAAGCAGCATTGCAGGTAGTTTATGAGATTTTGGGGGCACTGTCTCCAGCACGCCAAGCAAGGATGTTGGGGGAGTGATGGGGATGTCTAAGCCAGTTATGCATTTGATGTGTTGGTGAATTTCCGGCCAGAAATTTGCTAGGGGCCTGCAGCTCCAAGCCAAATGTATAAATGAAGCAAGCGGAGAGACACATTTCCAGCAACAATCATCTGCCCTCAGACCCATTCTATGCAACTGTGTGGGAGTACGGTAGAGACTGTGTAAATACTTAAAGTGTATGAGCCGAAGGCGTGAGTTAGGCGATAGTCGCTCGAGTTGTTGACAGCTCAGCCTCCATTGTTCGTCAGTGAGGGACTCATCTAGGTCCTGATCCCAGGCTCTGCGGGAGGGGGGAATTAATATTGGCGAGGTTCGTTGCGTGTGTCTGTATATGCGAGATACGAGTTTTCGTCCTGTTTCTATCGCCAGCTGGTTCTCGAGTGCCGGGAGAGTTGGCGGAGGTGCGGGGAATGTGGGGAACCTGCTTCTACAGGATGCCCTAAGTTGGTAGTACAGCAGCCTGTCAAGTGCAGTCGGCTCCACATGGGAGCACATTTGGTCAAGAGTGAGGAACGTATAATTTGGGAAGAGATCCCCTCCCACTGCCAATTTATGGGCTGTTGCGTGTGCCTGAGCTTTCTTGTCAGTCAAAGGGGGAAATAATGGGTTATTGAAGAACGGTATTGATGGGGCATATAGCATGTCTAGATGTGCCTTTTTACGAATTCCGGCCCATGCCCATCTTAAAGCCTGTACTGTGTCTAATTCTCCACGTGGGCTCTTGTAGGGCTGATGTAGGGCTGTCGATATTGGCAGCGGAGCAGCGTGATCTATTTCTATAGCTACGTGTGGCTGATATGGGGTGGGCCCAGAAATGTAAAAATTGCGCCAGCGCACTGTAAGCATATAATGTGAAATCTGGGGCAGCTAGGCCTCTCTGTTCCTGCGGCAAGGTCAGAATTTCCCATGTTGTTCTTGGTTGGCCTCCCGCCCATATCAATTCAATCATGAGTGATTTAAGACGTTGAAGGAAGTGCAATGGAAGTGGGAGCGGTAGATTAACGAACAGATAAGTAGTTTAGACAATATTTTCATTTTGGCAATTGCTATCCTGCCCGCCAATGAAAGGGGAAGGGTTTTCCACCTCTTTACCCTGTCTTCTATCCACACTACCACTTTCCCCTAGTTAGCTGTCCATAGTTCTTGTATGTCGCTAATTATCCATATTCCCAGATGACGAACCGCCTCTGAAGCCCATTCCACCGGATATTCGGTATCAAAACGCTGCATACCTGTCGTGAGCGGTAGAATGACCGACTTGGTCCAATTAACATGCACACCAGAGAGTCCGCCAAAACGGACCATTTCCCTCATCATAGGGGCCAAGTTGTCTTTGGGATGTACCATAAACAACGTGATACCATCCTCATACATGGGGACTGTGAGTGCCCTTGTGATGAAGCCAATTTCTCTGTTTGCATGGTGTTGGCGCAGTCGCGCAGCTAGGGGCTCCGTCGCGATCGCAAATAGTAACGGCGACAGAGGGCACCCCTGCCTCGTGCCACGAGTTATGGCAAACGGTTCCGATATCTGTCCATTTATTTTGAGGCGCGCTGTTGGTTGTGTGTAAAGGAGTTGTATGTGCTGTATAAAGAATGGGCTTAGACCAATTCTTTTAAGCAGGGGGAAGAGAAATCCCCACTCCATCGAATCAAATGCCTTTGAGGCATCAAGCAGTGCTGCAGCCGCAGGCAGGGTCGTGCAATAGTCCAATTAAGGTTCTTATGTTGTGTGAGGTTGCCCTACCCGGTACGAAGCCCGATTGGTCTGACAGGACTATCATCTGGAGCAATGGTTGAAGTCTAGTCGCCAATAATTTTGCAAATATCTTGGCATCTAAGTTAATTAATGAGAGCGGACGATAAGCATCGCTGCGCTGCGGGTCTTTATCTGGTTTGAGGAGAGTGATGATAATCGCCTCTCTCATCTATTTAGGGAGAAACCCGTTCTCCAATGCCTCCTGCTATACTGCAAGGAGGCGGGGGGCAATCTCCTCTGAAAATTCCTTGTAAAACTGCGTGGTGAGGCCGTCCGCCCCCGGCGCTTTGTCTGCCTTCATGCCTCCAATAACCTGCCTCACATCCTCAACTGTAAATGGTATGTCCATATATTGTCGGTGTACATTTTTAAACCATACAAGCGCTATTGAATCAAACTAGTCCTCCAATACTGAGGTCGCGGGTTTGCCCGGGTCGTGTAGAGCTGGGAATAGAAGTCTTGCATGGTGTTTAAGATGTCTGGAGGCGAGTGTACAAGCACATCATTGGATGTCAGTAGTGCGGTAATATATGCTGTCCCCCTAGATGGCTTCAGTAGATTCGCAAGCGTCTTCCCAGGCCTGTCCCCCTCGCCATATTTCCTCGCAATCGCGTACTTGTTAAGGAATTTTATCTCTCTGTCAGCCTCCTCCTGGAAGGCAGTCAGTTTACTACGGATGCGCCCTAGTGTCTCAGCTGACGGTGTTGCATAGTATTTCCGTTCGAGCATGTGGATCATCGATTCCAGCCTGTCAAGAGATCCTCTGATGTCTCTAAGTACTCTATTCTGTCCAGCTATACAGTGACCACGAATCACCACCTTAAACGCCTCCCATAGAGTGCCTACTGAATCCACTGACCCCGTGTTCCACTTCCTTAAACGCTGGGTCTCGCAGAGCACCAGGGGGTAGTCTCCATGTGAAGGGTTGCCTGTAAGGTCGGAGTATCAAAAGGGACAGCATGACGGAAGAGTGATCGGAGAGCGTGCGGGCATGGTGGGAGACATCTGATTCCCAGGAGTGAAGGTCAGGGGAGGTAAGCCAGAAGTCTAGGCGCGACCATGCATTATGTTGCTGTATGATACAGGTGCCCTCTCGAATATGAGAGTGCAAACTCCGCCAGCTATCTACCAGCTCATAATCCTCCACCAGTTGTTTCAAGACAGCGGCCGCTTGTGGGTGATGTGTGTGTGAAGTTCCTACCCTGTAAGTGTCCTGTGACATGACCGTTTTAAAGTCACCCCCATATATCAGTGCGGCGTCCCCTAACGCTTGTATGGAATGCCATATGTGGTGGAAGAAGGTGGGGTCATCCACATTCAGCCCGTATACATTAGCAATGAGGACCCTCTTATGAAACAACATTCCCAAGGCTAGGACATACCGTCCCTCCGTGTCGCTTATTACCTTCAGGGTTCTCCAAGGAGTGCCTCTTTTAATTAACGTGGCGACCCCTCGTGAGTAGGTGGAGTAACAGGAAGTGGACACTTCGCTCCATTTGTTTGTTTTGAGCCTAGCGCAGGTCTTGTCCTTTAAGTGTGTCTCCTGGAGGAGGCAGATCGCCGCCAAGTGTCTCGTCAGATGGGAATGGACCAGTCGCATCTTCCTGTGGTCATTTAGGCCACGTACATTCCAAGTGAGACATGTTAAATTGGACATAGGAATGGGAAGTAATATCTGTTTCCCACCGCAGCCTGTGTTGTCATGTGGCGAGTTCCTGGTGATTCACTATGTGTCACCTCCCCACGCAAGGTGAAGTCTGTTGGACAGGGTGTGATATGTCTAGTTCTAGTGATGTTTAATGCAAAACAAAAGCACATTGCAATGAACAACAAACAATTGAAAACACTCCCCTACCTCCCCCCGCCCACTCCAACCCCCCAATCAGGTTGAGTTCGAGCTATCCTCCCCATAATACAAACACTCAAAAGGTGAACGAATAAGGGAATCATCCCATAGGGGTGTGAGGTTACCGGCTTACTGCCCTGTCACAAATAGGACAGGGTGGCCGAGCATTTTGAACCACCGGCCATGTACGTGTACCTCCCCAGCCTACAACGTGTGATACATGACGATATCTTATGCCCCCAAGTGCGGCATGCAACAATACAGTGCTCAGCATAACTGCACAACAGGATAGGTACATTAGTCATTGTCACTTTGCTGACTCAGCGATTGATCATCTCTAGCACGCTCCTTCTCTCTGTGCTGTCCTGCTTGTTGTTTGGCGAATTTCATCGCAGCGCTGGCTTCCGTGAAAAAGGAGGGCTTGCCGTTGACCTGGACGTGAAATTTAGCTGGGTAGAGCATGGCATACTTGATTCCTGCTTTCTGTAGGAGTTTCTTTGCCGGTATGAACTCCCGTCTCACCGCCTGGACTGCCTGCGTAAAATCAGGATAGATGGAGATGGCATTATTTTGGTAAATCAGCTCACCCCGCTCTCTGGCCATACGGAGGACCGTGTCCCTGTCCCTATAATTAAGCAACCGGGCCAGTATGGGTATCGGGGGGCGCCCGGCGGCGGCCGGGGCCCCAGTGTACGGTCGGCCAGCTCCACTAAAAATATAACTGAGAGGTCAGTTCCAAATAGGTCTTGAAGGAGCCCCTCCACGTATTTCTCCATGTTGGGTATATTTGTAGATTCCGGCACTCCCGTAAGGCGAACGTTGTTTCTCCTCGTGCAGGCCTCGAGATCCTCATTCCGTGCCTTGATGACGTTCAATACCTTGTCCATGCGTAAGAGATAGTCGTGTGTCTCCACTTGGCGATCGTCGGCATCCGATACGCACGTTTACAGCTCAGTTAGCCTTGCTTCATGCTTGTCCCCTCTATGCGAGACTTGGTCCATGTGGACCGCCACTGAGTCAATTTTGGCATCAATTTCTTTGAGGCAGCCCTTCACCTCACGTAGTAGCGTTTTTATACCCTCATCTTGATCCTGCTCCAACTGCGTTTCGGGCACCACCGTTTGCGAAGCCGTTGGTCCGTCGTCCTGTCTCGTGGAGCGTTTGTCAAATGAAATCTTAGGTTGTTTGTTGTCTCCCTTCCCCATTGTGGATCTGCGCTGTGGTAACGCCATCTATGTCGGGCCGAACTGTAAACTTAGGGCGCAATCCACAGACTGGTTGCGGCAGTGAATGTGGGCGCCCCGTGTTTATTACCAATTCAGTTGCAAGCCTGAATCCAAATTCTGATGTGGGGTGCCAGCCAGCCCCTGGCTCCCCCAGCGGCCTGCCAGGCCCCAGCCACGGACGTCCAATTCACACAGCCTCCTCAGGGGCCCACACATTCGGTCCGTGCTAGGCCCAGTCCACGTGGAATATCTTTGAAATGTGCAACGTGCGCCGTCCCTTATGCCACCACACAACTGCAGACAGAGTCTATGAGCACTGTTCCCCCAGGGGCCTCCCAGTTACAAGATGTGAGGTAGCGGGCGCCGATTCCCAACACGGAGCACCCCACCACTGTGCTTGTTTTACAAGGGTGAGGAGACCGCGCCTGCGTTATGGTCCCGATGCGCAGCGTGATTCAGTATGCCGCACTTCACATGTGGCAGATAGTCGCAATCCAGCGGCCGCTGGTCATCGCAGGCGGTAGCCGGAGCGCCTCCGCAACATTGTTTCCCGTCCGTGAGCTCGCGGGCCGGAGAGCAGGCTTCCTCCCGCTCCCGCACTCCACAGCGTTAGTTTAGCGGCGCGTCCAGGCCTACCTCCAGCTCTTCACGTCACGGGCTCTCCCAGCACCGGATGGGTCCTCTGCGCATTGGCAGCTGCCACCAGTATCCAGCAGCTAAGATGGGACCACTGGCGTCCACACCAACTCAGGCGCAGCAGTCCGGCGGCGAGTGCACCGCAGTGGCACCCAGCCCTCACCAGCCCGGCACCACTTCGAGCGCAGGCCCGGCTTCGCGTCACTCCCCCTCTAGGCCGCCTGCTGCCACAGGTGGCTCGGGCACTTCCGCGTCAGCCTGCACGCCTACAAACACAACGCCGTGTGCCTCACCATATCGCGGCCAGAGATGCAGGTCTTGCGGCTCAGGATAGGCGGATAACTAATGGATAGTGTGCTCGGCCGGCAGAGCCCCTCTAGCAAGCGGCCATTTTGCTGCACGGCTTGGCCACGCCCCTCACCCAGTGAATCTTTTGCAGTATAATTCCGTGCTCCCCTTCACTCAGTTTGCTGCGGACTCTCCACAGATGCTGCCTTGCATGATGATCTTCTGCGTTCAGGGAGCATGCCCTGTCTAGGAAGTGTTGCCAACCACTTGACAGCAGTGCCTCTTTGACTTTTGCCAGATTCTCATCTAGTGTTGTGGCCACTGCAATTTCCTCCAGTGCCAGTGCCATGGGGCACGCCTCCTGGGATATCATCCTTATGAACTCTTCCATGCGCTCTTCGTCAGCATGAAGCCATCGTGTGTCAGCCGTGATGGGCTGTCGCAATAGGTAGTCAGTAGGATTGTTGGCAACGGGGCGAAACACGACCTCAAAGCGATAAGCTTGAAGTTGCACGGCCCATCATTCTATCCTGGGATGGGCCAGCCTGGCTCTTCTGGAAAACAGGGGAATCAGTGGCTTGTGGTCGGTCACTACTAAGAAGTCATGTCGGAACAGGTACAAATGGAAGTGCTGGCACGCCCACTTAATGCAGAGAGCTTCCCTCTCAATTTAGGCTTATCGCATCTCGGTGTCAGAGAGTGCTCTGCTGGCGGAAATGACGGGCATCCACTCCTTTTCTTCACTTTCTTGGAGGAGAACGGCTCCCAGTCCAACCTGGCTCGCATCGACCAATATATTGGTGCGCCTCCCTGGGTGGAAATATGTCATAACTGTTTTGTCCATCAGTGCCTGCTTGACGGCATGGAAAGCTGCATTCGTTTTCGGGGTCCAAGCCCAGGGCCCACCACAGCGTGTAACAGCTGGCAGCGGCTCTGACAGGGAGGCCAGGTTGGGTATGAAGCAGCCGTTGTTTGTGGCCATTCCCAGGAAGCTGCGGATTTCGGTCGTAGTGGTGGGTACTCGGGCCACCCGAATGGCGACGGCTTTCTTTGGTTCCACCTGGAGCCCTTCATGCGAGAAAATGTATCCAAAGAAATCCACGGATTCCTGATAGAACCAGCACTTCACCTTATTGAGGGTGAGACCACTGACTGTCACCTGTCTCTCAGATGCATGTGGTGTTCCTCTAGAGTGTTCGAGAATACCAGAATGTCATCACTGAGGTTTATGACTCCCTGTAGACCTGACGGGGTCTCCCAGATGGCTTTTTGGAAGACCTCTGCTGCCAACAACTCCCCGAAGCTTAGCTGTTTGTACCTCCTCAGACCCACATGGGTGGAGATCGTGGTGATGTATCTGCTGTCTGGCGCGAGCTCCATCCTATGGTATCCAGAGTTAGGTCCAGCTTGGAAAATCACTTTGCTCCGTTGAGATCAGCCACAATGTCATCCATGGTGGGTGTCCGATGTCGTTCTCCCTTCACGGCCTGGTTGGGAAGTCCTTGGAAGGCTGAATCTGCCAGTTTCTGAATCACTAACGTTTGATTACTTCAGATCAATGGGGGCTGCAAGTTATTCAATTTTGCTGTGCCATAATGTCTCATGATGCTTTCCTCATGTCCTCCGATGTTTATGTTGGTTTTTGTAGGCCATGTACAACTCCTCTCTAAGGAGATATAGACATTGTTTTCAAAGGGTGCAGTTGAGCTAGTGCCTGATGCAGAACAAGGACTAGGGTGTTACTTCCATTAGTCCCTGGTGCCCAAAATATGCATAGGCCAATGGCAGATACTGGACCTCAGAGTGTTGAACTCATTCATTCAAATAGAGAGATTAAAAATTATCACCCTTTCTCAAATCTTATTGGCCTTTGATTGCGAGGACTGGATAATGACCTTGAATAACCAATATGCATGCTTTTATGTGCCAGTCCTGTCACCCCACAGGAACTAGTGGGTTAAACTCACTTTCAAATTACCATTGCATCCCTTTTGCCTTGTCTTGGCACCTCTGGCCTTTACAAAGGTTATGTCGGTCTTTGCCATCTATCTTCCTATTTAAGGAATACACATGTTCCTGTTCTCTGACAGCCAAATGTTGAAGGCTGACTAGCCTCAGCTAGTCTCAGTCTAAAGGTGTAGCACAATGTCACTACTCTTCAACCTGGGATTCACCATCATTCACCAGCATTGTATGCCGGGAAGGGTTGTATTCAATACCCTCCAGGAGCGTGAGACTGAGGCTGAGCGAGTGGAAAGTTAAACTGATTTTAAAGCATTTTTAACTGTCGGCATCCTTTTAACACTGCACATTTGCACATTTCTAACTGCTGCTTGTTCCTTGGTGCTACTTATTTAAAAATAAAAACAGATTCTACGTTTTAGTTACAACTTACCTCTCAGCTCCGCATTCTGCCCACTCCCATTTGCCCGAACGCTGAAGCCGCCTGACGCCGACTGGCACTGCCGCTGGGGTGAGGGGTGGTGAGCGGCGGCCATTGGGAGGTTAGCAGGCTAGTTGTCGGGTCAGACCATAAATACGCATGCCAACACGACTGCGCAGCGGACGCGTGCAGCGGGCGCGCCTAAGGCCAGCCTGTCTGTGCCCGTCTGTGCTCGGCCCGGGCTCAGGGCCAGGAACTCTGATCCCTGGCTGCTAGACCACCAGATCTATTCCAGTGACACCTTGAGGAAATTGGACCCACTAGGGGGCACAGCATGCTGTCCCAAATTTCTGCCTTATGTTAATCCCGAGGCCATGGCAAAATACTGTACTGACTGCCACTGCTCACTCCCCCACATCCTGGCGCTTCCCTGTAAATCTCCCTCTAGTGTCAAAATGGGGTCAGGGTTGCCGATGGTTGAGCCTGAGTTCAAATGCCTTTTTCTAAGTGCCAGATCATTGGTTAAACACAGCGCGGAATGCTCCTTGCTTATCGAGGAACACAACATCAAGATGGCCTTCATTACGGAGGCCTGGACGGACAGTGCCTCTGGGCCTGATATTGTGAAAGCCTCTCCACCAGACTTACTTTGTCACACGCTAGATAGACCTTTAAGGAAAGGAGGGGGCCTAGCGGTTATCTATCAAAAGAGCCTAGCGCCTTCATTCGAGGCTGCCTCCAACACAGTCTGTGAGACGCTATCAGTCAGCGTGCGATATGCGCCGCAAGATACGTTTAAAGCTATTCTCATTTACAGACCCCCAGGCCCCAGAGGTGGTTTCCTGGAGTCTATTGGCTCACTGCTAGAGGAGGGGTTTTGTGCCAAAGCATTTACTCTTCTTGGCGATTTTAACTTCCACCTTGAGGACCCCTCTGACCCAGATACAGCTAGACTGTTGCAAATCATGGTGGGAGGGGACCTCGTGCAGCGGATAGAAGGCCCGACTCATGAGGCTGGCCATACCCTAGACGGAATCTTTACAAATTCCTCCAGCCTTTCCGTTTTGAATATACTGCCACTTCCCTGGACAGATCACGCTGCCATCATTTTTGCTAATGCTCTGTCCCACATTAAAGTATCCATCTCGAAGCCCAGGGAAAAGATAGCTACACGGGCCTGGAAGAATATTAACCGCGCTAATTTTGATAAAGCCGTGATAGACTCGGTCCCAAATCTTCCTGCTAACATAGAGGAAGCCACAGCGGCTTATGAGGATTGGATCACACAGACTGGCCCCGATCAAATGGTGTTTCCCCAGACGTGAGCTTCCCTCCACCCCTTGGTTTACTCAAAACCTACAGGAGCTTAAATCAGATTGCAAGAGGCTGGAGCGTCTCTGGAGAAAGGGGTACAGTTTGACCAACAAGGAAGTTTATAAAGTTAGTCTTACAACTTATAAAAAAACACTTCAGGAAGCAAAAAAGGCCTATTTCTCCGAACAGATCGCTGGAGCTAAATCCTCTGCGAAGGAACTCTTTAGAACAGTGACCAACCTCATGACCACCCCCCCAACCCACTACTCATAGCAGTCCAGAATTCTGTGATACCCTAGCCTCTTTTTTTCCAATCAAAGTTGAGGTTATTTTCTCCTCATTCAGTAATCAACAGGGGGAGGCCACCGGGGCAATGGTAACCAACAACTTTCCCACGTTTAATAATTTCACCCCATTGGGGAACAAGGAGGTTACCAATCTGCTGATGGGGTGCAGATCAGGTTCCCCTAAAGGACCCTTGTCTGGCTGCAGTAATGAAAATCTCTGCGAATGTCATTTCCAACACCCTTACCTCCTTACTCAACCTCAAAATGGGGGCAGGTCACTACCCTATAGCTTGGAAAACAATCTCAATCCTGCCACTCTTTAAAAAACCTATTCTAGAACCCAGCGATCCCAATAGCTATAGACCCATCTCCCGTCTCCCCTTACCTGCAAAAATCATGGAGAAGGCCATGAACATGCAATTAAGTTTGTTCTTGGAGATAAACAACATAATGGACCCTTCTCAGTATGGATTCCGCGCGGGACATAGTACGGAGTCAGCGTTGATCAAAGCCATGGAAGAGGTTCGTGAGGTGGTGGACCAGGGAGGCTCAGCCATTTTGATCATGCTGGATCTGTCGGCAGCCTTCGATACGGTCCATCACGATGTGTTGATGGGTCGTCTATCGAAGGCTGGGGTCCAGGGTGTGGCTTGGAATCTACTGAAATCCTTCCTGGCCGACAGAGTGCAAACAGTAGATCTAGGAGGGGACAGATCAAAACCATTCTCCCTCCCTTGTAGTGTCCCACAGGGGTCCTCCCTTAGTCCGACGCTTTTCAATATACATGTGAGACCGCTGGCTGCCCTTATAAGATCTTTCGGACTACTTTTAACCTCCTACGCAGATGACACTCAAATCGTGCTATCCCTGCAGAGAGGCAAAGAAGAGGAAAAGCCCCCCAGCTGCCTTGACAGCATGGTAGCAATAACCGGCTGGATGTCTGCCAACTGCCTGAAGTTGAATGCAGGCAAAACAGAGGTGATTATTTTTGGGAACAACCCCAACCTCTGGTCTCCAGCATGGTGGCCAAGTGAGATGGGCCTTCCCCCACCACCTGCGCGCAAGGTTAAAAATCTGGGGGTGATCGTGGATAACACCCTAACATTTGGGGACCAGATCAGCGGAGTGGTGTCAACTAGCTTTTTTATCCTGAGAACTCTGAAGAAAATGAAACTCTTCCTCACGGAAGAAAGCTTCAGAACAGTGGTCTCAGCCCTCATTCTGTCCCATCTGGATTACTGTAACAGCCTGTATCTGACCATTAATAATAAACATCTTAACAGATTACAGATGGTACAGAATGCGGAAGCCAGGCTGCTTACGGGCACTCCGAGGTTTGTGTTGGTCAGAAATGGCCTACGTCACCTTCACTGGCTCCCAATCAAACAACAAGCCCAATTCAAGGCTCCCTGCATGGTTTTCAAGTCCCTGATGGGGACTGGCCCGGAAGACCTAAAAAAGCGCATTCAGTGGTATGTCCCCGGGAGAACGCTGCACTCCATGGAAGCAAAGCAGGTGGCCATTCCTAGGGCGAGAAAGGCTAACTGGGGTGGTAAGAGCTTTTTTCTTAAAGCCACCAATGCCTGGAATGACCTTCCGTTTTATCTAAGGTCTGCTACGGAATTCCTTTAATTTAGGACAGGTCTGAAGACATGGTTGTTTTTAGCTTAGTCTCAGTCTGGGCCCAGGGGTGGACGGTTCCAGGTAGACCGTGCTCAGCGCCTGGACACCCTTGGGTAACAGTGCGCTTTATAAACCTATTTAACATAACATAACATTTGGTCCATATCCCATCTCGACCCGCCCTGCAACAATTCCGGAACATTAAGTCAATAATACAGATCTTTCAAACAAAAGCTGGTCTGCCAGCCTCATCAGTTTTGAGGCTGCTAAGCCTTTGGGCCTCCTGCATTCTGGTGGCACCATTCTCTCCCATTCTCTCATTGGCACATGTATTGAGCATTGTAAGTGAGGCCTTATTTAACAAGGTCTCTATTTTCACCTAACGTTTCCAGGTCCAAAATCCTATTCTTCAACTCTTGAATCTCAAGTCTGGTCTTTCTAATCTTATAGGTAGCAGTGTTAGTGATCTTACCTCTTATGAAAGCTTTGAGGGAATCCCAAACAATATGGAATCGCTCATAAAATGCATCCGTCTCCTGTTCTACCACCGCCTGGTCCATTAACAGTTGCCTGTCCACCTGCCTCCTGCCTCAATAACCTCTCCAAAAGGACATCAGAATGATTTGTCAACTGCTCTGGAAGATGATATACTTTCCTTAGCACCTCTGCTATTCTTTGATCCACTAAAAAATAATACATTCTTGAACGATGTGCGTATTTCTTATTGTGAAAAGTATGTCCCCTAGCTCTCCCTACATCACAAAGGCTTAAATCTTGAACTAATAACCTAATCGGTGCCTGCATTGTAGGAGCATACAACGTTTTTCTAGTAGAGGACTTGTCCACGTTGTTATCTAAGAGGACATTAAAAAGGTCCCCCGCTATTACCGGCAATTTGTACTCTAGGAGCTGAAAATAAGGAGTCTTAAGAGGTCCTGGGATCATCGTATCTGGTCCATAATGTCCAGCAATTGTGTATAAGTTAATGTGGAACTGTACTTTTACTGCAATCCGCTAAATATTCTACCAATCCCGTCTCTGCATTGATCTTAAACAAAATATCTATACCCTTTGTACACAATTCCTCATCCATGCAAACATACACCTAATCTCCTCTGTTAAAGCGCCCAGTATTTTCTCAATATTGCTCCTCGCTTGCTCTGGGCCTAACACTAATGCCTTTTCCCAACCCTCTCCAGTTTGACTCAGGCCACCCCCGTCCAGGCCAAATATCCATGTTAGCCAATGCCTGGAATATGTTCTTCACTGGAATCTCTGGAGGGGGAGTATTTATGTTGCTTACACTGCTTCCTACCTCTATGCAGCTATTCTGGAGTTCTAGCTCCAAACCCCCAGTACTCCTCTCTTGTGTCATAGCCTTTACATTTACCTTGTCTCTTGCACTCTCCACCTGCTATTGTTAAAGCCCTACCTCCTTATTCCCACCTCTCGCTGACTGGCCCTAACGTACGAATTTGAGCGAGTAATTTCCAGTTTACTTGACATCCTCTTGATTTTGTGGCCTCTATTGTTCTTTCTGCCCCGTGGCTGACCCCCTATGCTTGGAAGTGCTTCCACTTCCGGGCTGTTGGGTGTTTTTTGCCAAGCTGGATGGTGGAACCTTACCCTATCTCCTTACAATGCCTTGGTACTACTTTGATCCTAGACTTCCATGGGAATATCTCCATCTTTTGTTGCTCTGAACCCTCTCTTCACTTGCCATCCCCCTCGCTTTAGCCCACCTCACCTTCCTTGTTGAGCGATGAAGGGGGCCCCCCATCGCTACTGCCTCCTCCCAAACTGAGCTTGCTCACCGCTGGCATGAGCCTGGGGACCCTCCTCGTCTCTTCTGATGACCCCCTTCACCTCTTTCGATGTTGTAATTGGCAGTGAGGCAGTCCCCTGTATCCCACATGGTGTACGCAGCATCTCAGGAAGCCACCAACTTGTGGTGACGCTGCCCCCAAAACCACGTAAGGAGGTCTGTGCTGCTGCTGGTCTGCCTCTGCCGAGACTGCCGGCATCTCTCTACAGACTGCGATGCAGCAAACTGAAGCCGTGGAAATCCTTGGTGAAGTGCAACCGTGCACATATAGCACAGATAAGCCATCTATGCTATATGTTAACTCGCTTTACATCAGAGCTGCCCAGGTACTTCCTGCTGATACTGATGTTCTCCTGCCTACTAGCAACTAGCACCCAAGGAGATTGTGCTCGACCAACGCACTTAGCTGGTCACCAAGTTCCCCCTGTACCTGCCAGTAGATATGAATGTTGCAGTCTAACCAACTCAACAGACCTTGTGAAATAATTTATTTAAGACAAGAAAAAAAAGACCCAAATTATCATCAAAATCCCATGTGGCCAGCACCTGAGATGGAGGAAGCTGGTGACTCATTGTAATGTTAGACATGATTTACTGTATCATACATCTGTTTGTATGAATGTTGTAAGTACCACAGATAAATACAAGTTGAGGTGTTATGACAAATGTAAATGTTTGTTACTGCCAAATTGTATGTGGACACATATATCACAATGCTTCGATGTACACAGTGACAATGCGAAGTAAGATTATGAATAGTATAACAGTAATAAAACTGGCAAATGTTGTACTTAAAGCAGCAATGCTCAGCTTATGATATTTATATTGTTTATCCCTATGGATAGGGAAGATATTTAAACAGGGAAAGTTGGTGGAACAGTGTGTGAGGGCATGGCCAGGTTAGGAACAGTGCGACTGGTCCCTCCTCACCGGGTGCCGAGCTTGGTGAGGTTTTGAAATTTCTTATGTTTAAAAGCACGGACTGCACAGTTCATTGTGTGTTCAGCAATTTTGAGGCACCAATAAAAATGTCAAGATAATTCTGGTGATTAATTTACCTGCTGGAGAGAGACAGTCAACAGCCATATATGGCCTAGTTTAGCCAGATTTCCTGTTCCAACCCGAATAATTCAACAATATATCTGTAATGTCGACATCCATATTATCAAAAACGAATAAGAAAAAAAAACATGCAAAGATAACATAACATTAGAAAATACAACATTGTGTGCTATGTCTTCCCTATAGTCTCTGGTGTTGGCCCCCCTTCCCCCACCACAGTGTCTTTGGTGCTGTTACATCACATGATAGCATATTCACCATCCTTGATATTCTCCCATTATTCCTGTATCTTTTGTCATTGGAGTATGAGGCTCTTAATAAAGGCCTGGGTAGTCCGCCCATCTCTTCCAAATTTTAGGGTGTTTCTGTGGTCATCCCCTAGCTTTAAATATATTTAATTCCATGCCCATGGAAAAACCCTTTTTCTATACTCCCAACAAAGGAGGGGAAGTAACTTTCCATATTCTGGTGCTGTCTTGTTTCGTCAATGCGAGACCCAAAAACAGTAGGTGGCACTTGAACCTATTGCCTCAAATCTCATCAGTGATTTGAAGCAGGGCTAGTCTTGGTGACATAGGAATATCCCATCCCAGTATCTCGGAGAGGCAAGTCATGACCCCCCTCCAGAACCTAGTGAGCACGTCACTTAGCCAAATTGTATATAGAAAGGTGCTGTCACTATTTCCACGCGGTACAAAAGGGGGTGGTGATGGACGGAGCATCAGAACCAATCAAACACTCACACCCAGTCAACAGATCTGGGTTTGATCCATCACCGTTCTTTAGCCCACTCTGCCACCCCAGTTCAGACATGGCCATATGCAAATCAGTCTGACCCTGTGCCTCATGGGAACAGTCCAGCCCGAACTGCCAAGCCATGCCTTCCCTGGACCGGAAACAAGCTTCCTAGGACCGGTTTCTGGCATTTCAGCCGTCTTCAGCCAGGCTTGCTTGAATCCAGTTCCATGAGGCACAGGGTCAAGACTGATTTGCATATGGCTGGGTCCAAACTGGAATGGCATGGTGAGCAAAACAACGATGGATTTAGGCCCAGATCTCTGTACTGGGGTGAATGTATGACATTGTTCTGTATTCTGTCCATCAGTTGTTGTTTTTGCATTTGTCACTATTTCCACAGCGTAAACATATAGAGGTTGCAATGAGGCCATCCCTCTATAGCTTATGTCTTGTGAAATATACCCGGTGAAGGTATTTGAACTGAATAAGACGCAGTCACGAAGCGATAGCTGCGCCACTTGGGGACTCCAGTGCTTTGGTCCAGTCATCGTCGTCTAGCAGGCCCAGGTCTACTTGCAAGGCCTCTCGGAGTGTGTCCAGCATAGTATAGCTATTAGTGGTGAGAGATTGGTAGAACTTAGTGATTTTATGGTCGCCCAGGTCTCCCATAAATCCTTTGGCCTCTATAGGGTTAAACTCTGGAAGGGTCTCAAGCTGCGCAATTTACAGAGACAGGGCATGTTGGAATTGGAGGTATTTGTAGAACTGTATATGTGGCATATCATATTCTCTCTGGAACTCTTGAAAAGATTTACGTGACAGACCACGCATGACCGCCTCCAGCGTAGATATAGGCATATCCTCTCATCCCCTAAATCTGGCCTGTGCTGCCAGCTGAGGCAAGAGACCATAGTGTAACAAGGGAGTTTCTCTTGTTAGTTGCCCCACCATCCCATTCCTGGTAGTGACTGTCACCAAACCCCGTGTAAGAGAGTAGGATCTGCTTCTTATGGTTACCCCCACTTTTTGCTGATGTTTCACTGTTTTTCGACTTTAGGCTGGCTGGGGCCCTACTAACCAGGACCCCAGCCTATCTGCTTCCTCTCTAAATTGATTACCAGTACTTTAGGTACTCCCCAGATTGGATTCTGGGGTACCCTTATAAGTCCCTAGTATATGGTATACTATGTACCCAGGGCATAGGTACCCCAGAGGCCTACCAGGGGCTGCAGCATGTATTATGCCACCCCTGGGAAGCCTTCCAAAATGACACCACAGGACTGCTACTGTGGTAAATAATTTAATTACCGGTACTTAATTTGATGCAGAAAATCTATAATAATAGCTCAGTAAAATAAGAGGCAGAATCCGTGGTATTAGAGGTTCGGAACGGGCTTTATTCCAAAATCAATTCGAATTGATGGACTCCATATTCCATCACCACGAAGGTTCAGGAAGTGAAGGACATACTTTATTGACAGGTAATCATTTTTATACAGAGGCATTATAGTGGAAACAGATGCAAGAGGCGTAACAGTTGATAACCAAGATAAAAACATACATGCGTAACTAATAATGGGTGTAACGAGGCGTAACTAAAGAACGTCATCAGGTATGATGTCATAAATGGGTGGTTCCATGAAAGAATTTCGCAATGTCAGCAGAAATACTTGGCAGAGATGCGCGCGCAGCAGCATGACGTGTGATTGACGTGCAACTAGGGGGTGAAGGGGACTTGACATTTAGCTCTACATGTAGAGACAGAAGTCTGGGGGTCAAATCAACCTAATCCCAAATCATATCTAACATCCTATGTTTAAAGAACTACGTTATCCAAAAGGAAAGGTCTCTCGAATAAAATCTATTCTATACTGACTGTGAGTGCGTGTACAAGCGTCTAAGTGTCTACACTAGATGCAAGGGCAGAAATCTTCCATAGTAACAGGGCTATGAATTACTTGCATAAAGACAGAGAAGCCGGGCCTTTTGCTCGGTAGCTGGAAGAATGTTTATTTAAACTACTAGACAGGAATGCTTTGGATGGGGAGCGGAGCAGATAATCTCGAAGGTGAAATACAGTTTTTGGCAAGCAGACAGGCCGAGTCAGGCACCGTTAGCCGCGCAGGGAGTAGGACAAAGTTCATGGATACAGATGCGAGCTCAGACTGGAGCTTTCAGAGGCAGAAGGCAGGAAAAGGCTTAATGGCAGAATCAGGGCCTACTCGCCTGGACTGTAAAATGGGATAAATGAACCATATAAAGCCGGTGGCCTTTCATACTTAGGAATAGAATATCCGGCCCATTCATGGCGGATCTGAAAGAGGACATGTTGACGGTGGACGCACATGTGTTTGCGTCTTCATAACTGGAACTGGAGGGAACATACATGTACTTGTGATTTATACATGAAACCGTTGGGGTCCAAGATAGGGGACATAACTGATCATAAAAATCCATATTTCCACATTCCCTCCTTGTCCCCTACTTGCCCTTAGGAGATATCAATCTTCATCAATCCGTCGATCTGTTCATATAGCATCATTTGTTCTTCTTTCTTCTTCCGGGATGAATGAAATCTTGGTGGTGGAATACACGATGTGGCACACAGACCACAAATCGCTGGTCCACATTGTAGGCATAAGCAGCAACTGAATAGTATGAGAAAGCCAATACCTAGGAAGGATAGCACCCTCCATCCCCAGGCTGACAATACACCCCAAAACCAACCGGACCAAGTCCAGGTGCCTGGATTCTGGTGTATCTGGCTTACAATCTTATGAAGGCGAGTTATGGCTTTATATACAGATGGCGAATTTTCTGGTATGAAAATGCAACAACTTGATCCGATGACCCTACAAGCTCCGCCCCTATCAGCCAGGATGACGTCAAGGACAAGACGATTTTGAAGCACAACAATCCGCATAGCAGACTGCTCTTCTGTTAAATTGCCTAAGGCGGAAATAGTTTCGTTCACTACTGCTTCAAGGGTTCTGGTTAATCTACGTATCAGCTTACTATTGGTAACTGTACCTATATAGGGAAAGAGACCTTTATTGAAATCTGTGTATTTTTCCCATGCTGTTTCAGTGTAATCGACTATTGGGAGATCTCTCCGTTCTCTATTGTGTACTAAATGAGTATTTCTGTGATAATCAGGAGGAGCTAGGAAAACGGGTGGCAAAAGGAATCCGATGTAGCAGGTACCATCCCAATCTAGAGGCAAACGTATATATGCAGTCTGACCACATACGAAGTAGGAATGGCGAGAAGCTCTAAATGTAGATTTGCCTTGATCACTGAATTCTATTACAGTGGTGCATCTACTATGGCCCATATGTATGGAACCATTCTTTCTTACACATAATTCACCTTTAACTGGAAATACTGACATAGCGGGCAAAATTGGTGCAGCTTTGGATTCAACATTCAGGATCATGAGATTAAGCGTGAAATTCCCTAATCCATATACTTCATTTTCTAGATCAGTTCCTGTTCTTTTGGGAAGTCCCTCCTTGTTAGGGTAGCAGGCTTTGAGTAAAACTAGGTTCAGGTTTCCCCATACCCAATTGTCTTGATAAGTTACTGAGTTTGAATCGAAGGAATTCATTAAAGTAAACCATGCTCCACAGGAGCCATTGTGTGTGAACGGATATGGAAAGAGAGGCAGAATTCCCTTATAGTTCTGATAGGGAGGGAGTCGGCCACATATCCAACAATTTGTAGCATTGCTAGCCTGATGGGAATGATGTAACATACTAATAAAAGTGTTATTGCGCAGCGCAAATCTATAGGGCAACTCATGCGGGGGTAATTCACTAAAAGAATGTTCAGCAGTAACATTGTAAACATGTTTAGAAATAGGATAATATATATGCAACAATATACTTGCAGTGATTATTAAAAGATTTAAGAAAAACAAAATTAATAACGTCACTGTGCAATGACTACGCAGTGATTTACAGTACGCATGTTTTTTCAACTGCATCTTTCGGTTTCTTTCTCTGTTCAGGTCTAGGGGGTACATGTCAGAGACAAATTCGACCGATTCACCTTGGAGAGGACTTAAACAATCAAATTGTCTGACTTGTTAGATCGTAGTTTTAGTTTATATAGTTCCTTATTAGTCTGTTCAACCAAAGGAAGCTTTGAGTCAATCGGTGAAGACACGCGAGGTGTATCGTTTACATCGAACGGTAGTCCATAAAATTTCTTGATATGACTTGAATGTATCCAGCCTTTGCGACCTTCGATCTTCACGGCTGTCCTCGTGGTTAACAGTACAAGTTGAGGCGATTTCCACCTAGGATCCAGCTGAGTTTTCCGATCAAAATTTCTCACTAACACCAGGTCCCCGGGAACTACGTCATGGGGTTTCCCCTCGGTGTTGTCGGGAAAGGCTGCAGCTACCTGTGAACGACAAGATTGTAGTGCAGACATCAAGGAAGCCAAGTAATCTGTCAGCATATTACAGTCTACATCAGTTATTTTGCGTGGTATAGGCGTCCCCCACATATTTGGTGGTCTGCCAAAGATCACCTCATAAGGGGATAGCCCTGTTCGAGAGTGCGCTACCATTCTCATGTAAAAGAGTGCAACGGGTAAGGCTACTACCCAGTCGACACCTTTCTCTCTACATATCTTGGACAATCTAATTTTCAGAGTTTGATTATGTCGTTCCACGAGACCTGCTGCCTCGGGGTGTCGGACACAGTGAAATTTCCACTGATAGCCTAACAAAAGTGAAACGTGTTTCATTAGTTCGGATGAGAACGGCTGGCCGTTATCTGAGTAGACAACACGTGGTAAACCGTGCCGTGGGAAAAATTCTCGAACCAACTGTTTGGCAGTAGTCGGGGCAGTGTAATCTGAAACCGGGTATGCCTCTGTCCAACGGGAAAGAGCACAGACAACTACAAGAACATATTTGAATCCTCGACATCGTTCCATCTGGATATAATCCATCTGGAGGACTTCAAAAGGGTGATCAGGAGGCTGAAATCCACCCTGTTCTACGGAAATGCTTTTACCTGGGTTAAACTGACAACAGATCATACAGGTACGAACTTTTTGTTTAGCTGCTGCTCGTAAATGTTTGTTGAACCAAATGTGTTGAATGCTGTCTAGCATAGCTTTTTCTCCTAGGTGCGCTGGACTATGTATTGTATTAATGATAACTTGGACCATCGAATCAGGAAGGAACCATACAGATTTTTCCTTCGTCATCCATCCTTGATCCGTTTGGATCCCTCCTAATTCAGTCCACTTCTTTATTTCATCTGGTGTAGCATGTGTCTGTATGTCAATTACGTCAAGAGCGGGATCCTTAACCGTCATGCAATGTGTTGGTGTCGGAACTATTGTCTTTGTCATGTCAGATGTGTGAGTTTGAGCAGTCTGTTTAGCTGTTCTGTCAGCTAGATCATTGCCTTGGGAAATGATATCAGTAACTTTCGTATGAGCTTTACATTTCATAATTGATATTGCAGTGGGTAGATGTATGGCATCTAATAAGGCATGAATGAGGGGTCCGTGTTGAATATGGGCACCGTGAGAAGTTAAATAACCTCTCTCTCGCCACAGCACGCCGAAGTCATGTACAACTCCGAATGCATAACGTGAATCAGTGTATATGTTGACTTTTTTATTTGTGGCTTGAATACAGGCTTGTGTCAGAGCGATGAGCTCTGCTGCTTGAGCTGACAAGGTATTTATGCAATTTGTTTCAATGACTTCAGTGTCTGTTGTGACTGCATACGCGGCCACTAACTCTCCTGTACTTGTTCTCATACATGAACCATCTACATACAACGTCAGGTCTGGGTCTGACAATGGGACGTCTGTCAAGTCTTGTCTGGGTTTCGTCGTGATAGAGATAACTTCAATACAATCATGTGCTAGTGGGTCTGTTCCGTTTACTGGTAACAGTGTGGCGGGATTCAATGTACTACAACGTCTGATTTCTATGTGTGGCTGGAACAATGTTAATTCGTAACCGGTGAGTCTTGCTATAGTCAAGTGTTGTGTTTGTGTGCGGTTCAAGAGAACCTCTACTGCATGTGGTACTTGTACTGTCAATTGGTGTCCTAACACTATGGCATCGCTTTGTCGGATTGCCAAAGCTGTCGCTGCCACTGATTTCAGGCACGCAGGCAGAGCCTGAGCTACGGGATCTAATGTACTAGAAAAATAAGCACATGGTTTATGTGATCCTGCTTGTTCCTGTGTGAGTACTGACAAGGCAGTACCTTCGCGTTCTGTAACAAAGAGTGTAAACTGTTTATTGTAACATGGTATTGCTAAAACAGGTGCTTGACATAAAGCTTTCTTTAGGCTTTCAAAAGCTTGTGCATGTTCCTGAGTCCAAGGGAGAACAGTCGATGTGGCTGCCTCCTGCGTTGTCAACTGAATGAGTGGTTTTGCTAGAAATGCATACTGAGGGATCCACTGCCTACAGTATGAAGTGAGGCCTATGAAAGCCCGTACCTCCTTTTGTGTCTTGGGTATTGGCATGTTAGCAATTAACTGGATGCGATCTGGTGTAAGCTGCCTTCCCTCCTTGGACAGCGAGTGCCCAAGGTAAACAACTCGCTGGACACAGAATTGCAGCTTAGAAGGGGACACCTTGTGCCCCTTTTCGGCCAAAAATTGTAAAACCGTCAGTGAGACTTTTTCACATTCAAGTTCGCTTCTAGCGGTGATCAGCAGATCATCGACATATTGAAGCAGGGCAGTGTTGACTGGCATGTGTATACTGTCAAGTTCTCGTTTCAGTGCTTGGCTATAGATGCTGGGGCTTTCTGTGAATCCTTGAGGTGCGCGTGTGAATTTAAAGCTTCGTCCATTTAAACTAAATCCGAACAAGTATTGGCTTTCCGGATCTATTGGAACGCTGAAAAAGGCATTCTTGAGATCAATTACAGTAAAGAATGTTGCTTCGGAATCAATGGCTGTCAGTAATGAAGAAATGTCTGGGACTACGGGGTATTGTGGTACAATGCATTTATTTAATTCGCGCAGATCAATAACCAATCGATATACTGGCGGGGCTTTTGGATCAGTTCGTTTAAGAATCAGAATTATCGGGGAATTACATACATTGGAGTCGGTTTCCACAACCACTCCTTGGGTAATAAGCTCGTCAATGATTTGCAGTAAAGCCACTACAGCATCTGGGGGTAACTTGTATTGTCGCATTCGTGGTAATACCACTCCTGTCTTTAGTGTGACTCGATATGGTGTAATGTTCATGCAACCAACATCTGTAGGGCCTTGTGCCCATAAATGTGTGGGTAAAGTCTGCAGTCGGTGATCCATGTCTCGGGACACATAGTGCCCTTTGAAATCACGTAGAAACAATCTTATTCCTTCCGGAGAACAACATATTATAGCTCCTAGAGCTTTCAATGTTTTTATACCTAACAGGTTTTCTGGACATGATTTAGTAAGCAATAAATCTGTAATTCGTGTCAAGGGACCAATCGTAAGTGGAAGAGGCTGTGATACTTCGTTAATGATATGTTTTCCTGAAAAGCCAAGGGAAATATTCTGTGAGCCTGAGAGGGGTGCCCCTGGAACTTCACTACGTTTTATGGTTGTTCGGCTTGCCCCTGTATCAAGTAAAAACTTTCTATCTTGGCCTAATAGTTCACTGTGTACATAAGGTCCTTCTTGATCCACAGGGACCTCGATAAGGGGTAAGCCAACTTCCCTCTCTAGGCTGTTTCATGAGTATCGTTGATAATCAGGATAGTCATACTGTGCGGTCTGGTACATCTGTTGTGTCGTTGTTTGTGTGGCAGCAATAGGCTGCGGTGGGGGAGCTGGCATAGACTGTTGCGGAGCTGGCATGGACTGTGCATGCTGCGGGGCTCCTTGTTGGTTCTGATCCTGTCTAAGTGGCCGTGGTCTTTCTTTTGTATTACCTATGGCGATATTATGTTTTAAAACTGGACAATCGTGTACATAATGACCTGGCTGTTTACAATAGTTGCATGTCCCTTTTACAGGACCTGCTGAAACACTGGACTGTGTCATACCCTTTTTATGACCGTCAGCTGGAACTGTCTGGGAAACTAGCATTTTTATTTTCGTGTCTTTCATGCGTCTGTGTTCATGTTCTTGTTCCTCTCTAATTCTATTGTGATGGTACTGTAGCATTTGTAACATTTGGGACGGAGTGTTACCTTGCCAGGTACTCTCGAATTTCAATACTCTATTCTTAACTTGGGGCAAGGAATTTTCAACTAATTTTGTCACAAACAGATGTGGATACGATTCGCTACTTGCTTTTATTCCACTATTTATACCAAAACATTTTTCGAATCGGGCATAGAAATCACTAGTGTCTTCATCTTGCTTTTGTTTACAGGCTGAGATTGCACCCCAGTCTTCCTTTTTCGTAGTTAATAAACGTGGCAGTACCTGTACTAGTAAACCTGGTAGTGTTTTGGTCTTGTCCCCAAGCCCTGAACCTGGACCTCGAGCTTTTTCTTCGTTTTCTAATGCTGTCCAATCTATCTTTTGGTCTCCCACCTCCCAATCCTTTTCCTTGAGTTTTTCGTAAATGCCCGTAGGCATTAATACCTTCAATATTTTCATAATGTCGGGATAGGTATATTCTCCCATGAGCAACATGTCTTTAATTTCTCGGTGGAAACCCGCTGGGTCTTTATCATGACTGGGTACCACTTTCTTCATTTCTAATAGTTCTATTTTAGATATGGGTGTGTATACAAACACATGTTTAAACTGATTGTCATCACCTTTTATCGGGTGCACTTCGCGTAAGGGATTCTGTTTATCCATGTAATACGTCGTTCTTTCCTTGATGGGCAGTGAGACATGTTCGGGGCATACAAAAAGAATGTACTGCTTTCTGGATTCTAGTATTTCTCTAATTAACTCAGTACCTGAACCTCTCCATTTATTCGTGAGTAATTCAGTCAATATATTAGGTAAGGGACCAGGATCGGAGTGTTGGCTTTTATATAATATAAGGAGTTGTTGAATCATATAGATACCAGCTAAACGCTGTTCATCTGGGGTGAGGTTCAAAAACGTGTGCGCTAGTGTATCATCACTATATTTTCCGGGACTATCAACCCAGTGAACGGCTGACCTGGCTAATTCTTGTTCGTCCATAGAATCGAGTATATGATAACCCCTTCGTTCTCGGAGTAATTTGTCAGCGGCTTGGAACGAATGCTCGGGGGACCTTATATTTATTATAGGGATTTGGAAATTTCTGCTATTATCTGGACGTATCGGACGTATCGGATCAGTAAAGCATCTAGTATTATTGCAAGATCTTCCTCTACCTACATAGGCCATGGTTTCTAACTGTCCTGTGGGCAGTTCTAATTCTTCCTCCTCCTCGGTTTGTTCAGGCTGGTCTACTGCTAATCTTTCTTCGTGTATTCGTTCTACTTCTTTGCGGATCTTTCGGCACATAGCTACTATACTTAATAGTCTATCATGTCTCCCCTCTGATATATTCCGACTCCATGTGGTAAGAATTCGCATTTCTTCCGGATTTACCCCTGGTCGGTCTTGATTTCTGATCACACAATTTATGAGGAATCGTAACAGTTCCCCCTGTATCTCCACTTTCTGGTATTCCATTGCTCGATTAATACTTTCAGAATCTCGCCCTGACTGGACAAAATGATATATATTTTCTAAATGTGTAGTCATTCCTGGTAGCCTCCCTAAATATATTGCAGCTCGTCGGATACGTAATGATGCCAGCAGCATTTCGTCCTCTTTGCCGGGCACAGGGTCATATCTACAATCTACTAGAAGTTCCTTAAGCATGTCGGGAGTTACTAGTTTGGGCGTACGTTGGTGGGCTAATTCTTGAAACGAAAGTTTATTTACTCTGGGTGGCGTGGAAAAAATGTTTGATGTACCTCCTGTAGCACCACCTGGGGTGCTAGATGTGAAAGGATTCGTTGAACGTGATATAGCAACCATAGGTGTGGATACAGCTGTAGAAACAGATGTGCTTGCCGGAACTTGTGTCGGAGTTTGTTGTTGCGGAGGTACAGACGGAAGAGGGTCTTGGCGTTGAACCCCCTCGGCAGGCGGTCTATGAGGTGCAGTATTAGCATACTCGGGAGCTGCGTCGTCTAAATAAGAGGAAAGGAAAACATCTTCTGCGGTTCTGGGATGCCCTTTGGGATGTGCTTTTATCGGAAACAATGGGGGTGGCAAGTCTTTTGGTATCTCCGGAGTAGCCTTAGGTAACCCTTCGGCCAGAAGAGGATACATACTATTCATAAGGGCATTTCTTTGTCTGTCTACTTGTTCTGATTTTACTCGAGTACCTTCTTCAATTAATACATTTTCTCGGACTTTATTTGAATTCTCCTTACTTTTCTCTTCCTGTCTGAGCGCTTTTTCTGTACGTCTATATGATTCTTTACGCCATAATTCAATGGCATCTTTCTGTGACTGTCTAGCTTTCCTTTTCCATAATTCCTCCTCTACTTTCATGATGCAATCTGCATCCCAGGTCCCAGCTGCGGGCCACCTCTGACTTTCGGGTAATTCCTTGGTGTAGTCTACCCATAAATCAAGAAATAATATGGCGTCTAGGCCATGTTTATGATACATGAGGTACCCTGGAGTGTCCCTAGGAGGAATGGAAACAGCTTCTTCGAGTACCCCTTTTCTAGTTTTGATTTGTCTTAATTTCGAAAAGAGCGGCATATTGAGAATTGATCTGATACCTAATTTTGAACACGTTTAATACAACAAAACACAATAATGAACAGTCATTCACACCACAATATGCAGAACGTATTTAAAACATTTAACATTTAACATTTAATGAACAACAATGATGGCCATTTAGGGAACTAGTCACTAAGCATAATACTCGGCGCTAACTAGGTAATTCTGAATTATATACTAGACATACTAGATATACTGCTGAACAGTACAGATACACTGCTGAAACAGTGCAGACCGGATTTGTGTACCCAAACCCGTCTTGACCGGCACAACCTATGTGCACGTCAGAACGCCTCCCCGACAATGGTACTCACCGGGTAGCTCGGAACGGAAGGCCTCGGAACTGAACTGAACTGGACTTGAACCGGACTGGACTCGACTCGAAACTTCGGAACCTCGGAAACTGGTGGGCCTCTGTATACCTCGGATCTTGTTCTCTCAGCTAGGCTCTGGTCGGGATACTTCGCACTTCTCACCGCCTCGTCTGGGTGTTGATCGCAGCCTCAGTTACCCCCGCTCGGCAGGAGGGAGATACAGGAAATCCTGTGGGTACGCGTTGTTGTCCGTCCAGCTGTGGCAGGAGACCGGGCCTGCAACGCACCTCCGGCGCGTGAGATGAGAAAGTGTCCCTATTCGGGCGCCATATATGTGGTAAATAATTTAATTACCGGTACTTAATTTGATGCAGAAAATCTATAATAATAGCTCAGTAAAATAAGAGGCAGAATCCGTGGTATTAGAGGTTCGGAACGGGCTTTATTCCAAAATCAATTCGAATTGATGGACTCCATATTCCATCACCACGAAGGTTCAGGAAGTGAAGGACATACTTTATTGACAGGTAATCATTTTTATACAGAGGCATTATAGTGGAAACAGATGCAAGAGGCGTAACAGTTGATAACCAAGATAAAAACATACATGCGTAACTAATAATGGGTGTAACGAGGCGTAACTAAAGAACGTCATCAGGTATGATGTCATAAATGGGTGGTTCCATGAAAGAATTTCGCAATGTCAGCAGAAATACTTGGCAGAGATGCGCGCGCAGCAGCATGACGTGTGATTGACGTGCAACTAGGGGGTGAAGGTGACTTGACATTTAGCTCTACATGTAGAGACAGAAGTCTGGGGGTCAAATCAACCTAATCCCAAATCATATCTAACATCCTATGTTTAAAGAACTACGTTATCCAAAAGGAAAGGTCTCTCGAATAAAATCTATTCTATACTGACTGTGAGTGCGTGTACAAGCGTCTAAGTGTCTACACTAGATGCAAGGGCAGAAATCTTCCATAGTAACAGGGCTATGAATTACTTGCATAAAGACAGAGAAGCCGGGCCTTTTGCTCGGTAGCTGGAAGAATGTTTATTTAAACTACTAGACAGGAATGCATTGGATGGGGAGCGGAGCAGATAATCTCGAAGGTGAAATACAGTTTTTGGCAAGCAGACAGGCCGAGTCAGGCACCGTTAGCCGCGCAGGGAGTAGGACAAAGTTCATGGATACAGATGCGAGCTCAGACTGGAGCTTTCAGAGGCAGAAGGCAGGAAAAGGCTTAATGGCAGAATCAGGGCCTACTCGCCTGGACTGTAAAATGGGATAAATGAACCATATAAAGCCGGTGGCCTTTCATACTTAGGAATAGAATATCCGGCCCATTCATGGCGGATCTGAAAGAGGACATGTTGACGGTGGACGCACATGTGTTTGCGTCTTCATAACTGGAACTGGAGGGAACATACATGTACTTGTGATTTATACATGAAACCGTTGGGGTCCAAGATAGGGGACATAACTGATCATAAAAATCCATATTTCCACACTACTGCAGCCTGGGTAAGGTGGTGCATGTACCCCTTACTGAGTCTATGGCAGGCCTTAACAATCCTGAAGGCAGGGTGCTGGGTTTCATGTGAGAGGGTGCCCATGCATGAGCAGAGCCCCTCTGCAGCTTTCAGAACCTTTATTCCGGGGTTGTTTGTGATGCAGCCAAACCATATACTCTTAAGTGCATTATGATCAAACGGTAAATGCTAACTTTGGAAAGGCTGCACGGAAACATGTCATGTTTGGTGTCAAACACCTTGGAATCATACCCCCACACCAGGAACTGGTGTGGGAGTATGATCCCACCCTTCTAGAGGGAGAGACATGACAGCACCGGTATACCCGGTACCAGCTAACAGAGCCCTGACATCACAGAATGGATGCTGCCAGCCACAGACACGAGTCTGTCCTCCTGCTGCTGGACGAAACTCTGGCAGGGGAGGCCTGGACAATAGGTTTCCTGTCACAGGGAGGTGGCACCACCTCCCAGACAGGTGTTAGTGTATTGGGGCTGGGTGGGTGCACTCCAAGTTTTATTTGAAGCTCAGCACTGGGGGCACATTTGGTGTCCCTGTGCATAGTCCAGCTCAAACTGGTTGCAGGGGCTACCAGCCCCTGCTCTGGCGGCAAACTGGACAAAGGAAATGGGTGTAGCCACCCCTCTCTCCTGACCCTCCCATAGGTGGGTCCCTAGAGTTTGTCCCACCCCTTCCTTGGGTATAAGATAGGAATCCCTGGCTACAGGACATTAAATTACATCTGGACGAAACTCTGATACTGAATCCTGGAACTTCGACGATCTACATTGAACTAAATGACTGAAGAATCTCCCTTGTAGTAAAGGAGTTACTCCCCTGCAAGGCAGGCACCAAAGACGCATCTGACCGGTTTGCATCTCCGAAGCCCCCGCCGGACTCTGAAGAATTTTGCAACACAGGAGGTGGGTTTCCGTGGTCTTAGAGGTCGATCAGTGCCCACAGCAAGTCTGAGACCCGTATCCCTCGTGGCGACCGTGCAAACCGACCCCCTGGACACCGCGTCACTTTGCAGAAGCATCAGCTTTCCAAACGACTCCTGCAGCTGAGCTTTGGGTTACTTTTAGCCCTGACCCCAAGCAGCATTTGCACCGAAGATTGCCCACCTACACTCCACAAGTGTTCCGTGAGCTGACCCTTTGTGTTTTCTCTCGAGGTCCCTTCGCGTTCCCTAGTCCGTCGACTGGTGGGTCCCTGTGAATGCGACTTTACTTCTAATTGGGCTTACCTGGTTGCTCCAGGCGTGCCCTGACTCTCCATCGCTTGGGGAGTCCCCAGGACCTTGCTGGTCCGCACCAAAGCATCTTTTCTCATCCTGCGTGGGGTGCTGTTGCCAAGGCTTGTTGTTTTCAATCCGAGCACCGACACCGCAGCACTCAACATCCTTCGTGGGACAGCTCGAATCCAGCGCCTTGTCGTTGTCGACGCCTCCTGATCCTCATGGCTGTAGAGTCAAGCTTCACCTCTTCGCACCTGAATCACCCGACATTGGTGGGCATTCATCTATCGTGCCCCTGGTCACTGGCAAGTGACCCAGACTCTGTCCCCTCTGCTTTCAGATTCTTCTGATCTTCGATCCAGGCTTGGATCACACCGGACACTTTTCTCCTTCCCGGCAGCAGCACTTTGCAGCAGATCGCCATTGAAATCAACAATGATTCCCGACACCATTTGAGACCTATGGCTTCCCTGGGTGAGGTAACTTGAGTACTCTGGTGCTCCCGTGGGTGCTGACACTAGAACCCTCTAAGTCTAAAGGTGTTTGCTCAAAGTCCTCTCCTAAGTGTTTTTAACATTTAAAATTCCAACCGCGACTTTCCTATAGAATTGTACGGGGCTCGCGCCTGTGTTCTCACACTGCACGCGTCCCCCGTGGGTCTCCTGTGTCACTACTTTGGGTGGTTCATTGGGGTCCCAGCGATTCTACTTGCTCTAGGCACTGTGTCTAGTCAAGTTGTGGTTGTTATACCACTTTCTTAATATATGGTTTGGTCCGGCCCTAGGGCCCATTGAATATTGTGCTATTTACTGTTTTAGAACTGTATTATTGTGTATCTTGGACTCTAATCTCATAAAGAGATTAGTAGTGAGTGTGTAGAGATAAATACATATATTTTATATGTACCCTTGTGTGGTTCTCCTTTCATTTAGTAATTCAAGAGGTTATAATCTGGTAAACCAAGCTGCTTTACACTCCTTCAAGACTTAGCCTGGAGGCTGCTCTCCATAGCTACCACTAGGACTGCCACTAGGATAGCTTTCAGTTAAGGTTGTCTTTAAACCTATCATCAATACGGGTTGTTTGGACTGATACAAGGTGTCTACTATACCTAGTGGACAGCATATACCAGGCCAACTTCTCACACCCTGAACACCACCCTCGTTGCTGACTGCAGGGTTTGGAGCACTGGCGCTGTTTGTTGGTACGTATGAAGAGTTGAGTCACCCATCAACCAGCGTTCCACTGTGTGTGCCGGGTCCGTCTTTCCCCATACCACCACTCGTTTAATACTAAGAGATGGGACACTGCATGATATGATTGGATGTCAGCAGTTGCTATTCCTCCACAGTATGTGGATTGAAAACATGTTCTCAGGGCCACCCAGGTGATTTGATTTGATTTATGATTTTGTATAGCGCTGAATCACCCCGAGGGGTATCTCTGCGCTTGTAACGGCCCTACTGCATCGGCAGGCTGATTAGAAGAGATAGGTTTTAAGGAGTTTTTTTAAATGAGAGATGGTCATACAATCACGGAGATGTTGTGGTAATTCATTCCAGAGAACCGGGGCCAGATATGAAAAAGATTTGCCGCCGCTACGCAATTTTTTAATTCCGGGGATAGAGAGTAAGCGTTTAGATCCTGACCTAAGAGAGCGTAGAGGAGTGTAATTGGTTATTTTGCTAGAGAGATAGGACGGGCCGAGACCGTTTAAGGCCTTGAAAACAATACAGCCTATCTTAAATTTCACTCTTTTCCTTACTGGAAGCCTGTGGAGCTTTTTCAAAAGGGGCACAGAGGGAGTCCTGAGCGGGGCTCCCGCAACTAGGCGGTTCTGCACAACCTGCAGTTTGTTTAAGTAAGCTTCATTGGTCGAAAGAAGCAGGGCATTACAATAATCTATTCTACTCATGATCAAAGCCTGCATCAACGTTTTTCTAGTCGCAGGAGGAAGTAAAGGAAAAATTCTCCTGAGTAGACCCAAAACGCAGTAGGAGGTGCCAGTCGTAGAGTTGACATGGGCATCTAGAGTGAGCTTTTGATCGATTTTAACACCAAGATTTTTGATCACTTCTTTAGGTGTAGGGGCTATACCCAACTCCTCAGGCCAAGTAGGTGACCAACAAATGGCGGCACCTCCAAACAGCATAATCTCAGATTTTTCAGAGTTTAATTGGAGGAAATTACTTTGCATCCAAGAGGCAATAACCATCATGCCCTTGGAGAAGATATGCTGGATGTCAGATCTATTTTTGTCAAAAGTAAGGAGGATTTGGGTATCAGCTGCATAAGAAATGGTATTAAAGCCCAAACTCCTCATAAGTTTCGCCAAAGGGGTCACATAGATATTAAAAAGAGTCGGGCTCAAACACGAGCCCTGAGGGACCCCCTTGGTAACCCGGGAAGGGGCAGACTTAAAAGGGCCCAGGGTGACTGTCTGAGTTCTATCCATTAAGAAATCAGTCAACCATTTCAAAGCGAGTCCCTGAACACCCAAATCTTGTAGCCTCTCCAATAGAATCTGGTGGGAAATAGTGTCAAATGCTGCTGAAAGGTCAAGCAGCACCAAAAGTGCTGCCTGACCATTGTCCAGTGCCATCCTGATGTTAACAGTCACCTCCACTAAGGCAGTCTCCGTGCTTTGTTTGGCCCGAAAGCCCGATTTAGAAACATCAAGGGAGTGGGTGGATTCAACAAACGCAGATAGATGTTTATTGATATGTCTTTCTATAAGCTTGCTCTGTAAGGGAAGCAAGGAAATGGGACGGTAGTTGGTCAGCTCAGAAGTATGAATTTTGAGGATTTTACGGATAGGAATGATTTGAGCATGTTTCCATTCCGACGGGAGACTACCAGAGCTCAAAGAGCTATTAAGAATGGTACAAATGGGTAATGCAAGTTGGGCCAAAAATTTAGAGGATACTTTAGCGGGAATAATATCAAGAGGGGAACTTGATTTGGTACATTTAAGAAGGGGTATAACTTCTGTAACAGCAACAGAGGGGAAAGTGTGTAGTTGAGAGTGTATATTCATATGGTTAGAATAGTCTGCTATAGGAAGGGAGGAAGAAGAATTTGCCAAGATGATTTTCTGGTAAATATTTTCAACTTTCTGAGTGAAGAAAGAAGAAATTTTATCACACAAAGATTGCGAAGAAGTGTCAATGGTCTCACAAGCTTTCGGGCTGGTAAAAGATTTCAAAATTTGGAAAAGCATCCTGGAGTTATTTCCAGCTTGATCTAGTAAAGATGCAATGTGAGATTTGCGGGCCTTTTTAATATTTTTATGATATATGGTCACGGCGATCTTGTAGCTAACTTTGTTTTGCTCATTATTAGAAAGTCGCCATGTACGCTCTAGCTGTTTACATGAGCTCTTTTCATCTCGCAAAACAGGGGAGTACCAATCCGTAGGAGTGGTTTTCAAAGGGTGGGTTAGAAGCTTCATAGGAGCTGCCTTGTCAAGGACGTTAGAAATGACTGAATTGAAATGGAGAAGTTGTTGTTCAACATTATAGGATACGGTATCCATACCCCAAGAAAGAAACGGGGAGAGAAAGTGATCAGGTGTCAGTTTATGCCAAGGTCTATACCAGCGGTTTGCAGAAATTATTGGCGTGGCAGAGATAATAATAGGACTAGTAAGTTGGAAATTGATCAAGGAATGATCTGTCCAAGTAAGCGGATTGGTGTCACCACATTCAATGTCCTGGGAGTTAGTTAGAATAAGATCTAAAGTGTGACCAGCTACATGAGTGGGAGCAAAGTTAATTCTTACAAGTCCAGAAGTGGCCAGATCTTGCAAGCATAGCATGGCATCCTGGTCATGTGCATCTTCACTATGGATGTTAAAATCTCCTAACAGAAGAAAATTGCGAGTAGCAATTACACGTGGAGAGATAAAATCTTGTAATTGGCTAGTGAAGTCCAATATCGGGCCAGGGGGCCTGTACACCAGAGCTCCTTTCCAACTGCATTGTGAGAGAAGGTCTATTCTAAATATGAGGCATTCAAATGCCTCTGTACACACTTGGTCAAGGATCGTAATGGATATAGCATCTTTGTAGATTAAGGCTATACCACCACCAGCTCGGCCTATCCTGTCAAGTCTCAAAATGCGATAACCCTCAGGAATGGCCATAGTAATGGCTGGGATGGATGAGGGTTTTATCCAGGTTTCAGTGATAAACCCTATCCCAGGATTTAGGTCAGTTAAGAGGTCCCATATATTGACGGCATGCTTAGGAAGAGACCTAACATTGGCCAGGAAACAATTTCATTTAGTGTTGTTTGATCCGAATCATGAGGGATGTTATTAAGTGAATCAGAAGATTCACTAAAGTGAGACTGTTCTGAAGAGATCGATGGAGGGCAGGAGTATACAGTGCTCTGAAATCTGCAGGCCAGACATGAAAATGGGCCGTCAAATAGGCAATGCGAGTGAATAAACAGCTTGCAAGGGGCAGGCTTAATATTTAGTAGTTGGTCGCACATATAGCTGTAGTGTAGGCTGAGGGCCTTTAACGTGACTGACTGAAAACGACCAGTGGTCCTGGCTCCTGGCGATGGACTGGCGCGGACGGGCACAGACGGGCTTGCCTCTGGCGCACCAGCTGCGCGCGCACTGTGCGCTTGCATCCCCCCTGCTTAAATAGCTCCAGCCACTAGAGCGCTAACCAAAATGACGCTCAGTAGCTGGCCCTAGCCTGATGTAGTCCCTTGTTTGTCTCGCTAAGTAGCGAGATGTGTTTCAAAATTTTAAGGTGCAAGTAAGTGGGCGAGACCGCGTTTAGTCAATATCACATATAGTGACATCTAAAAATAAACATCCAAAGATAAAAGAAGTAGCATGCGCTATTACCTACCCTCGTGACAACGAGAGGGCGCGGTACAGCAGTGTAAGAGGTTGTAAAACAATGCAAATTTTTAAATAAAATCACGGCGTTCACGGTCAGCAATAATTTGTCAGTTTCCTTCCGTTACTGACACTTGCCTACATAAATTGACCCAACATCGCATTTATGTGTCGAAACCAGGTGGACGATATCGGGTAGGGATGATTCGGCATTTCATAGAGGAGGCAAGGGAGAGATACCATCTGAAAGATGGCGGATCTTCAGAATAAGGACAGGGGCAGATGCGAACAAGACCGTACCTCTTCCTTCACTTGTGTTGTTAGTGTAGCCAGATTTCTTTCCCACAATGTGATCTGGGAAGTCGATAGAAACACATCCAGATATTTTAGCCCCGCTGTGACTACCGTCACGTCCTTAGACCATGCGCCCAGCTCACTCGCTCCCCGCAGCGGCCATAAGATCGGCTGGTGGGCATTCATATATAAGCCGGATATCTCCCCAAATACCTGCATGATTCCTAGCAGTCTCATGCCTGTCCTATTGGGGTCTGTAAGAAAAAACAGTACATCATCAGCATACAATACTTTAAGGTCCTAATAAATTTCAGAATATCTTACAGATAATATAGGGTCTGCCCCGCTCTGGGTTGTATGGGATGCTATGAAAGCATTTATTAGGGGAGACACTCAGCAGTTTGTCCACCAACAGAAAAGGGAACTGGAGAGACAAATTAAAGATGCTTATCAAAAGCTTATCAGTTGCGAACTTCAACATGCCGAGGCCATTCGTCTGCAAAAGCCAGACCAGGATCTTCTGTATGTTTCTCCTCTGGAGCAGAAGGCAGTGATTAACAGGGTTTTAAAGGAAAAAGTAGCAGCGTGTTTTATCAAATATAAGACACTACAATATGAATATGGGGATAGGATCGGGAAAGTTTCAGCTCATCAACTTATGGATACCCGCCTTAAAACCAAGATTAAGGCTATAAAGGGTGAGGGTGGCATTTCTTTTAGATGCCCCCAGGAGATAGCTAATCAATATTCTATTTTCTATCAACAATTGTATTCCCCAGATCCAGCACAAGACTTAACCGATATGCATTGCTACTTACAAGGGAGTAATTTGCCGACTCTGACAGAAGAAGATTCTCTGCTATTAGAGCAGGAGATTACAGTGGAGGAAGTTCTGGAGGCAATAGGGGGGCTATCATTAGGGAAGGTGGCAGGGGATGACTCCCTCCCGGCAGAGCTCTATAAGTGTTGCAAAAGCCTCCTGGCCCCGGTGCTGCGGGATGTAATTTCTTAAGTAGGGATCACAGGACGAGTTCCAGGTTCATGGAATATGGCTAACATCTTTTTTTTTTTTTAAAGATCCAGAGGGACGAGCTTCGTACCGCCCAATTTCTTTAATCAATGCAGATGCAAAGGTGTTTGCTAAGATATTGGGGGAAGTTTAAAACTGAACTAGGTATGGTCTTATTGGATGCACAAAAGGCATTCGACCAGGTGGCCTGCGAGTATCTCTGGGCAACACTCACTGCATTTGGGGTCAAGGCAAACTTCCGGAAATTGGTTGAGGCTATGTATCAAAATCCGTTGGCTAGGCTACAGTATTCAAATGTTCAAACTACCCCCCTTTCTATTCGGTGCGGTACGCGGCAGGGTTGCTCTCCCTCTCCTCTTTTATTTGCTCTTTATATAGAGCCATTTATTCGTGCACTGTTGGCTAACAATCTGATATGCCCGTTGAATATCGAACAGCGCCCCCTCAAACTTATGGCATATGCCGATGATAGAGCTATTTTTACGGAGAAGCCAAAGGAGGCTAGAGAAAATATCAACAGAGAGGCTAAGCGGTTTGGATGCTTCTCCGGCTACAAGCTGAATAGCAATAAAACTTAAGTTCTGCTTAATTTCCAGTCGGAAGTTCCGATTGAAGGGGCCTGTCCAAGGGTTACATACCTCGGGGTACAGATTTTGTTTAAAATTGAGCTTATACATTCACTAAATGATGTCTCTTTACTAACTACAGTTACTAAACAACTGAAGGTGTGGCACAAGCTTCCACTTAGCATCTTAGGTAGATGCAATGTTATAAAAATGAAGATACTTCCCAAGTTTCTTTATCTCGTTAGGTTCATCCCACTCCGAATTCCTAATGGTTTTTTTAAGAAGCTAGATGGGGTCTTGAGCAGCTTCATCTGGGGCTATAAAAAGTCAAGATGCGCTATTGGATTGATGAAGCTCCCTTATAATCAAGGTGGCTTGGATCTCCCAGATTTTAAACTTATTTTTTGGGCTGCTTTTGTTGGGTGCCTACGTAGTCTTATGAACCCTGAGCAAACGGACTTTTGGCATTGGTTGGTTCTTGGGGGGGAGAGCCAGATGTTTTTATATCGAATTAATGACCCCAATTATTTTAAACGTGTACAATTTAAGACTATTAGAGACTGTGTACACATATGGCAGGGCAGTCAAATTAGATTTTCTCTATCTCTCGTACATAGCAGGCTCCCTCTTTGGGGCAATCCATTGTTGCCCGGAATTTTTCAGGACGGTACGGCTTGCCAGTGGGCTAGGTATGGGGTGCATTCCTTGGGACAACTATATGACTGTAATGACTTTAAGACACTTGAGTATCTCCAGCTGATATTTGATATCCCTCAAAGGCTGTTTTTTAAATATTTACAGATTAGGGACTATTTTGTTAGAAATTTAGCAGTCCGGACTGTTACCGGGTCAGATATGTGGGAGTGCATGTACGCTCAGAACCGGCAGGCCACCATCAGTAAGGCGTATCAAATTATTTGCCAGAGCAGAGGGATGCGAGAAATTGGCGATTAAGTGGAGTGAGATTCTGGGAGAAAATATTACTATTGAGAATATGAAGATTGCTTTGGATATGATTGCCCGATCTGTACATTCTGTAAACTTACGCCTGCAGCAATTTCTGACACTTTGTTTACTCTACTATACACCGGAAAGGATTGCTAGTCGGGCTGGATGGGGGGGGATTCATGGAGGGACACGTCAGAACTTCCCTAATTGTGGGTTAATTGCGGCTGGCATTGTTCATATGTTTGTTATGTGTTCTGCCTTAAAGTTGTTCTGGGATAAGATATTAGTAGCAATTAGCTATAGACTTGGTGGGGACATCACGCTTTCAACATCTGAAAAGATGTTAGGGTACAAGGAAGACTGTGGTCGGAATAGGCCTATACTGACAATTATACTGGTTGCTGCTCTGTTGGCGATAGCTAGTGCCTGGATCTCTCCGAAATCCCCTACGGAAATGGAATGGTGGTTAATCCTTAAAGAAACTGGCCAGAGGGAAAAAGCGTTGGCCAAAGCAAGGGGTATTCAAGCTCTACGAAAGTACAGGGCCATATGGGGCTGTTTAGAAGAGTCGTAAAACATTTGGTTAAAGCCTGCTGATTGCAATAGGGATATATGGATATAAAAATGCCCCAGGAGAGCTCCTATCGCTTTTGTTTGTATTATACTTTGCTTTTGTTTTTATACTTTGTTTGGCTCTCTTAATTTTTTGATTGTATGACTCTACTTCTTTTTGACAATAAAAATTATTTTAAAAAACCAAAAAACAATGCTTTGCGGTCCGAGACCTCCCTCGACCATTCAAATCCCTTGACTAGGGCATCAATCCCAACCCATACCGCCAGAAGCTTCATTGATAACGCGAACAAGTATGGCGACAGGGGACATCCCTGATGGGTACCTTTCCCAATAGGAAATTTAGGGGGCCCGAGCCCGCCACACGCACCGAGGTCTAAGATCTGTGTTTAATAGTTTTATGTATGATAAAAATCTGGGGCCAATGTTTAGTCGTCACAGGAGAGCAAAAAGAAATATCCAGCTAAGTGAATCAAAGGCTCTGTCTATGTCTGCCAGTAGTAAAGCAGCAGGGCCTTCTAGGCGATCTATTGCTGCTATAGCGTTATTAGCGATGCGAATATTATGACGCGTGGCACGGCGGGTCATGAAGCCAGCCTGGTCTGGATGTAGCAGATCGATTATATACGGTAGAATGCGGTTTGAAAGGGCTTTAGCGAGTAGTTTGGCTTCAATATTTAATAGGGTATGATGTGTGACATTCGGTGGCGTGGCTTGCAGCTCCAAGATGGAGGTCGCATAAGTGACGAGCTCCGGGCCCGGTACGCCTAAGCCAGCAAATATCCTCCAACTCCAGCAGCCTTGATATCAAGTGGGGCTATAGTACAGTGGCAGAACGCGAAGCATTTGCAGTGGGACCGAAAAATGTGACGAGGAGCACTCTTGAAGAGCATCCTGTGATTCGGACTGGTCCCAGCGAGAGCAGGCCTAAGGCAAGTGGGGTGGGGCTTGAAGCAGCGGCTTTGCCTAAGCGTCCTGGATGAAGCTGTGATCACTCGCTGCGGCCTGGATGGCGATCTGCCCGGAGGGCAAAAATACACTGCCTCCGTGAAACCTGCTGGCGACTGCGGGCTGCCAGCTGTTGGTGACCAGACCTCCCCTCCTCGCTTGTGCATCCGGGGACCGGAGGATTGCCGTGGCGGAGGCAGCACCCCCTAGGAAAATCTGCATCTTTTTCCCCCTCATCTGACACCGGGAGTGGACCTGACATCACCATACAACTTCACCCACAGTGTACTAAGCCCAGGACATGGGCCTGAGGGACACGTACGGCTGCAGCCCTAATATTGATTGGTGACCCTGGTGGACATTGCGGGGCCCCCGCTCTCCTCCCTGGGCGCTGGACGGTGCGGTGGAAATGGCGCCCCCCTGCCCCCTGAGGGCTGTTCTGGGCTCTCCGGTCCCCTGCGGCCCCCCCCTCTCCAAGTGTTAGTGCGGTTTTGGGCTCCATAGGGGCAGTGGGCCCTAATTCACCACGAGGAGTGGAACACTGCAGAGGCCTGCAGCCTTCCCCCCCCCCCCCCCCCCACCACATTACGGCTAGAAACCTACTAGTGCCCTGCATTGTGGAGTGCCTGTGACGGCGGGAGCAGGCCCCAAGATGGGGATGCACCTGTGGGGCCGTGCCGGGTCAGAATCATATACCGCTACTTGGCTCAACACTCGAGGCTCCCATGTGGCGGTCTACCTGGATTGGTCGTGAAGATGGGCCTACTCTGCAAGTTGGGAGACCCGTGACACATAGAAATATTGTTCCACCTTCGCAGTGACTGTCCCAAATAGTGAGCGGGAGAACACGTGTGTGGATGGACTCCCCCTTACAACTCACCACTGTGGGTGGACCCTGGTGGATTGCCGAAGTGGGAGCTCACCATCCCCCCCCCCCCCCAACCCCACCCTGCCTGGTTGCAGATTCTAGCTTCATAACTGGCCGGTGGCCCTGCACTGGTCCCTGGGAGTAGCGGCAGGCAGTCACTGCCTGAAAAGTCAGTATAGTATTTCACTGCCGGACAGTGATTTCCTCTGAGGCCTATCACTGGGCCTGCACCATTCTATTGAACATATTGACCCACACGGAGCCCATAGTTGCAATAATATTTAAGTCACAGCTGAGCCAACAACAATGGGTAGAGGTAGGATAAAGACAACCGTGGGAACCAGTAGGGCTGGATCTCGCTCGCCACCCTCAGAGACTTCGTCGGTGCAATCTCGTCTGAATGAGGATGGGGCTACGGATCCTCCTCCCACTGACAAGCTGGACATGATATTGCAGGACATCTGAGACTTAAGGTCTGCAATTGCGCTACAATTGGGCACCATATCAACAGAACTCAATTTGCTATATGGTGGGGGGTGGAGTTTATATTCTCGACGTCATATCAATAGCTAAATCATACACTATCATCTTCTGGAATATATAGGGATGGGTTCGATACACAAGAGACATAAGATTGTGGCCCAGCTACATCGCCATCAGGCTCACATTGCATACTTGCAAGAGACGCACCTGGTTACCTCTGAGCTTAGCAAGGTACAGAGAAGATGGAGGGGTCAGTTGTATGCTACTGCATAGTCTGCCTTCTCGAGGGGGGCAGCGATCTGGCTACGGGCGGGAGTTCCTTTTTCTTTAAATGAAAGTTGGATAAATGACCATGGGCGATATGTACTTTTGCAGGGGACACTGGACGGTGGGCAGGTGGTGTTGGGGTCAATATATGGGCCTAATACTGACCAGGACTCCTTCCTCTCCTGCCTGTCGTCAGCCCTCTCAGACTGGCGCAATATCCATGGGTACTGGGAGGAGACTTCAATTCTGTATTTGACATTCATTTGGACCGCTCACACTCTCCCTTGTCTAACATAGCCGCCACAGTGCAGGCCACTAACTTGACTAAATGGGCGGAGGGTTGGGGACTGCTGGATATATGGAGATTGCAGCATGTTGGTCTACGTGAATACTCCTTTTATTTCTACCCGCACTCCCTGATCTAGCTCGGTTTTAGATTGGGACTGGTGGCGCTACAGTTTGACTCCTCTGTTCCAATTGTAGGGTTGATCTTGCCGCACCAGCCGGTGCACAGGCATCATTTGCTAACACACCCTAGCACCTTGTCTTGATGGTTTTCTTTTCATTTTCATACACACTTTTGCTTTGGATTGGTGGTAGCTGATGATGAGAACCTGAGGTAGCAGGCGAGTACCTTCCTGCTTACCCCCATGGTGTTACTACCGTGAGGCACCACCTATCCTTTCTCACATTTTTTCACATTATTTTGTGTGTTGGCTTTATTAGCCATAGTTCACTACACGAAGGGAACTTGGGAGCCACGGGTTACCACCAACATAACAGACAGATTTTAATGCTTCTAAATTTGGTGATCCAATCCCTACTAGTACAGATGGTATATATATAACCTCTGGTTTAACAGATTGTCTAAATGTATGACAACAAGTTAACTAGGGATTTGAGTATTATAATCACCCTGTGAACAGGTCCTTTGTTGTGTACCAGTATCTGAGAGGGGGATGACCTGTTCTCTGCCCTATAGCTCCTTATTGTGTTTGGCCTGCACATAATGGGCCATGGTGGCCATTTGGTTAGGTGGCTATACCGTGGATTGCGGTCACATCTGGGAGTGTCATTGTTGTCTCTTCACCAGAAATGGGAAGCTGCGATGGCCAGGGAGTTCACTGACAGGGAATGGGTGCAGATCCTTGAACAGCCCAGGCGCGTCTCCCGTAATGCCCGGCTTAAGACTATACAACTGTTAATACTACACAGGGCTTACCTTACACCCCAGGTGATAAAACGCATGTACCCAACTACCTCCTCAGAATGTCCTAGATGTCATCACCCTGATGCAGATTTCATACACGTTATGGGCCTGTCCTTCCCTTAAAGATTTTTGGACGGAAGTCACACAGGGCCTCTCACAAATTACTGAACGATCCACCTGGACTACTGTTGAAGCCTGTCTTTTAGGTCTCCCCCCTCTCCCTAAAAAAGCGGGTGTACTACGCCGCTTTACAGGCCTCATCTTGATGTTGGCCAAGAATCTAATCACACAGAGGTAGAAATCCCACACGGCACCACCTGTGGGGAAATGGCGGGAGGAAGTTATAAAATGGGCTAATGCTGAGAGAGAAGCGCTGCAGCGTGAAGAATATAGAGGGCTGAGGGAAAAAAACAATATTGATGGAATGGGCTCAACTATTAGAACATTTCAAAGTACATTCTGCAACAATTACCGATGACTGATGGAATGCTGGGGATCTCTAGTTTCTTCCTCCCCCCTCCCTTTGTTCCCCCCACCCCTCTTTCCCCTCCCTTGCCCCTCCCTGGTCTTGATACCCTTATTGCCCTGGTCAGAACTCCCGAAGAGGATGCGTTTTAAAACAGACACTTAGTTTGCAGCGGCACAGTTTTTTATTATTATTCACTTTTTCTTGAAACAGATTTATTGTTTGAGGGGGGGTGGTTGAAGAAAAAATTAAGATCGTAAAACTTATTCATACGAAGTGTACCTCCTGTTTCTTGCATCATGTATGTGGCATATACATGGGAACAAATAAATATTAAGATTAAATATATGACAGTTTCAAGATACCAATGCCTATAACTAGAATCCCTGTATGTAGTTTGCAAACTACTATATTGATGAGGAAATACAATGTATACATGCATAAAGCTAGAAAAACTCAAAGTCTGTGCCATGGGGACTCTGCATTGCATGCCTCGCTTCAGACTTAACTTTTTCATCTGATGTGCAAGCCAACTTGATTGACCTCTCCTTCGATGGATCACACCTGTTTGGGGACAATGTAGACGCTGCCTCAGACCCTTTTAAGGCCATCAAGGCCACAGCCTGATCTTTGGGACTCCAACAGCCTAAGCCACTAAGGGACTGCCATCAGTTTTAACACTTAAGGGGATTTTCTAGAGGATTCTCTATTCGCAAGCATCAGACCCCCCATTCCCAAGCTCAACAATCTGATTCCTCTGGTCAAGCAGTACGGAGTAGTGCCAATGGAAAGAGCTGTGGATCCCTCCAGCAAGCCTCCTCCTCTTCTTCTTCCTCCATCATTCCACCTGGAAAGCAAGTCTAGTTTGCTTCTCCAAGCCATATAGAGCCTATGGGGGGAGCACGGGTGGCATATGAAGACTTTGCACTGGTGCCTCCACAGGCAGTGTTTCCAGCATGAGAGAGGCTTGTCAGACACCATTGTGGTCTTCCCAAACGATGCAGCGGCTGTGACTTGGTAGAGAAACAAGGTGAACCTGCACCGTGGAATGACCTCCAGTCCCCCTCTGACCGTGCCCATATAAAGACGGTTGCCTCTACCCCAGGGTGGGGGCTCATCTGGAGAATCTGGAGATTGTATTGTATTGTATTGTATTGTATTGTATTGTATTGTATAAAATATTTGTATAGCGCAGCTATCACCCCACGGGTATCCTGGCGCTTAGAGACCCTAATGACATAAGGCAAAACAGAACGATTAGGCCACTGAACAGGAATGTTACTAGTTGTTTCTGGCAAATAGCCAGGTCTTAAGGTTCCTCCTAAACATCAGTAACGAGTCAGCTCGTCTGAGGCTTAGGGGAATTTCATTCCAAAGGCGAGCTGCTGCCGGACCAAAAGCTCTACCCCCCAGCTTTGTCAAATTCACTCTGGCAACAGACGCCAGGCCTTGGCTGGTGGACCGGAGGAGTCTTTTGGGCGCATACCAAGTAAGCCGTTCTTGTAAGGAAAGCGGGCCTGAGTCGTGTAACGCTCTAAAGACAAGGCATAGAGATTTGAAACTGACTCTATCCTTGATAGGAAGCCATTGTAGGTCCCTCAGTGCCGACGTCGCGGAGGAGTTGCGCTGTTTTTTGAGGGCCAATTTGGCTGCCATAGACTGGACTCTTTGCAACCCCTGCAAAATGTATTTGGGTGCACCCAAATACAGGGAGTTGCAGTAGTCCAGTCTACTCATGATGATGCTGCGGACCACCAGTGGTCTCACTTCGCTAGATAGTAGAGGGAGGATTTGGCTGAGGGCTCTCAATAGTGCAAAACATATGCCAATTGTTTTATTGGCCTGGGTTTTCATTTGGAGGTCTTCGTCAAACATGACTCCCAGGTTGCGAACCGTCCTGGCTGCCACTATGGGAGCATCCTCTGGTCCGAACCAAAATTCGCCCATTAGTTGTCTGGACAGTTTCGCTGCACCACAGTACAGCAGCTCTGTTTTCCCCGCACTAAGCTGAAGGGAGTTAGCCCATGGCCAATCTGAGATCTGCCCCATACACGCCTGAAAGGAACTCATGGATATTGCATGCTTTCCTTTGATGGAAAATAACAATTGAATGTCATCGGCATAGTTGACAACGTCAATCCCGAAAGATTTTATGATAGGGATCAAGGGGCTAAGATAAAGGGCCTTTTGTGTCCGGAGGAGCAGGTGCTTTATATCAATCTGCTGGAACTATGGATGATTCAGCTGGCATTCAAGGCCTTTCTCCCCTCCTTTCAAAGTCGGTCCATCTAGATCTTGATGTACCATAAAATAGTGATGTGGTATGTGAACAAGCAAGGGGGGGTAGGGAGTCAACTCCTTTGCCTTGAGGCATTGAAGTTGTGATCTTAGGCACACAATCAGTGGATCTGGTTAGCAATGAGACCTCCGTGGGGTCTCTGAATGTCAGAGCTGACAGCCTGAGCCGGCGTTATCTTGCCAATCACAAGTAGTATCCTCTGCCGCAGAAAGTACAGGACAAGTGGGGCACTCTTCAGGTGGAAAATCCTGAATGCCAGCAGTTGTGTGCCCTCCAGTATCCGTTAAGAGGAGCCTTCGTGGCCAGGTTTCAGTTGAAGTGTAACTTTCAGCTTCACTACGCATTTCCCATTATTCCCTTGACTTCTCAAGTTCTGAAGAAGGTTTGCCAAGACCGGGCCCAAGTAATTCTGATTGTCCCAGATTGGTCAAAGGAGGATGTGGTATGCGAACCTTCAGCGCTTCTCCCCATGTCCCCCGCTCAAGGTGTCATTCAGACTGGACCTTCTCTCGCAGTCGTAGGGAATGGTACTGCACCCCAATTTCTGAGGCCTCCACCGACATGCTTGAAGATTGAGCTAGGACATTTACGCTCTTTTCAATTGCCTCCCAAGGGGATGGACCTAATTCTGTCAGCTCGTCATACCGCCACAAAATTGTGTATTCTGGAAGATGCACAGTTCTGTTCTCCGTGCGCAGAGAACAATGTGAGCCCTTTTCAGACCATTTTGACCCAGATACTGTAGTTCACACTCTCCTGAGCTCAGAGGGTGTGTGCTATAGGTACTGGAAAGGGGAACTGGCTTCATTGTTGGCATTCATCTGTCACCCAGATCAGTCTTCCTTGTTCATATCCCCTATTGTGATGCGATTCCTGAAGGTGTTGACCAATCTGTATCTGCCATCTCCCTTTGTTATGCCCCAGTGAGACCTCTCTTATTTTGACTTTTTTGAAGAGGTCTCTGTTTGAGCCCCTACACAGTTGTCCGTTGCAGTTGTTATCAATGGCACAGTTTTTTTGGTGGCCTTCACCTAGGCGAGGTGAGTCAGTGAATTGCAAGCCCTGAGAACCCACCCACCATTCAGAAACGTTTTCCCTGACAAATTGTTGTTGCAAACCAGGGCTGCCTCCCTTCCTAAAGTGGTGACACTCTTTCATCTAGACTAGTCCATTACCCTGTCAACCTTTTTCCCCATGCTCCATCCCACGAAAGAGGATGAGTGGCTTCACAGGATCTAAAGCTGGCTGTAAGCTTCTACCTGTATCCCACTAAAGATGTGCAACTGGGTGACCAGTTTTCATGAGGTATTGTGGTTTCATGAAAGGCAAAGCGGTACAGAAGTGAATACTGTCTCAATAGATCATTCTTTGCAGCAAGACTTGTTATAATCTTGCCAAGAAAAAACTCCCATAAGGAATTAGGTTTTATTCCACCCAGAAACATATCATCGTTCTCCGCCCTTGCTAGAGGGGCTTCGATCACAGAAATCTGAAAAGGCAGCTACATGGGCATCCTTAAACCCTTTCTCCAAGCTTTATTAGATTGGATTCTGAAGTGTGTATTGGTGGCCCATTTGCCAGATCTGTCTTGCAAGACTTCCTCATTCAACCACCCATAGAAGGGTACTGCTTGGGATTCCATTCTATGGGCGAGGAATGTGCAGGTAAAAGTATTCATCAGAAGAAGAGAAAGTTTCTAACCTGCGGCAACGATCTTTCTAGTGGATACTCTGTTTAGCTGGATATTCCTCACCTTTCCTGCCCACCTCGCGTTTATTGAATGTTTTACAAGGAAATATTAATAAGGTTCCAATTCAAGTTTAGTACTACATTATCATTGTTTCATGGCAATCCATCAACTCGCCTTAAAGGCTCGGGAAAAAGGGTGGAAGCTGATGCTGTTGCGCTGGGTTGTGCACTCTATGGCTTAAGTGACATGATCAGGCATCACTATGCAACCAGCGCCCCCTCCCAGCATCTTTTGAGCTTTGAAGTTTCCATACGCGGTCTGATGTTTGTGATGATTCTGCAGGTAGTTAGAGTATTCACCAATAAGATCGTTACCACAGCTAAAGAACTTGTTCTTAAGTGCCAAAAATGTTTGGGAAGGTAATTGCATTTACAAACACATTATTTCCTCATCAGGCCCAAATTACTACTTTCGCATATTTCGTTTTGAGATAGGTTTTGTGCTTTTCATAAGCGGTCCTATTTGCAAAAGTAGGTGAAATGCCCTTTTGAGGTAGGCACCCTCCCAGGAAACAGTCACAGAATGACTCCTGTCATTAAAACGATTACATCTTATTACGGGTGGGAACCAGGAGAAAATTCCCTATTTTATGGGAGTTTCTGCATGGATAAAAATAATCTCCCTGTGGAGAGACATAAAAAAGGTTTATGTGGGCAATTGCACAATTGGAATTGATGTATTCGTGGTAATTCTGTACGCTTTGGTGTTAGGCATGTGACTGCTCATGAGAAACAAAAACTGTCACCTTTTTGCAGGAGTTCCTATATGGGAGCAAATTTCTGTATTTTTTCTCTGACTTTTGAAATTCTGCTCCACGGCCCAAAGGCTCATTCATATACCTTCTTTGTATGTACAAAGAACCTTCTTTCCCATGTTGCTTCCTGTTGCGATCTACCATGACCTCCATGTTTTATAAATGGCCCCTGAGACAGAAAAAATATCCTTTCGTCATTCAGAAGCTAATAATTAGAGTTTCATTAAATTGGGTAGCATTAACACCTATTCCACATAGTGTATTCAATTTTGGTATGAAATACTGCAAACATATGTTGTGATTATTGCTATAAACCACAACCATATTGCTGTTATTATTCATTGGTTTATGTATTACCAAGGATTTGAGAATTCAAAGGTTTCACTGTATACACATTGGAGGACCGTCACACAGAGAGACTCGCATTCACAATACCACCTGTACACCATTTTGTTATATAAATGAACACCAGTTTTCATCCTGTCACAAAGTGACAGCTGTTTTCACAAGTTGTTGGCAGGAGAGAGTCAAATAAATAAGATTATCAGATTTATCATGAGTAAGAGTTTATCACAGTAGATTATGGTGTGGTACCTTAGCCAGTGGGAATGATTATGGTGGGGAATGATATAGACATTTTAAGATGACGTTCTTGATTTCTACTCTATCCAGCAGACATGATTCTCCTTAAACAGATGTGTAGTCTGTTGGTGAAGTAAGGGTGCTTATAACATAGTAATGCATCATCTCTTGTATATAATGTGACCACATTTGTTCAAAGGGAGTTATTTTATTCCTGATATGGCTTTAATATAATTGTTTTTGTATTATGGTTGAAATGGTTATGTTATGGTTGAAATCAGTTTTAAGAATTAAAACACATATTGTTGCTTGTACACCAATGGATATATATTAGATTTAACAAAAACTACCAAGTAATGTGAACACCAATGCAAAATGTTAGCGTCAAATTGTAGAATGTTTGAGATAAGAAATGCAAAGTGCAAAGTAAAGTGTTCGTTAACAAATATTAGTAGCTTTATCAGAGCTTGTACCCATGGAGCTTGCTGCCTTGTGACTGTAGAAGTGTATCGAGGTCAGTTCTTAATACTCAATTAAGTAAGTATTTTAACTATCCCATGTTGTATTCTTGAATAATACACTAGGAAAGCAAGCAGTCTGTCCTAAAAGTTGGTGTGCAAGAACATTTGATGATATACTTATCTTGATAACCAAGCATCTAGTTCGCCCCATATAAAACTACACACAATGTGTCTACATTTTGGTTACTTGTTAATAAATTAGTATTATTGTTTTTCTTTTTATTCTAGGTTGTGGTTTTTCAAAGATATACCAATCGGAGCACCGTTCCCATTGAGGCAAAATATGTCTTTCCTCTGGATAGCACAGCAGCTGTGTGCGGATTTGAAGCTTTCATCAATGGAAAACATATTATAGGAGAGGTATTTCGATTCATATTTGTCCTTGAGCACTGCCCTGGTTTTGGTCACTTCAGGGTTTGGCCTGCACGTGGCTGTGGAAACAGGGACATCTTAAGGATTTTGGGGGCCCTGGGCCAAACGTGTTTTGGGGGCCCCTGTTTGGGACAATTTTTAATTCATGATCCAATTTCAGCTCTTTCATGCCCTCTTTGGCCAAGTCACTGAAAGTGCACAGACACACCCATTCAAATTCTAAATGTGTTTACACCTAATATTCAGTGATCGTGATGTGTGTTTTCAATATTGTAACACAGCAGCAGCTCACTAATATTACTGGAAATTATTACTGTGACACCCTCACATTTCTTATATGTGAGGTCCTGTTTTGACCTAAAAGACACTTTTATATGAACACTGCTTGAAACTTAAACAATAATTTCTCTGCAAAATGTCTGTAACAGACTCACACATCACCCACATTAAAAGTAAATGAAAGGAAAGGCTGCTTGCCTTACTTAACGTAGATTCAATGTACTAGCAAAGCTTTTGGCAAATAGACTGGCACAGGTGGTCCCCTCCCTGGGTCACCATGACCAAAACGGGTTTGTACCCTCGAGAAGCACCTCCTTAAACCTTCGGTGCTTCTTTTCGATTGCCACGTATTCGCAAACCCAATGGCCAAGAGCAGGCTACCTCATATTTGACCTGGAGAAGGCATTCGACTCCCTGGAGTAGGGAATCCCATTTGTCGCACTAGACGAATATAATCTGGGGGAGTCTTTTCTCAACATGGTGAAGCTACTGTATAGTGCCCCTACTGTGAGGGTTAAAACAGGCCCCTACATATCCGGCCTCACGGAAGTCCGCAGAGGGACTCGCAGGGCTGCCCGCAGTCTCCATTGCTCTTCGCACTGGCGATTGAGCCACTACCGGAAGCAATACGCACGGAGAAACCAGATGACATTGCACTAGGAGACGGCACACACACAATATCTATGTACGCGTACTATCTTCTACTATACATAAGAGACATCCACTGCATCCCACAGGGATTAGCAAACATACTGGAAAACTTCACTTCTATATCAGGACTATGTGTAAACGTCACTAAATCCTGTCTATATCTCTTCAGTGAACAATGTGGTGACCCAGAGTATGTGCTCGACGGAACACGTGTCCGTTGGTGCGCATACACATCCCGCTACCTGGGCATTCGCATATACAGAAGCCCAAAAGACTTGGAAGATGGCAACCTGGGCAGAGCACTGACCGCAGTCCACTTCCAGATGGCGTTTTGGGACATGCTCCCACTATCAGTGACAGGGAAAGTGGCCATAGTAAAGATGGTAATACTGCCCAGGTTTTTGTATTATTTCACAAATCTCCTACACTACATCCCTTCGTCCTTCATCCGGCCCCTCGAAAGATTAGTAAATGATTTCATATGGGGAAAATCTAGACACAGGAGGGCGATCAGCAAACTCTACTTACCGGTGACCAGGGTGGCCTGGCAGTTCCACACTAGGAAAAGTACTACTTAGCAGCCCAAATACAATGGGTTACAAGATGGTTTGCGTACCGCCACAGTGGAGATACAGCAACCACACAACCCTCCCTACCGATCACGGAGCTAGCGGTAATATTCCAGCCATGTTCAAAAGCCATGTCGCCGGACTCACTACTGCTGAATGTGGCCTACAAGAGCTTCCATAGAGCACTGTATATCACCCGCAAAACCACACCATACGCTCCATAAGCATCCCTCAGGCATCACACAGCGGCAAACCTATCGGCCCTCTGCCAGCACTGGGAGGCAGACATAGGACGCCAGCTCACAGACACGGAATGGGCCTCGGTATTGGCGAGCTCAACTCAGGTTCCAAGGAAGGCGCACCTGCGACGAATACAATTCTATATCATCCCTGGAGTATACCTCACACCAGCGAAGATCAATCAATACTTTAGACGCCAAGACACCAAAGGCCCCAGATGTATGCATTTAGATGCGGACTTGCTACATATGCTATAGGAGTGCCCCCCATTAACAGAATATTGGTCAGTAGTAGCTGACGCGCTAGCGCACTGCACAGGTCGCACACTCCTGTTTGAATGGCACGTATATTTTCTACATTTATAACATAGAAGCCGCAACAATAAAACCACGTCTAGATTTTTAGATCTAGGGTTTGCAGTAGCAAAAAGGCTAATCACAAAAAGATGGAAGGACCCTGACCCGCCGCTCATAATAATGTGGAGACGCTCCATGCTAAACTGGGTCAAAGCAGAAAGCACCGCACTCAGATGCGAGGACATGCTTGGGATCCGCAAGATCCCCCTCGCTGCAAGTTGGGATGAAATCCTAACCGCACTGACCCACACACAAGGGAAAGCCATGCCCTCTCAGCCTCCTGTAGATGATACACCTCAAGAGCGCATACCATAGAGGAGAGCACGCGGGATGGAGAAGCGGAAAGGAGTGAGGTAAAGTATTCCAACCCACCGAATAAGTGCAACCATGAGCATCCCTCTGCCAAGCTAGCAGCCAGCGCCAGAGCACAAATGACAGACATTAATGCCAAGATAGTTGCTCCCAGGGAACCTGAACGCAAGCCTCACAGTTGAGATCCCTAACCTGTTAAGCATTATTTTGCCACAGTTTCGTTAACACCCCTCCTCCACAGTTATGGAGCACATCGTGACAAATGCAGGCACAGCACAGTTGCACAGCGTAAAACGTATTAGGAACATCATCACTGACACCACAGACATATACCCAAGACAATGTGCCTGACGCCAGGCAAGATACAAAAGATGTAATATCAGAAATATCCTTCTTTTTTTGTCAGTTATTGTTGCGTGTCTCAACTTAATAAACCAATGTGTGCCTGGTATGTGTTTATTATGAAGAAAAAACGTAATAAAACCAGTTGTAAAAAAAAACGTAAATGAAAGGAAAACAGTACTTAAAACAATCTGTTTAAGAATTAGGTCAAGGTCATCAGGGAAGGACTAGCTGCAGAACAGAGCTGGCTCTATCAGGGGGCCCCCTGAATGGCTGGGGCCCTGGGCCAGAGCCCACTTTGCCCATGCCTTAAAACGTCTCTGTGTGGAAAATGTGTTTTCCTAGTGAGAAACGTGCAATTTGGAAGAGGTCGGAGTTTTCTAGCTGTTGGAAAAGAAATTCAGAGCTCTAATCCAGACAATCACATTTCCTAGACAATCCAACATGTAATTGACAGGATTCACGAGTCATGACTTGAAAGTTAAAACGTCAAGGAAACACAAAGACATTAATCCTTTATAACCCGTTAGGCAACTTTTTAAAATGCTTGTAACTCAAAAACTATTGATTTTCACCCAAACAAACAAAAGCACGCTTTCTGAGTAAAGTTCTACTTTCATGCCAACTTTGCTGTAAATTGATTTAGAGGTTCGAGCTGTTGAAAAGTGCAACATTTCCTATGGGAGCTAAAATGGAAAAACACTTTTTTTCACCCCACATCCCTAACTTTTTCCCCCACCTTGGATGTTCAGGCATGCCACAGCTTAGCTGACTAAGATAGTAGATTTGACAAATTTCTTGAAAATCCATCCCATGTTATAGGAAACCACAAAATGGCTTTTCAGTGGAAAGTGCATCTCTTCCATAACTGCACAGTGGTAAATGGAAAAAAAAAATAATATATATATATATATATCTGTAGAGACTCATGCTTAGCATAAGCCTGCCATCTACTGTTGGGCTCGAAAGTGTGGCAGTTGTTTTTCTTCAAAGAAGTATTTTTGAGTTACAAGGTATCGTGACTCTTCCTCTTACTTGTAGTGCACATGGTCATCGACTCCATTGCGAGATAATTTTTTCCACTGTCAAGTTCGGTCGTGTGCTCCTCTGCTCCAGTCGACGCCGTCATTAGGATTCTTTCTAATACTGTCTGTATTGATTTCAATCGAGCTTTTATCACTAATTATTGAAATATCATATTAACACTGAACTCGTCCGGGGGACTTGATTCGATTGCTCGCTTTGGGGCGGAAATTCTCTTAACACATTTTTTCTAAAACACAACAAAGAGTTGATGGAATAGACAACTTTTAAATTTTGTCTGTCGTGTCACGCAAAATTTCCACACACAGATTTATACAAGGTGTGTAATTCCTGTTTATCTCCTGATCATCAAAAAGAAAATTGTGATGCCTGAAGATCGTTCCAATCAAAAAAGACTTTCAGAGATCTCAAAGCCAGAAGACTAGAAATGTCTCAACGCAGCATCGAAGACACGCCGGACATTTTTGTTTCAGAGGAACTGGAAACAGAAATGGAGGCACATCTGTCGGTTGCAGATGGGGGTAACTTCTCTCCAGAACAGAGCTCTGACTCGGATTCAGAACAGGATACTATCACATCAGGGCAAGAAACTTAATTAGCTCTATCTGCCTCCACCCAAATAACCAATACCCCAAAAGTCTGCTGTTGGGCCACCACTTCCTACGGTCCATGTTTGGCATCAACTGGCTGATTCCAGAATGTCTGGCCTCGGTTCAGCTCTGAAGAAACAGCCTAAATTGCAATTTCTCGATCCAAAACACCCCATATCAGAATCAACTCGACTTTCTGTATCGAGACAATCTAAAGCAGAAGCTTTATCTACTGAATCAAAATCTCATCCGAAAAAGCGACCAGACTTTACATCAAAAAGATGACTACAGAACTGAAACACTCGCCACCTAATGTTGCTGGAGAGAAATTGGGTCGGAACCGAAAAAACAAACAGTTGCACATTCTCCAGAAACTGTACAGCCACGAGTTGAGAAACTGCATCAGGAGCTGGATTCTCAGCAAAACACTTTGATTCACCCTGATTCAGGAAGAATCCTCACCAGGCCCCCTCAAGAACATGTACAACCAGCAAAAAGACAAATTTCTTTTCAAGACACAATAGATATTCATATTGCTGGCAAAAAGAAAAAGAAGTAGGATAAAGCTACTAGTCCACTTCTCTTTAGCCTTCTGCCAGTCCCAGACATTCAAACTCCATCACCACAACAGTCACCAATTCATGACACTGTAGATTCACCAGAGGAATCACTACATTCTTTCAGAGGAGATGGGGGTGACGATGACCAGCATTCTTTACCTCCGCTAGACATCTGGGGGGGCATTTGACACAGTCCGACCAGATAATACTGATCTTTATCCATCCAAACCTTTTCCTCCTGATGACACCACAACTTACCATGACCTTATCAGTAGAGCATCTAATTTTCATAAGGTAACACTACACACTGAGACATTAGAAGATGACTTTCTATTTGAAACTCTTTCTTCTGCTCAACGTTCCACACATTATCTTCACATGCTTGAAGGAATGCTCAGACATACCACAGATGTTTAATGACCCAGTTAGATCTAGGATTATAGCTCCTAGGGTAGATATAAAATTTAAACCTTCCCCAGCAGACCCTGCATACAATCAGAGTCAACTCACACCAGACTCTTTAGAAGTGTATACTGTTCGTAAACGAGCAAACTCTCAAACAACTGATGAAGCTCCCCTACCAGACAAAGAGGGAAAACGTATAGATGCAGCGGGAAAAGGGGTAGCAGCACAATCATCCAACCATTGGAGAATTGCCAACTTTATCGGTCTTTTATCACGTTGTGATAGGGCACACTGGGACGAAAGGGAAGAAAATCTACAATACCTCCCAGAATAACGTAAAAAAGGGCATACCAAATTGCATCAGAGGGAAAACATATCTCCAATACAAATATAAGATGTACCCTTGATGCTGCTGACACAGCTGCTAGAGATATAAATACCAGCCTTATACTAAGACAAAATGCCAGGTTAAGGGTATCTGGTTTTAAACCAGAAGTACAATAAAATTTACTAGCCCTTCCATTTGATGTGCACAGGTGGATACTCCCTCAAAAAAATTAAAAAGACAATGAAAAGCAAAAGCAATGGGAGCCCTCTAGACACAATCACAATGGGGTTCCTTTTGTCACTTCATATCGTGGAGTATCTGAAACAACCTCCACTGAGACATCGACCTCCTATAATCAGACACAAAATCAAGCATCCTCTCCTAGAGGATAATTTAGGGGACCCCATTGAGAAAACAATAATAGAGGTAGAGTTAAAGGAAGGGTTTAAAACCTCACCAAGCCTTGACTCGCCCACCATTCACCCGATCACACAACACCTGTCGGGGAAAGACTACAACAGTTCCTTCCCGCATGGATAAGTATCACATCCGATCAATGGGTGTTAGATATTATCCAACATGGTTATTGTCTGGAGCCCACTTCAACACCTCCAATTATTCCACTGCGCACCCACAAATTATCACCAGACCGTCAAAAGCTGTCACAAGAGGAAATTCAAGCTCTATTGAACAAAGCAGCAATATAATTACTGCCATTACAACCACAAGGGACAGGGATTCCCTTTACTTCCTTATACCCAAAAAGGATGGAATTCTACGACCCATCCTAGACCTCAGAACTCTAAACCATTACATCCTTTTAGAACATTTTCATATGGTTACTCTTCAGGACGTCGTACCAATTGTCCAACAGGAAGAATTCATGACTGCATTAGACCTATAAAATGCATATTTTCACAATCCAATTCACCCAGCACACAGGCAATACCTTAGGTTTGCTTTCAATGGACAACACTTTCAGTTCAAAATGCTTCAGTTGCAAAGACAAAACAAACACATTTTTCCATATTTAGACAACTGGCTTATCAAAAGCAACACATATCACAAATGTTTGCAACATACACAAACAACAATAAATCTACTGCACCAACTTGATTGTACAATCAATGCAGTAAAATCACACCTGTATGCTCCCCAGATACAGTCTTACTTGGAAGCCATCCTAAATTGTCAAATGGGACTAGCTTATCCAAATTCAGCCAGTATCCAAACTTTCAAAACCTTGGTGCCACAGTTTCAGCCTCAAAAACAAATATCAGTGAGAACAGTTATGCGTCTCCTAGGGACCATGGCATCATGCATAGCAATAGTACCTCATGCTCCCTCTATAACAATGCTTAACACAACAATGGTGTCAAGCAGAGGGTAAATTAGAGGATCTAGTGTTGATCAGGTGTCAAGCTTGCCACTCTTTGCAATGATGGAACTCCAAGAATCTGTTACAGAAATGGCCTTTTATAGACCAAATTCCGCCAGCAATCATAACAACAGATGCATCAATAACTAGATGGGGAGCGCACTCCCAGAAAATGACTTTACACGGGCACTGGACACACAGTCAAATCTCTTCTACTTATGAACCACCTAGAGCTGCTAGCTGTTCGCCTAGCGATAAAAGCATTCCTTCCTCACCTCACAGGCAAAGTAGTCTTAATCAACAGACAACATGACTGCCATGTATTACCTGCACAAATGGGGGACCAGATCTCCACAGTTGTCTCTCCTAGCACATAAATCTGAAAGTTTGCTCTACAACACAACATTCAAGTGTGCTCACAGTACGTACCAGGAGCAGACAACGACTTGACGGATATCCTCAGCAGGACACGCCAACAAGTCCACGAGTGGGAACTCAATTGACAAGTCCCACACCCATTCTTGTAACAATGGGGAAAATTGGACATAGACCTATTTGCAACACCACAGAACACAAAATGCCAAAAGTTCCCCTCCAGGTTCCGTCACCCATAGTTCAAAGGCAATGCACTATGGATCAATTGGTCAAGTATATTTGCTTACACTTTTCCACCTCTCCCCCTGCGTCCATTTGAAATTCACAAACCAAGACAAACATTCCTGACACTAATCCTAGTTGCTCCCACATGGGCCAGGCAACCATGGTACACAACTGTACTGGAGTTGTCAGTAGTCTCACATAATCTACTACCGAACAGACAAGACCTTCTCACTCAGAACCTAGGAGCAGTAAGACACCGAGACCCCAGATCTCTCAATCTTGCAATTTGGCTCCTGAGGTCTTATAATATGGATACTTAAATCTACCACAAGAATGTATGGATATCCTAAAAGAAGCAAAAGGACCCACAACACTGGAATGCTATGCAGAAAAGTGGAAACACTTTGTTCATTAATGTCACTGAAAAGATATTGATCCACTAAATGCATCAGTTCAAAACATTCTATGTTGCCTGCTTCACTTACAAGCTGCAGGGCTATCTTATACTTCTATAAAAATACATCTTACAGCGTTAGCTGTATACTTCCAAAATAGAGAGCAGACTTATATATTTAGAAGTCCCCTTATTAAAGCTTTTTTTACAAGGCCTTAATAGTCATTCCACCTAGAGCTCCACCCACACGGGTGTGGAATCTTAATATTGCGCTAACAAGGTTAATGGGTTCACAAATTGAACCATTGCGCACGTCTACTACAATTTTTGTCATGGAAACTTGCTTTTCTCATTGCAATTACTTCACTCAGAAGAGTAGGAGAAATTCAAGTACCAATTCTAGAGGAACCATTTTTCTAAGTACATAAAGACAACGTAGTTTTGAGAAATTAATCTAAATTTCTATCTAAGGTAGTATCACAATTTCACATGGCTCAATCCTTATCAAGTGTCAGCACACCCCAGTGTTTACATAAAGTACTATACACTCTACTGTTCCATTCACTATATGTAGTAATGTACCTTACTGTATTGTCTTCTCCAGATTTATCCTTGCTTTTGTCCTTCAGAAGTTCTTCTCTCTTTATTTTCTGGGCCCTTCTCTTAGCTCTATCTATACTACCCAAGACATAGCCCCGTTTGACAAACTTTTGTGTAATGTCGTCTGGCTTTTTCTCATATTCTTTTTGTTCACTGCAGTTATGTTTTGCACGTAAAAATTCCCAGTCAAGAATATTGTCTATTTGTCTTTTCAAATGCCCTGATTCTGCATGTAAAATAGAGTTAGCTGCTGTAGACTTCCTATGCAATTTTGACTCTAGGTGTCCATTCTTGAAATATAATTCCAAATCTTGAAAAAGATACACTCTTTACTGAACTCTAAGATGAGTGTTATGTTGTATTCATTATCATTCAGGTAAATATATATATATGTATTTATATATATTAGTAATGTGAAAATGTAAGGTAAACTTTTAAACAAACTCACTGCAGTTCAACTGTTAAAGTTAACTCGAATAACTATAACTTGTGCCCTAAAGTAACTGTAAGTTGCACCCCACCATCCAATGTTGTTAAAAGTTATGTAATTTCAGATGCATCAGTGATGTCATGTAACATGTCATGAGTGATGTAATATGGTATTTAAGTAGCGTGAATGGCAGTCCTGTAATTTATGGTTACTTTAGGGCACGAGTTATAGTTACTTGAGAGAACTATAACTAGTGAATTTTACTGGTTTTGTTAATTTACAATGGTCATTTTAACTGACATTTACATAACTATAGTGTCCTGTTAACCTTTGTGTTTTATAGTGAATTTCTAAGGTTTAAAAAAAATGTAAAGTAACATATTTTCACAATTTCTAACTATAATGTCACTTGAACCTTGTTTTTTTTCCCAGAGAAGTTCATTTTTTTTAACCAAAAAGTAAGATGTCCATCGCCTTGCACAGATGCATAAATACACCATATCAATTTATATCTGCAAGGTTAAAATGCCATTCTTATGACCAATGTCTACATATAATCATGAAGCCCCAATGGAGTCACCAATAGACCAACCCATTAGCTAAGATTAGTACTTTAACCCTTATCAAATTTTCCGATTTCCTGAATCATCTATAAAAGCTCTAATATAGATTATCTTCAAGAAGAACAGGGCGACTCTGTAGCATACTCTAACGTCACCTAATTCATACAAAAATGTAAAAGCCACCTGGTGATAAATAATTCTTTTTTGTAAAAAGAGTGGTTTAAGAAGGGATATCCTGGGGGTCAAATAATTGTTTTTTAAAAGTGCTATATGCTGAGTGGACTGATCTGATCGGTTATCACAGGGACAGTTCCTAGTAAATGTGCCCCACCTCTCATTTTTCGGGAAAGCAGTCAAATGCTGGAAAATAACAAGATGGAAACAGGTATCTGTTCTGTGCAATATTAACTATCATAAGGTACACTTTGCATTCTAACTCCTCATTCCATACTCTGTACCGCCCTACTGTAACCTTGGGGAGATCTAACTTGTTTCCTCTTCCTATGACAGACTTCTAGCACATGCTCTCTTATGTCTATTTTTTGAATACCTTAAAATATCCTCTGGATGAGACCACAGATCCCCCTCTGCCTGGTCCAGTCCCAGTAAGGTCTGTTTTATGTTATGTAATCATGGGATACTATTCATCATATCTAAGCCCATGCAGTCCTTAAGGATTAAGTAAAATGTGCCTATAACATTTTGGGTCGTTTCTAGAACCCTTCTTAAAAATCGGTATAATTAGTTTGATTGACCAGGTAGGGAGTATAACCCTGCTCCTGCTGCATTAAGAACCTTGGTTAGAAAAGGAGCCCATAAATTTGGCTCAGATCTATACACGTCCATTGGGACCCCATCCTGTCATGCATCCTTACCCTTTGGGCTGTTGTTAATAGCCCTAACTACCTCCTCTATGGTAAACGTTATACTGGTGAATAGCTCGCCTGCTCGGGGGGTGTGGTCTGCAGCCCAAGATGGTGGTCGAGCTCCGGGCCGGGGCCTTACATCCGTACAAATATCCGACTCTTCTCACCTTGGCGGACGGTGAACGGAGAGCAGCCGGCGGCGTTTCCGGCCTTCCCCGGGCCTGGTGCACGCTGGAAGCCGCGGACTTTCCTGGGGCCTGGCGGGGCTGCGGAGGTGCCTTCTGGAGGCGGCGCTCACGAGAGGTCCCGGCTCTGGGCCGCACAGGAGCATTGCTGAGCGGAGAGGTCCCGCTACCGCTGGACGTGCGGGGCGATGAAGGGGAGCACTGATGCAGCTGGGACTGACGTGGAGAGTTGATCCCCCGCTGAGGCGCTGAGTGGCCGCGTTGCGCGACGGGACGGGGGCGGACCCTGGGCAGTACATACCGGCGCACACCGGGCGGTGCAGATCTCCAGACGTGGCGGGAAGGGGTTATCCAGTGACCCCCTCCCCCCCCCCCCCCCCCCCCCCCCCTCAGTACGGCTGAGGAGAGCTGGTGAGGAGTGCTACGGACGACGCTGTGGATGCCGTGGTTGATGTCTGGGGTTGCTCCCCCCCCCCCCCCGCTTCCCGAGCTGCTGCGGAGGGCTCTGGAGGAGCGGCCTGTCGCCTCCAGGATTGGAGGTCTGGGCAGGAAGCGCTGATTCTTTTATGAGGGCCCTGCTGGTTGCCACTGTCGTGGGGGGGCCCTGCCCGGACCGGCGATACCTGGTGAGGACAAGTAATTAGGAGTGAGCTGGGCCTGCCATGACGCCGGTGGTCGGGGCCTTTCATCGCAGGAATCTTGCTGTTTCGAGGCCCGCTTAGACTGGATGCCTCGGGAGCGACACACGGCCCTAACTGATGCCCGTAGTTCTGACCCGGGACTGGGGCGCTCGTGGGGGCGCACTGACCTGCGAGGGGACAGCTGCCGTGGCCTGTCGGGCTGCCTGGGTAGCCTCTGGGCGTGAACTGTGTGGCTCCCTTCCTGCTGCCTCGGGCTGTTGCTTGGAGGGCGACGCCAGTTGCCAGTCGCACCACACTGCTGGCTGAGTGGTGACTGCAGATACACAATCGCTGCTGGGTATACCTTCCCGGGCCCTACTACGCCATAGGCTATGGGAAAAGGAAGGCCTAGGTTGCTGCTGCGGTCTGGAGGAGCAGGATCTTTCACACTGCCATCAAATCACGCTTCTACCATGTCCCGACAGACGGAGGGAGCTGAGGAGACCATTGTGTCTGGGGACAAGCTGGACATGATTCTGCGGGAGATCCGCGACTCCCGTTCTGTGATGAAAGTGCAATTAGGCATAATTTCGGTGGATCTCAACTTGCTCAAAGATGATCATAAAAAACTGGCAGAGAAGGTCCGAACAACGGAACAGAAGGTAGACACCATGGTGCCCCAGGTGCAGGCCTATGACGAGGAGCTCCGACACATGCGCCAGCAGATTGATTTCCTCCAGGCGCGGGCGGATGATGCAGAAGGTCGGGCACGTCGGAACAACATCCGAATCGTGGGTGTGCCGGAAGGGACGGAAGGATCAAGGCCCACGGAATATATTGAGAACTGGTTAAAGACTGCTGTGGCCCCCACCGGACTGTCTGTACGTTTCACAGTGGAGAGGGCGCATCGGGTCCCTACACGTCGTCCAACCCACGTCCCATCCTGGCCAGGATTTTAAATTACAGGTATTGGGATCATCTACTGCAGGCGGCAAGGGATAATGGCCCTCTACAGATCGACAATGCTAAAGTTTCGATATTTCCAGATTACATATTGGCCGTTCAACGCAGAAGATTTTCCTTCATGGAGGTGAAGACGCGGGCTCGTGCAGCGGGCCTGTCCTTTGCCTTACTGTTCCCTGCAAAGCTGAAAATCCTTTATGAACAACGTTCCCTGTTTTTCGATACCCCTGACACTGCGTGGGAGTGGCTGGACAAGACGTTTCCCGCTGTGCAACCCGTGAGGCACATGGACTCCTCACTGCCCAAGACAGAACGCCCCTCTCGGAGGCGTAAGAAGGGTCTTCTCACGCAAAGTTCAATCTCCAATTCCTTGAGTCGTGCGCAGATACTGGAGGGCAGGCAGGGGGCTCTACACGCAGCTTCCACTTTGCACACCTCTCGCCCTGAGATTAGCTCAAGCCCGTCTGAAGGAGTGAACACGGACACCGAGTCTGATGGTAGCCTTGCATTGTTTCCTTCGGCGACCTCCCGGCTCAGCAAGGATTCGCTGGCCTCTGCAGACTCTTAGAATCACGTTTTTAGGCCTATAGGGATATGCTTAGCTTATGGTTGCTTTCCTGTTTGGCCTAAGAAGGCATAGTTCGTTGAATGCACCTTTGCCTAATGGGTAACGCGACATAGACCATGGATGCCGTTGTGACAGGTGGGAAAAGAAGAGTAGGTCCCCGGCCCGGACCACGTGTTGGGTGCTTTCATGTGTACCTTAATGCTTTTACGCGACTGTTACTCGTGTTAGCGACCTTCCCCCAATGGCGATAGCACTGGTAGTACGTGAAGAATGCTAATTTTGTTTGCATGTTTTGGTCGAACGATGTTTGGGCGTTGGACCCAGTATTGGGGTTTTGCTGATTTGGTTGTATTTATGCCGCATGGTCTGAGGTTCCGGGGGGTTTGGGTGGGATTGGGTGGGCTGGGCTGGGATCCAGGGGAGGGGGGGGTTTATTCTAACTGATGATGCCTGCAGTAAATTCTTATACCCTGGTGTCGTGGAATGTGAGAGGTATGGGTTCCATAGCTAAACGTCATAGAATAGCAGCGCAATTACATCGCTGTAAAGCCCACATAATTTATTTTCAAGAAACACATTTAATTCCTACTGAAACTGCGAAGTTGTAACGCAGATGGCGGGGGCAATTCTTTGCGACGGCCTATTCGGCCTTTTCCCGGGGGGTCGCAATTTGGATTAGGGCGGGCATCCCCTTCTCCCTTACTGAGTGCAGAGTAGATGATCAGGGCTGGTTCGTTCTTCTATTGGGAGCATTAGCTGGTAGACAGGTGGTGCTAGGGTCCCTTTATGTGCCAAATATGGACCAAGAGGCATTCTTCACACGGGTATCCCGGGCGCTGGCTGACTGGTCACATATCCCGTGGCTACTGGGTGGTGACCTAAACTCAGTGTTTGATGTTGGCCTGGACCGTTCCCATCCTCCCTTGCTTAACACGGCAGCGAGGGCGCAGGCGTTAACATTAACTCGCTGGGCGCAGGGCTAGGATTTAATAGACATCTGGAGGGCTCTGCACGCGGACATAAGGGAATATCCCTTTTATTCTTACCCCCATAAATTACACACACGCCTGGATTATTTTTTATGCTCCCCGGGGCTCTCCTCTGCTATTACGTACTGCGAGTTTCTGGGCAAGACAATATCTGATCATAATCCCATTGAAGTGCGCTTGTCTTGGGGCCCTTCCCCAGCCCCAATTCCAACGTGGAGAATGCAACCTTTACAACTAGAAGATCAGGTATATCGGGCGGCATTGTCTCTAGCTATTGATACCTTTTTTTGGAGAATGAGGGCTCTGCCTCGTCCAGGGCTATCGAATGGGAGGCCTTTAAGGTGACGGTACGTAGGGTTGCCATGGGGACACTGGTAGGATCACGGAGGGAAACGATTAGAGAACTTACGGACCTGGAGGGGGAATTGCAGGCACTGGAGGTGACGGCCCAGGGGAGTGCGGGAGGCACGGAGCCTTTACAGTCTGCCAGGATTAAGTATGCAGAGCTGTTGGAGCGCCTACGCCTGTTAGACTTTGATGCTTATACACAGCGTACACACTCTGAGGCAGACAGGGCGGGCACACTGTTGGCACGACTGATACAGCCGACGTTGAGCCCTACTCCAATCCTGGCAGTAAATACGGTGGACAATGTATTGGTTTCGTCTCAGGGCGAGATTAATGCAGCGTTTCGGGACTATTATGCTCGTTTATACGCCGCCCCAAGTGTCGATATAATGGCTCCCACACTTTCCTTCCTGTCAGAGGTTCAGCTCCCTACAGTTTCTGATACGGTGGCCGAGGAGATGGCTGCTCCGATTACTGCTGCGGAAATCCGGGTGGCGATAAAGGCACTGGCCCGCAATAAGACGACAGGCTCCGACGGCCTTCCAGTAGAATTTTACTCCACTTTTGCAGATAAATTGATACCGAGGTTGTTGCAACTCTATACTGCTTCCTTGGAGGATGGGGTTCTGCCCCTACTACCAGGGAAGCGATAGTCACGTCCTTATTAAAACCGGACAGGGCACCGACTGATCTTCTGTCTTATAGGCCACTCTCTATTCTAAATACAGAATATAAGATTCTCAGTAAGGTCTTGGCGTCGCGACTCCTCCTACTTCTGCCTGGCTTGATCCATACGGACCAATGTGGATTCTTTGAATATCCGCAGACTTCGTGCCTTGATGCATGCGGTATCCGATTCTTTCCCTCTTGCTGGCTGCTTGTCCTTGGACGTGCGCCAAGCTTTTGATACCCTCAGCTGGTCGTATATGCTAGCGGTGTTAACTAAATTTGGCCTGCCCCCGTCCTATTGTGCATGGGTTAAATTGCTGTACACTTGTCCCACGGCACGTGCTAAGACAGGTAGGACCATCTCTTTCGCCTATTTATTATCCCGGGGTACTCGGCAGGGCTGCCCCTTATCCCCCATGCTTTTTGTGTTGGCCCTGGAGCCTCTTGCTCAGTACCTGCGTCAGATAATGGACCCATATGGCATTCCGCTGCGCGGGGAGCTACATTCGGTATCTTTGTACGCGGATGATATGCTGTCATATTTTCGTAACTTGGAGGCTGATAAACATCAAATAGCTGCGGCTTTTTCTAGATTCTGGGCTATATCGGGCTTGGATCTTAACGCTTCTAAGTCGGTAGCCTTCGCCTTCTACAATGTAGTTCCGCCTCCTACATTGCCATTTGGTGAATTGCATTTCCGAGTTGAGCCAATTACTTTTGAATACCTGGGGATTAATATTTACAGATCGAACGCTGACACCATAGACGGTAATGTAGTCCGCGCCATAAACTCGCTGCGCTCCCAGATTGCCTTTTGGACTTTGCTGCCTTTGACGGTGGCGGGCCGCGTGGCGGTGGCGAAAATGGTTATGCTACCCCACCTCCTTTATTATTTTGTGAACTTACCGGTGGTCCTACCAGCCTGGATTTTTAAACTGCTTGATAAGTTATTAATATCTTTGGTGTGGGGGGTGGGCAGGCGTCGATTGGCATTGGCAAAGCTACAGCTGCCCAGTGCTGCAGGAGGTATGGGGGCGCCCGATTTTAAGTCGTAATGTATAGCGGGGCAGTTACAGTGGCTGGCATATTGGCTGGCGGGTAAGAATCTATTTGAAATTGGGTACTCTCCAAACTTGTTAAAGCGAGGGCTTCTTCAGTCGCAGCTATGTCTAGGTGCACAGAGATTGTGGGACCCTCCTTACTTGTTGCGAGTCGCATTGCACTACTGGGCACAGACGAAAAGGACGGCAAGGGTACCATCTCCGTACGCCCCGAATATCCCTCTATGTGGACTGCCTACTGGGCAAGGGGTACTATCGATGATCCAGATACGAGGGTGGACTCAGGAGGGGGTGGAGACCATTGGGGACTTCTTTTTCGAGGGTCAACTGATGCAGCATGACGAGTTTGCACGTACCAACTCGGTGCCTGACACTTCATTTCTCACGCATGCTGCTGTAGTGCGTTTCATTCAAACATATTGGTACACAAATCAGGCAGAACCTCCGACTTTCCAATTGCTGAGGTCATTGCACATTATGGGACATGGCCGATACTTGGTGCGCTGGCTTTACCGCGGCTTGAGAGAACATTTGCAGATCCCACTGCTACATCTTCGGCAGAAGTGGGTCTTGATCTTGGGGTGGGATTTGGAGGATAGGGAATGGGCACAAATATTAGAGCATCCCTGGCGAGTCTCTCGGAATTGCAGCTTAAAAACGATCCAGTTGTTTATCCTGCATAAAGCATACCTTGCCCCAGCAACGATTCGGAAGATGTTCCCCACGGCATGTCCGTGCTGCAGGGCACCTGAAGCTGATTTCTTACATATGATATGGCATTGTCCACGGCTGCGGGGGTTTTGGTCAGAGGTTATTCGGGGACTGGAGGTGTTGACGGAGAGCTCACCTTGGGACGCCCTCGAGGCCTGCCTCTTAGGTTTATTCCCTCCCCCCAAAAAAGCAAAGTTGATGCGCAGATTTGTAGGGTTGGCACTAATATTGGCTAAACGTATGATAACAAAACGCTGGAAGTCTACCCTAGCGCCGCGGGTGGGCGCTTGGCGTGAGGAGGTGGGCAGATGGGCGGTAGCTGAAAGAGAGGCTTTATACCGGGAGGAGAATAGGGGACAGCGGAAGCGTCCGATTGCAATGGACTGGGCATGCCTTGTACAACAATTTAAGGCGGGGGAGGAAGTCGACCCGGCGGTAACACAAAACAGCTTGCAGGGGAGCGGTACGGTGGGGTAGTGGGAGGCGGTCTCGTGTCCGTTCATGCTCTATAAGAGTGCTGCCCTTTCACTTTCACCTCTGATATGTTCACTCTTCTTGGTCAGACCTAGAGAATATTGAACCAAATGGTGTGCCCATTGGTTAGGGGTGACTGCAGATCCAAGTCAGGGTCTGTTCCCTTTGTAAAAAGGGAGGCCTTAACAGTTCTCCAAAACAGAACACTGTCTTTAGTTTCAGCAGCCTGCATCAGGTTCACATAAGCCTTCCCCTGTAGGAATTTCTTCCTGGTCTTTATAGCATTATTATAGTTTATTCTAGCTGTCCGAACTACCTCCTTATCCCTAAGGTATTGGTTTAGGATTTTGATTCTCCTGGTCCTAGCCTTTGTGCATTCCCCATCCAACCACCCACACCTTTCCTTCCCATGAAATGTAACCCTTATTGTAAGTAATTCCTTGATAGAGTTGGATATTATTACATGGGCATCCCATCCTCCCTGTGATTGTTTTCAGGCTCCACCTCAATTAATAGTTGGTCCAAGTTCTTTGCCACCAACCAAATTCTTTATACAATCAGCTGGATTAACACCTGCCCATTTAATCCTGACACTGTTCTGCCCTACAGGGACAATGTGGACAGTTTTCCCTGAATCCCGATTCGTTGGAAGGTTGAGATCCACATTTAGGATCACTGGATTATGGTCACTAGTACAGTTAGGCCCTACTCGTAGATCTAGGATGGTTCCCTTTTTGGAATCAGTAATAGGAGTGTGATCAATATTATTACCACCGCCTCTCCCCATGAATGTAGGTAAGCGGCATGTGTCAATTGACGCACGGTGTTTGGCTACTTTCAGGTTTAATTTTAACATCCGGTTATTAAGCACTAAACTATATGGACTGTGTAAAAAGTGTACTAGGGTATTTCACTCGAGATCATGATACCCACATACTCTTTTGTACGTAGTTTGACATTCTGTGATGTTAAAATCTCCTGCCCAAAATCTGAAAGAGTTCTGGTCAATATACATTTCCAAATCTATTTCAAGTGCCTTAGCCACCTCTACTCTTGATGAAATTTATAAATGTAACGACCAAACTTGTGCCCAGCGTGAACGAGACAAACTGATTATAAGGAGACTGTAGAAAGCTCTTCTTAGTTCGAGGATCAAAACTCGTGGAAACAAAAGTCACCAAGCCCCTCTTAGACCTACCAGTCTTTGATGGGGTGGCAGGTGAATTCAAAACTACATATCTATCCTGCTCAATATTATTGAGTGACCATGTTTCCTGCAAGCAAACGATGTGCGCAGGTACCACATACATTTCCCAATACTCTGACTCCCTTTTGCCAGCAATGCCGGCAATATTCCATGTTGTCCTGGAGTCATTGATTCAATAGCCCAGGAGACTTCCTGTTTGTCTTTTTTGAAGTTTCTGGATGGCTGCTGCGCTCCCTGCAGTTTTCCACAACAGTGAAAAAATGCTTGGTGTTACCCCTTGTTCTTTTTAAAGTTAGGGCCACGGAAGGAGACACTGCGGCCCCTGCCAGCTTCCCATCCGGCACTGATAGGGGGTGCCGGCTACAATCGATAACTTTTTTTAAGTGGGTGCCTGTCTGGCATACCTACAAGAGCTAAAATCATTGGGGGCTGCGGGGGGATGGAGCGAGAGCTCCCCAGCCATCTCTTTTACTTTGGTCTCACCCAGGCGCTGGAGCTGCATTTTTCTCTGCTCCTGGCAGGAGCAAAGTTGTGTTCTCTTCCCAAGAGTGTGGCCAGCGGATAAAGCTTATATTCCCTGCCCGCACTCTCCCGGGCAGGGAACATAGCAGTGTCCCAGGGGATGGGGTCCCTGGTACACTGCAGCAGTCATCGGGCCCCAGGGGGATGGGGTCCCCAGTATTGGGCAACGGCTCGGAAAATGAGCACAATGCCCCATCATCAAAAAAGGACTGGCTTAGGGCATGAGGTTCCTGGTACTTCCATTAGGCTAGGAAAGGAGGGCCTCATGCCTCCCTCGCTCCCCAAAAAACAATTGGCCCCGGGACAAGTCACAGGCCTAAAATTGGGTCAGGGAGGACAGCTGCATGCACGCGCGCCTCCCTTCCAATTTTACTAAAAGTGGCTCCCTGGAGTCTTTAGACGATTTGGGTAGGGGGTGCTGCTTCCACCCCCCATTAAATAAACATCTACCCTCAGTGATGAGGCCCCAGAGCCTCAAAATTAGCTCGCGATCGGGCCCTTCCCTATTAAATATAACTGCCATCTTGTGCCCTGGGCCACTCCTCTGGGCCCATATTTACAAAGGAGTGGATCTGTGGTGCAGATTTTTAAAAACATTAAGGTTTTGGCCCCCCACCAGTCTTTGGGGAGAAAAGGTATCCCTATCCTGCCTCCCATATGTTTTTTTAACGTATTTTTTCAGTACAGGGGACTGAGTCCCCGAATCCTAAAATAATTGTTGCCACATATTTGTTGATGTGGTGGCAGCCAATCAGATCTTATCTTTTGATCTGTTAGATCCTCGGATCCTCCATGGCGTTAATTATATAAATATTTTGAACCTTAAAAACTACTGAACAGAATTGCACCATAACACAAAAAGCATGCTTTCTGGACCAAGATCTAGTTTTCTGCCATATTTGGTGTAATTCAGTTCAGTAGAATCTGAAGTGTCGCTGTACAATTTTTTACTCCCTTTTTGTCTCCGCCCCCTCTTGACGGACCACCCCAAACGTTTGAGCAATGAGCTAGGGTGGAGGAACTTTTTTTTAATCAAATCTATTTTTATTATTTTAAGAGTACACTCCGTGATAACAGGCATTGCATACAGAAGTTTGCAATCATGCATAAATTGTTAATCAGTACATAGGCATGTGACCACATTAGTTTAACATGCGTTCAAACTTTACTGCGAATGAGACAATGAATGCTCACTCAGGAGCTAGCTGTACTGCAGTCTGACAGTTCTGATGCAGTCTCTAAGGTGCAGTAGAAAAGCAGTGTATCAACCTCCCGGTTACTCGTGTGGTCCAATGCTGATCGTTCAGCTCGAGCAATGAAACAGATGAATTACTTACAAAGCAAAGAAACAATAACAATGGCAGCGTAAACCATTTGTACATGCGTAACTCCCTCCCCCCTTACCTTTGTCCCCACCCCTCGCCCCCCGGGGCCACTTGTGTGTTCCTCAGCCATAACCGCGCTAGTGTAGTTGCACTCGTGCCAGGGTAGGATAGGAGAAAGTGGGACCATACTATCCCGTCAGTACAGCAGCCTGTGGCATGCCTCCGCCTGCGTGGTCATTACCAACTTCCTCCTTATGTCTCATGTGGCCCTACCTTTCCAGCCGCTGTAACGTACAGAGCATCTGTTTCCAGTGGGCCGCTATAGGCTCCTTCCGCAATCAAACGCCTTCTCCAGATCTAGGATAAGGCATCCTGCTCTGGGCCACTCATGTGTGGCCTTGGCTGCCACCCTGAAATACCTCCTGAGATTCAACGACGTGGACCTCGCAGGGACAAACCCGTTCCGGTCTGCATGTACTAAGTGGGGGACCACTGGTGCCAATCGTTCCGCCAGCACTTTTGTGAGGATTTTATAATCCACGTTAAGCATCGCCAGGGGTCTATATGATCCTAAATCCGTGGGTTCTCTGTCTGGTTTAGGCGGGGAGACAAGGAACGCCTCCAGCATTGAAGGGGGCAACGATCCTTCCTCTATCACTTTGTTGTAGAGCGCGTGAAGTAACGGCGCCAAGGACTCACAATATGCTTTATAGTACTCAGCAGGCAAACCGTCCGGCCCGGCGTTTTCCCGGATGTCATTGACTGGATCGCCTCCCCAATTTCCTCTAAGGAGAGAGGTTCATTGAGTGCTACCCTATGCTCCTCTGAGGCTGTGGGCAGTTGGATAGAGTCCCCTAGAAGGTGCCTGGGGCCAACTCCTTTGGCCTTGTACAGCTGCTTATAGTGATCAGTGAGGGCCCGGTGGATTTCGCGCTGTGTATTCACCAGCGTCCCGTCCACCCTGTGAATTGCTCCTATCGGGGCACGGTGTTCCTCCTGCCGTATCAACCAAGCCAATAGGCGGCCCGTGGATGAACTTTTTTTATTGGACATTTTTGAGGCACAGTTTTCATGGTGAACAGAGCCCATACTCCAGGTTTGAAGCTCTGGATAACTTCAGGAAAAGTTACATGAAGATTCATCAAACAGTTCCAGAGTTATTAGCAAACCAAAAAAAATGCTTTCTTATGGAAACGTGGCCCTAACTATTATTACCCAGTGGCAACTTCAGCTCCTTTTTGTAGTGACTCATCAAGCTGGAACCAAGAAAAAGGGCAGGCAACAAAACATTGATTTCCCATGTTAATTCCCATCAAAAACTTTAAAAACGTAATTATACCAAATTTGGCAGAAATCTAGAACTTTACTCGGAAATCATACTTTTTTTATTTGGTGTAATTCCGTTCAGCCATTTTTGAGAAATTCACAAGAGGTGCTTGGGGTGGTCATGAACGGGTTAAAACATTCTGTATTTATGAAAAATGTGCAGCACGCCTAAAGCCATCTTAATGGAATCAAGGCTGTAAAACTTAAATAATATCTTTTAGAAATTAACAAAATGGGTCACGGGTTCTTTTTGTCATAGAACTTGTGGTTTGTGGTCTGGGAAGCTAAAATGATATCACATCCCTATGAGATCTTAGATATCGTCCTCTTTCATTTCAGTAAAACATTCTGACATATAGACTGAAATAGGCAGGTAGAAGAAGCGACAACCAAAATGGCCGCTTGGAGCAGAAGCTCCGTGCAGACCCCACACGCCATAGCCCAGAACTGCATCAAATGGCGTCCAACCCCGGCGAAAAAAGAAGAATGAGTGATCGGAAAGTACACATGAGCAGTGGAGCTGAGAACTAAGCCAGTAACCACAATACCAGCTGCTACACGATCCGGGAGCTGGCTGATAAAATGGCGGCCGCCGACTGCGAGCCCGTCCGAGCCTGCAGCAGATCCTGCCTGCCGGGGTGCGCGCGTGCCTCCGCGCCAGCCTCTACTCTGCTGTGGTGCTGTACGACGAGCGCAGCGTGCGCTCCGAGGCCCTGCGCGAGGACAGCACCGTCAGCCTGGTTCTGCGTGCCCTGCGCGGGGAGCACGGCGCGGGCACCGACGTCCGCCTGCTGCAAGGTGGGTACAAGTGGTTCCATTCTGAGTATCCAGAGTTCTGCGCAAAAACGAAAACCCCCAGCGGCATTCCTTCTCCAGATATCCCCGAGCCCGTGGACATTGGCTGCAGTTGCTGTGGCACACCTCTTCATGATCAGGGCGGCCTGGTTGAAATCCTTCCCTTTTTGTACCTTGGCAGCGCCCATCATGCTGCTCGAAGGGATATGCTCGACGCTTTGGGGATCAGCTTTGTTGAATGTCTCTTCGGACTGTCCAAATCACTTTGAAGGGCACTTTCAGTACAAAAGCATTCCAGTGGAGGACAACCACAAGACTGATATCAGCTCTTGGTTCATGGAAGCCATAGAGTATATTGGTAAGTTTGTGTTCATAAAAAATTGTAGCTACCTGCATTTATGGTTGGTTGGAGAGAAGGGTGGGAGATCATCGACCAGACCTTGATCTTAGCCCTCAACCGACCTGGATCCTGCACACTCTTCAGGACATTTACCCAGTGAACTTTCCCTCGACCACTGAGACCTTGCTACCTGACCGATGCCCGGTGGAGCTACCCCGATAGCTATAGGGGTGATGGACTGTGGATTCCCTCCTAGGCCGTCACCTACCCAGCCGGACATTGGGTAGACCTTCCTTCATCTCTCCTGCCGTTATCTCCCTCCTTCCACCTACACCCTTCCCCCTATCCGCCCTATTTATCCTTCCTCCATACTATTTAAATGTGTTTCGTATTACCGATGTAATCTGTAACTGTTTTTGATGTGTAATAATGTGATTCCTAATGTAAAGCGCTCTGATACCCACGGGTCTAGCCAGCGCTTCTAGTAACTTTTAGTAACTGAGGTAACGTGTAACTGATGTAGTTTTGTAATTTCTGTGGAACCTTATGTAAAGCGCTCTGATACCTCTGGGTCTAGCCAGCGCTATATAAAACTCTCAAAATAAAATAAATAAATAAACTGAAACATATACTTTGCAATACCAGCAGCAGCCTATCACTTACCTCGCAAGTGATCAACTTCAGCATTACCACAGAGTTCTAATGAACAACTAGAACACTAACATTTTGTGTTCAAAACAGAAGTGATGCATTCTTAAACACTATTTTCTTGGAAGGTGTTGAATGTAAAACTTTTCCTGAAGAGCAGGCGAAAGTAGATGATCATTGAGATGTTCATGCAGGCATGAAACAAGAGGGTTAAACAAGGTGTGGGATTTTAGTAATTTGAAGTATAATGTATTTTTAAAAGGCCTAAAAATAGTTGTGGGCAAGAAAACTTTGTGGAATCCATGCGAGTCACACCAACCCACAGTGCTCAGGTGTCTAGTTTTCAGAAATGCCTGGGTTTGGTGGGTTTCCCAACGTGGCAGCCAAGCCCAGGCCCATTTACCGCAACTTACTCCATTGCCACTCAGATAATTTCTTTACAATTGTCATCAGGGGTGAATCGATATAGGGTGAAATCTTGGCGCTCACCTATATCATGCTATGTGTGAATCATATGTAGATCTAGTGAGGAGCTCTAAGGAGGAGAGATTCACCCTATACCCTCCTAATGGGATCAAAACATGAACGCTATTAAGTTCCTGAGCGCACACACTAATAAAAAACCCTACAATTGTAGGTAATTATAAAACACAATCAGTATTTCTTGTTTTTCTTTATTTCTGTCTTCCTTTAGCCAGCCAACACGTGTTTCTTCGTGTAGTTATTAACGACTTCTTCAGGGCTAAAAGACACAATAAATAACACCATTCTGGTTGCTGTGTGCTTACATATTACAGCCCCACTGCACCAGTGAACATTGTGTTCTACTATATCATGTTTCATAGTGGAAACCCATGCTAACACATATATAATCATAACGTCATTGTTATTTAACCCATCTTATTTTTATCAGATTATACATTTCTCTGGTATCCATGCACAATTGTGTAACTCCATGCTGACATATTGAACGATTATACCAACATTACTGTCTACAACATCTTAAATTACTCTTAATTAGCCATTTCAATAATCTCACTGTACTGATGGGGATCAGATAGGATGTGGCACGAAATTAATTTGTCATGTGGGATTTTATACACCAGTGTATCACCCCAATAACGTAACTCTGCATAAGTTAAACATACCTTTGTAGGTTCTCACTTCCTGTTCTATCAATCCTGCAATTTCCAAATGTTATGTGTTTGTAGCCAAACATTGCATAATCCATAAACACAGTGAGTGGTCGCCTACCTTATTACCGGTTCTACGTCCGTCCCGTGTAATGTTAAGGAACTGTCCAATATTTTTATCTATGACAATGACAACAGATTATGAAATCTGTATTATCTATGCGTCCAACAATTCAACGCAAATGCAATGGCCAAATCGTACCCGTCTCAGGTTAATTGGAGGTGCACTCGAATTGTAACCTTTAAATTTACCACATCTATTCCAAGATCTGTGTGTGTCCGACAAGTCTCCTTCCTAATATGTTTCTTCCGCAAAATGGGATCTGGTGAATAAACTGTTGGTCATTAATCCACATTAATGCCCTCATCTTTATGTATTTATTGTTCACTAATTTTAAAACTCTATTTCTCATCCAGGGGATACTCATCAATAGTCATAATCTATGAATAATCCCCGCCCATGTGCGGGATCCTGGAGCATATAGAAAATACATATATATATGCATATGTGAAAACATATACATGCAGCCTAAAATGTTTCAAACATGGCAAAAATGCTGAAATTACATAGGTTTGCATTGTAGTACCCCCAACCCATAAGGAAAAAAAAGGAAGCACTAAACAATTGTCATACAATAATGCCATAAAGCAAACTTGTAATTGCAGGCATTTGCCTGTAGGCTGCAGCAGAGTACTAAGAAACAAAGAAAACTGACACCTTGCCTTTAAGGCATTAGAGTAGGGGTACCATGCCTTTAAGACCTGCAGGAGACCCCTTGCTCCCATGATGCACCACAGGTGGCAGTTAGGTCAGTTCTTTTTCCCGGCTCCTTCTATGAGGATCCTGGAGCTTGAGCTCTTCAGTTTTTTAACTGAAAGTAATTTATTTGATATTTTCTCAGAAAACTCGACATTTTCTGACTCCTGAAGGCTTATTCTACTGGATTTTTGGCCTATCACTAATTTTTTCCAGTCAGAATGCCTGCCTTATTCAGGAAATGCCCTTCCTGTGGCCATAAGATGGCACTGGCAGATCCACACTCTGTGTGTATTGTGTGTCTTCCATCCTCACACAATCCTGACCAGTGTCCCCACTGCCAGAAATTTTCCAGGCCGACTCTGCGTGACACAGAGCGCATAAAACTTCATGCCCAGCTGGAGAAGGACAGAAGCCATCATGGAGGGGACCATGGAGTCTTCAAACCACCTTCTTCAAGCAAACAACACCGAAAACGGCAACATACCACCTCTCCTGAGTCCGCAAAGAAGAAGGTAACAGGAGATTCGCCGTCGAAGTCGCCGTCGAAGAGACCCAGACACTCTTCAGCGTCGAAGGACGGATCACCATCTCGACGTCGAGATTCTCCACCGCATACAAGTAAGTCGGCGTTGAGGCACAGCATTTCGGGCTCGAAGGCTGTGGGTCCTGACAGACTTGAAAAGTCTCCGTCGAGGCTTCCATTGACGTCAAGACACTCTCTGCCACCCTCGAGGGGGGCGTCATCGAGAGTCACGACGGCGAACATCTCGCCGCAAGTGGGCTTGTCGACGTCGAGAGCTTTCTCGAAATCCCAACACTCGACGTCAAGAAGATCGACGACGACTCAGCGCCATGAGAGAGCGACGTCGAGATCACCAGGTCGACGGCGGAAGTCGACGTCGAGATCGCCCCATCACCGTAGGCGATCGACGTCGAGATCACCAGGCTAACGGCGAAAGTCGACGTCGAGGTCTCCACATTGCCGTAGGCGATCGACGTCGAGACCACCGTCGAGAGCGGGACGGCGTTCCCATAGCAGATCCCCTCGATCGACGCCGATGGTGATGCAGACTTCATTGACGTCGAGACATTCGACGTCGTGGAACAAAAGTGCAGCGGCCACAGAGGAGATGTCATCTGGGGACCAGTCATCATCCCCAGGACTGCATATTGTGCAGATTTCACCTGAGAAATCTCCTAAAGCTGGAGAGAAGTACGGTCTGTCGCCTCGCTGGCTGGAAGGTGTTGGGACAGATGACTGCAGAAGTCCGGGCTCGGACTACTCTCGCACTTACTCGCCTTCTAGGATCTCTCCTCAGAGAAGCAAGTCTCCCCTTAGAAGACCAACATCGCCTTCCACGCACCGATCACGGTCCAGGGGTAGTCAGTCTCCCTCCAGAAGACCAAGATCACCTTCTAGGCACTGATCAAGGTCCAGGGGTCGTCGCAGCTCTCATCACGACCGTACCCATAAGAGAAGACGCACAAGATCGCCCACAGGGTCTTCCTCCACGAGGTCCTCGGTCCGGGACTATTCTTCAACCTTCTCCTCGACTCCTCCATCGCAGGTGTCTCCCATCAATGACATCGCAACCTTCTCAGATGTCCTGGGTAGCGGTGCGCAGAAACTGAATATCACTTTGCATACCCCTGTGGTTCCCACATTGATCATCTTCGACACCTTACACCATCGCACAGCTCCTAGACCGCTGCTTCCTTTGGTGCCAGGACTTTTGGAACCAGCTATGGCCACATTCCTCACCCCTGCTACGGTGGGCTCCGTACCATCCAGGATTGCCAAAAAGTATAAGGCCACAGCCGAGGATCCCTTATTTCTCAGAGCTGATCCACCAGCGCACTCCGTCATTGTGGCGGCAGCCATGAGGTCTCACTCAGCGTCTGTGTCATCTTCTGTCCCCCCAGAGAAGGACAGTAAGCAGATGGACTCCTATGGCAGGAAAATGTGCAATACGTCGGCTTCTTCCATGAGGATTTCAAGTGCCTCAGCCCTTCTCGGGCGATATGACAGGTCTCTTTGGGACTCCCTCTCAAGGTTCACCAAAAAGCTTCCCAAAGAAGACCGGCAGGACTTCAGCGAAATTCTACTGGAAGGTGGGCTAGTAGCCAATCAAGTTATAAGTGCGGTAGCGGACTCTTCAGATCTCGCCGCTCATGGTTACTCCCATGGCGTCTGTTCACGGCGCTCAGCCTGGCTGCGCCTAACAGGCCTCAAGCCTGATGCACAGAAGAAGATCCTAAATCTTCCATTTAACGGCTCCTCCTTGTTCGGGGCTCACGCCGATTAGGAAATGAATAAAATGAAGACAGAGCTGGATACTGTCAAGGCTGTAGGTCTGGAGAAGCGCAAAAAATACCAGAAGCGCTTTCGTCAGGGCGACAAACGTTCCTTCCAGCAGAGGGTTCAAACCCCTCAATAGTCCTCCCAGAACCAGCAGAGGCCCCAATTCCAGCAGAGTGGTCGTGGCAGAGGAAGAGGGAACACCAAGCAGCAACAGTCCACCACTAACCAGCCTTCCAAACAGTGAGGCATTGTTTCCTCCGGACCCGTTCGCCACTCCGGTAGGAGGGAGTATCGTTTTGCACCTGGAAGAGTGGGAAACCATAACAAGAGACAAATGGGCGCTGAATATTGTGCAGCATGGTTACTTGCTAAGGTTCAAGTCTCCCCCTCCACAAGTGCCCCCGCAATTGAAGCGCCTTCCTCAACTTCAAAGTCGGCTTTTACAGGATGAAGTATCTATCCTCCTATCCAAGAGAGCCATAGAGGAGGTCCCACCTCTCCAAAGACACCAGGGGTATACTCCCGCTACTTCCTAGTCCAAAAGCGAGGAGTAGCCAAAGAGTACAGACCTATCCTCGACCTGCGCCTGCTGAACAGGTTTATCAGAAAGGAAAAATTCTGAATGCTAGCCCTGCATCAAATCTTTCCGCACCTTCACCAGGGAGACTGGATGTGTGCCATCGACCTGCAGGATGCCTACTTCCACATTCCTGTCTCAGTGAAACATCGCAAATTCCTCAGGTTTCAGGTCTCTCGTCACCACTACCAGTATCGAGTGCTTCCGTTCTGCCTCAAATCCGCCCCACGGACATTCTCCAAGTGCATGGCGGTGGTGGCTGCCTTCCTCCGCAAGCGGAAGATCTTCGTCTATCTTTACCTAGATGACTGGCTCCTGAAAAGCTCCATACCTGTGCTACTCCAGAGCCATCTCTCATTCTGCCTCAACCTGCTGCATTCCTTCGGGTTGCAAGTCAACTACAAGAAATCGGTCCTCAACCCCACTCAACGGATACACTATCTGGGCGCCTCCCTGGACTCCGCAGACGCAAGCGTGTGTCCTTCAGAGGAGAGGTTGTCATCAATGCTTCTTAAGTGCCACACTCTTCTCGACACTGCACTTCCCACAGCCAGGCAAGTGTTTTCACTACTGGGGTCAATGGCCTCGTGCATCTACATTGTACCCAATGCACGCCTTCACATGCGGTCTTTACAACAAGCACTCGAAGATCAATGGTCTCAGAGCTCAGGTCGCTGGGAAGATCGTGTCTCTCTCCACCAAGCTGCCAGGGACTCCATCAGATGGTGGATGAAACGTTCTCACCTGTTGCAAGGGGTCCCTTTTCATCAGACGCCTCCAACACAGACAGTGGTCACAGATGCCTCAATGCAAGGCTGGGGTGCTCATATGGGCCAGCTTCAGGTACAAGGTCTCTGGTCCGACACAGAAATAAGTTATCACATCAACTTCTTGGAGCTACGAGCGGTCCATCTGGCGCTCAAATTCCTGTATTCGTCTCTTCAATCCAGCCACATTCAGATTCAGACAGACAACACAACAACTATGTTCTATCTGAACAAGCAAGGAGGCACCAGGTCACGAGTCCTGTCTCTGGAAGCCCAATCCATTTCGCAGTGGCTGCTGGCGAGAGGTCTCTCAATCGTCGCAGTCCACCTTCCAGGAACCCTGAACGTGCAGGCAGACGGCCTCAGCAGAGACTTCGTAGAAGCGCACGACTGGGTGCTCAACGAAGACGTCGCTCAGGAGGTCTTCCGGCAATGGGGAGTGCCGGACATCGATCTGTTCGCAGACGCCGCAAACACGAAATGCCCCGTCTTCGCATCCAAATTCCCCCAGCAGGTATCACAGGGGAATGCGCTTTTGATCAGCTGGTCACAGACATTGCTGTATGCTTTTCCTCCACTCCCTCTAATCCCGGTGGTCATACAGAAGTTCTACAGGACCAACACCAGAATGATACTGATAGTGCCGGAGTGGCCACGCCAGTGGTGGTACCCGGATCTCCTCCAACTGTCAGAGGTTCCACACCGGAGACTGCCCAGCCGCCCGGACTTACTGACCAAGAACGAGGGGAGAGTGTTCCATCCCAACCTCCCCTCCCTCCGGTTGACTGCATGGCTCCTGAGGTCATCCAGTACGGACATCTAGACCTTTCGGATGACTATATGGACATTCTTAGAGATGCAAAGAGGGGCCCTCCACTAGAAAGTCTTATGCTTTCAAGTGGAAGATATTTTACCTTTGGTGTAGGGACAACGCTCTTGATCCGACTCAAGGTCAAGAGCAAGTGATTCTTCCATACTTACTGCACTTGGCAAGGTCAGGCCTGAAGTACCCCTCCATCAGGGTCCACTTAGCTGCTATCACGACTTATAGAAAGTCTCCTAACCAGACCTCATTCTTTCAACTGCCTGTGGTCAAAGATTTCCTAGAGGGGCTTAAGAAAGTGTTTCTACCAGTGAGGTCCCCTTCGCCTCCCTGGGAGCTTAACATTGTCCTCACCAAATTGATGGGTGCTCCTTTCGAGCCTATTCATACGGCATCTTTGCAGCATTTGACCTGGAAGGCTGCTTTCTTAGTAGCCATCACTTCAGCCCGCAGGGTAAGTGAGATTCAGGCCCTATGCTGCAAGGAGCCTTACACTGTTTTCCACGCCAATAGAGTGGTACTGCGGACTCATCCGAGTTTCCTGCCCAAGGTGGTCTCGGATTTTCACATCAATCAGATTATCACGTTGCCCACTTTCTTTCCTCAGCCAACCACTCCCCCGGAGAGAGCTTTACATTCTCTAGACCTCCGGAGGGTATTGAAGTTTTACCTTGATAAAACCCTTTCACTTAGGAAGTCTGACTGGCTCTTTGTCAATTATGGTTAAAAAAATACCAGGCTGGCTGCTTCCAAAAGATCTATTTCTAGATGGATCGTCTCCTGTGTAGCCTTGTCTTACCAACTAGCCAACAAGGTTCTGCAGGGCAGACCACGAGCGCACACTACCAGAGGGAAAGCTTCTACTACAGCTCTCCTTCGCAACGTTCCTATATCTGAGATTTGCAAGGCGGCTACATGGCGCTCGATACATACCTTTACACGCCATTACTGCCTAGATTCAGATGCACAGGCCGATGCCCAGGTGGGGCAGGCCTCTTTGAGGAATTTATTTGCATAACTGCTGTTTGAATGTGATATTACTTCATGTTCTATATGCTCTGTTGCTCGTCTGCGAGACTTTGGGTATGGGCTTGCTACTCTATTCATAGATTATGACTATTGATGAGTATCCCCTGGATGAGAAGGATTATTACCTGCAATTCTAGTTCTCATCCAGGGGGTATACTCATCAAAGTCATAAGCGACCCGCCCACCTCCCCGGACGAGCATTCTCTTCAAGTTATTGTTTATTAATTGCAGATCTACTCAGGTGCATATGCACCGTCAAAAAGAACTAACCTAAATGCCATCTGTAGTGCATCATGGGAGCAAGGGGTCTCCTGCAGGTCTTAAAGGCACGGTACCCCTACTCTAATGCCTTAAAGGCAAGGTGTCAGTTTTCTTTGTTTCTTAGTACTCTGCTGCAGCCTACAGGCAAATGCCTGCAATTACAAGTTTGCTTTATGGCAATAAAGCATTATTGTATGACAATTGTTTAGTGCTTCCTTTTTTCCTTATGGGTTGGGGGTACTACAATGCAAACCTATGTAATTTCAGCATTTTTGCCATGTTTGAAACATTTTAGGCTGCATGTATATGTTTTCACATATGCATATATATATATATATATATATATATATATGTATTTTCTATATGCTCTGGGATCCCGCACATGGGCGAGGATTATTCATAGATTATGACTTTGATGAGTATACCCCTGGATGAGAACTAGGATTACAGGTAAGTAACTAATCCATATTTGTCAACTTGATTTCAATATAAACCACTTCATCATACTCAAGTTCCATTATTTGTTAAATTACTCACTGTGTCACCGCTTGATAATATGGCGTGTTAGTATCCAGTAAATGTGCGTGCAAGTACATCATCTATGTCTACTTGTAAATGTATTCCGTTGCTACTTCGACTTCATTAGTGTTAAATGCCACATCACATGAGAATCCAACTTACTATATATATCCACGTTTCAATAGAACATTCATTAAGCTAAAAAAAATCTTACATTAAGAATTTCCTGATTCATCCAATTGAATTAATATTCTTATATGTATTCCATTGTCACACTAAATAACAATCCCCAGTGTGTATGGCATTTCATGACATTTTCAGCACATTGTTTCCTAGAATGAAAAGATTACATTATGGGACAATATTCCTCTTTACACACATAGGATTCCAAGGTCCAGTAATATGTTTTTTATTATACAGACATGTTGATAACTTTACTGAGAAAAATGTATATGGAATATTAAATTCAACATCATTCTCTTAAAAAATATTGTAGTTCCTGGTCTGTATTCAAGACCCTTTCCACAGCCTTTAAACGCAGTATCCACTTTGCCTCCTTAGGCCTTAGTGTCAGCCTCCGTTACCACCCCTAGGGTTGAGGTCTATGTGATCTATACACTAAAAGCTGAAGTGTTTATGTTGTTTATGCTTCATGAATAGCCATTGGATATCTAGGATCTTCATGTTTGAAAGCTCTAAGATGCTCTCTCATCCTCTTTTTGAGAGTTCTTATTGTGCTCCCCGGTTAAATACTTTTGCATTTGCATTCAATAATGTACACTACATACTTTGTATTGCAATTCATGTTATGACGTATTTCATATGTTACTCCATCCTCTCCCTTGAAGTTCTTTTTCTTGTCCTGCGCCCATCTACACATCCCACAGTGACCACATTTGAAGAAACCAATTGTGTGTTCACTGAGCCAGTGTGTCGATTTCTTATGTAGGGGAAAACTGGGGCTCAATTGTGATTTTAGTTTTTTTCCTCGTCTAAAAGTTATCTCTGGTCTGTTAGTAATGAACTTCCTTAAGGTGCAGACAGCATATAAGATGTTCCAGTGTTTGCTCATGCTTCTTATCAGTACCCCAGACAGCTTATTGTAATCAGTTATCATTCGTACTTTGTAGGCATTGTCCTGCTTGTGTGGTTTGTCTCTCAAAGTGTCTTTTCTCTTCATATTCACAATATTGAGCTCAGCTGATCTAATTGTGCGTTGATCATAACCTCTAGCAGTGCGGGAAAGTCTCCTGCTCTGACCCAGGGGGTATGACAAGGGAGGGGCACAGGAGCAGCACACAATAGCTGCTGGTTCAGCTCCCCGTGCTTGGACGTTACCTCCAAGCCCATAGTGCCCGCTTGGGAGCACTGTGAACATGCAGGTTGTGCTCATGTGCAATGGGCAGTTGAAGACACATGGGCTTTGGGCACAGGACCTGGTCAGAGGCCATGCCCTACTGTGGTGACTAGCTGCTGTGCTCAGCCAAAATCTGTGCTCAGTATGGAAGTTGGGTGAATATGATAAACAAAAAACCTCGTAATTGACTGAATAAACAAAGGTTAACGTGATGTTATAGTTTGGTACGGTAATACGATTTTAGTTTATGTTAAATAAAAGCTAGAACTTCACTAAGAAAACCAAAGTTTAAAGTGGTGTCAAATTAGGTGTTGAAATAACACAAACAATACATTTTGAAAATACAATCACTGAGCTGATTATAACTTGTGCCCCTGTCATACGCTGCTTACGATCTCACATATTATATTACTCATGACATAGGCGGAGATCTCTGTCTATGAGTGCAAAGTTACTAGTAGTAACATTAAACTTGTACATTCTGTTTTAGAAAAGTCCCAGGAGGGTTAGAGACATGTAATTCTTCTTCTGACTGTAAATCTAAACTTCGAAATTGTGAATAGCAAAAAAGTGTTAAGTTACACCTAAGTGTACTAATAAATATACATGTGAGTTATTACACACTTGTATATCTACCTTTGTGAATTCAGCCCTTTCTGTTGCTTTCTAAACTGTGTTCTAACTTAAATACATATGTATCCTGGTTTCACCAAAGGTATATTTTTGAGGTTGCACCAGAGTATTTCTGTTTTAGTCTCCATGCCAGCTTAAAATTGTGCCTGTGTCATAGTAGCTTCCTGGTAATAACATAACTTTAGCTGATCCAAAATATTAACTAGTAGATATTTTCAGACTGTGAAAGTGGTGCAAATTCCATCAAGTAGAGATCTTTTTTGCTAAAGTATCGCCTCTGCCCCTTGCATGTCTGTCTTATAGATTATCTAGCTTATTGGTGCACAGCCTATCAACCTGACAAACATGCAATGCAGACACAAGCGACTTACAGGACACACAACTATCAGCAGGGACTATTTAGTTTGCTAAGCTGTGTTACCTGCTAAAGAGGACGTCAGACCTCTGTAACAAGAGTAAAGGACATGAACAGATGTTCTGGTCCTATATAGATGTTTTTAAGTACTCAAATGAGCTGTCATTTATATGATCCTAAACATTATTCCACAATACAGTGAACCATTTGTTAATGGCTAATGGGACATCCTGGTACTCTCCTGAGTTGGTGACCAGCATAGTTCCAAAGCTCTCATTACTTTACTGCTTAGGTAGTACATCAAAAATATTCTTATAGTCTAGGCAAATTGTTAAGAGTGTTGTCGACAATTGAGATAGACATTTGGATTTTAGGAAAGGCTGTCCAAGAAGCTAAATGTATCTTTGAGTGGAATGTACTATATGAGTTACCCTGGTTTGTTTTGTTATTTGCAGATGACATGACAGACCTTTTTATCTCTTTAACGAGGTATACTATGTAGAAAGTCCAGACGACCCTTATTGTCTTACAGGGCTTAAATTAATAATCCCAAATGCTTTCTTTTATGGTACTGTGGGTGAGCAGTTTAGGCTTATCAGAGAATAGTGTTAATGCACTTGTTGAACGCACAGAGTCAATATATGAGACACATACTCAAGAAGAAACTCAAGACTATTTCAGAAAAATAACAGGTATTTTTATATTTATTTTAACACCAAGAACTTCGTAATTGGCTAAGTACTTTACAGTTTATCAATTTTTGCAGGCAAGTACAAATGTCACTTAAATGTGTTTTTACGCAGTAATGCCTTTCTTTGGAGAAAGAAACATATACTACATATGGGAGTTTGCAATCGATTCTCAAGTGTCCCTTTTAGGACTTAAGGTGCTAGGGGGCCAGCATCCAGAGTACCACCAGGAGTTTAAGTTTACCTGCCTTGGTGGGTCCGGGTGCAGAGGTGTGGAACGGGTTAGTGTCCTTGTGCACTATACCGGAGGAAAAGAGGGGGACCACCTAGAACAGGCTGCAGAGGGGGACAAGTCTGGGAGATCCCAATGGAAGGCTCGGTTTATGGGGGGTCATGGGAGAATGGGAGCACCGTCTGTGGCCACAGACTGGGGAGCTTGGGTGCAGAGGGTTTTGGTCGGTTGGTGCCCATGCATCAAAGGTACCTACAGTTCTCGATTAGACCTGCAAAGGGGGACAAAACAAGGCAGCTGGGCCACTCTCAGTGCAGGCCTCTTCAATGACGTCTTTCATCGGCTGCTCAGTCTTTGCGGCGTTGGAATCCTGATTGGACTCAAACAAGCTTTGGTTGCTGCAAGGGGTCCGGTACCCCAGGCATTGGTGCAGTGCGTCTCCGGTTGGTCTTGGTGGGGAGACGGCTCTGACCTCTTAGAGTAAGGGGACATCTGTCCGGACCGCTGCTGCGTTGGTGGACCCGGTAAACAGCAGAAGGGTGAACCGACTTTTGTGATTGGGGCCTGTAGGCTGCAGGGAAGTGGCTCCTCAACTTAAGGGAGATGCTGACGGCTTGACGAAGTGCTGGAGGCCCTCCGAGGCTTTTAGAAGATGCACACCTGCAGGATGAGTCGAGTTGTCGTGATTGTCAGGACAGGAGCAGGTAGGCAGGCAGGGTTTGGCGCCAAAGTCCACCAGCGGTCCGCAGTTCTCGCTTCTTCAGCTCTTTTTTGTCCTCTTCTTTCTTCAGTCAGATGAATGTAATTTCCTGGTGTCAGGGTGCCACCTAAATACTCAATTGAGGGGTGTTAAGGGTAGTAGCCAATGGACTACTTACCCCATATTAACGCTTCCTGTGTGGAGTGGGCATAACCCTGTCCTAGAGTTCCCAATTCCACCAAAATGAAGATGATTAAATCCTTCTTTCGTGGGACACATCAGGCAGCCCTCCTTAGGGGTGTGACTGACCTGGTAGTGCACCATTCTTCTTAGCATAGCTAATTTCCCACCTGTCCTGGTGCCAAATGAGCCTCAGGGCAGGGGATGGCATGTACCAGGTCTGGTGGAAGCTGGAATCGCAAATCAAAGGCTGCAGGGGCTTTGAATCCCCTGGCCTTGGTATTCAGATTCACTAGCCATCCTGCTGGAGGAGGTTTGAACACCTTCCTCCGGAGCAGGCATTGGTCCTAGCCTCAGAGATCATGGGCTCACACCCACAGGGGTCAGAAACATGTCTTAGGTGGCAGCCTGGACAATGCCAGTAAGCCAGCATACTAAGAGGCTGGTAGGGTCTCAGGGGCACCTCTAAGGTGCCCTCTGGGAGCCAATCTTGATAAATCCACTTCTGGCATCAGTATGGATTTATTAAGACAAGGTGTTTGATACCAAACACCGTAGGTTTCAGTGAGGCAATCATGTAGCTGGGGAACTCGTAATGACCATTGCCCAGTACATGTACTTAAGATAGCATCCCTGTTCACTTGTACTATCTAGCAATTAAACTAGACAGCACAAGGGCATTTATGCTCATGCAGATATATCCTCATGTGTAATATAATGCACCCTGCCTTAGGGCTATAAGGCCTGCTGTATGTGTGACTTACATGCAGTGTCTGGGGCATGGCACAGAGAGTGTGTGCCTGGTCGTATTTTCACATTTGTTTGCACCATTTCACGAAGCCTGCAATGGCCAGCTGCATAAGTTTGGTGGCGGATCAATGAGGGTGGAACAATACATGCTGCAGCCCTAAGTGACCCTCTTTAGTACCTATGCACTAGGTACCAGGGGTACCATTTATTAGGGACTTACAGAGGTGCTAAAGGTCTTGCTAATTCTGGAACAATTGCACAGTTATCTTGTTTGAGGTAACGAGCACTGCACTGGGGACCTTGTTAACAAGAACCCTGTGCCCTTCAGTCAAAATACTAGGCAAAACAGTGGGGGTGCCCATGTCAACAAGCATTTGCAATGCAATAGGTCTCGCATTTGCGAGACTTTGAGCTAGTGGCATTGTAAATGACAAACCTTTTATCAATGTGTTGGTTTTTGAAAACATATAAATAAAAGGCATTGTCATTTACAATGCCAATAGCTTAAAATTTCGCAAATGCAAGACCTATTGCATTGCAAATGCTGTTTTTTTTTTTTTTAAAAGAATTTTTATTGTTTTCGTAACAGTTAAAACAAAAGGACACTGAATCAAATCTTGCACGCAGATCCTTTGACAAATCAACATCCAAATACACAATCCCACAACCAACCCCAGTTCTACTGTACTGAGACAGACATTGGCTCCACACCTCCCCACAGCCCCGCAGGTCATTTCAACAATCCGAATCAGATGAGTCCTCATCTGAAAGCGGTGGCGGGTCACATAGTCCTCCCCTATACTTGTTCCATGCCCCCCAAACCTTGTCCCACTTGCGAGGACATCCCCGCCTGATAAATACTGATCGCTCAGCGAACATGGCTACATCCATATCTCTCCTCCATACGGTCAGCAAAGGCACCCCCACCGCTCCCCATTTTTGGGCTATATTCCTTTTGGCCGTCATTATCCCCAACGTGACCCAGCTCTGCGCCTGACGATTGAGATCATTGGGTTCCCACACATTTACCAGACAGCGCCGAGGCTCCGGTACCAACGATACCCCGCACGCCTGCGACATGGTACGCATCACTCGCCTCCAGAAGTCGTGGCTGACAGGACACTTCCAGATAGTGTGATAAAAGGTTCCTTCCTCCCCACAACCTCGCAAGCAGAAGGGGTGGAGCGCTCTGCCCATCTTCTGTAGTAAGCACCCGGTATAGTACGAGCGATGCAAAATACGAAGCTGTACTAGCCGCAGCCTCGACGGTATACCCGCCTCGCGCGGCGAGGCCAGCGCCTCGCGCCATTCCGGGTCATCAAAGTCACTGACCTCGTCGGCCCACTTCTCCCGCAAGGACCCCATAGGGTCCGGCCGGTTGTTGACAAGTTTGCGGTATGTGAAGGACGTAGCCCTCTTTGGCATGTATTCCGTCAAAAGCCTGTCCTCCAATGGGGATGCCTCCGGAACCTTCGCACCAGGAGCCAGCTGTGCGACCAGGGCATGCTTCATCTGGAGGTATCTGAACGATTCCGACGGAGCCAGCTCATATTGCTGTTGCAAGTGCTCAAACTGGACGACCGCCCCCTTTTGCCACACATCACCTATCACCGAAAATTCCGATGGTGTCCCAAGCGTCGAAGCCCTTGCTATCCCTCTACAGTCCCAGTTGCTTGGTATCCCAGAGAGGCGTAAGTTGAGTCAAGACCCCCCGCCATCCCAACCTGGCCTGCGCCGCATGCCAGATAGACACAGTCAGTCTCAGCGGGCCGATTAGCTTCGAGGCTAGTCTCGCATCATACAAAGGGGACAGCATACCCCTCTCGCCCAGCACATCCCTGTCCGCCTTAAATGCAGTGTCAGACTGTGGCACGTGGAGCCACTGGTTAATCACCTTCAGCTGCGCCGCCCAATAATAGAGCTGGATATCCGGGAGCGCAATTCCCCCATCGTACCACCCGCAGACTAATTTAGCTTGCGCAATTCGCGCCGGCTTGTTGCCCCAGAGTAGGCTGGAAACCTGCGCCGCTATCGCGCGGAAGAAGGCCGGAGGCACCGGATACGGGGTATTCTCCAGCACGTATAAAAATCGCGGCAGAGCCATCATTTTGAAGAGCTCCGCTCTCCCCACCAGGGTCAGAGGCAGCGCCCCCCAGTGCTGCACGTCCCGCTTGAGGCGGTCCGCTTGAGGGCTTAGATTGCGCCTGAAAAACTCTATCTGATCCAGCGTAATGTGCACCCCCAAGTATTTGAACGACCCCTCTGCCACATGAAGCAGATACCCCGCCGGCAGCCGCGGAGGGGGGCCCCGCAGCACGAGGAGGACCGACTTCGACCAATTTATCATATAGCCCGACGCTCTGCCAAAGATTTCGCAGATATTAAGTAGCGTCAATATGGAGCGCCTAGGGGAGGACAAATACAGCAGCACGTCATCCGCGTATAGGGAGACGCGGTCCTCCCAGTCGGCAGACCACCGAAGGCCCCGTATCATGGGCTCCCACCGTATCGTAGCAAGCGGCTCGAGCACTAGGGCGAAGAGCAGCGGCGACAAAGGACAGCCTTGACGCGTGCCACGCTTAAGGGGGAAGTCCTCCGACATATGCCCGTTTGCCGCGACATGGGCCAGTGGTTTAGTGTACAGGAGTCGAACCCAAGCACAGAATTTTGGCCCGAACCCCAGATGCAATAATACCGCAAAGAGAAAGGGCCATTCTACCATATTGAACGCCATTCGCGCGTCAAGGGAAAGAATCACTGCCGGCTCCTGCACACGTTCCACCCGGGCCAGCACACCATGCAGTCGCCTCAAGTTGTGCGAACGTACCTCTGCCGGGCATAAAGCCCGGTTTACCTGGCTTCGGTATTACCACGATGGTGGCCATACGTTGATCCACGGGGAGCTCTCCCGCCTCCAGGCTGTTCGTAAACATAGTTAGTAAGTGCGGGGCCAGCGTCCCGGATAATCTCTGATAGAGCTCAATCGGGATGCCATTTGGTCCCAGAGCTTTACCGGGCTGTAACGCGCCGATAGCCGCTTGGAGCTCCTCCGCCGTGAGCTCGGCCTCAAGGGTCTCCCGAGCCTCAGGGGAAAGCTTGGGCATCTGCAGGTCTCGGATATATGTCAGTGCCATCTCCACCGTCATTGAGGAAGCGGAGGAGTAGACCCCTCGAAAATGCTCTGCTAGGGTGTGTACTATTACTCGCAGGTCGGTCGCCTTCAACCCCTCGTCAGTGTCAAGTTGCGCAATCCACCTGGCACCACTGTCGCGTCTGTCAAGCCACGCCAGCAGCCTACCCGTTTTGTCGCCCACATCCTAAACCGTGTGCCTTGAGGCCTCTAGGCGTTGTCTGACACGCTCTGCGAGGTGCTCCTTATATTTCGTCTGTATCACATGCAGGTCGTGTGAGGCCGCGGGGGAGGGAGCCTGGGCCAGGCGAACCTCCGCCTCCCGGAGCTCAAGCTCAAGCGACCGCAACTCAGCCAGCTGTTCACGCTTATACTCCGAAACGGCGGCCATTGCCTTTCCCCGTATTACCATTTTGTATGCCTCCCAGAGAACCGCAGGGGAGTCGACCGAACCGACGTTTTCTTGGAAGTAGGATTTCGTCGCCTGCGCTATAGATTTACTAATCTTTGGTAGCCGTATGTAGCCAGGGCGTATCGGATAAATGCGGCGACGCATCAGGTGATAACCAGTGTAGTGCAAGAGTATCGGCGAGTGATCAGAGATACCTCTGGGTCTAATGTCTATACTTTCAATATTTTGGAGGCAACCGGGGGAGCCCAGAAAGTAATCAATACGGGTTAAACTATTGTGCACCCCAGAGTGATACGTGTAGTGCCGCGCCACCGGATGATGCAGCCGCCATAGATCTGTGAACCCGATCGCTTCTGCGAAACTCGCAAGGCGTGACACCCCCCCGCCCCTCGCTCGGGGCGGACACCGGTCAGTGAGATCGTTCATGACAGCATTGAAGTCGCCACCCAATAACACCTCCCCCTCCGGTAGTGTAAGTAGAAATTCGCTGAGCGCCGGGAACGTCGCCGCATGCAGTCCGGGTGGGATATAGACAGACACTATGTTGAGGGGCCGCCCCTCCCATTGAGTGTGAGCAGCAGCAAAGCGCCCCGACCCCTCAGTGTGCACACTGAGCACGATTAAGTGGGACTGCCGGCGCAGCAGTATGCCGACCCCCCGGGACCCAGAGGTGAATTCAGAGTGCGCCACCATCTTATACCCCCACCTGTCCAGCGCTTTAGTAGTGGTGCCAGTGAGGTGAGTCTCTTGGAGCAAGACCACCGCCGGGGTGCATCGCTTAATACTTTGCAGGACCAGGCCCCGTTTAATTTTATCTCCCAATCCCCGCACATTTCACGTGAGTAAAGAGAGGGGTTGCACCGGGGTCAAAGTGGCTTCAGGCGGTGAGTCGCACATCAAGCCAGACATTACGGTGGCTGGGTTAAATGACGAGGCATGGTGCGGATAGAGTGGTGTGAGATATGTGCCGTGTAATGAGATCGTGCTTGGTATAGGTCAAGTGTGCGTGCCATCCAGAACCCAAACATGTGAACATAACCGTAAAACACTTCCCAACCCCCTCCCTGCCTCCCTGCCACACGGACTCAGAACTGCCCGCCACCCCAACTCAGCAGAGTGCTCAATTCCCTTAACCCCAAACAGTACTTGCGCTTTAAGGAGCGTGGGGTCCGAGGAAGACCTGAACATCCCCTGTCCCCAGGTCCCATCGTTCATGTACTAAGGTATCGTGAAGTAGGCCATTCCAACAGCAGTATGTCCCGGCGGCCATTATCCAACTCCATGCCGGGGGGAACTTGCGCCACGGTTTCATCCGGTAGGCTCCTCCTCAATCTCCTCCATCCGCCGGCCGCGACTATCAGGATCTTCCGAACCCCCAGGGTGTCTCGTCCTTCGGTCCGAACGCCCAGCACCCTTAGCCTGGCGCCATCCCTCCAGCCAGTCATGAGCCTCCTCCGGCGTTAAAGAACATAGTTTTGCCCTCCGCCACCACACGTAGTCGCGCCGTGAAGAGCATAGCATAGGGAAGTTCACGGGCTCTTAACTTCTTTTTGACATCCAGGAAGCTCCGTTGCTGCGCCGCCACTGCCGCCGTATAGTCCGGGAAGAAGGACACCGTGGAGTTTTGGAGACGGAGGGGCGGCGCCACCCGCGCCGCTTGAAGAATGGCGTCCCTGTCACGGAAATTGAAAAAGCGGGCCAGGACAGGCCTCGGAGGCTCGCCCACTCTCGGCCGGCCACCGGGAACTCTATGGGCACGCTCCACCGAAAAAAAGGCCGATAGACCCTTGGGCTGCAACTTGGACTTTATCAAGTCTTCAACATACAGGTCCATGGCAGGATGCCCCTCGCTATCGGGAATCCCAGTTATGCGCACATTGTTGCGGCGGGAGCGCCCCTCCTGGTCGTCCAACCTGGCCGCCATCCGTTTATTCTCCGTCTCCAACTGTGATACTTTTTGTAGGAGATAGCTCGAGTCTTTCGCTAAGGTATCCGTCACCTGCTCCACATCCGCGACCCTGGCTGACATTTTCTGGAAGTCCGCGCGGAGAAGGGACACGTCCGAGGAAATCGACCCCACAGTGGACTGTACTTGCGTCAAGGCAGCCATGATGTCCTCCAGCGTCACCTTAGGCGACTCCTTGTCTGCCGCCATCTTCTCGGCGCGTCCGCCGCGGTCCGGCAACGATGAATCTTTGGTGTAGGCAAATTTGTCCAGCTTGCCTTGCGGGTTCCCTCTGGCTCCCTTCCCGCTCATGGTCCCGTTAGGTGATGACGCTAGACTCACTCCCCGTCCACCGCCAGGGAGTCGGCGAAGCAGGCAGCCCCGATCGGGCTTCGACACACTCAGGCAGCCACGGAATCGTCCACCACCACAGGTCGCTCGCCGGGGGCCAACACGGATAGGCAGGGGCGGCGCCCAAATTGCTGAAGGGTCCGGCACAGGATAGGCCCGCGGCTCTCAGCCCTCCTCACCGGTCACAGTAGTCGGGAGCCGTTCCGGGGAGCCCCACCAGCGCCAGGAGGCAGCACATGTAGCCTCCCCCCCGGCCACCGGGATGTGCGAGAGGCCGCGCCAGCCAGCAGAGTGTACGCCACAGCTTGGACCCGCCAGTCGGGTCCTGCAGTAGGGGCCGGCCAAGGGCACCGGGCCCAAACACGAGTCCTCCGCGGGACCGCCCGCCTCAATGCCGCCCAGGCTTCGTCCTCCCACGGGGGCATCAGCAGTCCGCGTAGGGAGTGGGGCACGAGCAGTCTGCACTGCCGCCGGGCCCGCTACAAGCCGCCAACCTTCCTGATGCGCCTCAGATATGGCCCGGCCGCGCTCCACCCGGGGTATTCCTGCTACTCGAGGCCCCGGTCTCCGGTGCCGAGGTAGGCCGCACTCTTCCGGACCTCGCCAGTCGCGTCCTGGGTGTCGGAGAGACCCAGGAATTGGATCAGGCGAAGTCGCTTCGTCTCCGCTCTCCGCACAGGGACCCTGGGGCCGGAACAAAGCGCGGATGATGAACGGATGCGAGGGGAGTCGATCTCTCCCTCGGAGCCCAACTAGGCTGCGGCCATCTTGCTTGGCAGCAAGCCACGCCCCCCGCAAATGCTGGTTTTAATTGTAAAGCGTTTATGGGGATTTCAGGGCTGGATTAATATAACAGTATCTTTTCAAACAAGAAAAAGCCAAAATTCTCAGGAGTTTGAAAAAGGAGATACCATTATAGTGGCTAGTGCAACAAGTCAAACAGGACCAGACCAACGACTATGGTGATTCCTGTAATTAGTGGGTGAGGTAACATCGAGTAGTGCTGAGCTCTGAAACCAGCACCGAGGAGCTTAGTAAAGCTGACCTCGTGCACTAAACACTACATTATGGCTGATTGAACAAGATTTCACGCAGAGATTCATGGATCACCCCCTTAAGGAGCAGTCGGAAGTGACCCGTGAATCAGTCACGGGCAGGAGCAGAGGGAAGCGCAACGGGTGATAATCTGTAACACATTAAAAGTCAGTGACCGGTCCGGGCTCATTGCAATGACTTGAATATTAGAAGGATTGGGGGCGGGGGGCAATGGTACATCTGAAGTGATTGAACCTCCGCACCCTGTACTTGGGGAATCCTTAACTCGGACGGCAACGGACGAAGTAACCATCATGTTCAGGCCATTGATGTCTCACGCTTCTTTTCCACTGAAGTCAGCGAAGACCTTCCCACAATACATAGCAAAGGTTTGCTCTACAGACAACTTGCAGGACCTGCCTAGAAGGAACACACTTGATGCCCAACTGTCAGTGGGCGTGGCCTATGCTGTCCTGCGGGTGCGTGCAAAAGCACCCGCCTTGCTTAAAGATAAAGCAGCGCTGTGGTTTGCTGATTAAAAGCATACATATAACCCACACACGCTGTGCACGTCAGCTCATTAATAATAATGAGCAGTGGGGCAGGGATCGTGAAACAAGCGGGAGCGTGCAAAAGCGACGCTGTACTTAAAGATGAAGCGTGGCGGTCTTGCTGATTATAAGCAAAATGGACAAAGCCAGCAGTGCAAAAGTAGCTGCAGTGCTTTTAAGTAACACGAGAAGGAAACTAATATAAAAGAGTGGCCCAGGAACAAGCAAGCATGTGCAAAAGCGGCTGCCGTGCTTTCAAGTAACACAAGAAACAAGCAAGTAGTCCGTAAATGGAATAATAACAGCCCAGCAGCGTAACTAAACAGTAGTTGGTCGCGTTGCGCATCGCAAGCCAACCATAAGCAAGATAACAACAGCAATGTAATGTTAAACAAATGGCGAGCAGCAGGACATATTAGCTGCCAATAGGCGGAGTTTCATTCAACAATACAGATTACTTGATATCTCGGAGAGACAGCGCATGTGCGCTGCCTAGGCAAGACCTACAAATGGGGAACTTTCCTACACCTAAAATTCAAATGTAATTAAAATGGGAACCCATGCATCTAAGATGGTTGCCACATGAATGTGATGATGTGGCAGCTTATATAACGGTATTTATACCTTGGCCGTTGCTACCCAGGTGACCACTGATGCTAGCATTCCTTTGCAACCCACAGTCACACCTTCTGGGTGAGGTTTACTTTTCCCCATTGGGAGGGATGTGGGCTGCAAGCCTCATTTGAGAATGGCACACTGGGCAGGAATTTTCATAGTCTCATCATGTGTGTCTTCACAGCATTCATTCAGCCCCACCCCCACGAAATACCATCTTTTCTCCTCCTCGACTGGCTATAGCTCTGGTGTACTCGCACTGGCCTGTTGATGAGGTGGCATGGTCAAGAAAATTGCAGTGCACCATTCTTCAGCTTTTCCCTTGGTATTCTGCCTCACCCTCCAATGAGTGCTCAATACCTGAGCACTCAGGAGAGACGGAGGTGCCATGATTGGTGCACCGTGAGAGAAGCAGAAACTGTAATGGAAGCTCTAGCACACCCACAGCAAGGCAGCTTTCTTTAAGCAAGCCACTGTCCATACCAATATGCAGCCCTGTTTTTACACACTGACATCTGTGAAGGGTCCTAGCTATCAGTGGTCCAGCCATGCAGTGTCATCAGTACACGGAAGTGTAAGAGAACTCAGCTAAGGCCACAATCTAACTTAGTAAATGAACAGCCCACATGGGTAGCTGCTGTCATTGGAAGGAGAGCATACGGCTTAAAGTGTCGGCATGCAACATACAGTGGTTAGTCACCTAGGAGCTGCATTGTAATTGGGTGATGGCCATAGAAGATATCTAATTACAAAACTGTGCACTAAGCCATGTGCACACATTATATCCTGATGTTTGATATAGCACACTCCTAGCAGGCTGAGTGGATGGTACAATACAGCCACCAACACTAACCAAGAGAGAACATGGTGTGCTGTTTCCTTTTTGCTTGTTGCTTCTCTCCATTTCCTCTCATTTGTCAGACATGAGAATGTTGTGTGCCCTTGGAGGGCCGCAGTGAGGCAGCTGCTGGCCAGCACTTAAAGGAGTAGAGGCACAGTATTGAAAGCTTATGGTTGACAAAGCTAACACAGGAGCGGTTGGGCCCAAACTGCCAGTATTGGCGCCAAGAATCTTTGATCGCTGTCTCATTTCAGCAGTCCCTCATGTCAGTGGATACTGTCATGCAGTTCATACTTTCTCAGTAAAACTGCGTTTGTTGGACAACATAAACATCAAAACTGCACGAGACTGAGTCCACGCACACCATCAGGATATGTTGGCCTTAGTCATGGCTAGCTCACAGTGGACCATCTGTACCTCTAAACTAGCAAGAATGGTATGTGCAACCTCGGAACCTGACAACCCTGATTCATCAAGGAAATCTTGGAAACAAATTTAGAACCCTTTTGTTTCATAACTCATTCAGGCCCAAAGGGAGACACAAGAATTGCTCGAATTGGCAATTAAAATATTGAAGCAATAAGATTCTTGTGTAAAATAGGGGTGCTACAATTTTCAATAGAAGCAAACAAAGCAGGGTAATCAGCACCATGAGAATGATAAAGATAATGAACAATTCAACTATTCTGCTGTTACATAGATTATATAGTTGTGTGTGAGAACAGGTATAGCTATGCTCCTACCTAGCACTCCCTATCCTAGTGTGTCTAGGGTAGATGAATCTGCCAGAATCCCTGCGGGTGATCTAACTCCCTAGTTACCTGTGGGTATTTTTCATTTGGGAGCCCGTCTTGGTGTAGAGCTGGGCACCATCCTTCTCAGAAAGTAAACGAGATTCAGCTAGGCTGGAATTCCTGCATATGGGGGGGAGGGGGTGGGGGCTCGACATTGTCAGTGAAATAAATGCTCTTTTAACTAAACAAAAAAGTAATGTTGTTTGTTATAATAAACTTCACCCATATTGCCATGCCGAAGTCCCAGTCAGGCCGTCATTATTTATTCTATCCTTGCAGAGCTGTCACTGAGCGGACAATAATTACAACAACATTTTGTGCTGTGAACTTAGCACATTCTACAAAATGTTCAAGGCTCTGATAAAATGCTTATGAATAAATGTAAAATGTTAGCAAAGTCATTTCAGAGAATATTATCCATACAGGCACTCAAGCACGTGTGTTAAATGTCACAGTCAACTTTAAATGTGAGCATGGAAAGTGGTGGTGTTCTCGCCCGGGCCTAGTGTGACCACATAACACCCACTCCTTGGACATAAGGTGACGAAAAGCTTCCTAAAAACTATGCTAAGAATATACATTTAATCATGTATGAAGTCTAAAATTGTAAAAGCATTGTGCTATATAATATTAAAAGCATAGAGAAAGCCAAATTGTAGAAAAAGTCAGTAGAAAAAGGTAAATAAAAAAGACTGTAAACTACAAGCTATTTAGCCAGTAAAATGCCGAATTAAAAATCTTCACTGCTTGAAACAGCCAGATTGTTTAAATGTTCCGATGAGTAGATGAAACAGCTACCACGGACGATTGTTCTGTCGGCACCCGACTCACCAGCTCCAGAGAACAAACATGTTCGAATCCACCCCCCTCAGCAGCCGCTGAAGGTGTGACAGCCAGTAGTGCATCCGCAGAGGACAAGCCAGGATCCAAAACACCAGATTGGTGCGAAGTAACAGCTTTATCTCAGAAGAAGACCTTGCAACTTGAAGATCAAGCATTTCGCGTGCAGTTGTTAAGGCCACTTCCTTCTGAAACGATAAGGCTTTCAGTCTGTTTAAAGCATCAAAGTTCACATTCAAAATTTCATCAAAGGCTAAATTGTTGCATCCCTAAATGTACTGGCAGGCGGAAAAAGCACTTGTTTACAACAAGTCACGACTGCAGAAACCGTCACCAGATATGGTATTCCTAGCTTCCTCCCACTGCAACCTTGATCATTCAACATCAAATAGCTCACAGTGGAAAGCACGCACCCCTGGACGAATTACAGCTGCTGAGGAACCTTTCAAATTACATGCCACGTTCGTCTTACCTCCCTGCAAACCAGAGAATGGCCTAAAGTATAGTTGCAGTCAGTACCGTTAAGAAAAACCTCAGTCTCACCATTCCTACAACGATAAGTGAAAGGTAGGATCCATGCTCATGTACAAACCCTTCTCCTAGCGCTTCATAGCTGCCTACTTGATGGTGCTGCAAGCAGTATTCGAAGTGAAAATTGAAATTGGCAGAGAAATAAACCGGTGTATTATCCTATCTGCTGATGGTATCTCTGTAACAGTAAATGATAACTTCTTTAACATTCTAGTGTATGTCATGTCTTTTCTGGCCTTGGTGGTCTGTTCTTTCGTTAAGTTGCATGGTAAAAACAAAATAGTGGCATTTATGTGCTTCCATGGAACGCGACCAGTGCGTAAAATCTGTAGAGTCCAACTTAGTAGCATGACAGACCTAAGCTGAGATTGCCCATGTTGCATAAAGGACATGTCACTCTGTATGATGTCAATAACAGACGACACAATGTTACGCAGAGAATATATCCTATTGGATAATGTAGTCATACCATTGTTAACCACTGCTAGAACTTTTTCTAAATTTGCTCTGTCAATCTCACGTATTCTCTCAGCAGCTTCCTGCTGTAAAACTTTCCACACTTCATTATATATTGCATACAAAAAGCACTTTTGATGTGACTTTATAGGACCTAATGAAAAATCCTGTAGAACCATGTCATAAAAAGGAAGAGACAATTGTTGTTTCACCTAAAATAACGTTTAATGTTTTAGCTACTCTAGGCACAACTTCGCAAAGCTCTATGTTGTGACCTCTGCTGTGTGTTGTCTACATGTAACGTGGGTCTGGCTTACTCATCCTAAGCCCTTTCGTGTTATCAAGAGAACGTACCTGAAATCAGTTAGTATCTAACAGCCACACTGATCATCCCCCTGGATATGAACTTGAAGAATTGTATGTCTCATTTTTATGTCGAGCCTGGGCAGCGTATGCGCTGCTGCGAGGCATGCAGTAGTAGAGTATTGCTTACAAGCCCCGTCCACTCTCCGCCCATATTTGTAATTGGCCTGTGTCATTGTCCTTCGTAAACGCTGGCTTCCGAGTCGTTATTAGGCTTCTTTGTCCCTCCTTGGTACTGCCTTGTCTGCATTTGTAACCTCTGACAATGACTGGACCTTTTACTTGTCTTGTTACATGGCCTGCCTTATCTTGGCTGTGAGCACTATTTTGTTTAATGATTTCCCCCTATTCTATCCACGACGTGCTTTCCCTATAAGGCATCATGCTGCTTGGCCGGTCCGCTTTAACTTTAGCGGTCCCCCCTCCTTTTTTTATTTAATTTAGCAGCCCGGTCTGCTTTAACTTTAGCGGCCGCCACGCTACAAAACCTTTGAATTGTTTTTAGAAATTTGATTGAAAGCGCCCCATATGATGCTTTCACTTTAATGGTGGCCACGCCCTTTTAGTTAGACGCTGCTCGCCGTTTTCAGCTTACAGTGAGCCGCGTCTAAACAAAGGGGCGTGGTCACCATTAAAATGTAAGCTCCTCATGGGGAATTTCACAATCAAATGATTTCTTTTTCATAAAAACTCCCCACTTTCACATTAAGAAAACAGCGCCTGTTGTGGTTAGAATAGCGAACTCTATAGAAACTGCATTGCCCTTGAACTGTTTACCCGCGGCTCAGCAGGGACAAGTTATTCAGCTGCACACATCACCAGTTACTTTCAAAAGCAAAGATGGCAGATTACCTCCAGGTTTTGCGGCGGGCCTGGGCTCAGATCAGCGGGTACAGCGGAATCCGTGGTGCCATCTTACAGCTCCTCAGGTAAAGACACGTGTCGATGTATTATGCCTATTATATGCCCTTTGACAAATTCATGCTTTTGCATGTACTACTCCCCCATGTCACTTGTGTCACCTTGCATGGTACAAACTAATGCAAAGAAAAAAGGGACTGTATTGGTAATATGACAATGATTTTGGAATTGCCAGAGTTTCAATATTCTATAGCCAGTGCTAGTTAGCAAAGTAATATTTCAAAGCTTTATTTTTCATTTGTGCTAGGAATCCAGGTTCAGATTAGATTGAGATTACCAACTACATATTATTTTGGCAAGCATTCCATCTATTAGTTTTTTTTTCGTGTATTAGAATTCTAATTTGTTAGGTACTGTATAGGGATGTTGTGGAATTGTTCGTAATTTTTACGTCTTTTACATACACAAAGGCATTTATATTTTCGCTCTCTTGTCTTTATCGTTTAGCACTTGGCTGAAACCCTCACCAACATGGCTGCCTCTGTTACGCTTTTTATAGGTTACCAGTTTCCAGTATCTTGGAAAGTGAATGCCCAAATCTAGAAGGCAGTTTGATAGCTGTCAGTCAATAAACGTTTTCGTAATTTATTTCTAAAGGCGGAAATGTATGTATGTACTGGAGTAAGAGACTTTTTTCGCTCCATTCTTGCTTTATTAACACAGTTTTCAACCCTTTGTGCGTCTATAGAAGGTGAGAGTGAGTGGTTTTCAACTGTGGTTCTATTGAATTGAATGGGGATGACTTGTTCGTTAAAGGGTGATGTTTTGAGGTGTTCAGGAAAGGTAATCCCGTTGTAGTCTACGGGAAGCATTTTGTTTGGTTGGACGATAAAGGTAAGTTCAAGGAGGATGACACCTTCAAATAAGGATGAGTTCAGAGGCGTGTAAAGAGCTGCCAGGCTTTCACTTTATTTATGTGTGACATTTTCATGTACGATATTTACTTTGTGTTTACTGTGTGCTTCTATTAGACATTTCAATTCCTTGTTTCAACAGGATTACTAATCCTAATGTACCATGATTCAAGTGGATGCCATGGAAAAAAAATAATAATAGGATAGTGGCATTAAATCACTTTAGAATCCTCTCCCCCTTCATAGTTGGCTGAGGGAATTCATTTATTCAACTGACAAGCCATATTTAGGTCGAGCCTGGGCAGCGCATGCGCTGCTGCGAGGCATTCTGTGGGCATAGCCTCACCTTTCATCACTTAGGGCAGCTGCCACTCTTCTTCCTAAAAATCAGGGAGAATATAAATCGGCGTATTTCAAAGCTTTTAATCCTGCTCTATGGTTGTTCTTTAAAGTTTAATGCATAAAATCAAAGTTGTCATTCTGTATTAAATTTTGTATTTGTGAGTGTTTGTGCTATTGACATTGTAAATGACAATGCCTTTTATTGATGTGTTTTGAATAGCTGCAAGCGGTGCTCAAACACGCACTTTGTACTTATAGTCGTTGCTCTCTTACTGCCAGCCTCTAGTAGGCAAGGACTATAAGTACAAAGTGGGTGTTTACACACCACGTGCAGGTTTTCAAAACACAAATAAAAGGCATTGCCATTTACAATGGCAATAAATAAAAGTCTCGCAAATGCGAGACATATTGTATTGCAAATGCTTGTTAAACATGCTGTCAAACGTGTCCTCTGTGTAATTTGAGAATTGCTGCCATTTCGTAAAACATGCAAAAGTGGCAATTTTTGTTTTATTTAGAAATATTAGTTCTTTTGGTATGAGGCATGTAACTTTATAATAGGACTCTGGGACTCTGGGACCGCTGGATTGTGGCCAGAAAAATATGAAAACTTCTGTGCAAATGTCTATCTGAAAGAGACACGTTAGTGATAGATTCCTTACCTTAGAATATCCCCAGGCGTCAGACTGGATCCGGAAAGTTTTGCTTAGGAGTACCCCTGCGTGTCAGTAGGTGGCGTCGTGTGGCTCCGAGTGCGTCACTGGCGTCGTACGCGCCGAGATGACGCAACGGAGAGTACTTAGGCGCTACCCATGCGCGCTGATGTCAGTTCTTTCTTTTTCCACGCCAGCAAGCGCAGATCAGGCATGTACCTTAGTCACTTTTTGACTACTATTTTGAGACTTTTTGTCTCCTCTCTTTTCTCCTGGTGCACGTAGGGATGCCTGGTTTTAAGTCGCCGGAATATGTCGGTGGCAGACCCCCACGATGTTTTCCTCTACTCCCTGGAGACTGCCCACGACTCCCGGGACTGCCGGGATTGTCGAGCCATGGCTCCCAAGGCCTTGCGGGTCCAGGGGCCGTTCCCGGGACCGCTCGCGGGACCGGAGCCATCGCTCCTCAGGCTCCAAGTCTTCGCCTTCGGATTCCGGTAAGCGATGCCATAAAAAGAAGTAGAAGAAGCATGTTCGCTCTCCAATGTCCCCCCGTCGCTCCCCGGAGGCGGACGGGGGAACAGGGGCTCCCCTGGAGCCTGGGAGTCCACGGCCTACCCGCCATACCCGGGTTCGTCGCGACTCCCAAACAGGTGCAAGAATTCCTTGCTACCATGGACCGCCTTTTTAGGCCTCGGGCTTCTGCTGGCACACTTTCGGACCCCGTGGTCCTGTGTCCAGATCCTGTAGGCCCGGCGACTCCGCCACCGGCGCCAGCCCCGGCGCCACAGGTTCCTGCGTCAGTGGCTCCGGCCCCGGCGCCACGAGGTGCAGCGTTGCCGGCTCCGGCCCTGGCGCCGCCCTCGGCTCCACCCTCGGCGCCATTTATTCCTCCCTTGCCGCGGTTCCAGGACCATTTTGTTCCGGCCTGGGATCCCCATTTGGAGATGGTGCCGGTCCGACCCTGGCCGGTGCCGTTCCCGACGCCGTTCGTCCATTCTCTGGCTCCGGCTTTGCCGCTGCGACCGGCTCCCTCTACGCCAGAGGCAGACTAAGACTGGGAAGGGTCCAAGGAACCTCTTGCCCAGCAATGTGACTACGAGCAGGATTGGGTGGATGACTTGGAGGAGGCGGCGACCTCGATGTCTCCTCTGACCTGGGGTTCGCCTCCCCCTCGCCTATGACGGAGGAAGGTACCTCCTACACGATGGTCCTCCGTCGGGCAGCTGAGGCCCTCAATCTTGACCTCCCCACAGTGGCCCTTAAGACCATCCTCCTCACCGAGGTGCTCCAGACGGCGCCTACTTCGTCGGAGCCGTTGCTTCCCTTCAATGACGCCCTTACCGACGTCCTCTTGGGCACTTGGTTGAGGCCGGCCACGGGGGCCCCGGTGGATAAAAATATCGCCAGGCGCCACCGACCGGCGCCCTGTGACCCTGCCTTTTTGACTACTCACCCTACGCCTGAGAGCCTGGTCATTCAGGCCCGACGTCACAGAGTGCTATTCCTATGGCCCCGCCAGATAAGGACTCTAAACGGCTGGACCAGTTCGGGAAGCGTTTTTTCTCTTCAGCCAGCTTAGGGCTGTGGTCGGTGAAAACCGCCTGCTTGTTGGGCTGCTACTCCCACGCGGTGTGGGATGCCGTTGCTCAGGTGTTGCCTCAGTGTCCTGAGGAGGTGCAGGCTGTCCTTTCTGAGGCAATTGCTGAGGGTAAGGATGCGGCTAAGTTCGCCATTCGGTGTGGGTCGGACACCGCTGACTCATTGGGCAGGGCGATTTCTACAACTGGGCGCTGCGACGTCACGCCTGGTTGCGTTCGACTGGGTTCTTGCCCGATGTCCAAAGCTCGCTCATGGACATGCCCTTTGATGGCACCCGCCTGTTTGGCAACAAGGCTGACAGTGCCCTGGAGCGCTTTAAGGATTCACGGGCTACGGCGAAGTCCTTGGGCCTTTCTACTAACAGCTCTCCCTCTCCTGGTTTTCGTTCCTTTCGTGGCCAAGGTAGAGGCAGTCAGGCACGCCCGTCCCCTAAGCCTGTGCAGAACGAGCCCCAGCGCGGCCAGGGTCGCGGTTTCCACAGGGGCGGGTCGGGGAACCAGCGTGCGGGTCCGTACACCTCCACCCCCGCTGCTTCCGCCTCCAAACCTTCCTAATCTGAGCTTCGGGGAGCACCCCACGCCGCTGGGTGGCAGTATCCGCCACCACCTCCCTCACTGGCGCGAGATTACATCAGATAAATGGGTGCTGCAGATAATCTGCCATGGTTACTCCCTTCCCTTTCAGTCCTCCCCTCCTGCCATGCCACCTCGGTGCCACCGCATGTCGGGGGATCACTTGGCTCTTCTCTGACAGGAAGTCACGGCCCTCTTGGCCAAGGGGGCCATAGAGTGCGTTCCTGGACCAGAAGTAGGGAGTGGTTGTTATTCCCACTACTTTCTGGTCCCCAAGAAGGACAAGGAGGGTCTGCGTTCTATCTTGGACCTCCGGGATGTCAATTGCTTCCTCCGGAAGGAGAAGTTCAAGATCCTGACTCTGGCTCAGGTCTTAGCTGCCCTCGACCCTGGAGACTGGATGGTAGCATTGGACTTGCAGGACGCATATTTTCACAATCCTGTCCTGCAGGCCCACCGGTGTTACCTGCAGTTCACGGTAGGCCAGGAGCATTTTCAGTTTGCCCTGCTCCCCTTCGGCCTTACCAGCGCCCCTCGGGTGTTCACGAAAGGGATGGCGGTGGTTGCAGCTCATCTTCGCAGTTCGGGGTGTCAGTCTTCTCCTACCTCGACGACTGGTTGTTGAAGGCGGGCTCGCCCCAGACAGTCGTCACCCACCTTCAGACTACGGCCGACCTCCTGCATTTGCTGGGGTTCTCCATCAACGTCCTGAAGTCGCACCCGAGTCCCTCTCAGAAGCTCCCCTTCATTGGAGCGGTTCTGGATTTGACGCTGTTTCGGGTTTATCCTCCCGAGCAGCGAGTCTGGGATATTCAGGCTATGGTTCCGATCTTTCAGCCTCAGTCCCGGGTTTCAGTCAGGATGACCCTCCGGCTTCTGGGCCTGATGGCCTCCTGCATCCTGCTGGTGACACATGCCAGATGGCATATGCGGGCTCTGCAGTGGGACCTGAAGTTCCTGTGGGCGCAACATCAGGGCAACCTGTCCGATCATGTCCAGATCTCGGAGGGCACGGCACAACAGTTGCGGTGGTGGCTCACGAATCGCGATTGGGTCCGTGGCAGATCCCTCTCCCTTCCCCAACCGGAGCACACAGTGGTAACAGATGTGTCCCTCCTGGGATGGGGAGGCCACTTGGGAGAGGCGGAGATCAGAGTACTCTGGTCTCCGGCGGAGTCCCGGCTCCATATCAATCTTTTGGAGCTTCGGGCGATCCAGCTTGCACTGAAAGCATTCCTTCCCTCTGCCCCGGGAAGTGTGGTGCAGGTGTTCACGGACAACAACACCGCCATGTGGTATTGCAACAAACAGGGCGGGTGGGGTCCTGGACCCTATGTCAGGAGGCTCTGCGCCTCTGGATGTGGCTGTAACTTCAAGGCATTACCTTGGTGGTTCAACACCTGGCAGGTTCTCTGAACGCCAGGGCGGACGAACTCAGCCGCCGGTGCTTGATGGATCAAGAATGGCGTCTGCACTCGGCCGTGGTGCAAGGTCTCTTTCAGCAGTGGGGAGAGCCTTGGTTAGATCTATTCGCCACCGAAGAGAACGCGCAATGTCCTCGCTTCTGCGCGTTGGAATTTCCAAGGTGGCACTCGCTCGGTGACACTTTTCATCGCGAGTGAAGTTGCGGTATATCGTACGCCTTTCCGCCTATACCACTTCTGCCCAGAGTGCTGAAGAAGATTCGGCGCGACCGGGCCCAAGTCATCCTTGTGGCTCCGGATTGGGCATGAAGATACTGGTATCCCGAGCTACTCAGCATGGCGATCGATCCCCGGATCCGACTGCCTCTTCGGGAGGATCTTCTGTCGCAGCAGGAGGGGACAGTCCTCCACCTGAACCTGTCCAGCCTCCACCTCCATGCGTCAAGATTGAGCGGCGACAGTTGACAGCTTTTGATCTGTCTCCTGAAGTCTGTGATGTCATTCTGGCAGCCAGGCGTCCCTCCACTAAAACGGTATACGCCTGCAGGTGGAACAAGTTTGTGGCATGGTGCACAGCCTCTTTCTGAAGTTCTTCTGTTGCTTCTTTCTTTGGCCCAGCAGGGCTCTGCTCTGGGCACTGTCAAAGGTTATCTTTCGGCCATCTCCACCTTTTTGAGACTTCCAGGTCAGCCTTCTCTTTTTAAGTCCCCGGTTGTTAACCGTTTTCTTAAAGGCATTACGCACACGTTTCCTCCCGTGCCGTTCATCATGCCTCAATGGGACTTGAATCTCGTTTTGACCTATCTGATGTGTGCTCCTTTCGAGCCCCTTCATACCTGTCCTTTGCGTCTTCTTACTCTTAAGACGGCTTTCCTGGTCGCTATCACCTCTGTCAGAAGAGTGAGTGAGCTCCAAGCTCTTTCTTCCAAACCTCCTTTCCTTTCTGTTCATCTGGACAAGGTGGTGTTACGGACCCGTCCTTCTTTTTTGCCAAAGGTGGTCACACCCTTCCACATCGGGCAGACCATCACTTTGCCTACCTTCTATCTGCCTCCGCATCCTTCGAGAGAGGAAGAGAGGCTCCACCGTCTGGACCCAAAACGTGCGCTCGCATTCTATCTAAAGCGTACACAGCAGTTCCGGGTGGATCACCAGCTCTTTGTTGGCTACGTGGGCGCCAAAAAAGGTCTGGCTGTGCACAAACGGACCATCTCTTGGAGGGTCGTTCTGTGCATCAAAGCCTGTTACTCCTTGGCTAAGAAGGAGCCTCCTGTGGGGCTGCGTGCCCATTCAACCAGGGCAACTGCAGCCACTACTGCCTTGGGCCGTGGCGTCCACTTGCAGGACATTTGTCAGTCAGCTAGGTGGGCCTCGCTGCACACGTATACCAAGCACTACTGCCTTGACAGTCAAGTCCGGCGGGATGGCTTCTTTGGCCGTTCCGTGCTCCGTGACTTTCTGGTGTAATCTTGTTCGCAGACCCACCACCGTGGTTGGTATTGCTGGGGTATCTATTTTAAGGTAAGGAATCTATCACTAACGTGTCTCTTTCAGATGCACAAGTTACTACTTGTGTAATGATATATCTGTAAGAGACATTAGTTAGTGATAGATTCCTTACCGCCCCACCCATCCTCCCCGTTCTGCGAACTGATGTTCGAGGCATATGAGCTGCAGATTATACACTTATGCATAGATCGCCATCTGGTGTTGGGCCTGGATGTTTGCAGTTTGTTTTTCTTCTTGGACAATGTTTGGAAGTCACGAGTTCGGTGACTCCTCCTTCGGTCCGTACTGCGCATGGGCTTCGGCTCCATCCTCAGATTGTTTTTTTCCGCCATCGGGCTCGGATGTTATACTTCGTGCTCCGGCTTCGAACCTTTCCAGTTCGACCTTCGACATAAATCCTCGTCCATCGAGATCTTTAGACATCAGCTTCGATATCTCCCTTCGGCACTTGTTTGATTCCAGGCATCGGCTGCGGCCTTCGGGCCTATCTCGACTCCGGTCTCGGCCGATGGAAATGACTCCCTTCAAGAAGTGCCCAAAATGTGGGTCTAAATTTCCCCACACCGACCTCCACCAGGTGTGCAATCTCTGCCTCTCTCCCGAACACGAGGCCCGAGACTGCCCCGCCTGCAAGTCTTTTTGATCAAAAAAGACAATTTGGGATCGACGAGCTCGACGCGCCATGGCGCACTCTTCGACCTCGGCTCCACCTGACATCTTCGGAGACGACACCGAAACTTCGGGACAGCAGCACACCGAGCAGGAGGACGACATCGTCAGTGCTTCGGAGGCCGACGACTCCGACGTGGAGGAGATCACACCGGCGCAGAGGGTCGTGAGTACTCTACCCCCTCCCACTCCCGCGCCCAAACCCAAAGAGACTCCGGTTACACCTTCGCCTTTCGGGCCTGGGCAAAACCAAACATACTGCTTCCATCACCCCACCTTCGGGCCCGGTGAAGAGGCAGCATACGTCTCCCGGCGGCTCTGGCTCGAGCCAGCCTGTTCGCGGCGCCGAAAAACACCCTTCGGCACAGAAAAAAGCCACACCAAGCTCCGTTCCGAAGCCATCGGTGTCGAAACGTGGCCTTTCGGTGCCGCCCAAACATAAATCCCTCGGCACCGACGTTCCGGTGCCGAAGCCTGCCTCGGCACCGAACAAAAAATCGGAGGCCCTGAAAAAACATGGCGCCGACCACCCGAAGAGGCCGTCGACTCCGAGAACATCGGCACCGACAGATGAATCTGTGCCGGAAGAGTTATTCACGCCAGATCCTTTTAAAAAAACTTTAACAAAGGATCCAAAGACTGGACATTTGACTTTGTCTTCAAGAAAAAGACATTTGGACAAGCCAGCTCCTCTTCCACCTCCAAAACGGAAGGACTCTGCAACATCTCCTTTCAGAGTGCCCTCCCCACCACCTCTGCCTCCTCCACCTCCTCCACCTCCTCCATCTCCACCCTTGCCTCATCGCTCCCCGACCCCGTCTCCGGACACTGATGACCAAGGGGACCCATACTATGACCCTACAGATGCCCCACAGGACCCTACTCCTCCGGGCACGCCAGACCCATGGGAGGATTACCATAATCCAGATGTCCCGGATATGCCTCAGGAGGACCTTTATCCCTCCAGGCCATCTCCCCCAGAGGACTCCCTAGGGCTCCACCACTTGTTGCAACGGGCGGCACACTATCATGGGGTGGAGTTACATACTGAGCCAGTTGAGGAAGACTTCCTGCTTGACACTTTTGATATCGCAGCTAAATCTACTGCCATATTGCCAATGCTTAAAGGGGTCACCAAACATGCAGCAGAAGTTTTCAAAGACCCAGTCAGGGCAAGGGTCTTAAACCCTAGGATAGAGAAAAAATATAAGGCAGCCCCCACAGATCCTGCATACATTAAGGGACCTGCGCCCTTAGACTCCTTGGTGGTATCCACAGCTAGGAAGCGTTCTAATTCTCAGTCATCGGGTGAGGCTCCACCACCCGATAAAGAATCCAAGTTATTAGATGCGTCAGGCAAACGCACTACTTCACAAGCTGCCAATATATGGCGCATCGCCAACACACAAGCGCTGCTGCCACGGTACGACAGAGCGCACTATGATGAGCTGGAGAATATCATGCAACATCTCCCAGACAAATACAAACAAAAGGCTCATGAACTAATACAAGAGGGAAAGGTCATTACCAACACCTCGATTAAATGTGCGCTTGACGCAGCGGACACAGCTTCCAGGGCTATAAACACCAGTGTTCTGCTTCGCCGCCATGCCTGGCTCAGAATCTCCGGCTTTAAGCCAGAAGTCCAGGCATCCATATTAAACCACCCTTTTGAGCAACAAAACTTATTTGGCCCAAAAGTAGACGAAGCCCTCGAAAAGATGAAGAAAGATACTGATACGGCGAAGTCTATGGGGGCATTACAATCCCACACCCCTAGACGCTCCTTTCGCCGTTCCTCCTTTCGAGGCACCGGCAGAGGCTACTCTACCGATAACGCCTCTACTTCCTACAAGTCCCATCCTCAGACTACCTTCACAAAGGGCTATCAAAGAGGTGGATATAGAGGGAACAATAATAAAGGCAGGGGCGAAACCAGCACCGCCCGTTCTGGCACACCGCCCACACAATGACTTTCCCCCGTTCCCCCCAGACCATTCCACTCCAGTCGGGGGCAGACTACAAAACTTTGTTCAAGCCTGGGAGGCCATAACATCAGACAAATGGGTGACCCAAATTATTCGGTCAGGCTACTGTCTCGAGCTAACATCTACCCCCCCGACCATTCCACCCAGGCACCGTACAATGTCACAAGAACACACTACACTGCTCAAACAAGAGGTGATCTCCCTCATGGAAAAACACGCTATAGAGCAGGTCCCGATCAATCAACAAAATTTCAGGGTCTACTCTCTGTACTTTCTAATACCAAAGAGAGACGAGACCCTTGCGGCCTATTTTAGACCTACGGCCTCTAAATGCATACATACATTCAGACCATTTTCACATGGTAACTCTCCAACAAGTTCTCCCACTCCTCTGCCAGGGCGACTTTCTCACTGCCCTGGACTTGAAGGACGCATACTTTCATATTCCAATACACCCTTCTCACAGAAAGTACCTCAGATTTGTAGTGGACGGCCACCATTATCAGTTCAAGGTTCTCCCCTTCGGGGTCACAACCGCACCATGAGTGTTTACCAAATGCCTAGCAGTAGTGGCGGCACACCTCAGAAGACAACACATTCATGTCTTCCCTTACTTGGACGACTGGCTGCTAAAAGCCCCGTCCTACAGCCAGTGTGTGCAACACACAAACACGACCATCCACTTGCTCCACCAGCTAGGTTTCACGGTGAACCACCAAAAGTCCCATCTGATACTGTCTCACACAAAGCAATACCTCGGTGCCACTATAGACACCTCAAAAGCTGTAGCCTATCCCGCTTCAGCCAGGATCGCAAGCATACAAGCCTTGCGCCAAAAATGTATTCTTCAGCACTCTCTCCCAGCAAGAGTGTTTATGAAGCTCATCGGGATGATGACATCTTGCATCTTCATAGTGCCTCATGCAAGACTCCACATGCGTCCACTCCAAAAATGCTTAGCACGTCAGTGGAACCAGGCCCAGGGACAACTGACGGATCTGGTGTTGGTGGACGGTCGCACCCATCGCTCTCTGCAGTGGTGGAACACCACAAACCTTTCCAAAGGGCGACCGTTCCTGGACCCGGTTCCTCAGGTGATTCTAATGATGGACGCATAGCTCTCCGGCTGGGGAGCGCACCTGTTACACCTTACAGTGCAAGGGATATGTGTAGGAAGGTGGATATCTGACTATGGTTACCCCCAACTTTTTGCCTAGTGTCTAGCTGGTTTTTCGACTTAGTTGGCCTGAGATCCTGCCATTCAGGGTCTCAGGCTGTCTGCTCTCTCTTTAAAATGGACTCCATGTACCCTAGGTACATAACCAATTGGTAAGGATCACCTTATTGGACCCTGTACAGTGTACCCTAGGTACCCAGGGCATAGGTGTACCCTAGGCCTCCCAGGGGCGGCAGCATGTATTATGCCACCCCTGGTCTGGCCCTCCAATCAGACACAACTGGCTGATCACTCAGCTGGGGCAAGGTCGTGTAATCACCCCTTGCTTAGATATAGTATGCCTATATCTACCCTTATATATAGACACATGTGTACCTATCAGTCACTCCTATGGCAGGCCTTAACAATCCTGGAGGCAGAGTGCTTGGTAACATGTGAGATGGTGCTCTAGCATGAGCTGAGCCTGTCTGCAGCTTTCGGAACCATGTCCTTATAGCTGTTCTATGATATAGCCTACCATATACTCTTAAAGTGCCTTATAATCTTAAACGGTTATGGTAACTATGGTTTGGCTTTATCAAAACATGTCGTGTAAGGTGTCTAACACTTTGGAATAATACCCCCATACCATTTCTGGTGATGAGGATATTATTCCTCCCTTCTAGAGGGAGAGACATGTTAAAATCCTACTTTGCTGTTTAACTGTAACCAAAGCCTCAGCATCACAAAATGGATGCTGCTGCCACAGACACGAGTCTGACCCCCTGCTGCTGGGAGTGATCCTGGCAAGGGAGGCTTGGACAATAGGTTTCCTGCTTGGGGAGGTGCTAGCACCTCCCCAGACAGACTTTAGTGTATTGGGGCAGGGAGGGCTGAAAGGAATGAGACATGCCTGGGGCACACAAGGTGTTCCTTGCATAGTCCAGTTCAAACCGGCGCTGGGGCACTCCAGCCCCAGCTCTGGCGCGAAACTGGACAAAGGGAAGTGGGTGTAACCACCCCCTCCCAGGTCCCACCCATAAGGCGTGACCTAGCAGGTATCCCAGCCCCCCAGATTAGTATAAGAGTGGGAGTTGGGCCTCAAGACTTTAGATTATCCTGAACCTGCAAAACTGAACAGAAACTCTGGACCTTCGACATTCGACGAAAGAAGAAGACTGAAGAATCTCCCTTGTAGCCAAGGAGTGGCTACCCTGTGCAAACAGGCACCATCAAGAGACTACCCTTTGCTTTGCCCACGTTCTACGAGGAACCGACTGCAGAGCCCGACCAGAGCCTTGACTTCCAGACTTCTCCGACCCTGATCCACATCTACAGCAGAGCTGAGATCCGTGGAGGCGACGAGCGACGTGGGACCGGCTACCTGGAAAAAGTGGCTAGTAACTTAAAGCGCAGCTTCTGAGGTACCCTCGAAGTTGTGCACCGGGGATTGAGAAGCCCCAACCCCAAGCACCATCTGCACCGAAGATCAGCCCCCCACACTCCACGAGTCCTGCGCGGGGCCCTTCTGCATTTTCCTGCTTGCCGCGTCTGTCCGGTTGCTTGCCCGCTGGCTAGTGGCCTTTGTGACGACGCACCCTGAAATCTTCTGCGCTGGTTTGGCTCCTCCAGACTGGCTCCCGCTTCTCTGCAAAGAAGAAGCACCCCAGACCTTCCTGGTCTGCACCAGAAGCAAGTCCTCCGTTCTTCGTGGGTTCCGCTTGCCAAGGCTTGGTGAGTCCTAGTCCAACTTCGACGCCGCCGACAGCAAGAGCCTTCGTGGGACAGCTCGCCTCCTGGTCCTGGTCGTCCTCGACGCTTCCTGGTCCTCCTGGCTGCAGCGACAAGCTTCACCTTCACCTGCAATCTTCACGACATCGCCTGGTTCCTTCCTGGTTCCACGTGGTCACTGGCTAGTGACCTTGACTCTGTCCCTTCTGCTTGCAGGTTTCCTCTCTTCTTGATCCCAGCCTTGGGATCCACCGGACACTCTTCACTGACTGCCTGTCAGCATCTTTCTTCAGGCATCCATAGGAGTCGACGACGAAAACGACGCATCTTCACCCCTATGCACCCGCAGCCTGTGGGCTAGGTAACTTGGGTACTCCGGTGCTCATCAGGATAGTGACTATCCTAGTGTCTAGTTTTCAAGTCTCAACTTCCTAGCTACTCCAGAAGTGTCCTAAATCTACCGTTTTCTAAACTGTACTATTGCTATTGACTTTTACGCATTACGCGTGAGTGTTTCCACTCTGCACACGAATCCCGTGGGCCTCCCACTTCCTAACTAACGCTAGTGTAGTGTAGCCCCAGCGATTCCCTAGGCCTAGGCCTATTCTATTTCCGTGACAGTGGTTCTTATACCACTTACTTAGTATATGGTTTGCGTGGCCCCTAGGGCCTAACTGTATTACTTACCTGTGTGACTTAATGTATGCTTAAATAAGACTGTGTTGTACTTACCTCTAATCTCATAAAGAGTGCTGAGGGTTTGACTAGAATAAATACACTTTATTTTATATATATATCTGTTGTGGTGTCCTTTCATTTGGTATTCAAGGGATTATATATGGTATCACAGCTGGCTTCACATGCCATTCAGAGTTTAGCCTAAGACTGCTCTTGTCCATGCTACCACTAGGATAGCTGGTCTATAAGGTTGACTTTACAACCAATCACCATAAGGGTATTTGGACTGATATAAGGTGTACACTAGAACTAGTGACATCATACATCAGGCCAACTTCTCACATTGGTGAGCAGCGGTTGGGATCTGAGCTTGCTGTTGTAATACCATTGTAATCTTGAGATACTAAATTGAAAGATCACACAGATATTGTCTAGGTACATATAACATAGATTATAATACTTAAGTCCTACTGGACTTTGTAGTTGTAGGTTGAAGGGAGTAACACACCCTGACTACAACTACTAGAGAGGTTTAGTAGATACAACTAGTGTAGGTAGGTGCACACACCACACCCTCACTAGATCATGTCTCTGAGAGGAGATCAAGTAGATGCTCTCTCAGGAGGATCAGGTCTGCAAAAGACCCCCTCTAGATATGATACCTTAACATTCCAGGAGATGAGACACTTGTGTACCTCCAGAGGAATAAAACAGGGTGCAAACCCTACCCTCCTTCAGTTAAGACAACTCCTAGAGGAGTATGACATTCTTAGGGCATCTCAGGCAGGTACCCTAGGTACAGAGGAGGGTCTACCCAGCACAGAGGAGTCAGATGGGACTTCAGATGAAGAGGTAGACAGCCAGGGCCAAGTAGGAAGACTTAGCCAGGCTAACCTAAGCTTACATGGGAGTTTGCATGGGGCCCCCCCTTACAGACCCCCAAGTAGGCTTACACAGAGAAGCAGGAGGGACAGATCCCCTTCAAGGGAATCCATCCACTCCCATGTCTCTAGCATCTCTAGTGTTTCCTCTCACAGGGGAATGACTTCCCCTGAGAGAAAGGAGCATGAAGCCAGAATGAGGGAAGCTAATCTGAGGATTCAGAGGGAAGAACTTGCCCTTGCCAAAGAGAAGCTTGCTCTGGCTAGAGAGCAAAAATTGTGTGGGTCAGAACCCACTGGTGGCAGCAACATTCCTAGAGATAGGGATAGGTCTTATGACCATAGAAACCTAAGCAAGATAGTCCCCCCATATCAGAATGGGGATGACATCCACAAGTGGATGACTGCTTTGGAGAGGGCCTGCAAAGTACAGCAGGTACCCCAGAGTCAGTGGGCAGCTATCTTGTGGCTCTCCTTTTCTGACAAAGGTAGAGACAAGCTCCTCACAGTCAGTGATGAGGATGCTAACAATTACAAAGTCCTGAAGAGTGCTCTGATAGATGGGTTTGGCTTAACCACTGAGCAATATAGGTTGTTGTTCAGAGACACCCAGAAGACACAGACACAGGACTGGTCTGATTTTGTGGATTGTGCCACTAAGGCTTTGGAAGGTTGGTTAACTGGCAGCAAGGTGCAGGACTATACAGGATTGTACAACTTGATTATGAGGGAGCAGATCCTTAGTAATTGTCAGAACCAGCTTCTCCATCAACACCTGGTAGACTCAGATTTGACCTCTCCCCAAGAATTGGGAAAGAGGGCAGATAAATGGGTCAGGACCAGGATTAGGCCTAAAAATCAGGGTGGTGACCAAAAGAAAGATACCACCAAGCCTCAAGAGAAGGGTGGGGATAAAACAAAAGAGAAATCTTCCTCAGGGCCCCAAAACTCCACACAGGGTGGTGGGTCCCAAGCTCCCTCCTCTACCACAGTTAAAAAGCCTTACTGCCATGAGTGTAAAACTCCTGGGCATTGGAAAACTGACAGCAGTTGCCCAAGGGCTAAAAACAAAACTGTTCCTCCAACTACTCCTGTCACACCACCTATTACTGTCAGCAGTAATCCCCCAGGTGGTGGGAGTGCCCCCCAAAATTTGGTTGGGTTTTCTTGGGGAACACAGGGGGATCCTGGCTTAGCCAATTCCCCTACAGCAGCTACTCTTGTCTGTGATGGTGGCATGGGGTTTGCCAACTTCACTGCCTGTCCCAACACTTTGGGTAGGTACAGACAGGAGCCCGACATCAATGGTAGAAAAGCTGAGGCCTACAGAGACACTGGAGCTAGCATCACTATGGTGGCCCATAGGCTAGTTCCCTCTGAGCAGCTTTTGCCTGGTTTCTCATACCAGGTAACTAACATTGATGGCAAGCAGAACAGTCATCCCATGGCAGAGGTATGTCTCAGCTGGGGAGGTGTCACTGGCCCTAAAAGGGTGGCAGTGTCTCCAACCTTGCCTGTGGACTGCTTACTGGGGAATGACTTAGAACTCTCAGCTTGGGCTGGAGTTGAACAAGACACCCATTCTAAAATGGTAGGCCTTTCAAAAAAGGGTAGTGGGGTTGTGCCAGCCACAACCCCTGTCCAAGTAGATTTCCTCCCTGAAAAGGTTGGAAGGGCAGTGGTAGCCACAGCCCAGGCAAAGACAGACTTCCCTGTAGAGACTGGCAGAGCTGTGACAGTCACAGCTCAAACCCAAACTGAGTGCCTCCCTGAAAAGGTTGGCAAGGCTGTAATGGTCTCAGCCCATACTCAGACTGACATAGGTGTAGTGAAGCCTGAAACTAGGGATCACTCCACACAAACAGAGAGTAGTGGGGAGGAAGAAAAGTCTCCCTCTCCCCAGACATTAGGAAAAGGTCAGCCTCCTCAGGGATCTGACCTCACCCCTTGTGAAGAAACTGCCCCAGAGGTAGCCAGGCCTGGCCTGGCAGAGCCTCTGATGTCAGTGGCCCCTTCCAAGGTGGGACCCAGTCTGGTGCAGGTAGCCTGCCTCTCTCTACCCTGCCTCAGTCAGCCCAGGGCTGCAGAGGTCAGGGAGGCCAGTGGACCCCAAGAGGGCCCCTGTCCACAAGAACCCCCCCATCAAAAGAATGAGGATTGCCTGGCCAGTAGCCCTAGCCAGGTGAGGGTTAACAACATTCCTGAGGGATCTCCTTTACAGGTAGTTAGGGACCTCCCCCAGAGGGATTCTGTTGGGCACAGGCAAACATGGGACCTTAGGGCCCCAAACCTGACCTGTCCCTCCAGTAAGCCAACAAAAGGGACCCAGCCTCCAGCTTTAGCCAGAGGCTGACCCTGAGAGCACAGTGCAACTCAGTGAAAGAAAGAAAGGCATCCATGGTGGAGGATGATTGGAGGAAGCTGAGGCCTCACTTTGAGGACACTCACTTCAGTACTCCATCTCAACACCAGCCTTTTACTTTGCAAAGACACACCAAAGGTAGTGATTCCCTATGGTGGAGACCCTATGATACCTTTAGGGTGAGGGATTGCTTAGTGGACCATGAGACAGGGGGTAACCATGCCAGTGCTGGTTCTTCCTTATATGGCCACTTAGGCAATAGAGGCTTACCTTGTCAAGGCCAGCCTTATCTCCTTTCGTTTGGGGGGGGGTTGTGTAGGAAGGTGGATATCTGACTATGGTTACCCCCAACTTTTTGCCTAGTGTCTAGCTGGTTTTTCGACTTAGTTGGCCTGAGATCCTGCCATTCAGGGTCTCAGGCTGTCTGCTCTCTCTTTAAAATGGACTCCATGTACCCTAGGTACATAACCAATTGGTAAGGATCACCTTATTGGACCCTGTACAGTGTACCCTAGGTACCCAGGGCATAGGTGTACCCTAGGCCTCCCAGGGGCTGCAGCATGTATTATGCCACCCCTGGTCTGGCCCTCCAATCAGACACAACTGGCTGATCACTCAGCTGGGGCAAGGTCGTGTAATCACCCCTTGCTTAGATATAGTATGCCTATATCTACCCTTATATATAGACACATGTGTACCTATCAGTCACTCCTATGGCAGGCCTTAACAATCCTGGAGGCAGAGTGCTTGGTAACATGTGAGATGGTGCTCTAGCATGAGCTGAGCCTGTCTGCAGCTTTCGGAACCATGTCCTTATAGCTGTTCTATGATATAGCCTACCATATACTCTTAAAGTGCCTTATAATCTTAAACGGTTATGGTAACTATGGTTTGGCTTTATCAAAACATGTCGTGTAAGGTGTCTAACACTTTGGAATAATACCCCCATACCATTTCTGGTGATGAGGATATTATTCCTCCCTTCTAGAGGGAGAGACATGTTAAAATCCTACTTTGCTGTTTAACTCTAACCAAAGCCTCAGCATCACAAAATGGATGCTGCTGCCACAGACACGAGTCTGACCCCCTGCTGCTGGGAGTGATCCTGGCAAGGGAGGCTTGGACAATAGGTTTCCTGCTTGGGGAGGTGCTAGCACCTCCCCAGACAGACTTTAGTGTATTGGGGCAGGGAGGGCTGAAAGGAATGAGACATGCCTGGGGCACACAAGGTGTTCCTTGCATAGTCCAGTTCAAACCGGCGCTGGGGCATTCCAGCCCCAGCTCTGGCGCGAAACTGGACAAAGGGAAGTGGGTGTAACCACCCCCTCCCAGGTCCCACCCATAAGGCGTGACCTAGCAGGTATCCCAGCCCCCCAGATTAGTATAAGAGTGGGAGTTGGGCCTCAAGACTTTAGATTATCCTGAACCTGCAAAACTGAACAGAAACTCTGGACCTTCGACATTCGACGAAAGAAGAAGACTGAAGAATCTCCCTTGTAGCCAAGGAGTGGCTACCCTGTGCAAACAGGCACCATCAAGAGACTACCCTTTGCTTTGCCCACGTTCTACGAGGAACCGACTGCAGAGCCCGACCAGAGCCTTGACTTCCAGACTTCTCCGACCCTGATCCACATCTACAGCAGAGCTGAGATCCGTGGAGGCGACGAGCGACGTGGGACCGGCTACCTGGAAAAAGTGGCTAGTAACTTAAAGCGCAGCTTCTGAGGTACCCTCGAAGTTGTGCACCGGGGATTGAGAAGCCCCAACCACCATCTGCACCGAAGATCAGCCCCCCACACTCCACGAGTCCTGCGTGGGGCCCTTCTGCATTTTCCTGCTTGCCGCGTCTGTCCGGTTGCTTGCCCGCTGGCTAGTGGCCTTTGTGACGACGCACCCTGAAATCTTCTGCGCTGGTTTGGCTCCTCCAGACTGGCTCCCGCTTCTCTGCAAAGAAGAAGCACCCCAGACCTTCCTGGTCTGCACCAGAAGCAAGTCCTCCGTTCTTCGTGGGTTCCGCTTGCCAAGGCTTGGTGAGTCCTAGTCCAACTTCGACGCCGCCGACAGCAAGAGCCTTCGTGGGACAGCTCGCCTCCTGGTCCTGGTCGTCCTCGACGCTTCCTGGTCCTCCTGGCTGCAGCGACAAGCTTCACCTTCACCTGCAATCTTCACGACATCGCCTGGTTCCTTCCTGGTTCCACGTGGTCACTGGCTAGTGACCTTGACTCTGTCCCTTCTGCTTGCAGGTTTCCTCTCTTCTTGATCCCAGCCTTGGGATCCACCGGACACTCTTCACTGACTGCCTGTCAGCATCTTTCTTCAGGCATCCATAGGAGTCGACGACGAAAACGACGCATCTTCACCCCTATGCACCCGCAGCCTGTGGGCTAGGTAACTTGGGTACTCCGGTGCTCATCAGGATAGTGACTATCCTAGTGTCTAGTTTTCAAGTCTCAACTTCCTAGCTACTCCGGAAGTGTCCTAAATCTGCCGTTTTCTAAACTGTACTATTGCTATTGACTTTTACGCATTACGCGTGAGTGTTTCCACTCTGCACACGAATCCCGTGGGCCTCCCACTTCCTAACTAACGCTAGTGTAGTGTAGCCCCAGCGATTCCCTAGGCCTAGGCCTATTCTATTTCCGTGACAGTGGTTCTTATACCACTTACTTAGTATATGGTTTGCGTGGCCCCTAGGGCCTAACTGTATTACTTACCTGTGTGACTTAATGTATGCTTAAATAAGACTGTGTTGTACTTACCTCTAATCTCATAAAGAGTGCTGAGGGTTTGACTAGAATAAATACACTTTATTTTATATATATATCTGTTGTGGTGTCCTTTCATTTGGTATTCAAGGGATTATATATGGTATCACAGCTGGCTTCACATGCCATTCAGAGTTTAGCCTAAGACTGCTCTTGTCCATGCTACCACTAGGATAGCTGGTCTATAAGGTTGACTTTACAACCAATCACCATAAGGGTATTTGGACTGATATAAGGTGTACACTAGAACTAGTGACATCATACATCAGGCACAAAAGTTACTCCACATCAACCATCTGGAGTTATTGGCGATCTTTCTCGCTCTGAAATCGTTTCAAAAACAAATTTCAGCCAAAGCAGTCCTCATTCGCACAGACAATATGACTGCAATGTACTACATTCAAAAACAGGGGGGGACACACTCTCCACAGCTCTCTCGGTTAGCACAGAGCATATGGAGATGGGCAATCCCTCAAAAAATCTTTCTCCTGGCACAACACGTCCCAGGGATACAAAACACCATAGCAGATCTGCTCAGCAGACAGACGCAGCAAATGGACGAATGGGAACTGCATCCACAAGTTCTTCACCCATTCTTTCACAAGTGGGGACATCCTCAGATAGACCTCTTCGCCACCCACGAAAACAAAAAATGCCCAAGCTTCGCCGCCAGATACCCACACCCATTGTCCAAAGGCAATGCGATATGGATGAACTGGTCAGGCAAATTTGCATACGCCTTTCCCCCTCTCCCGCTAATTCCATTAGTGGTAAGGAAGCTACAGCAGCACTCCCTCACGCTCATTCTAGTAGCTCCAACATGGGCCAGGCAGCCGTGGTACACCACACTACTACAGTTATCAGTGGTACCACATCAAAAACTGCACCTGTCCCCATGCCTCCTAACCCAGAACCATGGAGAAATCAGGCACCCAGACCCAGCTCAGCTCAACCTTGCGATCTGGCTCCTGACATCTTAGAATTTGGATACCTTAACCTTCCCCCTGATTGCATGAACATTATCAGGGAAGCCAGACGTCCTACCACTCGCTCATGCTACGCCGCTAAGTGGAAGAGATTTGTTGTTTACTGCCATAACAATACAATCAACCCTTTAGACGTATCCATACAGCACATCATATGCTACCTGCTCCATCTACAAAGGTGTAACCTAGCATACTCATCCATACGTTTACACCTAGCAGCAGTGGCTGCTTACCTGCAAAACAGACAGCATTTATCACTTTTCAGAGTGCCTGCTATTAAAGCTTTCATGGAAGGCCTTATGTGAGAAGTTGGCCTGGTATATGATGTTCACTAGTTAAAGTGACCACCTTGTACCATGCCAAGCAACCCTTATGGTGTGGTTGTAAGTCAGCCTTTTCGGACTAGCTGCCCTAGTGGTAGCGTAGGCTAAGCAGTCTTTGAGGCTAAACTCGTTAAAGCGTGTTAAGCAGGCTGTTTTACCAAATGTAACCCCCCTTTATACCAATGAAAGGACACCACACAGATATATATTGAAAATATATATGTATTTATTTCTCAAAGTATCTCCTAGACTCTTTGTGAGCACAGGAGCACAAATCGTTAAACAAGACAACGTTATAATATACAGAAGTTGCACTTTATATGATTGGGCCCTGGTGGCCACTCAAACCATATACTAAAATAGTGGTATAAGTACCACGAACAGGAAAGGGAAAAGGCCTAGGGCCTCTAGAATCGCTGGGCCTACAAGGAGCTAACTTCAGTTAGTGACCAGGAGGTCCACGGGTCGCGTGTGCAGTGAGGAAAGTTACACGCGGGCTCCCATAGGTTTTCAATGGGTGCGTAAAAGTTACAAAGTTACTGCAGAAAGGGTCTTCTGGATGGACTACGATCTCAAGATTCGAAACACAGACACTAGAGATGTTTCTCTACACTTGGGCACCGGAGTGCCAGCTTTACCTCACCCACAGGAAGCGGGTGCATAGGTCTCGAAGTGCGTCGGGTTTCTTCTATCGATTCAATGGAGCCTGATGACGAAGATGCTGCAGGCGGTCGGTCCAGAAGAGCTGCGTTGGATCCAAGGGTGGATCGGAGTTGTAGAAGACCTGAAAGCAGAGGGGACAGTGTTCACAGTCACTAGCCAGTGACCGGCGTGGCACCAGGTAGGTACCAGGCGATGTTGGGTGCAAACAGGTGGTGAAGGGTAGCTTGTCTCCGCAGCCACGTGGTCCCTGATGGTCGACGACGTCCAGGAGTCGAGTCACGAGCTGTCCCACGCAGGCTCTCGCTGTCGGCGGTGTCAGCGACTCGAAAGAAGCAAACAAGCCTTGGCAAAGGCAGGAGTCGTGGAAAGAGAGGAAAGCTGATTGTTCTGACCAGCAAGGTCAGAGGGGCTGCTCTTTTGGAGAGCAGCTAGGGCCAGTCTGGAGCAACCAGACCAGCGTCGTTGATTTCAAAATAGGTCGCCAAAATGGCCACTAGCCAACGGGCCAGGGACCGGGCAGGCGCGTCGAGATGCAAAGTGCAGAGGGGCCCTACGCAGATCGTGGAGATGCTGGAGGGCTCACCTTTGGTGCAGATGCTGCTTGGTGGTTGGGCTTCTCAGGACCCAAAGCACAACTTGGAGGGAGCCTCTGTCGCTGCGCTTGCAGCTTGTCGTCGGTCTTTCAAGATGGCTGGCTCCACGTGTCTCGGTGCCTCCACGGGTTCCTTCCTTGCAGGGACTGTGGATCGGGCGGTGAGAGGTCTGGAGGTCCAGGTCTTGTCGGGCTCTGGGCTCGGGCTCCGGCAGGAGGCGGCGGCAAAGCAGACGTTCAATAGCTGGTTGGTGCTTGCGTTAGCAAGATGGTCACTCCCTGACCATAGGGGAGATTTCCTTCAGTCCTCTGTGCAGCAGAGCGTCGAAGTTCCCGTCTTCTTCTTGTGGTTAAGTTGATTCCAGGATGTCTGAAGTCTTAGGACACAGCTCCTACCTTTAAGCGGATTCTAGGGGCCGGACTACCTGCTAGGTCCCTCCCTAAGGGTGGGACCAGGAAGGGGGGTGGTTACACCCCCAATCCTTTGTCCAGCTCGCCTCAGGTCCGGGGCTGGTGTGCCCCAGGACCGGATTGAACTGGCATATGCACCGAGGCTCCTTGTGAGCCTCAGGCATGTCTGGTTTCTTTCAAGCCCTACCTGACCAATACACAAAATCCTGTCTGGGGTGGTGCTCGCACCTCCCCTGGCAGGAAACCCTTTGTCCACGTCTCCCAAGCTGGAAGGACTCCCAGCAGCAGGAGGGCAGACTTGTGTCTGTGGTGGCAGCATCCATTTTGTGGAGCTGAGGCTATGTCTGATTTTACCCGGGTTTCAGGTACTGTACATGTCGTGTCCCTCTAGAAGGGTGGAATGCTAACCCCGTCGCCAGAATTGGCGAGGGGTTAGTATTCCAATTCGTATGACACCTTACTCGACATGTTTTGATAAAGCCAAACCAAAGATAGCATTTAACCGCGAGGTTCATAATGCACTTAAGAGTATATGGTGTGACGATATCCGGAAACGGTAGAAGGAAGTTGTTCCGACCACTGCAGACAGGCTCAGCTCATGCCAGAGCACCATCTCACATGGAACCAAGCACTCTGCCTTCAGGATTGTCAAGGCCTGCCATAGGAGTGACTTATAGGTTAATATGTGTCCCTTTTAAGGTTAGGTATAGGTATACTACCCCTAAGTAAGAGGTGGTTACACCAACTTACCCCAGCTGAGTGATCAGCCAGTTGTGTCAAATTTGTTAGGCCAAGCCTGGGGTGGCATAATACATGCTTCAGCCCCTGGCAGGCCTTAGATACACCATTGCCCTGGGTACCTAGTGTACACTGGTACAGGGGCTCACAGGGTGATATACTTCCAATTGGTTATGCACCTAGGGTGCATAGTGTCAATTTAGTTAGAGAGAACAACAGGCTGGGGGTCTGATTAGCAGGCCCACAGCCTCAATATGTCAAAAACCAGTGAAGCAAAAAGCAAAAATTTGGGGTGACCATAGGATAGCAGACCCTACTCTCCTACACCTTAAAAGAGTGATTTCACCCAGGGCACCACCCTCGCCTGTGTGGAATCTAAACGTAGTTCTTACAAGGCTTATGGGCCCACCTTTCGAACCAATGCATAAATGTGAGCTGCAGTTCCTTACTTGGAAGACAGCTTTTCTGGTAGCTATCACTTCCCTTAGAAGGGTTAGTGAAATACAAGCGTTCACTATACAAGAACCCTTTCTACAAATACATCATAGCAAGGTAATACTTCGCACAAATCCTAAATTTCTGCCCAAGTTCATTTCCCCCTTCCATCTCAATCAGTCGGTGGAATTACCAGTTTTTTTCTCGCAACCTCAATCTGTTGCGAAAAGGGCACCACATACAATTGATGTTAAAAGGGCTTTACTCTACTACATAGAGCGAACGCAATCTTTCAGAAAGACTAAACAGTTGTTTGTCTCATTCTCTCCACCGCATAAAGGCAACCCCATCTCAAAATCAGGGATAGCCAGGTGGATTGTAAAGTGCATACAAATTTGCTATCACAAAGCAAAAAGAACATTATCTGTTCCACCTAAAGCCCACTCTACAAGAAAGATAGGGACTTCTATGGCTTTCCTTGGGAACATCCCCTTAGATGACATTTGCAAAGCAGCCACATGGTCAACACCGCACACCTTCACAAAACATTACTGTGTAGACGTGCACTCTAAACAACAAGCTAGTGTGGGCCAGGCTGTACTAAAAACACTGTTTCAGACCACTGCAACGGATACCGGTGGTCGCCGCTAGGGTTGGGTACTGCTATATAATCTATGCATAAGTGTATAATCTGCAGCTCATATGCCTCGAACGGAATATGCTACTTACCAGTATGCATCTGTTCTTGGCATGTAGAGCTGCAGATCTATACACGCCCACCCGCCTCCCCGGCTACCTTTATCCGTTCCAGTCTATCTTATTTAGATACAACACACATGGGTTTCTTTCCTATTATCACTACGCTCCATCTTTTCCATGCTGGCGAAAAACAATCTGAGGATGGAGCCGAAGCCCATGCGCAGTACGGACCGAAGGAGGAGTCACCGAACTCGTGACTTCCAAACATTGTCCAAGAAGAAAAACAAACTGCAAACATCCGGGCCCAACACCAGATGGCGATCTATGCATAAGTGTATAGATCTGCAGCTCTACATGCCAAGAACAGATGCATACTGGTAAGTAGCATATTCCTTCTAGGGTTCAGGTCATCCCTCTTAGGGCCCTTGTTTTCTGCACCAATGGTCAGTATCTTGCATGGCTCTGCGTTCCTGGCGCGGAAAGTCGCGTACAGAACTGATGTCAGCGCGCATGGGTGGCGCCTAAGTACTCTCCGTGGCGTCATCTCGGCGCTTACGACGCCAGTGACGGACACGGAGCCGCACAACGCCACCTACTGACGCGCAGGGGTACTGCTAAGCGAAACTTTCCGGATCCAGTCTGACGCCTGGGGATATTCTAAGGTAAGGAATCTATCACTAACTAATGTCTCTTACAGATATATCATTACACAAGTAGTAACTTGTGCTTTAGCTACTCTGTGGTGGTTGGTGGTATAGGGCAGTGTTCCCATTGGGAGTAATTAAATACTGCATGTGGAATACTCAGCTTGTGTAAATAGTGGTGACCATAATGGTGAAAACAGAACATTTCAAAATAATTAGATATACCATCATACATTTCTTCCCTATTGAATACGGTGTAATGTAAAGTCGGCAAGCATTTTATGTACTGGGTAAATGTCCCAATCATCAGAGATAGTACCAAAAGTGATGACATTATGTAAAGAAATATGAAACACATGAGGGACTTGTAAAGTCTCTTTGGTCCAAATATATCTTAGTGTAATTTATCCCGAACAATTCCATCAGGAACCGGAACAGTGGTAATGTTCACCAGGGAAAGGTCTCTTCGCACTTTGTGTGATGTTGAATGGGATCTGAAAACCTCTTTTACCAGTTCAACAGCAGAGCGTTCTGGAAGATAGATTCCATTCAGAAGCAAAGAAACAGACAGTCACAAAGCCAATCCAAATTAAGAGGATAAGTAACAAAATTGTAATCCAAATGTATATCCATGGAGGGATAAGGCATATATTTTTGAGCCAAATAAAATGTTCACATGGCCCCCTCTGTGGAGGGGGGTCTGACGAATCCGAAGAGAAGTACTCAAAGTCGACAAAATAGCCGGAGGCTGTTTGTACAAACATGGGAGGCTCATGATGCTGTGTAGAACTGGTAGATCACTCTAATGGCGGTACTTTGTAAACACCATCATTGTCTGCTTGCAGAGTTGAAATCTGTGTATTCGTACAAGATGAATGCATGGTATTTGCCGATGTAACTGGAAGTAATGACACTTCAGTGTTAGCTGTCCCCAGCCAGGGAGAAGAAACTTAAAGCTTCTAACAGGATCTTCTCTAAGGTAATGAGAGGAGGCAGGTAACTACCCTCACGCCCTACTAAGTAGAACTGGCCACATGAGGTGGTTTGATGAGATCAATAGACGCAAATCTCTTGTGTTCGCTATTGGCAAGGGGCAATAAAAGTACAGTTCTGGTACCCTCAACAACCAGGACAGGCTGACCTCCTTTTTGTCTATTATTTACTTTCATACTAGATTCCCGATCTTTGAAATCCAACCAGCCGTTGCTGGTGCTTCCTTCAGATCTTGTAAAACATCCAAATGTTCACTGATATCAAAAGGCGTTTCCGCTGCCACTGCACTGGGATTGTCAAGGCCTGTAACCCACATTTTAACACCAAACAGGACTTTATAGGGAGTCTGACCACCCAAGCATCTTCTAGGCAGATTATCTAAGGCTCTCTGTACCCCATAAAGGTGGTGAACCCAACTGCGACCTGAACCGAATACTCTAGATTTTAAAGACTGCTTTAAGACCTTGTTTCCCTCGGGATGCTACAGTGAGGAATAATGCACATTCACACCAAATGTTCCCATGGTATCTTTGTAAGCCCTTGAGGCAAACGCCAGACCCTGACCCGAATGGAATTTTGGCTTCTGCATAGGTGCCGATATAGACTTGCAAATCCTTTATAACAGTTTGAGCGTCAGCTAATCACTGTGGCCATACCCATAGGAATCGAAAGCAGGAGTTCACTGCTAGCATGATGTATTTGTAAGACCCATTTGAGTATAAGGGTCCAGATAGACACAAGACAGAGTCTTGTACGAGATCAATAGAGGTGTCTGTGGTGGACGTGCTGTGGTGGAAACTTTTATCTGCTGGCAATTGTCACATTTAAGGACACAGGCTGAATTCACAAGGTAAACTGAGACAAAAGTCTGGCTTTACGACTTTCAGTATTCGCAAAGGGTATTTACGAGTAGTAAAGTTAGACTTTTGTCTCAGTTTAACTTAAGTTTAGGTCTTAGGTTTAACTGAGAGCAAAACTGAGACAAAAGTCTAACTTTATTATTCTTAAATGCCCTTTGTGAATACTGAAAGTTGTAAAGCTAGACTTTCGTCTCAGTTTTCCTTAGTGAATCTGGCCCATAGTCTTAAGCCTGTTTGTAAAAGACCTGGCCACCAATAGCGTTGCTGCAATAGTGAAATTGTAGCCGTCACCCCTGCATGACCAGATGCTAGAACCTCATGTACTGCTAGGATCAATCCTAACTTTCGGTATGAATTAGGTATTACTCTATCCCCCACTTTGGGAGTATGAGCGAATGGAATGTTTTGTGCTCTTAACTGGTAGGAGTATTTTAGTGGAAAACCTTTCGGTAAGAAGATGCCATTGCACACAGCATTGACAGCCGTCATGATGTCCTTATCTATTCTCATCTGAAATGAGTTATTGCACCAAATGCAGTTTTGCACTGCTGGTTTTGCGGCTTCGTTAGCCATTAAATTCCCTGCAATGTGTATTCCTACATGCTGGTGTTTCAGTGTGTCTATTACATGAGCCCGTGGCAAACTTGCTTTAAGTTTAGACCCTTGTCCCCAAAGCATCCTATGCTTGGTAGTGCACCCTTTGGAATATCTGAATCCATTCTGGCTCCAGTAGTGTAAATACTCATTGTAAGACTGAACATAATAATACGAATCGCACACTGTAAGTGGGGAGAACTCAGGATTTATATTCTCAAATGCCAGAATGTGAGCTTTCAGTTCAGCCAGCTGTGCAGTGCAATCACTAGGTGACTGAATGTACATTTTATGAGGTCGTAACTCTCCACCCCTCATTCTAACTTTTACCGCTACGCAAGTGGAAGAGTATTGCTGTTTTGTCCCTACTGTAGGCTGGGCAGAACCATCAGTGTAGATTATAAAATAATATTAATCTAAAGGCATTACATCATTGGGCAGAGGATATTCATTCTCATATTGAAGGTATGCTTGTGTTTGTAGTGTAGAGTCAAAGACATAATGTACATTTGTTACTGTAAGAGAATTGGCCCATTGTATCCATCTTGGATAAAAAGCTTTTGCGTTGGTTGTAACTGCCTCTAAGGCTGGAATGGGAGTCGCAATAATTATTCCTTTTCCCTGAGACAGTGATCTTTCATTCACTACAGCTGCCTGTACTGCCATCAGGATCTTTTCTGTTTGTGCAAAACTCATTTCTGCATTTGTATATAAATGCAATTTATATTCAATTGGTATAGTGTCTCCTCCATTGAATGTAACATGTGTATCCTGATGTACAGACAATTATGTGGATCATCAAATTTGTGGTATACACACGTGTGTGTAGTGTAACTGTTTTGAAGCTAGCATGTCAGCTTGTACTGAACGTAAAATCTGTGTGTGTTCAGATGTCCAGTTTGAGGTTGAAAAATCTGGATGACTCAAGTGGTAAAACGGTTTCACCCGTTGTGCATGGAGAGGCTGGAGGGTTGTTTCTGTGCCAGCGTATTCACTTGATATTAGCTTACATATTTTGACTGCAAAGGTGTATGCTGTTATTTTCATTAGTTGGTTTCCTTTGCGTGTGTGTGAATGATTCTCTTCCAGGGGATCCTCATCAATAGTACTGAATAGTCCTGCCTACGTGCTAGGATCTCGGAGCAGTTTAAAAAATGATACATATATGTATAACAAATGTTGTACCATAGTACCTTACATATATGTTTGCAGCCTAAAGAGAGGCTAAAAACCGACAGATATGATAGAATTTTCATTTGAAAAAGAAAACAATTTCTTAGAAATGCATCACTATAAAAAAGTGACCATAGAAAATCTTTCACAAACCTTTTGAAAAAGAAAAGGGAATATGAGATATTGTTAGCCAATAGTCTGCAATGCAAAGCATAGTAAAGAAACTGCCACTGTGTCTTAAAGAACCTCACAGTAACCCCTGTATCCTGTAATGCATCACAGGTGACAGGTCAGTTCATTTTTCCATATCCTGGAAACAGGATCCTGGGGGACAGAGCTCTGCCTTTTCTGACAACAATCTTTTGGAAATATTTCAAAATCTTGTAGTTAGTTTTCACTCAACATCTTTTGACATGTAGGGTATTTTGTCACCCTTTTCTGCTATTTTGTCTGTAGAAAAATGCCTTCACTTTTTGTGAAGTGCCCATCCTGTGGGGAAAAAAGCTACAGTTAAACCCAGACAGGCTGCGCATGTTGTGTCTTAATTAGGATCATATCCCTGGCTCCTGTACTCCTTCTCAATCCTTCCCCAGAAGAACATTAAAGGATAGACTAAAATCAGACTACAGGAGCTGCAGCATAGAAAGGAACGTGAACATGCTTCCAGATTTTCTAGAAGCCATGGAGAAGGCAGTGTTCTACCAGAGCTGCTTCCTCCCACTCCATGGGCTCACCTAGCAATACATCTAGGGAGAGAAGACATTGAAAGAAGAGACATTGCTCCCATTCGACGTCAAGATGCATGATGTAGAGGAGCCTAGCATCGAAGGCTGGGAACCTTCTTACTTGCTCACTGTCATCAGGTATGCTTTGAGTCACTTGACGGCGAAAGAACCCTAACGGTCACAGTTGAAAACACTGTCGATGTCGAAAACACCTACTATGACTGTAAGACCTTCTCCGTCGACCTCTTAGCCTCCTCCGTCAATGTCGAAGCCACTTCCGTTGATGTTGAGATCACCTTCATCAATATCAAGACCATCAATTTCAATGTCGAAGTCAAAAGTGACATCCAGAGCAAAATCTCTGTCACCAACTGTGCAACTATCTCATGAATGGTTATAGAAACTACATCCAGGGAGGCCTGCTGCTCTAGGCTTGGAGTTTCCTCAATCATACTCTCCTTCACATCACACACCAGAAATAGTACTTTCTGGTACACCTTCACCAGCGGGAGTGATGCCAGCTAACTTCTCTCTAGGTTCAGAAACATCACATTGGCTTTTGCCTAGAATCTCCCCTACAACTCCTTCCCTTCCTACAAGACCGCAAGACAGTCCACAGTTGTCTCACAGACATCTCTCGAGATCCAGATCCAAACGTAGCTCTAAAGACAGACAGCATTCATCTCAGTCTAGATGAAGGAGATCTGGAGCAAGCTATAGTAGGAGGTCAAAATCTTGTCACAGAACATGGTCTCCATCATGAACAACTACCTCAAGATCTTTAATCTGAGATTATTCTCCGACTCTGTCAATCACACCTCTAGCAATGATATCTCCAATTGATGGCTTAACACCTTTAAATGAGTTGTTAGTAAGAGTGCAGCAAAGTTGAATATTACTATGCTCCTACTACATACTACATCTATAGCCTTCATCTTTGAGATATTACATCAAAGAACGTCATCAAGACCTCTCCTTCCTCTGGTTCCAGGTCTTCTTGAGCCTGCAATGCAGTTTTTTTAACACCTGCATCAATAAGATCAGCACCATCAAGGCTTTTAAAGTATAATCTTCCTGACCAAGATCCTCTTTCTCAGGTCGGATCCACCACGGGATTCAGGAATTGTAGCTGCAGCAAGGAAGTCACACAGCAGCATCATCTGCTTCCGTACCATTGGATTAGGAGAGTAAAAGAAGAACAAGCATTGGCATAGCCAATAGGTCTCGCTTTTGGGACCTTATAAGTATTTAGTTATGCAGCACAATATCCTTGGTGCAACAACATTAACTGTTGCATGGTTAAACACTTATAAGGTCCCAAAGGCGAGACCTATTGGCTATGCCAATGCTTGTTACATACATGCCAACCCTCCCGATTCAGGCGGGAGACTACCGATTTCAAAGCTAGTCTCCCGCCTCCCGATTCCTGCAAGCAAAAACCCGATTCCTCGGGGGTTTCAGCTGACAGGGCTTGGTATTGTGTAACGTGCTAATTCTTCCAGCAATAGTCTGAGTGGCGATGCAGGGGCTCTAAAGGGGTGAAAAACCAACAAAGAGCCATTAACAAGTGAATGGTCTTTTAAAGACCTGTGAAGTACTTGGGGCGGCTGTGTGGATGCCCGGGTAGCCACACAGGGGGGGGGGGGGAGGTGTATGCACTGCCAGCAACCTGCCAGGCCAGTGCACAATACTTACTTGCATCACCCTCTCTCTGCCTGCCATTGCGCTCCATGCTTCTGAAAGGTAAGACGAAAACGTGCAGTTGCGTTTCAAATGTCCGATCCTGCTGCAGCACACTTCCAAAGCCCATACATGACAGTAACCCGATTCAAGGCCCCATTCTCCCGATTTTCTTTTTTAAATCTCCCACTTTGCTCTTCTGAAATGTTGGCATGTATGTTGTTATGACTTGTGCCCTGTCTACTAAGCCCTACTGGCCCACATATCTGGCCTATCTGGCGAGATCTAGTAAAACCGAGGAAGGGTGTCCTTTTAGGGATTAGGGGTGGGCGGCTCTCTATCCCCGCCTACTGTGCCTAGGAGTGCAGCGGGTGTTTGCTGAGGGTGGGTGCTGTACTGCCGCTTTAAGGCTTGAAACCCAGCCCTTCCCCTTTAAGGCACAGGTCAGGGCCGCTCTTGAGCACTTGTTCACGTTTCCTCTCCAGGAAGGGGATGTCTGAGACTTCCTCGAGAGGCTCGGCCCCGGCAGCGGGCTGCAGGTGGGCTGAGTGTGCGAGGAGCGCCCCGCGGGCCCGCCTCCCTGGGATGGAGCTGCAGTGAGCCGGCCAGGTAAGCACAGGTGCGCCCGGGCACCCTGCCCCGCAGAGCTCTCAGGTTGCCCCATGGCAGGTGCTAGCAGCTTGCCTGGCTCTGGGGTTTCACAGAACTCGCTAGTTTCAGGCCTGGAATGAAAACTACGGGCAGGTCCCAGCGTGCAACGTGATGTTTGGTGAAACTCGGCTCAGTTTGAGGAAGTCATCACATGATGATACGGGTGCAGCGTGCCGCGCTGCATCTACGTACAAGTCAGCGCCCCCCCACCCCCTTTATGCGATTTAGGCAAGGGGCCCATTATTCGAAAGCGCCTGGAAGTCAGTTCGAGTTGGAGCAGCACACTGTACTCCTATCTGACGCCTGTATCCCTGGCCTTTGCTGGAATCATGTGTGCAGGTAGTGGTTTACACTCGTATCTTCGCAGCAGGAGCATTGATCCACGCAGCTACCCTTTTTACTCGTGTGTGTGCGCCCCTCCTGTGCCCCTCCCTCACGTGGGATGTCCAGGGGCACGTGTCCTGTTTGATGAAGGAGGTGTCTGCTATCTCATGGCATGTCATTGAAATGAGACACCGTCGGTACTTGGTCGTTTGAGGTACTGCTGGAGGCTTGTTATTGGAGAGGGGCTGGACTGCCACTTCTAACACAGCACAGAGGGTTAATGCACCTGCCGCAGACATTTGTGTAACGTGCAGATCTACGATTCGATTAGCACTAGTGGTGTTGCGTGGCTATGGACTGCTTCCATGCAATGAGGGTGGCTTTCTGTCACTCCTGGGTTTTCAGCAAATAGTGCTTTGCAGGGCGGGTCTTACAGGGCATTTATTTATTTGCCTTTTTATATAGCATGAGCATTACCTAAAGGTGGCAGAGCGGTTTACAGTAGACATAAGTCATTACATAGTTACACCGGGTAGAAGAATTTCTAAGTATAGTTGCATGAGCTCTAGAATTACAAAATGGTACCTCATTATAGAACAAGCTGTCTCCGTGGAGCAAGTCAGCAACGAGGTGTGTGTGAGCGCGTTAGGCAGCCGCGGATGCGGTGAGGGGGGTCAACAGCGGCGGGGTGTGTGTGCGCGCGCGTGTGTCTGTGCTTGTGCGTCTGCGCGTCTCAGAAGCGCGTCCACAGACCCCGATGGCTGCGCGTGCCCTGGTCTGTCTCCCTTGGGAGCAAACACGGCAACAATAAGTCTCGTTGGCGGCAGCGCTTTGCGCTGCAACGCCAGCGAGACCTAAAAACGAGTGTATCATTGGCTCCCGCATTAAAATCCAGCTACAACTGCTAATTCTCTTTTAGGGAGGTATGAATGTTCTCTTTGGGGCTCCATGCAAAGATTTACGAACTAACTACCTAAGGAAGACAGGCAAGATTTCCAAGTCATCAATGAAAGCATGCTGGTCTGAAATCAAATAATTGCTACAGCTTCTGACATATCGGATGTATCCGTTAATGGCTACTGTCATGGTATTTGCACTAAGAGAAGCTTCTTACTTAGACAAGCAGCTCTAAAGCCAGAAGTGTAAAGTAGAATCCTAAGCCTGTAGTTCTCAGAAAACACGCTGTTCAGATCTCACGCAGATGACAAAATGTCATGAATGAAAACTGAGTTGGACACATTAAAAGCTGTGGGCATAGAAAAGAAAAAAGTATTTAGAAAGAGGTACACACCTTATGACAGGCGTTACTATCCTCAGAGGGTTCAAACCCATCACTAGTCACGCCATCAGCAACAACACTAACAGACAGTCATACCACCAATGCAGAACCACTAGAGGGAGAGGCCAGTGGAGGCCAACACAGAAAAATACAGGCGGGCGGGTAGACAGTACACCTAGCAACTACTACCTGTAGGAAATCCTCATCATAAACCTCTTTCTGTAAAATGTGTGGGTTAAAGAGTTTCTAGAAGATATTAAAACAGGTGTTTCTACCAGTTAAGCCCTCTTCCCCTTTGTAGCTTAACATTGTTCTCTCTAAATTAATAGGACCCTCCCTTTGAGCCCACTCACTAAACCTTTTTACAACATCTTACATGGAAAGCAGCTATGCACTTCTGAACCGTACACAGTATTTCGTAGTAATAGAGCGGTAATGAGAACACCCCCCAATTTTACTCCTAAGGTGATTTCGAATTTTCAAACAATTTCCTTCCCCACATTTTTTCCCAATCCATCAACACAGACAGATAAATCTTTACATTCTCAGGATGGTAAAAGAGTCCTGGAGTTTTATTTGGACAAAACCAAAGATATTAGACAACCAGACCGTTGTTTCATAAATTATATTCCAGAACGGACAGGCTTACCTTCTTCAAAAGAATCCATTTCTAGATCAATTGTATCCTGTATAATTATTTCATACCAGATAGCAAAGAAACCCCTTCCTAGGCTAAAACCAAAGCCCTTCTTAGTAATGCTCCAATTTCAGAAATACCTCACGCTGCTACTTGGAGATCTGGTCATACTTTTACTAGACACTACTGTCAGACTCCAGAGCGGATACTCAAGAAGGGCAGCTTCTTTGTGGAACCTTTTCAGGTGATTTTGAGAGCTGTTTTTTATTTCATGTCCACCTATATGTAGGATGGGTTTACTATTCTATTTAGTGCTTATGAGTATTGATGAGAATCCCTTGGAAGAGAAGGAAATGCTACTCACCTGTAATCCTAGTTTTCTTCCATGTGGAATCCTCATTAAAGTCATAAGCAACGCTCCAACCTCCCGGGTAGAAACTATTACAGCTCTCACCAGTTGCTTCACCCAGGAGTTCTAATTTGCATAAAAATGACCTGACGTAACGGTCACCTTTGAGACATGATGGCATGCAGGGGGTACTATGAGGTTCTTAAAGACACAGTGCCAGTTTTCTCTACTATGCTTTGCATTGCAGCCTATTGGCTAGCAATGTATCATATGTCATTTTCCTTTTAAAAAAGATTGTGAAATATTTTCTTTGGTTACTTTTTTATTTGTGACACATTTATATTAAGTGATCTTCTTTAAAAAAAAAAGACAATGTCATGAATTCTGGCCATTTGTAGCCTTCCCTTAGGCTGCAAAGTTATATGTAAGGTACTATGGTACAAAGTCCTCCAGGATTCCATAAATATGGGCAGGACTATTCAGTGCTTATGACTTTGATGAGGATTTCCTTGGAAGAGAACTAGGGTTATAGGTGAGTAACTTTTCCTTTAATTTTTTGGTTCCATCACCTGATGGGTGCAGATACCACCATTAGCTGGTCTGGTAGAAAGTTGTGGCCTGACTTTGTTTTTAAGCTTGCAGAATCCATCCCAGAGAGTCCTGCTTCATTGTTTCCATTTCACATGTGCATTCTTCTGGCTTCATCAGTTGTAGTGCACAAATGCTATGACCATAAGTCATACTATTTTATCCTCCACTATATCTTCCATGTGGGCCCATGTCATGTGACACCCTAAAGCAGTCATGTTATTTTAGCAAAGTGCATGGTGAATGTTTCCTCCCGCGCTTACAATATTAAAAGAAAAACTACATGTATAATGCCATAATGCGGCGTGCTAATGGCTAAAATGGTAGGACTGTTGTAGGAACCATTCAGACGTGGTAAGAGAAAACCGGTCCGTTTTATTCTTCCCCATCGTGTTCTACATGTTGAATGACTGAATTGATACTGTACATGTGGTACTTTGGCACTGTTAAGTCTGTGTACAGTAGGCATTGTGTTCGCTTTTAGCATAGCACCCTGTTTTACTGTTAAAATCACAGAGATATTCTATAACTTGTGCTTTTGTTTTTTTCTTGTAAGTGTGGGCTTGGACTTGTGTGACAAGCTGTTTGCTAAAAAACAATTATAGGCTTGGGATGTCTGACATGATAAGGGTACATTTGGCAGTTATGTGTAACTGCTTTCAAATTTCTGTTTACCACCAACACCTTACTACTGAAATGTGGAGCTGAGCTGGTAGATGCTGGAACAGTGTTAGTTATTAATATTGTTTCAATCAGAGTTGGGGGGAGGGTAAGTAAAGTGAAGACGATTTACTGTGGTAGAAATCCCTCTTAATTCCAATTACAGTTCAATTATTTAAGGTTGCCAATTGCTTTCACCTCTAGTGTTGAATTAAGCAGTTTAATTCCCTCTTTCTATTTCTTGCTTGAGAGCACAGCTGTCTCCATGAGCTATTGTTTGCACATATTACCTCATACATTTACAGAAAGAGAGTATTGGCCAGCGTCTACTGCCATTGGCTCACTTAGGTGAGCTCCCTTCTGGTATTGGCTCAGTGAGCTGTCCGTCACATTTTAGATTAACGCACAGCATTTTTCTGATGCATACATGCCAAAATACACATGCCACTCATTTTTGTACACAGACATTAGTTTCCTTTGTTGTTTTCAGCATGGTTTTTTAGGTCAAACAGTTGTTTTGTAATCAGTAGCCAAATAACAATGATTGTGTGCAGCTTGGTGTCTGTGGGAAAATACTCTTCTTTTAGGTCTGGTCATGAGACGGCTTTATTTGTTTCACCAGATATATATATATATATATATATATATATATATATACAGATAACTCGCGCTGCAGGCAACGCAGGAAAAGGTCGCACTCAGGATCTTATTTTAAACAGGAAAAGTATTTATTGACTTGACGCGTTTCGACACACAGTCTTTGTCAAAAAGTCATACACTTGATCATGGGTGGTCATGTCTTTTAAAGAAGCAATTCCTGTTTACCATCAATGGACATAAAAAACATTTCATACTCATGTTAGCGAGTCCTGTGCACTTCTTGTTAGAAGACAGACTGTCAAATGTTATGTGCAAAACTTTATCAACACAAGTTGAAGAAACAATCACAAAGATATTTCTAAATTAATGGAAATCATGAGTAAAATAACTGACATTCCATGGTCGAAATTTTTAACATCAACTTGTGGATATAATAACACAATTGAAAACTGCCCAGTGGCAAAATACTATAAATGTAAGGTGATTTAATCTCCTCACTACGCTTGATAGCCCTACAATTGCTGAGCCAGAGAGAAGGCAGTGAACGGGCAAGTGCCCAAAGAGTGTGTGTTTTATAAAGAGAACAGGTTTTTATGTCCTGGGGGGGAAAGAAAAAGAGGAAAAGACAATCAATTAGGTCCGCCCATGGTCATTATGTGGGTGAAAGAAAAAATGTGTAGGTATCGAAATAGCATCGAGGCAGTGATTAAAAATAAATAGAAAGGTCAAAAAACCCTTATGTTTCAAAATTGAAAAGAAAAGAAAATGTAAACATATATATACGTGATATATATAAGAAAAATTGAAAAAGAGACTAGGGGTATTAGGAATAAAAAGAGGGGAGGGAGGCCCCGATGGGCCAGGTCAAACCCCAGCGGACCTGCTGGATATACATAATGACCATTTTCAAATGGTCCGTAGTGGGTAAGCTAGTACTGGAATACACTTACTGAAAGTGTGGGCAAATCAAGATCAAATAACAGTAGGGATCTATGAGAGGAAGAGAGCGGACAAAGTGGAGTCCTCAAGTTGTATGTATGTAAAGATGGACATAATACAAGTGGGTCAGCCTAGGTGGACATGGAGATCTTCCTCATGGTTGAGGCCTCCCGGGCTCTTGCTTTGTAGCTTCACTATGTACTCAGATTCCAGGCGTCGCAAATGACGTTCCCGATCTCCTCCTCTTGTTGACAGTACGACCCTGTCGATGCCAAAAAATGAGATTTTAGTACCGACATCTTTGATATTAGTATGCAACAGATCGCAATGTTTGGCTATGGCATATGACATATCGCCATTTTTGATTGCGCGCAGATGTTCTAGAACACGCTTCTTCACCGGGAAAATTGTACTTCCCACATAGCGTAGGCCACAGATGCAAATTAAAACATAAACAGCATACTCTGTGTTGCAGTTTATGAAGCAGTTGATTTTCCCTGTTTTCCCATTGGCTAGAATAAAAGTTTTGACATTTGTACTACTGTTGCATGCTTTACATCTACCACATTTGTGGAATCCTGGGAGTTCCCTCAACCAGGCTCCACATGGCCTCGATTTGATTGTAAGGTGGCTGTGTACTAGAATGTCTTGTAGGGACTGGCATTTTTTGTATGTTATGTGTGGCGTTGGACTAACCTTTTTCCCTATAACAACATAATTTCTGACTTTGTACCAGTGCTTCCTTACTATCTGGTGGATTTCCTGTGAAGCATGGTTGAAAGTGGTAATGAGTCTTATCTCATGTTTACCACTATCCTTTTCTTTGGGTATCAGTAGACTGTTTCTACTTCTTTTCTCTGCTTTCTCTGTTGCTATTCTGATGGTTTTACCTGAATAACCTCTGTTCTTGAAGCGGCCCCTCATGTGTTTCGGTTCTTTTTCAAAAGAGTTTATGGTACTGCAATTACGCTTCGCTCTTAAAAGTTCCCCATAGGGGATACTGTTTTTGAGTCCTGTAGGGTGATGGCTGTGTGCATGTAAAATGCTGTTGCTAGATGTAGGCTTTCTAAACAAGCTAGTGTTCAGTGTACCATGCTCCACCTCCACTAAAATATCAAGGAACTCAATGCTTGTCCGATTGGTTTTACTGGTGAATTGTAGATTTAATTTGTTCACCGAGAGACCTTGAATGAAAGTGTTTAGAGCACTTTGTGGACCATCCCATATTAGGAAAATGTCATCTATGTAGCGGGTCCACAGCATGACGTTATGCATGTACTGTATGTTGTCGTCATGCCACAGGTGCTCCGCCTCCCACCACCCCATGAAAAGCCATGCGTACGATGGAGCGAAGCAACTCCCCATAGCGGTACCAGTGTACTGTTCTACCAGTCATCCTCAAATAGGAAGCAATTATTATACAGACAAAATTGTAACATGCGCAACAATATTTCAGTATGATCATACATAGTGGTCGGCCTGTCTCTGAAATAGTATTTACAAGCTTGTAGGCCTAGGTCATGTTCAATACATGTATACAATGCAACCACATCAATTGTTGCTAAGATGTAAGTGTCTTTCCATGGAATTTCCTGTACTTTGGATAGGAAGTCCATGGTGTCCCTACAGTACGAGGGTAGGTTCAGGACATAAGGGCAGAGAAAGTAGTCAACGTAAATAGATGTATTTTCAAGGAGACTCTGCTTGGCCGATATGATGGGTCTACTGGGAGGGTCAGTCGGATGTTTGTGTACCTTTAGCAACATATAGAATACCGGGGTGACCGGTTTCTTGACCAGTAAGAATAGGAACTCATTCTGGCTCGGCATATCATCCTCATGCCAACCGTTTAGTATTTTGTGGTATTTTAGAATAGTCTTGTTGTATCTTGCCAGGCTGGATCTCAGAAAACAGCCTGAGAATTCAAGTTGTCTTTTGGCCTCTGTTCGGTATTTATTAATATCCCAGAGGACCACATTGCCCCCTTTATCAGAGGGTTTGATAACGAAGTCAGTTGCTGCTTTTAATGACTGCATACCAGCCCTTTGAGCAGCAGTGAGATTCCTGGCAAAGTGGTTGCCCTCATTTTTCCATAAGGACAGCAAATCAAGTAAAACAGCCTCATGAAAAGTGTCTAATCCATCATGTAGTGTTACAGGGTTGAATTTAGATATGGGTTTAAAATCGTTACTAGATCTTTTGCTAACCTCCATACCCATACTGATAAGGAGGTCCCGGTCTGTGTCCCTATCTCTAGTACCAAGTTGCATTTCCCTCATGTCTGCCATAGTGTCAATATCCCTTATGGATAGAGTAGCATCCATGGGGACCCGAGAGGTAATCGTTGGTCTAGTGTTAGAGGAAACTATATTCTGTTTCAAAGTGTGTATTTTCAAAAGTTTCAATTTGCATAAAAACAGAAAGAGATCAATGCGTGTTTTGGCAAAGTCAAGATTAGAGGTGGGGCAGAAAGATAGGCCTAACTCCAAGACCGATCTTTCCTGGGAGGTAAGGACATGGGGGGGAAAGATTAATGATAGTAAAGTTGGAGTTAGATTGCTCACCCATCATTTGTTCCTCTTTGATCGCCTGATGCCTCTTCCATGTGGCGTTGAGTTGTCGCTGGCCTTCGCCCCCTCTCCTTGTTCGTCCCCTTTGTCTTGTCCTCTGCCTCCTCCTTTTCCTCTTCCCCGTGTAGGTTTTTTGGAGGCGCTGAGGCTCAGTTGCATAAAACGGTACTCCTCCAATGATGTAAATGGTCCTCTTTGTAATGCCAGGGTTGTATTCCTGTCCTCATCGTCAGAAGGCGCAGGGGAACTTGAGCCCGAGGTCTCGTATTCTTGTACTCGGAATGTTTCCATTTTCTTATAAGCTTTCCTTATTGCGTCATATTTTTTGCTGAAAGTGAGAATACGTCCTTGCACATAATCATTTCTATCCCTGACGAATTTCCAACGTTTCCTTGCCTTTATCCCATCTTCATATTTTGCAAGTCTTGTCTCCATTTCTTTAATACATTTCGTTATCTCTTCTTGGTTGGGCATTTTGCTGAATGCTTCACGGAGCTCTTTCAGTTCCTCTCCAATTAGTTGTAATTTGATTGCCGCATAGTTAGAAAGGAGACAAAGCATCTGTTTACAGGTGCCTGCCATAAGGGCAGAACATTCCTTTAATGATTTTGGGTTGGGATTTTGGAAGGTGGGTGTTACCAGGATTCTCAATCCCCTCGGGACACGTCCCACTTCAATATAGTTGTCTAGGGAGATCACTTCCCAACTACGATTAATCTCCTTTTTGCACAGTTTTTCTAGTTTGGTGAGGTCCTGTTTCAAAGACCGGTTCACCCCGGTGTCTCCCGCGATTGACCTCGCGGCATTATCTTGATTTGCATCGCCGGCCTCCAAGAAAAGCGATCTCGCCACATCCAATCTTTGGCGTATTGCCTCACACATTGTTTAATGTTGTTTATGTTATCAGATCCCGGCAGTGCTCCAAATACCCCAGAGCCTCTAGCACATTCCGATTACCTCCTGTCGGTTGTAAGATCCTCCCCGGTGCTCAAAATTAAAACCCGGCTGCGTTTAATTGAGATAGGGGCACCCCTGCTGCTTCGAAGATTTTAAGAGATACCTGGAGTTCTTCCGAGGGTTCGGGATGGGATTCCAAACCGAAGCGCACTCTCCACTGAAAGCGGTCCATACACGCCGACTCTTCTCCCCTCCGAAATTCCTTCGTGCTCCGTGTAGGTTCTCTCAGTCGGGAGGTCACTCCCAAGGTGTTGATGCAGCGGCGGGAATAGGGAAAATTACATCCGTGAAAGAAGAACAGCCTTACATCCGATCTCATCCACCTAGCGGGGCTGGTGCAGACGGGCGGGCGCTGGACCCGCTGAAATATATGCAGATATCTCGCGCTGCAGGCAACGCAGGAAAACGTCGCACTCAGGATCTTATTTTAAACAGGAAAAGTACACAGTATTTCGTAGTAATAGAGCGGTAATGAGAACACCCCCCAATTTTACTCCTAAGGTGATTTCGGATTTTCAAACAATTTCCTTCCCCACATTTTTTCCAAATCCATCAACACAGACAGATAAATCTTTACATTCTCAGGATGGTAAAAGAGTCCTGAAGTTTTATTTGGACAAAACCAAAGATATTAGACAACCAGACCGTTGTTTCATAAATTATATTCCAGAACGCACAGGCTTACCTTCTTCAAAAGAATCCATTTCTAGATCGATTGTATCCTGTATAATTATTTCATACCAAATAGCAAAGAAACTCCTACCTAGGCTAATACCAAAGCCCTTCTTAGTAATGCTCCAATTTCAGAAATACCTAACGCTGCTACTTGGAGATCTGGTCATACTTTTACTAGACCCTACTGTCAGACTCCAGAGCGGATACTCAAGAAGGGCAGCTTCTTTGAGGAACATTTTCAGGTGATTTTTAGAGCTGTTTTTTTATTTCATGTCCACCTATATGTAGGATGGGTTTACTATTCTATTTAGTGCTTATGAGTATTGATGAGAATCCCTTGGAAGAGAAGGAAATGCTACTCACCTGTAATCCTAGTTCTCTTCCATGTGGAATCCTCATTAAAGTCATAAGCAACGCTCCAACCTCCCGGGTAGAAACTATTACAGTTCTCACCAGTTGCTTCACCCAGGAGTTCTAATTTCCATAAAAATGACCTGACGTAACTGTCACCTTTGAGACATGATGGCATGCAGGGGGTACTATGAGGTTCTTAAAGACACAGTGCAAGTTTTCTCTACTATGCTTTGCATTGCAGCCTATTGGCTAGCAATGTATCATATGCCATTTTACTCTTAAAAAGGATTGTGAAATATTTTCTTTGGTTACTTTTTTATTTGTGACACATTTATATTAAGTGGTCTTCTTTAAAAAAAGAAAATGTCATGAATTCTGGCCATTTGGCCATTTGTAGCCTTCCCTTAGGCTGCAAAGTTATATGTAAGGTACTATGGTACAAAGTCCTCCAGGATTCCATAAATATTGGCAGAACTATTCAGTGCTTATGACTTTGATGAGGATTTCCCTGGAAGAAAACTAGGGTTATAGGTGAGTAACTTTTCCTTAAATATTTTGGTTCCATCACCTGATGGATGCAGATACTACCATTAGCTGGACTGGTAGAAAGTTGTGGCCTGAATTTGTTTTTAAGCTTGCAGAATCCATCCCAGAGAGTCCTGCTTCATTGTTTCCATTTCACATGTGCATTCTTTTGGCTTCATCAGTTGTAGTGCACAAATGCTATGACCATAAGTTATACTATTTTATCCTCCACTATATCTTCCATGTGGGCCCATGTCATGTGACACCCCAAAGCAGTCATGTTATTTTAGCAAAGTGCATGGTGAATTTTTCCTCCCACGCTTACAATGTTAAAAGAAAAATTACATGTATAATGCCATAATGCGGCGTGCTAATGGCTAAAATGGTAGGACTGTTGTAGGAACCATTCAGACGTGGTAAGAGAAAACCTGTCAGTTTTATTCTTCCCCATCACCATCGTGTTCTACATGTTGAATGACTGAATTGATACTGTACATGTGGTACTTTGGCACTGTTAAGTAGGCATTGTGTTCGCTTTTAGCATAGCACCCTGTTTTACTGTTAAAATCACAGAGATATTCTATAACTTGTGCTTTTGTTTTTTTCTTGTAAGTGTGGGCTTGGACTTGTGTAACAAGCTGTTTGCTAAAAAACAATTATTGGCTTGGGATGTCTGACATGATAAGGGTAAATTTGGCAGTTATGTGTAACTGCTTTCAAATTTCTGTTTACCACCAACACCTTACTACTGAAATGTGGAGCCGAGCTGGTAGATGCTGGAACAGTGTTAGTTATTAATATTGTTTCAATCAGAGTTGGGGGAGGGTAAGTAAAGTGAAGACGATGTACTGTGATAGAAATCCCTCTTTATTCCAATTACAGTTCAATTATTTAAGGTTGCCAATTGCTTTCACCTCTAGTGTTGAATTAAGCAGTTTAATTCTCTCTTTCTATGTCTTGCTTGAGAGCACAGCTGTCTCCATGAGCTATTGTTTGCACATATTACCTCATACATTTACAGAAAGGGAGTATTGGCCAGCGTCTACTGCCATTGGCTCACTTGGGTGAGCTCCCTTCTGGTATTGGCTCAGTGAGCTGTCCGTCACATTTTAGATCAACGCACAGCATTTTTTTGATGCATACATGCCAAAATACACATGCCACTCATTATTTTTGTACACAGACATTAGTTTCCTTTGTTGTTTTCAGCATGGTTTTTTAGGTCAAACAGTTGTTTTGTAATTAGTAGCCCAATAACAATGATTGTGTGCAGCTTGGTGTCTGTGGGAAAATACTCTTCTTTTAGGTCTGGTCATGAGACGGCTTTATTTGTTTCACCAGATATATATATATCAGCAATCTCACAAAACCAAGGATGACGACGCCATGTGTAGAGCTAAAGTTCTTTATTCGTCAGCCCCTATCGGAAGCGTTTACCTGACCTGCCGGCTTGCTCACCAATGATTTAATAGAGTTTTACATTCTCTTTTAACACATTTTTAGTTCCAGACACGTGAAGACTACAAAGTGAATAACATGGAAGACAGACTCGTAGTTTGAACAGACATAAATTATCTGCAATTACCAGTTGCTTAACATGGTGTTAAGGCTGGGGGGTGTCTCCACCACCGGTAATCCTCAGGAGCGAAGATAGGATCCCACCTCTCCCCTAGGGTATCGCAAGCCTCCACACTCAGAGTAACAGGAATGCTTAGGTGCACCCCCAGGGAGCGGTGAAACGACTCAGAACCTCCAGGGAGAAGACACAGCGTTTATTCAGGCACAGGAAGGGAACCCAAGTGTATTGACTGTAAGAAAAAGTAATACTTTAGGAAATGCACAAGAAAACCCCTATATAATACTATCTGTGAATGATCTAATCACTAATTCTACAGTGCCAGATTGTGTATGGTCTCGCACTCACCTTGTAGTAAGATAGAAGGCTGTATAGATGAGAAGTTGTCGTCCCAAAATAATAAGAGGGTAACCACCCAGGCTTGGAATCACTCACTCTCAATTCGAGTGACAAGTAACCAAGTGGCAGCTTCAGTTTCAGAAATTAATGTTCTCTGTTTCCCACAATTAGCCGGATATCTGTTCAGTATCCGACTGAAGTATCGGTGAAACAATTAACAAGAAGTCTCCTTATTTAGTTTCATAAGGATTAGTGTTTGTGTAGTTTTAAATGCAGTCAATACATCCAAGCGCTAAAAGGATAATTAAATGATGTCTTCGCTCTTGATGTTTGTTCAAAGGTCAGGCGCTGTATACAGGAAACGTGGTAATTGATACCAGCAGGGAAGCACTTATCTCCGCAGAACAGAAGCTTTTAGCGGTCCGTGTGAAATGCGCCCAGGCAAACAATTAATCTGTTTTGTCCACTACGGGTAGTGCTTTTCTGGCGCAAAGAATGACACTCTAAACGAAAGTGTTGTTTTCTTGCAGTCACGGGTGGTGCGTTTTCAGTCGAAGAAATGAAATTGTTCGTTAGCCACAGTTTTGGTATGTACTCACGAAGATATTCTGTTTGGGGCGCTTCCTCGCGCGTGATAGGGAAAGGCACCAGGTGATATAACTCGAGAGCCCCCCACGGGCGTGCAGAGTTTCCAAGACGAGTGCAAAGAGACACGATGAATCAGGACAGGCAGGATTCCAACGGTAGTGAGAAGCCAAGCAATTAGTGTTAGGGGCGGTTCTCATTTTAAACAGAAGGTCAGCTGATTCCTCCTCAAGTAGCGTGAGACCACACATAATCTCGACACCTGCCCAAATGCATTGTGGTACTAGTAGTGTTAAGGGGAATACAAGTCCTATACTAGGTGCAGGAAGCTAGGCGTGTAACAGTTCTCCCCCCTAAAGGTCGCCTAACGGGGTGTGGTTTTTCGGGGTGTAGGGCATGGAATCTGCCAACTAACAAAGGAGCGTGTACGTGTTCAGCTAGTTCCCAGGTTCTATCATCTGGGGTGTAACCCACCTAATCTATGAGGTATTGAAGTTTCCCTCTATAGCTTCGAGCATCTACTATGCGTTCTACCTCATATTCGGCTTCCCCTTCTACTATGATGGGAGGAGGTGGTGGTTCAGGACAGGAAGGGGTGACATATGGTTTAAGTAAGGAGATGTGAAAGTCAGGATGTACTTGAACTTCTTGGGGTAACTCTAGTTTCACTACTACTGGGTTGATAGTTTGTATCACCGTATAAGGCCCCATATATCGGGGTTGTAGTTTCCTGGTCCCTGCTAGACGAAGATTCTTTGTTGCTAACCAAACCTGATCCCCCTATGTTATACCTAGGGCCTTCTTGTCTATGTTTGTCAGCTTGTGTTTTCATGTGATTCTTCGCCTCTTGCAACTCCTTTTTAGCCTGACTCCATATTTTCTGCAGATGGGTGTGGTGTTCAGAAACAGCAGGTATTTCTGACAAAGAGGATGGAAGGTGAAGAGGTAGGGCTCTAGGGTGATATCCATAGGAAAAGAAAAAAGCTGAAATCTTGGAGGCAGAATGCATGGAGTTATTGTAAGCAAATTCGGCTATTGCCAATGCCTTGACCCAATCGCTAGTGAGGGTGCTTAGTAAACATCTGAGATACTGTTCTAACGTCCGCTTGGTTCTTTCTGTTTGGCCATCCGTTTGAGGATGGTACGCCGTTGACAGACGATGGTCTATTTGTAAAGATTGACACAATCCTTGCCAGAACCTCGAGATGAACTGGGGACCCCTGTCGGACACAATGATTGATGGCAGGCCATGTAATCGTACGATCTGATCTATGAATATTTCTGCAAGTTCTTTGGCCTTGGGCACCTGTTTCAGAGGAATGAAATGTGACATCTTGGAGAGCATGTCTACTACAACGAGGATCGTTGTATACCCTCTTGAGTTTGGCATGTCAGTGATGAAATCAAGACTGATAGAGTACCAAGGGGTTGGCGGGACAGGTAGTGGCTGTAATAATCCTGCAGGTGCACAATGTAATGGTTTTTGCCGGGCACATGTGGGACAGGCCCCCACGAAAGTATGTATATCCTGGGTCATTCCTTTCCACCAAAACCACCTCTTACACATTTGGAGGGTTTTGTCTTTTCCCGGGTGTCCTGCTAACAGTAGAGTATGACACAATTGGATGATGAGTTTACGGAGTTCCTCTGAGGGTACATATATACAGTTATCATGGTAATACAGATCGTTCTCGATTTTATTGAGGGGATCGGATAACCAATCCTCTGGTGACAAGGTGGAGTAAGCTACAGAGAGTTTTTCAAGAAACGAGTCAGGACCCTTCTTTTGCTTGTCTCCTATCGCTGCTATTTTACTATCGGGAATGATAGGTACTGGGGTGTCTATTGAGTATTTCAATTCCTTACCCAGCCGAGATAAGGCATCAGCCTTTCCATGTTTGGCTCCGGGGCGGAATGAGATGATAAAATCATATTCACAAAAGAAAGAAACCCATAGCATTTGTCTTGGAGTAAGGGCTCGTGCGGGTTTGAAGAATTGCAAGTTTCGGTGATCCGAATAAATCGTGATTACATGAGGGGAACCAAGAAGATAATGGCGCCACTCTTGGAAGGCCAATTTAATGGCCAAAAGCTCTCTTTCCCCTATAGTGTAGTTCTGTTCGGCTGGCAAAAGGGTCTTTGAAAAGTACGCTATGGGGTGTAGTGTTCCTGTCGTTGGATCTCTTTGAGACAATACTCCTCCCACCGCATATTGTGAAGCGTCAGCCTCAATGAAATAAGGTCGTGTCTCATCAGCATGACTTATGATGGGGGCTGAGGTAAATTTGCTTTTTAATGTTTGGAAAGCCTATTCTGCCGCATTGTCCCACATGAATGATACCTCTTTTTTAAGAAGTCTCGTAATTGGACGAAGGAGGTCAGAGAAATGATCAATGAACCTCCTATAGAAGTTGGCGAATCCTAAGAAGGACTGCACCTCCTTCACGTTCTGGGGGCTTGACCAATTGTCTATGGCGGACACCTTGGATGGATCCATTTGCAGTCCATCAGAGGAGATGACAAAACCTAAAAAGTCAACCTTGGTAGTGTGGAATAGACATTTGTCCAATTTGGCGAATAAGTGATTGTCTTGTAAACAATGAAGAACTATCTTTACGTGCGTGATATGCTCCTGTTCTGTTTGGGAATAGATCAAGATATCATCGATGTATACTATTACGAATACATCTAGATATTCCTTCAAAACTTAATTTATGAAAAATTGAAAGGCGGCAGGGGCATTGCATAATTAGAAGGGCATTACACAGTATTCGTATAAGCCAAATTTGGTACGGAATGCTGTCTTCCACTCATCTCCTTCTCGAATGCGAATCAAATGATACGCCCCTCGAAGGTCCAATTTAGTAAATATTTTGGCCTTGCGTACTTGATCTAAGAGGGTGGAGATGAGTGGAAGAGGATATCTATTTTTTATCGTCACCTTGTTTAAGGCACGATAGTCTAAGCAAGCTCTTAGACCTCCTTCTTGTTTAGGGATGAAGAAGATGGGCGAGGACACTGGCGAGGAGGAGTGGCGAATGAACCCTTTCTTGAGCATATCTTGAAGATATTCATATAGGTATTTAGTTTCAGGTTCTGTAATAGCATAGATTCTGCTAAGAGGTAGTTCGGCCCCCGGAACCAAGTCTATTCTGCAATCATATGTTCTATGCGGGGGCAATGCCACTGCTTTGACTTAGTCGAACACCTCGGAAAAGTCTTGATATTCTACAGGAAGAGTAGAGGGATACGTGGTCCCTCCACAATACAAGGGAATGTGCATCTGAATCATGTCTTGATAACAATGCTCTATACAATACGATGATTTTAACGTAAGTGTCCTGGTGACCCAATCTATGAAGGGGTTATGTTGTTGCAACCAAGGTACACCTACTATGGCTCCAAAATGAGGGGTGTCAATTAAGTCAAAAATGATCTTTTCCGTGTGCCCGTTATCCCAGGTCATGAGTAGTTTGGGGGTATGGTAAGTCACCAGGCCTGAGGATAGCTCTGATCCATCCACTGCTCGGACTTTTAGTATGAAATCAATACCACATAATTTGGCTAGCTTTATGTCTAGGAAGTTCCCTGTGGCTCCGGAATCCACCATTATAGACAAGGACTTCCTATGTTGAGGGGACAGGAGAAGCACTACGGAAATTGTCAAATGTTTTGGGATTGGGGAGATGGTATTGGCTAGGAACTGTGAGACCTGAAAGAGGGAAGGACTTGGAAGAGTGGTCTCAAGGCCTTCCAAGTCTGTTAGTTTTCCGCTTGCAACACGGAGATAGTTTTACTCAAGGATGCCTTTTTTCCAGAACTGGGCTTGACTGGACACTCTTGGGCATAATGTCCACCTTTCCCACAATACAGGCAAAGATTCAGCTTTCTACGTTTGTCCCTTTCTTTTTGTGTTAATGGCCCTCGAATACCTCCAATTTGCATAGGCTCGCTAGTGTCCTTTAGATCTTTCTTTTCTATTCTGGGAACAGGGAGTTGGGGATATTCTACTTTTATTTTTTCCCCTTTTTGTTCCTGCAATCTATGTTCCAGTTTCACCACCAAATCGATGAAAGACGCACAGTCCTCCGGGGGATCCACTATTTGAGACAAAATGTCTTTTAGTTCGTCCCTTAAACCTCGGTAAAACAAAGATGTTCTCTTGGCTTCGGGCCACTGGGTGTCAGTGACTAGTCTGTTAAACGTAGTTATGTATGTTAATAAGTCTTTTGACCCCTGTTTTAGCCCTAGTAGCTCGTTGTCACTCGCCTGCATATACGAATGCCTAGCAAACAGGCGTTTCATACTATCCTTGAACTGCGTTAAATCGTATAGTATGGGGTCATCATTCTCTACTAAGGGAACAGCCCACAGAGCAGCATTTCCCGTCAGGTAAGATATTATGAATGCTACTTTCGCAGCGTCGTCAGGAAAAGACACCGCCTTGCTCAGAAACTGTAGATGACACTGGTTCATGAATACAGCATATTTACTGCTGTCACCAGAGAATCTTTCGGGCATGGCTAATGGGGTTTGTGGTGATGTTACTACGGTGACATTCACAGGGGTGGATGCCGTGTTTTCTACTGAAGAGGAGCCTGGGAAGGAAGGAACATGGAAACGGGTGGGCTGTATATAGCTTTTCTTATACAGGGAACTACTATCGGGGTCTAGAGGTTTCTGACTTCTTAATACGTCTAGTTCTAAGACCAGCCGTTGGTTTTCGGTCTTCACTTCTCTAAGTTCTGCTTGTAGATTAACTACCGCAGCAGCGAGTTCAGCCATGGAAAGTTCAGAAGTCACAGGGGCAGAAGCACCTTGTAAGAGGGCATCTAAAGAAGCACCTCTGTCCATTCTTCGCTCAGGGGATTTATGTAAACGTGGGCTTGGCTTTCTGTTAAGGCTGGGGGGTGTCTCCACCACCAGTAATCCTCCGGAGCGAAGATAGGATCCCACCTCTTCCCTAGGGTACTGCAAGCCTCCACACTCAGAGTAACAGGAATGCTTAGGTGCACCCCCAGGGAGCGGTGAGACGACTCAGAACCTCCAGGGAGAAGACACAGCGTTTAATCAGGCACAGGAAGGGAACCCAAGTGTATTGACTGTAAGAAAAAGTAATACTTTAGGAAATGCACAAGAAAACCCCTATATAATACTATCTGTGAATGATCTAATCACTAATTCTACAGTGCCAGATTGTGTATGGTCTCGCACTCACCTTGTAGTAAGATAGAAGGCTGTATAGGTGAGAAGTTGTCGTCCCAAAATAATAAGAGGGTAACCACCCAGGCTTGGAATCACTCACTCTCAATTCGAGTGACAAGTAACCAAGTGGCAGCTTCAGTTTCAGAAATTAATGTTCTCTGTTTCCCACAATTAGCCGATATCTGTTCAGTTTCCGACTGAAGTATCGGTGAAACAATTAATAAGAAGTCTCCTTATTTAGTTTCATAAGGATTAGTGTTCGTGTAGTTTTAAATGCAGTCAATACATCCAAGCGCTAAAAGGATAATTAAATGATGTCTTCGCTCTTGATGTTTGTTCAAAGGTCAGGCGCCACATACAGGAAACGCGGTAATTGATACCAGCAGGGAAGCACTTATCTCCGCAGAACAGAAGCTTTTAGCGGTCCGTGTGAAATGCGCCCAGGCAAACAATTAATCTGTTTTATCCGCTACGGGTAGTGCTTTTCTGGCGCAAAGAATGACACTCTAAACGAAAGTGTTGTTTTCTTGCAGTCACGGGTGGCGCGTTTTCAGTGCAAGAAATTAAATCGTTCGTTAGCCACAGTTTTAGTATGTACTCACGAAGATATTCTGTTTGGGCGCTTCCTCGCGCGTGATAGGGAAAGGCACCAGGTGATATAACTTGAGAGCCCCCCACGGGCGTGCAGAGTTTCCAAGACGAGTGCAAAGAGACACGATGAATCAGGACAGGCAGGATTCCAACGGTAGTGAGAAGCCAAGCAATTAGTGTTAGGGGCGGTTCTCATTTTAAACAGAAGGTCAGCTGATTCCTCCTCAAGTAGCGTGAGACCACACATAATCTCAACACCTGCCCAAATGCATTGTGGTACTAGTAGTGTTAAGGGGAATACAAGTCCCATACTAGGTGCAGAAAGCTAGGCGTGTAACACATGGTTTGCTTAAAGCTTTTAAATTCATTACAATATGCAGTAATTCCTCTAAAGTTTATCCACTTGATATTTTCATTTACTTTTATGTCCTTAGTGAGAGGTTCTAGTGCTAGGAGGAAGAGTGACGGTGAGAGTGGGCACCCTTGTCTGGTCCCTTGTTGTAGTGTGAATGTGTCAGAGAGTGAGCCATTTATCGCGATGCGGGCCGTGGGGGACTTGTATAGGGCCATTGTCATTCTGACAAAATCTTTCCCCAAATTGAAACTGTACATGCATTGTTCTAGGAAAGCCCACAACACTTTATCGAAGGCTTTCTCTGCATCTAATGCTATGGCCACTGCCGGTGTCTGGCTCCCTGACACTTGTTCCAGTACGTGGCAGAATAGCCGTGTGTTGTCGCTTGCCATTCTGTTTTGCATGAATCCCACTTGGGTGTTGCTTACCTATGGGAAGCATTGGACAAAACGCTAGTCCCTCATGATCCGCCATAGGAAATAGATACAGTCAAATACCAAGGCAAAGACCTGAATTAAAGGACTACCTAAGTTTGAGAAAGTATGCGATCGCGCTTCTTTACTATCCTTCTCCCTCAACTTATTCTAATCTATCCTATACACTCTTACCTTAGGAACTCTCTCTTCACTATATGAAACGAGCTAACAAAGGGGGAGCCGACCTAAAAGTAACACTATACTAACAGATATACCATGTAACCTAAGGGCAACCCCGACAGACAAACGATATGTATGTCCTGTATATGCATATAATACCTAATAAAAATACTATTAAAAAAAAAAAAACAATATGCAGTAATTAACTTATTACCTCAACTGTCAAATTTATCTGTTGGGATTTAAATTGGTACCAGGTACAGTGCCCAGAATATAGTCACTGTTTTATAAATTCTGTTTGTGCATCAACTTACGACAGAAAACTCATTACTCTGACCTCCAAATTCTGCCCTAGTGGTCCCATAAAAAACAGCATCCGAAATACATCCGATTGAGATCGCATAATGATCACGATGTGTGAAATTCACTTATTTACATGATTAGTACTTTTAACAATTGCAGATTAGAGTCATGTCGGTTACGATGGCCAGACCATAGTTACTATTATCCGCCCTATATTTATATTTCACATTAAGACAAATCTAACTATAAGCGCCCAAACTCTTGCCCAAGTGGGCATATAGATCAAACATCTAAAAATGTATTTGGTTGAGGTCACATCATTATTTCTTAGCATTCAACTTCAATATTTATACTACTCATTGTTCCCACATGATAAACTCATACAATAAACAAACCATAAGCAACCCAATGTCTACTCATTTCAACCCAAGTGGGCGGTATGTATACGTATTCACTGTCCTCCTAAAATAATGTTAAAAATTTGAATTGTGCTTCAAAATTGATTAAAATCGAGATTTGAGAGGAAGAACAGTTGTTCACTTATAGCTGAGTATGGAAGTCCTCCTCCATATTAAGCCCTTGTGGGGTCTTTGTGTCGAGTTCTATGATGTAACATGACTAACTTACGCAATTTTTTCTCCCTATTACCTCCTCTTACATTCAGAGGGATTGCATCTATTACAAAATGTTAATCCTTTTTCACATTTATTGTGAGACTTTTCAAAGTGACAGGCCACTGGATGAGACCTGTCATCATTTTTTATTGCCCAGTGGTGCTGCAAGATACGTTTATGAACGGGGAGAATTGTACTGCCCACGTACCTCAGACCACAACGACACTGAAGTACGTAGACAGCAAACTCTGTTTTGCATGTGTATTCCCCTTTTATTTTCTTTGTTTTCTCGATAATCCTAAGGTATATGTTGATGTATTTTTACCTAACGTGCATGCTTTGCACTTTGTGCATTTCAGAAAAACCTTTTTTTCTGACAAGCCTGGTTACAGTTACACTCCCTACTTTTGATTGTGTCACAATGTTCCTCACAAGTGACTGTTTGAGTGATGTGGCCCGTCTGAATGTTACTTGTGGTCAACATTGCACTAGTTTGCCTAGTATAGGATCATTCCTAATTATATGCCAGTGTTTGTTGAGAATATTTCGTACATTTTCTGCCTGCCTGCTGAATGTTGGAATCATCCTGCATTGATTTGCATTTTCGATCTCCAGCTTCTCTTTAGTTTTACTTTTGTTAAAGAGGATCTCTTTACTGGTCTTTTTATCAGCCTTATACAGTGCTGCCGATATACAATCATCTGAGTACCCTCTAGCTTTAAACCGGGTTTTCAGACACTTCAATTCTTTACTTGTCTCCTCCTTGGAACTACAGCTCCTTATCGTTCTCAAGCACTCCCCATAGAGGATGGTTTTGATCAAATTTCTAGGATGGAAACTTGTTGTGTGCATCAGCGTATTCGCAGCTGTCTGTTTCCTAAACAGCTTACTCTCAAGTTTGCTATCTTTTAAGAATACTGTAAGATCTAAAAAATTCACACTTGTTGCACTGATTGTGTTTGTGAATTTAAGATGCAAATCATTCACTTCCAGTTTCTTAATGAACTCTTTTGCATCTTTCTGTGAGCCTTTCCATATGATAAATCGTCAATGAATCGACTCCAATGCAAGATGTTGTTCTGCCACTCATCCTGTTATAGCGCCTGGACCACCTGCTCCTCCCACCAGCCCATATGCAGATTCGCATAGCTGGGGGCGAAGCAGGTGCCCATCGCCGTACGGCATGCCTGCTGAAATAATTCTCCATAAAACAAGAAGTAGTTGTTAGTTAAACATCTTTTTATCATTGATAGCAACATCTGGGTGTGTGACCACAATTTAAAGGGTCTGCTCCTCAAAAAGTGTTTGATGGCATTAAGACCATCTTCATGTTTAATGCTCGTGTAGAACGTCATCACATCTATTGTTATCAACAGGAAATCTGGTTCCCATGGCAAGTCATACATTTTCTTTAAAAAAATCCCCTTTGTCCTGAACATAGGAGGGTAAAGACCTAACACAAGTATTTAAAAAGGAATCCACGTATTTTGAAGTATTTTCTAAAGCACTCCCTATAGCTAATATTATGGGGCGCCCCGGAGGATTTACAGAGTCTTTATGAATCTTGGGCATTAAATAAAAAACTGGTGTGACTGGATTATCAATCTTTAGAAACATGAGTTCATCGTGACTGATTAAACCTTTCTCATACCATCTTTGTAGATCTTCATTGTATAAACGGTGGCTTGATAACAATATCTCATCTTTGATCCTGATATAATTGGATCTATTATTCAGTTGCTTATCGGCCTCCTCTAGGTATTTTACTTTCCCCCATAAAACAACATTTCCACCTTTGTCTGCATTGCGTACTATGCAATCATCATTCAATGTCAGTTAGTTTATCAAAGCATTATATTCTCTCTGTTTACTTGATGTCACATGAAATTTCTTACTAGTGTGTTTATATAAGCTTTTTAATTCATTCACCACTAGCTCATTATAAACATCAACAGTATCTCGGGTTGTCTGAGGTATGAATCGTGAACGTGGTCTAAAGTTAGTTGGAGCATCACCTTCGATTTCTATGCCTTGTTCTTGTGCTAGCATTATTGCATGGTCACTAGTATTTGATGTTCCACTTTCAAAATCTGACAATCCTTCTTGCCAACTTGTCTCTTCCTCAAGTTGCCTTAAATGCAACATCAAGTTCATATCAGTTACTTTCAGATTTGTTTGCAGATTATCACATGTATTCACCAGAGATGTTTCCTTTTGTTTCGTATTGACTGCAAAATGTTTCTCAATTTTAAAGTTCTGGTGAACTTGAATATATCCACCCTTGTCTGGACATAGTCAATGTCTGTCAGCAGACAGAAAGATAATCCCAATTGTAAAGTTCTTTTCTCATCTTCTGTTAGTACGATCTCCGTTAAATTCACAATTGCGGCTTCGCTGTTTGAGCCCATTAATTGCTCTGCTTGTTCTTGGTTTTTTCTCCTGAGCTTCTATTGCTTTGTGCCTTTCCTCTTCTTTGACCTCTGCCTCTTCCTCTTTGTGGCTTTGGATTTACTGGTGCTTTTGGTCGGAGATTGAATCTCCTCTCCTGCAGTAAAAAATCCAATTTGTCAATCACCGAAGGCACAGGTCTTTCACCTGGGCCACTGAGGCCTTCGTCCAAATCTGTGTCTATTTCAGAGCTTTGTCTACTGCTCTGTTCTGACTGTTGATCTTGTGTTGTTTTTTTAGTAGACGATCATTTTTGTCTACACAGATTGTCGAAATTATTGGCGAAGGTAAAGATCTTCCCCCTGACATAGTCAATTTTATAGCGCAGAAATATTTGCGTCTTCCTCTCTTTAATAGATTCCTCCAGCTTTCGTAATCATTCTTTCATGTCTGTTTAATATTTCATTATAATATCTTGCTCAGGTTCTTTCTTTAGCATTGTTCCAATTTGTTCAATTTCCTCCAGAATCTTTATGTGGTCTATATCGACATATTTAATTAATATGGCCAGCATTCTCCGCGATGACTCATGATTATTCTCAGCCCACTCATTGAGCATATTAGGATTAGGGTCCTCATATGTAGGCGCCACTAAAATCCTTAGACCTCTTGGTACACGTTTAACCTCCAGGTATCGCTGCAGGGACTTAGATTCCCACCACTTGGATAACTCTGTCCGTTTCAATTTCCCAACCTTTTCAGGTGTGTTAGCACATCTGATGCTTTCGTATTACTTGCTACCTCTGTAGTTTTCTTGGTGGTAATGATGCAGTCATAGAAAATCAAGAGAGCCGCTTCCTCTCTTTCTCTCACTTCAGCGGCTGACATTATGCTGATTTGCAACAAAAATTCCACGTAGAATATTCTACATCTCTACAACCGTTGGAGTCCACGCTTACAACTTAATTGTGGATTTGGTGTATGCCAACTTTCCCTCTTCCCTCACCCGCTGCCAGTATACAGGCTTACCTGAATGCCTCACCGATTTCCGCGGGTCCTCCGACTCACCGTTATCACACAGTGCAATTCAGGGCTGTCTACGATTGATTTGACTGATGCGTTGCCGCTTTCTTCATTAGGCGGTTGTGGGGGGGTGGCCGTCTTGAATACTGCAATCACCACTGCAAGGGTATTCCCGCCGCTGCTCCTAACCAGAGGGCGCCTCGTCCGTTTAAGACCTCCCAAGCATGGTCCTTTTCGTATTATACAGCCACCTCGTAAAACCAAGGCTGACGACACCATGTGTAGAGCTAAAGTTCTTTATTCGTCAGCCGCTATCGGACGCGTTTCGTCTGACCTGCAGGCTTGCTCACCAACGATTCAATAAAGTTTTACATTCTCTTTTGACACATTTTTAGCTCCGTGTCACGTAATGACTACAAAGTGAATAACAAAAGACATAATTTATCTGCGTTTACCAGTTGCTTAACATGGTTTGCTTAAAGCTTTTAAATTCATTACAATATTACCAGGTACAGTGCCCAGAATATAGTCACTATTTTATACATTCTGTTCGTGTATCAACTTACGACAGAAAACTCATTACTCTGACCTCCAAATTCTGAGTAGACATTGGGTTGCTTATGGTTTGTTTATATCATGTGGGAACAATGTGTAGTATAAATATTGAAGTTGAATGCTAAAAAATAATGATGTGACCTCAACCAAATACATTTTTAGATGTGTGATCTATATGCCCACTTGGGCAAGAGTTTTGGGGAGTATAATTAAATTTGTCTTAATGTGACATATGAATATACGGCAGATAGTAGTATTTATGGTCTGGCCATCGTAACCGACATGACTCTAATCTGCAATTGTTTTGGATGCTGTTTTTTATGGGCCCACTAGGGCAGACTTTGGAGGTCAGAGTAATGAGTTTTCTGTCGTAAGTTGATACACGAACAGAATGTATAAAACAGTGACTATATTCTGGGCACTGTACCTGGTACCAATTTAAATCCCAACAGATAAATTTGACAGTTGTGGTAATAAGTTAATTACTGCATATTGTAATGAATTTAAAAGCTTTAAGCAAACCATGTTAACTAACTGGTAAATGCAGATAATTTATGTCTGTTCAAACTACGAGTCTGTCTTCAATGTTATTCACTTTGTAGTCCTTGCGTGTCACGGAACTAAAAATGTGTTAAAAGAGAATGTAAAACTTTATTGAATCGTTGGTGAGCAAGCCGGCAGGTCAGGCGAAACGCGTCCGATAGCGGCTGAGGAATAAAGAACTTTAGCTCTACATGTCGCCTCATCCTTGGCTTTGTGAGGTTGCTGAATAATACGAAAAGGACCGTGCTTAGGAGGTCCTAAACGGACGGCGCTCCCTCTGGTTAGGAGCAGCGGCGGGAATACCCTTGCAGTGGTGTTTGATTGATATATATATATCCAAAACACTTTTCCTAGCTCTTCCCGCTTCCCATCCGGCAAGACAGCGAAGAGAGAGTCACGGACACCCGTTTTCTTTGTGGCAAAATCAGGTCTTTATTCAAATTGCAGCTTACGACGCGTTTCGGATAACAAAGTATCCTTGTTCACATGCGGAAGTGCAGTCCGCCAACAGTTTTTATATCGAAGTGGCTTTTTTTTTTTTTTTTTTTTTTTTTTTTGTGTGAGTGCATTTTTTTACTATTCTTTCACGTGATAATAGACATAAAAAACACCTTCATTTAGCGCTGGTTACCTGCCAATCGATTGGCAGGTTCACAATCATAGACATAAATGTAGTTGGAGTCCCAATCGACAAATTAAGTTGTTCACATGTATAAATACATTGCATATATTATCAAAAATAGATGCGTAAATGCCTGAAATATAAAACAACATACATGAACATGGATTTTGTATATATGTTGTATATATATATATATCTCCTACTTGCTATCACCAGTAGGTAGCTATAGTTAGGACTATGTTTCCATTGGCAAAGCGTTTTTTGACTCGCCTATAACTTTGGCGCCGTTTGACAAATCTTGACAAACATTTCCCCAAAAGGTGTCCTGGTGATTCTAGTTGTGTATGGAAAGTTAGGGGGTGAATGGTCAAAGATAAAGGGGGGGGCTCAAAAAGTGTATTTCCCATGTTAATTTCCATAGAATCTTTACACACCTGCAGCCCGAACCAAATTTGGCAGAAAGCTAGCTTTTGATCTGCAGATTGTGCTTTTTGTTATTTTGTGTAAAATCGTTCAGTAGTTTACAAGATATTAAAGTAAATCCAACTTTGTATATCTGGGCGGAGCCTAAACACAGATCTCATGGTGAGATCTGATTGACTGTCAGCACTTCAACCAGAAAGTGATGGCAGCCATCTTGGGACCAATATACATGATAGCACCCCATTGAAATGCATTGTAGTGAATGGCAGCTTTTGAGCATCACAAAAAGGAGAACATATAAAGGGTGCTCTAGAGGTGGACCCTCGAAATCCGGCTACGTGAAAGGGAGAGGAGAAGAGTCAGCAGAAATCTGAAGCAGGTGAAATACCATCTATTGTTATGATAAAGTATTTCACCCTTTATTTTTTTCTATCTTGTTAGATAATTATAATTTTGTATATACATTCACTCGCCACCCAGAGTGCCTGTTGTTCTTTTGCATATTGTAATGATTTTTCTTCTCTTACAGGTTAAAGAAAAGGAAGAGGCGCATCGTGAGTATAGGGAGGCTGTCAGTAAAGGTCATGGAGCTTATCTCATGGATCAAGATGCACCGGTATGTGCCACTTTTAATGAGTTGCTGATAATGTCACTGTGAATACTTAAGCCATATGATTACGTGATAAGGTAATATGCTGACCAATGACCTAAGGTTATTTTTTAATGTATCCCAAACTGTGCCCTAAGTATGAATATGTGCAATATAAATATGGAAAAACAACTATAGAGCCTCAGTTTGGTCTTATTCAGTCAAAAACATTCTCACCAAGATTGGTATCTCATTTGACTGACATATGGCTGCTAAAAACCCAATCCTGGAGGGCCATGAAAGTATCGTGAAATAAACAAAATAGAGAGGCAATTTGATTCTACCCATTCATGATGACATTTTTTATCCCTGATAAGACTACATTTTTGTCGAAGACCAAACTGAGAAAGTATATCCATAGCCTGTTAACATCATGCCAGTGTTAATAATAGTTATTGGGTAAGGAGGTCAACACCAGTGGAAGCACGTATTTACATCACATACAAGTTTGATGCTCAACCTGTGCAATTTATTAAGGTCAACAATTCCCCAATGGCATCTTTTCTGTATGTGTAACTGTGCAGCCTGCTGCCTGGTATTGTCCTAAATGAGTATCTCCAGCCCCTGCCGACATCATCCTAGTTACTGGAATTTCCTATCCACTAGGCCATTAACACACAAACACACACACTCTCAATCTTTCTTTTGCTCACTCTCACTTTCTTTTACAAAGGTGTGTTACAAATGCAGTATCCCAAAAGGGTATTGTCATGGCTGAAATCTTTTAGAATCAGAGCTTTTTGTGAAAACTCTCACTATGCAAACGTAAATATGTACAACTATTAAATAAATGTAAAACATTTGTCAGGAGTAGTGGGAGGCATTATGACAAGAGTATTGTCAAAAGAGAGCTTCCAAAGATCACACAAAGTCAGAGGTGAAAATGAAACTAATATGAAAGCCCGGCTCAGGTACAAGGTCCTGACAGCTTCTTTAGTTAGTCATTTCCTAACACAAAACCACACAGATGAGGAAGTGAAATGGACTATTTAATAGACATTAGGCAGAATCTCAGAGGAGGTAGTTTGAAAGAATTACTCATAAACAAAGAAAAAAATATTAATTCTCAAAATTAAAACTACTGAAAAAGTACTGAGTGAGGTCCCAGACTTTTTAAGCATCCTGTGAACAATTACCTCCTAGGTTCAGCATTATTCAGGTGACAAATATGGTAACCAGAAGAAAAACAAGCCCAAAAAATAATCCATCAGTGGAACATATTTCATATTTAGTTGAAATATCCTGGGGCTTATTCTCGCAAATGCCACTTATCCACATCTTTATGACAAATGTTTCTTTCTATTGGAAAGTAAGGAAGACATCATTAAAAAAATGTAGTGCTCAGGCTTTTTGACTTTTTTCATTTCTTATTCCGTACCCAGCTTTGGGTTTGTAATGGATAATGCTAACCTCAGAATCCTCACTTTGTGATTTCTCTCAGGAATGAGACTAGATCTGAAAATGTTCTTAAGCAATTCCCTCACATGTCGGTACCTGGTGATGTGTGGCTCAGTTTCACCAAAGTGGAGGACTTTGTCGGGTTTCTCTTTCTTGAGGACGTTCTTACGAGTACTCTTCTTTCAGATCGCAAACATCAGGTAAGTCTCAAAAAAAGACTTCCTTGCGTGGAAATTTAGCAGCGACAGTTGACAGCCTTCGACCTTTCCCCCGAAGTCTGTGATGTTATCTTGGCAGCAAGGCGTCCCTCCACTAAGACGGTATACGCCTGCAGATGGAACAAATTTGTGGCAAGGTGCGCAGCAAAGGCTCCTCTCTGCCCCTCTTTCTGAGGCTCTCTTGTTCCTCCTTTCTTTGGCCCAGCAGGGCTCTGCTCTGGGCATTCTTAAGGGCTATCTATCAGACATTTCAGCCTTTCTTCGGCTTCCTGATCAGCCTTCTCTTTTCCAGTCCCTTGTTGTAAATCGCTTTCTTAAGGGCATTACTCATCTTTTTTCTCCTGTTCCCTTTGTAATGCCTCAGTGGGACTTGAACTTGGTTCTTACTTATCTTATGTGTGCTCTCTTTGAGCCGCTACATAACTGTCCTCTCAGACTTCTCACTTTAAAGACTGCCTTTCTGGTTGCCATCACTTCTGCTCGCAGGGTGAGTGAACTCCAGGCTCTTTCTTCAAAACCTCTGTTTCTAGCGACCATCCGGACAAGGTTGTCCTTTGAACTCGACCCTCTTTTCTTCCCAAAGTGGTTACTTCTTTCTACATTGGTATAACCATCACTTTGCCCACCTTCTTTCCGCCTCCGCGTGCTCCTAAGGAGGAAGAGAGGCTCTACCGTCTGAATCCAAAATATGCGCTTTCATTTTATTTAGTTAAACAATAATGGGGTGACCCTGTGTCCCTCAGAACCTGGGTATGAATCTATAAATAAAAACAATGATTCTGTCGGGTTTAACTACTATTTCTTATGAACACGTTTAGTGTTTATACTCTGTTCTCTAAAGTTTTCAAAAAATCATATCTCGGCTGTCTTGACATATGGAACACATTGCAAATGGTAACACACGTGACACAAATTGCTGAATCCTCTACTGTTTTATATAAATTGAATCATTCATATTATCTACACATTTGTAAACAATGGTTGTCAATACAAGGTGAGGTTTTTAAGTGATGTGTGATTAAGTGACATTTGTGCTCAGTGCTAAAGTTTAGTGCGCAATATATACAGCATGATTATAAAATATGTACATGGGAAAGGAGGCCAGAAAATTAGGGAAAAACACAATTACTCTGTTGCCTATACATCAATTAGTCTTTTGCACGCAGAGCCTTGGTCAATCTGGACCGTGTAAGGAATAAATACAGATTCTGCAGTTGGAAGAGACATGTTGAGGGCGTACCAAACCTGTAAGCTGTGTAGTCGCAAAACATTAATATTTGATCACCTCCTCAACGGAGATGTGGTAAGCCATTTGCAAATGGGAAGGGGTCCCTAGGGGCCCCTTCCTCTTAGTGAATGTTCCTAAAAATGTTTTTTATGAGCAGGCAGTGGTGCTTGAGACCACTGCCTGCCCATAAAAAAGGTTTGTGTGCTTTTTAAAAAAAAAAAGGCATCCTGTTTTCTTTTAAGGAAAACGGGCTGCATTAAAAAACATTGCTTTATTTAAAAGCAGTCACAGACATGATGGTTATCGCTAATCGTAGTGGGTCGCAATTTGTGACCTACTCATGGTAGGTCGAATTGCGACCCACTAAGAATCATTATTTTTTTGAGCAAACCTATTAATACATATGGTGGTTCACAAAAACCAATTAATTCGTTAGAAGTCGGTTCGTAGATTGCCACCACTTCTTTTTTTTTTTTTTACATTCCATATAAGGAACCGCAATTTGTGAATCTTTATTTGTTGCATTTTACGATTCTTTAAATGGAATCTTTGTACATGATGGCCCTAATGATAAATGATTGAAAAATATTATTTTTCATGTTATAAGCTTATCCACGTAACTTTGACTCTAGGTTATTTGAGAGTTAGTGTAATGTACATATCATTATTAATGGTACATTTCTGTTATAGGATATTTTTACTGTAAGTGTTGGAAACTTACCACCTCATGCGACTGTCATTATCAAAATCACCTATGTCACCGAATTGAGTATAGAGGACCAAAGTGTGGATTTTACGATACCTGGTGAAGTGGCGCCGTGGGAGGAGGACGAAGCACTAAATGAAAATACACAAGTATGACAACATTTTTTTTATTTTTTTTTTTAGAAAGGTGTCACAAGCATGATATTGTAAATTATCATGAATTGGTACAAATACTTTTCCTAGTATTGTTTTATGGTAACTTTGTGAAAAAACAGTTGTATAATTTAAACAGTCCCTATATTGCTGTTGCATGATTTCTAAGTCACCTACTTAAAGTTTTATTTTGAGTCACTTCATTATTTTGATAACATTAAAATCAGATCTTTTTTTTCGCTTGGCTGAAGTATCAGTATATTATTGATCCTCTGTATAGTGCATGTGAGGGTTCTTTTATCTAAGAATGTGGCAAAAAATGAGGCTGCTAATAGCAAAGAAGGGCCGCAGAGTCCGCACATGAATGACTGCATATGTAATATTATTCATATCCTAGAAGGTCTTCGCCATAGCTTCCAAGTGCTTAATTTCATTCAGATATGCCAGGTCGCTATGGAGAGTGTTTTCTCTGCAATGCCAGTAAAGAGTTAATGTTCTCACGTTTAAATGGAAGGCATTGGAGCCTAACTGTGAGGCAGATGGGGACAGGGGTTGCTAAGTAGATAAAGCAACATTCATCCTTGATGAAATTCTTTCCTTAATTTCACCACTTTACTCCTTTTTGTTTTGTGGACATTTTAGTCAAAAGTGATGATACACTCTTGGGTATTATGTGAAAATAAAGGAACCATCATAAGAAAAATATCACAGCGACAAAAAAAGATTTCATTTTCTCAATGGTGAAGAAAAAATAATAGTATTTAATAATGTAAATCTCAAATATTTTTGACAAAGGCAAAAATCTGAGGAGTGGTACTTGCAAACTTGTCATGTGCTTCATCTACCTGGACCATATCAGAGTGATGTTAATTTATTCTGATCCTTATTTATTTTTTTTAATTTAAGAAGTTTTATATAGAGCTGACCTGACCCGAGGGTATCAGAGTGCTTTACATCAGTTGCAGTGCAGAAAATCACATAAAACAATAATAGTATAGGTCATTGGCGGAGAGTTCCAATTCGTAGCGTAACCGTGAGGCGCTGAGGTCTTGGAAAGTCCTAGAGGAAAGTTACTATCATGAGTAGAGCTCTACTTTCAGGGAGGAGTAACGAGAACGGGGTCAAGGGTGAGGCGGGTGTAGATGTCTTGTGGACACAGGATCGAAGCGGTGTGAGGTGTCTGCTTCAGCGCTCCGCCTGCTCCTATCGGTTCACTAGGGAACGGTCGAGGAACAGGACTTTGAGCTGACTTTTGAATTTTGCAAAAGAGGGAATAGTTCTGATGTGAGGGGGGAAAGAGTTCCAGATTTTGGGCGCTTTCCCGGCGAAGGACCGGGCCGCGGTTTTCTTGTTTGCGTGTTTTCAACAGGATGAGTAGAAGAGTGTTCGAACTTCTGAGGTTCCTGGACTGACTGGCTTTTTAGGTCTCGGCTAGCGATGGCTGCGCTTGCGCAGTCTCGCTCGCGAGAGATAATGACTTGGGAGAAGAGGGGCTTGAACCCGCCCCTCTTCTACCCTGTTCTCCATTGGCTGGCCTAGTAAATGCTGGCCAGCCATTGGAGAAGAGGTCCCGTCACTCCAATCATGCCCCGTCCTTTTCGGATCGGGGGGCGTGTTTTTTGCGAAAAGTCTCAGGGAGGAGACAACAGCAAAACACGCCCCCGAATCCGAAAACGACGCTGCGTTTCTCCGAGGCATTTCTGCTCTGCCTGCCTCGGAGAAAGGCAGCGGTGTGCTTGTTCTGGCCTCCCCCGGGCCCTCCCTTGACCTTTTAAGGACTAGTTAAACTAATCTCCTGGGTTGCAGGCTGTGGGACGATCCACCAGAGGCCTCTTCAAACCGCGCGCCGCCGGTTTTGGTCACACCGGACCAGACCATACCACAGTCTCCTAACTCCAGCTCCAAACAACACAGCCGCCATTCATCGGGCACTTGGAGCACCTACTCCGGACAAACCACCCCCAACCACCACTCGGAGCATTCCCTGCTTTCCCAGCCCCAGCGGCGCCCCTCCCCGCAAACCGCGCTAAACTCCTCCTTCTAAGCGTCACAGGGGCCCAGGACATGACCGAGGAAAAAGTTTGTGGAGACTCCAAGAAACTTTTTACATTCAAGCTGAGGCTGGTTACAAAGTAGCATTTTTTGTATTTATTTGTTCCTGTATGTTTTACTCCCGTTGTACAAGGTGGGTGCAAGCCTCCGAAAGTATTCGGCATCCCGGTGTGTGAGGTCCCCAACCCCCTCCATCGGGAACAAGGGGAGGAGAGACGCAGCGCCGCCACCATCCCAGGCTGCGGCTCCAGATTTGCTTTCACTCACCCTCCCAAGTATTTCCCCGTCTCCACCCCACCCCCCCCCACACACACATGCCTTATGGCCGCACCCCGCCCTCCCCTCGCGCTCACCCACCTGCCGCGCGCTGAGCTCTTTCTCCAGCTCCAGGGGTCGGTTCCTCCAGACCAGGTGATGCAGCGGGAACCTGCTGCTGTCCGGAGCCCAGCATCATCCCTCGAACATGCCGGGCCCGCCTCCTCCACCAACCGGCTGACGGGGAGGGCGGGGCGCTGCGGGGAGGAGGAGACTGGAGACCGGCGACAGAGACTGCAGGGTACGGGAGGGGAGAATGAAGGCAGAGAGAGGAGAGAGGGCGGAGAGCTGGGAGTGAGTGGTACGCTGCACGTTGGAGAGGAATGGGTAGATCTGAGAGACACTGCTGGGTACGGGAGGGCAGAGGGAGGGAGGAAGACTGATATCAGAAATCCCTTGTGAGAGAGTGTTTATTTTACTTTACTCTTCAGTGATTTCGTTCCACTGTATAACTTGTTTTATGTATAACATTTTGCAGCTCGTGAGAGACGCTCATAAACGGGAGCCTTGTGTAAATACTTTCGATCCCTACCGAGACTACCTTTGCTTTTGAGAGTGGGCTTGGCGGCCGTGATTGTTCGTTTAGACATTTGGCCTTCCGTGGATTGCCACACGCTGTCCGACACTTCTGTGTTCATAGCAGGCGCACAACACCCATTGGGCTCACCGGGCTTCAGCACCCCCCCCCCCCCGTCATGTGTGTCAGCCCGGCTGAGACAGCCTTGCGGGCTGGCGTCCGTCTAATTGCAGACGGACCCGGGTACTTCACAGGTCTTTAAAAGACTCGTTAATGAGGCTTTTGTTGCGTTTTCGCCCCTTCTTACAGCCACTCTGCCTATGGCTGGAAGACTTAGCCCCCCCCCCCCCCCCCCCGAAATCTTTTTCAGCCCCCCCCCCCGAAATTTGGCTCTCTCTCATATGCATTACTTTTGTTGTATAGCACTACTTATATCAGTGTACAGACTCACAGTACTTTACATCACGCACACATTATACAGAGACAATGAATCATGTACGTATGTAAATAATTGTATAGGGAATGTTGCATAAGCCGACGAGGATTACAAAGTGTAGGAATCACATTCCATCCATACTGGTGGGCAGTATATTTTAAGAGGATTTGGTCTGGAGTAGCACAAACTCAGGATTTAAGAAAACTTCAGTGGTTGGGGGTTGGCTTTACTGACAAAAATGTATATCTGCCCAAACACACTCTTTTTAACAACATTAGAAGAATAAACAAGCATTTACAATGCAACGGTCTCGGCATTGTTAAAGTTAGAGCTATTGGCATTGCTCATGACAATGCCGTTTCTTTAAATGTTTGAAAAACAAAAACATAAACAACAATAATGTCATGAGCAATGCCAATAGCTCTAACTTTACCAATGCCGAGACCATTGCATTGTAAATGCTTGTTTGAGTTTGGAAGCCAAAAATTCCGGTGTGCTGGTGTGCAAGGCTTTGTGTGTGAGGCAGGCTGTTTTGAAGCTCGCCCGCATTTCAACTGGGAGCCAATTAAGTTCTCTGAGTGCAGGTGAAATGTGATCAAATTTCTTGATTCCGGTGACCATTCTGGCTGCCGCATTGAGAGTTGTTTTGAGGGGAGCAAGATGTGATTTTGCAATTCCTGAGAGGACTGCATTCCCATAGTCTTGACAACACCAGTGCTTGGGTGGCTTGTTTGAGATCGTTGGGCGGGATGAAAGGTTTTATTTTGTTCGGTACCTTCAGGTTAAGGAAGGTGCTCTTAGCTGAGTTCTTAATGTGCTTGGTCATGTCCAATTTCGGTTCTAGCGTGATACCTATTGATTTTACAGAGTCGGCGAAAATGAGGTTCCCGTTGAGCACATTGATAGCTTTTAGCCATTCCGCAATTTGGGGGTTCTCTTCCTTGTTCGAGATGAGGAGTATTTCCGTTTTGTCTGGATTACGTTTTAGGTGGTTACTTGACAGCCAGTGTTGGACTTCTCTCAGCTTGTCGTTGAGTCTTTGAATGTCCTTGATGGAGGAGGTTTCCAAGTAGATCTGTGTATCGTCTGCATATAGGTGGAAGGGAATGTTGGCTTTTTTGAGTAGGGTGGTGAGGGGTTCCATGTAAATGTTGAAAAGTTGTGGAGAGAGCACTGAACCTTGAGGGACTCCCCTGTTGACTAGGTGAAGGTCGGACGCAAAGTTTTTGATTGTGATTCTTTGGGTGCGGTTGTGTAGGAAGGAGGAGAACCATTGGAGGACCACCTCATCAAGTCCGGCCCTTTCTTGGAGAACCTTAATGAGAAGTTTGTGATCTACTGTGTCGAATGCTGCCGATAGGTCTAGGAGAATGAGGAGGCAGCATGGGTCCGAATCAAGTGATTTGTGGATATCGGGATGACGTTGAGGATCGCGGTTTCAGTGCTGCAGCCTTTTCGAAGCCAGACTGATGGGAGTCAAGGAGGTTGATACTGTCCATGTGTTGGGTTAGTTGTTGGAGTTCGCATCATTCCAGGATTTTGGATAGAAGAGTAAGGTTAGAGACAGGTCTAAAGTTATTCAAATCCTTTATGTCAAGGCCGGGTTTTTTCAGCAGTGGCGTGACTTGTCCAACTTGAGGCAGTCTGGAACGACTCCACTTCTCAGGGAGCTGTTAATGATCTTGCACCAGGCGAGGCTAGGGAGAGATTCGCCTTTTTGGTCAGTTGGGGGGGGGGGTATAGGACCTAGGGCATGAGATGAGGGATTGGAGGTGGTGATCAGTTTGACTATCTCAGCTTCTGAATGGGGTGGAAGAGTAGCCAGGGTTTGGTAGGGGGTATGGGTGCCTTATCATACGCCCCAGACATGCTGCTATTGGTGAGGGGGGGGTGCAGTGGGTGTCCAGTGAGAGCTCGATCTTGGTGATCTTGTCATTAAAGAAGTTGGCGAAGTTGTTGCATAGTTCTTTGGACGCGAGCACTGAGGATGTAGCGGGCTTGGAGGTTTGTTGCCTGATGATGTTAAAGGCCTCCTTGGGTCTGTTTTTTTGCGCTGTCCAGCGCTGTGCAAAAAACGTGTTTTTTTGTTCTTGATGTGATTGTTGTACTTCCTGCGAACTGCTCTGAGTTGTTCGCGGAGGATAATAGTAGGATTGTTCTTCTAGCGTCTTTCTGTAGCTCTTAGTTGTCTCCTTTCAGAGTTGATGTCAGAGTTGATCCATGATCTGGAAGGAGTGGCCCTGCTTTTTTTTAATTTCAGGGGGCTAGTTGATCAAGCATGGCCACCATATTTGAGTTGTAGAGCGAGGTAAGTTCAGTTGTGGTGAGGTGATCGTTGGCGCTGGGGAGAAGCGAGCTTATCCTTTTTTCTAGGATGACAAGGGGAATATGGGTGAGGTTTCTAGCCCATTTGGGGGGTCTTGTACGGGTGGCTGGGATTGCACTTTTTGGTTGATGTGGAATAAGATAATGTGGTGGTCCGACCAGTCCACAGGAGTATGTGGTCGATCGTAATTGCGTATCGTTGAGCAATAATGGCATCCATTGTTGCTCCTTTCATTGTGCGTTTCCTCTGAGCAGTGTTGGGATAAATTGTTGTCACGGAGAAGATTGTTGAGAGTTTAAATTAGCGGGTTGTTCACTTCATTCCAACGTAGGTTTACATCACCAAGAAATAAGTTGGTAGCGTCTCCGAGTGAGCAGTGAGCAATCAGGTTGGAAAAGTGTTTCCCGAATGCGGGGGTGTTGCCTGGTGGGTGATAGAGAAGGTGGCATAGTATTGCTCTATTATCCTTAGTCTTGATATTGGCGGTAAGACATTCAAAGGTGCTGTACTTGCAAGTGAAGATTTCCATGATGGCGATGTTGTCCTTGTGTATGATAGCTACACCTCCACCTCGTTGATTTTTTCTGTCTTTGTTGATAATAGTAAAACCTGGGGGCACAAGTGTATCCAAGCTTGGTGAGGAAAGCTCATTTAGCCAAGTCTCCGTGATGAACGCAATGTTTATGTCCTGAGAGAGGATGGCTTCTGCTAGTTCAGTTGCATGCTTGGAGGCTGATCTGCAGTTAATGAGCATGCAGTTGGTGGAAAGCTCTTTTTTGCTGTGGTTCTTTCCAGGGAGGGCCCTAGGTATGGTGATGAGGAAGGGCGGGGGTCTTGGGGGTTTAGTGAGGGGGTAGTCTCTTCCGAAACCCGTGATCACTTAGATCCTCCCAGATGTTTTCTAGTACCTTGCCATCACCAAAGATATATATTGTTTGAAACATCTGATGTATGGCAGCGTATTATATATAAAGCACCTGTTCACTTGTGAAAGGCATTTTTGCATCCAAATACGACAGTGTTAATATTTTAAATTATTTGTGAAACTCCTCTGTGATTTCTCCTTAGTTTATAGGCTGTCCTATGATTGTCTATGTCTTCCTGTTGGTACGAGAATCACTTCTGTCCCTCGGGGGCTTTCTGAAGGTTGATCTTTTCTCTGGCTATCTTGCCCACTCCTTGCCTCTCCAGATAGACATTTTTTGTAATAAGGTTCTTTGTTTTGTGATCATATGGTGACTTTTACTAGTTCTGAAACTAGCTCAAATTTTTCTTGCCCGAGAATGAGATATGAAACTTTCCTTGCAATTCTTTAATGTTAGAGATTTGTTTCTGAAAACCTAAATATGGTGACATCTCACCGCTGCACTTCTTATGAAACCGTCCCTGCCACTCTGGCAGGACATGTTGGTGACCCTAAGTGCTATACCTATGAGAGATGGTTATGTGGGGTAAATAGGAGGGGGGAAGGAGGGGGCTAGAGTGTGTGTGTTTTAGGGTTAGACAAGGTAAACCCACCTAAATGCACAACTGGAAACCCCATAAATTGTTTATAAGTGGCCAATATTGTGTTGAAAACCAACCCTCAAACACAGTTAAAACATAAAACTCCTCATTAGTCAGAATTGAACAAGTGAAACAATATACTTTATTTTCTGATAGATTAGAGCTGTATAGAAATCACTTATGTTACTGTTTCTGGCTTCCTGGACAGTCCAGAAAAGGTAAATCTGGAATGTGTTAATAGCTTTTGAGTCTGCTCATGACAGACTACCGCAGAGGTGAATAAAATACTACCTGTCAGATATACAAGCTATTCTGACAATGCATAACACAGAGTTTTACTGAAGTAAGAGTTGTGTATACCTCCTAAAGCCCTTCCAGAGTTGAAAGTATGAGTGTAAACAGCACACCTTATACATTGATCACTCCTAGTGACCTGCAAAGTGACTCTGCTAGGGTTACCACCTCATTCTAGGTAATTGCAGACACGGCCTGATTCACATCTTGGCAGTAATGGTCCTGCCGTCCTTTTTCCATCAGATTCCCCGTCCGCCTAATAGGCGTTCTGCCCAGCTCTATTTAGATGCTGGCAGGTCGATAGACGAAAGACTGTCAGAGTGCTATTGACTCCGCCAGGTATGTTCACCGGCGTCAACGGTACCATAAGCAAAAGCAACTGTCGGAGGGCGTACAGCCAGTTTGTCCACCAGAGGCAATCACAATGTGCCTTCCCGCCGACGTAAAGGGAGGTAAAGAAGGTAAAGGGCACGGGGGGGCTTTCCAGGGACCCCTAAAGTTAGGTGTAAAGGGAAACAAGCAGGCTCCCAGGAAGGTGAGGTCTGCCATTGGAGGTGGTAGAAAGAGCTCCCCCCCCCTCCTTTTTCAAACTAGCTGCCAGGGAACAGGCATAGACAGCAGTTGCTCCACCTTCCAGTGGTGTGAGATTAAAAGCAGTAGCATAAAGACTGGGAAGGCAAAAATTAACCCCTTAGACCACAAAGTCAGGATTACACCCTCACTTAGGTCGTACTTTAAAGTTCAACCTATTGTGCTGGATGTGGTAAAACAGGGAGAAGTGCTCAGAAGGGGGTCAGCAGCTCTGCTTAGAACAGGGTCTAGTTCGGAGAAGATGGAGTCCTCAGGGGGCCTCCCATTGCCATTATCTATCACTACCATACAGGGCCATGGGATGGTAGGGACTTGGCACCGTTGGGGTCCCTGAAAAATAAAAATAAAATAAAACGCAGAGGGTCTCAGCTTCTCAGGCTGTGGGAGGGAGCTGTGCCGTGGGTGTTGATAAAGGTTCTAAAGACGCAATGGAGACCTCAGTAGCATCTTTGGAAGCTCTATTCTCTACCCTCTTGGAGGACATCAAAAAGGGGTTTTTAGTGTCTGAGAACAACCAAGGAGAGATCTGGAATTTTTGTGACTCCCTGGAGAGGAAGACCGACCTCCTTAATACAAGAACGGACACATTGGAAAACTCAGTAGGAGAACTAAAAGATGAACTTAGTGTAGTAAATGCAGACATACTAGTTCTCAAGAGAGAGGATGAGGTGTTTTGAGGCAAGTTTGAGCACTTAGAGAAAAACTCCAGAAGAAGCAATTTGCGTATTTTGAACATTCCTGAGGGGAAGGAGGGGAAAGACCTCAAATCTTACATTGTCTAATTATTAAAGGAGACACTGCGGATAGAGGAAACAGAAGAAAATCTGAAGAAGGATAATCAAAGGGTGCACAGAGACCCTTTTAGAAGAAACCCCAATAGAACTAAACCCAGGAAAATCCTTTTGAACTTTCATACCTACTCCCTGAAAGAAAAGATCCTCAATATGGCCCTGAAGGTAAAATCGTTGAAGGCCAGGGATTTTTCATTCGAAATATGCTCTGATCTGGCCGGAGCCACTCTTGATAGGCAATGGAAGTTGGGCAGGAGGCTAGATGACTTTAAAAAGCTTGGTGCAGTGGCCCAACTGAAATTTCCAGCGACCCTGAAAGTCATGCACAAGAATAAGATGCATAATGTTATGTCACTACGAGAGGCTGACGAGCTACTGGAAAGCTTTGAGAAAGGCGATGCAGAGTTAGCAAGTCTGCTCCTGGGCAGCAAGGCACTCAATTATGTGAGCAAAGTGGGAGGGCACTAGGAGCAGGGCACTCAAATTCTAATCCCGGTCTTATTGCTTTAAAATAGAACTAGCTGGATAACTTTATATAGACACACCTAGCAATAAATCAGTTAATGTCAGTTAAGGGCTGGTTTCTAGCTTTTCCTTCGTTTCCGTCTTTTCTTTTCCACGAAGAGACAAGGCGAGTTGCCCCGGGGTGCAGCATACTGGATTTTCATCAGTCCAGGAAACAATCGGAGGGGGGGGGGATGTTGTCCAGGGAGGGATTCGCTGGGGGGCAGGGTGGGGCGCACTGGGTGTGGAGCATGTGGGGAAAATACAAAAATGTTCCTCATTTACCTTAGTCTGTTTGTCTTTTCTGTTCAGGCTGCTCTATCTATGTTAATTGCATACTACTGGGCCTGGTGGTGGCAATCTCTGCTTTTTTAACGTTTCATGGGCCTTGCGTTTAAACCTCCATGAGAATGGTTCAGTTCCTGTCATGGAACGTGAATGGCCTAAGCGTAAAATCTAGAAGGGCAAACATTTAACAATATATTAGGGACTCCCCCGCGCAGGTCATTATTCCCCTGGTGCACCGAAGTGCCTGAAGGACAAACTAGCATTGCCACTTAGAACGGCTGGGCTGAAGGTGTGGGAGGATTTAGCCCAAGAGGGCACACTTTTACCTTGGTCAACGCTTCTTAGCATTATGGAAGGAGGACTCTCCAAATTGAAATACATCCAGCTGCAGAGCTGCGCCCAAACATTTAAATCACATATAGGTATAGGTAACACCTCAGAGGAACAGCTGGTGGAAAGACCAAGAGGAAAGAAGGAGGTTTCCACCTGGTATTGGAGCATCGAAGAGTCAATCAATGGGGATTTTAAATTGGCCGAAGAACTGTGGGGTGCCTGCCTAAAGGATGAACCTTGGGAACATCTCTGGCAAACATCTTTCAGTACTTTGTTTGCCACTGTTAAACCAACATGGTTGAGAAGGAATCACCTGTTCACGATCCACTGGGCCTATTTAACCCCCTTTGGGCTGTCGAAGATGACGGATGGGCCCTCAGTTAGTTGTAAGAAATGCGGTTTGGAGAAAGCCTCTGATCTACACATGTTTAAGGAGTGCCCGGCCATTGTGGACTTTTGGGGAAAAAGTAGGCAAAACTACCTCAGATATCCTAGGCCTCCAAATTCAAATAAGCCTCTCCCTGATAATTTGAGGAATATCCAGCGAAGCTACGGGCCCAGCGAGGTCTTTCCTTTTCTATGCTATGATATTGGCTAGGAGGGAAATATGCAAAAGATGGGTGCGCTAGAGGGAGCAAAGCATGATGGCCGCTCCGTAGAGCAGCTCCGCCGGCCAAGTCACCAATCCGCCCATTATCCTGCTTACCTGGTGTCACAACCCCTCATCTGTTGTGACCGAGTGGCGGAGTGCTGTGGACGGCTTTCGGAGTGCTGAGCCGTCTTGTTGGTGACCGGGGAGCTGAGAGAGGGGCCGGCAAACTTTTGGGCCTGCAGCACCAATATGGCGGTCCAGGATGGGCCCTAGTCGCAGTGTCGCGGTGAGTGCTGCACTATACCCGCTGTTGCCTAAGACTTGCGGGGGGATTCTCGCCACCTAGCCAGTGTTGAGTGGGCTGCGCGGACTGTGCTGGCGGGTGCCTGGATGCGGTCGTCCTTGACTGCCTGGGCCGCGCCGTCTTCTTGCTCAGCCCCGCGTGACGCTCCGGTTACGGGCTGGGATCGGCGGCATCTCTCTCCCGCTGCTTGATGCTTCGGCGCCGGTCTGTGGCGGTGCGGTTGCGACATACTGTCGTCTGTGGGCTGGCGTGCTGGGCGCACATTGTGGTGTGTGCCTCCTCCGTTTCGCGGCCCTCCCCACTGCTGTTTCTTCCGGGGCCCCTCTCCCATATGCCGCTTGGGCCCTCGTTCCTGCAGACCCGGTAGCCTACCATTTGCTTACTGGACGAGAAGACTCCTGCTACGCCCAGTTCTGCGTTCGCCTGCAGCCTGCAGCAGAGGCTTAGGGTGGAGAGCTCCGCCTGGTGACTGGCTGTGCCTGATCGATCCTGCTGCCTACCTGGGGGCCCCCATAGCCCCCTCCACTGGGATGTGGCGTGAGGCGAGATCCTACCTTGAGAGGCGCTCCCGCATTCCGGGGCAACTGTACTCCACTGCAGCTAGAGGCTACTCCCTGCCCCATCCACCTGCTGACCCACGATAGACAGGTATGTGACGAAGTGCTGGCGTACTGTTCCTGCATATTGGGTGTCCCTGGTGGTGGCGATTGATTGCTGCGAGGACCACGCGATCGACTGTGGGGCGCTCTGTGAACCTGCCGACAACCTTTTGCGCCATTGCTGTGTGCATCTCCCTGTTCTTCAAGTTTATCCTCCCTGCCGCTATTTGGCCCCAAACTCACGGCCTTTAGTGCTCGGGGCGTGAATGCCCTCAGGGATGTGTCGCTTCCTACACTAACCTGCTTCCCGCTCCAGGTGCGCCATTATGGGGAAATCTGAGTGCAGTCAACCGCGCCTCACCTTCGAGCCCCGCAGATCCACCAAGACTTCTCAACAGGCCGCCTCCGACTTGTAGCTTGATACACCTGGCGACCATTTGTCTAATATTGACAAAACTCTCTTTGCAGTTCAAACCAGTCTGCAGTCCATTGACGGGAAGATTGACAATTTGAATCTCCGCTTGGATCATATGTCGCAGAAGCTGGATAAACACTCGCTGCGTCTGGGGGAGGCAGAAACACGAATATGAGACGCGGAGGATGGCCTGCAGCAAGTGACCACGAAGACGACTTCTATGGAGAAGGTGCCGGGCGTAATACAAGCTCGTAAAGAGGACCTGGAGGCCAGATCGAGACGCAATAATGTGCACCTTACTGGTCTGCCGGAATCCACTAATACGGGCCGCCTCGAGACCTACATTGAGAATCTACTCCGCAAAATATTTGGCGCTGAACATTTCTCTCAGGTGTTAATTGTAGAGCGCGCTCATAGAGCTCTGGCTACTCGCCCTCCTCCAGGCACGCCACCACGCCCCATCATTGCCCCTCTGTTGAATTACCGGGACCGATATACTATCCTCCGTTTGGCTCGTGAGAAAGGCACCCATGAGGGCAATACTCTTGCTTTTTATACTGATTTCACGGCGGCTGTACAGGAGGCTCGAAGAGAATACCTGCCTGTTAAAAAACGTCTCATTTCGGCAAGGATGTCCTATGCCATGCTCTACCCTGCGCTGCTGCACATCGATGATAATGGGAAGCCTAGGATCTTCACCGCTCCTAAATCTGCTATGGACTTTGCGAAGACTCTGTGAAGGCGCGGCCGCTCCCCCACTGAGGCGGCAGGTGATGCCACTGGATCCACTGGAGAATTAACAGATGAATGATGACATTATCAGGGCAAGTGATTTGCTGACTGATGTTCACGCCCCTGCTGTGCTTTGATTTGTTTTGGGTGTGCCCCTGCATATATGCTGTCGTGGAACTGGACAAGCGGGCTCTAGAACATTCGTAGGGACCTGACCTGTACGATTGTTAACTCCTTGTTTCCTACAGACTTTAATGTTACTACGTGGGTTATCTGTTTAAAACTATCGAGATATTGTGTGATACTAGCCGGTTAACACTATTGCTCTCGCTCGGCCACCTCCCATCACACCGGGAGGGGTATTGTACTCCAGCGCTCCCCCATGGGTGTTCCCCATTACTATTTTCTCCCTTGGAATTGCACTCGAGGGCCGAATTGGGAGGTTCGGAATGGCTTTGGCATGTTGGGGTCGCTGAAGTGGGTGGGGGGTGATGGGGTTGAGGGGTTTTTGGGGGTTTTGGTTCCGTGGCTACTTTTATTGCTAATACTGTGATTACTGCAAATGTACCTTCATGCATCATCGTGCTTTCATGCTCATTGAATAATATGTTTCTGCATCACATACTGCTCACACTGTAGTCACCTGTCTCACCTGGAATTTACGGGGCTCAATTCTCCAAAGAAAATCCATCAAGTTCTGGCGTTTTTAGATCGCCACAAGGTTGCAATTGCCCTGCTGCAGGAGATGCATCTAACCCCGCAATCGGACAAAGAGGGTTAGAAGTGGGCAGGCTAACGCTTAGCGTCCTCCTATTCCTCCTATTTGCGAGGTGTCCTTACATTAATCAAGAAGCACCTTCCTTTTATCATGCTCAAAACCTGTATCGATGACGCTGGGTGGTACGCCATAGTGCATGGGAAGTTAGCGGGCACTTTAATCACCATAGTGAACACTTATGGCCCAAATATAGACGACCCAGGTTTTTATGAGCGCATCATCTCCACATTGCGCGTTTGGCCAGAGGCTGTGATACTGTGGGGAGGTGATCTCAACGCACATTTAGATCCTACCCGGGACAAGGCAAGTGGCAGAGGTGGTCAATCACCTAGGGCGGCCCAGGTTATAAATGAAGGAATGTCTGAGCTGGGTCTAATAGACATCTGGCAACAGCGGAATTTGGAGGCGCGAGAGGGTACACATATTTCCACAGCACACAATAGCTGGTCTCGGCTAGATTACTGGCTCCTGAGCGAGACAGCGGAAGGCTGGGTATCCAGTACAGCAGGGTTGCCTCGCACACTTTCTGATCACAGCCCAGTTTGCATGACACTACAACTTCAAGGCACCGTGCGTTCACCTGGCGCCTCCGCACAGAGGGCCCTCCTTGACCCTCTTTATGCCACCACCATTCGCAATATTTTACCCATAACACGGGCTTAGTGGACAATGCGCTGACCCTCTGGGAAGTCTTCAAGTCCACTATCCGGGGAACGTGCATTAGCACTTGCGCTGGTATCCTACAGGATTTGCAGGGACAGCTCACTAAACTTGAAAACACGTTACACGATCTTGAACGGCATTATGAGGTTTCGCCTTGCGCCCAGACGTTGGCGTCGATCAAAGAGGTCACTCTGGAATACACAGAACTAGCTGAGAGGGTTAAATATATTTCTCGGCGACATGTTGCCAGTGCATATGGGGAGTGTGGTCGGCCGGGGCGGCATCTGGCTCACAAGATCAGAGATCGCATGACCCAACACACTATTTCTAAGATCACTGATGCAACTGGCCATCACCACTACACTACCCCAGAGACTTTAGAACAGTTTATAACCGCATACGAAACACTATACACTGCGAGGGTGTGGCTGACAGTGATGACATGGAGGCATATTTCGCCGACATTGCCATTGCTTGGTTGTCGAATGGACAGAAGGAGTTTCTCTATCAGCCGATTACGGAAAAATAAGTGCGTGCAGCCATTAAGACTCTCCCAAACAACAAAGCCCCGGGCCCTGATGGCTTCCCTAGTGAATTCTACCACGAGTACGCAGAGGAGCTAACTCCCCACATACTGGAAATGTACGTCAAGGCCTATGACTCTGGCGAATAGCCACCCACACTACGAGAAGCTCTGATCATTACGTTACTCAAGAAGGATAAACCACCCCACAGCTGTGACTCATACCGGCCGCGCTCGCTCATTAATACAGATGCCAAGATACTGGCCAAAATTTTGGCCACCAGACTACACCCGCTTATGCGTGGCTTGGTCCTCCCGGACCAGTCTGACTTTATTCCCACTCGTTCTACTTCACACAACTTCGCTACATTTCACAAACTTGATCCCGGGCTGCAGGCGGCAGCTGTAATGCTCGACGCCACCAAGGCATTTGACTCTATAGAGTGGAGTTACTTGTTTTACATATTGCCTCGTATGGGATTCCCCCCTATGTTTATTCACTGGATAAGCCTGGATAAACCTGCTGTACACTAATCCAACGGCACGTGTCCAGGTGGAGGGCAGCACGTCAGACCCTATTTCCATTACCAGGGGTACGCATCAGGGATGCCCCATATCGCCTCTTCTTTTTGCACTGACACACAAACCTCTTGCCTGCATCATCAGACATCGGCACGCGCCCTCCGTTTTGCCCACTGCCCAATCAGCATCTCCCTGTATGCAGATGACATGTTACTTTTCATACGAGAACCGCATACTTTCCTGGCATCAGTACTGCGGGAATATATCCGCTTTGGTTTGTTCTCAGACCTACAGATCAACTGTACTAAATTGGTGATAGTGCCACTCACGGAATGCACCTTGCCTCACGAATTAGAATACCCCGTGGACCCCATGAAATACTTGGGGAAATGGGTGGACAGAGATCCTGACACAGTGATTCCTGAAAATTACAGCCCAGCGTGCGCAAAATTGGAGCGACAGGTGGACAGTTGGGTGAGGCTTCCACTGTCCCTGGCTGGCTGTATCGCGTTATTCTAGATGGTAGTGCTGCCACATTTTTTATATCTTTTTAGCAACATACCAATCCTGCTCACTCAACATTTTTATACTGTGCGTTCTTTACTCCTTAAACTTGTCTGGGGGGGAAACAGGCCCGTGTGGCCTGGGACACACTTATCCTAGACTACAAACACGGGGACTTTAGCATGCCTGACTTAGATTTGTATTACCTATGCACTCACGCACAATATGCGCACTTCTGGGTTGGCACGCATGAATTCATCCCGCATGTAGCAATAGAGGACGGAGATGCCCACCATGTCCCCCTAAGCTCCATGGTGACACACTTTAAGAGACAGACCCGCACAGAAATCAACACGGTTGACGCCACTATAAGGGCCTGGCAGACACTAGGTCGCGTGGCCGGGAAACTACCATTGTACTCCCCCTCTCCTGCCTCTTGCGTTCCACTCGGATCTGTCTGTGACACATGAGACGGGAGCCATGCGCGCCTTCCATCAGGTAGGAATCGTTAAAATGCAAGATTTGTTTCCAGACTGCATTTTTTAATCGGATAGTGATCTCAGTTACAGAATAAAAAACGTCACTATTCATGTTCCTCTTCCACAGATAAAGAAAGCGATACAAACCCACCATCACACCTTCCCGGCGGAACCCTTACCACTACAAACAATCCACACCTTGCTTAGTCCAGCACAACGCAATATTCTCACCAAACTATCGCACTGCTAGAGAGGAGACGCCGCAGCCCCACAACCAAAGCTTAGAGACATGGAATGCTCGTTTGGACCCGACTTCGACACTACCAGACTGGGAATATTGTTGCCAACTCACGGGGGCCCTAACCTCTAATGGTAATTTCCACATAATTCATTTTAAGTATCTACATCAAGTGTACTATACTCCACGTAGGTTATTCAAATATGGGCTCTGCGACACCGACACATGTAAGAGATGTGGAGCTGCAGATGCCGACTTTTGCCACTTGTCATGGGAGTGTCACAGGGTTGCACAGTTTTGGGAGGGAGTGATTCGAACGTTGTCCAAAATGGTTGATCTAGAATTGCAGTGTTCACCGCATGTCTGCTTGCTGGGATTGGTGCATTCTGTGAAGGGGGTCACAGGTAAACTGGTGAAAGTGGCTTTACTAATGGCCAAAAGGCGGGTGGCAATGACGTGGGAGAGCACAGCTGCGCCAACGACTACATGATGGCTCCAGGATTTAGCGAGCTGCCAGGACTGGTTGATACTATATGCAGAGGAACTCTCTTCTTAGACCTAACGATATATGGGAACCACTATTACTATACTTGCGTACAGTGGTGAATAGATGAGCCCCCAGGTGATACAGAGCGTTAAATGTACAATGTATATTATAACAAGCATGATACCCTGTTGTAATTTGCAGATTATATCTCATGACACTCAATTGATATGTATGCCATTGTCACGAGTTGTTGCATTGTTTAATCGATTTATATGTGCTCATTGATGCTATTGCTGTACGCTGCATATGCTCAATTAAAACCTCAATAAAAAATAAAAGAATTTTAAAAAAAATATATATATACATATATATATATATATAAGATGGGTAGAATGTTCACCTCCTTTGCATGCTGAGTGGTTGTCCTCGGTTTTCTCGATATCCAGCCTGGATCTGAGTGGGACCTAGAGTAGGAGAAAGAAAGCATTTTGGGATTTTCTTTTGAAATGGTCAAATACTGAGATTTATGTGACCGAATAAGAAATCTAAAAACTACAACGAGTATTGGTCCTATGATTATGCCTCTCTGGATCTCTCCAGACTGTGTTGGGCACTCTCCGTTCCTCCATTGCCAACATCAACAGTTGACAGTGTTACCTGGACTATATTGGACAGTGACCGTGCCCTTTCTTTTGGGACTGTGCCATCGTAGCCCACAGATGTACCGGCAGGTGGGTGCTTCCCCACCAGCTTTTGTCTCCACACAACGTACAAGGTACTGCCGGCTAGTTTGCTTACTGTGGTCTGAGGTGGATGAGGACCATAATTTCTTTTTTTTTTTTTTTTTTTAAATGCATTACACATCGTTGGGATAAGTGAAATGTAACATAATGCTGAAATTGCACTAGACAAGGAGACACGTTTACTTTTTGAATACCTGTAAAATCAATGTCAGTCCCAAACTTCAAACAGTTAACATATTAATCCATGAAACATTTCCCATTGTGCAATTCCTGTATTTTATCAAATTTCAATTGTCACATATTTTTTTAAGGTGTAATGCATACATGTTTATTCTCGTCACTTATCAAGTTGAAATAAACACACCTGTATTAACACTTTAAAAAAATCTATTTGTTGGTGCAAGTGCCTATTATCACGATTAATCCTTGCACCTAAATTCAAATGACCATCACATACAATTTTAATCAGTGTATGCACTTAAAGTAGACATTAAAAAATCTGTTGTATTTCCTGTCATAATGTTAAATAAAAATATGTACTTCACATTTTATTCATAAACATTTCTAGGAACCAAACAATTGCAAATAAAAATTAATGTCACTACATATTAGTGAAATTAAAATATTGGTTTATTCACTAAGTGAGGTACTTCTCGAATGATGGAGTAAGTTCATGAGCTGCACTGTTGTTCTGTAGCACCAAACTTGCCTCCTAGAACTCTGCCAAGGAGAACCTCCACAGGAAGGAGCATCTAGTGGGCACAGAGCAGGCCACTCAATAATGTCCCTTTGGAGGGTTGGGTTTTAGAGGGGTAGGTTTGCGTTTTGAAGGGGTGGGTTTGTGTTTGGGAGGGATAGTTTTGCATTTGGAAGTGGTGAAGGACAGAGCAGAAATAAAAGCAAACTATGATAAGGAGTAGGAGGGGTGGGAGAGGACACAGTTTTGGAGGTAGAGGGTGATGTGTGTGTGTCTGTTGTGCAGTTGCATGTGGGTCTAGTGTATGTTTTGTATATTTAGATGTGTGTTTCTTGGCACGTGTATGTTGGTTGGGTGAGTGTTTGTTAGGTGTTGTTTTGCATTTAGGTGTTTGTTTGGATGAGTGTGCTGTTGAGGTGGTTGGTGTGGCTGTTGTGGATGTGGTGGTTCCTATGGGTCTGGTGGTGGGTGTGCTTGTAGATGTGGTGGTGGTGGTTGTGGGTACGGTGGTGTTTTTGTGGTGGGTATGGTGGTAGTTGTGGGTGTGGTTCTGTTTGGTAAGGCAGTCTGTGGGTGTGGTGGTTGTGGTGATGGGTGTGGTGGGTGTGGTGTCTGTATGTTGTTTGGGTGTGTGCTTGTGTTTCTTGCTGTGTTTGTGTGTGTGTGCGCTGCTTGTGTCTGTTGTAGTGGGTGCGTGCAAAGGAGTGCTAATGCTTGGGACAGGGCTAGGCGCTGGGAATTGGGATGGGCAAGAGGCCTGAGTTGCAATGGGGATGAAGAAGAGGCCTGACTTGGGGCACAAGGTTGGGCTGCTTGGGAGGCTGCGGTCAGTGAGGAGGCTAGGCCTGTAAATGATCCCTGCAGGCCAGACATAGCACTATGAATGACTTCCAGGTATGTTACTATTTGTTGCATATGAAAATTAAGGCCCTAGATGGCATTCTGGAGTGCAGTCTGGCCTACAAAGATGCTGCGTAGGAGGTCAATAGCCTCCTCATTCAGTGCAGCCACGGGGACGGAAAGGGGGTGCCTTCAGCAAAGGAGACCCCAGTCCTTTTAGGGAGGTGGGTTTGGCCAGCTGCGGGGGAGCAAGCGGGGAGGATGGTTCTCTGGGAGGCGGACAAGGATGCAGGTGGAACATTTGCTATAGGGTCCGTCACCACTAGGGATTGCTCACTTGTGAAGGCCTCCGAAGATAATGTTGTAGAGCTGGCGGCCTCCGTTTCAGTCCCCTTACCCTTCATCCCACTGGGTCTCTCGGTGTCCGTGGTCTCAGCACTGGAACCACAGTGGCCCGCTGAATCCCCACCTATATGGCCAATGTCCCCTCCACCTGCTCCTGAAGATGCTGTGAAGACATATACACTAGTTTTATTGATTCTGTGTAAACAGAACTGCTCAGGACGTTTTTCTCTAGACATTTTCCAAATTATCAGATTTCACCTGCTTCAAGGCTTGCACATTTTTGTTCTTTTTTATCATGATCTCTTGAAAGTTTGTTTTACCGTTGTAAAAAGGTTTTAGAAAATCTGATGGCTTTCACTTTAAGGCACTATTGGCACAACATAACAGTGAATATTACATACATTGATTCAAATATGTTTTTAGATCTAAGATTCAAAGGCAATTTACAATATGCAACAGATTACATCTTGGTGCATTTCTGCATTTTCATAATGAGTCATGATTCGGGCCTTATTTTGAGTTTTCCAGAAGGGATTCCCCTAACATATGTGATGGAACATTCCATCTGCAAAGTCCCTTTAAGTATCCAATTTTCTTCCATCATTGATTTATCATCTGGACATAACAAAGTACATAGACAAATGGTTTAGGGTATGTGGTACTCTGGCACCAATGTGTACACATTTCTGTCTGTGTGTTTCCAAAAATTGAATGGCTGTCACAATTATTTTGAATCAGAGCACATTTGGGATATGTTTTGATTACAAAATGTAGCCGTTTAATCTGAGTTTATTAACCATTTTGGCTCACATGCTCACTGTTGTTTGTGTAGAAAACCAACTTACCAATGTGACGTTTGGAACATCCACTGTTTCAGAAGTGCATTTTATGCTATGTCACCTGTAATAGGGCTACCCTTACATCATTCACAGTAGTGAAGGTGTATCAAACCTGTATAGACTAGTGGCCTGTTTTCTACATCTGTCCCTTATAACATCAAACTACTATATTTGTTGTATAGTCAGGTATGTGTCTGTTTAAACCAGTACTTTGGTAGGGAACAGAAATCAGGAGGTATATTTTCCCAAAATGTTATCTACAAAACACATCATACACCTTGTGCAAAACTTACAATTTCAAGAACTCTGTGCATTGGACATGTGTCGACCTTAATGTTGATGCCCTATCTTGTTGCTGTTACAAAAAATAGTTATTTAACATGTCAAACTAAAACAATAACTTACGCCCGTGAAGATGCTGATGGACTCTCAACTGTTCATCAAGCTCTGGATAGGCCACCGTAATTATGCGGGCCATTAGGGGGTCAGGGCGTGGTGCACGCACTTCTCATGTGGGGAAGACTGCCCGAGCTGGACTTCAGATGACTTTTTGGTCCAGCGTCGTACGTCCTCCCACCTCTTGCGGCAATGTAGGGTGCACCGCTTGTAGTCCCGCAGGGTCTGCACCTTCTTGGTGATGGCCTTCCGTATCGTTGTCTTTTGATGGGCTTTGACCTGTATGGATACAAGAAATGAAAGAAAGAACATTTCTTTTGTTTGTCTGTATTGATGCAACACACTTTTCAGAAAACAATTACAAACATTGGTCAATAGTTAGAACACAATATTTTGTTTTCTCGTTCTGATAAATAAAAGCACATTTATAGTAACCTTTTGAGTACCCTTATCCCTTCTTATGTTCTAACTTAACTAATCCGGCCTGGTCACATCATCTGGGCCAGGGTTCTTCAATATTTTCTACAGTGAGAGCTACTTCAGATCAATCAAAATGATTGTGAACTACTAAAGGCTAAACAACTTGCGCATTGTAACTAGACAAACCAAACATTGACTTGAAGCCTAATGTACATAGAGCCAGATACTATGGTTTGAACTAAACACTATGACTAAGGGCACCATGAAAGGGCTGCCATGTGTGTCAGTGAGAGTGTGGTCTTTGGGGATGTATGAACATGTGTGCATATGAAGGCGATATTTTTGTACGGGTGACTAAGAGCCTGTGTTGTATGTACTTGCAGCACAGGACATACCTTTCGCCATATGTGACACAAACATACAATTGTATGAGCGTGGAATAAAGTACTGGCCAAGGATTTGCGTGACATTCTTAATAAGACCATAATTACGCTGCCCGCAAACCTAGATAAGGCTACATGTTCCTACAGTTGCTGGCTAGAAACAGCAGGGAACAAGCTTGCTCCTATAAAAAAGTTCTATCCCACTAGAAGACAACCCTCCGCTCCTTGGTACACACAGGAACTCAGGGAAAAGGAATTGAGTTGTAAACATCTGGAGAGAAGATGGAGAACGGAGTACAAGGATAGCGACAAGGAGGAATATAAACGAGGTCTCGCCATATATAAACAGCAGATCCATCAGGCTAAGCTTCTATTTTATTCCATGAAGATCAATAGAGCTACTAACTCTGCTAGGGAATTATTCATTACAGTCACCAGTCTGGCCAATCCAGTGGCTATTACAATTACACCTAGTCAGGCGCTCTGCGAAACTCTGTCCAGTTTCTTTTATGCGAAAGTGAATACCATCTTTTCTGCTTTCACCAATGTAATTCTAAAAACCATGGCGACCAAGCAGATAACCTGTATCTAGATAAGAAAGGGTCATTGGACAATTTTGCTCAGCTTACTACTACAGAAACTGCTAGCCTCCTGATGCAGGTGAAATCTGGCTCCCCTTCAGATCCACGTCTGATAGCGATTTTAAAGTTAGCAGCAGAGCCTGTCGCTCGAGTCTTGACACCCATTTTCAATGCGATGTATAGAGAAGGCTATTACCCGTTGGACTGGAAAAAAACAACCATTCTGCCCTTATTAAAGAAACCGAACCTCGACATTAATGAGCCTAATAATTTCAGACCAATATCCAGACTTCCGATACCGGCGAAAATTGTTGAGAGACATATAAATACGCAGCTTAGCCAATTTCTGGAATTCACACAAGCTCTCGAACAAACGCAGTATGACTTTCAAGGAGGCCACAGTACTGAAGCGGCAGTTTTGAAATCCACCGAAGAGGTTCGGACTATTTTAGATCAAGATGGCAAGGCAGCTCTGATTATGCTAGATCTCTCTGCAGCATTCGACACGGTCCATCACGATTTGTTGATGGACCGGCTGCCGGAGATTGGTATACGGGGGCAGCAGGGAAACTCTCAGGAGTGTTCCTGTCGAATCGGAGTCAGCAGGTGGCGCTAGGGGAATTTGTATCAGACCCTTTCTCATTGCCATGTGGGGTCCCGCAGGGGTCCTCACTGATTCTGACATTATTTAATATATATGTATCCTTGCTGGCGCCTCTTATTCGGTCATTTGGGTTTAGTTTGACTACGTATGCGGATGATACGCAAATTGTGGTGTCTCTTCTTCCATCTGAGGCAAAAAACACGGCTCACCGTTTTAAAGAGTGTATGAACACCGTAGGGTTTTGGATGGCCCAAAACTGCCTTAAATTAAACTCTAGCAAGACGGAGGTGTTATGTTTTGGCAATGATCCTAATTTCTGGACACCGGAATGGTGGCCAGAAACCCTGGGCCCCCTCCCCGCTCCGAACAGGAAGGTTAAAAACCTAGATGTGTGGGTGTACCAGAAGCACAATTTTAAAGACCAGATAAATGCAGTGACCTCGGCCACGTCTTTTGTGCTCAGGTCTTGCAAGAATATTCTGTCATTTTTACCCACAGAATGCCGAAAAACAGTTATCACCTCCCTCACCATGTCCAGGCTGGACTACTGCAATAGTCTGTATTTTAACATTCAGGAAGGATTATTGCAGAGGGTGCAGCTCCTGCAGTATGCTGCTGCCAGACTGATGTTGGGCATTCCAAAATACGCCTCAATAGTGAAAGAGTTACGGAAACTGCACTGGCTGCCAGTTAGGAAGCGTACCCGGTTCAAGGCGTTGTGTCTTGTTCATAAGGCACTTTACGGTGCAGGACCGGCCTACCTAAAAGAGCGGCTGTACTGGTACACTCCAAATAGACCATTACGTTCATCTGATGCCAAACTGGTCTATGTGCCGTTTGTAAAAAAAAGCCACTTGGGGTGGCAAAAGCTTTGTAGTCAATGCAGCTAGAGCCTGGAATCGGCTTCCTCTGTATTTGGGAAGTATGTCGAACCTCCTGCTTTTCGAAAAGCCTTAAAAACTTGGTTGTTTGCGGACTAGCATGACTCTGGTCTCATTCCTTAAGGAAGTCTCACATAGCGCCAGGACACCTACGGGTAACAGAGCGCTCAATAAATGCTATAACATAACATACCATATTCCTAATTTTGAGGAATTAAAGTACAGATAAATATTCTACCAAACCCTTCATATCATGGAACATTTTTCTGCACTTAACATTTCTCTCAAGTTAAAAAAGAGCTGTATTTTTCCTATTTACTTATGGCACAGTGTATACTGCCCTTTGGGAGTAAGGGGCCTGCTGTTGTAAATGCAGCACTTTGAAATGGGAGAAATTGGAATGGAGTGGAAAGTCAATTACTAAGGTAACTCCCTATTTTATGTTCGTCCATTTAAAAGCTTTCTGAAGCATCATTTGTGCACAACTCCAAATTAGAGTTGACGAGAAATAATTTTTAGGATTCACATACCACAGTGCTTCAGTTGTTCCCCACTGTGACTCAGCCCCACGGTGGCCCATAGATCTGAATAAGAACTGCTCATTGTCTGGCCCTTCTATCTGCAGCCTGATGATCATGATGTCAAATGAACACAGCCTTCCCTTAACTATGAAATGAAAAAATAACCTTATGCTTATTTGAAGTTGAACTCAAGACTGTGAGCTACTCTGAATTTATCTGGGAGCTACTGGGAGCTTCCAATCGACTGGTTGGAGACACCTGATCTAGGCAGAGTGATTTGTGGCAAAAATACCCATAGCAACCATCATTTGTATTTGGCATGTAAAATATATATATATGTACAGTTGTAAAGAAAATATAATGTGAAATGTCTACATTTCACATGAAATTCATACCTCTGAATACACACCAAATAAAATGTAGGACTTAAAAAACACAAACAAATACAAACAAATGTTGTTGTTAGCTCTAATCATAAAGTGCTTAAACATTCACATCATCATTGTTCTATGTAGTTTCAATAAAATTACACTTCAATTACTACACTTCTCTCAGAAACTCAAAGGGATGTACTGGCCTGTGTTTAAAAATAAAAACAGTTTGATTTACTTATAAATTTTAAACATGTACCTGTTCCTCTGGTGAGCCATTGAGCTGGCGGAAGAGGGACAGGGCCTCCCTTGCCAGCAACTCCATCTCCTCTGGCGAAAAGGCTGGGGACCTGTCAACTGCTCCCCCTGGCATCCTGGCACCCAGAGGTCAGAAACAGCAGCTAAAGTAGTGGAGGTCTTTTTGGCTGTAGTGTTAGGAGGCAAGTGAGCTTTTTTCAAAATGCTGCGTACATGTACACGACGTATGCGATCGTCAATGGAGACAGACACAGCCATTGTCTTTTGTACGTTAATTTTACACACGTTAGTCTATAGCAGTGTCCTTCGTGGTGTTTCCCACCCACTACCTAGTGAACTTCCGCCACGTCTGTCTAATTCCAAATGTCCTGACGGCGAGGTCAGGCGCCTGCCATTTTAGATAGTCAAATAGTGTGTTTGTGAATGTTTAGTGCGTCACCACCACTCAAAATGGTGGCGAGTCTGTTTACATGTACAAAATGCTGATGCCACCCATTAATGTGAGAATAAACATTTATATGTAGTGCGTCAATGTGGTTAAATGCCTTACCGCTGGAAGTATTTTGGTTAGAACGAAAAAAATAAATAGATTGTGTAAATAATACATTTAACATTTATTATTTAGACATTATTCTTTTTTGAATCAATAGACAGGATTTTTATTTTTATTTTAAATAAATGTCAATATTATATGTTGTGTTAAGTTATGTTAAGAAACCATATAAGCTTTGAGGACATCATTAAATGTGTTTTCTAGTATCCAACAGTTTTTAAATATTTTAATATGTTGACAATTTTTTTATTGCAAACATATGAACTCAGGGAGAGTAAAGAGACGACAACTTCAAGTATTCCCACAATTTGTTATAAAGTCAGAGATTCATAAGCATTGCAGCATCAAGCATTAAAAACATGTTAAATAACAGCATTGCTTTAAACCAACATAATGTATGAGGTAATTGAAAAAGGTTCTTATTGTGTTCGTAAACCAAGATACTTATCCAACCGAAGACCTCTGAGATTACTGGGAGGCAGGAGCGGCCCATGCACGTAAGAGCAGTGGGGCGGGTTGGGGGACTCAACGGACGAGGAAGAGAGAACATTAAATATTAATTTAATTTTCCCTCGTCGTCTATCGAGTCCCCACCCCCCCAACACCCCGCCCCACCCCACTCCTGTTACCTGCCCGGGCCGCTCCTGCCAGGCGGGTAATAGATTGTATCCAATTGGGTGGGATAATCCTCGCCTCTGTGTCCTTAATAGAATTGAAACTTTCCTTCACGTTAGCTAGGACATTTTATATTCTATGTCAGGACCCTGAGGCTCTGATTATGCTAGTTTAAAGATGGTAAACAACCAGTTAATCCATGCCAGTAATTGGTTTTAAATAAATGGTCTTGAAGGTTGACTCTGAAGACCAATCATCCGCTCTGAGGATATCCTCCAGGCTGCCCCCCAGTGGAAATGCCTTGGAGGCCATAGCACCCCTAGTAGAGTGTGCCCCAGAGGTAGTTATATCAATCCCTGCCTCCCACAAGACCCATCTCACCCAGCGGGTGAGCAAGACTGTCTTGAAAGGCTTCTTGAGGGAAATGAATAACTGCGCCACCCCTGATGGCCTATATCCTGAGGTCATGATTTCATAGACCCTCAGCAGATCACACACAACTTTAAATGACCGCAAAAGGCAATTTGTACGAGGTGAGATAGTAGATGACACTTCTTTCAGAGAAAACATACACGCTTTAATTTCAAGGTCATGGACGTTAGACACTCTTTTATAGAAAATAAGGCATAACAACATTGCTAACGTACCTGTAAGCTCCTTTAGCGACAGGTATTGATTAACCTGCCATGAACACTGCATTCTAAGTACAACAGTAACATCCCGGAGGGAGGAATATTTTGATTCCGGTAGGAAGAATAACCGAATACCCCTCAGAAGGCAATGTTCTTCTACTGGGTCGTCATGAAGAGGCACATGACATGCCGAAATCACAGATAGGCATGTATTGATAGTGCGGTAGGCCAACCCCATGTCCACTAACTCTGATAGAAAATTGAGAACATACTCTACATCTGCCCCCAAGGGATCAAGTTCCCTTCGCACATGCCAGCATGACCCTCTTTGCCATGAAAAAGCATATCTTTTGACGGTAGGATCTTCCAGAGCTCTTCTAATAAGGGAAGAAGCTCATGTCAAAAGGCCCGGGACTTCCCAACATCCTCTGTAATCCCCCAACTCATCAGCTGAAGAGCTCCATCCTGAACCAGCTGGTGCAATTTGCCTTGAAGGTCCGTCAGAAGTTGAGAAGTCAGGGGTAGTCGGATTGGAAAATCCATAGAAAGTTCCAGAAGAACTGGATACCATACTTCCGACCTCCAGAGCGGTGTCACCAAGATCACCTCTGCCTTCTGAGGCCTGACTACCAACTTGAGTCTGGCAATCATTGAGAATGAGGAAACGCAAACCCAAAAACTTACTCCAATCCTGACAGAAGCATCTGTTGCCTCTGCCAGAGGATTTGGACACCAACTGAAAAACGGGGAAGTTGGTAATTGAGCCTCCAGGCAAAAAGATCCACCTGGCAAGGACCCCACCGATCCCTGATCCTCTGGAACAGAGAAGGATCCAGCTTCCATGCATTGTAATCTATCAGGTGCCTGGAGTGCCAATCCGCCGACTTGTTGAGCCACCCCGGCAGATACTCTGCCGTCAATAACAACTTGTGCTCCAGACAGTAATTCCAGAAGTCTCTGGCCAAATCCGCCAGTACCTTGGACTTGGTACCCCCAAGTGGTTTATATATATCTTACTGCTAAGATGTTGTCCATTTTCAGCAGAATGGTGAAAGAAACCTTGTTGGGCGCTAGTCTCCTCACCGCAAAAGAGCCTGCGAGGAGATCCGGGCAACTGATGTGCAGAGCTTCCTTGCATTCTGACCACTGCCCTCCTGTGGTAATATCACCACAGCGTGCGCCCCATCCCTGCCGACTGGCATAGGACTCCATGACCAATTCCGGGGCTGATCCGAAGATGGATCTGCCATTCCAGGCCTGCATGTAATCGAGCCACCACCGAAGCTCCATCCGGGCTTCTGTTAACAGAGGGACCTCCTGCGCATATGACAGACCTGTCCAAAGGACCTGCCCCTTCAGGCAATGCAGGGCCCGGTACTGCAAGGGCCCCGGGAAGATCGATTGGATCAACGAGGACCACATCCCTGGCCAAATGCTGAAGGGATGTGTTTGCCTTGTCCAAAGTTCTGTGCGATTCCCTGCGAATCAGCAATATCTTCCTCTAGGGTAGACGGAGGAACTGTCGCACTGTGTCTATTTCAAATCCCAAGAGAAGTATATGTTGAGCCGGAATAACTTCATATTTTTTTGGAGCGTTCACTATGAACCCTAAGCCCTGCAGAAGATTTTGGGTCAACAGTAGTTGTGAAATTAAAGTTGATTTTTTCTGGTGCATTAGGAGAATGTCATCCAGGTACACTATTGGATGAACTCTCCGTGCATGAAGCAACTCCAATGCCGATCGCAGAACCTTGGTGAAGCACCAGGAAGCGGACGGCAGGCCGAATGGCAGGCATGTGAATTTGGTTGTCCCACTTGAACTGAAGGAAACGTCTGTGGGGAGGAAAATGGGAATGGCGAGGTAGGCGTCATTCTTTTACATCAGTCCGTACCAACCAATCGTTGGGCAACAGAATATCCCGTAGGAGGTGAATGCCCTTCATCTAGAAGTGGCTATACACCACTAATTGATTCAAATCTTACAGATTTATGATATGTCGAAATCCCTTGTCCTTCTTTTCTGCAAGGAAAATATTGCTCAAGAAACCAGAGAGATGAAGGGTTGTACAGGAAATCGCCCCTTTTGTTAGTATGCCTGACACCTCTTTGCTTACCACCCGCCTTCCTTCCTGTGAGAAGACCAAAGGACTTTGGCGAGAGTGCTGCCGGGGTGTCCCGTAAAACACTATGTGAAAGCCTTTCACAATCTAAAGCACCCACTTTGTTATGGACGTCCAATTTCGACTGAACCACTATTGCCATCTGTGAGAAGTTGGCCTGGTATATGCTGTCCAATAGTTATAGTGGGCACCTTGCACCAGTCCAAACGACCCTTATTGATGATTAGGTTAAAGACAGCCTTTATTGAAAGCTATCCTAGTGGTAGCTATGGAGAGCAGCCTTCAGGCTAAGTCTCGAAGGAATGTAAAGCAGCTTGGTTTACCAGATTATAACCTCCTGAATGACCAAATGAAAGGAGAACCACACAAGGTATATATAAAATATATGCATTTATTTCTAAACACTTTCTACTAACCTATTTGAGATTAGAGAACAAGGCACACAATATTACAGTACTAAAACGACAGTAAATAGCACAATACACAGTGGGCCCCAGGGGTATAAGAACCATGACATGACTAGACACAGTGCCTAGAGCACGTAGAATCGCTGGGACCCCAAGAACCACCCAAGGTAGTTACACAGGGGACTCACAGAGATCGCGTGCAGTGTGAGAACACAGGCGCGAGCTCCGTACAATCCTATGGGAAAGTCCTGGTTGGAATTTTAAAGATTAAGGACACTTAGGAGAGGACTTTGAGCAAACCCTTTCAAACTTAGAAGGTTCTAAAGCCAGCACCCATGTGAGCACCGGAGTACTTGTGTTACCTAACCCAGGGAAGCCGGGTGCATAGGTGTCAAATGGTGTTGGGATTCTTCATCATTTTCAATGGCTTGATGCTGCATAGTGCTGCTGCCGGGAAGAGGAGAAGTGTCTGGTGTGATCCAAGCATGGATCAGAGCTGAGATGAACCTGAAAGCAGAGGGGACAGAGTCTGGGTCACTTGCCAGTGACCAGGGGCACGATAGACGAAGGCCCACCGATGTCGGGTGTATCTGAAAGAAACACGTTAGTTAGATCCCTCACCTTAGAATATCCCCAGGCGTCAAACTGGATCCGGAAGATTTTTCGTCAGCAATACCCCTTGCGCGTCGCTAGGCGTCGTCTGCGGCTCCGCGTCCGTCGTCGGCGTCGTGCGCCGGAATGACGTAGTCGGAGTACTTAGACGCCGCCCTCGCGCGCTGACGTCAGTTCTTCTTTTTTCCGCGCCAGTAAGCGCCGATCCGGGAGAGCTACCCCTTTAGTCAATTTTTGACTAACTTTTTCGACTCTTTTTGGTCACTTCTCGACTCTGGTGCCGGTAGGATGCCTGGTTTCAAGGCCTGCAACGACTGTCACCGACTGATGTCGGTGACCGATTATCACCGCCGGTGCCTGTACTGCTTGGGCCTCGACCACGACGCGGCGTCGTGCTCCGATTGTATGGCCCTGACCTCGAAAGCTAGGCGGGAGCGGTCCCGCAAGCTTCTCGAGCTTCGCCACTCGGCTCCGCGACGCTCTCGATCCCGGTCCAGGAGGAGGTCCAAGGATCGGTCGCGGAGCCGCACTCGACATCGTCACTCGTCTGGCTCGAAGTCCTCGGGTAAGTCGAGGCACTCCAAGAAGTCCAAGAGGCGACACCGCTCTTCGGACTCCCCTCGCCGGTCGCGCGACTCGGCCGAGGGTCCGGGTGGTTCCACCCCCACGGCTCCGCAGGAGCCGCAGGCGCCGCGCAAGTCCCCATACCCGACGGTCCCTGGGACTGACGTGACGCCGGCGGAGGTCAGTGCCTTCCTCTCGGCCATGAGGAGCCTGGCCCTGCCGTCGACGCCCGCTGGCGCGCCTTCGGGCCCCGCGGACTCGACTGGGCGACCTCGCGTGCCGGCGGCTCCGGCCCCGGCGCCGTTGGAGGCTCCGGCCCCGACGCCGCAGGTCCCCGAGGGGCCCGAGCCTGGGCCCCCGTCGACGCCGGTCGACCTCGTTACGCCTCCTCCGCCGGCGCCGACACCGATACCATCCCCGACGCCGGCTCCGGTCGACGTCGATCCCCGGTTCAGCCCCTGTCCGGTCCCGACGCCGATGCGGCGCCGCCCGATGCCGCATCCGACGCCGCTAGAGACACATATTGTCTATCGACCGGCTCCGATCATTCCCCCTGTTTACCAGGAATCGGATGACGGGGGCGACTGGGAGGGGTCTGACGACCCTATGGCCCTTCAAGGCCAACTTGCACAGGACTGGGCAGATGAACTGGGGGAGGCCAGTGGTTTGGATACCGGACACTGGATTCATCTCTCCTCCGACTGTGGCTTCGGAGGAGGGTGCAGCTTTTTCTGTGGTGCTGCGCAAGGCGGCCGAAGCCCTTGGGCTTGAGCTGCCTGCCGTGGCTGTGAGGACTAACATCCTCACTGAGGTGCTTCAGTCTGCCGCATGCTCCACTGAGCCTCTGCTGCAATTCAATGAGGCCCTCACTGACGTTCTGCAGGGCACCTGGTCCAAGCCCTCCACAGTCCCTCCTGTGGATAGGAACGTTGCCAGGCGCCACCGCCCTGCTCCGGGCGACCCCAGTTTTCTGTCCCACCACCCCACCCCCGAGAGTCTGGTTATCCCAATCCTCCTTCCCGTCCGCTACTCCGGACCGGGATTCCAAGAGACTGGAACAGTTTGGTAAGAAGCTGTTCTCCTCGCTCAGTTTCGGCCTGCGGTCTTTGAACACCGCCTGTCTCTTGGACCGTTATTCCCACTCTCTGTGGGATGCGGTGGAGGACGTGCTGCCACTGTGCCCGGAGGAGGCCCGGGCACGGCTTTCCTCGGCCCTGGCCGATGGGAGAGATGCAGCGCGCCATGCAATCCGATGTGGACTCGACACTACGGACTCGCTGGGTAGGGCGATTTCTACCACGGTGGCGCTTCGACGTCACGCCTGGCTGCGGTCCATGTCTTTTTCAGGGGATGTCCAGAGCACCCTCATGGACATGCCTTTTGATGGCGCTCGCCTTTTTGGTGAGAAAGCGGACAGTGCGCTGGCTCGCTTCAAGGACTCCCGGGCTACGGCCACGTCCTTGAGCCTCTCGGCCCCGCGGCCACAAACTTACGCTTTTCGCTCCTTTCGTGGCCTAGGAAGGGGCACCTCCTCACGTCCGCCTAGCCACCGGCCGCAGAACCAGCCTTCACGCGGTCGCGGACGTGGTTTCCGCTGAGGCGGTACTGGAGGACGACGTGGTCAGTCCACATCCACCCCGGCAGCATCCGCCTCAAAGCCTTCCTAGTCCGAGCTTTCAGGCCCATTCCACGCCAGTGGGCGGCAGAGTTCGCCATCACCTGCTCCACTGGCGTTCCATCACGTCGGACGGGTGGGTGCTGTAAATCGTCCGAAGGGGCTACTCCCTCCCCTTCGAGACGACCCCTCCAGCCATGCCACCGCAGCACCACCGTATCTCGGGGGATCATTTGAATATTCTCCACGAGGAAGTTACGGCCCTCTTGGCCAAGGGGGCCGTCGAGCGCGTTCCGAGCCCAGAAGTAGGTCGTGGTTGTTATTCCCACTACTTTCTGGTTCCCAAGAAGGGCAAAGGGGGCCTACGCCCTATCTTGGACCTCCGGAACGTCAAGGGCTTCCTCCGGAAGGAACGGTTCAAAATGTTAACTTTGGCTCAGGTTCTAGCTGCCCTCGACCCTGGAGTCTGGATGGTAGCGTTGGACTTGCAGGACGCATATTTCCACATCCCCGTCCTGCTGGCCCACCGGCGTTCCCTGCGGTTCACGGTGGGTCAGGAGCACTTTCAGTTCACCGTGCTCCCCTTCGGCCTTACCAGTGCCCCTCGGGTGTTCACGAAAGTGATGGCGGTGGTCGCAGCTCATCTGCGCAGATCAGGGGTCCCAGTCTTCCCCTATCTCGACGACTGGTTGTTGAAGGCGGGCTCGCCCCAGGCAGTCGTCTCCCACCTCCAGACTACGGCGGATCTCCTGCATTTGCTGGGGTTTTCCATCAACGTGCCGAAGTCACACCTGAGCCCCTCTCAGAAGCTCCTTTTCATCGGAGCGGTTCTCTATTCGGCGCAGTTCCGGGTTCATCCCCCGGAACAGCGGGTCCGGGATATACAGGCCCTGATTCCCATCTTTCGGCCTCTATCCTGGGTTTCGGTCAGGCTAGTGTTGCGGCTTCTGGGGCTGATGGCCTCCTGCATCCTACTAGTGCATCACGCCAGGCGGCGCATGCGGGCTCTGCCGTGGGACCTGAAGTTTCAGTGGGCCCAGCATCACGGCAACCTGTCCGACCATGTCTTGATCTCGGAGGGCACTGCACAGCAGTTGCAGTGGTGGCTCACGGACCGCGATTGGGTCACGGGCAAGAGCCTCTCCCTACCGGAGCATGTCGTAGTGACGGATGCGTCCCTCCTGGGATGGGGTGGCCATATGGGAGAGGCGTAGATCAGAGGCCTCTGGTCTCCGGCGGAGTCTCGCATCCACATCAACTTGTTGGAGCTGAGAGCGATCCGACTTGCACTGAAAGCCTTCCTTCCCTCTGTCCGGGGAAGTGTCGTGCAGGTGTTCACGGACAACACCACCGCCATGTGGTATTGCAACAAACAGGGCGGGGTGGGGTCGTGGACCCTTTGTCAGGAGGCTCTTTTCGCCTCTGGACATGGCTGGAACACCAGGGCATCACCCTGGTGGTTCAACATCTGGCGGGCTCTCTGAACGCCAGAGCAGACGAACTCAGCCGCCGGTGCTTGATGGATCACGAATGGCGTCTGAACTCCGAGGTGGCGCAAGGTCTCTTTCAGCAGTGGGGAGAGCCTTGGTTAGATCTATTCGCCACCGACGAGAACGCGCAATGTCAGCAGTTCTGCGCGTTGGAATTTCCAAGGCGGCACTCGCTCGGCGACGCTTTTCGTCGCGAGTGGAGTTGCGGTCTGTTATACGCCTTTCCGCCTATACCACTTCTGCCCAGAGTGCTGAAGAAGATCAGGCGCGACCGGGCCCAAGTCATCTTGGTGGCTCCGGATTGGGCACGAAGGTACTGGTATCCCGAGCTACTCAGTATGTTGACCGATCCTTCGATACGTCTGCCCCTTCGGGAGGATCTTCTGTCGCAGCAGAAGAGGACGGTCCTCCACCCGAACCTGTCCAGCCTCCACCTCCATGCGTGGAGATTGAGCGGCGGCAGTTTATGCCATTTGACTTGCCTCCTGAAGTCTGTGATATCATTCTGGCAGCCAGGCGTCCCTCCACAAAGACGGTATACGCCTGCCGGTGGAACAAATTTGTGGCATGGTGCACAGCAAAGGCTGTGGATCCCCTTTCCGCCCCTCTTTCTGAGGTTCTCCTCTTTCTTCTTTCTTTGGCCCGGCAGGGCTCTGCCCTGGGCACCTTGAAAGGTTATCTTGCTGCCCTCTCTGCCTTCTTACGACTTCCTGATCAGCCCTCTCTTTTCAAGTCCCCTGTAGTGTCACGCTTTCTTAAAGGCATTACTCACACGTTCCCTCCTGTCCCTTTCGTAATGCCTCAGTGGGACTTGAATCTTGTCTTAACATTCCTGATGTGCGCTCCCTTTGAGCCTCTTCACAATTGTCCTCTTCGTCTTCTAACTCTTAAGACTGCTTTCCTGGTAGCCATCACCTCGGCTAGACGGGTGAGTGAGCTCCAGGCTCTATCGTCCAAGCCTCCTTTTCTATCTGTTCATCCGGACAAGGTTGTCCTTCGGCCTCGTCCTTCCTTTCTACCGAAAGTGGTGACCCCCTTTCATCTTGGGCAATCTGTCACCTTGCCCACCTTCTTTCCGCCTCCGCATCCTTCCAAAGAGGAAGAGCGGCTCCACCGTCTGGACCCAAAACGTGCGCTCTCCTTTTATTTGGACCGCACTAAACAGTTCCGAGTGGACGACCAGCTTTTCGTTGGCTACGTGGGTGCAAAGAAGGGAAAAGCTGTGCACCAACGGACCATCTCCCGGTGGGTCGTTTTGTGTATAAAAATCAGTTATTCCTTGGCGAAAAAGGACCCTCCTGTTGGGCTGAGAGCCCATTCTACTTGGGCCACAGCGGCTACTACTGCTCTGGGACGGGGAGTCCCTTTGCAGGACATCTGTCAGGCGGCGACGTGGGCTTCGCTGCACACGTTTGCCAGGCACTATTGCCTAGACAGCCAAGTCCGGAGGGATGGCTTCTTTGGCCATTCTGTCCTCCAGGACTTTCTGGTGTGATCTTGGTTCGCAGACCCACCACCGGGGTTGGTATTGCTTGGGTATCTATTCTAAGGTGAGGAATCTAACTAACGTGTTTCTTTCAGATGAACAAGTTACTTACCTTTGGTAACGATGTATCTGTAAGAAACATTAGTTAGTTAGATTCCTCACCGACCCACCTATCCTCCCCGTTCTGCGAACTGACATTAGGGTTAAGGCTATCCCTTTCAGGGCCCTAGAATTTTTTGGCACCAGTGTCGGTCTCTTGCATGGCTCTGCGTTCCTGGCGCGGAAAGCTATGTACAAGAACGGACGTCAGCGCGTCAGGGCGGCATCTAAGTACTCCGACGACGTCATTCCGGCGCACGACGCCGGACGCGGAGCCGCAGACGACGCCTAGCGACACGCAAGGGGTATTGCTGACGAAAAATCTTCCGGATCCAGTCTGACGCCTGGGGATATTCTAAGGTGAGGAATCTAACTAACTAATGTTTCTTACAGATACATCGTTACCGAAGTAACTTGTTCTTCAGGTGCGATGAGGTGAAGCTTGACTCTGCAGTCGCAGGGACCAGAAGACATCGAAGATGACCAAAGTCCACAGGCGAGCTGTCCCTCGAAGGATGTCGAGTTCTGGGGGGGGGGTCAGTGTCCAGATTGGAGACCAACAAGCCTTGGCAACTGCAACCCACGCGGTCAGAGAAAAGATGCTTCGGTGTGGACTCCCCAAGCGATGGAGAGTCAGGGCTCGTCTGGAGCATCCAGGTAAGCCATGCAGCCATTTTAAAGTTAGCATTTACCACGAGGTTATAATGCACTTAAGTATATATGGTATGGCTGCATCACAAACAACCCCGGAATAGAGGTTCCGAAGGCTGCAGAGGGATTCTGCTCATGCATGGGCACCCTTTCACATAAAACCCAGCACCCTGCCTTCAGGATTGATAAGGCCTGCCATAGGGGTGACTGATAGTTTGATATGTGCAGTGATACGGATAGATAAAGTGAACCTATATTTAAGTAAGGGGTGCATGCACCACCTTACACAGGCTGCTGTAGCAGACCTGTGGTGTCATTTTGAATGGTCTCCCAGGGGTGGCATAATACATGCTGCAGCCCCTGAGAGGCCTCTGGGGTACCTATGCCCTAGGTACTTAGTATACCATATACTAGGGACTTATAAGGGTACCCCAGAATCCAATCTGGAGTGTACCTAAAGTACATTTCATCAATTTAGAGAGAAAGCAGATAGACAGGGATCCTGATTAGCCGGATCCCAGTCAGACTAAGTCGAAAACAGTGAAACATCAGCAAAAAGTGGTGGTAACTATAAGAAGCAGATCCTACTCTCCTACACCATCCCCCCACCTATAGTAGGGAAGAAGAGATATTGCTTACTATTGGTGCTTCCTGGCACATTTCTGGCTCCTCGGAAGGATTATTTACGGCCACGTCCTCTGCCACCACCTCTTGAGGGGTACAACCCTCCAAATTTCTAGTGGCCTTGCCACTGGATGGAGCGTCGCGTCTGGAGTTTCTGGGAGTTGGAAGAGTAGGCCTTGCTGGAGGAGCGCCCCATACCTCTTCCAGACTCTCCAAAAATGTGTTGGTTTTTGATTGATTGCTGGGCTTTGTCCAGTGACGAGAATGTGTTAACGAAGCGTGAGAACTCCTTCATGAAGAGTTCTCAGAAGAGACCTCCATTGGTTACCGGGCCAGCTTCTGAGGTGGCTAATTCACCCAATCTGCGCTCAATCTTAATTAACAAGGAGCGTCTGCGCTCTGTAGATAATGCACAATTGGTTTTGCCTAAGAAACATAGGGCCTATTGAGCCCAACCTGACAAAACTGTAGGGTCGATCATATGACCCAACACCTTGGTATCCTCTGTCATATCCAGGATCTTGGTCAGATGTCTAAGAACATCCAAGATCTTGTCCTGGTAGGATCGCCAGGAATGGTCCAAGCTCTTCTTAGGGTCTTTAATAAATTTTGTAATAAAAGTTGTCATCCAGGCTTCAATGTCTGGGGTATGAGCTACTTAGTTAGCTATGGAAGGTCTGGGGCACTCAGGCCTCAGACGTCCCCAGACCTCCTGGTCCTTGGGTTTCCTAATGCGGCTGGCCACATATCGCGTCACTTTGGATGCCGGAACCCAGTCTGCTGAGTGGGTATGGTAAATATCCTCTGGGTTGAGGAACCCTGCCATCCCTGCGGAGCCCTTATTGCCCTTCTCCTTAAGCCTAGGTTTCTTGGCACCACCCTCCGGTCGCCAGGGACTGCTCGGACCTGGTTAGTCGTCCAAATCCCCATCTGGGTTATCTGACTCTTCCCTGGTATTATCATCTGTTCCCTTATGGGAGCAGGAATCGTACAACCAGGCTGGAAATCGTCCTGAAGGTCCTGAGTATCCAGGTGCCTCTTTATGAAGGCCTAGTGGAGCCTTTCAAAGGCATCCAACGAGGTCAAGGCCTGTGTAACGGTGGCATTAGGCTTAGCCTTACCTTTACCCATAGGCGCTCCCCTGTGATCCATAGGAGGCTCATGCCTCAGGTCTTCCCCTGTTGGGGGTAAGCAAGTATGGCTTACTGTCAATTCGATAATTCTGTGACTCGGGGGTTGCAAGGCTGAGGACTCCGTCTGGTCCTGAGAAGCATCAATGGCATCCGCTAGCTCCTCGTGGATAGGGAGAATCTCCTGATCCTCCTCAATGGGCTCCCAGAATTCATTAAACCCATCTGCCATGGTGATCAGGTGAGAATTAGAGGTACTAGGCAGGAATTTATGGATAAATCAATGCCAATACAATCCAGCTGGCCCCGGTATGCTTGTATGTGCCAAATGCTTTATGCACTGACTTGGGAAGAATGAACACGGCCCTCTAGATATTCGGGCCCTGAGGGGAAAACGCTCAGCTGGAACAACCGTTTAACAGGAGCCTAAAATAGATTGTTTCAGAAGCGTTTGAAATTGACACTGTAAGCCCAGGCTGTGCGCTTGTTAATTGAAGGAGAATCACGTCACAGCCCGGAAGACGCTGAGGAAGGAATATGCGGAATGTTTCAGAAGGGAGGTATGCCTTTCTGTCAAGACGTGCGCTCCTCACCCCCTGCCGGGCCTGACAGGCCAACACTTGTCTCGTTGTAACGAGACGGTGCGCTGATCTGCCTCATGCCGGCTGCGACTTCAGGACTTTCTGTGAAGCTGCGCCCCTCCTGGGATCTGCCACATGCCTCGCAGCGAGACCGTTTGCAGAGACATGAATGGTTTCGTCCAGCACCACGCATCTATAATTGGGGGCTGCCAAGGCCCCTAGGGATTAGCTGCACTCAACGCTTCAACGGGGAACATCCTAGCAAGGAAAGGACAATCCTCGTACATCGCAAAGCACATCTAGTGGTATGAATAAAGCCTGGAGGAATGACCGCAGTTAGAAACTAACTGCTTTAACCACAACAGTATTAATTAGGCAAAAATATCCAATATGAAGGAAAAGCACGTATCTGGCTGCGAAAGAGGAAGTGCTTTTCCTTGATGTTTGATATATAGTATTGACTCTATGGTTGTGGTGTTGATTTATGGCACAGACTCTTGGGAGTTCTAGTCTTTGATCAATATATGTTGGTTTGACAACGTTGCTGAGCAAAATATATGAAAGAGAAAGCATAATCTTTGGGTCTGGGTCCTGACGTAGAATAGGCAAACTATAGTGGATTTATGTCATCAGCTGGAGCAAGATCTAGTGTTTCACAATAGAAATTGCACATCTGTTATTCAAATTGCAAACTTTTGGCAGTACTTCAGTTCGTGGCCACAGGATCATTCCAGTGCACTGTGGCAGTATCTGGTGGAATGTCACAACCAACTTTCAGTGGTGTACTTCAAGAAGTTCCTTCTTCAATGGTGTGACACATCAACAGGTTCATCCAGTTTCCACAATATGAGGATTAGGCAAATGTGAAATGAGAATTTTATGCTTTGAGTCGCATACCACATGTGGTTGGAGCAATTGATGGCACACATGTTGCCTTAGTGCCACCACATGCCTGGGAGCAAGTCTATCGGAATCGGAAGCACTTGCATTCAATCAGTGTGCAAGTTGTCTGCTTATCTGGTTTGTACATCACAAGTGTATGTGTACGTTTCCCCAGGTCAGCCCATGATTCCTTTGTACTACGGACCAGCAGCATACCCCTGCAAATGTCAGAACTTGGACCTGAGAGGGCCTGGCTTGTTGGTAAACGCAATCTGCCAATATATGTTGTTCATTTGATTTTAAGTTTCATTATCTACAATAGTAATATTTTTTTGGCTCTTTTTTTGCCATATTGGAGACTCAGCTTATCCTAACCGACCATGGTTTGGATAGGCAACGCCAGGGGAAGTCAACTTTGAGGCCCAAGGAAGAACATGGAGGTCTGTGGAGCAGGCATTTTGGCTCCTAAGGGACAGATTTCGCTGTGTAGATAAGACTGGTGGATCCCTCCTCTACTCACCCGATAAGGTGTGCCAAATCACCATAGCCTGCTGCATGTTGCACAACATAACTCTGTGACTGAACATCCCATATATCGCAGAGGTTGGAAACCATGAAGAACCACTTGGTGAGGATGTTGAATTGGCAAATGAAGATGAAAGTGGTGAAGAGGAAGGAATTGACTTACGTCAAGATGTTATTGACAAACTCTTCACATGAGTGTGAGCATATATTTACAGTTTTAGAAAATAAATGTTAAATCCAACTTTTTATCTAATGAGGATGACAGTCTGTGCTGGACATTTTTTGGAAAGGAAAATCCAAGGCAAAGCTGTTTGTTGATCAATGTTTTGACACATTGACTACTCGTTCATTTACATTGTTTATCATTGATTGTCCTTAGAAAATGTGTCCTCAAAATAGTTCATTAGTAATGTGTCTATTTTATAATGAAATGTAAAGTGTTTGTGTTTTTTGCTGTTTTAGGTTAATTTACTATGTCATCTTCATTTGAACATTTCAATGTTGTGACGTTTGCTGTTATATGCTGCTGTTGGGAAGTACAAAGGGATCATGGGTTGATCCTGTGAAAGACACACAGACTTTTGGTGTACATATCTTGTAGAAAGGCAGCTTGCACGGTGATTTGAAGTTTTGAAGAGTGCTTTAGACTTGTTTTCTGTTGATTGTAGCAACCAAGGCAATTTGTGCTGCTTAAATTGCTCTTACCACATGTGGTAGTCAAGCCAAAGCATAATAATCTCCATTTACATTGGCCAAACCTCTTTTTGTGGTAAGTTGTATGAAGCTGTTGATGTGTCCCATCATTGTAGGAATTAGTTCTTGTAGCACACTACTGAAAGTTGTTTGTGACATTGAACCAGATACTGCAACAGTGTATAGGAATGATCCTGTGGCCTCTAAAGTGCAGTGATTGCATGATTTTGAGCATTGGTGTAATTGATGTTAGATTACTATTGTGAGCCAGAAGATCTGCTACCAGCTGATGACATACATCAATCATTGTTTGCCTAGTCAATCAGATTGTTTTAAATGTATCCCATCATTCCATGGTGGCAAGGTCTGGAACTGTAAATGTAAAATTTGGCACTGAGTATTTAGGTGATGCATGTGTTGTAATGTGTTTGGTGAACTATGACAAACAAATATATATTAATTTTCATAAAATACTAGTTGTTGATTTGTGGTTTCTGTTCTTTTTTGTCATTTCTGACAGATGTGAGGAACATTACCTACATGGAAAATATTTATGTATGAACATTCTATTTTTTGTTTACACTTAAAAATGTATAATGAAAGGAAAAAAATTAAGTAATTGAAAAAGTAATACAACACCAGTCTTTGACTTTGTTAGTTTTTCATTTATTAAACAAAACCAAATACACTTAAACTGGATGAAAACAATAAAGTACACAAAAAATAAAAAGTCAGTCATGGTGAATGAAACTATTGTCGAAGAGCCAGATTTGTTTGAAGTCCAATGTACAAGATACAACTGGCGTCAGAAAGGTAAATGTGTCCAGAAAATAGTCCACAGAGTGAATAGTAGTCTCACACTGGAGGAAATTAGGTTCGGCCTCTCTTGGTGGTGGTGGTCTTGCCATCCTCTCCTGGTGGTCCCGATAAATGTGTACTCCCGCGGGGTGGGAGGAATCTGGTAAATCCACAGTTGCAGGGACTGAGGTGGCTGCAGGTGTTTTCTCTTGTTGTAGAGCCTCCCTCTCTGCTGCTGAGGCAGATGTAATTGGCTCAGATATTGTTGGACCACAGAAAGGGGGTGATGGTACTGGAAAAGCCTTGCACATATGGTTGAATATGTCCTGAAGCCCCCAATGAAGGAGCCCATATTTGAGTCGTGATTTTCCATTTGAACAATGAGTTCCCTCTGCAGCTGTTTTATTTCCCAGAGCTCTGTAAGGACCGGGCTCATCATCTCTTGGGACAGATGGAGTGATCCCAAGACTTGGTTGATGGTGGCCTGTGTGACAGTTAATCCAGTATCCTCAGTTTGCTGGCCCACAGATTCCCTCACACTACCCTTACCCCCATTACCCTGTGACCATGACCCAGTATGCCCCATCCCACTGGTACCTGGCTGACCTTGAGGTGGTGGTGTCGAGTGACCAGCAGCCAGGACTGGGGGCACAAGTTTGTGGTGATGTTTCTTTGATCACAGGAAGTGGAGGTTTCCATGGCCTAAAATGTGATAACAGCTGAGGTGGGAAGTGTAGGTGTGGGCCGAGTGAGACTCACTGTAGCCGTCTGCCAAGGGACAGCCAGCTCCTCATCATCCAGACTTACAGGAGTGGAGTCCTCACTAAAGGCTTGTCCCTGGTGTGGAGTGGAGGTATCCTCAGTGGTAGGTGTGTGCCCACGTACTCTCGGTGTTGGACCTATTATGAATCAAAAAAGAAATTATTAAAAGTCTAGATTATACATCAAATTTGTTTGAATTAAAAAAAGTAACAGACTAAAAGCAAAAAGATATTTAGCATATGATTGTACGTTTCAGTAGTAGTATGATCCAAAACAGAAACAGTTTAAATGGCACACAGAAGTAAATCAGTAAAGCAGGTAAAAAGAGGCCATGAACTGACAAAAAAACCTAATTCGAAAGTATGCATTAAATATACCAAACATTCCAAACAACACAGTAAAGAGGAGAAATGTGAAATCAACCATTCCAAGGCCTTCCTGACTATTACACAACCTAGAATGATATATAGCATTAGTCATCATATAAATATTGCAGAGTAAATTAAAGAAAATCACCGCTTATAGACAGCGTGCTAATGTACATACCTTACAATTTTGTAGTCAACAAACTGCTTTGTGAAACACACAACATCAATTCCTATACAAGTATAGGACAACATGGAAATGTAAATCTTATAACATTTATAAATTGTGCATGGACTATTGATTGATAAATACATTACATTTTAACATATGTGAACATGTTGTAGGAAAGAGAATGATCAAGATAACACATCAATCTTATTTTCACAAAACCAAAACAAGGCATCATGGTAGTTGTAGTCATTTCAATGATATATTAACAACACTGCAACATTGAAAGTTAAACATACCTAGTGAAAATGTGCAGTAACAAAAAATAGACATTTACTATATAAAACACATATATGAAATATGTTACTTGGTGTAAAAACACTTACAAGGACAGTTACATCATGGGAAGTGTAATGGCGATCGAAACCTGTAATCTTAAATAAAAGATAATACATTGAAACAACAAAAAATAGATTGATGCAAATATATATAGGTTTCTATGTTTGCAAGAGGTGGAAAACACATTAGCAGCAGCTAAATGAAGTAATAAGGACATTTAGGTTTAGTGACACATTCAACTGTATAACTTACCAGTCTCCTCTCCACCAGGGATTCCTGTCAAGCCTTCAGGATGTAGGATCTGCAAGACCTTCTCCTCCCAGGGAAAAAGTTGTAATGGGGGGCTGGGAGGACCACCACTTGTCCTCTGGGCCTCCAGGTGACGCTTGGAGGCCAGAGAATGCACTTTATTCTGCAGGTTGTTTCACTTCTTCCTAATTTCCTCCTGTGTGAGCAGGTTGTTAGCTAAATCATTCACCATGTCAACTATTCTGGCCCACATTTGCCTTTTCTTAGATATGGTTGTATTTTGTACTTGGGTTCTAAACAATGGTGGCTCTACTCTAAAAATTTCATCAACCATGACTGACTATACTCCCTCTGTAAAACGGAAATTTCTCTTCCCTGCCATTATCTAAAATCAATTAATGAAGGAAGGAAATAAGAAACAGAGAAAACAAAACAAGACCCCTAATTTAATTGACAAAAGTTCAGCTTCTAAATGTTGTATTGCAGTGGAATGGCAAAGGATCATGGTCTGAAATGGAGTGTGTTTTATAGTGTGGTATGCAGGTGTTAACAGTTAGCAAAAACATATCAGATGTGGCTGCTAGCATCCATCCAATATCCACAGGAATTGTACATTGTTGAATGCATCCTGCGACACGATCCCTCTGTCGGGTAAACCGCCAATAGGATACTGCAAGCACAACTGGGTAATCTAAATAGGCTCAGCTCAACCCTGCCTCCCTAACAGTGACAGAGTACTGTTTGCCAGCTTAGGTGTCCATCGTGTTGTCAGCGGTGAGCCGCGTACGTGACGGTAAACACTCTGTCCACGCGGAAGGAGATTCAGCCTGCATGCATCTAACTAGGGCGTGCAGGATTTTGTCAGTTTGGCAGAGAACTTGGAAACTCTGCCACGGAGTGACAATGGTAATTCCGCTAAGATCTAAATCAGGCTCACTGTCTCTTGTCCTGAACGTTTCACCAACATTTAATTGATTTCAGTTTTGTTAATTAGTTCAGTAGAAGCGAAACAAAACTACAACACCAAGAATGCATTAGGTTATCACATAAAAGTCTAGGACTGGAAACAGTGTATGGAGAAGAGAAAACTATAGACTCCGCTGCTCCATGGTCTTAAATCTTATCCCTCATTCACAGTGCACATTCTGACGTACTACCCGTTTACTGTCTTGCATCATAAACCATTGGCACAACTCTTACTATACTGTGGGGACTGCTAACATTTCACGTGTGATCGTGTAATTCTAGGGTGTTATATAAAAGATGGAAGATCCTTACAGCACCACCAGAGCCCAAAGTTCTCTCTCCCATCTCAGCCCTAAGTGCCAGATATACATTTCGATGCTTACCATTCAAAACTATTTAATGTACATAGAAGGGTACAGTAAATGGGACAAGAGGAGGAGCAGTGGTTGGAGAACCAGGATAATTGACAAAGAGGAGGTCAAAACAGCTAACTTGCATTTCCCAATTCAAGCCATTGCAAAGCTCAAGCCTTCCTTTTTAGGTCTCGCCTTCGCATCGCGTATTCACTGCACAGGAGGAGACCTTTTGAAATCGATTTGCTTTTTCGTCCAAAAACATGCACGCTTTCCATTGCTTTCAATGGCAATGCGTGCACGTTTGGCGATTCCCTTGCGGGAGTGAGCAGCGGCGCCATGTGTTAGCAATTATTGCGCTCGCTCCAGCAAGGTAAACGCTGCGTGTCCCTGCTCTTGGTCGCACTCCCCCCACCCCCCCACTTCTTTACGGAGCATCAGTTAACCCGCTGGCTACGCCGAGAGTGAGACACATTTGTACTTACTTGTTCCCTTTGTCATTGTTTCCAATGTTTGTTTTCCTCCTTCTTTCCGCCTTTCACTAACAGTACAGGCATGCGATGACACCCCCACACCGTCGCAGTACGACAATTCCAGTAGTGAACTATCACTCCAAAGAACCAAAAGCATGTACCTCCCACCAGTATTACCACCTCCACACCACACCTTCTTTCTCTTGTTCTGAGTAAAAATCTAATGATGATGAAATCAAGTATCGGACCTAAAAGTGAGTCGGGAGGGAGATGAATGTACGTGGATTGCACAAAGTACAGGGACCATTCATTGCCGTAAAATGATACAAACCGTGGAGACTCAAAAACCTTTTCCAAAAGGCAGTCATTTGTCTGCCCTGGCTTATGATTCCGGCTCTGCCCTTTAACTCCTTCAGAGCTCAGACAGGTCGTGTAGGGACTAGTCGCTACACGCCGCCGAATAAAGCCCTATTCTGCCGTTCGTTCATCATTCCTGCTCACCAAATCCTCATATCGCCTCTGCTGCAGCCACGGAGAAGAGAGGCCTGCGACCTGTCGTTGTGGTTCGGGTAACCTCTGAAAAACAAACACCTTTTCCACAGCAGCAAGAGATGGTCTGGCGTTCCGAAATGACATCCTCACTGATGACATAAGATCAGCGGGTTCTCTACAATTGGCACTCTTCTGTGATGTCACAGTGGTCTTTTGAAAAAGGGAGGGGGTGATAGAAGGGGGTAGAAGCTCGCTGCCCCTGTGTGCTTTATATAGACGGATAATTCGATTATGCAATACTTGAAGGAGGTACATTATTATTGCCTTAATGAGGCAAGTTTGTACAGCATGCATTGCATGTTTCCTTCACTTTAGAAGGTACATGCGCCACTCAAAGAGCACATAACTATGTGCATGTTCGCATTTGTGTTATTTTATGCAGATGATTAGCTGGGAGGAGGACTTATATCAGGGCTTCTGTTATACTCGGAGACCTGGGAGAGGACCCTTATCGACAATGCAGGCACACTAATATGCCATGACATCCCGCACTACCACAATTCAAATACTGAACTACCACTCCGCTGCACCACCCTCCACTACACAATTACCATACCCAGTACTGCCATTAATGCCCGCACCACCATGTCACACTCACTCCCACCCATAGTACACACATTGTGCACTACCCTCCAGCGCAGAATTAGCATATCATTCCCAACCACTGCATTACCATCCCCCACCACTGCACTACCATCACACAGCCACTCACTACTACCCACCATTATGCCCAATCACCACATAATGATTGCACTTCTACTTCGCAGGACCACAAGCACTGTACTATCCTCTCCAACACTTTCACCCCAATACCAACTTACAGCACTTAACTGCCATTTCCACAGCACACTATTAGTGACCCCAGTAGCACGCTACTCTCCTGCACCATACTGTCAGCTTCTACTGCTGCACTACAACCCCACCAATGAATTACCATACCAACAACTACGGCTACATTTCTTTGTCTCTCTACCACTTCTGCACTACAACTTTTGCCACCAAACTACAACCCATAGGCGCAGTATTGTGTCTGTGGACTGAATTACTACTCCTGCAGTGGCTGCTATGCCTGGATCATCACCAGCACTGCTCCACCACACAGTACCATACCACCAACCGCATTACATTACCACCTTTATGCGGTACACTACAATTATAGTACTTTTCTATTCTTAACAGCACCATACACCCGACACCGTCAAATTACTGCCCCCTCCACACTATGCAGGGACTATCAGCTCTCACCTAGGAAACTACTACACCTCACTCCCCAGTATCATAACACCAACCAGGACAGTAATGTCATCCTTTAAGACAAAGTTACCACTATCAAGAACCACAATATCTACTTCAAGAACTGCAATACTATCCCAAAAGCAATCGTACCCCATCCGCATAACTGTACTATCATCCTCCACCCCCGCACCACACCAAGGCAGTCTAAATATTCCGTCACAGCACTGAACTATATTGTCACACCTCAGGCCACTTGTATCACTGCTCTATGTCCCCAACAGCATTGTCAATGTTCTTTCTACATAGCACAACACTACAACCTTACATTAACACAATACCAGACCGCCACTACCACCCACCACACTGCACTACAACCTTACGACACAGCTGAATCACCACTCCAATTCCAACTTTAAACCCCTTATAACAACCACCATTGCACAACCAAAACCTCAAAGTACCAGGCTATCTTCTGACAGCACTGCACTAGCTCCCACCATCACTGCCCTGCTACCCCACCACAACACCACGGCATCCAAAACTGCACTACCATAAAGCACCTCTCCGTTTTCCCGCCATCACCTGTGCTGCTGTATTTTGCATAATCTGCAGATGATGTAATAATTGTTTGGCACTTCCCACTAACAAGAGTATTACGATAATCTAGCCCACAGGGGAGCACATCAAAGCTGATTAGTATTGGTCTAATGATTGTTACTTTTGTAGAACAACCTCAGCAAATACTGAGCATTATGCACCGTTTTATACTGACTGACTCAAGCACTCCTCCCAATGTCGAGTTTCCACATACTTACATAAACAAGCATTGGCATAGCCAATAGGTCTCGCCTTTGGAACCTTATAAGTATTTAGTTATGCAGTACAATATCCTTGGTGCTACAACTTCAACTGTTGCATGTCTAAACACTTATACGGTCCCAAAGGCGAGACCTATTGGCCATGCCAATGCCTGTTAATATTGGTAAGTCACCTTAAAAGCAGACCTACAGAGCCCTAAAGCCAGGGTGTATTATTTTAAAAGGTTGGACGTGTAGTTTCATGTTTTATAGGTCCTAGCAGTAAAATCCCTACATTGTTGTTTTTACTGTGAAAAGACTAGTTGGTGAGAGCAGAGCTACCAGCTGCCACTTCACTCCTGATAACTTAATACTACTAATAAGATTGGTTGAAGGTATCAAAAGAATCAGCGCATTAAATCCGATTTAATGGTTAAATCGAATGTAATGCCACTAATGGGCAAAGGGCAAATTTTGTAAGTTGCTACTTTGTTGTCCAAAATTTGCAGAGCCTGTTTACAGTTGCACTCAAAGACTGTCTTTCAAGACAGCCTCCTGACATCCCGGGGAGAAGTGTGAATGACTCTCAGAAAAAGGGAGTAATAGAGGCCTGCAATAGAGGCCTGCTGTTGGAAGAAGTAATACCTAATGAAGCACTTGCACCTGAATATAAAATTATTGTTCACATTCGGCCTGGAATTTGCCACCAGCCAAGTGCCCGCGCTGACACAGAAACAATATCTGTTAGGGCTAATTCCAACTGTTCAATTTTTCTGTACTAGCCAAGTAGAACACTTTGATATTTTCCAAAATGCCTAAACCATCACTTTGCATTTTCTGTAAATTCTTCTCTTCATTTTGCAAATTTTCAATATGACAATAGTATACAGAGTCTGCCATTTCCATTATGCCCACTAAGCCCACTTTCACTTCCACTACTTACATGGCAAGCAGCTTTTAAAGTTTTCCTAACATCCTGTTGGCGCACTTTTGCATTTTTCTGTAAGACTCCATCTCATAGAGACATCTAGCCACAGATTCCTTACCTTTGAATTATCTCCATGTGCCAGGCTGATCAGGAAATGTTTCTACAGCAGTACTTCTGCACGTTGGTAGAGGGTGTCGATCGACTCCGTGACAACGTAGTCCACCGAATGTGACAGAGTCCATATAAGCCCTCCCCTCATGTCAGTTTCTTCCTTTCTGTGCTTCCATGTGGATCTGGATTGCAGTACCTCTGGCCATTGCGGTACCTCTGGCATGTGTCGACGTTTTTGGCCTATTGCAACACTTGTCGACTGGACAGTGTGCTTTTTTCTTGATGTTTTTGGGGTCCTGTGGACTACGGCGTCCACCCCGTATCCTCATCCTATTTGCATGTGGTGTCTGGGTGTGCACCGTGACTCGGAAGGGTGGGGCTCATGTCTTCAGCTTCGTCGTTGGCGTTTCAGGAGTGCCGCATGACTCTGTTAGTGTTGCGGTGGTCGAAGGACCCTCGTGGTCCTTTTCTCCTTCCGAGGACCACTCAAGGGCCGGCTCCTGCAGTTCTTTATCTTCTCTGTCGACAGGTAAGTCACGCCGTAGGTGGTCAGAGTCGTGGTCTTCCCCGACTTAACCACGTGTGTGTGGTTTCTCTACAATGCCTCCTATTCCTACGGTTATGGAGTCAGAGTGAGAATTTGACCCGTGCCTTTCAATATTCCCAGGTGCAGGGGCGACTCTGGATCAGATGAGGCAAGACTATCTGTCCCTTCATAGTATTTTTAGTTCTCCGCCTTTGAAGACTTGACTGAATCCAAGCCGGCGGGGCCTGCCTCGGTGCCATTGAGGCTCTCTGGATCCGTCATCGAATCAATCTTTTTTTTATTTTTTTTTATTCTTTTTATTAAAACATCAACAGTGTTATCGGACATCGTTACCACAGATCATTTTTGACAGTATATATATAGTAACATGTTATATATTCCGTAAAATAGTAGCTTTCCCGGCTGGACTGGGATCAGGGCGAGCTATCCCCGTATCTGTCGTGATCTCCCACCCCCTTCCGCCATTGCATCCTGACTTCCTTCACATACCCCTATGCAGTTCACACTGATTTCATACCTTTTCCCATTTCTTCGGGCAGCCTCCACTCTCATAGATTTTTTTCTCTGCTGCGCAGCACCAGTCCATGTCCATTTTCCAACGTGCCATTGTCGGTGGTTGGCTGGCCCCCCATGCCCTTGCAGTATTTCTCTTGGCCACCATTGCAGCCACTAGTAACCAGATATTTTGATACTTGGGCCATGTTTGTTCCCCGGATACACATAGAATGTGCCACTGTACCTCCAGAGGTATTACAGTTCCTAGGACTTCTGACATTACTCGCGTCACTCTCCCTCAAATTTGATGTATAATCGGGCAGTCCCACAAAATATGAAATAAGGTGCCCTTTTGTTTACAGCTACTCTGGCATTCCTCTGTAGGGGTGCAACCTAGTCTATACATGAGTGTGCTGGTGAAATAGGACCTATGTAGGATTCTCAACTGGACCAGTCAAAATCTCGCCCGGATTGCCACCTCCCTGGGGCTTTGCACCTGCCTCCACCCATTCGTCAACTTCCAGCAAACCCACGTTTGTTTCCCATGCCTCTCTTAACTGCACAAGGGGGTCAGGTGAATTGTTAATGATTTTCTTGTAAGTACAAGACAGTGCCTTTTCGGGTATCGGGTCCAATAATAGTCTATCTTCTAGTGGGCTGTATTCAGGGAGATGCACCCCTTCTTTGATATGTCTATGAATAGCATGCACCAATTGTAAGTATCTATACCGCTCTGGTTCTGTTAGTTGAAACTCTTTGCAATGTAGCAAACGGGGACAGGGCCTGTCCCCACCATACATCTCCAAAATGCATTATATCAATCATTCTCCACTTACCAAACCCCTGTAACCTACCTACTTCCTTAAGCATATCGCTATCCCACAAGCGGGTCTGTTCCGTAAGCTTGGTCGAATCCATCTTGACCTCGATGCACAGCCCTTCGGGGTTCCCTCCTGTGATGCTAGTGTTGGATCCGCCATCGACGGTGCAGAACAAGTTTTTTTGGACTACCTTCCTCCGCTTTCAGAGGAGCCCCTTGCTATTTTCCCCTCTGGAAACAAGTATTTTGGTGATGTCTCTGATGACATGAGTGACACTATTCAGTCTCCTCTGGACTTTCATTGGGCGCCTGACCTTGGTGAGACTCTTTGCCATCCTTGGTTTTATTTTCTCCTCCTCGTCTTGCTACTGAGGCTAGCTCAGCTTTTGCTGAGCTTTTGCGGAGAGTTGCTGTGGTTCTGGAGCTGCAGCTTTCTTCTGTAGAGGTATACCACTGATCCCCTTCATGGGGTGCTTCATCAGGGCCAGATAAGGACTGAGCTTGTGCTCCCCTTCACTGAAGCCCTCCTTGATTTTCTGGTGGACTCTAAACCCATTTCAAGTTCTTCCAGGGACCGGTCCATACCTCATAGGCACCATCCTGCCCTTGAACACCTGCTCTGCCTTTTCCGACAGCCTACTCCACATAGCTTTGTAGTTCAGGTTCCTACAGCCTCCCCGTCCTCGGCACCCTGTCTTTTCCCCCTCCAGACAGGGAGTCTAAAAGTCTAAATGCTCTAGGTCGATATTTCTTTTCTGGCGACAGTTACACTTTGTGGTACCTAATTACTGCCTGTGTTCTTGGCCGTTTTTCTCACTTGTTGTGGGATTCGGTCTCATGCCTTCTCCCTTCCGTCCCTGATGACACCCAGGACACTCCTACTCAGACTCTCAAGGATGGCCGTGAGGTGGCTAAATATCTGATTCACTGTGGCATGGCTACCACAGAATCTGTCATGTGAGCCATGGCTCTATAGGTAGCTCTCTGCAAGAGTGCCTTGCTACGCCCCTCTGCTTTTTCAGAGGCTGTTCAGTCCAACTTGGTGAACACACTATTCGAAAGTCAATATCTGTTTGGCTTTCAAGCTGACTCCGCTTTACGCTCTTTTTGGGAAACTCGGGGAGGAGCAAAACCTTAGGAAGTGCTGGCTATACCTTCCTCTTCTTTTCCCCGTACTTAGTCTGTCCAGGGACGGTCTTGTTTCCTTTCATGTGTGACCCTTCTAGGGCGGTGCCCCTTGTCTTCTTCTTTTCACTTGTCCTCAAAGTGGTACCCGGTGTGGTGCTCGTGCCCCGGCAGGTATTTTCTTTTCGTGTATTCTCACCCTGTCAATTACAGGTTGTGGTACCTGGTTATTTTTCGAAACCAGTCTTATTTTTTGGCACTGTTGGGTTTCTATGCCGGTGGCAGTGTTATTTTGCTTTCTGTTCAAGTTCTAGTTGGGGTATTTTCATGATATTGTGCGGATTCTATGTTGCCTTGTTCCCTGTCCCAAATAGTACTTCCTCTTTATACCTTACAGGTAATCCTCCATATCTTTCGGACACAATAATACCTCTTCTAGGGGACTCCAAATGCCACGCTTGCTTTGGTGCAATGGTGCATGTCGAATGTTAGTATACGGGGGGTTCTTCTTGTCCCCCCCGCTGTTGAGTGTTTCTCCTCACAAGTCAGGGGTTCTTTGCTTCCACTCTATCTGGTGCCCTACTTTCCTAGCAGATGCAAGGGAAGGGGCAAGGTTCTTGGCCTATGGTGCATCGTCTGGTCCTGACCTAGGTGGTGTTCCTTCTTTACTCTCTTTAGGCGTTAGCACTTCTAAAGCTAGTTCTCGCTATAAAAGGGCAAGACGGGCTCCTGCCCTTTCTGTTTCTTTCTGTGGGTTCCTTGCGGACGTCCTTTGTATGTATCTTGGCATGGTGGCCTATCTACCGAACCTTCCTCTTCTATGCCTCTGCATTGCCTCTTTTAAGTTGGTTCTGCCCTGCTCAAAGCTGTTGTTACTTTTCACTTTTGGACAATATGTTTTGTGCTTGTTTGAGACGTTTCTGTTACACCTCTGATACTAACACCAATGTTTAGTTACTGACCTGGCTGTTCTTCAGATGTGCCTCTACCACCTTTTTTGGGGTTTATGGCTATTTTAATCTTCCTTTTCTTTTCAAACATGGGTTCCTTGACCACCCATTCTACCTTGGTTCGTATGGATGATGGTGATTGCTTCCAGGGAGTTTCCTTCACTCTCGAGAGTGGAGACAGTTCCAACCCTTTGGTTGGTTTGTTCTTCCTTAAACTAATAAGTATACCAACTACGATCTTGGGTGGGGCACAGGTCGTCCTGTGCAAATGTGCATTTTCTTTCGCTTCTGGCCTCTACTCTTGTTAGGCTGTAGACACTGCCTCTTCATCTATTATACTGGTTTCTTGGTTTGAAGCTTCACTTGTGGTGTTGAACTTTCCATACTATTTCCTCTGTCTGTTCCACTCCTTCAGCCAGGTCCCTTTTCTTGTTATTTTTTCTTTTATAATGGGGACTAGTTATCTGAATAGGCCTCCCCTGTGTTGGCCTTGTACAACTCGCCCTTTTACAGTCCTCGTCTGTAGTGTTTAATTCTCTATTCTAGCCGGGTTGTTTCTCCCCTACTGTTTTCTTTTCAAATGTCTCACGGCCGTCTGATCGTATCCATTTAGTCCGTAGTGATGTTTTCTGTCTGCTTATTTTGTTTTCTGGAGTGTGGGATTTCTACCCCCTCTATTTCTTTTTGTATGGGGCTGCTTCCATGGTAACCCCCACCTTTTGCCTGGTGTCTGTGTGCTTTGACTGTAGTTTGCTGGGATCCTTCTAATCAGTACCCCAGCATCTGTGCTCTCTCTCCCAAAATGGCTTTGGTAAAAACTTTTGTACCTCCACAATTGGCTACTGGTGTGCCCTTAAGAGTCCCTAGTATATGATACTAAGATACGCAGGGCATCGGTACAACAGTGGTCTTCCACAGGTTAAGGCATGTTTTGTACCACCCAAGGGAGTCTACTTCAACTCTGACTACAGGCCTGCCATTGCAGCCTGTGTGAGTTAGTGTTTGGGCCTCTCACAACAGATATAAGTTTCCTTCTAGGTGAGGTTACTACACTTAAAACCCATAAGTCACCGCTATGGAAGGCTTGTCAGTCCTGAGGGCAGGGTGCTTGGTTATAAGTGTGAGGGTGCCCCTGCATGAGGGAGATACCCCTGCAAACCCTAGAGTCGATTCTCCAGGTGCGGTCAGTTATTTTAAGATATATAGTGGATATTAGTCAATATGAGATGTCTAACTATATAATGGCTGTGCCAAGCGTGGTCATTTTTTATATCAAACATGTTGGAATCATACCCCAACACCGTTTCCGAAGTTGGAGGAATGATCCCATGTACTGGAGCGCCCTTATAGGAGCCCCCTGTACTCCTGGTTAAAGCTTTTCAGGATCTGCTAGCAAGCTAGTGCTGCTGCCGACAACAGATACTGATGCCCTCCTTCAGCTGAGCTGAGCTTGAGCATGGGAAGGTAGAACAATAGGTTTCCTGTCACAGGGAGATGTTACCATCTCCCAGATAGGACTTCGTTTATTAGGCTGTGGTGGGGGCACTTTTCAGCACCACCAGACTACATTGAAGGGCACGTTTGGGTCCCTCCTTACTTTCTCCGGTTTGAGCCAGTTCAGGAACCCCTGGCTCTGGCACAAAACTGGACAAAGAACAGGGGAGTATCATCCCTTCTGTCCATCTGGGAGGGACCCCCGAGCTGTTCCAACCCTTTCCTTGGGTATGTAAGGGCTCCCCCGTGGGTGGGTCCTCAGATTCGTCTTGGAACAAGACTCACCTCTGAAACCAAGACACTCCTCAGCCATCTGGACACTTGGACTTTGACTGGAACCGAGACTGCATCTAGGGAGACTCCTGCTGCTCCTGGTCTTACTGCGCTTCAAGTCTTCTGCCTAGTCTGTGCTTTGCTCAGGTTCTCCAGAAGTCCTGTGGGAATCAAGGACATCCGAAGAAATTTCAGTTGGAGTCACTCCCGTGCATCTGCAATCACCTCAACAAAGCTGACCGGTCTGCTGCTCCTGTAGTCCTACGGACTTCTTGAGGCTCAGCAACACAGGTGGAGGTTGTGTGGCTCTCCAGAGGCCTGGCCTGTCTTCCCTCCAGTTTGGAGTACAGTATCCCTTGTCGGACCCGCTGGGACCGAACCCCTGTGCAAGGTGTCGACTTGCTGTTGCCAAGGCTTGTTGGCTCTTCACTCCAGAGACCTCCAGACTACTAGAAGCTCCATCCTCCAGCACCTCATCCCTCAAAGATCTCCATCCTCACTGTATCCCTTGCACCGTTGGCCTTCATCTTTGGTGAGCAGCTCAGCATCATGTGACTCTGGGCAGTAGCTCACTTAATCTCTCCGACAGCCCCCTGCACCGAGATACCCTTATGGTTGATGTGTTTGCGCATTACAAATGTGGATTTTTAATATTTTTTTATTATTCAGCCTGTGGGTCCTCTCGAGGGTCAAATTCTGCTTTGGTGGGCTCTCCTGCTTGCTCGGGCCTGCTCTGACTCTCCTGCACTTGGTGAGTCCCTTGTCGTCTTTCACACCAGTTGCGGCTACAATGGCTTGTTTGTGCTCCCGCCAGACACCGACTACCTTGACACCAATGTGGGACCGCTTGTCCACAGCTACTGGTCTTCCTCAGCATAGCCTGGTCCCCACAGCTGCAGCGACAAGGTCCTTGTCAACTCTCCTGAGTTTCCTGCCAAGGGTGGACCTTGTGCTTCCGTGGCTCCTGGTACCTCCGAGTGGGATAGACTCTGTCCCCTCTGCTTGCAGGTTCTCTTTTTGAAGAATCCATCCTTGGATTCCACTGGGCATCTTCACAAACATCTCCAGAGGTCTTTTCTCCAAAGTCTTCCATTGTCGTCCACGGGAGGTTCCGACGTCACTTCACCTCTTTGCACCTGGCTTCCCGGTGCAGGTAACCTGGTTCCTGGGGTATCCACTGGGGGAGTGGCTCTTCAACCTTCTGTCCTCCAAAGGGTTTCTACGAGGTCCTCTGGGAAGTGTCCTCCTTCTTCAAAATTGCAACTTCTCCATTGACTTCCATTGGGCACTCGGCTGTGTTTCCACTCTGCACGCAGCCTCCGCGGGCTTCCTTGGTACCTACCTTGGGTGGTCCCTGGCTCTTTCAGGTCTGCTGGGTCTTCTGCTCCTAGTCCCATTTTTCCTTGCAGTTAGCATTCCACTTCTTTAGTATATGGTCTGGTCTCCCCCTGGAGACCAGTGTATATTTGTGCTACTTACCTTTTTGTTGTTGTTTATTTTCATGTGTATTGTTGATATCTTCGGGTAGTAGATATACCAATGTGTTAGTGATTGGGCTGTGTAATAAATAGACTTATTTTTATAAACACTTTGTGATTCTTTGTAATCTAATCTACACTGTCCATTAAATGTGGTAAAACAAGCTGTTTTACACTCCTTCGAGATAGGCCTGAAGGCTGCTCTCCAAAGCTACCACTTTGAGAGCCTAAGGTTATAAAAAAAAGACCACTAAAATCACCATTAGGGTTGCTTGGGTTAGTGCAAGGTGCATTACTCCTTTGATTGAGCACTATATACTAAGCCAACCTCCTACAGGGGCCATGTGGCTTGTTGCCAGCTTGCCCTTGTCCCATATTCGGCCCATGTCCGATGATGTGGTCGTTTATACGCGCACTTCTTAGGCACATTTTATTTTGCAGTGTTATTTTTTTATATGTATATTTTTGTAGATATGAGATATATATGTATTAATGCCTATATATTTTATACCTCCTTTTATTAGGTATCTCTATAGTAAGTCCTGTTCTCCGGTCCCTCTTTGGAGGAGTGTGCTTTTGCTCACGTTGTTGCAGTCTTCCTCATGTCCTGGAGAGACTTCTGCATGTTCATTGCTCTGCACTCGCTACACCCCCCCTCCCGAAGATTCTACATCGAATGGTCCCAGAGAGCTCCTCTCTCTCACTTGAAGTGTTTCCTCTGACCACGCGTAGTCTGTGGCTTTAATTGCTGTTATTGCTTCCAATGCTTTCTTAAGCTTTTGGTTGGCACACTCTGCATTGCTTGCATCTATGGCTAGGGGCTTTGGCTCTGTAGTTTTAGCTATGGTCTTTGGCCCTCAGCCCCGTACACTTGGCCCGGTTGACTTTAGAGGAGTGATGTAGTATTATGTTTATATGGAGTGTTTTTTATAGCTCGCATTATTCTTATGTCATGGTATCTCTTTTGCATCTTTTTTGGACAATTGGGGATATCTGAAAGAAACACGTTAGTTAGATTCCTCACCTTAGAATATCCCCAGGCGTCAGACTGGATCCGGAAGATTTTTGTAGCAATACCCCTTGCGCGGCGCTAGGCGTCGTCTGCGGCTCCGCGTCCGACGTCGGCGTCGTGCACCGGGATGACGTCGTCGGAGTACTTAGACGCCGCCCTCGCGCTCTGACGTCAGTTCTTCTTTTTTCCGCGCCAGTTAAGCGCCGATCCGGAAGAGCTTACCCCTAGTCATTTTTTGACTAACTTTTTTAGCCTATTTTGGTCTATCGACTCGACTCTGGTGCCGGTAGGATGCCTGGTTTCAAGGCCTGTGACGCCTGTCATCACCTGATGTCGGTGACGGATCACCATCGCCGGTGCCTCTACTGTTTCGGAGCCGACCACGACGCGGAGTCGTGCCTGGACTGCCAGGCCCTGACATCGAAGGCTAGGCAGAAGCGGTCCTGTAAGCTGCTCGAGCTTCGGCACTCGGCTCCGCGCCGATCCCGATCCCGGTCCCAGTCTAGGAGGCGGTCCAAGGACCGGTCGAGGAGCCGGAGCCATCGCCATCGCTCGTCGGGGTCGTCTGGTAAGTCCAAACACTCCAAACACTCCAAACACTCTAAGAAGTCCAAGAGCCGACATCGCTCAAAGGACTCCCCTCGCCGGTCGCGCGACTCGGCTAAGGGACCTGGTGGTTCCACCCCCGCGGCTCCGCTGGAGCCGCAGGAGTCGCGTCCGTCCCCATACCCGCCGGTCCCTGGGACCGACGCGACTCCGGCGGAGGTCATTGCCTTCTTCATGGCCATGAGGAAACTGGCTCTGCCGCCGACGCCTGCCGGCGCGCCTTCGGGCCCCGCAGGCTCGACTGGACGACCTCGCATGCCGGCGGCTCCGGCCCCGGCGCCGTCGACGGCTCCGGCTTCGACGCCGCAGGTCCCCGAGGGATCCGGGCTCGGATCTCCGTCGGCGCCGGTCGACCTTACGATGCCTCCTCCACCGGCGCCGACTCCGGTTCCACCACGGACGCCGACTCCGGTTCCGCCTCCGACGCCGGTCGGCGTCATGCCCCAGTTTGGCGTCGGACCGGCGCCGGCCAGCGCCGTCACCGACGCCGATGGGTGACAGGCTCATCTATCGTCCGGCTCCGATCATTCCTCCCGTTTATCGGGATTCGGAAGACGAGGGCGACTGGGAGGGGTCTGATGACCCTCTGGCCGCCCAGGCCCAACTTTCTCAGGACTGGGCAGAGGAATTGGGGGACGCCAGCGGTCTGGATACCTCCCCAGACGCTGGTTTCATCTCTCCTCCGACTGTGGCCTCGGAGGAGGGAGCAGCTTTTTCTGTGGTGCTGCGCAAGGCGGCCGAAGCCCTTGGGCTGGAGTTGCCTGCTGTGGCAGTGAGGACGAACGTCCTCACCGAAGTCCTCCAACCGTCAGCAAGCTCCACTGAGCCTCTGCTGCAGTTTAATGAGGCCCTCATAGACGTTCAGCAGGGCACGTGGTCCAAGCCCTCCACAGTACCTCCTGTGGACCGGAACGTTGCCCGGCGCCACCGCCCTGCCCCGGGCGACCCCAGTTTCCTCTCCCAACACCCCACCCCTGAGAGCCTGGTTATCCAGGCCTCCACTTCCCAATCCTCCTTCCCGTCCGCTCGTCCGGATCGGGAATCCAAGAGGCTCGAGCAGTTTGGCAAGAAACTGTTCTCGTCCCTGAGTTTGGGACTGCGGTCTTTAAATACCGCTTGCATTTTGGACCGTTATTCCCACTCCCTGTGGGATGCGGTGGAGGACGTGCTGCCCCTGTGTCCGGAGGAGGTCCAGACACGACTCACCCAAGCACTTGCTGACGGGCGAGATGCAGCACGACATGCCATCCGGTGTGGACTTGACACCACGGACTCGCTAGGTCGGGCGATGAGCACCACGGTGGCGCTTAGGGGTCACGCCTGGCTGAGATCCACGTCTTTCTCAGGGGATGTCCAGAGCTCCCTCATGGACATGCCTTTTGATGGCACTCGCCTTTTTGGTGAGAAGGCGGACAGTGCGCTGGCCCGGTTCAAGGACTCCCGGGCTACGGCCAAGTCCTTGGGCCTCTCGGCACCGCGGCCGCAAACTTCCGCTTTTCGTCCCTTTCGTGGCCAAGGAAGGGGCGCCTCCTCACGTCCGCCCAGCCACCGGCCGCAGAACCAACCTGCGCACGGTCGCGGGCGTGGTTTCCGCCGAGGCGGAACTGGAGGACAACGTGCCGGTCAGTCCACATCCACCACGGCAGCATCCGCCTCAAAGCCTTCCTAGTCCGAGCTTTCAGGCCCATTCCACGCCAGTGGGCGGCAGAGTTCGCCATCACCTGCACCACTGGCGCACCATCACTTCGGACAGGTGGGTGCTGCAAATCGTCTGAAAGGGCTACTCCCTCCCTTTCGAGACAACCCCCAAAGCCATGCCACCGCAAGACCACCGTATGTCGGGGGATCATCTGCATCTGCTGCGGGAGGAAGTGACGGCCCTCTTGGCCAAAGGGGCTGTCGAGCGCGTTCCTGGTCCAGAAGTAGGTCGTGGTTGCTATTCCACTACTTTCTGGTTCCCAAGAAGGGCAAGGGGGGCCTGCGCCCAATCTTGGACCTCAGGGGCGTGAATGCCTTCCTCCGGAAAGAACGCTTCAAGATGCTAACCTTGGCTCAGGTTCTAGCTGCCCTAGACCCAGGAGACTGGATGGTAGCGTTGGACTTGCAGGACGCCTATTTTCACATCCCCGTCCTGCCGGCCCACCGGTGTTGCCTGCGGTTCACGGTGGGACAGGAGCACTTTCAGTTCCCCGTGCTCCCCTTCGGCCACACAAGTGCCCCTCGGGTGTTCATGAAAGTGATGGCGGTGGTCGCAGCTCATCTGCGCAGATCAGGGGTTCCAGTCTTCCCCTATCTCGACGACTGGCTGTTGAAGGCGGGCTCGCCCCAGCAGGTCATCTCCCACCTCCAGACTACGGCGGACCTCCTGCACTCGCTGGGGTTCTCCGTCAATGTGCCGAAGTCACACCTGAGTCCCTCCCAGAAGCTCCTTTTCATTGGGGCGGTTCTCAATTCGGCGCAGTTCCGGGTCTATCCGCCGGAACAGCGGGTCTGGGACATTCAGGCTCTGATTCCCATCTTTCGGCCTATGTCCCGGGTTTCGGTCAGGTTGGTGCTGCGGCTTCTGGGGCTGATGGCCTCCTGCATCCTGTTGGTACCTCACGCCAGGTGGCGGATGCGGGCTCTGCAGTGGGACCTGAAGTTTCAGTGGGCCCAGCATCGCGGCAACCTGTCCGACCACGTCCTGACCTCGGAGGGCACTGCGAAACAACTGCAGTGGTGTCTTACGAATCGTGTTTGGGTCAGCGGCAGATCCCTCTCCAAACCCCAACCGGAGCATGTGGTAGTGACGAATGCGTCCCTCCAGGGATGGGGGGGCCATATGGGGGAGGCAGAGATCAGAGGACTCTGGTCTCCGGCGGAGACTCTGCTCCATATCAACCTCTTGGAACTGAGAGCGATCCGACTTGCACTAAAAGCCTTCCTTCCCTCTGTCCAGGGCAGTGTCGTGCAGGTGTTCACGGACAACACCACCGCCATGTGGTATTGCAACAAACAGGGCGGGGTGGGGTTGTGGACCCTTTGTCAGGAGGCCCTGCGCCTCTGGACATGGCTGGAACATCAGGGCATCACCCTGGTGGTTCAACATCTGGCGGGCTCTCTGAACGCCAGAGCGGACAAACTCAACCGCCGGTGCATGATGGATCACGAATGGCGTCTACACTCGGACGTGGCGCTAGGTCTCTTTCTGCAGTGGGGAGAGCCTTGGTTAGATCTATTCGCCACCGAAGAGAACGCGCAATGTCAGCAGTTCTGCGCGTTGGAGTTTCCAAGGCGGCACTCGCTCGGAGACGCTTTTCGTCGCGAGTGGAGTTGCGATCTGTTGTACGCCTTTCCGCCTATACCATTTCTGCCCAGAGTGCTGAAGAAGATCAGGCGCGACCGGGCCCAAGTCATCTTGGTGGCTCCGGACTGGGCACGACGGTACTGGTATCCCGAGCTGTTGCAGGGATTCTGCTTATACACAGAACTATGCGTAGAACCCCAGGACCTCAGTGAATTGTGGTGTACCAGAAACTCACCTCAGAACCCAGAACCCAGTATCCGGCTAGCATAAGTGTCCCATTCGTTATCCGAGATTTGGCTCGGCGGTCCCAATGAAAAGACAACCCAGAACAAGCGACTCAGTATATTCTCAGGAATGGTGGGAATCGGAAATACCTGTTCGTATATTATTCTCACATCAGTCCACAACAAGAATAAACAGAGACACGGTGAAAATAAAAAGAGTTTATTTTTATAGACCACGTGTCCTAAGATGCAGTACTTTGGCTAATACAAGCAGACAAATGATTATAATTAAAACCATCAGCATCGTTACAATACCATAGAATATAAAAGGAGTGATCATGTTATAAATGACAGTGGATACTACCACCTTCCCTTTACTAAGAAGCTAATATTATTATTATGCTAATAGAAGGTCTCTTAGGCTTGAATAGGGGACCCCATACCTCAAAGATCAGCTTAGTGAATTCACATCACAGGAGCATCAGGAGTCTTCTCGCAGGAAGGCTCGTCTTCGGTCTGAATATTAAACATGATGTCTGCAATATTAAAAGCACCAACTTTCAGGTATTCGCAGCTGCCTGTGTGTTATGGCTAAATAGTGGGTCGATCAACCTAGAGTGGAAAACATGCATTGTCTAACAACCCAGACTGTTTGTCACACCATGTACAGACCAAGGTCGCTGCGCAGAGCTCGGGATGGTAACAACAGATTGCTCTCGTGTGAGGCAAAGCGCGAGTCAGCAGTTTGTATAAACAATAACATGTAGATGCAGTGTCGTGCGCAAAAGCAGCAAGATGGCTTTCTAACGTGGTTATGCTAACTTAACAATGCATGTACGTATTAAGGGATTCCTTACTACATGCCCCCTTGATCGAAGCACTATCTAGTAGGCAAGAAATGAGAGAACGCTGAGTTCAGATTCGACAGAGCAGAACAAGGCGTATTCAATTTGAAAACAAGTATCGGTTCAGACAAAGTCCGAAAACAAAAATCGAAAAGGGAGAGAGAAAAAAAACCTCAAACGTGGAAAGGAAAAAAAAATGAAAAAATGTTGCGCTGGGCAGCAGTCCAAAGGCACAGGTAACGTGCAAGACATTGGAGAAAAAACCAAGTGGACGACAGTTCACTCAATCCATGAACGTGTATGCAGCATACGTGGCAACTGCTTCCAACAGAAAATCGTTTGCAGAGCCACCAAAAGTTTCAGCAATCCAGTCAAGCAAAGAAAAGGAACATACATGTTTGTCAATAAGCGGAGCCTCTAGCACGATCAGAGGACAACCGACATGTTCCTCCAGATAGCTCATATTCAAGAAGTCAGAAGCAGCCCTTGCGATGTCCCAATTACCCAGGATGCCATGCGCCGCACCACAGGCCATAATCCGAACACCAGAACAGGCAAACTCGTGAGACACTAAGGGCCTCATCAGTCGATCATAATCCGGCACCGGAGACACCGTGTTGGTCAAGCACAAATCCAGAGGCCATTCAAAGGGACAATCTAGGCAGTGAAAGACAGGTTGCACGCAGGTGAAGTAGGAATATCGGAAGGATAATCCATACGCCAGGCTCAAAGTCGCCAAGGGCAGCGTACCATAATAGTCAAGCATCCTGTCACGAAGAAGATGCAGCCGGGACAGGTTGTCGTGTGGCACAGGAAGAGCAGCCATTTCGTAGAACGAAAAGTAAAAGCAGCACACCTGCCACCAGCGCCAGAAGCAGCGGGACACCGCCAAAGATGCTCGAAAAAATAGAATGAAAAAATGCCGGAATCACACCAAAAATAGTTTGGAAGGAGGTCACGAGGCCTGAGCCCACAAGTTTAAAAAAATGAGCCAGGCCAGTTGTTGACGAGGCATTGAAAATTGTTTGGATCAAAGCACCAAAATGTAGGGGGAGGTCAGTATTCAAAAGCGCCGGCACCTCAGTGCGCGTATTTGCCACGTGAAGGACAAATGTTTCTCTGGAGGAAGTCAATGGCACCTCCTTTTGGGCCAATAGAGCTCTTATTCTGCTCATCTTGTTGAACTCTGCTTTCAAGGTCGGAATCGAAGGCCAGATGGAAACATCCAGCCGCCCATGCGGGGGTGGAAATAGAACATTATTGCAGCAGACTACTCGCTGCAATACAGTTACAATATATGGGATTCCCACTAACATCCCGCAGCAAGCTTCATTATTCAAAATCAAATAACTACCGTTTGCAAGCAGCGTGAAAGATGGTGTAATCACAGGCACTGGGATACCTTTGAGGACGCAGGCCAAATTCGGGGCGTGTACATTGCAAGCACCGTGCAACTGAATGTGCCTACATACTAAAGAATGATCTGGTGTCGTGGTACATTCTTCACCCTTCAGATAAACCTCAGTACCGTCCTTAGTACATCTATACGTAAAGGGGAGGGACCAAACCTCATGCATGAAAGCGGTACCCAGCTGTTCATATCTACCCAGAGCATAGTGTTTCATACAGGACGTAAACTTAAAAAGCGCGAAAGGGAGAGTGATCAACCCATGTATTAACCACACGGCCGAATTCAGTTCCGCTACAGAGAAAGGCAACGGCTCCAATTTCTCAATATGTAACAAGGAATATGTAGCATCTTTCATGGACATGAACCGCTGTTTGTCAGTAAGGTTAAAGGGAAGAAATAACGAGGTTGTATTCAGATAGTCCCAGGGGACCTTTCCTGCCTTTAACGTTTGTAATGTCCATGCAAACTGCATAACAGAACGCAACTGGTTTTGACCATGATATAATACAGACATATCATCATGCACAATATCAACAATTGAAGAAACAATATTGTCTAATGTATAAATTCTGGAAGAAAGAGTGTTAATGCTGTTATCAATAACGGCTAATACCTTTTCCATATTTGCTTGGTCAATAGCCCTCAATCTAGAAGCCGCTTCAATTTGCGACAATTTCCATACCTCGTTGTAAATAGCATACGCCCACCTCTTGGATCTGCCACCCACAGGACCCTTAACAAAATCATTCAAATCTATTTTGTCATGTAATTTTGATAAATGAACTTTGACAGATGCCAAGGTGGAATGTCGCAGCCATGATTGACATAATTTCCCTACAGAGTAGGTCGTTACTGTATGAGAGGACTCAAACCGAGGGTCTATGCGTTGCTGCGTATACCCCGGTTTCAGACCTAGAAAACGACGTTGACAGGTATCTGAACTGCTTTGCCAAATCAACCACCCTTCACTACTAAATTTCGAAATATTGAAAGATGTATTAGAAACTAATGACTGCAAAGCAGGAAGGGACAGATCTGTTTGGTTATCCCAATTTGGGTACGCGCCCAGATCCGGAACAGAGGGGAAATTTACTTTTTTAGTAGTGGCTAATCCGAGACAGGTGGTCTGGAAGATGGTTGAATTCAAAAACAACATATGATTTGGTACAAGACAGGCACGATGTAAAGCTTCAGTTCCCTGAACCTACCACGGTTTGGAACCCCAAACGATTTAAGATCAATAGTAGCCTTCCACAGGTCATAACCTTTGATTGACAACTCATCCATAAAGGACTTAGAATAGAGTAATTTGGTGTGTGTCAGTCTAACCTTCGAGGCAGACTCAGGCATAACTTTAAATTAAAAGGATGCAGGGTCGGAAACACTGTAATCAGTAAAATAAGTATACTTATCAACTAATGTAGGTGAACTACCGAAAGATGGTGTAGGGCAGTGTTCCCATTGGGTAAAATTTACAAAATTACGAAATGTATTAGCTTTATGCAGGAAGTGATTGCCATAATGTTGAAAACAATACTGTTCTGCATAGTTAGCCGCATTCTCATATAAATCTTCTGCATCAAAAGCGGCATAATATTTCAAATCAGAAAACAGAGCTTCAATGGCATGAACATCCCAATCATCAGAACGAATGTTCTGCTTAACCACATCACCCATAGAAACACGAAATACATTAGGTACATTGATGACCTCGGTAGGACCATGAATTTGGAATTTAACAGCATCCCACGCAATTCCATCCAAAACAGGCCAGGCAGTAATATTCACAAAAGTCTGGTCCCTCTTCATGATGTGGGACGAGGAGTGTGGGGCCAAAGTTCCATTGATAAGTCTAATTGTAGATCTCTCAGTGAGATAGTGCCCATTCACCAGACGGAAAAACACTATTACAAATCCAATGGACATAAACAAAAAAACACTGAAAAGCACCAGCCAGATGTATGTCCAAGGGGTAACCAAAAAATGTCTTTTAAACCAACTAGCAAAAACAGCAATGTTCGAAGGGGGAGTGGAGGGCAATGAGTCAGTGTCAAAGGAGAAACGGGACCGGTCAAGCGCCGTAGATTGTAAAACAGGCGAGTGACCATTTGTAGGATAAGCATACTCAGTCTCTTCGGGCAGACCACCAGCCGGTGGTAGTAACAAGGGATCAGTAACAGACTGCATCTCGATGGCAACATCAGACAAGGTGTTAGAAGCAGGAACCAACATTGAATTTCTTTGCATCGTCTGGCATGAAACTGCTGGAGTCGGACTAAGAAGTATCGGCCACTCGCTGAAGTTTGACATTGTCAATAGAGATGTACCAGTTTTCTTTTCGACCAGGAAGTGGAGGTAAAATGACTGTTCTTGTACCCTGCACTCCAAGCACTGGAACTGGTGCACGATAAGAGGGGCCGAACTCCTTCTTGTTCTCCACCTTCTCACGGACCAGGTCTCCAACTCGGGGCAGCCAGCCGACTACCGGAATCTGAACCTCAGCTTCAGACGTGGAGGGCAAGTGTTCCTTCGATAGAGTGTCTCTGGCCTCTTGTAGGGTCTGCAAAACAGCACAGTGATCATCTACGTCAAAGGGTGCGGTCGACGCCGCCATGTCTAGACCATCAAGGTCTGGGACAAACATTCTGATTCCGAAGAGCATCATGTACGGGGTCCGCCCACCCAGAGACCTTCTAGGGAGATTATTTAGTGCACGTTGGACGTTATACAAATGGGCTAGCCAGTTCCGGCCTGTGCCTAAAACACGTGCTGTCAAAGATTGCTTTAAGTCACGGTTCATTCGCTCCACCACACTATTACCCTCAGGTCGGTAGGGGGACGAAAATTTGACTTGGACCCCCAAATTTCTCATAGCCTCCTTGTAAGCCTTAGAGGCGAACGCAGGGCCCTGATCAGAATGGAAGGTACCACACGCAAAAGTTCCCACAAAGACACGCAAATCCCTGATGACAGTCCGCGAGTCAGCACTCCTTTGTGGCCATACCCAGAGAAAATGTGTGCACGAATCCACTGCAACCAAGATATACTTGTACGCAGTATCAGAAGAAAAAGGACCGCAGTGATCTAAATAAACACAACCAAATGGTTTATTAGATATGTACAACTGTGTCTGTGGTGGGCGCGCAACAGAGGAAGGTTTAATCTGTTGGCAAATGTCACAATCAAGTACATAAGCGCGCGCTTGTTTATATAAACCAAACCACCAGTAACGTTGTTGCAACAGAGATATAGTAGCGGACACGCCGGCGTGGGCTGACGCCAACCCCTCGTGCGCTGCTAGTATCAGTGCTGGTCTGCAGTCCGCGTTGGGAATAATTCTGTCACCAACGTCGTTAATCCTCACTAACGTGACGTTATCAGGACTTAAGTGATAAATATAACGAGAAGGAAAACCCTTCGGGTAATCACTTCCCTTCTCTGTAGCAGCAATAGCTGCCAAGATGTCATCATCAATCTTACTTTTGGATCTTGTAACTGCTGCCACTAAGTATGTAGCCACTGCGGTTTTTGCTGCCTCGTCAGCCAAGCTGTTACCGACAGCATGGACACCAAGTCGTTGGTGACCAAGAGTGTGAACAACATTCACGAGAGGGAGACGTTCTTTAAAGTCTGCCACTCGAACCCAAAGCAATTTATGCTTAATTGTGCTACCTTTGGTATCTCGATAATCGTTTTGAGACCAGAAGTGTAAGTTGTCATTGTAGGACTGGACACAATAAAAGGAGTCACTCACTATAAGAGTAGTGACTCGGGGATCAGCAAACTCCAGTGCAAGCACCAGAGCTCGAAGCTCCGCCAATTGCGCGGTACAATCACCCAATGACTGCGTATGCACTGCATCAGATTGGAATTCACCATTTACGAATGTACCCACGACAATTGCGCAAGCCGCAGAATAAGCATGCTTCGATCGAATCGCGGGCTGCGCCGAGCCGTCAGTGTATATGACACAATGGTATTCTTCGAGCGGGCGCAAAGACAGAGGAGCTGGATGAACGAATTCATACTGCAAGTACTCCTGAGTCTGTAAAGAGGCGTCAAAGATGTAAGTGACATCTGGTGATGTCAGAGTCGTGGCCCATTGTATCCACCGTGGATGCAAAGCTTTAGAATTTGGTACACTTGCTTTCGCCACTGCCTCTAGGGCAGGATACGGTGTTACAACCAGTATCTGTTTCCCATGCGACAGTGCGCGTTCTTTAAGGATCGCCATCTGTACTGCCGTCATAACTTTCTCGACAGTGGAAAAACGTAACTCAGCAGAGGTGTACAAGTGTGATTTATACGCAATGGGGACTGTATCGCCCTCATTGAACGTCAAATACGTGAAACCCACTGCGCCTGGCACTATTCTTATCACCAGGTTAGTGCGGTTATCACGTGTAAGTAAGTATTGTGAAGCAAGAAGATCAGCCTGTAAAGACTGTAAAATAGCAGAATGTTCTAGTTGCCAGCTAGACTTCGAAAAAGAAGGTTGTACCAAGGCGTATAGCGGCTTGATACGCTGGGCATAATCAGGAATATACGTACGGCCGAAATTCAGAAAGCCCAGCAAAGATTGCAATTTTTTCAGTGTTGTGGGAGCACGCAAGCATGCGCACTTCTCCAGAAAGTGAGGAGCCAATCCCTTACCCTCATTGTTGAGCTCGTAGCCCAAAAACAACACTGTATATTCCGCGATGTGAGACTTCGCAAAATTAAATTTGTAGCCATAGTCTGCAAAACTCACTATTATATTGTCGACTCGAGACAGATGTGGCATCAGCTCATCATCCGTGAGGTAGATATCGTCAACATAGGAGTATGCGTCGGGGTCTATTCTCTCTAAGAGCGAGACCACGCGAGCGGAAAAGACGCCAGGGCTGTTTTTATAGCCCATGGCTAATCTTGTGAACTGTTTTTGTTTGCCGCCCGAAGTAAACGCTGTCCACTGGCTACTCAGTGTGGACAGGTTGTGGCTAAATAAGCCATTGGAAATGTCAAGTGTCGTTTTAAATCTCTTACGCACGAGACTGTCGACAAGAGCCGAGCTGTGTGTATTTTGTACCGCGCAGGTCCGGCAATGCGAATTTAGGTGCCGGTAATCCAAAACTAAACGGTACGATCCGTCAGGCTTCGTCACAGTGAATAAAGGGTTATTCATAGGGGACACACAAGTTTCAATAACACCCTGATATTCCAATTGCTCAAGGATTGCCGCGACGTGCGGTCTAGCTTCACGACGCATGGGATATTGGGGTTGAGGCTGGGGCATAGACCGCAATGGAATCTCATGGCAGGGGGACAACCGGTCCCACCCTACCTGAGTACGATACACCGCCGGCGCAAGCGCCAGCGCCCACTCCTCAGCGTACACTTCAGCCTGGTCCTTAGGCACTGTGTGCGCAACGGACGGGAGGATTACCTCCTCTCCTCTAGGAGCTTCTAAAATGAAAGCTGGGGGCCAATCTGCCTCCGCTAGGAGGATATCGTAGGTGGTAGTCAGATTATCCCAAAAAATCCCCTTTATTGTACGTTGTATGTCACCCTCAATTAGTAAGACTATTTCATAAAGTCTGTCAGGGGGAGCCACTCTGGTGTCAGCTGTTTCAACAGTAACCAATACATCAGTTGCTGTCGCCGCCAGAAATGGACGCAGAGCTTGACGGACTATGGTAATTTCCGCTGCGCTGTCCAGTAGCGTCAGCGCCCATGTCCGGTTCCGAAGCTGTGTCCGCACTATCTGAGGCATATCTTGCCGTCAGAGCAGCCACTTTCTTCTTCTGAAACGGGGGTCTTTGTCGTGCAAATTCGTCCTGCTTGCCTTTACCTTCAGTCTGTCGGGGCTGGTCACGTGTTTGTGGAGCACCCCGACCTTTGCCACCGCCTCCGCCACCGGACTGTGAAGCCGATGTTTCCTGTGAAGAACGAGGAGAACGTTGTTCAGAAACCTGAAATCTATCAGGAGACTTAATAGTAGCACGATCACGTAGATCATAAGTGCGTTCACTACCTGACTGAACGGGAGAGGCAGGCCGAGAGCCCAGTTTCTGCTGCTGCTTTCCCTGTTGTTTAGACCGCCAATTTTGTTTCGGAAAGTTTGGACGGTCATCCTTACCAGAGGCTTCCGCCTTACCCTGCTGCTTAATTTTGGGAGTTTTGATCACAGGCTTAACTGCTAAAGAGCTACGACCCAAATCTCTGTACGCAGACGAGATTATTTTCGCAAATTCCCGCGGCTTATCCTCATCAGCAACTTTCTTCAGTTCGTTACGAACTTGGAACTGCATAGCATCACCTTTAAGGTTACACATCATCATGGAAGCCACCAGGTCAAACTGTCCGAGAAGCCGCATTCCTAATTCTACCGCAGACTCCGCACCGTGGTTATCTTGAACACGTTTAATCACGGAGGGCAGCACCGACATAGACGGAGTGCCAAAGCACTGCGAGTACGTCGCTGCAAAGACCTTGCCCCAGTTTACACAATCTTCAATGTCGGGGACCAAGTCTTTAGGCAAACTAATGGTAAGGATCCTGTGTTTCTCCACAGGAGATGTATTCGGGTAAACCGCTTCTATCTGGTCAAATTTTTCAGCAAGCCAAAAGGGGAAATCATCCCGCGTTTGGGGGCGCTTGCCCATAACAGAATTAACCATAACAGGACTAATGACCACCGCGTGATGGTCAGTAGGCTGTCCCGCAACAGCAGGTGCCCCCACCTGCACATTGCGCGACACATACTGCACCAACGCCCTATATACCGTAATAAGGGCAGTGTGTAGTACACGCAATTCAGCCACCGTCACCGTGAGGTAACGGGGATGAGGCGTAAATCCGGCTAGTACCGGCCAAGTAGCCCCTGCAATCGATAAAGGGCCCATTCTCGGCGGTATAACCACATGGGGAAGGGCGCCATTAAACCAAATAAGATGCTGCCAAGCAGATATTAGTATTTCCTGTGTCCTATACGGCGTATAGCTCGCTGGCACGGCAGTGGCAGTGTAAGAATGAAAGGTATTATCGTCCTCACTCACTGCCGGAAGCGTCACCCAAGAGTAGAACAACTCATAAGGATGAGCCGCATCGGCTCCTACCACAAAGATGACGTTCAAACCAGTGTCCGGCACCCCATACTGCGTCAAATGACGTTTCAGAGCTGCACGGCTATGCGCCGCTATTTCTACCGACCTAAGGACAAGCTACACTCGAAGAAATCAGTAGCACAAAGGGTTCAATAACCTTTTTAATGATCAAGCTTGAAGAAACCTATATCAACAGAAATAGGTAGGTTTAAATCCGTCAGACTTGTTATCCGGAAACAAGAATGAGGGTGTTGTGGACTAATATCAGCACTACTAAGGCGTTTCAACTCATAGACCAAACGTTAGGTGCGCCATGTTGCAGGGATTCTGCTTATACACAGAACTATGCGTAGAACCCCAGGACCTCAGTGAATTGTGGTGTACCAGAAACTCACCTCAGAACCCAGAACCCAGTATCCGGCTAGCATAAGTGTCCCATTCGTTATCCGAGATTTGGCTCGGCGGTCCCAATGAAAAGACAAGCCAGAACAAGCGACTCAGTATATTCTCAGGAATGGTGGGAATCGGAAATACCTGTTCGTATATTATTCTCACATCAGTCCACAACAAGAATAAACAGAGACACGGTGAAAATAAAAAGAGTTTATTTTTATAGACCACGTGTCCTAAGATGCAGTACTTTGGCTAATACAAGCAGACAAATGATTATAATTAAAACCATCAGCATCGTTACAATACCATAGAATATAAAAGGAGTGATCATGTTATAAATGACAGTGGATACTACCACCTTCCCTTTACTAAGAAGCTAATATTATTATTATGCTAATAGAAGGTCTCTTAGGCTTGAATAGGGGACCCCATACCTCAAAGAACAGCTTAGTGAATTCACATCACAGGAGCATCAGGAGTCTTCTCGCAGGAAGGCTCGTCTTCGGTCTGAATATTAAACATGATGTCTGCAATATTAAAAGCACCAACTTTCAGGTATTCGCAGCTGCCTGTGTGTTATGGCTAAATAGTGGGTCGATCAACCTAGAGTAGAAAACATGCATTGTCTAACAACCCAGACTGTTTGTCACACCATGTACAGACCAAGGTCGGTGCGCAGAGCTCGGGATGGTAACAACAGATTGCTCTCGTGTGAGGCAAAGCGCGAGTCAGCAGTTTGTATAAACAATAACATGTAGATGCAGTGTCGTGCGCAAAAGCAGCAAGATGGCTTTCTAACATCTAACGTGGTTATGCTAACTTAACAATGCATGTACGTATTAGGGGATTCCTTACTACAGAGCTACTCAGTATGTCCATCGATCCCCCGATACGACTGCCTCTTCAGGAGGACCTTCTGTCGCAGCAGCAGGGCACGGTCCTCCACCCGAACCTGTCCAGCCTCCACCTCCATGCGTGGAGATTGAGCGGCGGCAGTTGATGCCTTTTGACTTGCCTCCTGCAGTCTGTGATGTCATTCTGGCAGCCAGGTGTCCCTCCACTAAGACGGTATACGCCTGCCGGTGGAACAAGTTTGTGGCGTGGTGCACAGCAAAGGCTGTGGATCCCCTTTCCTCCCCTCTTTCTGAGGTTCTTCTCTTTCTTCTTTCTTTGGCCCTGCAGGGCTCTGCTCTGGGCACCTTGAAAGGGTATCTTGCTGCCATCTCTGCCTTCTTGCGACTTCCTGATCAGCCTTCTCTTTTCAAGTCCCCTATTGTTTCAGGCTTCTTAAAAGGCATTACTCACTTATACCCTCCTGTGCCTTTCATAATGCCTCAGTGGGACTTGAACCTCGTTCTCACTTATTTAATGTGTGCTCCCTTTGAGCCTCTGCACAACTGTCCACTTCGTCTTCTGACTCTCAAGACTGCTTTCCTGGTGGCTATCACCTCCGCTAGGCGGGTGAGTGAGCTCCAGGCTCTGTCAGCTAGACCTCCCTTCCTTTCGATTCATCCGGATAAGGTTGTCCTCCGGACACGACCTTCCTTCCTTCCCAAAGTCGTGTCTCCTTTTCACATCGGACAATCGGTCACGCTGCCCACCTTCTTTCCGCCTCCGCATCCTTCAAAAGATGAAGAGAGGCTCCACCGTCTGGACCCAAAACGTGCGCTGTCCTTTTATTTGAACCGCACACAACCGTTCCGGGTGGACGACCAACTTTTTGTTGGATACATGGGAGCTAAGAAGGGTAAAGCTGTGTACAAGCGGACCATCTCACGGTGGGTCGTCTTGTGTATAAAAATCTGCTATTCTTTAGCGGAAAAGGTCCCTCCTGCTGGCCTCAGAGCCCATTCCACGCGGGCCACAGCGGCGACGACTGCCTTAGGACGGGGAGTCCCTTTGCAGGACATCTGTCAGGCGGCGACGTGGGCTTCTCTACACACGTTCGCAAGACATTACTGCTTGGACAGCCAAGTCCGGAGAGATGGCCATTTTGGCCGTTCTGTTCTCCAGGACTTTCTGGTGTAATCTTGGTTCGCAGACCCACCACCGGGGTTGGTATTGCTGGGGTATCTATTCTAAGGTGAGGAATCTAACTAACGTGTTTCTTTCAGATGAACAAGTTACTTACCTTCGGTAATGATGTATCTGTAAGAAACATTAGTTAGTTAGATTCCTCACCGACCCACCCATCCTCCCCGTTCTGCGAACTGACATCTAGGGTTAAGGTTATCCTTTTCAGGCCCCTAGATTTTATTTTTGGCACCAGTGTCGGTCTCTGCATGGCTCTGCGTTCCTGGCACGGAAAGCTATGTACAAGAACTGACGTCAGCGCGCAAGGGCGGCGTCTAAGTACTCCGACGACGTCATTCCGGCGCACGACGCCGACGACGGACGCGGTGCCGCAGACGACGCCTAGCGACGCGCAAGGGGTATTGCTACAAAAATCTTCCGGATCCAGTCTGACGCCTGGGGATTTTCTAAGGTGAGGAATCTAACTAACTAATGTTTCTTACAGATACATCGTTACCGAAGGTAAGTAACTTGTTCTTCATTTCCATACAGGGTTCTACACAATGTTTCTGGTGGAATGTCTTCTTCTTCATCTCCCTTCTTGGCAGCCGGTCTCTTTCTCTTTTTTCTTATAACAGACCGGATAGCATAGTCGGGGATCTTTGTGGGATCCGTTTGCAGGCCCTCCTCTGGAGATGGTATTGCTTGGGTATTTCATTCAAAGGTAAGGAATCTGTGGCTAGACTTCTCTATCAGATGAATAAGTTACTTACCTTTGGTAACACCTTATCTGGTAGAGACAAGATCTAGCCACAGATTCCTTACTGGCCCACCCATCTTCCCCGCTCATTGAACTAATTCTCCATTTCTTTCATGATCCCTTCTATGCATTCTTGTGCCTTTCATTAAACAAAAAAAAGGAATGAATATAAATATTTTTCAAAAAGAAGATTCTTTCTGGGCACACTGTTTCCATAGCAGTTTTTATACGTGGCTCTGCTTTTTAGTGCGGAAAGTAGTTGCAGAAGAAACTGACGTCAGCGCAACAGATTAGGGCTTATATGGACTTAGTCGATGTCACATCCGGTGGAGGTCGTCGGCACGGATCCGCTCAATGCCTTCTACCGGCGTGCAAAGGTAGTTACTGCTGTAGAAAAGTTTCTGGATCCAGTCTGGCGCCAGGAGATAATTCAAAGGTAAGGAATCTGCTGCTAGATCTGGTCTCTACCAGATAAGGCATTACTGAATTTAAGTAACTTATTCATCAAGCGCACTTTGTGAATTTCCATAAAACTCCTGGTATGCACACTTTGGTATCCAGACTGTCAACCTGACGAAAACAGTCTGACAAATCTACATTTTAGAGAAAACTTAAAGTGATGAAATAACTTTTCCACAAAAATATTTTTGTGGAAATGGGAAGTGATCATTTTAAAAATGGTCGAATTAGTATTTCTCTTTTGTCTGCAGCAACCCAGATCCAGAAACAACCCCACAAAAAGAGCAGGAAGGCTTAGTGAGAAAGAAGAGAATAGTGTATCGAGCATAAGATGGGAAAAATGTGGGGAAGTGTAGGAAGCTGGCTCTCTATATAGTATACCAAAGAAAGGTATAATGTGCACAGAGACCAAGGAGTCCCCAGAGGTGTAGCAGAGGCTAAATTAGGTAAGTACTAACAGCTCTCTTTGTGGTAGTGTGGGTGAGCAGTTAGGCGTATCCAGAGGGTGTGTTAAGCGTTTATTGTATTCACTCAATCAAGGACTAGTTACACGCACTCAGAGACAGAATCCAGACCAATTAGGTACATCTAAAAAAAAGGTATACATATGTTTTATTTTAGATCCAAGCAGGACTTGGCACAGGTACGTAAAATATCCTCTCAAATGCAAGACATTTCAACGAAATGCAGTTGTCATTGAATTTGCAATTGTTACAAGTTTGTATATCCTTTAGAAATAGTTTGAATTGCATAGAAGTTACTTTTTATTACTCTTGGATTACTTTTTAGTTACTTTGAGTTCAAGCAGCGTTACTTTCTTTTCATACAAACATCAATGAGGAAAAAGTGTCAGCAGTTTTTCAGGTAAGTATGCGACTTACGTGTGGGAGTTTTGGAGTTAGGACCAAGGTTCCCTAATTTCTAGATGGGCACTCGAGTTGCACCACCAGTGGTACTGGGGCGGATGTGTGCAGAGTGCATGGGCCCAATGTTAGCCAATGGGGCTAAGGGGGGCTTTGGTTAGGGACTGCCGCCGAGCAGGCCACTCGGGTGTGCGAGCACAGCTTCTAGGGTCAAGGTCAGCACTACAGGGGTCAACGGCCAGCACAGGAGCTGCACCACCAGCGGCACTGGGGCGGCCGCTTACAGAGTGCAAATAGACATCGGGACCCTGTGCTTTTCAATGTAAACCTTCAGTTCTGTGAAGTTGCTGCAGCCTCGGGCAGGGAGACTTTCTGAAGGCGACCACTGGCTGGAGAGGTAAGTTGGGTTCATGGGGGATGCCTGGACACCATCGGTTGGGCCACCCAAGGCCGTGGGGCGTCGGGTGCAGGGGTATATTCTGTCTTCTGGCGTCTGGTTTTCTTACCAGCTCTGGTCGTGGTCGGGGTGACCCTTCAGGTTGAGGCTGCAGGCATTGTCTCGAAGCTTGAGGGCGGTCGAGGACCACCATATCCCGGGTCAGGATATCTGGGGAGACCTCCTTGTGGTGTCGGGCCACTTAAACTCGGGCTGTGGGCGTCGGGTTCAGAGTGGTGCGGAATCGCAGTCTTCAGAATACGGATTCAGAAGGTTAGTCTGTGCTTGAGCAAATCCGGTGCTCACGGGAGACAGAGTCTGAAAGATGGTTGCAGGACAGGTCCTTCGGGCTCTGGGGGTTGCTGGCTGCTGGACTTGCAGGGGTTCTTGCTTTAGGCTGGTCGTAGACAGGACAGGCTGGTAGGGCTGGTGCCAAGGCCGCTGTTGTCCTCTTCTTCTTCCTGGGTCATCACTGCTCTTTGGTCCTTCTTCTTTCTTCCTCGAATCTGAGGAGGCAAGGTTCAGGGTTGCCCCTAAATACTTAATTTAGGGTCGTTAAACTGGTGTGCAGGTTGGGAACAATGGGTCCCTTCTTTGGGGTGGGGACACCCTCTATTATGCCACCCTCCAGTGGGAGGGGGTATGAGCCTCACCCTAATTGGCTGATTCCCCCCACCTTTAAGTTGGAGGGGACTGAGACGTGTGCTTCACCTTGCTTCCCCCACCTGAGAGATGGTGTTAGCTAAGGTATGCACACCTCTCTTCCTAGCTTGGTTTTCCCACTGATTCTCCCACCCAAAGTGGGGTCCAGAACTGGTGAGAGCCTGTTGCTGGTGGCAGCAAAAGGCCGGCACAGCTTTCAAAGGCAGTAGGCCTTTGAAGCTTCCCCTTTCGTGGACCCAGCCAATCCTGGGAAAGGAGGTATCTCTGCCCATGATGGCCTTTGTTTCTGGACCCAAAGAGTGGAGGCTCTCTACCCAGGGGTCAGAAACTTGTTTGGGGGTGGCAAATGGATGCTCTCTGAGTGCTTTTTGCATTCAATAAAACACTGACATCAGTGTGGGTTTAATATGCTGAGAAGTTTGCTACCAAACTTCCCAGTTTTTAGTAAAGCCATTATAGAGCTGTGTACTTCGTAATGACCAGCTCCCAGACCATATACCCTTTATGGCTTTACTACACTTACAATGTCTAAGAATGGGCTTAGACACTTTAGGGGTACTGGGTGCATGTCACTGTACCTGCACCTAAGGGCTAGTGCACCTTGCTAGAGGGGTGACTTACCTTGGCCTCAGGAAGTAGGTTGCAGGCATGGCACACAGGGATGTGTGCCATGTCAACTCTTCACTTTTCTCTGCACCAAAACATGCAGCCTGCAATGGCAGTGTGTGGGTGTTAAGGTACAGGGCCTCAAAGGGTGGAAACTTAGGGACTGCAGCCCTTAGAGGCCTTCCCTGCTCACAGTGCCCTTGGTACCCATGGTACCTTTTACAAGGGGCTTATCTGTGGCCAGAGATGTGTCAATTGTGGGTACAAAGGTACAGTCTGGGCCCTGGGAACCTGATTGGCAGGGGCCCAGGGCACATCAAGTCAGGTTGCATCAGATGTCAGGCAAAAAGTGGGGCTTAACCAATCAAAAAGGTGCACTTTCCTACAGGATGTAATAAAGGGTGGGTGTCGCATTGATGGGATAGGCAGAGGATGTTAGGTTTAGGAATGACCTTCTCTTGTATGGTGTAGCCTTGACTCTTTTGGTGGCTGTAGAACTCTGTGCACTCCTTCCCCACTAATCTGTAGTAAAGAACCTGTGCGCCCTCTTTAATCATAATGAAATTCGTATACACCCGCTTGACATATTTAAGTTCCTTATATGTCCCTAGTATATGGTAGAAAATGTACTCCGGGCCTGGAAGTTAAATGCCATAAGTGAACTGTAGTATTATTGTGCCATTCACTACAGTGGCAGTGCAAACCAGGATTCAGGCCATTGACTGTAGCAGTTTTAATACTGCAATAAAGCCTGTCCAAATAAACCATTTTGATTGGTCAAAACCTCCCTTTTATATATTAATAAGTCATCCCTACCTAGGCCTTGTCGCCCACGAGGCAAGGAGCTTGATATTTAAAAGTAGGACATGTGGAAATGTAATATTAACATGTCCTTACAGGGACTAGCACCCAAAAGGTATTTTTTACTGTGGCAGGCCTAGAAGTCCAATGTAGAAAAGCGGAGTACAAATCAAAAAACCAAATAATGTATCTTGAGAATTCGATTTCAAACAAGTTGTCTTCAGTTTCGGAACCATGGAGGGTACGTGGAGAGGTGCACTCCCAAGATGTCTTTTCCAATAAGTAAGACTGGCCAATTCCTTTACGTAAGGCTATCCTTTATTTTAAACGTCATCAGACAACATGAGCTCCAGCCAACGTGTTTCGTTCAATAAAGATTGAACTTCTTCAGGGCTGAAAAATTACAATATAAATATCATAAATATGCTCATACTCAAAGATTGACACAATGTGTAACAATGATACACAGTGAATTAATGGTTGAGAGGAAGACATACAATTAGACAAAAGCCAAGTATCCATGCAACGGGGTGAGCACATTACATAAACTTCCTCAACTGGACTAAATATCGTTACTAACATACATACTGTACCACCCACGGTGATGCCCTTGCGTTTACCACTCTAGTCGTGCTCAAGGATACACCGTGGGTGGTAGAGTATGTGCAGATATTCCTTGTGGGCTCACTTATTTACAAATTCTGAATTGTCAGTCTGCCAGTTAGAAAGACTATGTTAGCTAATCCTTTTCCTGTAGCTATAATGCAGTTCAAGATACCATGGATCAGAATCTAATTCCTGTGTGGAAAAGCTTTTCTACACTGGGTTAAGATAGCATTTTCCTAGATTTTAGAAGTGTTGTCAGAGAGACACACACTTGTTGAAAAAGACAATTTTTCTTCTATCAGCAGTGCACCTAGAATGTGACTTGCTCTGTTTTGTCACTGACAGCATAAGCTCCCACACAGATTTACAGCCACAGCTTTACATTGAGTTATTGCCGACGTGCCATGATTCCACTGTGACTGGATATAAACACATCAAAACAACTGTATTTCTGATGGATGTTTCTACCTGCAGATTCTTTGCTTTAAAATACTCTCCAGGTGCTGACATCAGTTCCTTTCTCTCCATACCTTTCATTGCAGATCCAGAGCTCCTCTCTCAATCTTGTCAGCTTTCTAACACCTCTTTCAATAAATTGCAGTGTGCTAGAAAACGATGTCCCCACCCAGAATGACAGGTTTCAAACCATGCTGCGACTCCAGAAAACAGATGTTGGTCATTGACACACATACAGTGTGTCTCTGGAGTCTGAGCTTGGGTGACCATTGGAAGTTGTGCAATAAATGTGCCCTTATGCATCATATGGCGATATGGGACCTTAAATGCCAACACAAGAAGAAGTTGCGTTCTTCGCACAAGTTCTGCTCCCACTCCAAGTCAAGGGCGCAGATTCCCTTCTGTTCCCAAGGCCTTTCCTGCAATCTCTCAACTTTTAAATTAGCACACACTGCTAGGGAGAGATGAGTGGGTTTCTATGACACGCTACAGGCATCACAAACACTGGATATGTTGCTGGAGGGACAACAAGGGTGAAAACTGGTGTCCTGCATTTATCAGGCGGTGGTAGAGCATCCTCCAATCTTATTTAAAGGACCCAATACAAAGAGATAGCCAGTAATGCCAAATTTAAACTCATGCACTTCCACTATCAGCATCAGACCTACTTGACGCCTGACAGGCTACAGACTATATATCCCACTAGGCTATTGGCATGTTGTAAATGTAAACAACATGGTGCAACATTTCTTTATATGACATGGGCATGCAGAGCAGTCGTGGGTTTTGAGAGGAGGTTTCTAAGGAGGCTTGTAAGGGTAACTGTGGTATGCATCCAACTATCGGTCAGACAGTGCCTACTTGCCACAATACCCAAAACCAAATGGAGCAATATGCAGTATAGATTTTCGAAATTGGCTCTCCTATTTGCCAAACGCGGTATAACGATACACTAGGTAACCAATACTGGGCCCACAACTGACTCAAGGATATACTGGAATGGACCTTGTCGGAAGAACTGGACCTTAAACGGCTACGAACTGATGAGAAGGACCTCAGAGACTAGGCAGAACTGATGACCCAACAAGCCAATGGTATAGAAATAGAGAAGGGAGGCCAGGGTCAACGGGCAATAGAAAAGGACTAAGAAACACATGTAAGCTGTTAGAATGCATAATGGGATCCATGCAACCGCGGGGAGGGTACTATCGAGGGAGGTTAGGTGGAGCATCATTGTGTCTGTATTTGTGCTGGCTGTGTCTCACATAATATCACTGCAAGGGGTGGCTGGCCCTAATGTGCGGATGGGAAAGTAGACTTGTACCATATTGTACGTTTCCTCCAAAATTTTAAAATAAAAAGATTCTTTAGGTCTCGCCTACGCAGCGCGCATGCGCTGCATAGGCAAAATACCTTTTGCAATCGCTTCGGCTTTTCAGCCAAAAACGTGCACGCGTTCCATTGCCTTCATGCACGTTTAGCGATTCCCTTGCGGGAGCGAGCAGCTGGCACCATATGTAATCAATTATTGCGCTTTGCTGCTCGCTCCCGCAATGGAATCGCGCAGGCCCCCTCCTCTCTCCCCTCACTGGCGCACGCGCGCTTGTTCTCAGATTGGCGACACTCGATGATTTTTTTTTCCCCCAAGACTTTACGAAATAAAATATTTTCTGAAAGCCTTTGTTGTTACTGATGCCAAACTTACTTCCCTTTCTGGCAGCTCTTCGACACAGGAGGCATACTTTTGCTGGCTCTGACCTCCCGGGTATGTAAACTGAAAACCTTTACACCGTCTTCACAGGCTGCACGGTACGTTTTGAATCACGTTCTCAGAGTTGCCGCATTTTTGTTGCTAATGATAACAGCGCCCACTTCATTGTGGAAAGAGAAGCATATGGCAGGAAAGGAGATTAGATATTTGTTTTTAGGGTTATGTAAGTAGCAATTTGGGCTGGCCTTTAAGTCCCCTAGGACTCCTTATTTCCAGATTGAGAAGCACGTTCGGTTCAGTTTTGTGTCTTCTGACACAATCCAGCACCGATTAACTTTCAGGTCACATTTTCTGGGTTCTTTGATAGTGAGGGGCACATTGAATAACGGGGTTCCCCTAAGTTTCCATATCCTTGCCTGGTGTAACACTCTGGGTGCCGATTGGACTCCAGCATTGTCTTTACTTTCATACTGAGATACACATAACAGGCCTTTATGAAATCTCTCACTGATTTGGTCTCCGCATCCTCTTACAGCCAAATATTAATGGGATTGGTAGTTCTTAGCAGTTTAATACAACGGATCTCGAAACCCAAGCTGAGGTAATACAAGGCTACATTCTCCAATGCTTATTATTGGTGTTTGTTTGAGGGCCAGGACTCGACAAAGATACGTTTATTTTTTCTACAGTGAGTGACTCCTTTAAAATAACCTTTTCAAACGTTAAGGGGACGGCGGTCGACCAAGTGCATAAATGTTTTCTGCATAAAGCATGATAATAAACAAACAAATGGACCCAAATCTAGAAATTGCGGAAATTGCACTTTTGGGGTCTATGTACAACCCACCCCATTGGTCTGTTGATTTTCTGAAGTTTGATAGTACGATTAGAACCTTGATAACATTGATGTTCTAAGAAGTCAGATACATAAATGTTCCAATGAAAACTTCTAATTAGTAGTTAGATGTTAAAATGTTAAGTTTAAAATGCAATTCCTCCATTATCTTAATCATTAGAGAGGGATATTTTTGTCCCAGTTTTCTGTTTGCTTTTTACCAGTGCAGTAGTAAATCTCTAAAATTTCGTGGACTGGCACCTTCCCACAGCTGGTGCTTCAAAGCAAAGTCTCTGGGATTCACAAGTCTAAATTCAAAATTCACTGTCCTATTTAACTTTATTAAGTACCTCTTCTTCTAAATATCCGTTATTAGTTCAATGTCCTGAGAAAGGTCCCGCAAAATATAGATTTTACATCACTGCATTTTGTGAAATAAAGACATCCAAATATGTAATGTATGGTTGTGTGCGTTTTGGTGTGATGTTATTCATGGGTCATATTCGTGTGATGTTTATAAAGGACTTATGCGACACATTTAGTTCCCAGGACAGGTATTCTTTGCAGTGAATTCAAGGGAAAATGTATGCCTCCCACCCCTCGCTAATCTGTTAGGCACACCTTTCCACACAAGAATGCAAATACCTGCTCAAATTCAAACTTGTGCACATGCGGACACCATCGCACACATCCCATACACCTTAACAATCACATGCACCAACTTGCAAACACACACCAGCATAAAGTAATCTTTCACATCACAACACCATATGCACCGACACACCGTGACACATTATTGTACACCATGCCATATTCCTCTTCTCTCTCATACTATTCCACCATATCTGCACCAGCAAACAAACATACCTGAGCGCGCGCTCTCTCTCCCTGTCTCTCCCTATCTCTCGCTCTCTCTCTCTCTCTCGCTCGCTCTCTCTCGCTCCTCCTCCATCTCCCTCTCCCTCCCCCCTCTCTCTCCCTCTCCCTCTGACCCCCTCCATCTCCCTCTCCCTCCCCCCTCTCTCTCCCTCTCCCTCCTTGCTCGGGTGCCTGTACTGTTAGTATTCTGTGTACGTTGTAGTTCCTGGCTCTGCTGTTGAACATGCAGCACCCGTGTGGGAGTTTGGGATATTTGATCACTGCATCTGCCTATATTATTCTGTGCATGCGAGGGAGCTTCCCTTGCCTGTACATGTGTATTGTGTGTTAAGTAACCATATAAATTTTGCCCTGCCACCTCTGAATCTCGTGTCTGTTGATTCAACTTATTGAAGCAGGTGATGCTTCTTCTGGGTAGTGTGTTAAAAATCTTTTCACTACAAAAGCCAAAACGAATGACTGTGCTAAGGCTTGTTGAATATATATTTTATTCCAGTTAGTCTCAGTGGGTATTCATATTCCTGAACCCCACTTGTGAAGATAACCCATTTTATATTAAGAAGACAGGCTACAGTTCACCAATGTGTGTATCACGCTTGGGCAGTGTTGTTTTGATAATGCAGATGTCAAAACATGCTAAACGTGGTGATCCAATAAACGGACTGCCGAATGTAAGGAGTAAGTGCTGCCAGGGTTCTGTGCATCCGCCAGATGCGCTGAAATGCCCAAGAGCCTCTCTTAGCTGTAACTGAAACCAGATAAGGCCCGGTAGACGGTGTTAAGCCATGGCCCCGTAAGAAGACTTGTCTGATGGATGTCTGGACACCAGCCACCATCTTGGCAGGAATCAGAGAAACATCTGTTTGACACCAGCAGGGACTTCATGAATCTGATCTAATGTTAACGACGGGTGTTGGACTCCGGCTGCTTACGTCATCCGCCTTGGGCTCTTAGCAGGGCTAACCATTACCAGCAACAAACTAGGGTCCACCCTGGACAGCCTGTCAAATGTGTATGCCTCGGCCAGGTGGATGCATAAAATAGAACAGAAAGACAAACTTTACGTTCAAGTTGGGGACATAGCTGTCAATTCTTTCACTGCTTATATGGTCTTGAGGAGACCACCATAATGTATCCAGTCCTGTGCTGTAGAAATGGGTGTCTTTGTGAGTTGTCGCGTGTTCGCTTAAATCTAACCAACTGGTTTCACTCGCCTTTTTATCTTCATTTTAAAAAGGATAGTCCAGGACGTGGCAATCTAGTACAACGTTTACATTTTCATGTTTTATAATAATTATATTGCTAACTGTGAAATCTGTAGATCTGGGTTTAGATCCCTACTTTCCTACTTAATCAAACTGTGGGATCTCCAGTTTTTCACTTCATCTCCTTGTGGCCCCTTTAGGCCAAATTGGATAGTATGTCAAAACAGTGTCACTGCAGTATTTAGCAAAAACAAAACATGGCTCGCAAACTAAATACCCAACTCAAACTATTCCCTCCCACCTTACCGTGCTAGCTAATGGCTTTTCATGCTCCGGCATGTTTTGAATGGACCCTGACACAGTAGTACAATGCTACAGTTCTTGTCAACATGGCAAGCCATTGTAAATTGCACTTTAACCGTAAAGGGTATCTTAACGCTGTGCAACAAATGTTTATTATTACCCAACACAGTGATGCTCATTTTATAATCATCAGGGGCCGAGCGAACCTCCCAGGAGCAGAGCTTGCGACCAAAGGTAAAGTACAGATTCTTGCAGGGGTGCATTGGCTCATTGAGTCATCTGACCCGGAATTACAAGGTCGCCTTCCGTGGTGTCTAATTGATTCCTGCTGGAGCAGCAGTGACAGTACAAGCATTAAAAATGCAATACGTCTCGCCTTTTATTAAGTTAAAGTCATTTGCTTTGTAATGGTATTGTATAGCAAAGCAAATGGCTTTAACTAATGAAAGGAGAGACTTATTGTAGTGAAGGTTGCCCTAATACATACATACATTGCTAAGTTAGCATAGCCACGTTAGATGTTAGAAAGCCATCTTGCCGCTTTTGTTGTTTTTGCACACGACACTGCAGTTACATGTTATTGTTTGAAAGACTGCTTGCTCGCGTTTTCTTCACATGGGTACTGTCTGTGGCTCACATCCCTGGCCGTGCGCTGCGACCTTGGTCTGAACACATTGTAAAGAAACAGTCTGGGTCGCTAGACAATGCATGTTTTCGAGTTCAGGTTGATCGACCCACTAGTTAGCCATAACGAATACCTGAAAGTCGAGTGCTTTTAATATTGCAGGCTGCATGTTTTACACACATTCTGAAGAAGAGCCTTCCTGCGAGAAGACTTCATCTAATCCTGTGATGTGATTTCACTAAGCTGATCCTTGAGGTATGGGGTTCCCCATTCAAGCCTAGAGACCTTTTATTAGTCTAATAATATTAGCTTATTAGTAAAGGGAAGGTGGTGTAACCCACTGTCATTTATAATATGATTTCTCCCTTTATTTTCTATGGTATTGTAACAATGCTGATGGTTTTGATATTAATCATTTGTCTGCTTGTATTAGTCAAAGTACTGCATCTTAGGACACGTGGTTTATAAAATAAGCTTTTTATTTTTACCGTGTCTTTGTTTACTCTTGTTGTGGACTGATATGAGAATAATTTACGAACAGGTATTTCCGATTCCCACCATTCCTGAGAGTGATCTAAGTCGCTTGTTCTGGGTTGTCTATACATTGGGACCTCCGTGATAATACGGATAACGAATGGGACACTGATGCTAGCCGGATACGGGGTTCTGGGTTGTGAGGCGAGTTTCTGGTACACCACAATTCACTGAGGTCCTGGTTTCCTGCGCATAGTTCTGTGTATGAGCAGAATCCCTGCAACACTATTGCATTTTCAATGCTTGTTTTTAAAGGATGTTAACGCCTTTTCATGTTGGACAAGCCATCTGCCAATTTTTTTGTCCCCCTGATCCCTGGAAAGAGGACAATAGACTCCATTGTTTGGACCCCAAGAGAGCACTCATTTTTTGCATTGATCATACCAAAGAACATCAGGTGAATTATCAGCTCTTTGGGGGGGTTCTCCAGGGTGAAGAAGGGTGAAGCGTTGCAGAAATGGACCATCTCTTGATGGATAGCCCTCTGCATTAAGATTTGCTATGCATTGGCTAGAAAGAAGTCTCCAGAAGGCCTAAAAGCTTCCTGCACCAAGGACAAGGCTGCTACCACTGTATTGGCATACGGAGTGCCTGTCCTGGATATTTGCCAGGCAGCTATGTTGACATCATTACACATGCTCCATCTAAAAAGATCCCAATTTAGGGATCTGCTCACTGGTTCAATTTGCAGATGTTATTTGCGTCTGAGGGAGCGTACGAGTCCATGAAAGAAACTGATGTCAGCATCCATGGGTGGCACATATATGCTGCTCCATTCATCGCATCTGCAGTGAAACAGTGCTGATACAGAGTTGCACAACACCACCTACTGGCAGTGTCAGAAGCTAAACACACATGTGCAATAACTTAATGTATCTAGGCCCACCAGGAGTGACGAAGGTGACAGTCCGACCACTCCCAATGTCGTTCTCCACGGAGAACAGTAAATTGCTCCTGAGAAGCACGTCAAGGGGAATGGGGGTTGGGACAAAATAATAAAGACAGCGGTAGCGGACCTCCCTCACCAGTTATTCTTCCTGGAGCTGGTGAATGCAGGGACTGGAAGACCCAGAGAGCGTCTAAGAATAAAAGCTATGAGCCGGATGTTTTTTGTTAGACAAACGTGGATGAACAGGAACTGCTGTGAAACTTAAGTCCATAGAGATAAAGCCTCTCTATTGAAAGTTCCTTCCTACTTTCCTAGAGCTGCTTCACATGCAGGTTATAAATGCGTTAGTGGTTTGTAATGTTTTCTCAAGGTTGCATTACCTGTGGTTTGCAAAGGGTTAATAGTTCGTAAGCAAGCTGCTTAACATGCGATTTCAACAATGTTAATAGTTCCTTAACACGTGCTGGCACGGAAGTGACTAAAGATTAACAGCCTTTAAATCATAATTTGAATATCACATTATGATGCAATTAGTCACACGCGCGAGCGAGGCCTCGGCTGTGCTGACTGGGGAGTCCTCCCCGTTGTTCAGGACCACTTCCTTGGAGCCAGAACAGAACAGATGAAGATATAATGGATGTCCCTCATCGGCAGAAGCGGAGATCTGATAGGCGTCCCTCGACGGCAGAAGTCCAGTCGTGGAAGTCTTCCGGCAGGAGCTGAATCCGGACGGCAGGGGCGGAAGCAGTTCTGTAATGAAAGGCGAGATTGCCAAGCAAAGGGCGTGATCGGTGGGAGTGGTTATATACCCTCCACAGGCCAACGCCCAAAATGTAACAGTGACTCATAGCCTGATGGGAGATGAATGACTCATGACCTGATGGGAGATGACGTGTTTAATCAGAAGTGCCAAGTCATTGTGGCAGAATATGTGGCAAAGAACAGTGCTGCTTTATTCCAGTGCCTGACTACGGAGTTTGTTCATTTCAATGTGTTAAATGGACTTAATCACATACAAGCATACTCTTGCCTTGAAGACACTTACCAATTCAGATACTAAGAATAACAGCAGTACACTCCTGATTTCATGCTGAACCTTCCAAATCCTCCCAGTCATGCTCAAGCAGGGATACCCTAAAGGACTTTGTATAATATCTCCTGCGCCTGCGCTGGGAGTGAAAACCCCACTGGAACCCTGTTGGCATAAGGGTGCTTATCTGTACATGAGTTCTTGGAGTCAGAAGTTGAGTACCCATGACAGTACCCCCCGTAAGGACCGCCGTCTCGGCGGATTACCTAGGTTAGCAGGATAACGGGCATGGAACCTACGCAGCAGTGTAGGGGATTGGAGATTACAAGCAGGTTCCCAGGATCGTTCCTCCGGACCAAATCCTTTCCAATCAATGAGGTAGTGGACCCGTCCACGTATGATTTTGGAGTCAAGGATTTGTTTGACTTCGTATTCTACCTCCCCCACAATTTCCACTGGCGGTGGTGCTTGCGTTAAACGTATCTCTGGGGAATATGGGCGTAAAAGGGACACATGAAACACTGGATGGATCTGCATAGTGGGGGGCAGGTCTAATCTTACGGCTACAGGATTTATGATATGTGTGATAGCATATGGGCTAACGTATTTAGGTTGCAACTTACGATTTCCTTTCAATGCTAAGTGTCGTGTGGTCAACCAGAATTGTTCACCCACTTGGTACGATGGTTCTGCTGAGTGTTTTTTGTCTACTTAATGTTTATTGGAATCTTGGGCTTTCCTCAACTGTTGTTTAGCTGTGTGGAGGATGTTACGAAGGTGCTCGTAGTGATCCTAAATGGAAGGGTGTGGAGAGGTGGCTGGCCATTCGAAGGGTAGATTGTTGGGTTGAAAACCCTTCATGCAAAAGAAGGGAGACCAGCCTAACGAGGGGTGTTCAGCATTATTGTAGGTAAATTCGGCCATCCACAATAGCTTGTTCCAACGTCTCCATGTTGTAACGCCAAGCCTCGGAGGTACTGCTCCATAGTTTGGGTCATTCTTTCTGTTTTTCCATCTGTTTGAGGGTAATAGCTGGTTGACAACCGGGCATTGATTTTTTGTATGGTTTTACAGAGGTGTGACCAGAAACGACACGTAAATTGTGAACTACGGTCCGTGATTAAGACGGCTGGGATTCCGTGCAGTTTAAAAATTTGTTTTTAGAATACACTGGCTAGTTCCATAGCCGTGGGAAGCTTGGGGAGGGCGATGAAATGGCCCATTTTGGTTAGGTGGTCAATAGCCACCAGAATAATGGTATTTCCATCACTGGGAGGCATTTCTATTACGAAGTCCATAGAAACAGTATGGGAATAGGGCGCAACAATCCGGCTGGTGTTCTGTGCGTGGCCTTACTCTGCGCACAAATGGCACATGTGTTGACGTACTGTCGCGCATCATGTGATATTGTGGACCACCAAAACCATTGTTGAATTGCTGCTATGGTTTTATGTACCCCAGTATGCCCCCTAAAAGACGAATCCTGTACCCAACTCAATATTTGGTCTTGTAACTGTTTGCTTGGGATAAACAGGGCCTTCTGGTGATATAGGAGCCCTTTCTCTTGAGTTCTCTCTATAGGGTCTTCTGCTATCCATGAGTCAGTATCAACTGTACGGAATTGGTTCTGTAGGTTGATTAAAAAATCTTCTCCTTTGATGACGAGTAGGAGTTGTTCCTTGTTTCTAGATGATTCTGAGAAGATCAGTGGCGGTTCCTGTAAAGTCTGTGTAATTTGTGATTGGTCTTTGAGAGAGACAGGAGCTCTGGATAGGGCGTCGGCCTTCCCGTTCTGTGGCCCTGGTCGATATTTTATGACAGTCATAGTCGGAAAAAAATAGGGTCCATCGTAACTGGCGAGCGGTGAGGGCCCTGGCGGTTGTCAAGAATAGCAGATTTCGATGGTCAGAATAAATTTCTATCACATGACGAGCCCCCATCAGGTAGTGACGCCATTCTTCAAATGCGCGTTTGATGGCTAACAGTTCCTTGTCCGTGATTTCATAATTTAGCCCACAGGGAGTGAATTTTCGAGAATAAAATGCTACAGGGTGTAGTTGACCGGTGTCCGGGTGCCTCTGAGATAGCACTCCTCCCATGATATAATGTGAAGCATCGGCTTCCAGTATAAACGGAAGTGTAATGTCTGGATGTCTTAGAATGGGGGCTTGTGGGAAATCTTCTTTAATGTCTGAAAGGCTTGTTCTGCCTCTGGAGACCATGTACAGGTTACGCCTTTTCACAAAACACAAGTGATGGGGTGAATGATGTCAGAAAAGCCTTTAATAAAACGCCGATAAAAATTGGCAAAGCCGAGAAAGCTTTATAAGACCTTGACGCTGGTCGGGGAGTTCCATAGTGTAATTGCCGCCACTTTCTTCTCATCCATTTGAATACCCTGGGGGCTGATGACATAGCCCAGAAATTCCACGACTGTTGAATGGAACAAGCACTTTTCCAGTTTATCAAACAAGTGATGTTTTTGTAATCGTTCCAGTACTGCCTTCACATGTTTCACGTGTGCCTGAATGGTTTCGGAGTCAATCAAGATGTCGTCTATATATACTATACAGAAGACATCCAGATACTCCCGTAAGGCACCGTCCATGAAGTACTGAAACACTGCCAGGGCGTTGCAGAGGCCGAAAGGCATCACCTGATATTCGAACAGGCCGAAATTGGTCCGAAAGGCCGTCTTCCATTCATCACCTTGCCGAATGCGGACTAGGTGATAAGCCCCACGAAGGTCCAGTTTGGTGAATACTTTGGCCCCTCTTAGTTGGTCAAGAAGTACTGGTATCAATGGAAGCGGGTACCTGTTCTTTATAGTCACTCGATTGATTGCTCTAAAGTCAATGCAGGTATGAAGCTCACCCCCCTTCTTAGGTGCAAAAAAAAGAGGCGATGAGACCGGAAAATGTGATGGGCATATAAATCCGGAGGCGAGATGTTCGTCTAGGTACGTACGTAGGTGTTTTGACTCTGGCTCCGTCAAGGCACGGATGCGACTACATGGAATGGCTGTTCTAGGAACCAGATCGATGTGACAGTTGTACTCTCGATGCGGTGGGAGATGGCTAGCTCGTTGCTCATCAAACATCTGTTGGAAGTCATGAAACATGTCTGGCAGGGTCACCACACCGTAAGCCTGCAGTGCGACACTGCCAAAGGTGAGTAATTTCGCGGGATTCTCTATAGTAGGTAGTGTCAATACCTGATCCTTGGTACAGTGGTTTTGGCAAAACTGAGAAGTCATTGTTATGGACCGAGTGGCACAATGGACCAGGGGATCATGCAACGTGAGCCAAGGCATACCCAAGATCAATTTAAATTGGGGAGCATCGATGAGATCGAACTGTATATGCTCAAAATGTTGTCCGAATTGCATGATTAACGGGACCGTGTGATATCTTACTTGTTCGGAAGTGAGTGCCGTTCCGTCCATAGCCTTTACAGGTTCCAGCGTCTTTTTCCTTATCCATGGAACGTGTAACCTTTGCGCATAATTGCGATCGATAAAATTGCCCGTTACGCCAGAATCTAGTAGGGCTCACGCTTCTACCTGGTTACCTTCGGTGATCCTCAAGGTCACCTGCATGTTTAGGTGTGCGACGGAGCTTTGCAGAGTGTTTGCTAAATACCAGAATTTTGGTGTTTCTTGTCCAGAACAAGAGACCTCAGCCTTCCTCGGGAACTTCAGTTTTACGTTGTTACATCTTCCTCCTCGGTTTGTTGGACCACTTCTTGAGTGTTGTTAGGAAGTGGGCTCTTAAACTCAGAGGTTTTGTTTCGGGCCTTACACTCTTTGACGAAGTGGCCGCTTTTGCCACAATACATGCATAGTTTGAGTTTTCTTTTTTTCCCCCTTTCTTCTGAGGATATTGGCCCCCATTTACCATTCACCTGCATGGGTTCAGTTCCATTAACAGGTTTGGGTCCATCATCATGTGTGTTTCTAGGACGTACTACCAAGAATTTGGCTTCTCCCCGATTGCGGTCTCCCTTCCTTTCTTGCAGCCTATGGTCTAGCTGGACCGTAAGGTCTATGAGATTGTCAAAGGAGGTAGGAAGATTAACTACTTGGGCCAGGACTTCTTTGAGTTCGCTACGGAGACCTTGGTAGAACAAAGAAGCCCTTTTTTCCACTTGCCATTCTGTTTCCACCACCAAACGACTGAAGGTGGTTAAATACGTTAACTAATCTTGCGAACCCTGTCTTAGGGTAATCAACTCTCAGTCTAGTGAAAGGAGATGTGTCTTTCGGTCGAACAGTTTCCTCATTTCTGTGCAGAACCCAGAGAAATCATACAATAACGGGTCATTACTTTCGATCAATGGGATTGACCAGCTAGCATCGTTACCGCCCAAGTAAGAAAGTACAAACGCTGTTTTGGTTTGATCATCAGAAAAGCGGTTGCCTTACAGAGGAAATGGAGTCTACATTGATGGAGAAAAATACTAAATTTCTTAGGGTCACCATAAAACCGTTCTGGGGCTGCTAGAGGAATCTGTGGAGCATGAATTACCTGGATAGGTTGTGTCTGTGTTTGTGTTACACCTGATTGAACATGATTAGTTGTAGATAAAAAAAGTACTTTCTCCCGTGGCATTTCCCCCACTACTCATGGGTGAAGGAACTGAACTATGATTTGTGGTGGAAGGCTCTGACATGGCACCGGGTGGGGGCAAGGTCCAAGGTTTTAAGTGTATTTTTCCACACTCAGCTTTTCCTTTCCTAGCAAGCCCAGCTACCTCTCTACGAACCGATCCTAACTCTTTACGCAACTCTTGACTTTCTTCCCGGGATGCTTGTACCTTTACCTGGAGACTGGTAATGGTTTCTAGTACCGTCGTGAGGATCCGATTAGTATCCATCGCTCGGGCTAGGTAAGTACGTGGGCTAGGCAATCTGTAAGAAGCCAAACGCACACATGCACTAACCTGATGTATCTAGGCCCAGCAGGAGCGATGAAGATGACAGTCCGACCACTCCAAATGCCGTTCTCCACGCAGAACAGTAAATTGCTCCCCGAGAGGCACGTCAAGGGGAATGGGGCTAGGACAAAATAATAAAGACAGTTTGCGCGGTAGCGGTCCTCCCTCACTGGTTATTCTTCCTGGAGCTGGTGAATGCAGGGACTGGAAGACCCAGGGAGCGTCTAAGAATAAAACCTACGAGACGGATGTTTTTTGTTAGACAAGCGTGGTTGAACAGGAACCGCTGTGAAACTTAAGTCCATAGAGATAAAGCCTCTCTATTGAAAGTTCCTACCTACTTTCCTAGAGCTGCGTCACATGCAGGTTATAAATGCGTTGGTGGTTTGAAATGTTTTCTCAAGGTTGAATTACCTGTGGTTTGCTAAGGGTTAAAAGTTCATAAGCAAGCTGCTTAACATGTGATTTCAACAATGTTAATAGTTCCTTAACACGTGCTGGCACTGAAGCGTCTAAAGATTAACAGCCTTTAAATCATAATTTGAATATCAATGCAATTAGTCACGCGCGCACGAGGCCTGGGCTGCGCAGACTTAGCTGACTGGGGAGTCCTCCCCGTTGTTCAGGACCACTTCCTTGGAGCCGGAACGGAACAGATGAAGATATGATGGACGTCCCTCGTCGGCAGAAGCGGAGATCTGATGGGCGTCCCTTGACGGCAGAAGTCCGGTCGTGGAAGTCTTCCGGCAGGAGCTGAATCCGGACGGCAGGAACGGAAGGAGTTTTGTGACGACAGGCGAGATTGCCTAGCAAAGGGCGTGATCGGTGGGAGTGGTAATTATACCCTCCACAGGCCAACGCCCAAAATGTAACAGTGACTCATGGCCTAAACAGTGACTCATAGCCTGATGGGCCTAAACAGTGACTCATAGTCTGATGGGCCTAAACAGTGACTCATAGTCTGATGGGAGATGAATGACTCATGGCCTGATGGCAGATGGGCCTAAACAGTGACTCATAGTCTGATGGGAGATGAATGACTCATGGCCTGATGGCAGATGGGCCTAAACAGTGGCTCATAGCCTGATGGGAGATGAATGACTCATGACCTGATGGGAGATGAAGTGTGTAATCAGAAGTGCCAAGTCATTGTGGCAGAATATGTGGCAAAGAACTGTGCTGCTTTATTTTAATGCCTGACTAGGGGGTTTGTTCATTTCAATGTGTTAAATGGTTACTTAATCACATACAAGCATATTCTTGCCTTGAAGACACATACCAATTCAGATACTAAGAATAACAGCAGTACACTCCTGATTTTATGCTGAACCTTCCAAATCCTCCCAGTCATACTCAAGCAGGGATACCCTAAAGGACTTGGTATAATATCTCTTGCGCCTGCGCTGGGAGTGAACACCCCACTGGAACACTGTGGGCAGAAGGGTGCTTTTCTGTACATGAGTTCTTGGAGTCAGAAGTTGAGTACCCATGACAGGCCGGCTATCACACTGCGTTTGAGTTATCTGCATCCAGTCTGGCACTTGGAGAAATTAAAAAGGTAAGGACAGTTAGCTAGAGTATCCACCAGAAGGAGCGCTACTGGAGGTAAGGAACTTTTGCATTACTGACATGGACTGTAGAGACAAACGAAAATATACTACACTTTCTTGATCTTACCCTCCTTTGTGAAGATAATAATAAAGAAACGAAAGTGACATGATAATTACCCTTCATTCTGGCCAGAAGATGTGGTTTGTGATTATAAAATTTATGAAAGGTTGTTGTGAAGTGTGCACAAAATTGCTTTATAAGCCATCAGCAGGATCCTGTTTCTTTCGCTAAAAATCTATTTCTTTAGCCAAGTAAAACTGGGCAAGCTGAGAATATCTTCACTCAATGTATGCAACTTAGACCAGGGACTATATAAATTTAATGTGCTGAATGAAGAGTTGTCAAAGCTTTGACATCCTGCTTTGTAATATGCATGTTGTAGGTTCCTTCATGGTCCACCTTACCTTTTGATGCATAGAAACTATTAATTTTAATGGCTCAAAAAAGAAGAATACCTTGGCTACAGTTTGAGAGCCAAGGTCTCAGCAGGCTTCCTATTGTGATGTGAAAAATCTGTTGCTGCATCCGAGAAACCTGGGGTGTCCTGACATGCACATCAACTTACATTTAACTAATGGGAGTGTCCCTCCACTGGACCAGTATGAAGTAAACCAGTGGTCTGGTAGGCCTGATCTAGAAGTAAGACAAAGTTAAAAACAGGAATGTATGACAGTTGCATTGAAAAAGTTGCACAGACTGTTTCTTAGTCCTTTGTGAATACGAGTTTCATCTATTTGTTAAATTGTTTTCTTTGCATTTTGTCTTATGAAAGGATACAGTCGAGAAGATTTGTATTAAGGAAGGAGATGCAAAAAAGAGGTAAGTTTATGCTTTTGCATTTCTGTAATTTAGTGAAAACACATTTCTGTAATTGAATAAGAAGTTGAAATAATTTACAGTCACTTATCTTTCGTATGTTTAAGGAGGCAAATAGAAACTGTATCCTATTGTCAGGGCTGCATTCTCAATCCTACCATATTGGGTTAAATTAGAAAGGAATGTCAAGCCAAGCATATGGTACTTAAATTAATTCTTTATGATACCAAGCTCTAATATTTAGTTTGTTTGATAATTTTGAGATGTGTACTCCTAAATACCATGGTATAAGTCATATTTAGAGTATGGACTTTGTGCACTATCAATAACAAGATAAACAGTATTACAAAGATGATATATTTGGGGAGCCAGATTGAAAAGGTTCTTAAATCGGCCATCTATGGGAATATTTTCGTGGCTTCCAGGGCAGTTGTAGGGTACTAGCCTCAAACTGTGGCAGTGACAGCGTATTACCTCTTGTATCCAGTGCCTACCTTACTATTTGGAGCCAAAACTGATCATGGAGTTTTCCCCCTTAACACTTGACCCTTAGGCTAGTTAGACTGAGGGTTCAAAGTCTTACCCAGGGAGGTTGTGTGTGCTAGAGACATTGTACTCAGTTACGCAGGTACCAACAACCAATAATTAATTGTCTGGCTAGTGGTTTTACTTAATAAGAAAATAATATTTCAGTCACAGAATACAGCAAAACACCTCATATCTAAAATGCGGCTATAAAAATATTAAATACAGTTATCATTGGGAAGTCCGTATCATTTTGCCATTGCTCTCTGGTTCATTATTGGGATCATCACAATAGTAGTGAGAAAACACAATCAGTGTCTCTAAAGGCTGCTCAGTGCAATCTCCTTTCACAAACCCCAAGGCAGTAGTTAAGCAATGATCATTCTGGGAAGTTCTGATTGCCTTTAGGTTACTGTTGTAGCAGCACTGATGTCAATCAAAATTACTTGTGATCCCCAAAACCTCAGTTGCATACTGTACTTTTAAAACTTTGGTGTGTAGGCTTTACCCGCGTTGTGTTGTCAGCTGGGCTGTGGGGTTGCACTTGCAGGTGTGTGAGGCTGGCCGCACCTGACTGTATCAGGAGAAGCCCATCCTGAAGCTCATCCGGAGTCTCAACACTGATGTTGTTGAAAGGCACTTCATCTTGGTGAACTGCTGAAGTGTGTTCCTGGTGGCCAAACCACCAAACTCATTTACGATTTTTCTTTGTGCAGAGTAATCAGAGGTTCTTTTTATACAGGTCTGTGTTTTGGAGAGTAAGGTCTCCCCAGGCAATTACAGATTCAGGAAGTGGATTTACTTGCTTCGTGGCACCATGCAGGGAACCAGGGTCTCAAGGTCTCACTACATAGCCTGGTTATGCAGATCCTTCCCTCAGTTACAGCGGACTAACTTAAATTCTTCCTCTAAAGCTCATCACAGCCGTCCTATTTTCTAGCTAGCCTGTTCTTCATGCAAGGCTACATCCAGCACCCCTCCTTAGAAGTCAGTCGACTCCTGCCCTTAAGGCGATTGCAACGCATCTCTTCTTGGTAGGATTCAGACCTTCTGGTTTCTGTCTTGATTCTGGCAAGGAGAGTTGGCAGTAGATGACCACAGCACTGGAGCACATAGCGCTTTTTCAGTCTCCACTATTGTAGGCCCCCTGGCAATGATTGGCAGGAATTGCCGGCACTGGCACACCGGGCAAAAAGATCTAGAGGATATCCTAGTGCAGTGTACTGGGGACTGACCCCCAACACATGCCTAGATAACAATAGCAACAACCTGGCAAGTAGCAAATCAGTGAAATGCCTCAGAGGAGGTACTTACATTAAAGACACCGCTGTCTGATTCGGCAAACTTGGATGACCAACGGACTCTGGAGTGTCTATATCAATGGGACACCATAGGTGTCTCAAAGTTTGGCGACAACAGGGGAGAAGATAAACTAAAATCATTTGAGAACCTAACAGGGAAGATGAACCGTCTGATTCCCAGTACTGTACATATCTCCACTGCACCTACAGGAGATAATAATGGATTCTCTATTGAAGTTAAAGGCGCTTTTCGCTCCATTACATAGCAACACTCACAACAGTCCGAACAAAATGGGAAATGATAATAGTGACTAAACGGAGACATGCGTGTAGCCATAGGAAGTTGCTAAAAAGGAGGGATTTAGATTTGGTCAACTTAAAATTCTGCATCGTATTTATTGCACTAATTGGCGTCAAAAGCTGCCTTTGAGGATGCCAACAAAATGGCTATTTTCTACTTTCTACGCATACTGTGCGAGTGTCCCCAAATCCAGATCTTCTGGGATAAGATCAGAGAACAGATTAACAGAACAATTGAGATGGCGTTTCACGTGACAGTAGAGTTAGCTACATTGGGAACATAGATAGACTCAACTATGAAGAAATGCAAATATGTTTTCTGCAATTTGTTTATGATGAAAGCCAGAAGAGATATTGTACGGAGATTGAGTGGGCAAACACCATCTACAGTAGAGACCTCGGGTAGAAATATGGATTTGTGCATGATGATGGAGAAAGTGTTCTACATTATCTAGGAATGCCCCCTCAGAAAACAAAAAGGTGTGGGGACCCTGGAGGGAACATAGAGGCCTGATGTGGGAGGGCAGGCGAGATGGATGGGAAATACATATTGAAGACTGGTTCTGGGTTAGGAAGAATTATGTAATAGGGAAGAAGAGGATCCAAAAAGGTAGGAAAGACTTGATACATTTTTGTACAAAAGAAAAATATGTTTTCTGATGTGTTACAATTGAAAAGAACCTGTACTAAATGTGCACGAGTAAAAGTGCATATAACAAACCTGTATGTTTCAGCCCTGGCAATTCCGCTCGATTGTCCCCTCCCTTGCCCCCACCCCCCGCACCCGGGTCATGGTGTGGCTATTTAGAAGCTCCAGCCCTGGGCGGCCCCCTGTAAGAAAAGCAGCCCCCCGGGTCAAAAAACGGCCATCACCCTTCCGGCCCACCAGGAAAATAACCAGTACGCGCTACGACCAGTCCGGCCCTGTTCCCCACTCTTATTTTTGCAGATAGCAATTATGAATTTCACAGGTCTAGCTCTGGGCCTGGTTTCAGGAAGTTCCTTACTTCTGTGTACTCCTCCCAGACTAGTCAAGCCACAGTATTTGTCTTCTAGTGTCAGCAGGGAGGGGAGCTGAGGATGGGGAACTGTTCCTACACTTTAAAGAGGGCCCATTGCTTCCTATCTTCAACATCTTAGATTCTGGTCCCTATCAAAGGACCTCAAGAATGCTTTGGTGGCCCTCCAATTCACATATTTTTTTGAGAGGTTCCCTCCAACCTCCATCCTATGTACCATTTAAACAAAGGAGATCCAGAACTTATTCCTAGACTGCGACTCTCAAACACAGCACAAAGAAAATATTTGGGACAGGATCATAGTAAATTCTTCCAAGCATTAAGCGAAGATCCTGCAATACACAAATCTCAGTTTTGTAGATATCTTCATCTGTGCCGTGCGATTGAGACATACAAGTCAGATCTAAAATGCTTTCTCGAATTCAGCCTTCTTGAAGCTAAATTCACCATGGGCAGATCCCTGGCTTTCTAGTATAGATTTGATAAAGATTTCAGTCCCTTGGATGATTATGATGATTGGCGATAAGTTCAGGTAGCACCTTGTGAACTAGCCATATCAGCTCAGTTATGCATGAGCCAAATTATGTATTTTCAACAAATTTAATACTCACTTGATTGCCTCTGGAAGATGGGAAGGAGTGTATCCCTGAACTGCGTTAGGTGCCAGAGGCAAACTGATGATGTATTACGTTTCATGGGGGTTTGCAATTATTCAGCAATATTGGTTGGAGAGTGTTCTGTCACTTATCCTGGGCTGGAAAATTATTATTTCCCCTAAAGTGGTACTCCTAGGAATTGTAGAAAAGAATAGTCCCTTATTGATTTGGAGCTGTTGCCAAAAGAGATATTACTAAATATTAGATTTCCAATACTGTCCTCTCCTCTTCCAGAATGGTTCAAGGGAATGGATAGATGTTCTTTGACTAAACATGCAATATGTAATGCCAGTGGCTGTTTGCATGAACATACTAACATGACATAGCTAGAAATGTTTTATATTGCAGTGCTATAAGCTTGGAATCTATTGTGTATAAGATTGTCTATTCTAACAATCTGCTTTCTCAGATTCTGTGTCTGCTACGGATTTATGATTGTCATTAAAATTAATGACTCTGGGATGTTTCAATATTCACGCACACAGGTCTAATAAAATGTTTTTATAACAAATGGTATAGCTCACAGGTTATATACTCATCATACTACACATACATAGGATAAACACAAATGTGACATCTATGGCTCAAATAGAAAGGGATGACAGGCAATTTTAAACAGGAGAGGCTAACAGGCAACTTTTTCTCTACAGGTAACGGGTATAAAGGCATCTCCTCAAGGTATATTCATTTGCCACTACCAATGTTGTCCTCCACAACCAGTGAGCTGATGGTAGTCACAGTCCTTAAAGCAAGGTGCACATGGTGTGCCCCTCCAGACCACATAGCCTAGCTTTTAGTTGTATTCTATGTCATAGTGGACCATCAGGATACACAAATGACTTCTGATAGAGGCTTCTAGCCGCAAATTCCTCACCTTTTGAATATTCCCCAGGTATCAGATTGGATATGGAAACTTTTTACCAGTACTTCTTTACGCCGTTAGGTGGTGCCATGTGGATCCCCACTGACACCGTTCCTCTCCGGAAATGAGGTGCAGAGCCTTTATAGGCACCACTCTTCAGCGCTGATGGCAGCTGCTTTAAAGACTGTCTGCACCCCCAGATGCAAAGCCCAAATAGAAAGTTGGTTGGAACCCGTGTGCAGATTCCTAGATTTGTCTTTCTGATGTATAGAGTCCATAAATAGAACGGAAATATGGGAGGGTCGGTGAAAAATCTGTGGCTATATAGAGTCTCTACCAGAAAGATCACTACCGAAGCTAAGTAACTTGTTCTCTTAATAGAGACTTCAAGACCCAGAGTCCTTTCCCTTTGAATAGATACTAAAGCAGTACCTATTCAGAGCGGGGACTGTGAATGGATTCAAACCAGAAAGTCCTGCAGGACCGGCAAGCAAAATGTCCCTTTCAGCAAAATACTGTCCAGAAAGTAGTGCTTCATGAACGTGTGGAGTGCTGCACAAGTAGCCACCAGGCAAATATCCAGGGCAGGCAGGTAGCAGCTTAGGCACTGGTAGAATGAGCAGTTAGGAGTTCCGAAGAATGCTTTTTAGCCAAAGTGTAGCAGATCGTAATGCAAAGCACGATCCAGGGAGAGATGGTTCTGAATAGCCTTGCCTTTTCTCACTCCATAGAACCCCGCAAACAGCTGATCATCTACTAAGTGGTATTTGGTATGGTCAATGTAAAAACTTAAAGCTCTCTTGGGGTCCAAATGGTGGAGTTCCTCCTTCTCCTTAGAGGCGCACGGCAAAGCACAGAACACCAGCAAGGTGATCTTTTGAAAGACGTGGAGCGGCACCACATCTTTAAACAAGAAAGATGCCTGTGTCCCAAAAAAATCTGTGAAAAAGGTGGTTTATGGCAGGTTGACACAGAGAGCTTGAGGCTCACCACATAAATGCCATAAGAGCTGAAAGGTACATTGCCCGGCCAGAGCAAAGTCTTGCCGGGCTAAGGACAAAACAAACAACAAAACTTCAGATAACGTTGACTTGGAGGAGGTCTGTCTGCCAAGTACGGCACCAAACCACATATTTTCCCCAACAAGAGGCGTAGAAAGTATTTTTCGAGGGACTCTTTTCTGTTAAGATGACATCAGCCACCTTCAAAGGAAGATCTGAGGAACTCCGCTTTTGACGCTCTGTCTCAAAGTACGAAGGCGTAGATTGTAAAGACCCATGTGCGGAGCCCTGCCATGCTGCTATGACAGCATACCCTGTCAGAGGGGCAGCCTGTTTGAAGACAGATGTTCAAGCCCAGGAGTTATGGATACCATATTCTCCGTGCCTAATCGGGGCCACCAGGATGATTTGGGCCCAGTCGGTCCTGAAGCTCTTGAGAACTGAGGTCAACACTGGTATTGACAGAAAGGCAAACAGGAGTCCTGCCTTTCCCTTAAGGTGGAACACTTCTGATTGAGAGATGCCTTGAAAACGCCAACACGCAGAAGTGCGCGGTTCTCAGCGGAAGTGAACAGATCGAGGCAAGGTTCTCCCCATTCATGGAAGAGAGCTTGCCACTTCCCGGTTTATCCTTGATTAAATAAAATGGGAGCACAGTGAATTTAAAATGCTCCAATAACTTGGTCTTTCATGTTCGTTTTTGGCAAAAATCAAAAATAACCAGTGACTCGCTACAGGGGGAACTCCTGAGTCATGCAGTGGACCTTTCTTGTCCCAACACTTCCATGATAGATTACATGTACCCTAATGATGTTTCAAACATTATGAAATATATCCTGAAGTATTTGAATGGTGCAAACCTAGCTTAGAGGTGTGAGGCAATGGGGTATATTATATGGTGTGGCTGTGAGACCTCACCGTGTAATATTCTACCAACCCCTTTAGGACCAGTCAGCTTTCGTTTGTTAAACCTTATCTCAACTGTTGAAAATGGCCCTTCTGCAGGATCACTCCACAACTTTTTGCCTTCCTCACCACTTTTTGCAGAATTCTTTATTGTTGGCTTTAGTGCTCTGGGCACTTTACTACTGCTAACCAGTGCTAAAGTGCATGTGCTCTCTGCTGAAACCATAAGTTACATTGGTTTATCCACAGTTGGCATATTTAAGTTAGTTATAACTCTCTAGTAATGTGGACTACATGTGCTCAGGGCGTTTAAATTAAATGCTTTTAGTCGGTCTGTAGCACTGATTGTGCCACCCACTTAAGTAGCCCTTTAAACATATCTCAGGTCTGCCACTGCTGAGCCTGTGTTGTTCAGTTTTGAACTACCAAGTCGACCTGGCAAGCTAACCCTCTTGCCAGGTTCAAACCTTCCTTTTTAATATATATGCCACCCCTAAGGTAGGCCCAGGACAGCCCATAGGGCACTGTGCTGTGTAACTGAAAGGTAGGACATATGCTTTTAAGTTTTACATGTCTTGGTAGTAAAAGATTCCCACATTTGTTTTTTACTACTGTGAGGCCTACCCCTTTCATAGGCTAACACTGGGGATTTGTTATTACATCTAATAAGCTATAATTCCTGGTTGAGAGGGAGTATATCTGTTGTGTTTGGTACCTATGGGCTTGTACTAATAAATTCTCTTTAATGGCAAAGTTGAATTTTTTATTACAATTTTAAAAACGCCTCTTTTACAAAGTTGGCATTTTTCAGTTTTTTGCCCTGTGTGCTTGCTGCCTGTCTCCAATACACGTCTGGGGTGGTTGATAGTTGGGCCATGTGAAATCCCTCTAGACAGCCACACACAAATGGAGCTTAGGTGTGACTATTGGGCTATTCACATCCTGATGGGCCATCTTGGACAGGATGGGAGGGAGGAGCTGGGCACATCCTCACGCTTGCACCTGAACCAATTGTGTCATTTCCCCATACAAAGGGCTGCTTAACCTCCTGTAGTGAGTGGCAGGGCAGGAAGGAAGGACCACTGTGCATTTCAAAGCCCCTCTTTGAAGTCTCCCTCACTACAGAGGCACTACTGGATATAAGAACTGGGCTTCAGACACTACCAACTCAGGGTTCCAATCCAGTCTTGGGCCCTTGGAAGTGGGTTTTAAGTTCTGCATCTGCATGTAATGCCAGACTTAGATCTCCCCTGGACCAAGGTATGTACCGTCACTTTCCCAGGGAGAGAATATCAGTTCCAAACTTATGGAATATAACCTATACACAGCACTTCCTAAGGTGGGCGAACTTTCAACACTCCCCCAAAGCAAGGCAAGAAAACAATATAACATATGAGTTTCCTCTAGACCAAGGTAACACACACAACACTTCTCTAGAGCGAGATATATTTTCCACATCACTTGCCAAGAGTAGAACAACTTCCTATAACACAATTACCTGCTAGAAGGGAATTCACCCATCCTTCTACAACAGAATACTTGGCCAAGAAGAGACCACACCTCCTGCTACAAGGAAAAGACAAATTGGTATATCTGGGATGTATTTATTAGTAAATAGCACCACACAGTAAGCCAAATGCACCTATCATGGCAGACTCTAACATATCAATAGTATGATTGAAACACAATCAAGGCAAATATATATGTAGAAATATATATGTATGGATATAAGAATCAGAAAATAAGAAGGAAAGGAGAGAATCAGTAAAGAATCAAGAGACAGTTAGTAGCAGAGACACCTCACCTAATTCTCCATCATTTCACCCCACTTTGCTCAAGGGGAGTCCATTGCTTGAACCGGGTGAAAGCTCAGAGGTGACACCACTCTTCCGTGACAACACGTCTGCTCCACGGCGTGAACTTCCACCAGGCCAGTGTAGGCTCCCCTTTTTAATACAAATTCAAACACAGCGAAGCTTCTAGCAAGCCTCGCCCCCTCGTTCTCATGAGAGCCCGTACCAGCCTGCTTCAAGGCCACAGCAACGGTTGATCAGGCCTTTGCTATGGCTCCGAGACAAACCATGTACATTCCTCTGATAAGAACCAGTTCTCTCTAGTCAGAAAAATGCGAAAAACAGGAGGCAGAGCAGAACATGCCCTCTTCTTTGTGCAGGCACAGAAAGTTAGTTAAGCCATGCACACAAAGGCCCAAAGCAAGATGGAATCAGAAAAGCAAGGATGACATGAAACCATGTCAAAGGCAATAGTTAGCACCTATAATTCTCATCCACACAACTTACAAGCACCATTGTGCACACAGAAAAGTTTGAAGCAAGGTAAAGTCAGAAGGCAGAATGACATTAGACCACATTAAAGCCAATAGATCAAAGTCATAATTCAACTAACCCAAATAACATACACTTAATCCCTCAGTATCCAACATTGAGCACATGTGTGCACCATCACCCACAACACTGCACATCGACATCCTACACCTTCTATTCTTGGCAAGACTATTCTACTAAAAGGCAGAAGAGAAGCAGGCATATGCAAGCCCATCCTACATTAAGGCTAGGGCAACATAACACACTTAAGTCAGTACAAAATGGTGGTGGTTGAGGGTCATCATAGGGTGTCAGACCACAAAAGTGGCTCATTCACTACACTGCAAAAACCCTGCGAATCGCCATCATTGTGCAGCTCGGAACCGGCATATCTCCATCTACGCTGATGCAGTGCTGCCAGGATCGAGGACATCACATCACCGGCTGTGTGGCTCGACAACGATGCATCGCCTACATCATAGGGGTTCGATGATGACACATCTCCCACTTGCGTGGCTCAGAACCAATGCTTTGCCTACATCCTAAGGAACAACACCGATGCATTCCCTTCAACTGCTCATCTCATCTCACCCTCGACACAACCCCAAACCAAGGTACTTTCTTCAGTGGGCAAAGGCTGTATCCGACATGTGCTCCATCGTGTTCGACCTGAGCCAGATAGCCCTGGCTGGCGCTTTATGCTATTGAGCACTATATTTCAAACTTTTCTTTAAAAATTCACGGGAACCGGCAAGGTCCACAGAAGCAGTTACCACTCCAAGAAAAGCAGTCTTCAGTTCAGTTCCAGCATCAGTGGCTCCTTGCCATAGACTTTGGTGGAGTGTTCCTGATGCAAAGGATTCAGTATGCTGAAAAAGCACAATGATGCTGAAGATGCTGTGCGGTTGACTTGGGTCTTCCTGGGGCTACTCCATGATCCACGGTCTTGGTGAGGCAATCCTGGTTAAGGGGTCGACGTCTGTCGAAGTCCACTCAAGCTGGGAGGAAGTCCAGTTGCCACCTGGCTAGTAGTTGCCCGGTACAGTGGTTTTCTTCCTTTAGCGGTAACTTACCTTCTGGGTGACCTAGCTGCGCCCCAGCAACTCTCCCAGGTCCAGCAAATGCGGGGTAAACATTTGAGTATTGGGTCTTGGACCCTTGGGCTGCATGATGGCAATTTGTGAATCTAGGCGCCGAACTTGCGCCACCAGGCTACTTCAGCTGGTGTGGCCTTGTGCTGCGAACAGGAGGTCAGCCATCTTACACTCTGAGTCTCTTACTTCGGCTTGGCTCAGTAGTTGTCATTTCCACGAGCAGGACATAGCAGGCACAGTCTCTCTTCCTTTGCTATTACGTTATGTATCTGAAAGAGACAATTAGGTCTAGATTCCTTACCTTAGAATTTCTCCCAGACGTCAGACTAGATCCAGAGATTTGTTCTCGAGTAGTACCCTGCTTGTCGGGAGGTGACATCGGTCGGCTCTGTGTCCGTCGGCGGCGGCGTGGTTGCCAGGATGATGTTGCGGTGCCTACTTAGATGCCACCCCTGCGTGCTGACGTCAGTTCTCTTTTTTTCTGTGCTAGCCTAGCGCAGATCCGGAGAGAGCTACCCCTTAGCCATTTTTTGGCTAGCCTTTTTGCGACGTTTTGTTGACTTTTTTTCAGTCTATCGACTCCTGGTGCGCATGGGATGTCCCAACGACGGACTGGTTTCAAGTCTTGCGGGTCCTGTCACAATGATGTTGGTGATAGACCCACACCTCGTGTGCCTGTGGTGTCTGGAGCACAAGCACGACCCGAAGTCATGCTCTGATTGCCGGGCCATGGCACCGAAGATTTTGTGGGAGTAGTTCCGAAAGTTGCTGGAGGCCCGGGGTTCGGCTCTACGTCATTCCAGGTCTCATTCTAGATGAAGGTCTCGAGGCCGTTGGCGGAGCCCCCACTCCTCGTCGCACTCCAAGTCGTCGAGGTCATCTGGTAAGTCCAAGCACAAGAAGAAGGTGAAGGAGCAGAAGCACTCTTCGCCTTCCCCCTGTTGGTCGGATGGCGCGTCGCGGGATTTGGAGCGTCGACGTTCCAAGGCCCCATTTCCGGGAGCATCCCCTGCCCAGCTTTGACAATTTTAAGAGGCCTTCCACCTCGTCTTTGGGCAGCCCGGCTCTGCTGGCGTGCCTTCGGGCCCCGCAGGCGGGTCGGGAGTCCTGGGTCTCAATGCCGTCTGCTCCGTCTCCGTAGGACCTCTGCGGATCCAGGCCTGGATCCGGATCAACGCCGGTCGATCTCACTCGACCTTCCCCGACGCCGATCCTGACGACTCACCCGGCACCAGTCGTGCCCCCGAACGACGCCGTCCCCATCCTCATCCCTGAGTTGGACCCGGTGCCGGACTGACGTCTGAACCGATGCTGCAGGGTACTTTTTTCCCCTGTTCCTCCCTGTTGTTCCCTATCAACCAGAGGGCGGTAATGAGGACTGGGAGGGGTCTCTGTACCCTTTACTTGACCAGCTGGAAAAACTGGACTGGCGAGAGGATCTGGGTGACGCTAGTGGCCTGGACACTTCTCCGGACACTGGCCTGCTTTGTCCCCCTACCATGGCTACGAAGGAGAGAGCGTCCTATGCTATGGTGATGAGAAGGGCAGCCGAGGTCTTGGGCCTTGAGCTCCCTTTGGTGGCAGTCAGGACTAACCTCCTGATGGAGCTGCTCCAACCTGCAGCGTCCACTTCTGAACCCCTATTGCCATTTAACGAAGTACTCACTGACGTCCTCCTGGGCACTTGGTCTAACCCCCAGCACAGAGGCTTCTGTGGAGAGGACGATTGCCCACCGCCACCGCCCAGCCCCGGGCAAACCAGAGTTCTTCACCCAACACCCTTCCCCCGAGAACTTGGTGGTCCAAGTCTCTTCTTCAAAGGGCGCATTCCCTTCTGCCCCTCCGAATAGGAAATCCAAGAAGCTGGATCACCTTGGGAAGTGTATGTTCTCTTCCTCCAGCTTGGCACTGTGGTCCGTGAATACCACGTGCCTCTTGGACCGATACTCCCATACCACCTGGGATACAGTTGCGCAGGTGCTGCCTCAGTGCCTGGAGGAGGCCTGGGCCATTCTCTCCCAGGCAGTGGCGGGTGGAAGGGATGCAGCCAAATTCACAAGCAGATGTGGACTGGATACCACTGAGTCACTGGGCAGAACGATTGCCATGTCGATAGCCCTTAGGTGCTGCGCCTGGTTGAGGACATCTGGCTTTTCGGGGGATGTCCAGTCATGCCCTTTGATGGCCATCGTCTTTTTGGTGACAAAGCAAACTTGACGCTAGAGCGCTTTAAAGGTTCTCAGTGTTTTATAAAGAACAAGGGTACCCCGATATACGAACCTGGGGTGGTAAAGTGTGAAGAGAAACACAATGGTTCTAAATGGCCTAAAAAGGTCCAAGGTAGAAAAAACCTTAAAAATGGGTAAGCGTTTGAATAAAGGTTTTTTGAAATTAATTTTGAAGAAAAAGAGCGATAGCTAATATAGAGCAGGGACAAGAAGGTCAAGGTATAACAGATATTTTATTACACAATGAAACAAATTCAGGTGCTCACATACTCAGTGACAATAAGCGTGACATAGAAAGTGAAAGTGAACTTTAAAAGAAGACATCGCATTGACAGCAAGAATTGAACCACTTTCTTTTTAACTTAATATTATGGGTTCATGTTGTAAGCGGTCGACGACGTTTCGAACTCAGTTAGTTGAGTTCATCTTCAGGACAAAAAAGTGAGCATCTATAATTGTCAGTGTAGATATAAGGAAGGGGTCGAGTTTATCAACTGGGAATATGGTAAATGGATCACGAGATTTCATGTGCAAATTAATGCATCATAGTGGGGCCCTTTGTCATAGCAGGAGGCTTGAGAAACCTTATGAATTCATTATATCGGGACCTCTGAGAGTCAGGTGCCGTGTGGATTTAATTTTTTTTATTACGCTGGAATTGCATTAAATGCGAGCCTCCCGGTGAAAACGAGCGAGTCCTGTTCAAGTGCTGCTTTTCTCAGGCTACGGACGGATCTTTGGGCCTCGCTGTGCACTCTTGTCCACTCCAGTCTGCTATTCGTCCCTTTCATGGCTACAGAAGGGGTGCCCAACGATGTCCTGCCCAGTCTAGCCTCTGGATCACGCAAGTTGCCCAGCCTCTGCGTGGACGCGGATGTGGGACCCAGTGACCTCGGGGATCTAGGAACCAACAGGCTGGTCAGTCCAAACTATCTCACCCCCCCCCCCCCCCCCCCGCTGCAGCCTCTAAGCTCTCTTGATCCGATGTTTCAGGCCCATCAACGGCTAGTTGGAGGCAGGATTTGGCATCACCTCCTCCCCTGCAATCCATCTCGTCGGACAGGTGGGTTTTGCAAATAATCCGAAGGGGCTACTCCCTCCCCTTTGAGACTACCCCACCCTCCATGCCACCGTCTTGCGATCGCATGTTGGAGGATCATTGGCGCTTCTCCGCCAGGAAGTTTCAGCTCTCTTGGCCAAGGGGGCTATAGAAAGGGTCCCTGCCCCAGAAGTAGGTCGTGGTTGCTATTCCCGCTTCTTTCTGGTGCACAAGAAGGACAAAGGCCTGCGTCTTATCCTAGACCTCAGGGCCCACAACCGCTTCGTCCGGAAGGAGAAGTTCAAAATGCTCACGATGGATCAGGTCCTGTCTGCCCTCGACCCTGGAGACTGGATGGTGGCATTAGACTTGTAGGGTGCCTATTTCCATATTCCCGTCTTGCCAGCCCAGAGACGCTATCTATGGTTCACGGTGGGCCACAAGCACTTTCAGTTCACTCGACGACTGGCTGTTGAAGATCTCAGAGGGAACTGCACAACAACTGCAGTGGTAGCTAACGAACCAAGATTGGGTCAGAGGCAGATCATTCTGCCTTTCCCAACCGGATCTAACAGTAGTGACAGATGCGTCACTTCTAGGATGGGGCGACCATCTGGGAGAGGCGGAGATCAGAGGCTTCTGGCCTCCGGCGGAGTCCGGGTTCCATATCAACCTGTTGGAGCTCTGAGCGATTTTACTGTCACTGAAAGGGAAAGTATTGCATTTGTTCACAGACAACACCACCGCCATGTCGTACTGGAGCAAACAGGGTGGGGTGGGGTTGTGGACCCTTTGTCAGGATGCTCTTTGTTTCTCTGGACATGGCTGGAACATCAGGGCATGACCCTGGTGGTTCAACACCTGGCGGGTTCTTTGAATGCCAGGGTGGATGAACTCTGGATGTGGATGGTCATCTTGCCAAATGTGAACAGTCGGTGCTTGGTCGATCACGAATGGCATCTGCACTCGGAGGTGGTGAAAGGTCTCTTTCAGTGTTGGGGAGAGCCGTGGTTGGATCTGTACACCACCGAAGAGAATGCGCAATGTCAGCAGTGTTGCACATTGGAGTTTCCAAGGCGGCACTCGCTCAGCAACACTTTTCGTTGCAAGTGGAACTGCGGCCCTTTGTACGCCTTCCAGCCTGTACCACTTCTGCCCGAGTGCTCAGGAAGATCAAGCGCAACCAGGCTCAAGTTATTCTTGTGGCTCCGGACTGGGCACGAAGAGTCTGGTATCCTGAGCTCATGAGCATGGCCATCGATCCTCCGTTCAGACTGCCCCTTCAGGATCTTCGGTCGCAGCAACGGGGGACGGTTCTTCACCTGATTTGTATATGGCCCATGTCTGAACTGGGGTGGTGGAGTGAGCTAAAGAATGATGATGGATTAAACCCAGATCTGTTGACTGGGGGTGAGTGTTTGATTTGTTCAAGCGCTCTGTCCATCATCCCCTTTGGTATCACCCTGAGCTCATGAGCATGGCCATCGATCCTCCATTCAGACTGGATCTTCGGTCGCAGCAACAGGGGACGGTTCTTCACCCGAACCTGTCCAGTCTCCACCTTCTTTTGTGGAGATTGAGCGACGACAGTTGACAGCTTTTGACCTTCCACCCGAAATCTGTAATGTCATCTTGGCACCTAGGCGTCCCTCAACTAAATCGGTTTACGCCTGTAGATGGAACAAGTTTGTGGCATGGTGCACAGCAAATGCTTTGGATCCAATTTCTGCTCCTCTTTCTGTGGTTCTCTTGTACATACTTTCTTTGGTCTAGCAGGGTTCTGGTCTGGGCACTCTTAAAGGCTATCCAGCTGTTATCTCTGCTTGTCTTCGGCTGCCAGATCAGCCATCCTTATTCATTTCTCCTATTGTAAATAGGTTCTTTAAGGGCATTACTCATCTATTTCCCCCATCTCCTTTTGTAATGCCCCAGTGGTACTTGAATCTTGTTCTTACATTCCTCATGTGTGCTCCCTTTGAGCCTCTTCATAACTGTCCTCTCAGACTACTTAATCTAAAGACTACCTTCCTTGTTGCCATCACCTCTGCTCACAGAGTGAGTGAGCTTCAAGCTCTGTCTTCAAAGCCCCCTTTCTTCTCTGTGCATCCGGACAAAGTGGTGCTTAGGATAAGACCTTCGTTTCTACCTAAAGTGGTTTCACCTTTTCATATAGGTCAAATCCATCACATTGCCTGCTTTCTTTCCACCTCCACACCCTTCCAAGGAGGAGAAGTGACTCCACCGTCTGGACCCTAAACGTGCTTTCATTCTACCTTGACCGCACCAAAGATTTCTGGGTTGATGATCAGCTCTTTGTTGGATCTGTGGGTGCTAAGAAAGGCAGGGCTGGTCAAAAAACGTCCCATCTCGCGATGGGTTGTCCTTTGCATAAAAATCTGCTACGCTCTAGCTAAGAAAGATCCTCCTGTGGGGCTGCGTGCTCACTCCACTAGGGCTACAGCACCAACTACTGCACTGACAGGTGGCGACGTGGGCATCTATGCATACGTTTACTAGACATTACTGCCTGGGCAGCAATGTCTGGAGGAACGGCTACATTGCCCGTTCAGTCCTCCTGGACTTTCTGGTGTGAACTTGGTTTGCAGTCCCTCCTCGGGGATGGTATTGCTGGGGTATCTATTCTGAGGTAAGGGATCTATAACTAACTGTCTCTTTCAGATGAGCAAGTTACCTACCTTTAGTAATGATGTATCTGTTAGAGACATATGTTAGTTATAGATTCCTTACCGCCCCACCCATCCTTCCCGCTATGCACACTGATTTCTAGGGATAGGGACTCCCTTACAGGGCCCCAGTTGTGGTGCACCAGTGGTCAGTGTCTTGCATGGTTCTGTGCTTCTGGCATGGAAAGTCATGTCAGAACTGACGTCAGGGCGCAAGGGCAGCATCTAAGTAAGCACTGTGACCTCATCCCAGGCGAAGCTGACTGATGCCACCTACCGACGCGCAGGGGTAGTGTTAGAAAAAAAATCTCTGGATCCAGTCTGACGCCTGGGGGAAATTCTAAGGTATAGAATCTATAACTAACATATGTATCTTACAGATACATCGTAACCGAAGGTAAGTAACTTGCCAAATGTGAATATGCCGGCTCTTGATCATTCTCTCTGCCAAATGTCTAGACATATGAAGATAATAACAGATAAAATACCTGTTACACTTGTACCATATAGGCCTCAGATTTGTACACTATGTTTTTTATGCCTACTGTTTTCTTTATTATTTAAAAAAATAATAAAAAATTTGGCACAGTAAAAAATAAATGATAGATTCATTTTGGTAATAGATGGAAAAAGGGTTCAAAGACTCGTATTATTAATTTACATTCCATGTTAATGGTCAAGTCCAATTTTATATTACTATTTTGAAAGTGACACTTTTAGAAAGTTGCCAGTTTCCTGCCTGAAACCAAAAGACTTTCCTGCCAGTGTCCAGCTGTCACCTATCCCAATGTCTCCCCTGTGGTGAGATGTGTATTGCTTCCAAACAGTGGTCAAAGAGCTCTTGGTGTGGTTAGAGAGACTCATCCCTTGACAGGATGGCCTGTGGGACTGAGCCCATCCACCTTCCTGAGCTTTCAAAGAATACCTACCTAGTCACTGGCAGAGGAATTTCAGACCTAGGCCTGCCTCCCCTTTGTCTCTTTAGTTATGCTAGTCGCAAACCCAGTGGGAGAAGAGGAAGTGGCCCAAACTAGCTTAGGTGGTGGACAAAGATTTGCCCCACGACCACAGGCTAGCTGGCCCTGGGCAGAAAAGTGGAACCCACACACCTCTCCAGGCAGTGGGCAGAAAAGTGGACTCCAAAGACCTCTCTTCAGAACACTCTTGAACCTGTTAGGAATCAGAAGAAGAACTGACCTGCTGTTTGAAAACCCTGAAAGTAAACTGGACTTGCTTGCCTTGAACCTGAGTGCCTAGAATTGACTCCAAGGGCCAATTTACTGACCTCGTATTTGAGCTTTAGGGACACAACAAACTTGTGGCCGCTCTCCCTACAACTGGACCTGCGATGGATTCTGCTGCTGGCCTCTGGTAGAGTGACTCACAACCCCCATGCCCTGGACCCTTGGCTGGTGTTAGATTTTACCCCTCCTGTCACCAACTGCCTTGAGCCCGACGCCCGAGGACCCAGAAGTGACTCAAAAGGTCAGTGTGCTGATCTCCTGTTTGAGCTATAGGAAAACAACAAACTCCCTACAACTGACCAGCTCCAACTGGACCGGCTATAGATTCTGCTGCTGGCCTCTGTTGGAGTGACTCGTAGCCCTCAAGTGGTGCCTACCAGGTCTTGGACTCTGGGCTTGTGTTAGATTTGACCCCTCCTGTCCCTAAACTGCAAGGAGGGGGGACATAGAAACGTTATCTAACTCTCTGCCTGGTTAACTGACGGAGACCAGGATTGTGATCAAATCTATAGCAATCGATGTTTAATCACTGGTCAGCCTCAATTTGCTGGTTTTTCCTACTGAAGGAGATCTGACTTCCAGAAAAGTTTTTTTAGTCCCAACATAGATTGTTTCATTGAGACTGATGCAGAGCAGCACACAGTCAATGTTGAGGCCTTCCCGACACTGTTTTTTGTGTGTGCTTTTTTAAAAAACAAAATCTTTTTGTTATGCTGTGTACCATAAACAAAGTACATACAACAAAACTTTCAGATACTGGAATGACACACGCATTGTACAACAGAGAACTGCCCTTAAATAAAATGAGCTTACATTTCAACATCTCTGTATTCCCTCCATAGGCCTTAGATCTTGTCAAATTTTCAAGGGCAGCCTCTGATCTTATATACTGTACGCTCAGCATGCATGCACCAATCCATCACAGTTTGCCATTGGGGGACCCTGCGCACCTACACGATCCCCCATTTTTGGGCTATGTCTCTTCTTACCACAATAGGAGTTACTTTGCAAAATAGTTGGTAATATTTCGGTACGGTCTGGTCTCCCTAAATGCCCAGGATGCACAGCTTGCAGGTTAAATCTACTGGTTGCTCCATAACTTACCAAAGGATTCTTCCTAGCTTCGACCAGAATGTATTTATCAATGGACAGTTCCAGAGGATGTGTATCAGCTTCTCCTTGTAGCTGCACTCTCGTAGACATTTGTCATTTTCCTCCCTGCCCATGCAGACCAACCTTGTTCTGGTGTATTAGGCTCTGTGTAGGATTTTCAGTTGCACTAGGTGGAAGCCCACTTTGATAGTGACCTCCCTTGGGTAACGACATGCCTCCCCCTGTCTTTGTCCATATGGGCACCATAATCCTCCTCCCACCAGCTTCATAGTGCGTTGAGGGTGGGATCCCAACCCTTTCCTTTGGGTACTTGAGGCCTTACCTGTGGGAGGGTCCCTATATTCGTCGTGGTAGAAGATTCAGATCAAGATATAGCTTAATCTTTGACCATCTGGGCACTCTGTACTTCGCTGGACTCTGCTCTGGGCACCGAGACTGCAACTAGGAAGACTCCTGCTGCTCCTGGTCTCGGCGTCCTGCTCGTCTGCTGCAACATCCATGCCTGTGCTCCATGCAGGGTCCTTCCAAGGCCTGTGGACATCCAAGACACTGGAAGGAATCTTCCTTGACATGAAGGAGTCACTTCCCTGCATCTGCAGGCACAGTATCCAAGCTAACCGGTCTGCTGCTCCTAGGCTCCACGGACTCCGAAAGGCTCAGCAACACATGTGGTGGTTTTTTAACTACCTCGAGGCCTGCACTGTCTTCTCACAGAGTTTGAGGCCAGTAGCCGTCATTGGAACTGCAGTAATTGAATCCCTTTGCACCGACTTGTTGTTGCAAAGGCTTGTTGACTCTCTTCCTCAGAGATCTTTGGGCTCCAAAAATCCCCAACCTCAAGCATTTCCTGTGACCCAGATCTTCATCCTCACCGCATCTCTTGGACTGTGGCCTGCATCTTTGGTGAGCTGCTCGAGGTCCTCTTGCGACTCTAGTGCCTCCGGCCTGTGGGTCCTCTTGAGGGTCTTCTTTGATTCCAGTGGGCTCGCCTGATTGCTCGGGCCCTACTCTGACTCCCCTACTTGTGGTGAGTCACTTGGACCTTGCTGGTCCTGACACTGCACCTTTTTCGCTTGCCATGTTCTTTGCAGTTGCCAAGGATTGTTGGTGCTCCCGATGGACACCTAATCTTCAACATCCAACGTGGGACAGCACGTGAATGGCTCCTGGTCTTCCACATCGTTGCTTCGTCCACACAGCTGCAGCTCCAAGGTCACCGTCCACTCTCCTGCAACACCTGACATCGGTTGGCATTTGTTTTCTTTGCCACCTGGTCACTCCTGAGTGGCATAGACTCTGTCTTCTCTTCTTGTAGGTACTTCTCAACTTGAATCCACCTTTGGGTTCCACCGGACACTTTCACCTTCTGCACCAGTGGCATCTTCCTGAAGTCCTCCATTGAGTTTGACGGCGGTTTCCGACGCCACATCGCACCTATGCACCAGTCTTCCCTGGTGTAGGCACCCTGGTTCCTAGGGTTTCCACGGGTGTGGTGGCTCTCCAACCTTCTAACTTCCACTGGGTTTCGTCAGGGTCCACGGGGAAGGTTCCTTCTTCTTTAAAATTACAACCTCAACTTACCCATTGACTTCAATTGAGCCAGTGGTTTTGTTCTCACTCTGCACACGGCCTCCGCGGGGTTCCTGGGTACTTATCTTGGATAGTTTCTTGGGTCCCCAGCCTCTCCACTTCTTCTAGGTGCAGTCTTGACTTGATTCGCATCCCAACTATTTTAGTATATGGTTTGGTCTCCCCCTGGCGACCCCTGTGTATTTGTGCTGCTTACCTGTTTTTATTGCAAAGTATTGTGTGCATTCTGTTCTATCTCTGAGTAGTAGATATTGTTATGTGTTAGCGAGTATCTTATAATACATACATATTTTTATAAATATAATGTGTGGTTCTTTTTCACTTAATCTATACCAATAAGATTACGATCTGGTAAAACAAGCTGCTTTACACTCCTTCTGGACTAAGCTGGAAGGCTGCTCTTCACAGCTACCACTTAGAGAGCTTTCTAAGGTTGTCTAAGACCACTTAAATCACCATAAGGGTGGTCTGGATTTGTGCAGGGTGCTACACTTACATAGGTGAGCACCATATACTAAGCCAGCCTCCTACACATACAACAAAAGGAATGTTGCCAGACGTCATCTTGCTGGTTCATAGATTTCTTTTTTGCCAGAAATTATTGTGATTGCTGTACAAACCCTGACATGAATCAACCTGTTCTTGATCCTCTGTATCTCTGTGTAAGCCAGCCACCTAGAGTTGGGGCTCCATGGTCTGCAGTCATTGCTGGCTTTTCATGTGTGTCTCATACTGAATCTAATAATCTTGTACTTGCATCTCCTTCCCTGTTTCCTTAATAGAACCCTGGCAGTTCTAAGGTGCATCCCCTTTCAGAGATTTACCTGCAGGGGAAAGGAAAGGATGGTGTGTGAGACTGAGGACAGCAACAATGGTAAACAGAGCAGCTATAGCTCTGGGGGTGTGCATTCATTTACATCTTAGTAATTACTTGCAGGATAAAGGCTCTGTGTAGGTGCAGTTCATTTTGTGAACAAACAGTGGTTTTCGTAAGTCCCTAGTGTAGATAGTAACTAAAAGATATTTTAATCGATAAATTTCAAATCATTTATTATGCTTTTTGAAATATTATGGTAAATAGAGTGTGACAGTGTTTGGTGTGCAATTTCATATTCTACAGTGTCTAATCATTGGAATGTTTTTTTTAAATATTTAGTGCGTTCTCTTTGGACTTATCGATTGAGATGCCATTCAAAATTGAGAGTTTTTATTGTACATCACATCAAATTAAAACGAAGGTATGGCAATTTACATGTGTTACATGATACTTTTCATTATGGCAAAAATAGACAAATATGTTTATGCTTAAATAAGTGTTAATGCAATGATTTTTTTGCTGTATTAACTGTGCTTTGTTATTCTTCAAAAAAACAAACAACGATGTTGTAACAAACATATACATGCTTCAATCAGTCGTTAATGGCAAGAGGTTGATTTTGAAAACATGCAAAAATCCTAAACATTTTACCATCTTTTTTTATTGATTTGTTTTCCAAACAGTAAACATGACGTAGGAAATGGAAGTAGGGGGGCATACATACATACATAGGGTAAAAATCTGCAATGCAATGACAATTAGACATATACATTGACGCAGAAAAAGCAGCCTCAGCAAGGCACATCATACAACTCAGTGATGGAAGTTCTGCATAGAGGGATCTCTCCAGCCTTTGTTTAGTTCCAGGAGGAGGGCATTCGTGTGCTGGGGCGTCTCCCGGGGCCAGCGGGCCTCTCCCGCATCTGAACCCGTAGCCACTTCCAGCATCTGCAAGTGAAGAGTAAGGGGCGCCCAGATGTCTTTCAGTCTGGAGTGTACCGGCATAGGGTCCCAGCAATTGGACAGTTGTTCTTGGCAATGTGCAGCGTCTCACAGCCAGTCAGCAGTCCTATGCGTAGGACGCCTCCCCCAGTGGATGGCTACCTGTCTTTAAACATTTTGACATCCTAAAAGGCACGTCAATGGATTGCATTATATAGAAATGTTAATTTGTTGACGACTGTTAACGTTGTAATTTGCTATATCTTTAATGGGAACATTTAAAGTGTTATATGTTTATTGCCATATAAGATATGCTAGCATACAACAAGTTGAATTCTTTGAGTCGCCATACTGTTGCAACTATCATTCTCATGCTCATTATGAGACAAATATATTTTACTATAATTTCTGTAGGTCATTCTTTGTGTCCATGTGTGTGTGTTGATGTATATGTGTTACAAGGTCAGAAAAAGCGATAGTATTTATGTTTTGCTATTAAGAATCTGCTTGTAACCTTCCAAAAACATGTACATTCACATAAGACGTTTTGCACGGGTTGGAGAGCTTTGGTGGTAGGGTTGCTAAAGGTATATTTTCCATTCTTTTTTCCATAGGAAATTTTTCTGTGTGCAGCAGCAACAAATGTTAGACAGATTTATATCAAAATGAAAGGGTAAAAATGGAAGCAGTGGGTATAATAGTATCCTTGGTTTTGTCCCAATCTGTCCCATCCAAATATGATAATTGGGCAGACTAACCGAAATTTAGCCTTGAGTTTGAAATCTGAAGGGCTGATAACTTTTTTCTATATTTATTTATTTATTTATTTTTCACATTTATAGAGCGCACTGTTACCCTGAGGTGTCCTGGCGCTGATTGCCAAGGTGTGAGGGCAGAAAGATTACTGTATGAAGAGCCACGTCTTGAGTGCTCTCCTGAAAGACAGGAGGTCGGGGAGTTGTCTGATGTTGAGTGGCAGTGCGTTCCATGCCTTTGCTGCGCCCAGAGAGAAACTCCTACCTCCCCACCGAGCCTTCCTAACTCTGGGGACAACTACCAGGCTCTGTTCAGCAGACCTCAGCAATCTAGTCGGTCTATGCCATTGGAAAAGTTGGGTCATGCAATGGGGCCCTAAGCCATGCAAAGCTTTAAATGTTACGCATAACGATTTAAAAGTAATTCTTTTGCGAACAGGTAGCCAGTGCAGCTTCGCCAAATCTCGCGATACCGAGGCAAATTTGGGTGTGTCTGTAATCAGACGAGCTGCTGCATTTTGCAGAATTTGGAGCCTGTTGAGGAGCCCCTTTTGGGCATTCAGCAGAAGGCTGTTGCAATAGTCCAGACGGGGCATCACTAGTCCTGTCACCACTGTCTTCTTGTGCTCGTTGGCCAGAAACGGCAACACTTTCCGGATGGTTTTTAGGACGAAATGGGTAGCTGAGGTGAGTGCATTGACATGAGGCCTAAAGGACAGTGAATCGTCCATTAGTACGCCCAGGTTTCTAACCTTCGAGACCGGAATTGGGGGGGAGCCCATTTCCTCCGGCCACCAGCGTGGAGACCAGAAGTTGTCTCTGGATCCAAAGAGTAGCACCTCTGTTTTAGCTGTATTTAATTTAAGACAGTTTTCCGCCATCCAGTTACTGACTTCCCGCATGCAGCCTCTGAACCTTTCTGCCATGCTGTCTCTTTCCCCCGGTAGCAGTGATACCACTATCTGAGTGTCATCTGCGTACGATGTTAAGTTGAAACCAAAGGATCTAATAATAGGTGCCAGGGTAGAGACATATACGTTGAAAAGAGTAGGGCTCAGGGAAGACCCCTGAGGAACTCCACAGGGGAGCACGAATGGGTCTGATTCAAAATCACCTAGTGCCACCTTCTGCGTCCTGCCGGAAAGGAAGGTGTGAAGGATTTTAAGCGCCTTTCCTTGAATCCCGCAGGCCCTTAGCCGGTCCACAAGTATCTTGTGGTGGACCGTATCAAAGGCCGCTGACAAATCCAGCAGGATCAAGGCGGCTCTGCCCCCTGTATCCAACACAGTTCTTACCTCTTCTGTTGATCTAATCAAAGCCGATTCCGTGCTGTGCCCTGCTCTGAATCCATGTTGAGATGTATCCAGGCTATGGCCTGCGCCCAAGAAGACACTCAGCTGTGTGTTCAGGATGCCTTCGAAAACTTTTGCCGGCAGGGGTAGCCTGGCGATTGGCCGAAAATTGCACAGGTCCGTTACATCTAAATTTGGTTTCTTCAATAGTGGTAGAATGGAGGTTTGTTTCCAGCGCAGAGGAAACTCTCCGCAGTCCAGCATGGCGTTGAACAGCGGGGTGAGTCCTGCGGCCATGGCCGGTGCGGCTAGTTTGGCTACGCTAGCCGGACAAGGGTCATTAGGGGAGCCAGATTTTATCCGTCGTAATATGATCTCGACCTCCTCCTCTCTAATGGGAGGGAAATTAAGTAGCTTCGCAAGGTTCCTGTCTGCCTCCAGATTAGATTCAGGAGCGGCAGCCTTGACTTGGGGGTCAAGTGCAAGAAAGATGTTTTCTACCTTTTCCTGGAAGAATTTCGCCAGATCTTCGCATAGTTTGCGACTTGGTGGTATCTCTGCAGGTTTAGGGGCAGCCAGGGATGATACTGTGCGAAATAATTCCTTGGAGGAATTACTGGCATCCTTGATGCGTTGCGTATAATGCTCCTGTTTGGCCTCTTGAATCGCGAGTTTATACCTTTTCAACTCTGCGTTGAGACGTTTTCTGTCCTCCTCTTTGTAGTTTTTTCGCCAGAGTCTTTCCAGCTTTTTGCAGAGCACTTTATGGTCCCTGATTTGTTCTGAGAACCAGGGAGCGGAGGGGCTAGAGTGTGTGGAATGATATGTTTTGGGGGGGCTAGGTTGAAGCAAGCAGTTTCTAGCCAGTTCGTATACAAAGTGGCTGCGTCTTCCACATTAACTGGGCAAGGTTCCATGGAGGATCTAAGCAGGTTCTCTAGAGCCTCTCTTTCGATATTTTTCCACTTCCTGATCGTTCTGGGAGGATTCTTGACCTTATTTAGTCTAGAAGGCGGATCCAGCCTAATATCAAATAAAACTGCCGCGTGGTCGGACCAGGAGACCGGCCGAACTGCGGTAACTTCTAAATTAGGGAGGCTGGAAAAAATCCCATCAAGCGTGTGTCCTGCTTTGTGGGTCGGGCCGTTGACCCTTTGGTTTAGCTCGACCCCGTGCATCAACTCTGTGAGATCCCGAGTGTCTGGGTCAGAGTCGTTCTCTAGATGAAAGTTAAAATCTCCCAGCAATGTAAACGTCTTTGCGCAAAGCGCTTCCTCTAGTAGGCAGCTGAGTTCTGGGAGAAAGGGTGCTTTGGGCACAGGGGGCCTATAGATAAGGGCGCCCTTAAGGGTTTGATGATTAGATAGGGTGAAGTTGTAGATGAGCGCTTCGAAAAGGTCGGTGGTCCCCGACTGAAAGGAACCTCTAATCGAGTTGTGGTAGAAAATGGCCAGACCTCCTCCCCTCTTATTAACTCTGTTCTGGACTGAACACTCGTACTCAGGAGGGGTGGCTTTGACGATATCAGGACCTGAGGCAGCATCTGTCCAGGATTCTGTTACGAATGTTATCAAAGCTTTGGTTTCTAAAATTAGGTCCGCTAACTCTAAACTATGTCTTACCAGAGATCTGGCATTAAGTAACAGGCATTTAGCTACTGTAGATTCCTTCCTCTCCTTAGACTTAAGTGGAGTCATAGGGGGATTGCTAGTTTGCCAGTATAGCTTGGGGGGGACCTGGTTGCAACTCGTACAGGGCAAGGAGGAGGGCAGCACATCCTCCTGCATATCCCAGATGATGCAGCCCGGGCTCTTGGATTTGTACCTGAGGGCCAGGAGTGTATCACGACTGTAAGGGAGATGAGTCCGGTTTCTCCTTGATCCCGGACCAGGGGTCCTGGCTCTAGGCGCGGAACTGGCGCGGACGGGCGCAGACGGGCTTGCCTTTGGCGCGCCTTTGGCGCGCCGCCGGCGCGCCCGCTGCGCTCGTCTGCTGCGCTTCCTGGGGAAGGAGGGCATATTAAGCTGATCGGCTCGTGAGGGGCGGAGCACTGGTCTGTTCGCCCAGCTCGTCACTAAAGGGGCGGGACAACGGTCAGCTAATCACGGGTTCAAACCCGGGGTATGTGCAAATCAGTACAAGTATGTGCAAATCAGTGCAAGTATTAAAAAGAGTTAAAATAACAGGTTGAATAATTTTAAATCAACTGCGGTTTCGCTGGAGTAAATAAAACAGCATACCAAACAGTAGATGAAGCAGCATACACACAGTAGGCTCACGGAGCTTCAAGTCCCGGCTTCCGCCTCAGGACCTCACACAGACACACACTAGCAATCAGTGGTGATGTGTTTGGGCGGGAAATTTTAAGCTGATCGGCTCGTGAGGGGCGGAGCACTGGTCTGTTCGCCCAGCTCGTCACTAAAGGGGCGGGACAACGGTCAGCTAATCACGGGTTCAAACCCGGGGTATGTGCAAATCAGTACAAGTATGTGCAAATCAGTGCAAGTATTAAAAAGAGTTAAAATAACAGGTTGAATAATTTTAAATCAACTGCGGTTTCGCTGGAGTAAATAAAACAGCATACCAAACAGTAGATGAAGCAGCATACACACAGTAGGCTCACGGAGCTTCAAGTCCCGGCTTCCGCCTCAGGACCTCACACAGACACACACTAGCAATCAGTGGTGATGTGTTTGGGCGGGAAGTTTTAAGCTGATCGGCTCGTGAGGGGCGGAGCACTGGTCTGTTCGCCCAGCTCGTCACTAAAGGGGCGGGACAACGGTCAGCTAATCACGGGTTCAAACCCGGGGTATGTGCAAATCAGTACAAGTATGTGCAAATCAGTGCAAGTATTAAAAAGAGTTAAAATAACAGGTTGAATAATTTTAAATCAACTGCGGTTTCGCTGGAGTAAATAAAACAGCATACCAAACAGTAGATGAAGCAGCATACACACAGTAGGCTCACGGAGCTTCAAGTCCCGGCTTCCGCCTCAGGACCTCACACAGACACACTATAGCAGTCATTATTTAATTCAACCAATTCCCAAACGAATATGCATTTATGTTAGAACTGGGGGTCTCTAGTTGGCAAAGGTAGGTACCTTTGACCAAATAGGGACCCTTTCTTCTAAGTCAGGGAAAGGGGATTACACTACTGGATAACCCTTGCTCACCCGTTTGGTAGCTTGGCACGAGCAGACAGGCTTATCTCAGAGGCAGTGTGAACACATACAGTAATACAGTGAAAACACTACAGATGGACACCACACAGGTTTTATAAAAATAAGTATTCTTTATATAGACTTAACACAAGACCACAAACTACAAAAACCCACAATACTGTATTCAAAATTGACTTAAAGATGGCAGAAATAGCTTAGTTCAAGTTGTTGGTAAATGCGACATAGTTCTCACAAAAGTACCTGGATGCGTAACGCAAAATAAACAAAAGGCTCACAGCGTTGGAGATGCGTCGGTTCCTTGCTTCGGGGGAGACGATGCATTGCACCTCAGTGCCTGCACAGTGTAGTGGATGCGTCTTGATCCTTACTGGAGAGGAGGTGAGGCGTAGATTCTCGTGCTGCAGCCCGGTTGTGATGCGGCAAGATGGCGCCTCGATGCAATGCGACAATCCGATGCGATAAGATGGCGCCCTTGATGTGACGACAGTGAGACGATGCGACACGCCCTGGCAGCCTTGCGGCGACTCTGTACTTTGGAGCCACGACAGGCCCTGCGACACACTTCTCCGATGATGCGACGGCGATCCTTCACCCTCACGGTTGCGACACGCTTTTCCGGTGATGCAACAGCAGACAGCTGCGACGAAAGCACGCTTCTGGGAGATGCCGCGGCGGCACGATTCTCCGGCGATGCGATGGCTACAGCTGCTGCGGCGACACGCTTCTTCTCGGTGCGTCGCGCTTCCAGCTCCCAGCGACATGCACGCTTCTGGAGATAGAATTCTCAGCAAGGAAATCCAGAGGTGAGCTGGTGGTGAAGTCTGTTGTCCCTGAGAGTTCAGCAGGAGGCAAGCACAAGTTCAAACCCTTGGAGAAATATTCTGCAAGATGATGAAAGTTCTGTAAAAGTTCCTTCTCCTCTCCTTGGCAATGAAGACACCACTGCAGGCCAACCCAACAACACAGCACACTGGCAGGGGGGCAGTCCAACTCCTACAGCTTCCTTTGGTTCTTCTCCTTGGCAGAGGTTTCCTCTTGTTGTTCCAGAAGTGATTTAAAATCTTGGGGTTTGGGTCCCCATATTTATACTACTTTTCTCTTTGTTCTCTGAAGGCAGAGAGGCCTTTGCCTAGTCCAAACCAGTTCTGGTGAGTCCTGGAGCACTTGGTTTACCTGACTCCTTCTTTCCTTTTAGAGTGCAGGGCAGAGACATCAGACACACCACAGGAGGTGGAGCCAGCATTGTGGAGGGAAGGCACAGCCCTATTCACCCAGGTGCAACTCCTCCCACCCATCTACATGCAGATCTTCCTATTCAGCCCTGTGCTGACTCACCCTCTCCCCTGGAATCCCCAGCCCCTGTCACTCACAGAACCAGACACACAATACACAACCTAGCAGAGGCAGGCTTGGACAGTTAAGCAAGAAAATACCTACTCTCTAAAAGTGGTATTTTCAAACACAGAATGTTAAAACCAACTCTACTAAAAGATGTATTTTATGATTCTAAGTTCAAGCATACTAAATTCGAATTTCTACCATGTTCCCTGAGTCAGTTAGGATTATAAGATGTAATAATCAAACTGCCCATTCTATGGGGAACAGGTAGCCTTGCAATAGTGAAAAACAAAAATGGCTGTAATTCACTACTAGGAAATGCCACACACACCAGGGCATGTCCTACCTTATACTTACAATGCACCCTGCCCTTGGGCCTACCATAGGGGTGTCTGATATGAAGTTAAGGGAAGGTTTAGGGACTGGCAAGTAGGTGCATTTGGTCAGTCAGCATGGCAGTACCAGACTGCACATAGGCTCTGCAATGGCAGGCCTGAGACACACTTTACAAGCTGCTTCTGTGGGTGGCACAACGAGTGCTGCAAGCCCACCAGCAGCATTTGATTTACAAGCCCTGGGCACACATGGTGCACTGCACTGAGGTCTGACAAGTAAATCAAATAACCCAATCATGGAGTCACTAATCAGTAGATCAATTTAACATAGGGAGCACTTGCACTGTGCACTGAATAGCAGTGGCACAATGCCTAAAGTATCTAAACCAGCAATACATATTAAAAACAGAGGCAATCAGAAAAAATGGAAGGGAGACTCACGCCAATGGTACCAGGTCTAACAGTTTACAAACGGGTTAGTTAGTAATGGCGTTCCATGATTAAGGAACTATTGCATTTGTTAGGTCAGAGGTAAAGCCCGCATCTTACTTCAGCATGACCGAGAAGACCTGTTCAGATGGGTACGGTTTGAAAGAATTCCACAGGTATGGACAATGCTGAAAGGCTTTTTAAACTAGAATTGTTCAGAGATGAGCTGAGTCAGAAATAAGTTTGATATCCGTAGGAAAGTAGGATCTGCTTTCATGGTTACTCCTACTTTTTGCTTGGTGTCAGTATGTTTTGGACCTAGTCTGACTGGGATCCTGCTAATCGGGACACTAGTCATTGTGCTTTCTCTCTAAATTGACCATGGTAAGTACTTTTGTACATCCACAATTGGCTACTGGTGTACCCCTGTAAGTCCTGAGTATCCTGTACTAAGGTACTCGGCATAGGTACACCAGGGGTCTTCCATGGGCTGTAGCATGTATTGTGCCATCCACAGGAGTCCACTCAAATTGTGACTACAGGCATCGGGGGCGGAGCTAGCCTTAGAACGCGATGGCTGCTTGTTAAGCGAGCTCCTCGCGTAAGCCCAAATATCCTTCAAACCAATCCTTCCTACGCTATCGGTATGAGACTGCACCCTCTGTGACGGAGAGCTGAGGAGACGGAGACCACGGAAGAGAGACGTCCGGCACCGACAGAGGCGATGGTGGCCTGAAGTGAAGGCCTAATAGCTGCGGCCCTCCGATGAGAAAACGAAAGCGGAGCCGCGAGACGAGGTGAAAGGACACGCCGTGACGTACGGCGTGCAGCGTGGCTCTGAGGGACAGTGAACCCCGCTGGGGCCGCGATCCCCGGGCTGAGACCGCCATACACACGGGCGCAATTTGCACGGAACAACCGGCGTGGTACGCGGCGCTCAGGGAGAGCGGCGGAAGATTTACTGCGGCCCCGCTGCGCGCTGGAGACTTGATAGAGGCGCGGTAAGCGGACATTCTTTAAATTGAAGATCGGGGCCATAATCTAACCTGCCGCTGCTCAGCACCGACGGCTGCAGGACACCGGGGAGTGAAAAAGCGGCTGCCAGGGTGGGAGCTGAGGTGAGAGAGACACAGGGAAGAGGTACCTCGCTAGAAGGCCACACCGAGTCCCTGAAAAGAAGGGCACAGGTCCGATTCGACTGCAAGCTGGGATTCCCTGCTGTGGCGGCCTCGGGGACAGGTAAATGGGGACACTGACTGCCTGGAAGTGCCTGCAGATCATTATGTGTATAAATACCCATTGGGCGTGATCTACGGCGGAGGCACGGAGCAACACAGTGCCTGAGGTCGGCTGAACTCGGAGGAGGGAGCCCTGGACCGTTTCCTCTCCCCTCAGCTGGGCTACTACCCATGTGGCAGCATTCCTCTCTCTAACAAGAGTCAACTAGCTGATTGGACACAAGGATGGCACAAGTAAGAGGCTGAGTACGTGCAAATGTAACTGGGGGCAGAATAACGTTAATGTGGGCCGGACGGAGGCACTGTAGTGGACGGATGCATGGGGGACACTTACTTACACCATAGACACTCACACCAGGCTGATGGCGGAATACCGGCAGATGGCTGACGCTCTGCAGCAGCACAGACCACTGACGCTTTTAACATGGAATGTTAGAGGACTGCATAACCCACGGACAATTCGTGAGGTACTAGCATACCTGGAGAGGCGTAAAATAGATGTTGCCTGTTTACAGGAGACACACCTGACAGAGATAAGAGAGACACGAATAGGGGCCAGATGGGCTACATACAGGTTGGCGTCGTCCTACTCCTCATACGCGAGGGGGGTACTTATATGGATCAAACGTAACACACCCTTCACGCTCATCAAATCTATAAAAGACGACCAAGGGCGATATGTTGTAGTACAAGGCTGCTTTAGGGGCACGATGTTAACAATTGTAAATTTATATGGCCCGAATACTGATGACCCTGCTTTTTACGCACACATCTGGACGAAATTACGCACCCTCCAACCCGGAGCTATACTATGGGGTGGGGACTTTAATACATGCCTAGACCCCACACTGGACAGGTCAACTGGGATAGATAGATATGGTAAACAATCGGCCAAAGTCCTAAGAGACCGGATGGGTGATTGGGACATGGTGGACATATGGAGAGTCAGGAATCCAGACCGTAAAGAAGGGACGTGCTTCTCCTCAACATATCTCACATGGTCCAGGCTTGATTACTGGCTGATATCCCGAGATGCATGTACGTGTACAACGGCAATTACACACGCACCTAAAACGCTTTCGGACCATGCCCCAGTCATCATTACACTGCAAATCCCGACACAAACTCCAAGACAATTCACGTGGAGGTTGAGACCAACGGCTTTACAAGACCAGGTATTCAGGAAAGAGCTACGTCACGCAATAATAGATTTTTTCGAAAATAACGCAGGCTCAGTACAGAGCACTAGAACACTGTGGGAAGCCTTTAAAGTTACCATACGGGGTCACTGCATTGGGAAACACGCAGGAATAATTGAAGGATATACATGGACAATTAGATAGGACGGAAGCTGAAATTGTCAGACTAGAACGAGAATTTGAAAACACACAAGATACAACATTATTGGCCCATATTAGAACACAGATTGACATATATAATGCACTTGCAGAGGACGAGATTAAATACATTTCATGCAAGTACATCGCCAGAAACTACGGGGAAGGGGGGAGACCTGGCAGAGCGCTGTCATTCAAAATCAGACCCGCCCACAACGCCGCGTACATTACACAGATTCAGGGCGCACAGCATCAAACAGTCTACGACACCGCAACCATATTAGATTGCTTCACTACGTTTTATACCAATCTCTATACTGCCCAGAGCAAGTCTTCCACGGCAGAAATTCGGGATTATCTTGATGATGTGGCGCTGGCTTGGCTATCAGACGCCCACCGAGAATACCTTTGCCATCATATCACCCGTGACAAAATATTAGATGCCATCAATTCGCTGCCCAACAATAAAGCACTGGGATTGGATGGTCTTCCGGGTGAATTTTATAAAGAATATCGAGACCTCCTGATTCCACATTTTGCTGAAATGCTTGAAGAGGCTTATGAGGAGGGCACACTCCCGTCCTCCTTAAATGAGGCGCTCCTAATAGAACTCCCGAAGCCGGGCAAGGACCCCAATGAGTGCGAATCATATAGACCTTTATCCCTGATAAACATAGACGTTAAGATATTAGCAAAAATAATAGCGAACAGAATACAATCTGGTGCTGCCTGACCAGGCAGGCTTTATGCCAACACGATCAACCACCCACAACATTCGTACCATTTTCGCGCTATACCATCAATTAGACCCAAACACGCCCTGTTAGACGCCGCTAAGGCATTTGACTCAATAGAATGGGATTTTATGTTCACCACTCTCCGCACGATGGAATTTCCAGAACCATTCCTGAAATGGATATCGCTATTGTACGCAGTTCCTAAGGCTCGGGTAAGGATAAATGGCTCCACATCTAACCCCATATAGATAAAACGCGGCACCAGACAAGGCTGCCCACTATCGCCAATGCTCTTTGCACTAATCCTAGAACCACTGGCATGCAAGATTAGACAGAAACACTCCGAATCGGCCCTGCAGTTCGGTCTCCGCCCCATTGGCATTGCGCTGTATGCGGACGATATGGTCCTCTACACTACACACCCAGATAGACACCTAAACCTGCTCATTAGGGAATATGTTAGATCCGAGAGATATGCAGGCCTTCGCATTAACTGGGACAAATCAGTGGTGATACCCTTAATGGCGGAAACAGGGGAACCCCAACTGGAATATCCTCTAAAATGTCGGACAGACCCAGTTAAGTACTTAGGGGTCTGGATCCATCGGGACCCAGAACTGGTTATTAGAGAGAATTATGGGAAAACACTGGTGAGATTAGAAGACCAAGTAGATAAATGGATGAAAATGCCACTATCAATGGCGGACAGGATAGCCTTACAGAAAATGATTGTATTACCTTGGTTTCTGTATCTGTTCTGTAACGTACCAATCTGGTTGAATGCAGCCTTTTTTGGGAGATTGTGTTCCAGTATGCAAAGGCTGACATGGGCAGGCAAACAGGCCAGAACGAGCTGGAAGGTCTTGACCCAACCATATCATCTAGGAGGCTTTGAGGCACCGGATTTCCATCTATACTACCTATGTCAACAAACACAACATGCCCACTATTGGACAAGACCTCCTGCATATATACCACACATAGCGGTGGAAAAAGATGGTGTCGACCCTTTACCATTGTCTGCGCTTATAGCAGATCCGACAAGGCACACACCAAGGGACAAAATTCACACAGCTCTATGCACCTCCAGAGCGTGGTACGCGATGGCGCAGAGGGCGGGCAAGTTGCCAGTGTACGCAAGGGCTTTGCCCTTAGAACGACACCTTAGACTCAGTGACGCAGGAAAAAAAAATGAATACGCTATTGGCGGAGATGGGGCTGACCTCTATGGGACAGTTATACCCTCATAACACATTCATCAACTGGACAGATCCTTCATTGTGTGCCCATCAGATTCCCCTTAAACAATTTGCATACGTACGATTACGTACGGTGGTTAGATCTCTGTACACTACATTTCCAAACGAACCTACACAACTGAATACACTACAAATTCTGTAAACCGCTCCCAACCGGAAAAACCTGGTAACACGTTTATACAACGCAACCCAAGAGGAACAGGCTGAGAAATCTACTGCAGCGATGGGTAGATGGGAAAAGACACTAGGAGATACAATTGATGAACAGGATTGGCGTTATTGTTGAACACAACTTACACTCCTCACGTCAAACTGCAACTTGCGTATCATTCATTTTAAATTCATTCATCAACTATATTATACACCGGCTAAATTACACAGGTTGGGCCTACGGGAGACCAATAACTGCCTGAGGTGTGGTGCACCAGACGCGGACTTCTTACATACATCATGGTCATGTTCACAACTGCAGACCTATTGGGAGGAAGTCACTTACACACTATCCGCAATGCTGTCAGAACAGATCCCTTGGTATGCATATTGGGCGCTAGGAAACTTAAACATGCTAGACGCAGGAAATTTCTGGCGGTGGCACTGCTGCTTGCAAAAAGGAGGATTGCGATGAAGTGAGGAAGTAAAAGGCCCCCCAGATTTAAGGACTGGGTTACAGATATGACCTATTGCAAGACGACCCTAGAGGCCTATGCAGAGGATATTCCGCAGAGATCGCGGCCCAGAGACTTCTGGGAGCCATTGGTTCAATATTTGCAGGCAGCTCCGGAACCCGACGCATGACCGGAATCAAGGAGAGACTGACACTTGTGATGTTACGCTAGGGGTACCACACAGGGAACAGATACTACGGAATGAAGGGAATTGGTGGTTGCTGGGGAGGACAGGGTTATATGCAGGATGGTATAACATCTGCTGTTGAACATACAAAAAACGCAATAACTGATATGTAGGTGGTGTGGGCTGTGTCCCCGCGTGTTCTGTACTACTGAAAAGTGTAAATTGATAACATTGTATGATTTGTGCCTACTGTTTGGATACAAAAAAATAAAAAATGTGTTACTACAGGCCTGCCATTGCAGCCTGTGTGATTTTGTGCTTGCACCTCTCATTACAGATATAAGTATCCTTATATCTGAGGTCACTGGACTTAAAACCTATAAGTCACCCTTGTGCAGCCTCTTCAGTCCTGGGGGCAGGGTGCTTGGTTATAAGTGTGAAGGAGCCCCTGCATCAGCAGGACACCCCTACAAACCCCATAGTTGATTCTCCAGGCTTTGTAAGTGCGGTCAGCCATTTTAATAGATATAGTGGACATCAGTCATTGCGAGATGTCTAGCTATATAGTGGCTTTGGTGTCAAACATGTTGGAATCGTACCCCAACACCGATTCCAGTGTTGGAAGTATGATTCCATGTACTTGGGGGTCTCCCTTGGGGTACCCCCTGTACTCCCGGTAACAACCTTTCAGGGTCTGGCAGCAAGCTAGTGTTGCTGCCGACCAGAGACACAATTCTGCCCTCCTGCTGCTGAGCCAAGCTTGAGTAGGGAAAGATAGAGCAATAGGTCTCCTGTCACAGGGAGTTGTGACCACATCCCAGACAGAACTTAGTGTATTCGTGTGGGGTGGGGGTGCTTGCAAGTGCCAACAGACTGCTTTGAAGGACACATTTGGTGCCCTCCTCGCATACTCCAGTTTGAGCCAGTTCAGGGAGCCCTTGGCTCCCGCTCTGGCACGAAACTGGATAAAGGATATCGGAGTACCCTACCCTCTGTCCACCCCCTCCTGTGGGAGGGACCTCTGAGTTGTTTCAATCCTTTCCTTAAGGGCTTACCTGTGGGTGGTTCCTTAGATTCATTGTGGGACAAGATTCAAGCTTGAAACCACATCACTCTTTGACCGTCTGGACACTTGGACTTCGCTAGACTTTGCCTGGAACCGAAACTGCACTAAGGAAGACTCCTACTGCTTCTGGTCTTACAGTTCTGCAAGTGTTCTTCGTCGTCTGTGTCTGTACTTCTTCCAATTTCTTGACAGACCTGTGGGCATCAAGGACACCTGAAGTAACCTCCCTTTGAGTGAAGGAGTCACACTCCTACATCTGCAGGCACCACAACAAAGCTGACCGGTCTGCTGCTCCTGTCGTCCTACGGACTTCCTGAGGCTCAGCATCACAGGTGGTGGTTCTGCAACTCCCTTGAGGCCTGACCTGTCCTCTCTGCAATTTTGAAGCCAGTATTCCTTGCCGGAACTGCAGGGACCAAACCCCTGTGCTTCACGTCGACTTGCCATTGCCAAGGCTTGTTGGCTATGCACTCCAGAGATCTTTGGGCTACAAGAAACCCCAGCCTTCAGCATCTCTTTCCTCTAAGATCTGCATCCTCCGCACCATGGGCCTTTATTCTTGGTGAGCTGCTCGAGGACCTCTTGAGCATCCTGTGCCTTTGGCCTGTGGGTCCTCCTGAGGGTCTTCTACTGCTCCAGTGGGCTCCCCTGCTTGCTCTGGGCCTTTTATGACTCTCCATGCTGTTGGTGATTCCCTTGGACCTTGCTGGTCCCAACGTTGCGCCTTCGTTCTCCACGCCAGTTGCGGCTGTAAGATATGCAGTAATATGCTTGATTTTTGCTTCATTGAATTTACCTTCCTCTGGCCAGGTATGTGCACGTTTTGGGTGACTTTAAACCAGTTATATCGTTGTAATTTTCTCTGATCATGTGGTTAAGTCTTTTGCATATGCGATAAGGAAGTCTCCATGATCATTCATGTTTCTAATTCTTTTTTACAACCTAACATATCTGATAAAGACATCTAGCCACAGATTATTTACCTTTGAACTTCCAGGTGTTAGGCTGAATCCGGAAGATTACGCATTGCGGCGGTGGTGTATTTGTCGTCGTGACGTCCGCATCGTCAGTATAGCCGTCAATGTAACAGCCACTCCGGCGCGCTGATGTCAGTTCTTTTCTTTCCGCGCCTGCACGGTGGACCATGCAGGGTGGCGCATGTGAGCTCTGCAGTGGGACCTGAAGTTCCAATGGGCACAGCATTAAAGAAATCTCACCGACCTAGTTCAGATATCAGAGGGCACTGTGAAAGGTCTGCAGTGGTGGCTGACAAACCGCGATTGGTTCAGAGGCCGAGTCCTCTCCCTTCACCACCCAGATCTCACAGTAGTGACAGATGCGTCTCTTCTGGGATGGGGCAGCCATCTGGGGGAGGTGGAGATCAGAGGATTTTGGTCTCTGGTGGAAGCCAAGCTCCATATCAACCTATTGGAGCTTTGTGCGATCCGATTGGAACTCAAAGCCTTTTTACCATCCCTTCAAGGGGAGGCTAGTTCAGGTGTTCACAGACAGCATTACTGTCATTTGGTACTGCAACAAACCGGGCGGAATGGGGTCGTGGACTCTCTGTCAAGAGGCCCTGAGTCTCTGGAACAACAGGGTATTTCCCTGGTGGTTTAACATCTGCCTGGCTCTCTGAACGCCAGAGCAGACAATCTCAGCCAAAGGTGCTTTGCGGATCATGAGTGGCGTCTAAATCCGGAGGTAGTACAAGGTCTCTTTCAGCAGTGGGGAGATCCTTGGTTAGATCTGTCAGCAGTTTTGTGCATTAGAGTTTCCAAGGTGGCTCTCGCTTGGTGACGCTTTTCGTCACGAGTGGAGCTCAGGCCTCCTATATGCCTTTCCACTCATACCACTCCTGCCCAAGAACATCAGGAGCGAACGGGCACAAGTCATTCTTGTGGCTCCGAATTGGGCACGGAGAATTTGGTTTTCCGAGCTACTGACTATGAGCATCGATCCTCTGATCAGGCTGTCCCTTCGTGAGGATCTTGTTGCAGCAGCAGGGGAGGGTACTCCCCCCAAACCTGTCCACTTTCTGCCACCTTGTGTGGGTATTGAACGGCGACAATTGACAGCTTTTGACCTTCCACCCGAAGTCTGAAAATGTATTCTGGCAGCCAGGCGTCCCCCCACAAAATCAGTATACACCTGTCGATTGAACACATTTTGTAAATATTGAACAGAGCGGTCTATTGACCCCTTATCTGCCTCTCTGTCAGATATCCTCCTGTTTGTACTTTCTTTGGCCAGCAAGGTTCTGCTTTGGGCACTTTGAAGGGCTATCTTTTGGCCCTCTCTGCCTTTCTTCAGCTGCCAGATCAGCCTTCACTTTTTACGCCCCCTCTGGTGCAGACGTATTTGAAGGGGTTAGCCAACTTCTTTCCCCCTTCTCCTTGTCTTATGCCACAATGGGACCTTAATTTGGTCCTTACTTTCTTGATGTGCGCACCGTTTGAGCTGCTGCACAACTGCCCTCTACGGTTGCTCACAGTCAAAACAGATTTTTTGGTGACAATTACCTCTCCCGGGAGGGCGAGGTACCTTCAGCCACTGTCATCACAGCCTCCTTACCTGACACTCTTTCTGGACAAAGTGGTACTGAGAACTAGGGCGTCCTTTTTGCCCAAGGTTGTAACTCCCTTCCATCTGGGACAGTCCATTACTCTACCCACTTTATATGCACCTCTGCACCCTTCCAAGGAAGAGGAGCGTCTCCACCGTCTGGACCCCAAAAAAAGCGTTCTCGTTCTATCTTGATCGCACTATAGAGTTCCTGGTGGATGACCAACTCTTTATAGGGTATGTAGGAGCAAAGACTCAACGTGCTGTTCAAAAGAGGACCATCTCTCTCTGGGTTATCCTCTGTATTAAAATGTGTAATGCCTTGGCAAAGAAGCAGCCTCTTGAAGGCCTTAGGGCTCATTTCACCAATGCAAAGGCAGCCACTACAGCCCTCCAGCTTGGGGTTCCAAGTGCTGATATCTGTCAAGCGGCCACGTGGGCATCACTGCACACATTTGCCAGACACTATTGCCTGGATTCTCAGGTTCGCAGGGAGGGCCAGTTTTGTCGCTCTGTTCTGCAGGATTTTCTGGTCTAAAACTTTTCCGCAGTCCCACCTCCAGGGAAGGTATTGCGTGGGTATCTGTTCAAAGGTAAGGAATCTGCGGCTAGATGTCTTTGCAGATGGACAGTTTACTTACCTTAAGTAACGCCATATCTGGTAGAGACATGATCTAGCCGCAGTTTCTTTACCGACCTACCCATCCTCCCAGCACTGCGGAATGGTTTTTAGTGTCCGGGCTGTTCCCCTTCAGGGCTCTAGCTGATCTTTTTTAACATTCCATGGTCCGTCAATCCATGGCTCCGCGTTTCTGGCACGCAAAGTTGTGAAAAGTACTGACGTCAGTGCGCCCGAGTGGCGGTTATATTGACAACGCGAATGTCGCGACGACAATGGACACGACGCCCACGACATTGACCAAAGCCACCTACCGGCACGCCGGGGTACTGCTATGAAAAATCTTATAAGGCGTTATCAGGTAAGTAACTTGTCTTTTATCTATCTGGAAAAATATTATTGCTTTTTTCCTTTTAAATGACATACACAAGTAAAAAAGATAGAACAAACGGGGAAATTTAAAATCATGCAATGCACATTAAAACATCCGGTTTCGTATTCCCAATAACCAGTGCACATTAAAATATCAGTTTTTTCTTACCAGATATGCGGAACACGTTAAAAAATATCAATTTTGCGTTACCAAATATGCGGTGCACTTTAAAAAAATATGTAATTCGTCTCATTGCGTATTCGGTGCGCATTAAAATATCCATCTTTTTCTTACCAAGATGTGGTGTACGTTAAAAAATATCAGTTTTGTCTTTTCAATTATGCGGTGTACTTTAAAATATCTGCCTTTGTCTTACCAAGTACGTGGTGTACATTAAAATATATATTTTTTTCTTACCAAGTAGGTGGTGCACATTTAAAATATCCACCTTTGTCTTACCAAGTACTTGGTGCACTTTAAAATATCAGTTTTCTCTTACCAAGTATGCGGTGCACATTAAAAGATCTAATTATGTCTTAAGCATTTTATGCGATGCTCACAAAAAACATCAACTTTTCAGTCTTGCCGCTAATGTGGTGTACATCGCTAAATCTGATTTTGTCTTACTAATTTACGCGATGCACATTAAAATCTCCAACTATGTCCTAGCAATTAATGCGATGCATAAAAACATCAACTTTTCATTCTTGCTGCTTATGCGGTGCACATCGCTACATCCAATTTTATCACACCAATTTATGCGATTACATGGTATTACACAACAGCATCATACTGTAGCCGTGTTTTATTTGTACACACACGCACTCCTTACCAGCAAAAAATATGAAAACTTCTACTTGTTCTAGGCGATAATTAACATCTCTTTTCTACTTTTGGTAAATGCAACTGGAAAACCCTTGACCACCCGAGAGGAGATTCCTTTCAAACCACGCGTCTTTGAGACCAAGGATTAACTTTCTGGACATTAGGTCCAGGGCAATAATTTGAGTGTTCAGATCGTGTAGGAGGCTGGCTTAGTATATGGTACAATTTATGTGATTTTGGGGCTGACTGCCTTTCTCTCTCCTGACTTGCTGGCTCTGGTAGCCCTCTGTCTTGACTTTCAGACTTGGACCCTTGTGCTCCCCGCCATTTTATGACTTGCTTCTTCTACTACCTTTCTCCTGATCCGCCATTTTAGCGATCTCTGACCTTGTCCTCTGTCCCAGCGACCTTTCTATTGTCTCTCCTGTGCCTCTGACCTACTCCTCGCTGTCAAACTCGTTACTATCTGTTTCCCTCTCTTGTTTTGTTTCACTCTCACTTTCCTGTCCTTTTCTGCCTTCCTTTCCCTTTCTCTCTGCCCCCCGTCTTCCTTCCCCTGCCCCTTAGATTGTTTTTGTCTCCTACTATCTTCCGCTTTTACTGCTATCCCACTACTTTTCGTTACCTCACCCAGCGTCTTCGTTTTTGCCATCCTCGAGTTGCCATCCTCGAGTATTCTCATTTCCTTACCCCCTGTTTTTTTATGTGTAATTTTATGTAATTTATTGTACCGCTGTTGTTACTCTTGTAAAGCGCACTGATACCTTCGGGTCTAGTCAGCGCTATATAAAACTCAAGTAAAATAAATTTATGTAAGTGGAGCACCCTGCACTAATCCAGACAACCCTTATGGTGATTTTAGTGGTCTTAGACGACCTTAGAAAGCTCTCTAAATGATAGCTGTGGAGAGCAGCCTTCAGGCTTAGTCCAGAAGGAGTGTAAAGCAGCTTGTTTTACCAGTACTTAATCTTATAGTGCAGGTTAAGTGAAAAAGAACCACACAGTTTAGTTATAAAAATATGTATTTACTATAATCACTCTCTGACACATTGCAATATCTCCTACCCGGCGATATAATCACAATACACTCAATACTGCAACAATAGAACAGGTAAGTAGCACAAATACACAGTTGTCTCCAGGGGGAGACCAAACCATATACTAATAAAGCAGAATGCGAACCACGACCTAAGTCAAGACTAAACCCACAAGACGTAGAAGAGCTGATGACCCAAGGAACCACCCAAGGTAAGTACCCAGGAACCCCAAGGAGGCTGTGTGCAGAGTGGGAACACAGCTGCATGCTCAAAACAAGTCAAGAGTAGGTCACAGTTGCAGTTTTTACAAAGAACACTACTTCCCAGAGGACCCTGAAGAAACCCCGTAGGAGATGGAAGGTTGGAGAGTCACCTCACCCGTGGATATCCCGGAAACCAGGAAACCTACACCAAGGAAGCCGGGTGCATAGGTGCAAAGTGACATCAGAAACCGCCGTAATTATCCAGTATTAGGGTATCTTTCATAGATTCACATGCCTGAATATTTCCCCGTCGTCGGGATGGGAGTCCCCGGTACATAAATAAAGTAATGTCTCACTAGACATATAGAGTAATAGGCCAAGGCCTCATCTTAGTAACATATCCATGTCCTTTTGTAAAAAAGGACCAAACTTTGGAGAGGAGCCAATCCGCTATCACCACCCTCTAGAACTTCGATCGCGAACTTTGGAGACACCGGCGCTGAGGCTTTCCGTACACAGACGACTACGCTTGATCTCAAGCACATTTATTCCTTAATTAAGGACCCATCCACAGGAGGAGATTCACCCCTTGTTGATTTCTGACAGTCTGGATACATTTAAGACTACTTCATGAGAGGTTTTCCTTTTTCGCATTATCTACGCGACAGTACAGATCGGACTTACTGTCTGTCATCACAGACGTTCTAACTGACACTTATTCTGCCCTGAAGAAGCCCATGCTTGGGCGAAACGCGTTGGCTGTACTCAACCTCATCATCGTCATAATTAAAGCACATATCTAGAAAATACAAGCAACGACGTGGACTCACTCTTTATTCTATCATTGTTGTATATACTCTATGTTATGCGTCATAGTATATTGTCTCTCATACCCCTGTTCCATATTCTTTATTCCATGGTCATATAGCAGCTGGCCATCTGAGGTGGGCAATATCTTAATACGTCACTGTGACTTGTCTAGGCAGTGCAGTTGTCTATAACCCGGCTGCTATTTCTCTTATAATAGACCCTCTAGAACCTTCCTGGAAGGAGCTCTAGTCCCTCAGATTTTCTACCGCACGTCGTGCTAAGGGAGTCTCCTCTGAGGTCACTCAGCTTTCCTTATTTTTGGATTTCCAGTGCTTCTTGCTTCAAAATTTGATCTTCTGGGTGAAGTTCTCCAGTTCTTCATGGCAGATACTCCAAAGAAAGGCCTTTTTAGGTCTTCTGCTTCCTGTGGAAAAAAGAGACTTCATGTGGACGACCAACACAAGGACTGTCTCTACTGCCTTTATCCGGATCACTCCTCAAAGGACTGTAAGGTATGTTGTTCCTTTTCCTCCAAGACCCTCAAAGATCGTGAGGAACGCCTCTTCTGGCTGCAGAGGCTTAAAGACAAAGAACAAGTACTGTCTTGTGAGGAAAGTGAGGGCTCTTCCGTATCTTCTCAGTCCTCTCAGAAAAGACCAAGGGTGGCTTCTCCAGACCCTTCGTCGCAGCCACCTCCAAAGAAGGTGCATGAAAAGTCTACAGAGGTCCTCCTAAGGCTCTTTCAGCGAAGGTTTCTCCTCAGGAGGTTCTTCACACCTTCAAAAAGCCTTCTTCCACCCCGTCGACGACGGCCTCGTCAACTGTAGCCTCGACGATGAGGAAATCTCCATCTACGGCATTGTGTGTGACCTTGTCGACGGAGACTGTTTCAACTTCTGTCGCGTCTCCTTCATTATCCACATCGACGACGACGACTCCATCGTCGACGGCCGGTAGGTCTGTCTCGTCGACGCTTAAGATAAAGAAGACATCGTCGACGTCTAAGATAAAGAAGACATCGTCGACGTCCAAATTGCCGTCGACGCTGCGATCGCCGACGGCTGTGTCGACGAAGACTGTCCCGTCGACATCCACTTCATCGTCAACGAGGACTTCGTCGACACGGCTCCATCGATGAAAACTCCATCGACGACGAAGACACCGTCGACAACTGCTCTGACGACGGGAATGCCATCTACCATGGTGTGAAAAAGTGGCTCTGTATATACTGTTCCCTAATAGGTACAGGGTGTGCAGAGTCCACAGTCCCCCAGGGGCTGATAGAGGTTAAAGTTAGGTATGACCTTACTCTCTAAAGTGGTAGCTTGGTCGAGCAGTAAGGCAGTACCAGAGGACAGTGTAAAGCATTTGTTGTACACACTCAGTCAGCAAATGGTCTCACACACTCAATAACTGAACTCTAGGCCAATGGTTTATATATATAAAATATATGCTTGTTTTATTTTTAGAACCACAAAGGGAATAAAGATATACTTTCTCAGAATGAGAGGTTGAATATAAATACTTTTGCAATAAGCAATGGATTTTTGTAAATAGTCACAGTTGGTTGCAATAAACAATCCTATTTCCTAAACATAACAATGCATTGAGCTCAATGGTAAATTCAGGTTATTTGTAATAAATTACTTTTCAGATTACTTTTGGAATTCCAGGTCTGGTTCCTAGATCCAGCCCTGGGTCAATATTCAGAATCAAGTGGTGAAAGTCGACTTAATTACTGTACTGATTTTTAGATAATATTTAGCTATTTCAAAAGTTGACAGAAAACATTCAATGGATCTCTATGGCAAGAAATTCAAGTTGCAGGTAGAGTACTTTATCGTTACTTTTGTAATCCAGGTCTGGGTACCTAGACTCAGCACTGGGGTCTTTATCAGAAACAGGTAAGTAATTACGTTTGCAGAAATTGTACGATTTTAAAAGAATATTTCAAGATTGCAGAAATCAACACTTAGAAGAAATTTCACAGAAAAGCAGTCAATGGTTTCCTATGGAAGAAAAAGGAGTTAAAGGTAAGTGTAGTTGTGGGTACTTTTCAGAGTCAGTGCTGGGCACCAAGATCCAGCACTGGGAGCTCACCTCAGAGCAGGTGAGTAAATTCGTTTTTGGTACTCGGCTGATTTTTGGTGAATATTTTGAGTTTTGAAAAGTTCACACTTAGAAGAATTTCCAAGAAAAAGCCAGCCAACGTTACCCTATGAGGAAAATGAAGATCGCGGTTTAAGGGTAAGTTCTCGACTGGCAGAGTTGAAGTTCTGGGCATAGACTCAGGGGTCTCCCAGTGTCAGGTAGGTACAGTCAGTTCACCCTCAGCGGTTTCAGGACGGCCGGGTGCAGAGAGAGTTAGGCCCAATGTTAGCCTATGAGGAATAGGGGGGCCTGGTTTGGTGGCTGCTGACTAGCAGGCCACGCGGCTGTGGGAGCTGGGCTCCTGGTCACTCACTCAGGGCAAGTGGGGAAGTAGGCTAGTGTAGAGATTGCACTGCCAGGGCCACTCGGGCGGCTGGGTGCAGAGTGCTTTTGAGCCGTCGGGCGCTCAATGGAAATCAATGGGAATGTTCCGGTTAGGAAAAAGGCTGCAAGCTCGGGGACGAGGATGCTTCAGGTGCCGCCACCACTTCGAGAGGTAAGTTGGGTAGTTGTAGGTTAGGTGGGTACCCCGGGATTGGGCACAAGGGGCCGCAGGGCGCCGGGTGCAGGGGTGCCTTTTGATGTCGGGAATCTTACCCTCTTGTTGATCGCGGTTGGGGTGGCACTCTGTTCTGAGGCTGCAGGCTTCCTCCGGAATGTCGAGGGGGGTCCTTGGGTGCCGGACTCGGGGTCACAGTCGCCGTGGGGTCGTCCTCGGGGTCTTTGTCCACTCCGGCACTGGCCAGGCTTGGCTGGTGCAGAGTGTGCTGGGTTCGCGGTTCCGGGCTGCTGCCAGGGGTTAGAAATAGGTTTCTGAGTAGAGCCTCTACTCATGGGAGTCCCAGGGGCTTAGAGCCAAAAGGTAGCCAGGTCCTCCGGGGTTTGGTGAGGTTGCTGGCCACGAGAGATGCCGCGCTGGTGCAGGTCCGGGAGTCGACAGGCCGGTAGGGCTGGGGCCAAAGCAGTTGGTGTCTTCTTCCCTTTTTAGCAGCTGCAGGGCAGGTCTTTGTTCTTCTTGCTCTTCTTGTAGTTTTTCGAATCTGGAATCTGGGGAAGGAAGGTTCAGGGTGCCCCTAAATACTAGATTTAGGGGCGTTATAGGTAGGTGAAGGCCAGGGACCAATGGGTCCTTGTCCTGGGGTGGGTACACCCCCTATCCTGCCTCTCTCCTGTGGGAGGGGGGCAGTAGCCTAATCCTGATAGGGTAGGGCCTCCCATCTTCAAGATGGCGAGAGCCCGGAGATGTGTTTCACCTCGCCTCCCCCACCTGAGGGGTGGGGTGGGCAGGCTGGCACATCCCCTGTCCTTGTATGGGGTTTCCGGCCAAGCTTCCCGCCAGAGTGGGGGGTTGCAGTGGCCTGGGGAAACTCCAAATGGCGGCATGCCTTTGAAGCTTCCCTTTGCTCATCCTGGGGGAGGAGATTTCTCACCTCACCCAGGATGTGCATTGTTGCAGGCCCGGGAGAGCAGGGGCTCTACCACCCAGGGGTCCAGCAACGTGTCTGCTGTGTGGCAGCCTGGGCAGCCTCAGAGCAGACGTGGATTGTAGGTCAGCTGTAAGGGGGCATCTCTAAGATGCCCTCTGGGGTGCTTAGTACATTAAATCCCACACTGGCATCAGTGTGGGTTTAATGTGCTGAGAAGTTTGATACCAAACTTCCCAGTCTTCAGTGTTGCCATTATGGTGCTGTGGAGCTCGTGTTTGACGAGCTCTCAGCACCATGTACTCTTAAATGGCAGCACTGCACTTACAGTGTCCAGGAATGGACCCGGGTACTGTAGGGGCACAGGGCTCCTGCTCCTGTGCCCACACCATAGGCGTAAGGCACCCAGCTAGAGGGGTGACTGATCTACGCCTTGGCAGTGTAGGTGATGAGCATGGCACACAGAGATGTGTGACATGTCGACTCTTTGTTTTGTCCTGCACCCAGACACTCAGCCTGCAAAGGCACTGTGTGTGTGTAAGGGTACAGGGCCTCTAAGGGTGGCACAACGAGTGCTGCAGCCCCTAGAGGCCTTCCCTGGCCACAAGGCCCTGGGTACCTAGGGTACCATTTACCAGGGGCTGACATGTGGCTAGGGTTTGCCAATTTGGAGTTTGTGTGTTTTAAGGAAGGAACATAGGCCCTGGGCACCTGATTGGCAGGAGTCCAGGGTACACTTAATCAAAGTACATTCAGCAATTTAGCAAAAAGTGGGGGCATACCATGCAAGAAAGATGGCACTTTCTCACACAACCCCCCCCCCCCCCCAAACGAAAGGTGATGAGACTAACCGTGTCCTATGGAGTCTTCATTGTCTAAGTGGAAGAACCTGGAAAGTCCATCTGCATTGGCAGGGGCAGTCCCTGGTCTGTTTTCCACTTCAAAGTCCATTCCCTGTAGGGAGATGGACCACCTTAGTAGTTTGGGATTTTCCCCTTTCATCTGCATTAGCCATCTGAGAGGTCTGTGGTCAGTTTGAACTAGGAAGTGGGTGCCAAACAAGTATGGCCTCAGCTTCTTCAGGGACCAAACCACAGCAAAGGCCTCCCTCTCAATGGCACTCCAACGCTGCTCTCTGGGGAGTAGCCTCCTGCTTATAAAAGCAACAGGTTGGTCTTGGCTTTCATCATTGGTCTGGGATAGGACCGCTCCTATCCCTAGCTCAGAGGCATCAGTCTGCACTATGAACTGCTTGGCATAATCTGTAGCTTTTAGAATTGGTGCTGAGCACATTGCTTCTTTTAGGGTGTCAAAAGCCTTTTGACAACTAACTGTCCAGTTAACTTTCTTGGGCATTTTCTTGGAGGTGAGTTCTGTGAGGGGGGTCACAATGGACCCATACCCCTTCACAAACCTCCTGTAGTACCCAGTCAAGCCAAGGAATGCCCTGACTTGGGTCTGGGTTGTTGGAGCTATCCAGTCCATGATGGCCTGGATCTTGGGCTGTAAGGGCTGTACCTGGCCTCCACCTACAAGGTGGCCCAAGTACACCACAGTGCCCTGCCCTATCTGGCATTTGGATGCCTTGATAGTGAGACCTGCATTTTGCAGACCCTCTAAACCCTTCCCAAGGTGGATCAGGTGATCCTGCCAGGTGGAGCTAAAGACGGCAATATCATCAAGATAAGCTGCACTAAAGGACTCCAACCCAGCTAGGACATGGTTCACCAACCTCTGGAAGGTGGCAGGGGCATTCTTTAACCCAAAGGGCATCACAGTAAACTGATAATGCCCATCAGGGGTGGAGAATGCTGTCTTTTCTTTTGCTCCTGGGGCCATGCCAATCTGCCACTACCCTGCAGTTAAGTCAAAGGTACTGAGGAATTTGGCAGCCCCCAATTTATCTATCAGTTCGTCTGCTCTTGGGATAGGGTGAGTGTAGGAAGGTGGATATCTGACTATGGTTACCCCCAACTTTTTGCCTAGTGTCTAGCTGGTTTTTCGACTTAGTTGGCCTGAGATCCTGCCATTCAGGGTCTCAGGCTGTCTGCTCTCTCTGTAAAATGGACTCCATGTACCCTAGGTACATAACCAATTGGTAAGGATCACCTTATTGGACCCTGTACAGTGTACCCTAGGTACCCAGGGCATAGGTGTACCCTAGGCCTCCCAGGGGCTGCAGCATGTATTATGCCACCCCTGGTCTGGCCTTCCAATCAGACACAACTGGCTGATCACTCAGCTGGGGCAAGGTCGTGTAATCACCCCTTGCTTAGATATAGTATGCCTATATCTGCCCTTATATATAGACACATGTGTACCTATCAGTCACTCCTATGGCAGGCCTTAACAATCCTGGAGGCAGAGTGCTTGGTAACATGTGAGATGGTGCTCTAGCATGAGCTGAGCCTGTCTGCAGCTTTCGGAACCATGTCCTTATAGCTGTTCTATGATATAGCCTACCATATACTCTTAAAGTGCCTTATAATCTTAAACGGTTATGGTAACTATGGTTGGGCTGTATCAAAACATGTCGTGTAAGGTGTCTAACACTTTGGAATAATACCCCCATACCATTTCTGGTGATGAGGATATTATTCCTCCCTTCTAGAGGGAGAGACATGTTAAAATCCTACTTTGCTGTTTAACTCTAACCAAAGCCTCAGCATCACAAAATGGATGCTGCTGCCACAGACACGAGTCTGACCCCCTGCTGCTGGGAGTGATCCTGGCAAGGGAGGCTTGGACAATAGGTTTCCTGCTTGGGGAGGTGCTAGCACCTCCCCAGACAGACTTTAGTGTATTGGGGCAGGGTGGGCTGAAAGGAATGAGACATGCCTGGGGCACACAAGGTGTTCCTTGCATAGTCCAGTTCAAACCGGCGCTGGGGCACTCCAGCCCCAGCTCTGGCGCGAAACTGGACAAAGGGAAGTGGGTGTAACCACCCCCTCCCAGGTCCCACCCATAAGGCGTGACCTAGCAGGTATCCCAGCCCCCCAGATTAGTATAAGAGTGGGAGTTGGGCCTCAAGACTTCAGATTATCCTGAACCTGCAAAACTGAACAGAAACTCTGGACCTTCGACATTCGACGAAAGAAGAAGACTGAAGAATCTCCCTTGTAGCCAAGGAGTGGCTACCCTGTGCAAACAGGCACCATCGAGAGACTACCCTTTGCTTTGTGAAACGTTCGACGAGGAACCGACTGCAGAGCCCGACCAGAGCCTTGATTTCCAGACTTCTCCGACCCTCATCCACATCTGCAGCAGAGCTGAGATCCGTGGAGGCGACGAGCGACGTGGGACCGGCTACTTGGGAAAAGTGGCTAGTAACTTACAGCGCAGCTTCTGAGGTACCCTCGAAGTTGTGCACCGGGGATTGAGAAGCCCCAACCCCAAGCACCATCTGCACCGAAGATCAGCCCCCCACACTCCACGAGTCCTGCGTGGGGCCCTTCAGCATTTTCCTGCTTGCCGCGTCTGTCCGGTTGCTTGCCCGCTGGCTAGTGGCCTTTGTGACGACGCTCCCTGAAATCTTCTGCGCTGGTTTGGCTCCTCCAGACTGGCTCCCGCTTCTCTGCAAAGAAGAAGCACCCCAGACCTTCCTGGTCTGCACCAGAAGCAAGTCCCTTGTTCTTCGTGGGTTCCGCTTGCCAAGGCTTGGTGAGTCCTAGTCCAACTTCGACGCCGCCGACAGCAAGAGCCTTCGTGGGACAGCTCGCCTCCTGGTCCTGGTCGTCCTCGACGCTTCCTGGTCCTCCTGGCTGCAGCGACAAGCTTCACCTTCACCTGCAACCCTTCACGACATCGCCTGGTTCCTTCCTGGTTCCACGTGGTCACTGGCTAGTGACCTTGACTCTGTCCCCTCTGCTTGCAGGTTTCTTCTCTTCTTGATCCCAGCCTTGGGATCCACCGGACACTCTTCACTGACTGCCTGTCAGCATCTTTCTTCAGGCATCCATAGGAGTCGACGACGAAAACGACGCATCTTCACCCCTATGCACCCGCAGCCTGTGGGCTAGGTAACTTGGGTACTCCGGTACTCATCAGGATAGTGACTATCCTAGTGTCTAGTTTTCAAGTCTCAACTTCCTAGCTACTCCGGAAGTGTCCTAAATCTATCTATTTCTAAACTGTAACATTGCTATTGACTTTTACGCATTACGCGTGAGTGTTTCCACTCTGCACACGAATCCCGTGGGCCTCCCACTTCCTAACTAACGCTAGTGTAGTGTAGCCCCAGCGATTCCCTAGGCCTAGGCCTATTCTATTTCCGTGACAGTGGTTCTTATACCACTTATTTAGTATATGGTTTGCGTGGCCCCTAGGGCCTAACTGTATTACTTACCTGTGTGACTTACTGTATGCATTAATAAGACTGTGTTGTACTTACCTCTAAACTCATAAAGAGTGCTGAGGGTTTGCTTAGAATAAATACACTTTATTTTATATATATATCTGTTGTGGTGTCCTTTCATTTGGTATTCAAGGGATTATATATGGTATCACAGCTGGCTTCACATGCCATTCAGAGTTTAGCCTAAGACTGCTCTTGTCCATGCTACCACTAGGATAGCTGGTCTATAAGGTTGACTTTACAACCAATCACCATAAGGGTATTTGGACTGATATAAGGTGTACACTATAACTAGTGACATCATACATCAGGCCAACTTCTCACAGTGAGCATCTGTCTTGGTGACAGAGTTGAGCCCTCTATAATCCACACAGAACCTCATCTCTCTCTTTTCACCCTGTTGATGTTGTTTTGGGACCAGAACCAGTGGGCTAGCCCAGGGGCTCTCAGAAGGCTCAATGACCCCTAACTCCAGCATCTTGCTGACCTCAGCTTTGATGCTTTCCTTGACTTGATCTGACTGTCGATAGATTTTGTTTTTGACAGGTGCACTGTCACCAGTGTCCACATCATGGGTACACCAGTTTGTCAGACCAGGGGTCAGGGAAAAGAGGCTAGCATATTGTTGCAAGACTTGCTTGCAGTCAGTCTGCTGTTGGGCAGAGAGGGTGTCTGAGAAAATCACACCCTCTACTGACCCATCTTTTGGGCTGTAGGATAGGAGATCAGGGAGTGGTTCACTCTCTGCTTCCTGTTCTTCATCAGTCACCATCAGCATGGTGCTGTCAGCCCTATCATTGTAGAGTTTAAGGCGGTTCACATGGATGACCCTTTTGGGTGTCCTGCTAGTGCCCAGGTCAACTAGATAGGTGACCTCACTCTTTCTTTCTAGGATAGGGTAAGGGTCACTCAATTTATCTTGGAGAGCCCTTGGTGCCACTGGCTCCAAAACCCACACCTGTTGCCCAGGTTGAAATTCAACCAGTGCAGCTTTTTGGTCATACCAGTGCTTCTGGAGCTCCTGGCTGGCCTCAAGGTTCTTGGATGCCTTTTCCATGTACTCAGCCATTCTGGACCTTAGGCCAAGCACATAGTCCACTATGTCTTGTTTGGGTTCTTGAAGAGGCCTCTCCCAGCCCTCTTTTACAAGACAAAGTGGTCCCCTTACAGGATGACCAAACAGAAGTTCAAAGGGTGAGAAACCTACTCCCTTCTGTGGCACTTCTCTGTAAGCGAAAAGCAGGATTGGTAACAGGACATCCCATCTCCTTTTGAGTTTTTCAGGGAGCCCCATGATCATACCTTTCAATGTCTTGTTGAATCTCTCAACAAGGCCATTGGTTTGTGGGTGGTAGTGGGTAGTAAACGTATACTGCACCCCACACTCCTTCCACATGTGTGTTAGGTAAGCAGACATGAAGTTGGAACCTCTGTCTGAAACCACCTCCTTAGGAAAACCCACCCTGGTGAAGACACCCAGGAGGGCCTTGGCTACTGCAGGAGCTGTAGTAGTCCTAAGGGGAATTCCTTCAGGGTACCTAGTGGCATGATCCACTACCACTAGAATAAACTTGTTCCCTGAGGCTGTGGGTGGCTCAAGTGGACCCACAATGTCCACTCCTACCCTTTCAAAGGGGACCCCCACCACTGGTAGTGGAATGAGGGGGGCCTTTGGGTGGCCCCCTGTCTTGCCACTGGCCTGACAGGTGACACAGGAGCTGACAAACTCCTTCACCATTTGGTGCATCTGGGGCCAGTAGAAGTGACTCACTAGCCTTTCCCAAGTTTTGGATTGCCCCAGATGTCCAGCTAGGGGGATGTCATGAGCCAAACTTAGGAGGAACTCCCTGTACTTCTGTGGCACTACCACCCTCCTGGTGGCTCCAGGAGTGGGGTTTCTTGCCTCAGCATACAGTAATCCCTCTTCCCAATAAGCTCTGTGGGTACCACTGACATCTCCCCTGGCTTCTGAAACAGCTTGCTGCCTCAGGCTTTCAAGAGTGGGACAGTCTCGCTGACCCTGGCACAGCTCTTCCCTAGAGGGTCCCCCTGGGCCCAAGAGTTCAACCTGGTAAGGGTCAAGCTCCATGGACTCAGTTCCCTCAGGGGTATCCAAATCCTCTCCCTGGGGAGAGGGGTCCTGAATGGTTTGCTGTGTAGAAGCTGGTTCCCCAGTCTTCTTTACTTTTCTCTTGGTTGGCTGGGCCATTATTCCAGACTCCAGACCTACTTTTTCACCCTTCCTCTTGCTCTGTGCTCTGGTTTGCACACACACCAATTCAGGGATGCCCAGCATGGCTGCATGGGCCTTCAGTTCAACCTCAGCCCAGGCTGAGGTTTCCAGATCATTTCCAAGCAGACAGGCAGCTGGCAACTTTGGAGAGACCACTACCTGTTTCAGGCCAGTAACCCCCCCCCCCCCCCCCCCAGCCTAATGTTACCATGGCCATGGGATGACTAGTGGTGACACTGTCAGCGTTGGTGACTGGGTAAGACTTCCCAATCAAGTATTGCTCAGGGGAAACCAGTGTGTCTTTCACCATAGTGACACTGGCACCTGTATCCCTCAGAGCTTCTACCCTAGTTCCATTCACCCAGGGGTACTGTAAGTATTTCTTTAAGTTGGGGGGCCACACAGCTACAGTGGCAAACTCCACTTCTCCCAAGGAGACTAAACTTGCTTCAGTGTGTTCCCAGATTTGCTCAGGGTACACCTCTGATCCCATTTGTATGCTTGCTGCCCCAGGAGTAGCTGTACTGGGTGCCTTAGGGGCTTTGTTTTGGGGGCAAGCTACAGTTAGGTGTCCCTGCTTTTTACAGGTATTACACCAGGCCTTTAAGGGATCAAAGTTCTTCCCCCTATATGGTTGGGGCACATAGGGAGTAGTTTGGGTCCCACCCACCTGAACAGGTTTTTGGGGCCCTTTGGAAGACTCAGACTTTTTATCTTGGGGATTCTCACCACCTTTCCCCTGGGGAGGTTTTGTGACCACTTTCTTTTGGTCACCCCCAGTGGTTGTCTTGGTCACCCTAGTCTTGACCCAGTGGTCTGCCTTATTTCCCAATTCTTGGGGAGAAATTAGACCTAGGTCTACCAAATGCTGATGCAACTTTTCATTTGTGCAGTTACTCAAAATATGTTTCTTCATGAATAAATTGTACAATCCAGTAAAATCCTGCACACCATGTCCAGCTAACCAACCATCCAGTGTCTTCACTGAGAAATCTACAAAATCAATCCAGGACTGGGTCTGGGTTTTGTGAGCCCCCCTGAATCTAATTCTATACTCCTCAGTGGTGAATCCAAATCCCTCAATCAGAGCTTTCTTCATGAGGTCATAGGATCCTGCCTCTGGCCCAGAAAGGGTCAGAAGCCTGTCTCTGCAGTTACCAGAGAACAGTTCCCACAGGAGTGCCCCCCAGAGAGGTTTCTTCACTTTTCTGATATCACAAGCCCTCTCAAAGGCTGTGAACCATTTGGTGATATCATCACCTTCCTCAAATTTAGGGACAATCCCTTTGGGGATTTTAGGGTCAGAAGTTTCCTCCCTATCCTTATTTTTGTTATTGCTGCCACCATTAATGGGTGCTAAACCCATCTCTCTCCTTTCTTTTTCTAGAGCCAGGAGCCTGGACTCTAGCTCTAATCTCTTGGCCAGCCTCACAAGGCTGTCCTCTTCACTGGGGGGTCCCCCAGTGTTCTCTCTGGGACCAGAGCCACCTGTGTAGTCTCTAGGTTCCCAGATGCTAATTCTTGAGAGGGAGGGTATGGGTGCCCTCTCCTCCCTAGGGAATAGCCCAGGGGGGTTGTTGTCAACCTCTTCTGCTTCCCTTTCCTCATCTGACTGGCCATCACCATGTTCAGATGGGTGGTCCTTAGCATACTCAGCCAAGAGCTCCTGGAGCCCTAGTTTGGTTGGATGCAGACCCATTTGTAATTTTTTAAGTTTACATAAGGACCTCAATTCCTTGAAAGACAAGTGTAAGTAAGGTGTGAGGTCGAGCTCCTCCACCAGGTCCATGTTATTATTATCACTAATAGCTGGGTTTGTTTGAGACATTCTAACCTGACAGTTCTAACCCTCTACCCTGACTATAGTGACTTTTATTGTTCTAAATTCTAATGGGACTTAAGCAAGGCCCTAGCAAGACTTTTAGTAATTTTGGAAAGACCAATCAGAATTCTAAAGGCAATTTTTAAGAGTTCTGTCGTGTGATCAGATGGTAACCAAGTAGTCCAACAAATGCAAGTTTGTATCCCACCGCTGATCCACCAATGTGAGAAAGTGGCTCTGTATATACTGTTCCCTAATAGGTACAGGGTTTACAGAGTCCACAGTCCCCCAGGGGCTGATAGAGGTTAAAGTTAGGTATGACCTTACTCTCTAAAGTGGTAGCTTGGTCGAGCAGTAAGGCAGTACCAGAGGACAGTGTAAAGCATTTGTTGTACACACTCAGTCAGCAAATGGTCTCACACACTCAATAACTGAACTCTAGGCCAATGGTTTATATATATATAATATATGCTTGTTTTATTTTTAGAACCACAAAGGGAATAAAAATATACTTTCTCAGAATGAGAGGTTGAATATAAATACTTTTGCAATAAGCAATGGATTTTTGTAAATAGTCACAGTTGGTTGCAATAAACAATCCTATTGCCTAAACATAACAATGCATTGAGCTCAATGGTAAATTCAGGTTATTTGTAATAAATTACTTTTCAGATTACTTTTGGAATTCCAGGTCTGGTTCCTAGATCCAGCCCTGGGACAATATTCAGAATCAAGTGGTGAAAGTCGACTTAATTACTGTACTGATTTCTAGATAATATTTAGCTATTTCAAAAGTTGACAGAAAATATTTCAAAGAAAACATTCAATGGATCTCTATGGCAAGAAATTCAAGTTGCAGGTAGAGTACTTTATCGTTACTTTTGTAATCCAGGTCTGGGTACCTAGACTCAGCACTGGGGTCTTTATCAGAAACAGGTAAGTAATTACGTTTGCAGAAATTGTACGATTTTAAAAGAATATTTCAAGATTGCAGAAATCAACACTTAGAAGAAATTTCACAGAAAAGCAGTCAATGGTTTCCTATGGAAGAAAAAGGAGTTAAAGGTAAGTGTAGTTGTGGGTACTTTTCAGAGTCAGTGCTGGGCACCAAGATCCAGCACTGGGAGCTCACCTCAGAGCAGGTGAGTAAATTCGTTTTTGGTACTCGGCTGATTTTTGGTGAATATTTTGAGTTTTGAAAAGTTCACACTTAGAAGAATTTCCAAGAAAAAGCCAGCCAATGTTACCCTATGAGGAAAATGAAGATCGCGGTTTAAGGGTAAGTTCTCGACTGGCAGAGTTGAAGTTCTGGGCATAGACTCAGGGGTCTCCCAGTGTCAGGTAGGTACAGTCAGTTCACCCTCAGCGGTTTCAGGACGGCCGGGTGCAGAGAGAGTTAGGACCAATGAGGAATAGGGGGGCCTGGTTTGGTGGCTGCTGACTAGCAGGCCACGCGGCTGTGGGAGCTGGGCTCCTGGTCACTCACTCAGGGCAAGTGGGGAAGTAGGCTAGTGTAGAGATTGCACTGCCAGGGCCACTCGGGCGGCTGGGTGCAGAGTGCTTTTGAGCCGTCGGGCGCTCAATGGAAATCAATGGGAATGTTCCGGTTAGGAAAAAGGCTGCAAGCTCGGGGACGAGGATGCTTCAGGTGCCACCACCACTTCGAGAGGTAAGCTGGGTAGTTGTAGGTTAGGTGGGTACCCCAGGATTGGGCACAAGGGGCCGCAGGGCGCCGGGTGCAGGGGTGCCTTTTGATGTCGGGAATCTTACCCTCTTGTTGATCGCGGTTGGGGTGGCACTCTGTTCTGAGGCTGCAGGCTTCCTCCGGAATGTCGAGGGGGGTCCTTGGGTGCCGGACTCGGGGTCACAGTCGCCGTGGGGTCGTCCTCAGGGTCTTTGTCCACTCCGGCACTGGCCAGGCTTGGCTGGTGCAGAGTGTGCTGGGTTCGCGGTTCCGGGCTGCTGCCAGGGGTTAGAAATAGGTTTCTGAGTATGCCTCTACTCATGGGAGTCCCAGGGGCTTAGAGCCAAAAGGTAGCCAGGTCCTCCGGGGTTTGGTGAGGTTGCTGGCCACGAGAGATGCCGCGCTGGTGCAGGTCCGGGAGTCGACAGGCCGGTAGGGCTGGGGCCAAAGCAGTTGGTGTCTTCTTCCCTTTTTAGCAGCTGCAGGGCAGGTCTTTGTTCTTCTTGCTCTTCTTGTAGTTTTTTGAATCTGGAATCTGGGGAAGGAAGGTTCAGGGTGCCCCTAAATACTAGATTTAGGGGCGTTATAGGTAGGTGAAGGCCAGGGACCAATGGGTCCTTGTCCTGGGGTGGGTACACCCCCTATCCTGCCTCTCTCCTGTGGGAGGGGGGCAGTAGCCTAATCCTGATAGGGTAGGGCCTCCCATCTTCAAGATGGCGAGAGCCCGGAGATGTGTTTCACCTCGCCTCCCCCACCTGAGGGGTGGGGTGGGCAGGCTGGCACATCCCCTGTCCTTGTATGGGGTTTCCGGCCAAGCTTCCCGCCAGAGTGGGGGGTTGCAGTGGCCTGGGGAAACTCCAAATGGCGGCATGCCTTTGAAGCTTCCCTTTGCTCATCCTGGGGGAGGAGATTTCTCACCTCACCCAGGATGTGCATTGTTGCAGGTCCGGGAGAGCAGGGGCTCTCCCACCCAGGGGTCCAGCAACGTGTCTGCTGTGTGGCAGCCTGGGCAGCCTCAGAGCAGACGTGGATTGTAGGTCAGCTGTAAGGGGGCATCTCTAAGATGCCCTTTGGGGTGCTTAGTACATTAAATCCCACACTGGCATCAGTGTGGGTTTAATGTGCTGAGAAGTTTGATACCAAACTTCCCAGTCTTCAGTGTTGCCATTATGGTGCTGTGGAGCTCGTGTTTGACAAGCTCTCAGCACCATGTACTCTTAAATGGCAGCAGTGCACTTACAGTGTCCAGGAATGGACCCGGGTACTGTAGGGGCACAGGGCTCCTGCTCCTGTGCCCACACCATAGGCGTAAGGCACCCAGCTAGAGGGGTGACTGATATACGCCTTGGCAGTGTAGGTGATGGGCATGGCACACAAAGATGTGTGAAACTCCAAATGGATTGTGGAACGTCGCACTCCTGGTTATGATGGTAGATGCTGTTGGATTTATTTAGGGTGCCTGGTAAATGACCTCCTGAGCCAGGAGGTGAAAACTATAATTGTGAAAGCGTTGTCTCCCGTAGGAGTAACAAATTACTCAGCACTCCTTTTTTTTGTCAAGATTCAAATAAAGATGATTCGATTGTTGTAGTTTTCTTTAACAATTTATTTTCAGATTCAAATTCTTGATGATTTCATTAACATTCATACTATTTCCGGCATAGTATTGTTCAAAGTAAAGTTCAAATTTCACTGTATTTCAGCCCTATGCATTTCGGGCGAACCCTTCTTCAGGGGACTTACATTTCTGAAAGCAAAAGATATTATATTCAAATAACCAGATATAACACATATGTCATCAAAACGTTGTAAATACGTATTACACTAGCACCTATTGTGTTAGTTGAAAGAATAGTTCAAAAGATTTGTGGGCAGAAGAGTACCGGACTGTAATGATTTGTAGCATTCATGTGATACAGTAGTGAGTCAGCAAATGAAAATGTGTAACAACTAGTAGCATGAACTGTGATTTAAGGGTGAAACGTATGTAGCATTCATGTGATACAGTAGTAAGTCAGCAAATGAAAATGTGTAACAATTAGTAGCATGAACTGTGATTTAAGAGTGAAACGTGAATGATTGTAAGACAAAAGCGCAGGTGGGTATGTTTAGACACTCTGTCTGTAACAGCAATCGTAAACTGTAGCTAGGATTACTAAAGTTCTAGAACTAAAACTCCCTCTTAAACACCACTATCTTGAAGGGTAATGGCTCACAGATTTAACGATACCGATAGCATGGCTGTGCAAAGGATCAAAAACTGACCTTTCAAAAAGCAAGCGATCATTTCCGCCCGTCTGCCGTGGCGAACAATGTGAATTCCTCTGAAAAGAAAGAGGAATAGTGCGAATAAGTAAAACTGGATATGCCAGAGATTTTCGGAATGGTGCGAACCACTTGTGTGGTTGTAGAAATTTCTTACCCCGAGTACGACTTCGGTCGAGTTGAATAGTGAGATCCTTTTTCAAAATGCCGAGTGCGTCTACTTGCTTGTATATTCGCGGTATCGTGAGTCACTCATCACGTGTTAATGGAAAGTGAAAAAAGACGGTGTCACCGTGAATGTGATGTGGTTGATTCAAATGATGTTGTAATTACAAAAATGTAATTCAACGTTAATTAAAAGATTGTTTAATGAACCTGTTCTATGACTATGAAAATTAATCGTGGTACCTGTCTTAAAAATGTGTTTTAAAACTCGAGGTGCCGATGTGTCAAAAGATTGTAGGAAAATTTAAGATACGGGAGGCTTTCCCGTATCTTAAATTTTCCTACAATCTTTTCTATACTAGCTCAAAGATCAATATTTATCAAAATGACCGCGAAGTGAAAAAAAACCATCACACTGAGTCACAGTAGGTATATTGTTAAAGGTTTCACCTCGTCGTCAATCTTTTTTTACATTGTTTTTCCATTCAAAACTTTATTGACACATCGGCACCTCGAGTTTTAAAACACATTTTTAGTACCACGATTAATTTTCATAGTCATAGAACAGGTTCATTAAACAATCTTTTAATTAACGTTGAATTACATTTTTGTAATTACAACATCATTTGAATCAACCACATCACATTCACGGTGACACCGTCTTTTTTCACTTTCCATTAACACGTGATGAGTGACTCACGATACCGCGAATATACAAGCAAGTAGACGCACTCGGCATTTTGAAAAAGGATCTCACTATTCAACTCGACCGAAGTCGTACTCGGGGTAAGAAATTTCTACAACCACACAAGTGGTTCGCACCATTCCGAAAATCTCTGGCATATCCAGTTTTACTTATTCGCACTATTCCTCTTTCTTTTCAGAGGAATTCACATTGTTCGCCACGGCAGACGGGCGGAAATGATCGCTTGCTTTTTGAAAGGTCAGTTTTTGATCCTTTGCACAGCCATGCTATCGGTATCGTTAAATCTGTGAGCCATTAGTCTTCCAGATAGTGGTGTTTAAGAGGGAGTTTTAGTTCTAGAACTTTAGTAATCCTAGCTACAGTTTACGATTGCTGTTACAGACAGAGTGTCTAAACATACCCACCTGCGCTTTTGTCTTACAATCATTCACGTTTCACTCTTAAATCACAGTTCATGCTACTAATTGTTACACATTTTCATTTGCTGACTTACTACTGTATCACATGAATGCTACATACGTTTCACCCTTAAATCACAGTTCATGCTACTAGTTGTTACACATTTTCATTTGCTGACTCACTACTGTATCACATGAATGCTACAAATCATTACAGTCCGGTACTCTTCCGCCCACAAATCTTTTGAACTATTCTTTCAACTATCACAATAGGTGCTAGTGTAATACGTATTTACAACGTTTTGATGACATATGTGTTATATCTGGTTATTTGAATATAATATCTTTTGCTTTCAGAAATGTAAGTCCCCTGAAGAAGGGTTCGCCCGAAATGCATAGGGCTGAAATACAGTGAAATTTGAACTTTACTTTGAACAATACTATGCCGGAAATAGTATGAATGTTAATGAAATCATCAAGAATTTGAATCTGAAAATAAATTGTTAAAGAAAACTACAACAATCGAATCATCTTTATTTGAATCTTGACAAAAAAAAGGAGTGCTGAGTAATTCGTTACTCCTACGGGAGACAACGCTTTCACACAAAGATGTGTGCCATGTCGACTCTTTGTTTTGTCCTGCACCCAGACACTCAGCCTGCAAAGGCAGTGTGTGTGTGTAAGGGTACAGGGCCTCTAAGGGTGGCACGACGAGTGCTGCAGCCCCTAGAGGCCTTCCCTGGCCACAAGGCCCTGGGTACCTAGGGTACCATTTACCAGGGGCTGACATGTGGCTAGGGTTTGCCAATTTGGAGTTTGTGTGTTTTAAGGAAGGAACATAGGCCCTGGGCACCTGATTGGCAGGAGTCCAGGGTACACTTAATCAAAGTACATTCAGCAATTTAGCAAAAAGTGGGGGCATACCATGCAAGAAAGATGGCACTTTCTCACACATGGTGCCCGTCGACGACTTTACCGTCGACGGGCCCGTCGCGACAGCGGATTCCAACCTAAAAAGTACATACGTACATCTAAAAATCACAAAACGTACGTTGACGCCGGTCCTGACTTCCCCTAGTAGGGTCCAGCTCTTGCCACCAGCACATCTTTTGCAGCAAGAAGATTCTGATGATGGATTGGATTGGATTGGATTGGATGTGCATTTATAGAGCGCGAATTGCTGCCCGGAGGCGTCCAAGCGCTAAGAATACCGTAAGACCAGACTAAGACACCCGTGGGGAGAAGGGGGGGTAGGTTAGATTGGGTGAAATAAAAAGGTTTTCAGCTGTTTACGAAAGGCTAGAAGGTTAGGGTTGGCTCTAAGATGCAGAGGAAGGGCGTTCCAGGCCCTCGCGGCGTTGTGTGAAAAAGACCTGCCTCCGGATCTGGATCTCTTTATCCTGGGAACTATTGCCCGGAAGGTCTGACTCGAGCGTAGACTTCTGTTGGGTGTGTAGTGGGTTATTAGATCTTGAGTGATGCTGGGGCCAGTGTTCCAGAAGGACTGATGAGCTATGCACATGGCCTTGAACATAACTCTCTGGCGCACTGGAAGCCAGTGAAGGGTTATCAGTCCGGCCCTAGCTGACTGTCTGCGAGGAATGTTAAGTAGGATGCGGGCTGCGCAGTTCTGGGCCATCTGAAGCCTGCTCAGAGTGTATTCCGGGGCCCCGAGGTAAAGTACATTATTAAAGTCGAGGCGCGACTGGATTAGACCTTGGACAGCTGTTTGTCTGGCCTCCATAGGAAGGAGAGGGAGGATTCTCCTCAGCATCCTCATGATGCCGAAGCAAGTTGCTGAGAGTTTTGTGGCCTGCGTGCTAAAGGACAGAGATCTGTCAAGCCAGACTCCGAGGCTCTTGATGCTATTTTTTGGGGTAGGTGGAGGGCCCAGACTAGGTGGCCACATGGAGGTGGGGAGACTGAGGTCTGGGGGCCCGAGGAGCATCAGCTCGGTTTTGTCTCCATTTAATTTTAAAGATGAGCGGGACATCCAGGTTTTCACTTCCTCCAGGCACTCTCTAAGCCTGCCCTGTGTTGAAAGATTGGCAACCTGCGTCAGGGAGACCACTAGCTGTGTGTCGTCCGCGTAGGAGATGATCTTAATCCCAAAAGGACGGACGACATCTGCCAGTGGCCTCATGTATATGTTAAAGAGTGCAGGGCTTAGAGAGGAACCCTGGGGGACTCCACATTTCAGGGGCCTGCTGGTGGAGACAGACTCACCGTCAAACACGCGGAAGGACCTATCCTCCAAGAATGACTGGAACCAGGACCAGGCTTTGTCTTTGATGCCGACCTGGGACATACGATACAGCAGGGTGTTGTGGCTGACCGTATCAAAGGCCGCGCTGAGGTCAAGGAGGATCACTGCCACTGATCCTCCCTGATCCAGAATATGTCTAGCTTCTTCGGTGACCATGAGGAGAGCGGTCTCGGTCCCGTGTTTCGGTCTAAAGCCTGTTTGAGTTGGGTCCAGTAGATGATGAACTTCTAGGAAGTTTATTAGTTGTTGGTTTATATGTTTCTCCAGGATCTTGCTTAGCCATGGGAGCAGTGATATGGGGCGATAATTGCTCAGGTCGGCGGAGTCCAGGTTAGGCTTTTTCAGCAGGGCTCTGACCATAGCCCGCTTCCACGCTATTGGGACCGTACCGGAGGAGATGGAGGTATTTAAGACCTCCCTTATGATGGGGAGAGTCGTGTGTGCGGCAGCCATTATTATATCTGGAGGGGCTGGGTCATTCGGGGACCCGGATTTTACTTTCCGTGCTAAGGGCTCGAGAGATGCTAAGTCCAGAAGAGGGAAGTGGTTTAGCATAGGTAGGTGTGGGCTGGGCGGGGAGACTGGGGAGAGGGGGAGTGACTGAAAGGGTGGAATTTTCCGGGGAGAAAGCAGAGTAGATGGAGCTGATTTTCAGATGAAAGAATTCAGCAACATTGTTACAATGGGAGGATGTCTTATCCGCCTGCAGACGTGGTGATTGTTTGGATAGTTGTTTAATGATCTGGAAGATTTCTTTTGGTCTAGATCTGGCATGCAGGATTTTCTCTGAGAAATATGTGGCCTGTGCTGTTTTTATGAGTGATTTGTATTCACTGATGCTTTTGCGATATAGGGTTCTTTTGACTGCGGAGTAGTCAGAGCGCCAGTGCCTTTCTGATTTCCTGCAGAGACGCTTCTTCTCTCTGAGAACATCTGTATACCATGGAGCTGTTTTATGCGAGCGCTTGAACGTAATTTCCTTTTTAGGGAGAACGACGTCAAGCGAATTAGTAATCCAGTTGGTATATGCTTGGTTTGCTATGCCAGGGTTATCTTCAATCAGGGGTGGATTCTCTGTGAGTATACTAGTCCAGTTGTCGACTGCTAAGCGAGACCAAGCTCTCATGATTCTCGTAGTGGGAAGGGGTTCGGGGGGTTTGGGCGCGGACCAATTAATGGGAATAAGGAAGTGATCCGTCCAGGGCAGGGGAATAGGAGAGCTGGTTAGAAGGTCATGACAGTTGCTGAAGACCGGGTCCAGCAAATGGCCTTTTTCATGAGTGGGAGATGTGACTCGTTGAGTGAGTCGTAGGGCCGCAAGGTCATCTGTTAAGATTGCCGCCGTGGGATCTGCTGTTGACTCGAAATGAAAATTAAAGTCTCCTAGCAGGATGAAGTTGGACGTGGCACATAAGCGCTCGGCCACGCTTGAAGGGAGGCTGACATGAAACTGCTTAGGGGGGCCTGGGGGGCGGTAAATAAGGGAGCCAGAAAGGCACTTGTTAGGTGTTAGTTCAATATTAAAAGAGAGACTTTCACAGTCCAGAATGGTTTCAGGAACCATTCGACAGTGGAGTTGCTGTTTGTGGATTATCGCTAGGCCTCCTCCTCTACCTTCTGGGCGGTCTAGCCGTGTAATTAGGAAACCTGGTGGGAGGGCGTCTATAACCGCTGGCTCCGCGCCAGGGGAAAGCCAGGTTTCTGTTAAAAATAGTATATCTGGCGTATGTTCTTCGAGAAGAAGCGCAATCTCCTCTTTGTGTTTTGGGAGGGAGCGGCAGTTCAGTAGGAACATGCGGAAGTCATATAGCAATTCAGATGACACTTTCGGTTTGAGGCGTGAGTGGCATTTGGGGCAGACAGAAGGTAAATTGTCTGCTTGGTAGCTATGCTGACACAATCTGTTGGTGGTGCCCCTGAGGCTATGGAGGGTGTCTACGCTAAGGAGAGTGGGGGCCGAGAGCCGTGAAGCAGGGGTGCTGGCCCTGGGCACGGACTCGGCGCGGACGAGCGCAGACGAGCTTGCCTTATGCGCGCCTTCGGCGCGCAATCGTCGCGCCCGCTGCGCTCGTCCGCTGCGCGTCCGGTAAATGCACATTGTTATGGGGAGGCAAGGGGGCGTGGCCTTCGCCTCCGCGAGGGTAATGGCGCCTGACAAGCCTCCTGCTCTCTCTCCCTCTCAGCGCTGACCAGCTGCTGGGGACGCTTTCAGGCATGGCAGTATGTTTCGAACGGCGACAAGCCCATCTCAACATAACGTTAAGTATAAGGACAGTTCAGACAATGAGGATCAAGAACAGGAAGATCAGGCAGTTTATCCTGAAGAATACCATCCACGTCCTGCCTGCATCTCTAGTTTCTGATTTGCAATTCCTCATTACGGACTATACGCAGAGATTTCCCACTTCCGCAATGTCTCCTCCTCCAGTTGTGTCTCCACCGCCAAGACCGCGGCCTCCACCTCTAAGTTTGCAGTCTGAGCCTGTCACTTCACCACCTCCACTTTCTACAGACGATGAGGAGGAGGATCAACATGAAGAAGGGGAACTTCAAGATTCCCAATCTACTCGTGATGAGTGGGACGATTATGTACTCCCATGTCCAGCTTCCCCCGTGCCCGCTCAAGCGGAATCGCCTCCTGAGGACATTGGGGGATTTCACAACATAGTGGACAGAGCGGCACAGCGTTTTCAAATACCTATGCCTTCACACCAGCAGGATTGCTTCCTCTATGATTTTAAAGAGCCCTTTAAAAAATCAGTCAGATCTATCCCTATTATAGATTACATATGGGATCAGGGTGTTAAGATAATGAAGAACCCTTCCTTGGTGCCTCCAGTATTACCTCGTCTGGATATAAAATACAGGGTTCCAGATACTGCTCCAGCTTGCCTAACTGGACATCCTAAACCAGACTCAGTCATCACACAAGCTGCTCAGCGGGAATCGAAAAATCTTTCCGCTCTGCTGACCGCCCCTCCGGACAAAGAGGGTAGACGGCTTGATAATATCGGCAAACGTTTCTCGTCAATGTTCGCATTAACAGTGCGTGCATCCAATTCCTTGGCACTGTTAGGACGCTATAACAGGCAGATGTGGGCAGATATTGCTCCATATCTTGCGGCCTTGCCAGATGACTCAAAGGAACAAGCAAAAAAGATCTTGCTGGAGGGTGAACGGTCTGCATCCGAGATAATAGACTGTGCGATGGATATCGCCTCTACTGGATTTCGCCAACTGGCTGGCGCAGCTGTACTACGGCGCCAGGGTTGGTTGAAGGCGACTTCGTTCCGACCGGAGGTACAAACAAAAGTTTTGGACATGCCCTACGATGGCCAGCTTCTTTTTGGAACAGACATTGATGAAGCTCTGCAGGGTATAAAAAAGGATACCGACACAGCTAGGGCTTTGGGTACCCTCCAATTCAAGAACCCATCTTTTCGGGGCTCAAGAGGAAGAAGACAAACATCTGCCAGAGGTGATTACCAACACCGATCTTCCTTTTCTTCCACTCAGCAATATCGGCCACAATACCAGCAATGTCAACAGCAATCCACCTACACTAAGTCTTCCTTTCGTGGCAAAGGAGGTCGACAGAAAGACGCTGCTCGGCGACAATGACTTCCCACTACCGCCGGTCTCCAACTCCTCTCTGCCCTCAAAGGTTGGAGGAAGAATTTCCCACTTTCTAAAAAATTTAAAGCAAATAACAACGGACCGTTGGGTTCTGCAACTAGTTCAATTCGGACATTCACTAGAGTTCATTCAAATTCCTCCCCAAACCCCTCCCCGACCTATGCTTCACAAAAATGTACGTGCTCTGCTCCTGGAACATTCACTTATGCTTCAGAAGGGAGCTATAGAAAGAGTTCCTCTACGTCAAAGGGGGAAGGGATTTTACTCCCCTTTTTTCCTGATGCGCAAAAAGGAGAAGAAATGGAGACCGATTTTAGACTTGAGAAGTCTCAACAAATTCTTGAAAAAGCAGTTGTGTCGTATGGTTACCATCCAGGAAGTACTGCAGCTACTCAATGTGGACGACTACATGGTGTCTTTAGACCTTCAGGATGCCTATTTTCACATCCCGATCCACCGCAGCCACAAAAAAATTTCTGAGATTCGCAGTAGCGGGCAGGCATATACCAATTCTGTGTCCTGCCGTTTAGACTCAAATCAGCGCCACACATTTTTACAAAATGCCTTTCTCCGGTTGCCGCATATCTCAGTCAACAACACCATCAGGTCTTTCCATATCTGGACGACTGGCTCGTCAAAGCCCCCTCTCTAGAAGGCGCGTCCAGGTCTTCCGACGCCTGTCTAAGGCTTTTTGATCGCTTGGGGCTTACTCTCAATCAGGACAAGCCTGTCCTTCGGCCTTCCCAGCGTATAACTTTCCTGGGTGCTACTCAAGACATGCTCCAGAAGAAAGCGTTTCCCTCGCAAGAGCGAAGAGACAAGCTTCTTTCCTTGGCGATTCGCATTCGATCCAAAAAGTCTCTTACACTGCGCCTTTTCAAATCCCTGCTCGGGATGATGTCTTCCTGCATTCTACTAGTTCCACACTGTCGCCTTCACATGCGCCCTCTTCAAGAAGCGCTATCAGCTCAATGGGTCCAATGTACGGGATCATTCGACGATGTCATCCACGTGACCCCTCAGATGATAAAGGCTCTACGGTGGTGTATATGCCCTCACAACCTTTCTCAAGGCTTGCCTTTCTTGCTTCCTGCTTCTCCACATACCATCACAACAGATGCGTCCCTGGAAGGTTGGGGAGCTTTCCTCCAAGAACTCCAGATCAGCGGGAAATGGTCCCTTTCCGAACGGAAACTACACATAAATCTCCTGGAGCTACGAGCGGTTTATCTCGCTCTTCTAGCATTCCTACCTCGAATCAGAAATTCTCTAGTGTTTGTACGGACCGACAATACCACGACAATGAACTATTTAAACAAGCAGGGAGGGACTCGTTCTCTAACACTCTCTCACGAGTCACAAAAAATCTGGAACTGGTTGCTCCATCACATTATTTCTCTTCGAGCAGAGTATGTTCCAGGAACACACAACGTTCTGGCCGACTCTTTGAGCAGACAACAGACAGCATGTAACGAATGGGAGTTGAATCAGTGGACTCTTAACCTCATATTCTCTCAATGGGGCACCCCTCTTCTGGACCTATTCGCTACCAAGCAGAACGCCAAATGCCAACACTTCGCAAGCTGGCATCCCCAGAAGGGATCTCTACGGAATGCATTTTCGATCGCATGGTGCAACGTCTTTGCATACGCTTTTCCACCAATTCCCCTGATTTCCAGGGTTCTCAGGAAATTGAAAGCAGAACATTGCATGCTCATCCTGATAGCTCCAGCTTGGCCACGCCAACACTGGTTCACGGAGCTTCACCTTCTCTCCCTAGAACCGCCGATCAGGTTGAAACCGTTTCCCTCTCTTCTCACTATGAACAACCAACAAGTCCAGCATCCGGATCCAGCATCTCTCAGATTATCCGCTTGGCTCCTGAGTTCAGAGAGTTCCAGGGTCTAGACATACCTCCGGACTGTAGAGCAGTTCTTGCTCGGGCTCGAGCAGATAGTACTAACAAAAACGTATTCCCTAAAATGGAAGAGGTTCTGTATCTGGTGCAAGTCAAACAAAATACACCCTCTTTCATCCTCTCCAGAGCAAATACTGCCTTACTTTCTCCATCTGGCGAGCTCTGGTCTCGCTCATGCCTCCATTAAAGTCCATCTGGCAGCAATATCCCGTTTCAGGAGATCCTTTGCAGGCCGTTCTCTGTGGTCTCATAGGTTAATTAAACAATTTCTTAAAGGCCTGTTTGGGACATTCCCTCCGGTAAAGACTTTACCTCCTTCATGGCAACTCCACACGGTTCTGGCTCAGCTTATGAAACACCCTTTTGAGCCAATACACAGAGCTGATCTTAAGTATCTCTCCTGGAAAACAGCGCTCCTTCTAGCCCTTACCTCGGCAAGACGAGTGAGTGAACTTCATGCTTTCTCAATTCAAGACCCTTTCCTTCAATTCAAACACGACAGGGTTATACTGCACACGAATCCGAAATTTATCCCTAAGGTCCCGTCAAGCTTCCATCTCAATGAGCCTATAGTGTTGCGATCCTTTTTTCCAAATCCTCAAACAGTGGCAGAAAAGACTCTGCATTCTTTGGATCTTAAACGCTGCCTAAAATACTACATTGACAAGACAAAGACATTCCGCAAATCCAACCAACTCTTTGTGGCTTACAGTCGACCAAGGAAAGGTCTCCCACTCACTAAACAAAGTATCTCTCGCTGGATCTCCGCAGCTATTACTTTTTGTCACCAGCAAGCGGGGCAGCCCCTGCTATCCAAAGTTCGAGCCCATTCCACGAGGGCAATTTCTACTTCAATGGCCCTTTTTGCAGTTGTGCCCATTGCGGACATTTGCAGAGCGGCAACATGGAAGACGCCGCATACATTTACCAAGCATTACTGCCAGGATACGGAACTCATGAAAGACGCTGCAGTGGGACAAGCGGTGCTCCGTCATCTATTTCATTAGAGGTGAGCCCTTACTTTCATCCCACCATCCTTTCTTCTATACGCACATTTCTCTATTGTGTTTTATTACTATGCTATTTCATTGCTTTCTGGTACTTTCTATTTTCACGTTGATATGTTATCTGGGGAATTCATATATAATGTACCTTTAGAAATGTGCTTATCATTGCTTACTACTCTGATTCAGGCATGTGAATCTATGAAAGATACCCTAATACTGGATAAGGAATGTGTTACTTACCTGTAACTGCAGTTATCCAGTATTGGTATCTTTCATAGATTCACATGCAACCCACCCACCTCCCCTGGAAGGACTCTCTTGGGGGTCTCAGTGATACCACTACTTAGCACTGTACTTACGGAAATCTGAGGGATTAGAGCTCCTTCCAGGAAGGTTCTAGAGTGTGGTGATAGCTGATTGGCTCCTATCCAAAGTTTGGTCCTTTTCTACAAAAGGACATGGATATGTTACTAAGGTGAGGCCCTTGGCCTATAACTCTATCACCCTTATGCATCAAGCCAAAATCCAGTCGGTAAAATACCGATTCCTTATTAGCTCCCGGTATTAAGTAGAAAATACCCAATCCCAATGCATCACCCCAAAAGCAGAAATCGGTATTTAAGGAATCCTTAAATAGCGATTCTTTAAATAGGGATTCCTTAAATACCGATTCCTTAAATAGCTCTTGCATTTAAGGAATCCCAAAGTGAGATTCCTTAAATGCAATGCATCAAAGTTAAAAAATTAGCGATTTCGCTAATAAGGGGAGCAAATTACCATGAAGATGAACTGCATGGTAATTTGCAAAAACTTTGAAAAATGCACTTTTGTGCATTTTTCAAAGTGTCATGTTGCGCACACACATGCCCTTAGAGCATGTGTGTGTGCAACATATGTGCACATATCATTTTCAGGGGTGCAACAGGGTGTCCTTTTGACACCCTGGCACCCTTGAAAGTGCTCCAGCTATTAGCGATTCGGTAATACCGAATCGCTAATACAGAATGGCTTTACATTCATTCCTATGGGCCTCCAAGCCCATAGGAATGAATGGGTAGGTATTCCTTATTACCGATTCGGTATTACCGATTCGGTAATAAGGAATATTAAGGAATCGCTATTTGAATAGCGATTCCTACATGCATAGCCTTTTGCTATTCCTTATTAGCGATTCCTTATTTTTCGCTAATAAGGAATCGCAAATGCTAATGTTGATGCATATGCCCCTATATGTCTAGTGAGACATTACTTTATTTATATGCCGGGGACTCCCATCCCGACGACGGGGAATGATTCAGGCATGTGAATCTATGAAAGATACCATTACTGGATAACTACAGTTACAGGTAAGTAACGCATTCCATCACAATGGAGGACTTCAGTGAAGATGCCGCTGGCGAAGAAGCTGAAAGAGTCTGGTGGAACCCAAAGGTGGATTCAAGATGAGAGTTACCTGCAAGCAGAGGGGACAGAGTCTAAGCTACTCAGGAGTGACCAAGAGGCACGGAAGACTAATGCCTATCTATGTCAGAGATGCAGGAGAGTTGAAGGTGCTCTTGAAGTTGCAGCTGTGCGGACCAGGTAGAGAGCCTTGGCACCGGCAACAAACGTACTATGCGAAAAAGGTGCGGTGTCAGGACCAGCAAGGTCCAAGTGACTCACCACGAGCAGTTAAGTCAGAGCAGCCCGGAGCAAACACAAGAGGCCACTGGAGCCAAAGAAGACCCTCAAGAGGACCTACAGGCCGAAGGCACAGGAGTCGCAATAGGACCTCGAGCAGCTCACCAAAGAATGAATGCCCCATGATGCAGAGGATGCAGTGCAGGCGAAGATCTTGGCAGCAGGAGATGCTTGAGGCTGGAGCTGTTTGTAGCCCGAAGATTTCTGGTGAAGAGAGTCAACAAGCCTTGGCAATGGCAAGTTGATGTGGTGCACAGGGTTACCGCTCCAGCGGTTCCGACGAGGAATACTTGCTTCAAACTTGCTGCGAAGACAGTTCTGGCCTCAAGGGAGTTGCAGAACCACCTCCTGTGTTGCTGAACCTTTCGGAGTCCATGGGAGCTAAGGAACAGCAGATTGCTCAGCTTCATTGTGGTGCCTGGAGATTCAGGGAAGTGACTACTTCACTTCAAGGGAGATTCCTTCGGGTGTCTTGGATGTCCACAGGCCTGTAGAAGAACCTGGACGGAGCACAGGCACAGACGACAAAGAAGACTGGCAGGATGACAAGACCAGGAGCAGCAGGAGTCTTCCCAGTTGCAGTCTTGGTTCCCAAAGTGAAGTCCAAAGTACCCAGACGGTTGGGATCTGAATCTTGTCCCACGATGAATCTAAGGAACCACCCACAGGTAAGCTCTTAAGTACCCTAAGGAAATGGTTGGGACGATACAGAGGTCCCTCCCACAGGAGGGACTGGACAGTGGGGAGGATAATCCCATGTGCTTTGTCCAGTTTCGTGCCAGAGCGGGAGCCAATGGCGACCTGAACTGGTTGCAACTGACGTATGCAAGGAGTGCACCAAATGTTTCATTCATAGCAGTCAAGTAGCTCCGGCAAGCACCTCCACCCTGTCCCAATACACTAAGTCCTGTCTGGGAGGTGGTCACATCTCCCGGTGTTAAAAAAAGTTCAGTTCAAAACAAGGTTTATTTGGACTATACAGTCCTTAAACATATAAAAATCGTCATAAAAACAGTGCCTAAAAATCACAATTTACACAATAAACAGTAAAACAACATCATAACTATCAAGTTAAAATTGTTCATTTCTTAACTTCCAGCCATAAAACATACCCTAACACGTATCATAGGTTACAACAAGAATTCATTATTGGGCGCATTTCAAATTTCTTTAGCTTGTTGCATGCTGTCCCTTAAGGCACAACTTTAAATGCAATCAATCAAAATAATCTTTATTTCGGTCATAGACCATAAAAGATAAGCAATCCACAAAGACATACAATCATAAAAAATAAAAAAAATTATTACAGTACATAGAGAGTAAGTACAATAAAGATTAGATTGGTTGCCAATTAATTCATTAAAACAGTAGGTAAAAGTTTAAAAGATTAAAATGTCATAAAAACAATACATTATACCGACAAGTTCGAGACTAAAAGGGAACTTCTCCTTCGCCACACAGCATACCAGAAGCGTGATAGCGAAAAGACTATAGGTAATGCTGTGTCTGTCTTCAAGATTCTGTAGGCAACTTTACAATGTATGGTCCCCAAATTCCTACAAAGTTGACAAAGCCAACGTTTTCTGATGGATTTGTATGTTGGGTAAAAAAAGAGAACGTGTAATTCAGTTTCGCTAGGGGCTCCGCAGGTTGGACAGTCAGGGAGATTATTTATCGACCACTTCCCTGTGAAGGCTCTCAAAGGCAATGTTCCATACCTGAATTGCATATATAGTTTTCTAGAGGCATTAGGCTCCATCAGGTCAAGAACTGGCTCTATTTTGAAATCTTCTTTGATATTAAAGAAGTCCGTGGTCAAAGAGCCTAATTTATTATTGGTTAGCATCATATTTTTTTTATTTAACCAAAATGCATTTACCAATTCAGCTCTAGAGAGAGTAGGGGCGTGGATTTCAGGATGGTGCCATAGTGCGGGAAAGCCTAATCTAATAAGCTCCCTTTTGATATAAAGAAGCCACGGTATATTATCTATACCACGGGGGTCATTAACGATTTTAAATCGTTTTGATAATCCACTAGCTCTGGAGTTGCCCACAGCCTGCGCCAATACAGTAGTGGCCTTAAAGCAATTTCGTCTTGAATAGACCTTACTCCCAGGTCCATTCTAAGTGGAATAAGGGGAGTGCTGGGTGGTAAGGACAGTAACGACCTTAAAAACGAGTTCTCGGATCTCCCAATGTCTCCGGTTAGGCAGTGCCCCCATAGTTCAACCCCATAGAGGGATGCAGCCCGTGCTTGTACTTTGTATATCTCAATGGTGGGTGCTATCGGTTTTGAGATGGAAGCTCTATATATTTTAAGGATCCCACCGCAAGTCTGCGTGAGTCGTAATTTAGCTTTTGCTAGCTGGGGACCCCATTCCATCCTGTCCGAAAGTATGACACCAAGATATTCAAAGACTGAGACCCTATCCAGTGTAACACCATTGAGAGAAGGGTTTGGACCATTGTTTTTGGGCGGGTTGCATATCATAAATTTTGTTTTTGAGGAATTAACCTCAAGGCCTCTCTGTGAACAAAAATCAAGTGAAACTATCAAGGGCACGTTGAATCCCCATAGGGGATTTAGACACCAGGAGGGTATCATCAGCAAACATTAGTGCGACCACCTGCTCGTTGTTAAGTTTGGGGGCATCGATGTCCTTAACTCCCCTCAGGTGGGGCACTAATGCATTGGTATAGAGAGAAAATAGGGTTGGGGCCAGGACGCATCCCTGTCTTACTCCACGGTTAACTGGAAACTTTGGGGTCAAATTGCCCCCTTACCACACCTGACTTGGGCGAAATTGTCATTATGTAGCCGTTTTATAATCCCCAAAAGGCAGGCAGGCATCCCCATCTCAGCCAGGACCGCCCACAAAGTTTGCCGAGTTAGTATTCGTTTTTCGTCCATCCAGGCTTGCACTCGATCTAGAATAATACGTGCAAAGAGCTTCTGACTGACGTCAATTAGGCTGATCGGGCGGTAATTGCTAGGCAAGAGGGGGGAGCCCTTCTTGAAAACCGGGACTATCTCTGCGCCTGCCCAGGTATTCGGAATGGGGGCACCGTGAAGAATGGCGTTGTAAAGTAAGCAAAGGTATGGTATCCACACCTCGGGTTTATGCTTGTAAAGGTCCCCAGGAATCTTGTCAAGGCCAGGAGCCTTTCCTACTGGAAGTCTGTTTACGGCCTTTTCTACCTCCCTGGGAGTTATACTATCAGAGACTTCGTTAATCGCATCAGGGGGGGATGGAGCCTCAGTAGTGGGGGCCGACGGAGCATACAAACTCTGAAAGTGATCAACCCATTGACTCGATGCAATATTGGGATCATCGGCTATACAGCCTTCCTTTGATTCTGATCTGACAATTGCCCAAAATTCTCTCATGTCTTTTTTAATAAGAGCTCTTTTAATGTCCTCCCATTTATCGTATTCCCAATTCTGCTTTGCCACTTTTATGGTCTGCTTATATTTAGTTCTACTCATAGCGACCGCTTTCCTATCGCCAGATTTTAATGTGGCCAATAGGGCTTTAAATGCAACACCATACAATTCCAGGGTAAGATCATTAATCCTATTTTCGGCTGTACTTCCTACACATATCCTGCAAACAGGTGCACTTTGGGATGCTAGTCACATTTCAAAAATTCTTTTACTTTTTGCATAAACCTTCCCATAGCGCAGGCTATATCCAAATCCCTCATTTCTAGTAAAAGTTCTGCTCCCTGTGCTCTGTTTTTTATGCTATACTTTTTAAAAATCGGACGTAAAAATTCTTTCCGTATAACTAAAACCAGTTGGCAATCCAATGAAATGTGTATGGTATCACATGTTGTCCCCATAGAACAGTTACATTTCCCCTTACTATCGATCATTTCTCTTTTTACTTCATTATTGGAGTAGCAGGGGTTAACACCGATTCTGAGCTTTAAAACTTCTCTTCTCAGTCGTCGGCAGGGTAATCTATCAATGTATGGGAAATTAAATTCATCTTGCCATGCAGTAGCCATAAAACATACCGATTTCTTTCCCATTAGGTACTCTTGATCTTTAACTCACAAGATTTCTTTTCCCAGAGACCTAAGTTCCCTCCTCTTGGTCTCAATTTGTAGGATCAGGGGGCTGAACTTGAGCCTCATCATTCTACAAACTTTTATCAGGGTTTTTCTTACCCCTTTAGCCCATGTTAGATTGCTCCTCAATATCTCGTTTCTGCACCACTGTGAGACTTTATTATCCTCACTTAGTCCCTGGCGCTGACAGAATCTTACTAGGGCCGTGCCGACTGTTATATTCCATGAGGTAATACCTGTTTCTAGCCTCACCGCTTGCACCATTGCGGATTTGGGCAGGGATAATAAGTTTTTCAGGGCCCTTCCCTCTTCACCGTCCCAGCCTGTTTTCCCACTCAGGTATAAAAGTTTAGCTCCATATATGAACTGCGGAGGGGCCATAGCTGTATATGCTTTTAAAACTGGCCTGTCCGACTTTTCCCCATATACTCCATTGAATTTCTTTAAACCCCCAACCGAAGCTGATGTCCTTACTTTCAATGCTTCGAGGTGGGTAGACCAGTTCATATTTTTCTGGAGCCCCATACCCAAGTACCTGAATTTCCAACTTTGTAGAGCCCAGGTACCAACTGAACCTTATTCTCTTTCACGCAAATCTCATGATCTTTGTTTTGTCCATGTTCACTACGAGTTTTTTATGCCCACAGTATTTATTAAAACTGTTCAGCTTTCTTTGTAGACCAATCTCTGTTTGGTCTACTATTACTAGATTGTCTGCATGTAAAAGACAAGAGATATGTTTCCCATCTACCTTTGTGCTGACCCCCCGTTCTTTGCCTGAGATTGACGGTAAATTGCGATTCTCCTATTACCATGACTAGAGAATCTGGATTTCATTAAAGACTCAGAGGCTAACATTATGCATATCACTTTTAATGCAGACCCAAGCAGCCGCATACATCATAAAGCAAAGGTTCCACAATAGAACATTAGCAAACAGATAAAAGGCATGAGCACATAACAATAAGCCTCTTTTAAATGTGGAGAATGGAAGGAGAAGTCCCATAAACTTTAAGGAGAGACGATAATAATTCTTTAAGCCATTACGAAGAAGAGAAAATGTACGTTGAATGAACTGGTTCAAAGAACAAAACCAAGAAGTTATGAAAGGTTATCTGAAAAAAAGGAGATAAAAAATATGAATAATCCAAGGAGGGTAAAAATTGGTGATGAAGAACATGTAAGAGAAAAAACTTAAGCATTTATGATAAACCTTGCAATAAGCAAAACATGAGTACATAAGAATTGAAATAAAGAAATGTATATTGAATGTCTAAACAACCACCCAAAGGAAAGGGTGGGAGGGATAATGTTAGCCTCCGAGTCTTTAATGAAATCCAGTTTCTCTAGTCATGGTAATAGGAGAATCGCAATTTCATTACAAGACCGGAGGCTGCCATTATGCATGTTGGTAGCCTTGTAAGACAACATCAGACATATGAGCAATTGGTTTGCAATAGTGATGAGCAAAAGTTCTAGAATTTGACCAATCAGCTGCTTTAAGAATATCATCCAACTTACCTCCGGACCAGAAGGACTTACTGGCCATTGCACCTCTGATAGAATGTGGTTTAAAAATATTCAGATCAATACCTGCTAGGTTCATAACAATTTTAACCCATCTAGTAATAGAGGCAGAGGAAATACCTTTGTGAGGCTTAACGAAAGAGATAAGTAACTGATTCACACCAAAGGGGCGAAGAGCATTCATTCTGAAATCATATTCTTTCATACAGTCTACAACACAAAGCTTTTTGTATAGATCAAAACGTGGGTAGAAGATAGAATCAGACATAGTCTTGGTTCTTCTATACACTTCAAATTTGACTCCAAACATGTCATAGGATCTATAAGAGATATCAAGAGCTTTAACATCAGAGACCCTACGGCAAGATATTAAACAAAGTAGTGTAGCGAGTTTGATGGAAAGTTTCTTTCTGTTCAAGAGCGAGTTATCAGGCCAACTAGAGAAAAGATCAAGAATTAATTTGACGTCCCAGAGAGATTGGTATCTTGGTTTAGGAGGTCACCTTAATCTAATACTTTTAAGAACTTTACATATAATGGGATTTTTACCCACCGTTTTACCGTTGATCAGAGCATGGCATGCGGAAATAGCCGTTCTATAACAATTGATAGATCTGTAACTAAGGCCCCTTTCAAATTGTTCCACCAGAAAGTTAATTATATCAACGATAGGTGCTTCCACGGAATCCAGGTTCCTTTTCAGGCACCAACGAAACCAGACTTTCCAAATGTTATTTTACCGGTAGTGTGTACCAGGGGACCATGATTCACCGAGAAGAGTTGAAGCTGTCGACGAAAGTCCTGCGAGATCATTGGATCTCCTGACACTCTTCAGGCAAGAAGGCTCAAACTCCCTGTTTGAACAAGAGGGTGAATTTGACCGTCTGTCTGTAAGAAGGTCCGCAAGGGAAGGAATTAGGAAGGGAAGATCGTAAGTGAGTTCTAGGGCAGTTGGGAACCAGGCTTGGGATGGCCAAAAGGGAGTTATCAGGACAATGGAAGAGCATTGATGTCTCACTTTCTGCAGGACTCTCTGGATCATGGCAAATGGAGGGAAGGCATAAGCGTTGATCCCTTCCCAAGATTGGAGAAATGCGTTTACCGCTAGAGCACCCGGGTCGGGCATCCAGCTGTAATAATTCTCCAATTGGAATGTTAGTCTGCTCGCAAAGAGATCTATTTGGAAAGGACCCCAAAAATTGTTGAGGGAATCGAATACAGACGTGTTGAGCTTCCAGTCGCTGTGGTCTAAGAGGAACCTCGAGTTCCAATCCGCGCAAAGGTTGGATTTCCCCCGAAGATATTCCGCTCTCAATGAGATCTTGTGTTCCAGGCAGAACATCCAAAGTTTCTTGGCTAAGTTCGGGAGGTCTTCCGATTTGGTACCTCCCAAGCGGTTTATGTAGGCGACAGCGGACATGTTGTCCATTTTCAGAATAACTGATCTGCCTTGAAGAGAGTGTTTGAAACTCATCAGAGCATAAAGACCTGCGGTTAACTCCAGGTAATTGATGTGGTGAGAAGATTCTTCCTGAGACCAAACCCCTCCAGTGTTTTGATCCAGGAGACAGGCACCCCAGCCATGAATGCTCGCATCTGATTCCAAAACAAAATCTGGCGCCAAACCAAAGATCGCTCTGCCGTTCCAGGCGTCCAAATTGTCAAACCACCACGTCAGCTCCAAAATGGCTTCCTGGTTTAAGCAAACACGATCTCCGTACCAGAGGCCTGATCTCAGAGCCCTTGCTTTTATCCTTTGAAGGATCGATAATTTAGGGGGCCCGGAAAGGTAGCTTGAATCCAAGTAGAGAGAAGACCCAGGAGCCTGGCTAGTTCTCTTAAGGATAGATTTTGTTGCTTTAGGACATGTCTTCTCTATTTCTTGATTTTGGAAATCTTCTTTGGTGGAAGAAGAAAAAGGCAATTTGTGGTGTCTACGGTGAAACCCAGGAATTCCATAGTCTTTGAGGGGGATAGTATTGATTTCTCCTTGTTTATGATAAATCCCATGTTCTCTAAAAGGTCTACTACAGTTTTCAGGTCTTGAATAATTTGAGAGTGATCTTGAGACAGGCTAAGGATGTCGTCTAGGTATATAATAAGACGAATACCCTTTTCTCTTAAAGATGAGGCGACTGCTCTCATTATCTTGGTGAAACACCAAGGTGCTGAGGAGAGGCCGAAGGGAAGAGCTTGGAATTGAAAGAGACGGTTCTTCCAAATAAACTGAAGGAAGGGTTGATGTTCCTCGGCCATTGGAATGGTAAAGTAGGCATACTTCAGATCTAATTTGACTAACCAGTCCCCTTCCAACAAAAGGTATCTGAGAAGATGGATGCCTTCCACCTTGAAGTGTCTGTAAACAAGGTATTTGTTGAGTTCCCTCAGGTTTATGACGGGTCTCCAACCTTTGTCCTTTTTATCTACACGAATAGTGTGCTTATAAACCTCAGCAAGTCCATAGGGACTTCTATAATTGCACCTTTCTGAAGCATTGATGAGATCTCCTCCTCTATTATTTTCTCTTGAGCTAAAGTGAGGGGAATTTCCTTGGGAAGTGAATTTTGAACTGGAGTTTCTGTGAAATCTATAGCAAATCCGACCACGGTATTTAAAACCCAAGGGTCTTGAGTGAAGAGTTTCCAGTTCTGAAAAAAGAATTTCAGTCTGCCTCCCACCTTTGGTGAAGAAGAAGGGGAAGGATAAAGGATTGTAGTACTCACTCTGAGGGTTGGTGTCGGTAGACGCTCCTCTCGCTCTGAAGCCTCTTGAACGGAAGCCCCTTCCTCTTGGCGGGTAGAATTAAGGCTGAATAGAGGGTTGGTATCCTCTTCCACCGTAACCTCTGGATCTCGAATAGGGCCTGCGGTTGAAGCGGCCGGAAGATTGGCCCCTTCTTCCGGCCCTGCCAAAAAGGTTGTTGAAATTGAAGACCCTTTTCATATTCTGATGAGCTTTGTCCAATGCCGTGAAGGTAGAAACGTATTTACCTAGGCTTTTAATTAGGTCTTCACCAAAAAGCAAACCCTTAGGGTTGAGAGAGGGTTCCTTGTCAGCTAAGTCACTTAGTTTGGGACTAATCTTAGTTAAGACTACTCTTCTCCTCTCTGAGTTAAGACCTGCATTTGCGTTGCCCAGCAAAACTAGGGCCCTTTGACTCCAACCTCGAATCATATGGGTGTTCAGTGGAGAGCCATTAAGATAGCTGTCTTCGGCAGCATCGATGATTTTAGCTAAAGGACCTAGAATATCCAGGACCCGATCTTGGCAGATTTTAAGGGATCTCTCTAAACCCTTTCTGGGATCCCTACCAAGTTTGAAAAGATATGTTATTAGGTCGAGGTTTGGGGTCTGGCAAAACCTACCCTCGATCGAAGGTCTAGAGCATTCTGCTCTTAAAAGATTGCGGGTCTCCCTCTCCAAAGGATTCCTTAGCCATTTTGCAATAAATTTGCAAACGTGATCATGTGGAATCCACTCTGAACTCCTGGGTTGTTTGATATTAAAGGTAGGTTATCCTCAAATAGGTGGGGATCAAGATCTTGCTCGTCCTCATTTAGGTCGAGGATATTCTCATCCGGAAATTCAGAGGCATTATCATCATGGTCATCTGCATGAAAGTTGTCATCATGTCCAAATTGGACACCATCATCACTTTGAGCACTTGTATAGTTTGTGCCGCGGGGGACACCCATATACCTTGTGCCGCTGAGGACACCTTTCAATGTCGTGCCGCTAAGGACACCTGAAATGTTCGAGGTGCGGAGACCTCCCATAAATTTCGAGGTGCCAAGACCTCCTGTAGTGCTCTTTGGGGTACATTCAGTATTTTTGGTCTTTTTAGATTTCTTACCCCTTATTTCGATGAGATCGTTCTCGTCTGTCAGGTTAAGTTCAGTAGTCTCATCCTCTTCAGAGGGGAATGATCTTTTGGAGGCCATAACCTGGGATAGGGTTGATGTGAGAAGTTGGCCTGATGTATGATGTCACTAGTTATAGTGTACACCTTATATCAGTCCAAATACCCTTATGGTGATTGGTTGTAAAGTCAACCTTATAGACCAGCTATCCTAGTGGTAGCATGGACAAGAGCAGTCTTAGGCTAAACTCTGAATGGCATGTGAAGCCAGCTGTGATACCATATATAATCCCTTGAATACCAAATGAAAGGACACCACAACAGATATATATATAAAATAAAGTGTATTTATTCTAAGCAAACCCTCAGCACTCTTTATGAGTTTAGAGGTAAGTACAACACAGTCTTATTAATGCATACAGTAAGTCACACAGGTAAGTAATACAGTTAGGCCCTAGGGGCCACGCAAACCATATACTAAGTAAGTGGTATAAGAACCACTGTCACGGAAATAGAATAGGCCTAGGCCTAGGGAATCGCTGGGGCTACACTACACTAGCGTTAGTTAGGAAGTGGGAGGCCCACGGGATTCGTGTGCAGAGTGGAAACACTCACGCGTAATGCGTAAAAGTCAATGGCAATAGTACAGTTTAGAAAACGGTAGATTTAGGACACTTCCGGAGTAGCTAGGAAGTTGAGACTTGAAAACTAGACACTAGGATAGTCACTATCCTGATGAGCACCGGAGTACCCAAGTTACCTAGCCCACAGGCTGCGGGTGCATAGGGGTGAAGATGCGTCGTTTTCGTCGTCGACTCCTATGGATGCCTGAAGAAAGATGCTGACAGGCAGTCAGTGAAGAGTGTCCGGTGGATCCCAAGGCTGGGATCGAGAAGAGAAGAAACCTGCAAGCAGAAGGGACAGAGTCAAGGTCACTAGCCAGTGACCACGTGGAACCAGGAAGGAACCAGGCGATGTCGTGAAGATTTGCAGGTGAAGGTGAAGCTTGTCGCTGCAGCCAGGAGGACCAGGAAGCGTCGAGGACGACCAGGACCAGGAGGCGAGCTGTCCCACGAAGGCTCTTGCTGTCGGCGGCGTCGAAGTTGGACTAGGACTCACCAAGCCTTGGCAAGCGGAACCCACGAAGAACGAAGGACTTGCTTCTGGTGCAGACCAGGAAGGTCTGGGGTGCTTCTTCTTTGCAGAGAAGCGGGAGCCAGTCTGGAGGAGCCAAACCAGCGCAGAAGATTTCAGGGAGCGTCGTCACAAAGGCCACTAGCCAGCGGGCGAGCAACCGGACAGACGCGGCAAGCAGGAAAATGCTGAAGGGCCCCACGCAGGACTCGTGGAGTGTGGGGGGCTGATCTTCGGTGCAGATGGTGCTTGGGGTTGGGGCTTCTCAATCCCCGGTGCACAACTTCAAGGGTACCTCAGAAGCTGCGCTTTAAGTTACTAGCCACTTTTTCCAGGTAGCCGGTCCCACGTCGCTCGTCGCCTCCACGGATCTCAGCTCTGCTGTAGATGTGGGTCAGGGTCGGAGAAGTCTGGAAGTCAAGGCTCTGGTCAGGCTCTGCAGTCGGTTCCTCGTAGAACGTGGGCAAAGCAAAGGGTAGTCTCTTGATGGTGCCTGTTTGCACAGGGTAGCCACTCCTTGGCTACAAGGGAGATTCTTCAGTCTTCTTCTTTCGTCGAATGTCGAAGGTCCAGAGTTTCTGTTCAGTTTTGCAGGTTCAGGATAATCTAAAGTCTTGAGGCCCAACTCCCACTCTTATACTAATCTGGGGGGCTGGGATACCTGCTAGGTCACGCCTTATGGGTGGGACCTGGGAGGGGGTGGTTACACCCACTTCCCTTTGTCCAGTTTCGCGCCAGAGCTGGGGCTGGAGTGCCCCAGCGCCGGTTTGAATTGGACTATGCAAGGAACACCTTGTGTGCCCCAGGCATGTCTCATTCCTTTCAGCCCACCCTGCCCCAATACACTAAAGGCTGTCTGGGGAGGTGCTAGCACCTCCCCAAGCAGGAAACCTATTGTCCAAGCCTCCCTTGCCAGGATCACTCCCAGCAGCAGGGGGTCAGACTCGTGTCTGTGGCAGCAGCATCCATTTTGTGATGCTGAGGCTTTGGTTAGAGTTAAACAGCAAAGTAGGATTTTAACATGTCTCTCCCTCTAGAAGGGAGGAATAATATCCTCATCACCAGAAATGGTATGGGGGTATTATTCCAAAGTGTTAGACACCTTACACGACATGTTTTGATAAAGCCAAACCATAGTTACCATAACCGTTTAAGATTATAAGGCACTTTAAGAGTATATGGTAGGCTATATCATAGAACAGCTATAAGGACATGGTTCGGAAAGCTGCAGACAGGCTCAGCTCATGCTAGAGCACCATCTCACATGTTACCAAGCACTCTGCCTCCAGGATTGTTAAGGCCTGCCATAGGAGTGACTGATAGGTACACATGTGTCTATATATAAGGGTAGATATAGGCATACTATATCTAAGCAAGGGGTGATTACACGACCTTGCCCCAACTGAGTGATCAGCCAGTTGTGTCTGATTGGAAGGCCAGACCAGGGGTGGCATAATACATGCTGCAGCCCCTGGGAGGCCTAGGGTACACCTATGCCCTGGGTACCTAGGGTACACTGTACAGGGTCCAATAAGGTGATCCTTACCAATTGGTTATGTACCTAGGGTACATGGAGTCCATTTTAAAGAGAGAGCAGACAGCCTGAGACCCTGAATGGCAGGATCTCAGGCCAACTAAGTCGAAAAACCAGCTAGACACTAGGCAAAAAGTTGGGGGTAACCATAGTCAGATATCCACCTTCCTACACAACCCCCCCCCAAACGAAAGGAGATAAGGCTGGCCTTTACAAGGTAAGCCTCTATTGCCTAAGTGGCCATATAAGGAAGAACCAGCACTGGCATGGTTACCCCCTGTCTCATGGTCCACTAAGCAATCCCTCATCCTAAAGGTATCATAGGGTCTCCACCATAGGGAATCTCTACCTTGGGTGTGTCTTTGCAAAGTAAAAGGCTGGTGTTGAGATGGAGTACTGAAGTGAGTGTCCTCAAAGTGAGGCCTCAGCTTCCTCCAATCATTCTCCACCATGGATGCCTTTCTTTCTTTAACTGAGTTGCACTGTGCTCTCAGGGTCAGCCTCTGGCTACCTAAAGCTGGAGGTTGGGTCCCTTTTGTGGGCTTACTGGGGGGACAGGTCAGGTTTGGGGCCCTAAGGTCCCATGTTTGCCTGTGCCCAGCAGAATCCCTCTGGGGGAGGTCCCTAACTACCTGTAAAGGGGATCCCTCAGGAATGTTTTTACCCATCACCTGGCTAGGGCTACTAGCCAGGCAATCCTCATTCTTTTGATTGGGGGGTTCTTGTGGACAGGGGCCCTCTGGGGGTCCACTGGCCTCCCTGCCCTCTGCAGCCCTGGGCTGACTGAGGCAGGGTAGAGAGAGGCAGGCTACCTGCACCAGACTGGGTCCCACCTTGGAAGGGGCCACTGACATCAGAGGCTCTGCCAGGCCAGGCCTGGCTACCTCTGGGGCAGTTCCTTCACAAGGGGTGAGGTCAGATCCCTGAGGAGGCTGACCTTTTCCTAATGTCGGGGGAGAGGGAGACTTTTCTTCCTCCCCACTACTCTCTGTTTGTGTGGAGTGATCCATAGTTTCAGGCTTCACTACACCTAAGTCAGTCTGAGTATGGGCTGAGACCATTACAGCCTTGCCAACCTTTTCAGGAAGGCACTCAGTTTGTGTTTGAGCTGTGACTGTCACAGCTCTGCCAATCTCTACAGGGAAGTCTGTCTTTGCCTGGGCTGTGGCTACCACTGCCCTTCCAACCTTTTCAGGGAGGAAATCTACTTGGACAGGGGTTGTGGCTGGCACAACCCCACTACCCTTTTGTGAAAGGCCTACCATTTTAGAATGGGTGTCTTGTTCAACTTCAGCCCAAGCTGAGAGTTCTAAGTCATTCCCCAGTAAGCAGTCCACAGGCAAGGTTGGAGACACTGCCACCCTTTTAGGGCCAGTGACCCCTCCCCAGCTGAGACATACCTCTGCCATGGGGTGACTGTTCTGTTTGCCATCAATGTTAGTTACCTGGTATGAGAAACCAGGCAAAAGCTGCTCAGAGGGAACTAGCCTATGGGCCACCATAGTGATGCTAGCTCCAGTGTCTCTGTAGGCCTCAGCTTTTCTACCATTGATGTAGGGTTCCTGTCTGTACCTACCCAAAGTGTTGGGACAGGCAGTGAAGTTGGCAAACCCCATGCCACCATCACAGACAAGAGTAGCTGCTGTAGGGGAATTGGCTAAGCCAGGATCCCCCTGTGTTCCCCAAGAAAACCCAACCAAATTTTTGGGGGCACTCCCACCACCTGGGGGATTACTGCTGACAGTAATAGGTGGTGTGACAGGAGTAGTTGGAGGAACAGTTTTGTTTTTAGCCTGTGGGCAACTGCTGTCAGTTTTCCAATGCCCAGGTGTTTTACACACATGGCAGTAAGGCTTTTTAACTGTGGTAGAGGAGGGAGCTTGGGACCCACCACCCTGTGTGGAGTTTTGGGGCCCTGAGGAAGATTTCTCTTTTGTTTTATCCCCACCCTTCTCTTGAGGCTTGGTGGTATCTTTCTTTTGGTCACCACCCTGATTTTTAGGCCTAATCCTGGTCCTGACCCATTTATCTGCCCTCTTTCCCAATTCTTGGGGAGAGGTCAAATCTGAGTCTACCAGGTGTTGATGGAGAAGCTGGTTCTGACAATTACTAAGGATCTGCTCCCTCATAATCAAGTTGTACAATCCTGTATAGTCCTGCACCTTGCTGCCATTTAACCAACCTTCCAAAGCCTTAGTGGCACAATCCACTGTGTCTTCTGGGTGTCTCTGAACAACAACCTATATTGCTCAGTGGTTAAGCCAAACCCATCTATCAGAGCACTCTTCAGGACTTTGTAATTGTTTGCATCCTCATCACTGACTGTGAGGAGCTTGTCTCTACCTTTGTCAGAAAAGGAGAGCCACAAGATAGCTGCCCACTGACTCTGGGGAACCTGCTGTACTTTGCAGGCCCTCTCCAAAGCAGTCATCCACTTGTGGATGTCATCCCCATTCTGATATGGGGGGGCTATCTTGCTTAGGTTTCTATGGTCATAAGACCTATCCCTATCTCTAGGAATGTTGCTGCCACCAGTGGGTTCTAACCCACTTAACTTTTGTTCTCTAGCCAGAGCAAGCTTCTCTTTGGCAAGGGCAAGTTCTTCCCTCTGAATCCTCAGATTAGCTTCCCTCATTCTGGCTTCATGCTCCTTTCTCTCATGGGAAGTCATTCCCCTGTGAGAGGAAGCATTAGAGATGTTAGAGACATGGGAGTGGATGGATTCCCTTGAAGGGGATCTGTCCCTCCTGCTTCTCTGTGTAAGCCTACTTGGGGGTCTGTAAGGGGGGACCCCATGCAAACTCCCATGTAAGCTTAGGTTAGCCTGGCTAAGTCTTCCTACTTGGCCCTGGCTGTCTACCTCTTCATCTGAAGTCTCCTCTGACTCCTCTGTGGTGGGTAGACCCTCCTCTGTACCTAGGGTACCTGCCTGAGATGCTCTAATAATGTCATACTCCTCTAGGAGTTGTCTTAACTGAAGGAGGGTAGGGTTTGCACCCTGTTTTATTCCTCTGGAGGTACACAAGTGTCTCATCTCCTGGAATGTTAAGGTATCATATCTAGAGGGGGTCTTTTGCAGACCTGATCCTCCTGAGGGAGCATCTACTTGATCTCCTCTCAGAGACATGATCTAGTGAGGGTGTGGTGTGTGCACCTACCTACACTAGTTGTATCTACTAAACCTCTCTAGTAGTTGTAGTCAGGGTGTGTTACTCCCTTCAACCTACAACTACAAAGTCCAGTAGGACTTAAGTATTATAATCTATGTTATATGTACCTAGACAATATCTGTGTGATCTTTCAATTTAGTATCTCAAGATTACAATGGTATTACAACAGCAAGCTCAGATCCCAACCGCTGCTCACCAATGTGAGAAGTTGGCCTGATGTATGATGTCACTAGTTATAGTGTACACCTTATATCAGTCCAAATACCCTTATGGTGATTGGTTGTAAAGTCAACCTTATAGACCAGCTATCCTAGTGGTAGCATGGACAAGAGCAGTCTTAGGCTAAACTCTGAATGGCATGTGAAGCCAGCTGTGATACCATATATAATCCCTTGAATACCAAATGAAAGGACACCACAACAGATATATATATAAAATAAAGTGTATTTATTCTAAGCAACCCTCAGCACTCTTTATGAGATTAGAGGTAAGTACAACACAGTCTTATTTAAGCATACATTAAGTCACACAGGTAAGTAATACAGTTAGGCCCTAGGGGCCACGCAAACCATATACTAAGTAAGTGGTATAAGAACCACTGTCACGGAAATAGAATAGGCCTAGGCCTAGGGAATCGCTGGGGCTACACTACACTAGCGTTAGTTAGGAAGTGGGAGGCCCACGGGATTCGTGTGCAGAGTGGAAACACTCACGCGTAATGCGTAAAAGTCAATAGCAATAGTACAGTTTAGAAAACGGTAGATTTAGGACACTTCCGGAGTAGCTAGGAAGTTGAGACTTGAAAACTAGACACTAGGATAGTCACTATCCTGATGAGCACCGGAGTACCCAAGTTACCTAGCCCACAGGCTGCGGGTGCATAGGGGTGAAGATGCGTCGTTTTCGTCGTCGACTCCTATGGATGCCTGAAGAAAGATGCTGACAGGCAGTCAGTGAAGAGTGTCCGGTGGATCCCAAGGCTGGGATCGAGAAGAGAAGAAACCTGCAAGCAGAATGGACAGAGTCAAGGTCACTAGCCAGTGACCACGTGGAACCAGGAAGGAACCAGGCGATGTCGTGAAGATTTGCAGGTGAAGGTGAAGCTTGTCGCTGCAGCCAGGAGGACCAGGAAGCGTCGAGGATGACCAGGACCAGGAGGCGAGCTGTCCCACGAAGGCTCTTGCTGTCGGCGGCGTCGAAGTTGGACTAGGACTCACCAAGCCTTGGCAAGCGGAACCCACGAAGAACGAAGGACTTGCTTCTGGTGCAGACCAGGAAGGTCTGGGGTGCTTCTTCTTTGCAGAGAAGCGGGAGCCAGTCTGGAGGAGCCAAACCAGCGCAGAAGATTTCAGGGAGCGTCGTCACAAAGGCCACTAGCCAGCGGGCGAGCAACCGGACAGACGCGGCAAGCAGGAAAATGCTGAAGGGCCCCACGCAGGACTCGTGGAGTGTGGGGGGCTGATCTTCGGTGCAGATGGTGCTTGGGGTTGGGGCTTCTCAATCCCCGGTGCACAACTTCGAGGGTACATCAGAAGCTGCGCTTTAAGTTACTAGCCACTTTTTCCAGGTAGCCGGTCCCACATCGCTCGTCGCCTCCACGGATCTCAGCTCTGCTGTAGATGTGGGTCAGGGTCGGAGAAGTCTGGAAGTCAAGGCTCTGGTCAGGCTCTGCAATCGGTTCCTCGTAGAACGTGGGCAAAGCAAAGGGTAGTCTCTTGATGGTGCCTGTTTGCACAGGGTAGCCACTCCTTGGCTACAAGGGAGATTCTTCAGTCTTCTTCTTTCGTCGAATGTCGAAGGTCCAGAGTTTCTGTTCAGTTTTGCAGGTTCAGGATAATCTAAAGTCTTGAGGCCCAACTCCCACTCTTATACTAATCTGGGGGGCTGGGATACCTGCTAGGTCACGCCTTATGGGTGGGACCTGGGAGGGGGTGGTTACACCCACTTCCCTTTGTCCAGTTTCGCGCCAGAGCTGGGGCTGGAGTGCCCCAGCGCCGGTTTGAACTGGACTATGCAAGGAACACCTTGTGTGCCCCAGGCATGTCTCATTCCTTTCAGCCCACCCTGCCCCAATACACTAAAGGCTGTCTGGGGAGGTGCTAGCACCTCCCCAAGCAGGAAACCTATTGTCCAAGCCTCCCTTGCCAGGATCACTCCCAGCAGCAGGGGGTCAGACTCGTGTCTGTGGCAGCAGCATCCATTTTGTGATGCTGAGGCTTTGGTTAGAGTTAAACAGCAAAGTAGGATTTTAACATGTCTCTCCCTCTAGAAGGGAGGAATAATATCCTCATCACCAGAAATGGTATGGGGGTATTATTCCAAAGTGTTAGACACCTTACACGACATGTTTTGATAAAGCCAAACCATAGTTACCATAACCGTTTAAGATTATAAGGCACTTTAAGAGTATATGGTAGGCTATATCATAGAACAGCTATAAGGACATGGTTCCGAAAGCTGCAGACAGGCTCAGCTCATGCTAGAGCACCATCTCACATGTTACCAAGCACTCTGCCTCCAGGATTGTTAAGGCCTGCCATAGGAGTGACTGATAGGTACACATGTGTCTATATATAAGGGTAGATATAGGCATACTATATCTAAGCAAGGGGTGATTACACGACCTTGCCCCAGCTGAGTGATCAGCCAGTTGTGTCTGATTGGAAGGCCAGACCAGGGGTGGCATAATACATGCTGCAGCCCCTGGGAGGCCTAGGGTACACCTATGCCCTGGGTACCTAGGGTACACTGTACAGGGTCCAATAAGGTGATCCTTACCAATTGGTTATGTACCTAGGGTACATGGAGTCCATTTTAAAGAGAGAGCAGACAGCCTGAGACCCTGAATGGCAGGATCTCAGGCCAACTAAGTCGAAAAACCAGCTAGACACTAGGCAAAAAGTTGGGGGTAACCATAGTCAGATATCCACCTTCCTACAGTTGAGAACATACAGGATCTCATTTCTTTATGAATTAGATTCTTAATTTCCTCATTACCAATATCAGATTCAGCGGCACTAGCCTGATCTGAGTCTGTGTCAGACATAGTGTAAGAAATATTCCCCCTTTTTTTTAATATATGTATGACCTCCCTTTTTTTTTTGTCAATTGAGGTCAGGTCAATAAAAAAAAGGGGGGGGGGTTTGAATGGAGTGAATATTAGGCCAAGAAAGGGTTAATTAGGTATTGGATTTAAGTAGCGGTACAAAAAAATCGTCTTCCCCCGAAGAAACAGCTGATCTGCGCATGGAGCAACTGCCTTTAGGCTCGAGCGCGATCAGCTGTTGCTAGGGTACGGTGAGGGCGGTGGGTGGGAGAGAGAAAGGAGCCTTGGCGACGCTGCACTCGTGTTGCCAAGGTCCATTCCTTTAATGGCGCTCGATCAGGGAAGCGCTGAGGGAAGAAGGATCTCGTCAGAGGAGACCCTGGGTACTACCGCGCAGTGTATGGGGGCAGTAAGGGTAGATAAGGCTGACCATAAATAAATCAATTGAAGTGAGGCGCGAGGTGAATGACGCGCTCCGTGTGATGTAAGCCGAGACGGGCTTTAAATCAAAAACAGTGAAATGGAGTGTTCAAAGGGGAGATATAAACTGGGTGGCATGGGTGAACAAATCGGCACGGTCGGGAGCAGGCCTCCATAAATTGGAGGCCGGTTGACCGAGTTAAGGATTAGAGTAAAACATATAATGAAGCATAATAAAAATACAGTAAAAAGATCGATATACAGCAAGGCTATCAATTAACAGGCAATGACAGAGTAAGATATTTTAAAACAATCATTGAGGACAATTAGTAAGAGCAATAAAATGAGGAACTTATCTGCATGGAGCCGAATTTAAAAGAGGCTTATTGTTATGTGCTCATGCCTTTTATCTGTTTGCTAATGTTCTATTGTGGAACCTTTGCTTTATGATGTATGCAGCTGCTTGGGTCTGCATTAAAAGTGATATGCATAATGTTAGCCTCCGGTCTTGTAATGAAATCTGCAATGAATAGGGAAAATAATAGGGCGGCCAGTACACACCCCTGTCTCAGCCCATTTCCAATCTGTATTTTTTGAGACAGGCTCCCCTCTGTATCTAGAATTACTTGTGCCCAGTTGGAAGTATGGAGTTCTTGTATCAGGCTTAGTAAATCTCTTGGGATGTCATAACCAATCAGCGTCTCCCACAGCTTCTCACGGTCCACTAAATCAAATGCTGCGCGGAAGTCCACGAAGCAGCAATACATACTTCCAGTTTGCTCAATGGACTTCCGTGCAATGGACCAGAGCGCAAAGCAGTGATCGACCGTTGAGTGTCCCTCCTTGAACCCCCTCCCTGCTCCGGGGGCACAATCTGGTTCATTTCTGCCCACTCCTTAAGACTCTCCAAGATTACTTTGGCGAATACTTTTTAACCTATATCTAAGAGGTTGATTAATCGATAGTTCTTAGGGGCATTTATGTCTCCTTTTTTATGGATGGGTCTTATTATCGTGCCTCTCCAGTTTTCCGGTATGCTCCCTGTATTAAGTATCACCAGAAACATTTTTCAGAAGAAGTCTGCCCACCACTCAGGCCTATTTTTTATAATTGCTGCCGGGAGGTTTTCTGGGCCAGCTGCTCGGGTCAATGTTAGATTAGATATGATTTTTTTTTATCTTGCTGGCACTAAACTGATCCTTAATTTCCTTTCTCACTCCTAGCCATAGTTTTAGGATTGATCCCTCATTTTCTTTCCAATTTCCATAAATTTCCCCCAGGTAAGTAACCCAGTCATCTTCTGGAACAACACAGTTCAAGGAACCTAAAGATTTCCCTGAGCTTTCTTGGACCAATTTCCAGAAGCCTTTCAAATCTTTAGATTCTATTGTAGTTAGCAATTTAACCCAACAGCTCTCTTTGTAAGATCTTTTTTTATTTCTTACCCTCATTTTATAAGTTCGCCTTTGTTTCTGGAGGCTGTAATGCAATTCTACCTTGTACTTTACCCTAAGTTTTCTTTCTTGTTGTCTGATACTTGCTTTAGCTATGCGACATTCTTCGTGGAACCATTTCCTCACTATGCTTTGCGGTTGGGTTTTCCTCCCACACCCTGGTTTTCTTAATTACATTTTTACACTTATACATTCCACCAGTTTCCCGATAATATTTTAAACCAGATAATATCACAGGAATTCGGAACATTTTCGGAAATTATCTGCTGTAAGGCTGCTAGCTTTTCTAGAAAATCTTCTGATATCCTAGTTGTAAGGCATCTTGGGTAGTCAACATGGACCTGTAGGACAGTGTCTCTTTGTTTTTTCTTCTTTGTGTCATATAATTCTGTCTTCAGGGGGTAATGATCGCTTCCTTCCGCATTTACCACCTCAAAGCATTTAATTAGGTCAAAGTTCCAAGCATGCACAAATACATAGTCTATTGGGCAGAGTTGGTGGCCTAACTTGAAGGTGCTCTTTGCTGGTCTATCCGTGTCCAATCTGCTGTTCACACAGACCAGACCCAAGGCGCCATACATTTGACCTAGAGACACATCATGGGCTGACATTGCCCCGCTTGGAAATAGGGCATCCCTAATTTTATCTGAACCTAATAATTCTTTGCACCATTGGTCGGTCCTAACTTGGTATAGCTTATGGTTAAAATCACCCATCACAAACAATACATCTTTTTGATAGTTATCGGCTAGATTTAACAAATCCTCATTTAATTTTTCCACTTCAGCCTTATAACCATTCTCTCCCCCCTTCTGAATGTATACATTTACAATAATTATGCCTTCAAATCGATGGTCTGGGTTTCAGTAGTGATACTCTACACCCTATTGCCCATTTGCATTTTACATCTAGAGGTACCACCTTCCTGGCGATCTTAGATGAAACCAGCTTTAGTTGCCCTCCTGAGGGTCTGCCAAACCGATTCTTTTTTGCTACCTTCCTCTGATGAGCAAAACCCTCAATTACTAGGGTTTCGTCACACAGCCAGGTCTCCTGCAAACAAATAATCTCATTGCTGTCGATTGTCTTTTTGAAGCTATCCTGGTTCGCTATTCTGTTATAACCATTTATATTCCAGGATAGTATAGTTAGGCTGTGTGACGACCCGTGCTCCTAATCTATCTCACTCAGGCACCCGTCTCCCTCAAATCCTGGGGATGCTAGGACTCTAAATATGTTTCCTGCTAGTGATCCTTCATCGTCTATCTCATATGTCATACCTCTTATGGTAATTTCAAGTTCGTCTTTTTCATCCCAGCGGGTATCAATCAATCTGACCTGCCTTTGGCCCAGCCCATGGTTTTTGAGAAAAGATCTCTCATCTTTATTATAGATTTGCAATTCTATCCTTTTTACTAATCTGATTCCTTCCCTAAAAAGCTCATGTTCCGCTTTAATTATTGCAGTCTTGATTAGTCCAGAGTAAAGTAAGACCTTTGTTACGTCCATCTCCTCGCTATTTAGGGTAAAGGCAACTTCTCTAAGGTCTTCTGTGCCGATATTCTGTAGGCTTTCACAATTAGACAGGGAGGAAAGCAATTGTGATCTAATCTCATCAATTTCATCACTTTCTTCCCTCCTTTATCCCGGCCGATCGGCTCCAAGAATAACCACAGGTCCTGTCTACTTTTTGTCTGTCTCATGAGGGCCCCCCTTTAGATCGTACTCGCTACTACCTTGATAAGCGGCTCCTTGCCTTTCTCCATATGGCCTCTGATAATTCTTGTACCTCCTTGCGATGACTTCTCCAACTTCCTTTCCCTTTCCCCCTCTTTTCTCCCTACTCGTTCTTTAGTTATACTATTTTTCCTCGTCCTAAGTTTTCTTGGGCCTTTTCTTTCCTCACCTTGGCTTCTGTGTTACTGGTATTCCTTCTCCGAGATTATTTACCTTGGGAGTGGCTAACCTTACCTTCTTACCTACGAGCACTTGTTCTTCTTCTCTTGCTTTCTTCTTTAACCCCTGCTGTAATAGAGCTTGGCCCTTTCTAGTTTTCCTCTTCCAACTCTTTGGGCGTGGGATACGCTGTTTATAGCTCCTCCTTTCCCCCGTGTTTTTATAATCATTGGGTGCCGTGAAATATATACATTATGCCCTTCGTTCTGTGAGGGGGACTCCAGCGGTGCACTTTCCTGCCGATACCTACCCTCCTCTTTGTGGACCTCGCCAACTGGTCTAACTATGGAGGGCATGAGCTCCCAGATTTGTTTCAGCTCCCCTATCATGATTTTACACTGATCCCTTTGGGTTTTTATGACCTCATTATTCATTACTGCTACCTCTAGCAACCCTTGCAAAGATTTTTGTAGAATTAGCATTGCGTCCAGCATAGAGGCGCTAGAGGTACCTGTTACCTCCAAATTAAATAGAGTGGGTCCCGAAATGTCATTTGCTTTGTCCTGGGAATTTTCCACATCCACCTTTTTGTCCATAATTCCTTTTATAATATGGATATTACTGTGTCCCTCGTCGTCTGTTTCGGAATCCTCGATTTCGCCCCCCAACTCTAATTCTTGAGCGCTTGCAAAGGGAGAGAGTCTCGGGATGAGGACAGCCTTGGGTCCAGAAAGAGTCCCGAGAGGTTAAATTGACTTTGATTAGGTGAGGCTCGCTCCTGGGGAGCTACATTGTGTAGTGAGGGCTGCAATTTGTATACATACATTGCTAGGTTAGCATAACAGTGTTAGATGCTAGAAAGCCATCTTGCCACTTTTGCTGCTTTTGCACACGACACTGCAGTTACATGTTATTATTTGAAAACTGCTTGCTCGCCTTTTCTTCACATGAGAACTGTCTGTTGTTCACGTCCCTAGACGTGCGCTGCGACCTTGGTCTGAACACTGTGTAAAGAAACAGTCTGGGTCGCTAGACAATGCATGTTTTTGAGTTCAGGTTGATCGTCCCACTATTTAGCCATAACACGCATGCAGCTGCAAATACATGAAAGTCGAGTGCTTTTAATATTGCAGGCTGCATGCATCACACACATTCTGAAGAAGAGCTTTCCCAGGACCAGAGCACACCTGATCCTGTGATGTGATAAAACTAAGCTGATCTTTACGGTATGGGGTTCCCCATTCAAGCCTAGAGACCTTTTATTAGTATAATAATATTAGTTTACTAGCGAAAGGAAGGTGGCTGTATTCCACTCTCATTTATAATATGATCTCTCCTTTCATTTTTTATGGTATTGTAACAATGCTGATGGTTTTGATTTTAATCGTTTGCCTGCTTATGTTAGCCAAAGTACTGCATCTTAGGACACGAGGTTTATAAAATAAACTCTTTAAACTTTACCGTGTCTCTGTTTACTCTTGTTGTGGACTGATATGAGAATAATTACGAACAGGTATTTCTGATTCCCACCATTCCTGAGAGTACTCTAAGTTGCTTTTTCTGGGTTGTCTATACATTGGGACCTCCGTGATAATACGGATAACGAATGGGACACTGATGCTGGTCGGATAGGGGTTCTGGGTTCTGAGGTGAGTTTTTGGTACACCACAATTCACTGAGGTCCTGGTTTCCTTCTCATAGTTCTGTGCATGAGCAGAATCCCTGCAACAATTGGCTGGGGTTAACAGATTCTCACTTGCGCACAATTCTTTTCCTTTTGTGCCCATTCCTTTAAAATGTTTCTCCACGAAGTCTTTGATTGAGTTTGTAAACGAGACTCCGCCCATTCCCCCCCCCCCCCCCCCCCCCCTTCCCTCCCCGGTCTTCTAATCTGCGGGGTTGTGGCCGGAGGTTGGTTTTCCATCTGTAAGACTTTTTTGCTTCCGGAGGTGTCACCATGGTTGTTTTTTATCTTTTCTTTCTCTTTCGGAGACTTGGCTACATCCTCTCCGCCCGTTACGCTAAGGTAGGGTTTTTTTTTGGTTTTTTTGACCTTTCCATGCTTTTGCTTTGCTAAGTGCCATCACCTTATGGGTCCTTTTGCACTTGAAACTCTGTAATATCCTTCTTCTTCTTGCCCTTTTAAATTTCACTGTCAACTTCACCTTTTCTTGCCTGGTACCTTTTCCTACACACTTTATCGTTCTGCCCCAGTCACCCTGCCCCTGTACTTAACTCTGTTCCACGGCTGCGCGCTACTGTCTCTCTGCTGCACCTCCACAGCCCATTTAATTAGCGGCTGGGTTATTCCTCCACCATGTACGGGGGAGGGTCGAGACCAGGACCAGGTGCAGCTCAGTGCTGCTCGGTGCCCTGCACTGGGGACTGTCGGCCGATGCGCCCCCCGGCTCACACCAGGCTCACTCAGTATGCTCCGGCCAGGCCCAATCCCGGTGCGCCTTCCCTCGGCATCCCGAGGCCCCAACCCGGCATCTCCTATGCACTTCTGTGCCCTTCTCACAGCGCTTCGGCGTTCCCTCTACCGCTGCGTCCCGCTGCACCCTCCACTTCAGCAGCGGCGGTGAAGTCCGTGTCACGTGATGCTGATGCGTACGTCGCGTCGCTGCGTAGCGCGGCCGGGAACAGAGCAGTGCCTCCACATCTCCCTATGACAGGAAACCTATTGTCCTGCATTCCCTTGCTCGAGCTTGGCTCAGCAGCAGGAGGGTAGAATCGTGTCTCTGGTCGGCAGCAGCCATAGTTTGCTGTCTGGGCATAGAAGACTGGTATGGGGAGCACTGAGAGCATCCTGTAGGAGCTTTACAGTGCATGGAATCATACCTCCAACACCGTTTACAGTGTTGGGGTATGATTCCAACATGTTGATACCAAACACAACAGGGTTTGTTACAGCCAGTTTACAGTCAGTCATCGCGTAATGACACATGGCCACTATGTATCGTAATGGCTGATGCACTTACAACCCGGGAGAATGGACTTCATGGATTGTAAGGGTGTCCTACTCATGCAGGAGCACCCTCACACTTATAACCGAGCACCCTGTGTTCAGGATTGAAAGGCTTGCCTTAAGGGTGACTTATAGGTTTTAAGTGTAGTGACCTCAGATATAAGGAAACTTATATCTGTTGCAAGTGGTGCTAGCACCAGCTTACAATGGCTGCAATGGCAGGCCTGTAGTCACAATTTGAGTGGTCTCCCATGGGTGGCATAATACATGCTTCAGCCCATGGGGGACCCCTGGTGTACTTATGCCCAGGGTACCTTAGTACCCTATATTAGAGACTTACAAGGGTACACCAGTAGCCAGTCTGGGGTGTGCCTAAGTACTCACCATGTCCAATTTACGGAAGAAGCACAAAGACTGGGGCCCTGATTAGCAGGATCCCAGTCAGATTAGTCAGTAAAACATAATGATACAGCAAAAAGTGGGGGTGACCCTGAAAGCAGATCCTACTTTCCTACACAACCCACCCCCCCCAAACGTGAGGAGATGAGACTAACCTTGCCCAGTTGAATCTTCATTTCCTAAGTGGAAATATCTGGAGAGTCCATCCTCGTTGGCATGGTTACTCCCAGGGCTATGTTCCACTGAAAAGCCCATCCCCTGTAGGGTAGGGAAATGGACTGCCTCAAAAATTTGGGATTTTCACCCTTCATTTGTCTAGACCATAAGAGGGGCTTATGGTCTGTGAACAAGGAAGTAAATACCAAACAGGTATGGCCTCTACTTCTTCAAGGCGCAGGCCACAGCAAAGGCCTCTGTAGCTGACCACCATTTCTCCCTGGAGGTCAACCTTCTGCTTATAACAGCTACTGGTCGGTCCTGACCCTCTGCATTAAGTGGTGACAAAACTGTTCCTACCCCTATCTCAGATGCATCTGTCTGGACAATGAAGGGTTTGGAGTAATCAGGACTTTGCAGAATGGGAGCAGTGCACGTGGTCTGCTTCAGGTCATCAAATGCCTTTTGACAGCTAACTGTCCACTCAACTTTCTTAGGCATTCTCCTGGAGGTGAGATCATTAAGTGATGTCACAATGAACCCATATCCCTTAACAAACCTCCTGTAGTGCCCAGTCAGCCCCAAGAAAGCTCTGACCTGAGTCTGGGTAGTGGGAGCAACCCAGTCCAATGTCTGAACTTGGCCTCCACCTACCAGGTGACCCAAGTATACAACCTTGCTCTGCCCTATCTGGCACTTGGTGGCCTTGATAGTGAGGCCAGCCTTTTGCAGGGCCTCCAGAACATGTCTGAGGTGGACCAGGTGATCCTCCAATGTGGAGCTAAAGACCGCAATATCATCTAGTTACACTGCACGATAGGCTTCCAGACCTGTGTTAAGACTTTGTAGACCAGCCTCTGAAATGTGGCAGCTGCATTTTTCAGACCAAAGGGCATCACAATAAATTGATAATGCCCACCAGGGGTTGAAAATTCTGTTTTTGGCTAGGCCTCCTCAGCTAGTCTGATTTGCCAAAAGCCAGCAGTCTGGTCAAATCTACTCAGGTATTTGGTTGAGGCCAAAGTATCTATGAGCTCACTTGCCCTAGGAATAGGGTAGGTATCAGTCCTAGTGACTGTATTAGGCATCTGTAGTCCACACAAAACCTAATTTCTCTTTTGCCACCCTTAATGTGAGGTTTTGGTACCTGGACTAGCCCAAGGGCTATCGGAAGGCTCATTGACCCCCAATTCCAGCATCTTTTGGCATCTGTCCTGATACAGTCTCTGACATGGTCAGGCTCTCTCTAAATGTTGTTCTTTACAGGCAGGCTGTTACCTGTGTCCACTTCATGGGTACACCAGGTGGTTTGACTGGGTGTCAGCGAGAACATGTGTTGGTACTGATTGAGGACCATCCTGTAATTTGCTTGCTGTTAGTCGGTGAGGCTGCCTGCCAAGGCTACTCTTTCAACTGACCCATCAACAGGGTTCAGAGAGAGGAGATCATGGATAGGGTCACTGTCTTCCTCCTGTCCCTCATATGTGGCCATGAGCAAACTCATGTCAGGCCTGCCTACAAAAGTTTTTTAGTCGAATCACATGAAGTACCCTTTGGGGACTTCTGGGAGTACCAAGGTCCACCAAGTAAGTGACCTCACCTTTCTCTTCAAGGATTCTGTGGAGACCACTCAATTTGTCTTGGAGAGCTGCTGGGGCCACAGGCTCCAACACCTACACTTTCTACTGCCCTGGCTGGTAAACAGTCAGTATAGACTTTTGGTCATGTCAAGCTTTCTGAAGCTCCTGGCTGGCCTCAAGGTTTTTACTCGCCTTCTTCATATACTCAACCATGCGTGAAGGCAGGCCAAGGACATGGTCCACAACATCCTGTTTAGGAGGTTTGAGAGGTTGCTCCCAGCCCTCCTTAACTAACGTAATGGACCCCTAACTGGATGTCCAAACGCAAGTTCAAATGAGCTGTACCGAACCCCCTTCTGTTGAACCTCTCTGTAGGCAAACTGAAGGCATTTTCGCCTGAGCTTTTCTGGTAGTCCCATGATCATGCCCTTTAGGGTCTTGTTGAATCTTTCAACAAGTCCTTGCACTGTTGATGATAGGGTGTGGTGAACGTATAGTTTACTCCACACTCTTTCCACATTGCAATGATGTAACTAGACATGAAGTTGGTACCTCTGTCTATTAAGACGTCTTAAGGGAAGCCTACCCTGGAAAAGATTCCCAAGAGGGCCCTTGCCACTACAGGGACTGTAGTGGTTCTAAGGGGAATTGCCTCTGGATACTCAGTGGCATGGCCCACCACCACTCGGATGTAACTGTGCTCAGATGTAGTTGGAGGGTTCAAGGGACCAACAATGTCAATTCCTACCTTCTCAAAGGGAATCCCAACCAATGTGAGTTGAATTAGGGGCACCTTTGTAGTGCCACCTGACTTACCACTGGCTTGGTAAGTGACACAGGAGCGACAAAACTCCTTGGTGCCTTCTTACATATGGGGCCAGTGACAATGAGGGACAATCCTGTCCCGAGTCTTGCTTTGCCCAAGATGTCCTGCAAGGGGAACGTCATGTGCCAGGGAGAGAAGAAAACCTCTGAACTTTAGGGGTATTACCAACCTCCTGGTAGCACCAGGCTTGGGGTCTCTACCTTCAGATAACAGGAGCGCATCTTCCCAATAGATACTATGGGACCCACTTACATTCCCTGCTTCCTCAGCAGCAGCTTACTGTCTGAGCTGTTCAAATGAGGGGCAGGACTGTTGCTCCAAACTCAAGTTTGCCCTGGAAGCGCACCCTGCCCCCAAGAACTCTGCCTGGTCAGGCCCAAGTTCCTCTGGGACAGTTCCTTCAGAGGGACTGAGATCATCTCCATCAGGAGACTGATCCTCACTGAGAGTTTGGGAGGAGGATAATTCCTTACCCTTCCTGCTCCTTCTCTTAGGGGCAATCTGGTCCATTCTTTTGGGATCCTGTGCTCCCTCAGTGCTGAGCTGTTTGGCCTGAGTCCTGGTGACAGCAAATGCACTGGCAGAGATGCCCATCATCTCTACATGAGTCATTAACTCTACTTCAGACCAGGCTGAAGTTTCTAGATCATTCCCCAACAGACAATCTACAGATAGATCTGGAGATACCACAACTGTTTTAGGGCCAGTCGCCCCTCTCCAGCTTAGATTCACAACTATCAAGGAATGATCAGTCGTGACATTGCGGGCGTTGGTTACTTGGTACATCTGTCCAAGTATGATCTGTTCAGAGGGACACAAGTTTCTCTGTCACCATTGGGACACATTCCCATGTGTCCCTGTAAGCCATATCTTCCTTTCCATTGATTAAAGGCTGTTGTCTGTACTTGCCCAAGTTAGTGGTACTTACCAGTAAGGTGGCAAGATCTATGCCACCATCACAGATGAGAACAGCCTGAGTTGGAGTTGTGACTAGGCCAGAGCCTACCTCATAACCTAAGGTTAACCCTACTAATCCCTTGGTCGCTGTAATACCACTTGTAGTGGTGCTAGGGGGAGCAGTTGGCTTAGGGACAGTGGTAGTAGATTCCTTGGCCTTTGGAAATCAACATCTCTTGTCCAATGGGTCTTTACCTTAAATAAATAACACCAAGGTTTCTTTTTACCCTTCTTGGAGTTTTGGGACTCACCCCCAGATGCAAGTTGTTGGGGACCTTGAGAAGACTCCTTTTTAGATCGAGCCTAGTGCAGCGCACATGTGCTGCTCTGCGAGACTTTATATAAGGGCTTTCAGAAATCACACCAGACGCTCGCACACGCTCGCGCGTGTGCTTTTAGTTTTGCCCCAGGCTATTGGCCTTTGCGTGCGTCTTTTTAACAAAGACAGCACGCAATTGGCCAAAAGCGGGCGCATTGCTCCGCCCATGGCCTATTGGTTGCGGTTACCCGCATGGCCGCCATGTGGTTTCAATTATCTTGCGATATTTGAAAACAGATCGCTCGCCACTCGCGGGCTTGTTTGAGATTCCGTAGCATTCAGTTTCGATTACAATGCCAAGCTGCTTTCAGTACAGACTTCAATGAGTTTTCATCTTCTTGCAGCTGCCTTAAAAGCTCAGGCCTGGAACAACAACAAGAGTGATATCTTAATTCAACCTTAATCAGGGCCTGTTTTTGCACTTCACTGTATTCCTTTCACTCATTCTGTGTTGTGCTGGTGTAACGACTGTGCGCTCTGAAGTCCTCCGCTGTCTCTGCAGACATCTCTTTCGTGCTGTCTATTGTGATCGGAGCTAGAAATGTAGTCCAGGAAGATAAAATTAATCCAGTTATTGGCGCTGATACCATGGAGCCTTATTGCAGCCGGTGTTGTAGCAACGCCCTGGTGTTATTTTTTTCCACGCTTCTTGAGCAGGGGTTGAGTCAGCACTGAGAGGATATAATGGCCCACAGTCCTCGCGCTGGGAATGTTTTATGTTGGACTGTCCGCTGCTCGTATCAACTCCCTGTTACTGGATAGTGCAATGCTGGAAGTAAATGCAAGCTTGCGCATTCCTAAAAATACCTCAGCGATGAATCGCCCAATTAAACACACGCTTCCTGCAATGTTTAGCAGAGAGGTGCTGCCCGGCACAGCGAGGTATGTGCTCTAGTTATACAGGAACAGGCTGCGAGGGGAACCCGCTGAAGGCGATACTGAGTGAAGAATAGGAGATTAAGTGATTTTCGTGAGCATGTATGGATGTCACGGATTAAACCAAGGTTTAGGCGGCATGTCGTTACAGCATTTCAGCAGTACACCGGCCAGGCTTCAAACATCGTAACCAAGTATAACAAGATTAGGGAGTGTAGAGGTAAGCGCTAAGGTGGATACATCATCCACTTAGGTATCAGTTTATAAACAAAAGGATCCACCTTATAAAAGGAGGTACTCAAAAGACCAGATAACAGGGGTAATGGTGAATGAGTGTCCCAAAACGTGGTTGGGCACACCCAGTGTTGTTTAAATACCCCTCACACACCAAGAATGGCCCATGGTGTCATGCTTCATCATTGGGGTCTTCCCGCCCCGCTGCGGGACGGGGCGTGCTACGACCTACGACTACGTGGGAGCACTTTTGATGAAGTACTATGTGTGATGTAAAGGGAGGGTCTATTGTAGTTGTGAGAATGTGTATGTTAAAAAGCAACTGGCCCAGGGAGACAGAAAAAACTTTAATTTGTCCCGAGAGGGCTGGTGCTAGTAAAAACAAAAGTGCGGAGTTTGCCTACGTAATGTGTGGTTACTCCTTGTGGGTCAACATGTTTCGATGCTGGGCATCTTCATCAGGACAGAGAAAAGATCCCTCCCAACTTAGAAGCATGTGCTTAGTAAATACGAAAAAGTGAAAAAATGCAGTAAATAATGCACGTATATACAATACCTAATAGTATGTATGAAGATCTGCAAAGGGAAACAGAGACTTTATCAATTTCCCTAGAAGGAGAGCGTAGTACCTGTAAATGTAAACAAACGCCACAATGTGACTTTAAATAGCGTGCTTCAACTGTAATATTAGCGTTATCAGGAAGTGTGCAGTGACCTGTAAAAGAAAGGACAGTACAAGACACTACACAACAGAAAACACACACTCTATAACTAAACGTGAAAAATCATTGGCATTTCAGGTGGGAAACGTGGTTAAAAACAAAGGTGCATACTTATATGTATATGAGGAAAATGCCTCATGAACCTAGAACGGGTAGGATCGTAATGGAGCTTTAGTTCTAGTGGGGAAAAAAAGGTAAAAAAAGGATCAGGTTGTTACCTCCAGCGAAGGGTTTGAGTGATGGACGAAGTCTTCAAACCGGAGCCGTGGCTCTGTACTTACGTGCCCTGGCTGACAATCTCAGCTACGAGTCTGTCCCTCCCGCGGTTCCGCTGTGTAATGGAACCAGGGCGGGTAGAACGCTCTTAAAGCTCCCGTAATTGGCTTGGAAATGGGAGTCAGCTGATGACGGCGGAGCACCTAGAAGCGCTTCCGGGTTGGGGCTTGTACAGAGACTAGACCGCAACCCTTGCACACTGGGATACGGAAGTGGATAAAAATCTCTAGGTTGAAGAGATGTTGAACAAAAAAGGGTTTTATAGTGCACCAATGTCTGGGGAACATTCCGTCTATGCCGGTGTGAAGTGACAAAAATGGATTACGGGGCTGGCGAAAAAAAAAAAAAAACAATGCTAAACTCATGATAGATGTTTAAACAGGATTTTACGCTGTGGTTGATTCCTACACAAATACGTAAAGTCCATTATGTGCACCAATGTCTGGGGAAAAAATCGGTCTAAGTAGGTGTGAAGTGACAACAATGGATTACGGGGCTGGCGAAAACAATGCTAAGCTTAAGATTGATGTTTAAAAAGATTTTAAGCTGTGGTAGACTCCTACATAAATAAGTAAGGTCCGTTTATTGACACGGTGCGCCTAATGAAGGAGTCGCGCCAGTAATCAAAAAAGGGGAGGGGGGGGGGAGGGGGAAAGGAGGGGGGAGGGGGGAGGGGGAAGGCACAACACCCTGTGGGGGGAGTGCTCTGGTGTATGCAAGTACACCCACAACGTTTTGGCAAATTCTGACTATTCACACCTCGTCGATCTTGATAGATTATTGATAGTAATCCAGTAAGGAGACACCCTTATTATGTCAATTGTGCCCAAGGTATATCATCGTTCAGGCCCGTTATGTGTGTGTCCAGACGGAACACCCAACGTTGTTCCTTTTCAAAGAGTCCACGATCATTGTTGAGTTGTTCAATGATAGTCCACTTGATTTCATCCACGCCATGATTCATATTCAGAAAATGGGTGGCCATTTTGGTCGTACTCTTCTTGCAGCGGATATTACTTTTGTGTTCTCCAATCCGCACCTTTACTTGTCTCGTGGTCATGCCAACATATTCCATACCGCATGGACAGGTAATGAGGTATACAACGTTCTTGCTGTTACAATTCGTGAACTTTCGTTGCTCCCATGACGTACCATTTGAAAAGGTAAGCTGGGTACTCTTTTTTGTAAGAGAGCACGTACTGCACACGCCACATGGGTGATGTCCTTTGATGGGTGGCAACAAACTACCCGTATTTTGGTGTGTTGAAAGGAGACTGGGTTTGGTGTGAACCAAAATGTCCCTCAAACTGCGGCCGCGTTTGTGAGAGAACATTGGTTTAGGTAGATCCAGACCCCCACAGTTTAGAATTTTCCAGTTCTTATTAATGATTTTGGACACTTGGTTAGAGTGGGTATTATAAGTGGTCACACAAATTGGTCTGGTCACCTGTTCTTTCGGTGTTTGGTTTTCCAGGAGAGCATCTCTATTGTTATTCCTGGCGCGCTTGAGTCCTCTTTTGACTATTCGTTCTGGATAGTTGCGATCTAGAAGCCTCCTTTCCAGGTCTTTGGCTTGTGTTTTAAAATCTGTAAGCTCTGAGCAATTTCTCCGTAAACGGAGGAATTGTCCGTAAGGGAGATTATCCCGGAGATGGCGAGGATGGAAACTGTCATAGAGCAACAGGCAAAATTAGCTATATAGATGACTAAAACGTCATCTATATAGCGTTTCCAGAGAATAATGTTGTTGAAAAATGCTCCAACAAAACCCATTTTTCAACAACATTATTCTCTGGAAACGCTATATAGATGACGTTTTAGTCATTTGGAAAGGTGATTCTGAATCAGTATCCATTTTTATGACTTGGCTAAATGAACAGAACTCCTTCCTCAAATTTACCCACACTGTCTCTAACAACAACTTGGTGTTTCTTGATCTATATATATATGCTGAAGAAGGAAAATTAAAATCCAGAACACACTTCAAACCGACGGCAAAAAATTGCCTGTTGCTCTATGACAGTTTCCATCCTCGCCATCTCCGGGATAATCTCCCTTACGGACAATTCCTCCGTTTACGGAGAAATTGCTCAGAGCTTACAGATTTTAAAACACAAGCCAAAGACCTGGAAAGGAGGCTTCTAGATCGCAACTATCCAGAACGAATAGTCAAAAGAGGACTCAAGCGTGCCAGGAATAACAATAGAGATGCTCTCCTGGAAAACCAAACACCGAAAGAACAGGTGACCAGACCAATTTGTGTGACCACTTATAATACCCACTCTAACCAAGTGTCCAAAATCATTAATAAGAACTGGAAAATTCTAAACTGTGGGGGTCTGTATCTACCTAAACCAATGTTCTCTCACAAACGCGGCCGCAGTTTGAGGGACATTTTGGTTCACACCAAACCCCGTCTCCTTTCAACACACCAAAATACGGGTAGTTTGTTGCCACCCATCAAAGGACATCACCCATGTGGCGTGTGCAGTACGTGCTCTCTTACAAAAAAGAGTACCCAGCTTACCTTTTCAAATGGTACGTCATGGGAGCAACGAAAGTTCACGAATTGTAACAGCAAGAACGTTGTATACCTCATTACGTGTCCATGCGGTATGGAATATGTTGGCATGACCACGAGACAAGTAAAGGTGCGGATTGGAGAACACAAAAGTAATATCCGCTGCAAGAAGAGTACGACCAAAATGGCCACCCATTTTCTGAATATGAATCATGGCGTGGATGAAATCAAGTGGACTATCATTGAACAACTCAACAATGATCGTGGACTCTTTGAAAAGGAACAACGTTGGGTGTTCCGTCTGGACACACACATAACGGGCCTGAACGATGATATACCTTGGGCACAATTGACATAATAAGGGTGTCTCCTTACTGGATTACTATCAATAATCTATCAAGATCGACGAGTTGTGAATAGTCAGAATTTGCCAAAACGTTGTGGGTGTACTTGCATACACCAGAGCACTCCCCCCACAGGGTGTTGAGCCTTCCCCCTCCCCCCTCCCCCCTCCTTTCCCCCTTCCCCCCCCCCTCCCCTTTTTTGATTACTGGCGCGACTCCTTCATTAGGCGCACCGTGTCAATAAACGGACCTTACTTATTTATGTAGGAGTCTACCACAGCTTAAAATCTTTTTAAACATCAATCTTAAGCTTAGCATTGTTTTCGTTAGCCCCGTAATCCATTGTTGTCACTTCACACCTACTTAGACCGATTTTTTCCCGAGACATTGGTGCACATAACGGACTTTACGTATTTATGTAGGAATCAACCACAGCGTAAAATCCTGTTTAAACATCTATCATGAGTTTAGCATTGTTTTTTTTTTTTTTTTTTTTTTTTTTCGCCAGCCCCGTAATCCATTTTTGTCACTTCACACCGGCATAGACGGAATGTTCCCCAGACATTGGTGCACTATAAAACCCTTTTTTGTTCAACATCTCTTCAACCTAGAGATTTTTATCCACTTCCGTATCCCAGTGTGCAAGGGTTGCGGTCTAGTCTCTGTACAAGCCCCAACCCGGAAGCGCTTCTAGGTGCTTCGCCGTCATCAGCTGACTCCCATTTCCAAGCCAATTACGGGAGCTTTAAGAGCGTTCTACCCGCCCTGGTTCCATTACACAGCGGAACCGCGGGAGGGACAGACTCGTAGCTGAGATTGTCAGCCAGGGCACGTAAGTACGGAGCCACGGCTCCGGTTTGAAGACTTCGTCCATCACTCAAATCCTTCGCTGGAGGTAACAACCTGATCCTTTTTTTACCTTTTTTTCCCCACTAGAACTAAAGCTCCATTACGATCCTACCCGTTCTAGGTTCATGAGGCATTTTCCTCATATACATATAAGTATGCACCTTTGTTTTTAACCACGTTTCCCACCTGAAATGCCAATGATTTTTCACGTTTAGTTATAGAGTGTGTGTTTTCTGTTGTGTAGTGTCTTGTACTGTCCTTTCTTTTACAGGTCACTGCACACTTCCTGATAACGCTAATATTACAGTTGAAGCACGCTATTTAAAGTCACATTGTGGCGTTTGTTTACATTTACAGGTACTACGCTCTCCTTCTAGGGAAATTGATAAAGTCTCTGTTTCCCTTTGCAGATCTTCATACATACTATTAGGTATTGTATATACGTGCATTATTTACTGCATTTTTTCACTTTTTCGTATTTACTAAGCACATGCTTCTAAGTTGGGAGGGATCTTTTCTCTGTCCTGATGAAGATGCCCAGCATCGAAACATGTTGACCCACAAGGAGTAACCACACATTACGTAGGCAAACTCCGCACTTTTGTTTTTACTAGCACCAGCCCTCTCGGGACAAATTAAAGTTTTTTCTGTCTCCCTGGGCCAGTTGCTTTTTAACATACACATTCTCACAACTACAATAGACCCTCCCTTTACATCACACATAGTACTTCATCAAAAGTGCTCCCACGTAGTCGTAGGTCGTAGCACGCCCCGTCCCGCAGCGGGGCGGGAAGACCCCAATGATGAAGCATGACACGATGGGCCATTCTTGGTGTGTGAGGGGTATTTAAACAACACTGGGTGTGCCCAACCACGTTTTGGGACACTCATTCACCATTACCCCTGTTATCTGGTCTTTTGAGTACCTCCTTTTATAAAGAAAATTCAAACATCGTAAGCCTTGTTGTATTTTGACGCTTTCAATCCAGCTTGAATTCCTGGTCTCTTTCAAGGCTTAGCTCGAACAGATACCCCTATTAACCTTCCGTGTGAGAAGGCATCTCGTAACCACAGAGGGGAGCAATGTGGAATTCCAGCGGGCCCGGGGCCCCCTCCCACCCGCACCGCCGGTTGAGGCGCTTATTAAATGCACAATGGGCTTGCACCCACACAGGCCCGCCGCTCCGTTTTAATGCAAGGCGGTGATATGGAATCTACAACATGGCCTGTTCGAACTTGATAGCATTGTAAACACAGAACTCCTGTTACCATAACACCAGGGAAAATAAGATGGGAATCTGCATATAAATATCACCCAGGCCCTGGGGAACGGGAGCATGTCAGAGTGGCGGGAAGCCATGTCACGGCATAATCTTCTCTAAATAAATAATTAGGGCCTGACATGCTGCCTTGTGTTGGCGGTGTTTGAGGCTGTTGTATCTTGACCGGATTAGTTAAATCCACGCTGCACGCATTGTCTCTGGTAGAGTTCGCATTCGCAGAAGACTGGTTCGATCAGTGCGCAAAGCTCAACTTTAAAAACATGCATTGGCATAGCCAATAGGTCTTGCCTTTGGGACCTTATAAGTATTTAGCCATGTAACACTTGTTTTTTTTAAGCACGGGTGTAGGAGAGTAGGGTCTGCTTTCTATGTTCACCCCCACTTTTTGCTTTTGCTTTACTGGTTTTCGACTTAGATGTGGCTGTGGGCCTGCTAATCGGACCCACAGCCCTGCTGTTCTCTCTCTAAATTAATACTATGTACTTTAGGTGCATAACCCATTTGGATAGGATCACCTTATTGGCCCCTGTACAGTGTACCCTAGGTACCCAGGGCATAGGTGTACCCTAGGCCTACCAGGGGCTGCAGCATGTATTGTGCCACCCCTGGCCTGGCCTTCCATTTTGACACAACTGGCTGATCACTCAGCTGGGGCAAGGTCGTGTAATCACCCCTTGCTTAGGTGTAGTATTCCTATACCTAACTTACATATAGACACATGTGTACCTATCAGTCACTCCTATGGCAGGCCTTGACAATCCTGGAGGCAGAGTGCTTGGTAACATGTGAGATGGTGCTCTAGCATGAGCTGAGCCTGTCTGCAGCTTTCGGAACCTTGTCCTTATAGCTGTTCTATGATATAGCCTACCATATACTCTTAAAGTGCCTTATAATCTTAGACGGTTATGGTAACTATGGTTTGGCTTTATCAAAACATGTCGTGTAAGGTGTCTAACACTCGGGAATAATACCCCCATGCCATTTCTGGACATGAGAATATTATTCCCCCCTTCTAGAGGGAAAGACATGTTAAAATCATACTTCAACTGTTAGCCTCTGACCAAAGCCTCAGCATCACAAAATGGATGCTGCTGCCACGACACAAGTCTGACCTCCTGCAGCTGGGAGTGATCCCAGCCAGGGAGGCCTGGACAATAGGTTTCCTGCTTGGGGAGGTGCTAGCACCTCCCCAGACAGCCTTTAGTGTATTGGGGCAGGGTGGGCTGAAAGGAATGAGACATGCCTGGGGCACACAAGGTGTTCCTTGCATAGTCCAGTTCAAACCGGCGCTGGGGCACTCCAGCCCCAGCTCTGGCGCGAAACTGGACAAAGGGAAGTGGGTGTAACCACCCCCTCCCAGGTCCCACCCATAAGGCGTGACCTAGCAGGTATCCCAGCCCCCCAGATTAGTATAAGAGTGGGAGTTGGGCCTCAAGACTTTAGATTATCCTGAACCTGCAAAACTGAACAGAAACTCTGGACCTTCGACATTCGACGAAAGAAGAAGACTGAAGAATCTCCCTTGTAGCCAAGGAGTGGCTACCCTGTGCAAACAGGCACCATCAAGAGACTACCCTTTGCTTTGCGACCGTTCTACGAGGAACCGACTGCAGAGCCCGACCAGAGCCTTGACTTCCAGACTTCTCCGACCCTCATCCACATCTGCAGCAGAGCTGAGATCCGTGGAGGCGACGAGCGACGTGGGACCGGCTACCTGGGAAAAGTGGCTAGTAACTTACAGCGCAGCTTCTGAGGTACCCTCGAAGTTGTGCACCGGGGATTGAGAAGCCCCAACCCCAAGCACCATCTGCACCGAAGATCAGCCCCCCACACTCCACGAGTCCTGCGTGGGGCCCTTCAGCATTTTCCTGCTTGCCGCGTCTGTCCGGTTGCTTGCCCGCTGGCTAGTGGCCTTTGTGACGACGCTCCCTGAAATCTTCTGCGCTGGTTTGGCTCCTCCAGACTGGCTCCCGCTTCTCTGCCAAGAAGAAGCACCCCAGACCTTCCTGGTCTGCACCAGAAGCAAGTCCTTTGTTCTTCGGGGGTTCCGCTTGCCAAGGCTTGGTGAGTCCTAGTCCAACTTCGACGCCGCCGACAGCAAGAGCCTTCACGACATCGCCTGGTTCCTTCCTGGTTCCACGTGGTCACTGGCTAGTGACCTTGACTCTGTCCCTTCTGCTTGCAGGTTTCTTCTCTTCTTGATCCCAGCCTTGGGATCCACCGGACACTCTTCACTGACTGCCTGTCAGCATCTTTCTTCAGGCATCCATAGGAGTCGACGACGAAAACGACGCATCTTCACCCCTATGCACCCGCAGCCTGTGGGCTAGGTAACTTGGGTACTCCGGTGCTCATCAGGATAGTGACTATCCTAGTGTCTAGTTTTCAAGTCTCAACTTCCTGGCTACTCCGGAAGTGTCCTAAATCTATCTATTTCTAAACTGTAACATTGCTATTGACTTTTACGCATTACGCGTGAGTGTTTCCACTCTGCACACGAATCCCGTGGGCCTCCCACTCCCTAACTAACGCTAGTGTAGTGTAGCCCCAGCGATTCCCTAGGCCTAGGCCTATTCTATTTCCGTGACAGTGGTTCTTATACCACTTACTTAGTATATGGTTTGCGTGGCCCCTAGGGCCTAACTGTATTACTTACCCGTGTGACTTACTGTATGCATTAATAAGACTGTGTTGTACTTACCTCTAATCTCATAAAGAGTGCTGAGGGTTTGCTTAGAATAAATACACTTTATTTTATATATATATCTGTTGTGGTGTCCTTTCATTTGGTATTCAAGGGATTATATATGGTATCACAGCTGGCTTCACATGCCATTCAGAGTTTAGCCTAAGACTGCTCTTGTCCATGCTACCACTAGGATAGCTGGTCTATAAGGTTGACTTTACAACCAATCACCATAAGGGTATTTGGACTGATATAAGGTGTACACTATAACTAGTGACATCATACATCAGGCCAACTTCTCACATTGGTGAGCAGCGGTTGGGATCTGAGCTTGCTGTTGTAATACCATTGTAATCTTGAGATACTAAATTGAAAGATCACACAGATATTGTCTAGGTACATATAACATAGATTATTATACTTAAGTCCTACTGGACTTTGTAGTTGTAGGTTGAAGGGAATAACACACCCTGACTACAACTACTAGAAAGGTTTAGTAGATACAACTAGTGTAGGTAGGTGCACACACCACACCCTCACTAGATCATGTCTCTGAGAGTAGATCAAGTAGATGCTCTCTCAGGAGGATCAGGTCTGCAAAAGACCCCCTCTAGATATGATACCCTAACATTCCAGGAGATGAGACAGTTGTGTACCTCCAGAGGAATAAAACAGGGTGCAAACCCTACCCTCCTTCAGTTAAGACAACTCCTAGAGGAGTATGATGCTCAGAGGGCATCTCAGGAAGGTGCCCTAGGCGCAGAGGAGGGTCTACCCACCACAGAGGAGTCAGATGGGGCTTCAGATGGGGAGGTAGACAGCCAGAGCCAAGTAAGGAGACTTAGCCAGGCTAACTTAAGTTTACATGGGAGTTTGCATGGGATCCCCCCATACAGACCCACAAGTAGACATTCACAGAGAAGCAGGAGGGACAGATCCCCTTCAAGGGAATCCATCCACTCCCATGTCTCTAACATCTCTAATACTTCCTCTCACAGGGGAATGACTTCACCTGAGAGAAAGGAGCATGCAGCCAGAATGAGGGAGGCTAATCTGAGGATTCAGAGGGAAGAACTTGCCCTTGCCAAAGAGAAGCTTGCTCTGGCTAGAGAACAAAAGTTAAGTGGGTTAGAACCCACTGGTGGCAGCAACATTCCTAGAGATAGAGACAGGCACTATGATAATAGAAACCTGAGCAAGATTGTCCCTCCCTACAAGTGTTGGGATGACATCCACAAATGGATAACTGCTTTGGAGAGAGCTTGCAAAGTACAGCAGGTACCCCAAAGTCAGTGGGCAGCTATCTTGTGGCTCTCCTTCTCTGAGAAAGGAAGAGACAAGCTCCTCACAGTTAGTGATGAGGATGCAGATAATTACACTGTCCTGAAGAGTGCTCTGATTGATGGGTTTGGCCTAACCACTGAACAATACAGGTTGTTGTTCAGGGATACCCAGAAGACACAGACTCAGGACTGGACTGACTTTGTAGATTGTGCCACTAAGGCTCTGGAAGGCTGGCTAATGGGAAGTAAGGTTAAGGACTATACAGGATTGTATAATTTGATCATGAGAGAACAAATACTTAACAACTGTCAAAACCAGCTATTGCATCAACACCTGATTGATTCTGATCTGACTTCTCCCCAAGAATTGGGAAAGAAGGCAGATAGATGGGTCAGGACTAGAGTTAAGCAGAAAAACCAGAACCAGGGCGGTGATCAGAAAAAGGCAGACCAGAAGGGTAATGAGCAGAAACAAAAAGACCAGAAGTCTTCACCAGGCCCCCAAAAGGCTCAGGGGGAGGGTGGTTCCAAAAAGGATAAGAAGAAAGAAGGCCAAAAGAAACCATGGTGCAACTATTGTAAGTCCACCTCACATTGGTTTAGTGAGTGCACCAAAAAGGATAAGCCCCCAGCCACCATTGCCCCTAAGGCAACTGTACCCCCTAGTTCAGCTGTAAGTGGTGGTTCCCAGCAAAAGGGTGTAGTAGGGTTAACCCTGGGAACTGAGGAGGATTCTGGCCTAGTCAGAGTACCTACTCAGGCTGTCCTGATCTGTGATGGGGACTTAGCTTTGTCCTCTACTGTAGGCCCCAGTAACCTGGGCAAGTACAGACAGACACCTTTTATCAACCAAAGAATGGCTCAGGCCTACAGGGACACTGGAGCTAGTGTCACAATGGTGACACCTGCTTTTGTGGACCCTGGACAGATCATACTAGGTGAGAATTACCTAGTGACCAACGCTAGCAATGCCACTACCTCCCATAGTGTGGCTATTGTTAACTTCTCCTGGGGAGGGGTAACTGGCCTCAAGAAAGTTGTTGTTAGTTCAGACCTTCCTGTAGAGTGTTTACTGGGCAATGATCTTGAAACTTCAGTTTGGTCTGAAGTGGAGTATAGGACCCATGCAGAAATGCTGGGGATAGATGCACATGTCCTTGCTGTGACCAGGTCACAGGCCAAAAAGTGCAACACTGAACAAGTGCTGGATCCTGAAACTATGGACCAGTCACAATCCAAGAGAAAGAGCAGTAGGGTTAAGGCTGTGCCTTCCCCCCTGCCTCAGGTGGTGGATCAGCCCTCCCAGGAGGATGATTCTGAGAGCCCTGAAGGAACTGTCCTAGAAGAACTTGAACCTGATCAGGTTGAGTTTCTTGGGACAGGGGGACCTTCCAGGGCAGATCTGAGGCAGGCTCAATTAGACTGCCCCTCTCTTGAACCCCTCAGACAGCTGGCTGCTGCTGAGGCTGCAGGGAATGCTCAAGGTACCCATAGAGTGTATTGGGATGAAGGGCTACTGTACTCAGAGGCTAGAGACCCCAAGCCTGGTGCATCCAGGAGGTTGGTCATACCACTGAAGTTCAGAGGCTTCCTTCTAACCTTGGCCCATGATATTCCCCTTGCAGGACCTTTAGGCCAGAACAAGACTTGGGACAGGCTTGTCCCTCACTTTCACTGGCCCCATATGTCAGAAGATACTAAGGAGTTTTGTCGCTCCTGTGTCACCTGCCAAGCCAGTGGCAAATCAGGTGGCACCACAAAGGCCCCCCTCATACCACTACCTGTGGTGGGGGTCCCCTTTGAAAGAGTGGGCATAGAGATTGTAGGACCAATGGACCCACAAACAGCATCTGGGCACAGATTCATACTGGTGATAGTGGACCATGCCACCAGGTACCCAGAAGCAATTCCCCTGAGGACCACAACAGCTCCTGTTGTGGCAAGGGCCCTGCTTGGAGTATTCTCCAGAGTGGGCTTTCCAAAGGAGGTCATTTCTGACAGAGGTGCCAACTTTATGTCCGGATACTTGACTGCAATGTGGAAGGAGTGTGGTGTTAACTATAAGTTCACCACCCCCTATCACCCACAGTGCAATGGGCTTGTTGAGAGATTCAACAAGACCCTAAAGGGAATGATAAAAGGATTACCAGACAAGCTTAGGCGAAGATGGGACATCCTTTTACCCTGCCTTCTGTTTGCTTACAGAGAGGTCCCACAAAAGGGGGTTGGCTACAGCCCTTTTGAGCTTTTGTTTGGGCATCCTGTAAGAGGACCCCTGTGTTTGGTGAAGGAAGGATGGGAGAGACCTCTCAGACAACCCAAACTAGACATAGTGGATTATGTACTTGGTCTCCGCTCCAGGATGGCAGAGTATATGAAGAAGGCTTCTAAAAACCTTGAGGCAAGCCAAGAACTCCAAAAAGCTTGGCATGACCAAAAGGCTGTACTGACTGTTTACCAGCCAGGACAGAAAGTGTGGGTGTTGGAACCAGTGGCCCCAGCAGCACTCCAAGACAAATGGTCTGGACCCCACACTATTGTTGAGAAAAAGGGAGAAGTCACCTACTTGGTGGACCTTGGGACTCCCAGAAGCCCCCACAGGGTGCTTCATGTCAACAGATTGAAGGCATATGTTGACAGGGCAGACATGGGGCTACTCATGGCTACAGATGAGGGGCAGGAGGAAGAGAGTGACCCTCTCCCAGACCTGTTGACTCAGAACCCTGATGATGGCTCAGTTGATGGTGTGGTCTTTTCTGACAGCCTCACTGTCCATCAGCAACAGGACTGCAGACAAGTTCTGCAGGCCTACAGACATATGTTCTCTCTGACCCCAAGTCAGACAAACTGGTGCACCCATGAGGTGGACACTGGTGACAGTCTGCCTGTGAAGAGTAAAATCTACAGGCAACCTGACCATGTCAGGGACTGCATAAAAGTTGAGGTACAAAAGATGTTGGAGCTGGGAGTCATTGAACCTTCAGAGAGCCCTTGGGCTAGTCCTGTAGTCCTTGTGCCAAAACCTCACACCCAAGATGGTAAGAGAGAGATGAGGTTTTGCGTGGATTACAGAGGTCTCAATGCTGTCACTAGGACAGATGCCCACCCAATACCTAGGGCAGATGAGCTCATTGACAGACTGGCAGCTGCTAAGTTTTTGAGCACATTTGACCTAACAGCAGGCTACTGGCAAATCAGACTAGCTGAGAGTGCAAAGGCCAAAACTGCTTTCTCGACCCCAGGAGGACATTATCAATTTGTGGTAATGCCCTTTGGTCTGAAGAATGCACCTGCCACTTTCCAAAGGCTGGTGAATCAAGTCCTTACTGGGTTGGATGATTATTGTGCAGCTTATCTTGATGATATTGCTGTCTTTAGCTCCACCTGGGAGGATCACCTGGTCCACCTGAGGAATGTTTTAGAGGCCCTGCAAAAGGCAGGCCTCACTATCAAGGCCACTAAGTGCCAGATAGGGCAGAGCAAGGTTGTATACCTGGGCCACCTAGTTGGTGGGGGTCAGGTTCAACCACTGGAGAGCAAGATCCAGACCATAAAGGACTGGGCTCCTCCAACTACCCAGACTCAGGTCAGAGCTTTCTTGGGCCTGACTGGGTACTACAGAAAGTTTGTTAAGAACTATGGGTCCATAGTGACACCACTTAATGACTTGACCTCCAAGAAGATGCCAAAGAAAGTTCAGTGGACAGTAAGCTGTCAAAAAGCATTTGATGACCTGAAGCAGGCCATGTGCAGTGCACCTATTCTGAAAAGTCCAGACTACTCCAAAGAGTTCATTGTCCAGACAGATGCTTCTGAGTTAGGTGTGGGAGCTGTTCTTTCACAACTGAATGTAGATGGTCAAGACCAGCCCATTGCTTTTATAAGTAGAAGGCTGACCCCTAGAGAGAAACGTTGGTCAGCTATTGAGAGGGAGGCCTTTGCTGTGGTTTGGGCCCTGAAGAAGCTGAGGCCATACTTGTTTGGCACTCACTTCAAGATTCAGACAGACCATAAGCCCCTCTTGTGGCTAAATCAGATGAAGGGTGAAAATCCCAAACTTCTTAGGTGGTCCATTTCCCTACAGGGGATGGACTTCACAGTGGAACATGGACCTGGGACTGACCATGCCAATGCAGATGGACTCTCCAGATATTTCCACTTAGAACATGAAGACTCAACTGGTCAAGGTTAGTTTAATGTCCCTAAGTTTGGGGGGGGGGGGGTTGTGTAGGAGAGTAGGGTCTGCTTTCTATGTTCACCCCCACTTTTTGCATTTGCTTTACTAGTTTTCGACTTAGATGTGGCTGTGGGCCTGCTAATCGGACCCACAGCCCTGCTGTTCTCTCTCTAAATTAATACTATGTACTTTAGGTGCATAACCCATTTGGATAGGATCACCTTATTGGCCCCTGTACAGTGTACCCTAGGTACCCAGGGCATAGGTGTACCCTAGGCCTACCAGGGGCTGCAGCATGTATTGTGCCACCCCTGGCCTGGCCTTCCATTTTGACACAACTGGCTGATCACTCAGCTGGGGCAAGGTCGTGTAATCACCCCTTGCTTAGGTGTAGTATTCCTATACCTAACTTACATATAGACACATGTGTACCTATCAGTCACTCCTATGGCAGGCCTTGACAATCCTGGAGGCAGAGTGCTTGGTAACATGTGAGATGGTGCTCTAGCATGAGCTGAGCCTGTCTGCAGCTTTCGGAACCTTGTCCTTATAGCTGTTCTATGATATAGCCTACCATATATTCTTAAAGTGCCTTATAATCTTAGACGGTTATGGTAACTATGGTTTGGCTTTATCAAAACATGTCGTGTAAGGTGTCTAACACTCGGGAATAATACCCCCATGCCATTTCTGGACATGAGAATATTATTCCCCCCTTCTAGAGGGAAAGACATGTTAAAATCATACTTCAACTGTTAGCCTCTGACCAAAGCCTCAGCATCACAAAATGGATGCTGCTGCCACGACACAAGTCTGACCTCCTGCAGCTGGGAGTGATCCCAGCCAGGGAGGCCTGGACAATAGGTTTCCTGCTTGGGGAGGTGCTAGCACCTCCCCAGACAGCCTTTAGTGTATTGGGGCAGGGTGGGCTGAAAGGAATGAGACATGCCTGGGGCACACAAGGTGTTCCTTGCATAGTCCAGTTCAAACCGGCGCTGGGGCACTCCAGCCCCAGCTCTGGCGCGAAACTGGACAAAGGGAAGTGGGTGTAACCACCCCCTCCCAGGTCCCACCCATAAGGCGTGACCTAGCAGGTATCCCAGCCCCCCAGATTAGTATAAGAGTGGGAGTTGGGCCTCAAGACTTAAGATTATCCTGAACCTGCAAAACTGAACAGAAACTCTGGACCTTCGACATTCGACGAAAGAAGAAGACTGAAGAATCTCCCTTGTAGCCAAGGAGTGGCTACCCTGTGCAAACAGGCACCATCAAGAGACTACCCTTTGCTTTGCGACCGTTCTACGAGGAACCGACTGCAGAGCCCGACCAGAGCCTTGACTTCCAGACTTCTCCGACCCTCATCCACATCTGCAGCAGAGCTGAGATCCGTGGAGGCGACGAGCGACGTGGGACCGGCTACCTGGGAAAAGTGGCTAGTAACTTACAGCGCAGCTTCTGAGGTACCCTCGAAGTTGTGCACCGGGGATTGAGAAGCCCCAACCCCAAGCACCATCTGCACCGAAGATCAGCCCCCCACACTCCACGAGTCCTGCGTGGGGCCCTTCAGCATTTTCCTGCTTGCCGCGTCTGTCCGGTTGCTTGCCCGCTGGCTAGTGGCCTTTGTGACGACGCTCCCTGAAATCTTCTGCGCTGGTTTGGCTCCTCCAGACTGGCTCCCGCTTCTCTGCCAAGAAGAAGCACCCCAGACCTTCCTGGTCTGCACCAGAAGCAAGTCCTTTGTTCTTCGGGGGTTCCGCTTGCCAAGGCTTGGTGAGTCCTAGTCCAACTTCGACGCCGCCGACAGCAAGAGCCTTCGTGGGACAGCTCGCCTCCTGGTCCTGGTCGTCCTCGACGCTTCCTGGTCCTCCTGGCTGCAGCGACAAGCTTCACCTTCACCTGCAACTCTTCACGACATCGCCTGGTTCCTTCCTGGTTCCACGTGGTCACTGGCTAGTGACATTGACTCTGTCCCTTCTGCTTGCAGGTTTCTTCTCTTCTTGATCCCAGCCTTGGGATCCACCGGACACTCTTCACTGACTGCCTGTCAGCATCTTTCTTCAGGCATCCATAGGAGTCTACGACGAAAACGACGCATCTTCTTCCCTATGCACCCGCAGCCTGTGGGCTAGGTAACTTGGGTACTCCGGTGCTCATCAGGATAGTGACTATCCTAGTGTCTAGTTTTCAAGTCTCAACTTCCTAGCTACTCCGGAAGTGTCCTAAATCTATCTATTTCTAAACTGTAACATTGCTATTGACTTTTACTCATTACGCGTGAGTGTTTCCACTCTGCACACGAATCCCGTGGGCCTCCCACTCCCTAACTAACGCTAGTGTAGTGTAGCCCCAGCGATTCCCTAGGCCTAGGCCTATTCTATTTCCGTGACAGTGGTTCTTATACCACTTACTTAGTATATGGTTTGCGTGGCCCCTAGGGCCTAACTGTATTACTTACCTGTGTGACTTACTGTATGCATTAATAAGACTGTGTTGTACTTACCTCTAATCTCATAAAGAGTGCTGAGGGTTTGCTTAGAATAAATACACTTTATTTTATATATATATCTGTTGTGGTGTCCTTTCATTTGGTATTCAAGGGATTATATATGGTATCACAGCTGGCTTCACATGCCATTCAGAGTTTAGCCTAAGACTGCTCTTGTCCATGCTACCACTAGGATAGCTGGTCTATAAGGTTGACTTTACAACCAATCACCATAAGGGTATTTGGACTGATATAAGGTGTACACTATAACTAGTGACATCATACATCAGGCCAACTTCTCACAACGGGGAGATTCATTTATTTGCCACGAATCACTAGGTGTTGGGCCGACGCTGAGACTCCAACTTGGCTTCCCAGTTGGCAGCTCTGAAGGACCATATTTTGTCTCCTGTTGTTTACACACGCTCTCTACCCCCTCCATAGGCTGTGTAATTAGATTAAAGGCATCAGCCATAAAAACAAAGCAATCGGGTAGCAAGCAATGACAAATTTCATGGACATTTTGTGAATTACAAATATAATGCAAATGGAGAACTACTAAAGAACGAACAACGTGCATACATAAAAACTCAAGAGTTCACAGCATCTTCACGTTGATGGCAATGAACAGAAGTACTGCAGATTTGCTGCTAGCACATGGCAGCTCCTCACAACACGTGTGGTGGAGATTGTTTGCTCCAATTAAATTATCCCTCTTTAACAGGGACATTTTAAGGATGTTGGGGTCCCTGTGCCATAGTTCAGAACTGCTTTGAATATATGATCCAGTTTCAGCTCTTTTATGCCCTCTTTGGCCAGGACAGTGACAGTGCACAGTCGTACTCGTATTTTATTTGCAGTATTTATGTATCACAGATCTAGCCATTGAAAATAGTGGAGTGTATCACACAGCACAGTGAGCGTGCAATATCATTGCATGTGCATTAAAAAATAATGATCAGATGTTTTTATTTCAACACATTATTTATAAAATTTTGATTTGCCACCATCCTGTTTGTCAGCACCGCCGCCTACCAACAGGGCCAGAGCAGAATGCGTTTAAGAGGTTGCCTTAACTGTAAACCCACTTTAAACATGGACTTCTTTGTACACTTCAGCTTTCCCAATATTTCTCCATTTCTCTTTGTACCCGTCTGTAAAAATATCTGCCCTTGTCTCTACTTTCACTTCTTTTTATACTATGCATATCTCAGTCTGTCCTTGCAACTGTCTCTCTTAATCTCAGTGCAAGTCTCTCTTTTTCTCCTTCGCTTCCATCATAAAAGATATATCTGAAAGAAACACGTTAGTTAGATTCCTCACCTTAGAATATCCCCAGGCGTCAGACTGGATCCGGAAGATTTTTCGTCAGCAATACCCCTTGCGCGTCGCTAGGCGTCGTCTGCGGCTCCGCGTCCGTCGTCGGCGTCGTGCGCCGGAATGACGTCGTCGGAGTACTTAGACGCCGCCCTCGCGCGCTGACGTCAGTTCTTCTTTTTTCCGCGCCAGTAAGCGCAGATCCGGGAGAGCTACCCCTTAGTCAATTTTTGACAAACTTTTTTGATCCTTTTTGATCGAGTCTCGACACCGGTGCCGGTAGGATGCCTGGGTTTAAAGCCTGTACGGACTGTAGCCGACTGATGTCGGTTACGGACCATCACCGCCGGTGTCTTTACTGCTTGGGCCTCGATCACGACGTGGAGTCGTGTTCGGACTGTAAGGCCCTGACCTCGAAGGCTAGACGGGAGCGGTCCCGTAAGCTTCTCGAGATTCACCACTCGGCTCCGCGCGCCTCTCGATCCCGGTCCAGGAGGAGGTCCAAGGATCGGTCGCGGAGCCGCAGCCGACGTCACCATCGGTCGTCGGGACCCAAGTCTTCGGGTAAGTCGAAGCATTCCAAGAAGTCCAAGAGGCGACATCGCTCTTCGGACTCCCCTCGCCGGTCGCGCGACTCGGTCGAGGGTCAGGGTGGTTCCACCCCCGCGGCTCCGGCGGCGCCACAGGCGCCGCGTCCGTCCCCATACCCTCCGGTCCCTGGGACTAACGCGACGCCGGCGGAAGTCAGTGCCTTCCTCTCGGCCATGAGGAACCTGGCTCCGCCGTCGGCGCCCGCTGGTGCGCCTTCGGGTCCCGCGGACCCGACTGGGCTGCCTTGCCAGCCGGCGGCTCCGGCGCCGTTGACGGCTCCGGCCTCGACGCCGCAAGCGCCCGAGGGACCCGTTCTCGAGTCCCCGTCGACGCCGGTCGACCTTGTCACTCCTCCACCGGCGTCGACTCCGGTTCCACCCCCGACGCCGACGTCGACTCCGCTCGACGCCGGGCCCCAGTTTAGTCCCGGTCCGGGCCCGGCGCCGGTCCGGCGTCGATGGACGCCGAGATCGACGCCGCTAGAGACACATTTTGTCTACCGCCCGGCTCCGTTACTTTCTCCTTTACACCAGGAGTCGGATGATGGGGACTACTGGGAGGGATCCGAGGATCCTATGGCCGCTCAGGCCCAACTGTCCCAGGACTGGGCAGATGAACTGGGGGAGGCCAGTGGTCTGGATACCTCGCCAGACACTGGATTCATCTCTCCTCCGACTGTGGCTTCGGAGGAGGGTGCTGCTTTCTCCGTGGTGCTGCGCAAGGCGGCCGCAGCCCTTGGGCTCGAGCTACCTGCCGTGGCTGTGAGGACGAACGTCCTCACTGAGGTGCTTCAGTCTGCGGCAAGCTCCACTGAGCCTCTGCTGCCATTCAATGAGGCCCTCACTGACGTTCTACAGGGCACCTGGTCCAAGCCCTCCACAGTTCCTCCTGTGGACAGGAATGTTGCCAGGCGCCACTGCCCTGCTCCGGGCGACCCCAGTTTTCTGTCCCAACACCCTACCCCTGAGAGCCTGGTTATCCAGGCCTCCACCTCCCAATCCTCTTTCCCGACCGCCCCGCCGGACCGGGATTCCAAGAGACTGGAGCAGTTTGGCAAGAAACTGTTCTCTTCCCTTAGTTTGGGCCTGCGGTCTTTGAACACCGCTTGTCTCTTGGACCGTTATTCCCACCCTCTGTGGGATGCGGTGGAGGACGCGCTGCCCCTGTGTCCGGAGGAGGTCCAGACACGACTTACCCAGGCTCTGGCCGATGGGAGGGATGCCGCGCGACATGCTATACGTTGTGGGCTTGACACCACGGGCTCGCTGGGTAGGGCCATTTCCACCTCAGTGGCGCTTCGACGTCACGCCTGGCTGCGGTCCACGTCGTTTTCCGGCGATGTCCAGAGCACTCTCATGGACATGCCGTTTGATGGCACTCGCCTGTTTGGCGAGAAGGCGGACAGTGCGCTGAACCGCTTTAAGGACTCCCGGGCTACGGCCAAGTCCTTGGGCCTCTCGGCTCCGCGGTCGCAATCTTCCGCTTTTCGCCCCTTTCGTGGCCAAGGAAGGGGTGCCTCCTCACGTGCGCCTAGCCACCAGCCGCAGAACCAACCTGCGCGCGGACGTGGTTTCCGCCGAGGCGGATCTGGAGGACGACGAGGTCAGCCCACATCCACCCCGGCAGCATCCGCCTCAAAGCCTTCCTAGTCCGAGCTTTCAGGCCCATTCCACGCCAGTGGGCGGCAGAGTTCGCCATCACCTGCTCCACTGGCGGTCCATCACATCGGACAGGTGGGTGCTGCAAATCGTCCGAAGGGGCTACTCCCTCCCCTTCGAGACGACCCCTCCAGCCATGCCACCGCAGCACCACCGTATCTCGGGGGATCATTTGCATCTTCTCCACGAGGAAGTTTCCGCCCTCTTGGCCAAGGGGGCCGTCGAGCGCGTTCCGAGTCCAAAAGTAGGTCGTGGTTGTTATTCCCACTACTTTCTGGTTCCCAAGAAGGGCAAAGGGGGCCTACGCCCTATCTTGGACCTTCGGAACGTCAATGCCTTCCTCCGGAAGGAACGGTTCAAGATGTTGACTTTGGCTCAGGTTCTAGCTGCCCTAGACCCCGGAGACTGGATGGTAGCGTTGGACTTGCAGGACGCATATTTCCACATCCCCGTCCTGCCGGCCCACCGGCGTTACCTGCGGTTCACGGTGGGCCAAGAGCACTTTCAGTTTACCGTGCTCCCCTTCGGCCTCACCAGTGCCCCTCGGGTGTTCACGAAAGTGATGGCGGTGGTCGCAGCTCATCTGCGCAGATCAGGGGTGTGAGAAGTTGGCCTGATGTATGATGTCACTAGTTATAGTGTACACCTTATATCAGTCCAAATACCCTTATGGTGATTGGTTGTAAAGTCAACCTTATAGACCAGCTATCCTAGTGGTAGCATGGACAAGAGCAGTCTTAGGCTAAACTCTGAATGGCATGTGAAGCCAGCTGTGATACCATATATAATCCCTTGAATACCAAATGAAAGGACACCACAACAGATATATATATAAAATAAAGTGTATTTATTCTAAGCAAACCCTCAGCACTCTTTATGAGTTTAGAGGTAAGTACAACACAGTCTTATTAATGCATACAGTAAGTCACACAGGTAAGTAATACAGTTAGGCCCTAGGGGCCACGCAAACCATATACTAAATAAGTGGTATAAGAACCACTGTCACGGAAATAGAATAGGCCTAGGCCTAGGGAATCGCTGGGGCTACACTACACTAGCGTTAGTTAGGAAGTGGGAGGCCCACGGGATTCGTGTGCAGAGTGGAAACACTCACGCGTAATGCGTAAAAGTCAATAGCAATGTTACAGTTTAGAAATAGATAGATTTAGGACACTTCCGGAGTAGCTAGGAAGTTGAGACTTGAAAACTAGACACTAGGATAGTCACTATCCTGATGAGCACCGGAGTACCCAAGTTACCTAGCCCACAGGCTGCGGGTGCATAGGGGTGAAGATGCGTCGTTTTCGTCGTCGACTCCTATGGATGCCTGAAGAAAGATGCTGACAGGCAGTCAGGGGAGAGTGTCCGGTGGATCCCAAGGCTGGGATCAAGAAGAGAAGAAACCTGCAAGCAGAGGGGACAGAGTCAAGGTCACTAGCCAGTGACCACGTGGAACCAGGAAGGAACCAGGCGATGTCGTGAAGAGTTGCAGGTGAAGGTGAAGCTTGTCGCTGCAGCCAGGAGGACCAGGAAGCGTCGAGGACGACCAGGACCAGGAGGCGAGCTGTCCCACGAAGGCTCTTGCTGTCGGCGGCGTCGAAGTTGGACTAGGACTCACCAAGCCTTGGCAAGCGGAACCCACGAAGAACAAAGGACTTGCTTCTGGTGCAGACCAGGAAGGTCTGGGGTGCTTCTTCTTTGCAGAGAAGCGGGAGCCAGTCTGGAGGAGCCAAACCAGCGCAGAAGATTTCAGGGAGCGTCGTCACAAAGGCCACTAGCCAGCGGGCAAGCAACCGGACAGACGCGGCAAGCAGGAAAATGCTGAAGGGCCCCACGCAGGACTCGTGGAGTGTGGGGGGCTGGTCTTCGGTGCAGATGGTGCTTGGGGTTGGGGCTTCTCAATCCCCGGTGCACAACTTCGAGGGTACCTCAGAAGCTGCGCTGTAAGTTACTAGCCACTTTTCCCAGGTAGCCGGTCCCACGTCGCTCGTCGCCTCCACGGATCTCAGCTCTGCTGCAGATGTGGATGAGGGTCGGAGAAGTCTGGAAATCAAGGCTCTGGTCGGGCTCTGCAGTCGGTTCCTCGTCGAACGTTTCACAAAGCAAAGGGTAGTCTCTTGATGGTGCCTGTTTGCACAGGGTAGCCACTCCTTGGCTACAAGGGAGATTCTTCAGTCTTCTTCTTTCGTCGAATGTCGAAGGTCCAGAGTTTCTGTTCAGTTTTGCAGGTTCAGGATAATCTAAAGTCTTGAGGCCCAACTCCCACTCTTATACTAATCTGGGGGGCTGGGATACCTGCTAGGTCACGCCTTATGGGTGGGACCTGGGAGGGGGTGGTTACACCCACTTCCCTTTGTCCAGTTTCGCGCCAGAGCTGGGGCTGGAGTGCCCCAGCGCCGGTTTGAACTGGACTATGCAAGGAACACCTTGTGTGCCCCAGGCATGTCTCATTCCTTTCAGCCCACCCTGCCCCAATACACTAAAGGCTGTCTGGGGAGGTGCTAGCACCTCCCCAAGCAGGAAACCTATTGTCCAGGCCTCCCTGGCTGGGATCACTCCCAGCTGCAGGAGGTCAGACTTGTGTCGTGGCAGCAGCATCCATTTTGTGATGCTGAGGCTTTGGTCAGAGGCTAACAGTTGAAGTATGATTTTAACATGTCTTTCCCTCTAGAAGGGGGGAATAATATTCTCATGTCCAGAAATGGCATGGGGGTATTATTCCCGAGTGTTAGACACCTTACACGACATGTTTTGATAAAGCCAAACCATAGTTACCATAACCGTCTAAGATTATAAGGCACTTTAAGAGTATATGGTAGGCTATATCATAGAACAGCTATAAGGACATGGTTCCGAAAGCTGCAGACAGGCTCAGCTCATGCTAGAGCACCATCTCACATGTTACCAAGCACTCTGCCTCCAGGATTGTCAAGGCCTGCCATAGGAGTGACTGATAGGTACACATGTGTCTATATGTAAGTTAGGTATAGGAATACTACACCTAAGCAAGGGGTGATTACACGACCTTGCCCCAGCTGAGTGATCAGCCAGTTGTGTCAAAATGGAAGGCCAGGCCAGGGGTGGCACAATACATGCTGCAGCCCCTGGTAGGCCTAGGGTACACCTATGCCCTGGGTACCTAGGGTACACTGTACAGGGGCCAATAAGGTGATCCTATCCAAATGGGTTATGCACCTAAAGTACATAGTATTAATTTAGAGAGAGAACAGCAGGGCTGTGGGTCTGATTAGCAGGCCCACAGCCACATCTAAGTCGAAAACCAGTAAAGCAAAAGCAAAAAGTGGGGGTGAACATAGAAAGCAGACCCTACTCTCCTACAAGGGGTTCCAGTCTTCCCCTATCTCGACGACTGGTTGTTGAAGGCGGGCTCGCCCCAGACAGTCGTCTCCCACCTCCAGACTACGGCGGATCTCCTGCATTTGCTGGGGTTTTCCATCAACGTGCCGAAGTCACACCTGAGTCCCTCTCAGAAGCTCCTCTTCATCGGAGCGGTTCTCGATTCGGCGCAGTTCCGGGTCTATCCACCGGAACAGCGGGTCCAGGATATTCAGGCCCTGATTCCTATCTTTCGGCCTCTATCCTGGGTTTCGGTCAGGCTAGTGTTGCGGCTTCTGGGGCTGATGGCCTCCTGCATCCTACTAGTGCATCACGCCAGGCAGCGCATGCGGGCTCTGCAGTGGGACCTGAAGTTTCAGTGGGCCCAGCATCACGGCAACCTGTCCGACCATGTCTTGATCTCGGAGGGCACTGCACAGTAGTTGCGGTGGTGGCTCACGGACCGCGATTGGGTCATGGGCAGGAGCCTCTCCCTTCCCCAACCGGAGCATGTCGTAGTGACGGATGCGTCCCTCCTGGGATGGGGTGGCCATATGGGAGAGGCGGAGATCAGAGGCCTCTGGTCTCCGGCGGAGTCTCGTCTCCACATCAACCTGTTGGAGTTGAGAGCGATCCGACTTGCACTGAAAGCCTTCCTTCCCTCTGTCAGGGGCAGTGTCGTGCAGGTGTTCACGGACAACACCACCGCCATGTGGTATTGCAACAAACAGGGCGGGGTGGGGTCGTGGACCCTTTGTCAGGAGGCTCTGCGCCTCTGGACGTGGCTGGAACACCAGGGCGTCACCCTAGTGGTTCAACATCTGGCGGGCTCTCTGAACGCCAGAGCGGACGAACTCAGCCGCCGGTGCATGATGGATCACGAATGGCGTCTGAACTCCGAAGTGGCGCAAGGTCTCTTTCAGCAGTGGGGAGAGCCTTGGTTAGATCTATTCGCCACCGAAGAGAACGCGCAATGTCAGCAGTTCTGCGCGTTGGAATTTCCAAGGCGGCACTCGCTCGGCGACGCTTTTCGTCACGAGTGGAGTTGCGGTCTGTTGTACGCCTTTCCGCCTATACCACTTCTGCCCAGAGTGCTGAAGAAGATCAGGCACGACCGGGCCCAAGTCATCTTGGTGGCTCCGGATTGGGCACGAAGATACTGGTATCCCGAGCTACTCAGTATGTTGACCGATCCCCCGATACGTCTGCCCCTTCGGGAGGATCTTCTGTCGCAGCAGCAGGGGACGGTCCTCCACCCGAACCTGTCCAGCCTCCACCTCCATGCGTGGAGATTGAGCGGCGGCAGTTGATGCCATTTGACTTGCCTCCTGAAGTCTGTGATATCATTCTGGCAGCCAGGCGTCCCTCCACAAAGACGGTATACGCCTGCCGGTGGAACAAATTTGTGGCATGGTGCACAGCAAAGGCTGTGGATCCCCTTTCCGCCCCTCTTTCTGAGGTTCTCCTCTTTCTTCTTTCTTTGGCCCGGCAAGGCTCTGCCCTGGGCACCCTGAAAGGTTATCTTGCTGCCATCTCTGCCTTCTTGCGGCTTCCTGATCAGCCTTCTCTTTTCAAGTCCCCTGTGGTTACACGCTTTCTAAAAGGCATTACTCACACGTTCCCTCCTGTCCCTTTTGTAATGCCTCAGTGGGACTTGAATCTGGTCTTGACATTCCTGATGTGCGCTCCCTTCGAGCCTCTTCACAATTGTCCTCTTCGTCTTCTGACTCTTAAGACTGCTTTTCTGGTAGCCATCACCTCGGCTAGACGGGTGAGTGAGCTCCAGGCTTTATCTTCAAAGCCTCCTTTTCTGTCTGTTCATCCGGACAAGGTTGTCCTTCGGCCTCGTCCCTCCTTTCTTCCGAAAGTAGTGACTCCATTTCATCTTGGGCAGTCTGTCACCTTGCCCACCTTCTTTCCGCCTCCGCATCCTTCCAAAGAGGAAGAGAGGCTCCACCGTCTGGACCCAAAACGTGCGCTCTCCTTTTATTTGGACCGCACAAAGCAGTTCCGGGTGGACGACCAACTTTTCGTTGGATACGTGGGTGCTAAGAAGGGGAAAGCTGTGCACAAACGGACCATCTCTCGGTGGGTCGTTTTGTGCATCAAAATTTGTTACTCTTTGGCAAAAAAGGACCCTCCTGTTGGGCTGCGCGCCCATTCTACTCGGGCCACAGCGGCTACTACTGCTTTGGGACGGGGAGTCCCTTTGCAGGACATCTGTCAGGCGGCGACGTGGGCTTCGCTACACACGTTTGCCAGGCATTATTGCCTTGACAGCCAAGTCCGGAGGGATGGCTTCTTTGGCCGTTCTGTCCTCCAGTACTTTCTGGTGTGATCTTGGTTCGCAGACCCACCACCGGGGTTGGTATTGCTTGGGTATCTATTCTAAGGTGAGGAATCTAACTAACGTGTTTCTTTCAGATGAACAAGTTACTTACCTTCGGTAACGATGTATCTGTAAGAAACATTAGTTAGTTAGATTCCTCACCGACCCACCCATCCTCCCGGTTCTGCGAACCGACATCTAGGGTTAAGGTTATCCTTTTCAGGCCCCTAGATATTATTTTTGGCACCAGTGTCGGTCTTTGCATGGCTCTGCGTTCCTGGCGCGGAAGGCTATGTACAAGAACTGACGTCAGCGCGCGAGGGCGGCGTCTAAGTACTCCGACGACGTCATTCCGGCGCACGACGCCGACGACGGACGCGGAGCCGCAGACGACGCCTAGCGACGCGCAAGGGGTATTGCTGACGAAAAATCTTCCGGATCCAGTCTGACGCCTGGGGATATTCTAAGGTGAGGAATCTAACTAACTAATGTTTCTTACAGATACATCGTTACCGAAGGTAAGTAACTTGTTCTACAACACAATGATTATAAATTTCTTAAAATTGTATAACTGTCAAAGATAACTGTTTTTTTACTGCACAACTTTTTTGTATAAATGCAAATGTTAACACTAATTTTGACAATAACATTTTTTTAAACAAACAATTTGGTCCATTATTCCTATACATATTATTGTTCATATATTGCACAAAGACTTCCACAATTAACAACCAGTAAAACTATGTTGGAACCATTATATCGCAGGCAGATTTAGTGAACTATAGTGCAAAGTAAAAATAAACAAAATTGAACAAAGTAATACAATCATGGAACACAATGCTAAAATGCTATTACCAGTAGGTTGCAATTACAAACATGTATTCCTACACATACAAAAGTTTTGCTTTACGTCTATTTGCTATAACAAAGACGCCAATAGGTATCGAATTCTAACCTTACAAATCCTTAGCCGTGCAACACTTTATATTACTGCACATAAAAATATATGCTACCTAACTACCCACTTACAACATACCAAAAGCGGGACCTATTGTCTTTGCCCTTCTCTCCACCCTTCTCTTGGGGTTTAGAAGAATCTTGCTTCTGGTAGACACCTCCACCACCACAGTTTTTCTGATTTACCCTGGTCTGGACCCATTTGTCTGCCTTCTTTCCCAATTCTTGGGAAAAGATCAGATCAGAGTCCACCAGGTACTAGTGCAGTTGTTGGTTCTATCTGAAAGAGACACGTTAGTGATAGATTCCTTACCTTAGAATATTCCCCAGGCGTCAGTCTGGATCCGGAAAGATTTCTGCTTAGCAGTATCCCTGCGTCGTGCGCGCCGGGATGACGTCACGGAGGCTACTTAGGCACCACCCATGCGCGCAGACGTCAGTTCTTTCTTTTTCCGTGCCGAAAGCGCAGATCCGGATTGAGCACGTACCTCAGTCATTTTTTGACCACTTTTTTTAGACTTTTTGTCTCCTTCTATTGTCTCCTGGTGCAGGTTGGGATGCCCGGCTTTAAGTCTTGCAGATCGTGCCACCGTAATATGTCGGTGGCGGACCCCCATGATGTCTGCCTCTCCTGCCTGGAGAACGACCAAGACTCCCGGGATTGTCGGGACTGCCGTGCCATGGCCCCGAAGGCATTACGGGAGCGGCGCCGGAAGTTGCTGGGGGTCCAGCACTCCTCTCACCACCGCCCCGGGTCTAGGGGCCGTTCGCGGGACCGCTCGCGGGACCGGAGCGGTCGCTCCTCGGACTCTAGGTCTTCACCTTCAAATTCCGGTAAGCGACGCCATAAGAAGTCGTCGAAGAAGCGTGTTCGCTCTCTGACGTCCACCCGTCGCTCCCCAGAGGCGGACGATGGGGACAGGGGCTCTGCCCCTGCGGCTCCTCTGGAGCCTGAGAGTCCCATGGCCTACCCGCTATACCCGAGTCCGTCGGCGACTCCTGCATAGCGGCATGAGTTTCTTGCTGCCTTGGACCGCCTGTATAGGCCTCGGGCTCCCGCCGGCGGGCATGGGGGCCCCGCGGCCCCATGTCCAGATGCTGTTGACCCGGCAGCACCGCCTCTGGCGCCAGCCCCGGAGCCTCTGGATCCAGCGCCCACGGCTCCAGCGCCACAAGGTGCAACGCCGCTGGCTCCGGCACAGGCACTTCCCTTGGCTTTGGCCCCAGCGCCGCCCCTGACTCCGCCACAGTCGCCGCACTGGGTGCTGTTTATCCCACCCCTGCCCCGGTTCTTGGACCATTTTGTTCCGGACTGGGATCCTCATTGGGATGCGGCTCCGGTTCGGCCCCGGCCGGCACCGCTCCTGGCGCTGCTGGCCCCCTCTCCAGCTCCGGTCCTGGCACCGTGGCCGGCTCCTTCTACCCCCGAGGAACCCCTTGCGCCAGTGTGCCTCCAAGCAGGATTGGGTGGACAACCTTCAAGATGCGGGTGAACTTGATGTGTCTTCTGACCCGGGGTTTGCCTCGCCACCGCCTACTATGGAGGAGGGCGCTTCCTACACTATGGTGCTGCGTCGCGCCGCAGAGACTCTCCATCTCGACCTCCCGACGGTGGCCCTTAAGACCAACCTCCTTATGGAGGTGATCCAGGCGGCGTCTACGTCGTCGGAGCCGCTGCTCCCTTTCAATGAGGCCCTTACCGAAGTCCGCTTGGGCACTTGGTTGTGGCCGGCCTCAGAGGCGCCGGCGGATAAGAACGTCGCTAGGCGTCATCGCCCGGCGCCTGGTGATCCCGCCTTATTGACCTCTCACCCCACGCCTGAGAGCCTGGTCATTCAGGCCTCGACATCGCAGAGTGCCTTTCCGTCGTCTCCGCCGGATAAGGACTCTAAGAGGCTGGACCAATATGGCAAGAGGTTGTTCTCCTCGGCCAGTTTGGGGTTGAGGTCAGTTAATACTGCCTGCTTATTGGGCTGTTACTCCCACGCAGTGTGGGATTCGGTGGCAGAGGTTCTGCTTCAGTGCTCTGAGGAGGTCCAGGCTGTCCTTTCCCAAGCGATTGCAGAGGACAAGGATGCGGTGAAGTTTGCCATCAGGTGTGGTTTGGACACCGCTGAGTCGTTGGGTAGGGTGATTTCCACGACGGTGGTATTGCGACGCCACACCTGGTTGCGTTCCACTGGGTTCTCACCCGATGTCCAGAGCTTGCTCATGGACATGCCCTTCGATGGCTCTCGCCTCTTTGGTGATAAGGCTGACAATGCCTTGGAGCGTCACGGCCAAGTCTTTGGGTCTTTCCTAAAAAAACCCTGCCACTACGGGGTTTCGTTCCTTTCGTGGCCAGGGCAGGTGTACCCAGGCGCGCTCTTCCGGCAAGCCTGTGCAGCACCAGCTTCAGCGAGGCCGCGGATGTGGGTCCCGCAGGGGCGGGTCTGGTAACCTGCGTGTGGGTCAGTCCACTTCCACCCCCGCTGCTTCCGCCTCGAATCCTTCCTAATCCGAGCTTCAGGGGGCACCCCACCCCAATGGGTGGCAGGGTTCACCTCCACCACTGGCGCGAGATCACGTCGGACAAGTGGGTGCTGCAGATAATCTGCCAAGGTTACTCGCTCCCCTTTCTGTCCTCCCCTCCAGCCATGCCGCCTCGGTACTGCGTCATGTCGGGGGATTATTTGGCCCTTCTCCGTCAGGAAGTCTCGGTCCTCCTGGCCAAGGGGGCTATTGAGCGCGTTCCTGGGCCAGAAGTAGGACGTGGTTGTTATTCCCACTACTTTCTGGTCCCCAAGAAGGACAAGGGGGGCTTGGACCTCCGGGACGTCAATCGCTTCCTCGGGAAGGAGTTCAAGATGCTCACTCTGGCTCAGGTCCTGACTAACCTGGACCCTGGAGACTGGATGGTAGCGTTGGGCTTGCAGGATGCTTATTTTCACATCCCTGTCCTGCCGACCCCCCGGTGTTACCTGCGGTTCATGGTGGGCCAGGAGCATTTTCAGTTTGCCGTGCTCCCCTTCGGCCTTACCAGCGCCCCTCGGGTGTTCACGAAAGTGATGGCGGTGGTCGCAGCTCATCTGCGCAGGTCCGGGGTGTCAGTCTTCCCCTACCTCGACGACTGGCTGTTGAAGACGGGCTCGCCCCAGGCTGTCGTCTCCCACCTCCAGACTACGGCCGACCTCCTGCATTTGCTGGGGTTCTCCATCAATGTGCCGAAGTCGCACCTGAGCCCCTCTCAGAAGCTCCCTTTCATCGGGGCGGTTCTGGATTTGACGTTGTTTCGGGTTTATCCTCCCGAGCAGCGAGTCCGGGATATTCAGGCTATGATTCCGATCTTTCAGCCTCTATCCCGGGTTTCGGTCAGGATGACCCTCCGGCTGCTGGGCCTGCTGGCCTCCTTCATCCTGCTGGTGACGCATGCCAGATGGCATATGCGGCTCTGCAGTGGGACCTGAAGTTCCAGTGGGCCCAGCATCAGGGCCACCTGTCCGGTCATGTCCAGATCTCGGACGGCGCTGCACGACAGTTGCAGTGGTGTCTCACGGACCGCAATTGGGTCAGTGGCAGATCCCTCTCCCTTCCTCAACTGGAGCACACAGTGGTGACGGATGCGTCCCTCGTGGGAGGGGGTGGCCACATGGGAGAGGCGGAGATCAGAGGCCTCTGGTGTCCGGCGGAGTCCCGGCTCCATATCAACCTCCTGGAGCTGCGGGCGATCCGGCTTGCACTGCAGGCATTCCTTCCCACTGTCCGGGGAAGTGTAGTGCAGGTGTTCACCGACAACACCACCGCCATGTGGTATTGCAACAAACAGGGCGGGGTGTGGTCCTGGACCCTATGTCAGGAGGCTCTACACCTCTGGACATGGCTGGAACATCACAGCATTACCTTGGTGGTTCAACACCTGGCAGGTTCTCTGAATGCCAGGGCGGACGAACTCAGCCGCCGGTGCATGATGGATCACGAATGGCGTCTGCACTGGGACGTGGCACAAGGTCTCTTTCAGCAGTGGAGAGAGCCTTGGTTAGATCTATTCGCCACCGAAGAGAACGCACAATGTCATCAGTTCTGCACGTTGGAATTTCCAAGGCGGCACTCGCTCGGAGACGCTTTTCGGCGCGAGTGGAGTTGCGGTCTGTTGTACGCCTTTCCGCCTATACCACTTCTGCCCAGAGTGCTGGAGAAGATCAGGCGTGACCGGGCTCCGGCTCTGGACTGGGCTCGAAGAGTATGGTATCCCGAGCTACTCAGTATGAGCATCGATCCCCCGATCCCTCTGCCTCTTCGGGAGGATCTTCTGTCGCAGCAGCAGGGGACGGTCCTCCACCCAAACCTGTCCAGCCTCCACCTCCATGCTTAGAGATTGAGCGGCGACAGTTCACACCTTTCAATCTTCCTCCCGAAGTCTGTGATGTCATCCTAGCAGCCAGCCGTCCCTCCACTAAAACGGTGTACGCCTGTAGGTGGAACAGATTTGTGGCATGGTGCACAGCTAAGACTGTGGATCCCCTTTCTGCCCCTCTTTCTGAGGTTCTTCTGTTCCTTCTCTCTTTGGCCCAGCAGGGCTCTGCTCTGGGCACTGTTAAAGCTTATCTTTCGGCCATCTCTGCCTTTCTGCGCCTTCCAGATCAGCCTACTCTTTTTAAGTCCCCGGTTGTTAACCGTTTTCTTAAGGGCATTACGCATACGTTCCCACCCGTGCCCTTCATAATGCCTCAGTGGGACTTGAATCTTGTCTTGACTTTTCTGATGTGCGCTCCCTTTGAGCCCCTTACGTCGTCTTACTCTCAAGAGGGCTTTCCTAGTAGCTATCACCTCTGCCAGGAGAGTGAGTGAGCTCCAGGCTCTTTCTTCCTAACCTCCTTTCCTTTCTGTTCATCCGGACAAGGTGGTTCTGAGGACACGTCCTTCTTTGTTGCCAAAGTTTGTCACGCCCTTCCACATCAGGCAGACCATCACTTTGCCCACCTTTTTTCCGCCTCTGCATCCTTCAAGGGAAGAGGAGCGGCTCCACCGTCTGGACCCAAAACGTGCGCTAGCATTCTATCTGCAGCGTACACAGCAGTTCCGGGTGGATGATCAACTCTTTGTTGGCTACATGGGTGCCAAAAGGGGTCAGGCAGTGCACAAACGGATCAACTCCCGGTGGGTCGATCTGTGTATCAAAGCATGTTACTCCTTGGCCAAGAAGGAGCCTCCTGTGGGACTGCGTGCCCATTCGACCAGGGCAACTGCAGCCACTACAGCCTTGGGACGCGGTGTCCCCTTGCAGGATATCTGTCAGGCAGCTACGTGGGCCTCGCTGCACACGTTTACCAAGCACTACTGCCTTGACAGTCAGGTCCGGAGAGACAAGCTGTCTCTCTGGCCGTTCTGTGCTCTGTGACTTTCTGGTGTAACTTGTTCGCAGACCCACCACCGCGGTTGGTATTGCTGGGGTATCTATTCTAAGGTAAGGAATCTATCACTAACGTGTCTCTTTCAGATGCACAAGTTACTACTTGTGTAACGATATATCTGTAAGAGACATTAGTTAGTGATAGATTCCTTACCGCCCCACCCGTCCTCCCCGTTCTGTGAACTGATTACTAGGGTTAAGGTCATCCCCTTTTAGGGCCCCAGTTTTATGCACCAAAGGTCAGTTTCTTGCATGGCTCTGCGTTTCGGCGCGGAAAGTTGTGTACAGAACGGACGTCAGCGCGCATGGGTGGCGCCTAAGTAGCCTCCGTGACGTCATCCCAGTGCGCACGACGCCAGTGACGGGCACGGAGCCGTAAGGCGCCACCTACTGGCGTGCATGGGTACTGCTAAGCAAAAAACTTTCCGGATCCAGACTGACGCTTGGTGAATATTCTAAGGTAAGGAATCTATCACTAACTAATGTCTCGTACAGATATATTGTTACACAAGTAGTAACTTGTGCGACAGTTATTAAGGATGTGCTCCCTCATCAACAAATTGCACAATCCTTCATAGTCCTGTACCTTGCGTCCATGAAGCCAGCCTTGCAGATCCTTGATAACACTGTTGATTAAATCTACCCAGTCTTGGGTGTGTGCCTTCTGGGTGTCTCTGAATTTAATCCTGTATTGCTCAGTGGTTAAGCTAAACCCATCTATGAGTGCACGCTTCATGACTGAATAATTGTCAGCATCCTCTTCTCTAACAGAGAGGAGCTTGTCTCTACCTTTGTTAGCAAAGGAGAGCCACAGGGTAACTTCCCACTGCCCTTGAGGAACCTTCTGAACTCTCTAAAGCAGAGATCCATTTATGGATGTCACCCCCTCCTAGTAACAAGGGACTATCCTGCTCAGGTTCTTAGTATCAAAGGATTTTCCCCTGACTCTCGGCACATATTGCTGCCACCATGGGACTCTAGTTCCAAATTCTTCCTAACCCTCTGAACATCCAGGGTCTCTTTATCAAGGGCCAACTGTTCCTGCCTGAGCTTGAGTCTAACTCTCTCAAGTTCGATCAGGTGGAATTCCCTCTCTAAAGAGTCCTCCCTCTTGCTAGAGATGGTTGTCCCTATGGAATGATCTGAAGCATTGGACTCGGCAGACGGGGATTTAGACCTCCTCTGCCTACTCTGAACCCTTCCAGGAGGAATAAAGGGGGACCTACTTCTAGGGGCATCCTCTGTGCCATCTGCACTATTCCCTGGGGGATCAGAGTTCACCAAGGTGAGTCATGCTCAGAATTAGGGCCACTAGGGGTAACCCCTCCTGACCCATCTTCTGGAGCATCTCCGCCCACTTTGTCCTGATCCTCTGACCTGTCAGGGTTGTGGAGATCATCTGTGATAAGCAGCTCTAAGAGATGCTAAGTGGTTGGGTTGCTACCTGTATTTAATTTCCTAGAAGTACACAGGGTCCTTAGTTTCAGTAATTTTGGACCACTGTATCTAGAAGACTGGGCCCCATCGAGGTCCAATACTAAAGCCATGGTGTCTAGGTGTAGTGTGGTGTTGCACCTCCCTAACCTAGTGGAAACTAAACTTCCTAAGATTGCCAATCTAAAAGTTCAGTAGAACTTACGTTGTCTATGAAATATTATATTTGGCTAATGCTAGTGATGTTTTTTCAATTAATCCACACCTAGTTTAGCTGGTAAAACAATGCAGGCTTGAATCCCTTCGCTGCTCACCAATGTAGTAGGCTGACTTAGTACATGGTGCTCACCTATGCATGTGTAGCACCCTGCACTAATCCAGACAACCATTATGGTGATTTTAGTGGTCTTAGACAACCTTAGAAAGCTCTCCAAGTGGTGGCTGTGGAGAGCAGCCTTCAGGCTAAGTCCAGAAGGTGTGTAAAGCAGCTTGTTTTACCGGTACTTAATCTTATAGTGTAGGTTAAGTTAAAAGAACCACATAGTGTAGTTATAAAAAATATTTATCTGATAGAGACATCTAAATAAAAATTTCCCCAGCAGTACCTCTGCGCACCGGGGGGAGCGGAGTCACCCGGCTCCGTCCTGACATCGTCCACAGATATTACGTTAATGGAGCAATATTAGTCCCTCCCGGCACGCTGACATCAGTTTTCCTTCTTTTCCACCTCCAACGCGGATCCGGGAGAAGCGGTTCCTCTGGCCTGTTGTTTTTCTCAAGTTCTCTCGACACTCTTCAGCGTCCGGGAACAGTGTACGATGCCTATGGGCTTCAAATCGCGTGGGACCTGTACTTTGCAGAATTTTGTGATGGATCCACACGAGATCTGTATGTGGTGCTTGGGAGAGCACCATGACTCTGTGGAGTGTGACGCCTGCCAGCGGATGAAGCCGAAGTCTCTGTGGGAAAGTCGTATGAAGTTGCTGTCTGCCCGGATGTCCCATTCGGAGTCCTTGCGACGCCGGTCTCCATCTCCAGCAGAGGGGTCCAAGCGGCGCCAGCCTTCTCATGCTGAGGCTCCTGTTGAGACAGTCCCGGAGTTGTTCCCACGGATGTCGCTCACCTGACGCAGGTAAGCACGGGAGGAATTCACGGAGGTTGTTGGCCTCGCATCACCGTGACGTCGGGGCTCGCTGCTCTCGGCCTTTGCCGGACACGGGCCCTCAGGAGTCGGGCCCCCACCTACCCACCATTCCCTGGTGATAGGGCGACTTGGACACAGATGGAAGCCTATTCTAGGGCTTTGCAGGCCATTTTTGGGTCACCCCCTCTCTCTGGCGCGCCTTCTGGCCCCACAGAGGGGGTAGGGACTCAGGTCAGGGATTCGCTCGCGGGTTTGCCCTCAGCGCTGATCGGGTATCCCGACTCCGGTTCTTGAGTTGCTGCGACATCGGGACACGGCCCGGAGGGGCATCCCAGCCAGACGTCAGGCCCTCCTGTTGCGTCTTCGCACAGCCCTGTGAGGCTCCCTGCGTCAACGTTGGAGACGGATGCAGCGCTGAGCTGGAGTACTATATATATATATATATATATTACCTACTGGCGGTCGCCAGTTGGTAGTTATAGTTAGGACCCCTTTTCCATAGGAAATCCCCAACATTCTATTTTGAATAACTTTGGCGCCGGTCGATGAATCCTCGCGAATTTCTCAAAATAGGTGGGGCGCTACGCTCCGCTCCTACCCTGAAAGTCTCGGGGGGATTCGTCAAGCGGGGGCTGAGATAAAAGGGGGGTCCCAAAACGCATTTTTCCCATGCATTTTTCCATAGGACCTTTAGACAGAGCTACAGCCCGAACGGCTGAACAGAATTACTAGAAATTTGGCAGAGAGGTAGTCCCTATGTCAAGGAAGTGCCTTTTGTAGGTTTGGTGTAAATCTGTTCAGTAGATTCCGAGAAAATAGCCTTTAAATCAATATATATATCTGAGCCCGCTTACGGTATGCTTACCGTACGCTTACGGTAAGCGTACGGTGGCGTGCGCGAGCGCGATTCTGATTGGCTCTTAGATCTTAGTAAACATTCGAATCGGCCGAAACCAGGAAGCGGCGGCCGCCATTTTGTGTATTTCACTCTGAAAAAAAAGAGTGAAAACAAGGAAAGGGGGCAAAGAGGAGAGTTACAGACCCCCTAACATTTGTAAGGGGGTCAAAGAAGGACAGAAAAGTACAAAAAAAACATTTATTGATTTTAAAAAAAATCACGGGGTACGCGTACGGTAAGCTTACGGTAAGCGTACGGTAAAAAAAATAAAAATAAATAAATGAAAAGCAGATTTAAGAGTTTAGAAATTAGGGAGCTCTAAAAAGAGCTGTTGTGTTTATGAAGTCATTTTTTTAGTGGTACCTACAAGTAAGTACCGATGCAGAGTCTAAGGTTCAAGAGGAAGACTCTGTTCCCTTCATCATTGAAGCGCACACCATCTCCTCTATAAATGTCTTGCATGTCATAACGCAAGTTGTTGTGGTAAATGGCACCCATACCATAGTCACGGAGGAAAGCAGAAACAGATTTGTTGACGTGCTTTCTTGCTTTAATAAATAAATACATAACTTAGCATTTAAAAAAACGTACAAATTCACTGAAAAAAACATAGGTTTCACACACGTTATAGTTAGGAATTAGCATTTAAAAAACCTTGCAAATTCACTTAAAAAACCATAGGTTTCACACAAGTTATAGTTAGCTGTACATTTCACTCGTAAAAAACCAATGAAATTCCACGTTATAGTTAGATCAGGTAACTATAACTTGCGCGGCCGCAATGCACAATGTGTCATTTCAGATGTCATCATTGATGTCATGAGTGATGTCACTGACCATGTCATAAGTGATGTAATATGTGACGTCATCAGCAGTGCATTGCGGTCGCGCAAGTTATAGTTACCTGATCTAACTATAACGTGGAATTTCATTGGTTTTTTACGAGTGAAATGTACAGCTAACTATAACTTGTGTGAAACCTATGGTTTTTTAAGTGAATATATATATATATATATATATATATACACATAAATACACAGTGTGCCCTACTGACTAAATGTATCTGGCTGGAAGACCGACATGTGACAGCATCATTGCGATCCTATCGGTTGACCTCGGACTACGACCTTAATTTAGCACATGGATGTTCGTAAGGCATCAAAGTAGCAGTTATAGTACACAAGGGAACTTTTTTTAAAGGCACAGGGTGATCAAGTAAATTTTAGGAAATCCAAAATAGATATTTAAAATGCAATATTTTTAGCATCCAAATTACCTAGAGAAGGAAAAAGACGTGTACCTGAGTACGTAAAAAATGTGGGATGTTTTAATCTCCCATTTATTTCCCCCAGGGAATTGTAGGCATAAATGGTCCTGAATTTTGGTGGAATGTATTTGCTGCAATATGTGGCATTAGACTGTTATATCAGATGATCATACTTACATTTGCCACAAATGATTGGAAGCAGCAACATGTTCCAAGAGACTTATAGAGAGACATACTTACAACAGCGCCTGGATACCCCTCGGGTGATAAGTGCACTCTACAAATCCACATAACATAACAGCACATTTACAAATATGAAATAACACGCTCAGTACTATAGTCAGAATAGTTCCCAGCCAATCACAGATACACATATCTAGTTTCCAGTGAAGGGTAAACTGTACCTATAGCATACAAATCTCATGTATGCTCTAAATACTCACTGCAGTACAAGCTGCAATTATTCAAATGCAAGCTATGGCCCAAGTAAAGTAATTATAGTAACACCAATACCATCCTTGGAAGGTGCAACTAATGGTAGCGTTTCAGATTTAGGTGCATTATAAGTTCACTTGGTGCAGAAGGCAGCAAGTCAGGCCAGTACTGGTGTACACTATGTTAAAACAAGAGCATTAGGTAATGCCTGAAATCACATCTGTACCTGATGTTTCAAGACAGCCAGCGACGAAACAGTGGTATTCTATGAATTGTGCAACAGTACAAGGGAAGTTTTAGGGTTCAGAATTCAAAATCAGAAACTGACATCTAAAGAGCTTAGGCGTTTTCACTGCACACATAGCAGAATAAAATGCACTCCTCTTCGCCTAGCAAAAAACTGACAAATCTGTGCCTACCTTAATTAAATCTGCAGTATGTTGATTTACAACATTGGGAAACCAATGATTACAAACACTCGCATTAAAAAACGATAAAAGCTAATCAGCTTTGGGATCACACAGTTGCCCTCCGATGACCGCTTCCACTGGTGTCAGTTTGCACAAGCTGGTACACCAGAGTGAGGGAGTTCACTCGAAAGGCAATTCAGGCTCTAAATCTGACAGACAAATGCAGGTTTGTAAAGTAGCAGCGATGACCGACTCAAACACCGGTTCAACCCAGGTGCATACTTAGCAGACTCATTGCCAAATGGTAAAAAGGCTTAGCCTACTGGTATTCCATAGAAGTGCAATAACTTCCTGGGATACAAAGGCAACTGGACCTGTGGGTTCTGTAGCAATTTTCTGATATTCTGGACCCAAAATGCAGGTGTTGTAACATAAAATGCTGCAGTCAATTTTAAAACCAAGGACGGTAGTCAAATCGGATCAATAAAGACATGTCAAGAAGATAGCAAAACTTCTAAAGTCACTTCCAACTTGCATACGCCTGGCTGCTTATACTAGCGAACACCACATATGGTTTAGATTTAGAATAATGCACTTTTAGCATTTGACCTTAAATCATACACACACATATTGCTGATTTATGAACTGCCTGTGAAACAAAAGGTTGTGTGTCAGGAGTACATTCTTTGAAAAAAAAATGTTTTATTTATTAATCTCAGGGAGGTATTACACAAATATTTACAACCATTGCTTATTCATAATACAATATCAATTACTTTCAATGATATCATAATTCATTTCCTACTTTAAAATAAAAAAAATCCCATAATAACAGATCAGATATACATACATAATTTCATTATAGCCCAATTTCTATTATTCTTAATACATTTATCCTACCCCGACCAACCATTTCGTTATTGGAGACCAGAGTTTCTTCCCCCACCATTTAGCCTGACGACCCTTAGACTCATACAGTGCTTGTTCCAGTTTATAAATGGCGATTAAGCGGGCCAGCCACTCATGGAACCCAGGCATCTAGTTGGTGTTATAAGCCTGATAATCGTGACTGAAATAAATACAAAACCGATCTGGCCTACTGTTGTCATGCCCCACCATCATAAGCGAGGGAGTTAGGCCAACACTTCTACCTAAGGTCTTCTCCCAGAATTTTATCTAATTCCCTTTTTAACAGATCTAACTTGAGGCAACCGTAAAACATGTGTATCACCTCAGCCAGTCCAACCCCACTCCTGGGGCATTTATCATCCTCCCTTTTTCCCCAATTGAATAATTTAGCTGGGGTATAATATAGATTAATAATTGTCTTAAAATGTTGGGCCTTTTGGTTGGCTGATAGAAGCGTTCTTTTGGCCAGCACCAATGACATGTCTATATCTATATCCTCATTCTCTAGTTGGCTGGCCCATTTCATCTCCGTTTTCCTCATGTCATCAGGGGCTTCCGCCATCATAATACCATAAAAGTGTTTCATTTTATAACCAGATCCCCCCAGGATCTCAAACAGTGGGATCTTTGCCATTGAAATCACCTGCCACAGTTTCCCCAAAAATCCCTTAATTTGTAAATACTTAAAATAATGCCTGTCGGGGCTTCCATACTCTATCTATAGGTCGGTGAAGAGTTTTGGTTTATCTACTGCCTGAATATCTCCCACTATCCTCAAGCCAAATTGTTCCCATTGCTTGCCAATAGCATCATAAAATGACAGGGGCAAAAAGGACGATCATCAAATGGGTGTATACCTTGTAAATTTTTCAATACTCAAGTGTTTTTGAATATTTCTCCAAGTTTTCCAGGCGTTCCTAATAATTTTGAATCGTGCCTTTTTAAAATAGCTGGATTCGAGCTGACGAAGCAACAGCGCTAACCATTTCCCAATGCCAACTCATAAAGTGTTGGTAGACTCTCAACCCCTACAGCTCTATCTCTGCCATCCTTTTCTAAGAGTAGTATACTCCTATATTACAGTAACGCTGCCCAATGGTAAAACGTAAGATTATGAGCGGCCCAGCCACCCCGTTTTTGCGGCAGAGTAAGAAATTTCAGAGACCTCCTAATCTTACCATATAGCCAAATAAACTTGCTAAAAATAGGGTCTAGCGCTTTAATTATTGACCCTTCAATTTCCACTGGAAGTGTCCTAAATAAATATAATATCTTGGGAAGCATTACCATCTTGAGGACATTGATTCTCCCTATGATAGTCAGATTTAATGAGTTCATTCGCCTGAGGTCTGATGCTATTTTATTGATCATTGGATCAAAGTAAATTTGTGCAATCCGATCTATATCCGAATTGATCCTGACCCCCAAGTAAGTGGCCGTGGGTACTCGCCGGTTATCCTGAAAGATGATATTTTTTAAGTGCATATTATTTGGGTCTTAGACTTAATCAGTAAATACCCAGAGTCTCTACCATATATGATAGCCATGGCTTCTATTTCCTTCATTGCCATATCCGGGTTCGATATTAATACCGCAATATCGTCTGCGTAAGCTAGCACTTTAGTTTCAAACCCCTGGGTTACGGCCGGGATGATGGACTAATTTTCTATGATCTGTTGAATGAACGGATCCATATATAAAGCAAATAAGATTGGGGAACTTGGGCACCCATGCCTTGTTCCCCTTGCCACTCTTATGATATCAGATTATTTGCCCATCAACTGGAGCTGCATTTGGTGCCTTATACATTGCTTTGATTGATGTAATGGCCCGTGGGCCGAATCCCTTGGCGGCCAAAGATCCCCATAGATATTTCCATGCCACCCAATTAAACGCCTTTTCCGCGCCCTGGAGGATCATAGCCAGTTTCCCGTTGGTTTCCTTGGTAATTTAAAACATAGCCACGGCTCTTCTTATATGATCTGTTGTATCTCTGCCGGGGAAGAAGCCATGCTGCCAGGGCAATACAAGACTGGCTATGACCCTCCGAAGGCAAATTGCAAAGATTTTGGAATAGATTTTTGCATCCGTATTAATTATAGAGATGGGTCTATATGAAGTGGGGATGTCAGGTGGCTTATCTTTCTTTGGGAAGATAACAATATTAGTGCCCCTCCAAGACTCCAGTGGGCTTCCAGAGTATTGGACCCCCAATAATAAATCCTGCAGCAAGGGATCTAGCTCTACTTGAAAGATTTTATAAAATTCCACCGGTATCTTATCGGGGCCCGTTGCCTTTCCCGAAGCCAATTGCTGTATTGCCATTTGCACCTCATCCAATACCAATTCTGCCTCCAATTTGTCCCTCTCAACCCCACCCAGTCTCCTACCCTCATCATTTTGAGACCTCGCCTGTGGACTTCCCTGGGGGCCCTGTTCCTCCTCAGTGTGTAGATCTCGATAGAATTTATGAAACGCTGTATTATATCTGCCGGATCTGTGTATGTGGCCCCCCCGCCTATTATAGAAGATATCGGGCTCTTCGCTGATTTTTGTCTTGTCTTTAGAGCGAGATGTCTCCCTACTTTCTCCCTAAACTCATGACTCTCAGCCCTGTGAATCTGATACTCTGCTGCTGCTTTCTGGGAGTAATAGGCGCCTATCTCCGCTTTGCTTACTGTAATACCTAGCTGCGATGTAACCACGTCCCCCGCAATATCTTAGCAAGGTGTTCCCTTTCTAAATCCTAAAACCTGGCTCACAGCTGCTTGCTCTTCAGCTCCTGTAGTTGTTTTTCGTGTGAGACAAAGCTAACCACCTCCTCTCTCAGCCCAGCCTTGAACGCATCCCAAACCATATTGCGCAAGGTACTATATCTATTTATATTAAATAATTATATTATCCACTTTTTAAAGTGTCCAATGAATTCCTGATCTACCAACAACGTCCGATCAAATGTCCATTGGTGCTGTTGCGATTGCCTTTGCTGAATCTTTATCTCTAAGATCAAAGGATTATGACCCGTCATTATTTTCGGCAATATCTCTATCCCTGCTCCCACCCAAAATCGGATTTGAGATTAAAAAAATAATCCAACCGGACATATTTTCGATGAGGGCATGAAAAATAGGTGTATCCAGGGTCCTGAGGAAACTTAGAGTCCCATACGTCTATTAATCCATGACTTTTCATAAGTGATAATATGGCTCTATAGACTTTGGGCTTCTGTCCTTGATATCTGTTTGACCCAGTCCTCCCAACTCCTAAGTGGATATTAAAATCCCCACACATGATCAGGAGGGTGGACCAAGATGCAAGCTCCAATTCTAACTCCACTAGTATCACTGGCTCATCCTGATTTGAAACGTAAAGCGTAACTATCATTATACCCGATTCTAGTTCTACCAAGGCCCATCTTCCCCTGGCATCAACCAGTCTTCGTTTAGCTGATCCTATTTTATTCTTGACTAAAATAGCCACCCCTCTAATGTTGGAGCTTTGAGAAGAACAGGCCAATAAAGAGTACCCCTTTACCATGATTAAACCCCTATTATCCCATGAAATATGCATCTCTTGGAGACAAACAACATGCGTGGCGATAGATCTTATTATCTCCATGACCCTAGAACGCTTGCTCCTATCCACTAGGCCCCCAACATTCACGGAACAGATAGTGATCTTACCCATTTGGTCTTAATGAATTAGCCTTCCTAATTTTAGCTCCCAGCCTTTCCACCCAATCCTGGAGGGAACAATTCATTGCATTTTCTGTAGTTGCCCTTGTTAATTTACAATCCTGCTTTGATACCTTCCTAGTTTCCACTCTGAGTTTTTTGCCCCAAATTTGTCCTCCTTCTCCAAGTGCTCTCACCCAAAGAAAGCCCTTGCCCTCCCGCCCCCCTACCTCCCCTCTCCCCCACCCACCCTGGCCCCTCCCTTTCACCCCCGTCCCCAAGGCCGCCTACCCTCCCCCTCTCTTCGGAAAGAATCCAGACCGTACATCGGTCTGTTAGGAGATGAGGAGCGAATTGCCAACACCGTGAACTATTGTTTATACTATAATATTATAATATGGTAAAGGAAAAAAAAGAATACAAAATAGACACATAAATGGCAGAAAACATTCCCCAATCTGACTACAGGTAAAGCTACCCAGATATCAAGAGCCTATCCTGAACTTTCCTGATTTCTCTTAGATTTTAGCCCAAGCTATTAGGATGTTTTGCCTTCAGCCCTATCAGAAACTCTTTGGCTTTTATCTCTGACTTAAAACCTTGTTACGCCTTGCCAAACCACTTTTAAAGATGCCGGATTGTTCAAAAATTCATTGGCATCCTTATCCTGGAAGGGTTTGATTAACTGCTGGAGTCGCCATCTTCTCTCGACGGTGGCATGGCAAAAGTCCGGTCTGACAAAAAATGAGACATCCCCTACATTTCTCCTAGCCTCAGATCTTGCTTTTTCAAATATCGCTTGCCTTAAATGAAAGTTCCCGAAAAAGATTTGGACGGCCCTTGGCTTGGCCCCTTCCCTGACAGGTTGTCTCAAAGTAAAAGGTGTCCTATGGACTTGCTGGACCTCTTGCTGCCAGCTCCAGTCCGAGAGCTCCAGGAATGCTTGCCGAAAGAGATCTAACATAAATAGCCCCTAATATCCGTCCCCTCCTTCCCTTCTGGAATTCCCAGGACCCTCAGGTTATTACGCCGCTGGCAATTTTCACTATCCTCCACCTTCCATTGAATATCCGTGATCTGCTTCTCTTGTTCTTTGAATTGCGTAGGTTTGTCTGCCACCTCCGTCTCAACATTGCTGATTCTGGTTTCCAGTTCTGTCATGCGCTCCCCTATAGTAGTGCAGGTTTTGGTCAATTTTCTCACTGCACCTTGTACTTTCCGCGCTGCGTTCTGGGCTTTACGATCATCTGCCCGGGTCTACTCCCAGTGCTGCATGATCGTATGGAGTACGGTTTCTAATGTTGGAGGGTGAGAGCCTAGAACATCCTGAGGTGTTGTAGTTTGGCCCGTATTTATAGTCAGTCAAGGAATAATCCCATTTCAGGCTAGCGCCCTCACTTTCTTTACCCCGGTCCGCTGTGCAGTCATAAAGAGGGGACCCCCGGCTGCATCTGTGTCACTGTCATGTTCACTTGACACAATAGAGGATCCAGAGCCATCAGCCAACCACTCTGGGCCATCAGGGAGAGAAAAAACCAATCACTAGGATCTATTTCAGCCTCAAGATTAGCATATGATCTTGAAGTTGGAGCAAAGTTTCCACTCGGTGAGCCGATCTAGAAGCTAGGGGGCTTTTGCCCGTTGTATGTCCCCTTGGCTCTCCGCCATCTGCCTGCTATGCTCCCTCCTTCTTCTTATCCTGATTTAAGGATGTGACCTGACCTTGTTCCACCTGCTGTCATAATATAGCAATGGTAAGTTTCAATACCTTCCCCTCATTTGAAGTACTTACACTCTGGGTCCCCAAGTGTAGCTCTTCCACCATACTTGTATGAAGAACAGTATCTTCTGCAGCCGCTGGTCCACTCCCTCGAACCAATCCTTGGGAGAGACCTGTTACCTCTGCCTCCGCTGCAGCAGCCACAGCTTGTTTCCTACTTGGAGCACACAGCAGCTCCAACACTGTAGTCCCTGGGAGGCGTCGTCCTGAGGAGACCCTGCCTCCTTCCTTCCCTGTTGCCAGCTCATTCTCCAGCGCTGGCTTCAGTGAGAGAGGCGTTCGTTTCTAGCCTTGTTTTCCTTTACCACCTGCTGGGTCCACAGTCGGGGGTACAGCAGGCTTCCCCCTTGTAGCCCTGGCAACCTTAGGCCCCATGAGTGCGGACGCTCTTACTCAGCAGCACAGGCAGTCTGTAGAGGAGAGAATCAGCCTCGTCAATTGATCGAGCACCACGCAACACTCCCGCAACAGCACAACCCGCGGGCAGCTTCCTGATCGGGAGTCGGCGATGGCACAGAAGACCACGGCGTCCAGGGACATCCGGTATGTATATGCCTTTTTTTATCCTTTTCCTTCCTCACCGTTATTCCAAATCCATTTTCACGGTGCTTAGTGGCAGGTTCGCTACTACGGCCTCAGGCAGCCGCCATCTTTCTTCCTCTTGAATTTCATATGCAACTGTTAGTTCTTTGTTTTTTACTGAAAACGTTTCCTAACTAATTAATCGAGCCCAGTAGTACCAGAGCGTGATATGTTTGCAGCACCTGACACCTCATATCAAGTCAGCGTGGGTCTTAAAGTGAGCTGTGTATAAGTCACCCCCACTCAAGTATCACCCCATAAATGACAGGCCAAGATGGAAAACTGGTTTTGGCTTTTTACTGGATTGAAGAAGTTAATTTTTGCACACCTTACGGTGTGGCTGTAGGAAGCTGGCTATGTATATACTTTACCAAAGTAAGGCATAGTGTGCTCAGAGTCCAGGCAATCCCCAGAGGTATAGCAAAGGCTAAATTAGGTAAGTACCAACAGTTCTCTATGTGGTAATGTGGGCGAGCAGTTAGGCTTATCCAGAGGGTGTGTTAAGCATTTATTGTATTCCCTTACTCAAGACTAATAGTACACACTCCGAGACTGAATCCAGACCAATTAGGTAAGTATAAAAAGGTATACTTAGGTTTTATTTTTAGAACCAAATAGAACTTGGCACAGGTAAGTAAAATATACTCAAATGCACGTTTTTAGCGCCAGCTATGGACAACTAAAACAACACAAACTAAGAAAGCCTACAATGCCAAGATGCCCAACGGGAGGAGGGGACATCACACACTATAACAGGAGGAAGTGTGAAGGCACTTCATTCAACGCAGTATGATAGCCAACAAAAATGTCCTCTTAGTGAAATCGCCAGAAAGGGAACTAAGCACTGAAAAGAGGGACATTTAGAAAAATGCACCAATAAAAAGAAAGCATTTAAGACGAGCATGTATGGCAACACATAGGCGTGCTTAAAGCCCATAGACTGATTACCACATGTCTTGCAGACAGCGCAAGTACTGCCTAAGCTCGACCTAATAAATGGCGGCACTGGTGACAGGCATGGACACACACTGTATACATTACTCAGCCACCTGCCGCTTTCCTTATTATTTCCCTGCCGCTGTGTCTGTTCGTCCAGAGTTATGTTCGTGTCTGGTGTCACACTACAGAAACAGAGCTTCAAAGAGACAGGCGCACAGCATGTCACAAGCTTTATTTGTTTGAGAAGAGGGAATGCACTACCGATGCTCCTAGTCTCCAAATGGAATCGCAAAAGGTCGTGTTCATCGTGCACCCTTAACACACCAACGCCTTTTAATGGAAGAAAAACGCCAAACCAATTGCCAGTGCTCATGCTCTTTTCCCCGTTTTGTTGTCACAGCGGGTTGCAACTTATTTTGATCTGGATCATTATATCTTTAACATTTAAGAAAGTGGTTTGTTTCCCTCACAATAAAAGCAGGGCTAAGCAATGGAATTCACTCAAGATAATTTGACAATTTTAAACGCCCACTTTTCTCTCTTCCTTTTATTTCTATATTATGTTGAATGCTAGAAATGAAATGCTAATACTCCCCATTATCACACAAAGCACTATTTGATTCCAGAACAGTTGCTTATTGGTGTCTCTGCCTGTTTCCACTAGTCTTTGTGGAAAGAACATTCTGCCTCCATTCTGTTTTAACAGGTATGTATGTATGTGTGTGTTTGTGTGGCGATCAACTGCACTATCTCACGGTTGTATACTCCCTTATTTTAGAAACTCGTTTCGTTTTTACAGAGGTTAATACGTTACTCTTTTTGATTTCTAGAAAACAGACTGCAAAGCTGTAGTAAGCACAAAAGATAACAGTACCTGGGGCAGCTATGGATTCCACTTATTTATCTATTTGACTGAGAGTTATGTGCCACGAATGTGGGTGGAAAAGCATCCTGAAAAAGAAAGCGAGGTAAATGTTATTGATGGCTTTTTTTTTAGAAATCAGAGCAAACATGTGTTGTCAACTGACATTCCCGAAAAACGATTCAATAAATGACGTCTAGCTCTTCTTCTGCATTTGTGTTACTAAAATAGTGGCTACAAAATTATATATATATACATTTGTTTTATCATTTGTATTTACATTTTCATATTTAGACAATCTAATACAGAGGTTACAACTATTTGTCATCTATCGATCACATTTCATCCTCTAATTATTTAAGTTCCTTAGATTTTTGCTCGTACTTGTACATCCTTTGACAAATTGGCAACACAGTCATCTATCATTAATATTTCAACTGTGTAAGAAATTGGGTTTTTAAATGAGGGGGTGTATACCCTTCGCAAGCAGCAACAACAATCCTCGTCAGGGTGAACCACAGAAATCACAAAATTAACCCCTGCTTACCCTCTGGTGTCTTGATATAAAAGCAGTCAGGCTTAACTTACAGCCAATGTGTTAAGTATTTATGCAGCACACAAACAGTAATAAAGCGAAAACACAATACATGAAAAATCCCACTCCAATTTAAGCAAATAGAATAAAATGTAATAAATAATTTGACACCAGAGGTTTTCACTACCAGGGCATGTAAAGCTTAAAAGTACATGTCTACAATGCACCCTGCCCTGTGGACTGTTCTGGCCCTACCTTAGGGGTGACTTATATGTATTGAAAAGGAAGGTTTGGCCTGGCAAAAGGTTTATTTGGCAAGTCGAATTTTCAATTTAAATCTGCACACGGGCTGCAATGGCAAGCTTTAGACATATTTTAAAGGGCTACTTCAGCAGGTGGCAAAATAAGCGCTGGAGGCCCAGTAGTAGCATTTAATTTACAGGCCCTGGGTACCTGTGGTACCCCTTTACTAGGGACTTATGAGTACATTAAATATGCAAATTGGGTGCAAGCCACTTTTACCATGTTTGAAGGAGTGAACACGAGCGCTTTAGCACTGGTTAGCAGTGGTAAATTGCAGAGTCCTAAAGCCAACAAAAACGAATTTCTGCAAGTAGGAGGGGCGAAGGCAAAACGTTTGGGGAAAGACCAAATCACACGCTGACAGCTCTAAAAAAGCACTTATTACTAATACAAAATGTATCTTATGTCTTTAACTTCATTAGCTGATCTCAACCCACCTGCCACCCTTCTGTCTTGGAGAACTCCCGTCAGGGTCCTAGTTATCTATAAGGGGCCTAATATTACCTCTGCTATGCGGAGCTTAAAGTAATAAATATCTCATGCGCAGCTCTAGTATTTGGAGTTATAGCAACATTCAGAATAGAGTGGGATAAAGTGCCAGCGATTGGCAGGATTCTGGGTGGGGTTATCAGCTCAGGAGTGTGGGAAACATCTCTGTTAGGGGGGATCTAATGTTAAGCCATAGCCCCTGGTAAAATGCTTTTAATAATATTGAATCATTCGTATGGGGGTGAGGGATAATGGTCGTCAGTAATCTTTCGCAGGCTCTTTATCAACCTTAATAACTTTTTCTCAGTGAGTCGCTATGGGAGCTCAGCGCTCGCTTTTCCACCATTTTGAGTGCCTTACTATGTGCTTCTGCTCAGTATTCCACTGGGGAAGTGAGAATTTCCAATACATGGTTATCGCTTGCTTGGTCAGTTGCCTAGCCAGATCAGTAAAACTCGTTGTTACTCTAGCCTTCTTAGGTCTGGAGTACATGCCCAGTAAGCAGCACTCCGAGTACTCTAAGCTTGATTTGTTGTCTTTTTGGGGGGAAATTATCTGCAGGACTTCAGTCAGTCCAGAAGTGTTTCAGGGTAGTACAGTCCCATCTCATATGAAGTATTTCATCTACCTCAGAGTGACATTGGTGCCATCCGCCAAGGCTGTTGGGTAAATGTTATTGGGCTTGCATGATGTGAGATATGCTTTAAGCAGCATGTTATGATGTATAAACCTAAAGCTGGCATTTAAGGAGACCATTCCAATACACCCCGCCACTCGTTGTCGTTATTCACTCTACCCAAATCTGCCTCCCATTTACCATTAAGTGGGAGGAGGGATATCACTGCATTTTGTTGTATAGCTTTATAGAGCTACATAAATAACCAGCGGCAATGCCCTATTGTGTATAGTGTTTGTATTATAGCATGTGTTTGCTGGTTCAGTATCCTCAATATTCTTCTTTTTTTTTTTTTTAAGTGTGTGCGGGATCCTGCAGAATAATAAAAAGGTATAAAATAGTAAAAATTGTTTTCCCACTCGCCATATGCTACTATGAGTGTCTGGAAGGTCTGGATCGTGCTGTTCATGAAGAAGTCTTCCACAGTAGTAAGCCCTACCTCCTCCCAAAGAGTCAGCTCTGGGGTCGAGTGCTTACCGTTCAGTCACTAAGCCCTGTGGTGGTGTCGCTGGTGCATATAGAGCCACTGGGCTTGGACAGAGTTTGCTTCAGGCTTTCATGTGCTGTCTGAAGAAGAGGTACGTTTCTCAGGGATATAGAGCCCTGGAAAAGTATTTTATGCAGGCCTTCTCTTTGGATCTGTTCTTTTGAAAGTCCTATTTCATCGGGATAGTTGCCAGCTCGCCATTATGCTTACCACCGGAACTGAGTTGTTGTAGCAAATCCTCGAAAATCAAGGCCTTCCTTGACCCCGATGTCAGTGGTAAACTTTAGGTTGGCCAATCTCACCCCCATCCACCTTTTCCCTATATCAACTCAACTAACAGTGAATCTAGCTATTGGAAAAGGGCTGTTGGAGTCAGTAATGGCAGATTTGCAAAATAATCAAATAGCCGTGGGAGCAGTACTATTTTTGCAACTGCAATGTGACCTGCCAGCGAGAGGGGGAGCAACCTGGGACCACCACAAGGATCCGATGTCTCTTCCAAAACCTCCCTCTAGTAATTCAGCTTCTGTTTGGTATACGTGGATTCCTAAGTATTAGAATGTTTGCAGTGCCCATTGCAGCACTAGGCCTCCTAGTGTCGTTTGTTGCTGCAGGTGGGCCAACCTCAGACGGAATTATATAGCAAAAAACAATGTCTCAACTGGACAATATTTAAAAACAAGACAACTCAGAACAGTGATGTCAATCACAATTGGGGAGGGAAAAAAAGGAGAGGGCGACCACAACGTAATGGTAGGGTAAGTGAAAATAAACTATAATTTCATAAGTAGTTAAGAAGCACTACAGTACATAAATACATAATGACCATAACACACAGGGTAAGCACTGGGCGTGTAAGTGAGAGAGTAGGGCGTCGCAGTGACACAGGGGTGTGAAGTACAGCGTGAACGGCGAAAAATTACAATAAAGTTAAAGTGGTCAAAATTGCACGTTATATACAGTGTTTTTACAAGGTATTCAGATAAATAGAGTGACCACAACAGCGCCTGAGTTCTAGGCTGGGTAGTCGACGGCGTTTCAACCTGAATGATTGCAGGTCATCATCAGGACAATGGCCATAAAGTTTAGGGTAGTGCTCTGAGGGAAAAGAAAGGAGGAACAGATAAATAATTTTGCGGTCCTAGGAAGAGGGGACGAGATGGCAGAGGTATAACGATTGAGTAAGTAGAAATTACCTAACTAAGAGAGGAATGACCCAGAGTGATTCAAGTTCAGCGGAGCATCGAACGAATATGTAGATGCTAGAGAATAAATGAACAGAGTAAGGAGGCATGTGGTGTATCTGGTTTGGACATAAGTATGGTGAAAACCGCAATGAGCCGTCATATATGTAATATAATTACCAGAGCAGATCCTGGAGGGTAAGAACCGTATGTGTGGAACCTGGTGCAAGCCCACAGAATCAAGACACAGCACACCCCGTAATGGGGCAATAGGCCGAATCTGAAAGGGAAATGGCAGGAGTAAAGAGTCAAAGCAACGCGGGGCAACATGCTTTGAAATTGGACACTTCAGGTATGAACGGTATGTCCGTAAACCAACCGCTTTTCTAAGGGTGGTCGAGGCAGTGTCTCTGCGGTATTTACTTCAAGCGGGCATGAAGTCCGGGGGCAGAGTGGCACGATGGCTTAGCTGGATAATGGTTCCTTCACTGTTTGCAGAGTTACTAGTGGGAACAGGATGAAGTCATCACTGAGGTCTGACCCTGAGGAGTCTCCTCCTTGCTAATGATAGTCTGTTTATTCCTCCAATGGCGCTCGTTGTTTTCAGAGCTGCCTTAAGTTCCTCTTGAACTTGCACGCAGGAGGGTGTATATTGTGATGATTTCTTATGGTTAGTATTTCTTAGTAGTCCTCGGGGCTTGCGCCCATCACTTCCTGCAAGCGGTCCCTCAGGAGATTGATTTCGATCTTATCAGGCATCCCCTTGGTCGGTAAAGAAGTGAATGTGCTGGCCGTCCACTATTTTCAATTTGGCTTGAAAAAGTAAAAGGTGGCTCTTTGTGTTGCACTGCTAACATAAAGTAAGGAAAGACAAGTACTTTGGCATTCTCCACCACCAGCGAACGTCTAACTCTGGCCTTCTGAAGGATGACATCGTAGTCGTGATTGTAGTAGATCTTAATGATGATGGGTCTTGGCAGTGACCCAGGAGGAGGCCTTCTTGCCGGGACCGTACCAGCCTTTTCAACTGCGAACAGGAGTGACAACCCCTGAGGGGGCTACTTCTTTCTGAAACCAGGTTTCAATATATAAGGTGCCAGTGGACCCATTTGCATTCTCGGGCATTCCTACTATGTGCAAATTTTGGCACCTGGCTTGACCTTCTGTGTCTTCTGCCCTGCCCAGCACTTAAGGAATCTTACCCGATCCATGAAGTTTCACATCTTTTTTTTCATTTCATTGGATCGCAGCAGCAGTTTTTCCAGTGAGGTCTTGTGTTTCCTTTGTCACTCAATTTGTGCTGATCGTCTTTTAGGAAGTTCAGATCTATGGCCGCTGTGTGTATCTTCACCTCTAGAGCTTTTCTTGTTTCGCTGATGGGGGTTAGAATTTGATCCAGCTTAACTGGAGTCATCTCGCTCCTTGTTGGTTGGTTGCGTGCTAGAGACCTGTATTTTTGGGGTTATGTTATGTTATGTTAACGAGACTTATAAAGCACACTGCTACCGTTAAGTATCCTGGTGCTGAAATGCATTGCCTTCTGGTTGAGAGGATGAATACATGAACTAAAAGGGAACTATTAGGAGAAAAGCCAAGTTTTGAGGCCCCTTCTAAACTCCATGAGGCCGGAGGCTGCTCTAAGCTGCGGAGGCCGTTCCAAAGCTTAGCAGCACAGTAGAAAAAACTTCTACCCCCCCAACTGGCTGTTTTAATTCGTTGGACTTTTACCAGTCTTGCTTTGGTTGAACGGAGGACCCTGGGAGGGGAGTACCATTGAAGGTGTTTACTCATAAATGCCGGCCCGCATCCCTCAAGGGTTTTGAAAACAAGGCAAAGGGCCTTGAAATATATCGGCTGTCTCATTGGTAACCAGTGAAGGTCTCAGAGTCCCTTCCTTATGGATACAGACTTGGGAATGCCGAGAAGAATTCAAGCAGCAGCATTTTGTACCGTCTGTAGTCGATTGAGCTGCCTTTTGTGAATATTGATATATAAGGCATTACAGTAGTCTAAACGAGACATGACAAGTGCCGTTACTACTGTTCATCCGAGAGAAGGCGCTTAATTTTCCTCATAATCCTGAGTATAAAAAAGCAGGATGATACCACCTTACTTATGTGATCAGCAAAAGACAATCTGGAGTCTATCATAACTCACAGATTTTTTGCCTTCTCAGTGGGAACTGGAAGTAGGCTCAGGGATTGAGGCCACCAATTAGATGACAAGAGATTTGAGGGTTTACCGAAAATAAGCACCTCAGTTTTCCCTGCATTGAGCTTTAGACAGTTTGCTGCCATCCAGCCGGCAATGGATTGCATACAATTGTAACAGTCCCGACCGGCCTCAGCCTCTTTGCCTTTTTGAATTGACAGCACAATTTGAGTGTCGTCGGCATAAGAGGTCAATTGAAAACCAAAGGAACGATTAAGGGCCGCCAAAAGAGAGACATATACATTGAATAGCGTGGGACTGAGCGCCGAGCCCTGGGGAACCCCACAGGGCAGAGAAAAAGGCTTAGAGCAGTTAGTGCCAATGTCTACTGTTTGATTTCGATCTAAAAGAAAGGATTTTAAAAGGGCAAGTGCCTTGCCTGTAACCCCTTTTCCACCTAAACGGTCCAACAGCACCTCATGGTGGACTGTGTCGAAGGCCGCCAAAAGGTCCAACATGATCAGAATTGCCGCACCGCCGTGATCCAATGTTTCTCTGATTTCCTCCGTAGACTTAATCAGTGCAAGCTCCGTACTATGTTCTGTACGGAATCCAAACTGAGTGGGATCGAGAAGTTCATTGTTTTTGATAAAAACACTCAGCTGGCTGTTCATTTCTCTTTCGATTAACTTGGCTGGAAGTGGAAGTCGAGAAATGGGCCTATAGTTATTCGGCACTTTGGGATCCAAGTTGGCCTTCTTTAGAAGGGGAAGGATTGAGGCTTTTTTCCAGATATTAGGAAACAATGCACATTTAAATATACTATTAAAGACAGGGGTAAGAGCAGCTCCAATGGTGTTGGATGCTAGTTTGCCTATTTGTGCGGGACAAGGGTCTAAAGGAGAACCAGATTTGATTACCTGCAAATGCTTAATAGTATCTTGGGCAATCATATTCTCAAAACAATTCAACAAAGGCAGTGTCTTCGTGTCTGTTGAACAGTCCCAGGTATCCTTTATTATATCTTCTGCCTGTATGTTACTAAATGATGAAAAGATTGATCCCACTTTTTCTTGGAAAGCAGAGGTGAGGAGTTCGCAGAATTCCGGTTCGCCGTGAGATTTAGCCAGAGTCGGAGTTGTAAGTTTTAAAACTGTACTAAATAATTCTTTTATGGAGGATTTTGCATTACTAATTTGTTCCCCATAAAATATCTTTTTGGTTTCAGTGAGCAGTTTTTTGTAACTTTGGAGGCAGTCTCTATACACTCTTTTAGCAGATGGAGTGTAATCTTTTCTCCACAGGCGTTCTAATCGTTTACATTCATTTTTTTTATGTTTTAAGCTCTCATCGTACCAAGGAGCAGAAGGCGTCATTCTCCTGGGGGTACAGACCGCATTGTTGCAGGCCAAAGCTAACCATTCGGTATACGCCACTGCGGCCTTGTCAACCGATAATGGCCAGACCTTCAAAGTAGACTTCAAGTGTTTTTCGAAATTCTCACTATTAATATTTTTCCAAGCCCCGATGTTAACCTTGGGTAAAGATTCAGTTGTTAGCTTAGGGGGCCTGGTAATAGAAATCTCGAAAAAAACGGCTGCATGGTCCGACCAAGGAATTGGTAGTACCTTGCTAAGCTTAATGTTAGGATTGTTGGAAAAAATACCATCCAGGGTATGGCCGGCCTTGTGGGTGGGGACTGAGACTAATTGAGTAAGATCTCCTCCACCGAAAATTTCCTGGAGTTTGGCATTGTCTACATCCAGATCATCCTCCAGATAAAAATTAAAATCTCCTAAGATAGTAAAAGAGTTTGCGCACAATCCTTCTTCAAGGAGTGATCCTACTGAATCTAAAAACGCACCTCTAGCTCCAGGAGGACGATAAAGAAGAATGGCATGAAAGGTGTCATGGGGAGAAATGCTAACATTCACTGCCAGAGCGTCACATGTCAAATTTAGTACTGGACAGAAATAGGGTTTTAATGAATTGTGATAGATTATCACCAGTCCTCCCCCCTACCTGCCCAGTCTATCTTGCGTGTAACATAGATAGCCTGGGGGCAGCGCTTTAACAAGTTCAGGGCCAGAAGCTTCATCTGACCAGGATTCAGTGATAAAGGTCATCTTAGTTCCTCTTTTAACAATGCACATTCGTCACTATGTTTAATAAGAGACCTAGCATTGAGAAGCAATGCTTTAATAGGTGCTGTGACGTTCTTATTTTTGGCCCTAGGTTTACTTCTGTTCGTACCTTCAGTAAAAAGAAAAGAGAATTTACCAGAGCAACTTGCGCATGGAGCAAAGGCTCCTTTTAAAAGTGTCTCCGGATGTATTCTAGGACAGCACATATTACCTCCATTGGGATCTAACCGGAGGAGAGCGTCTCTAGAATACCTGATTGAACTTGTAGTAGTAGAACCAGGAGGACATGCCCTAAGCCCGGACCGAGCGCGGACGGGCTTGCCTTAGGCGCGCCTTTGGCGCGCCAGCTGCACGCGTCTGCTGCGCGGTCGCGTCAGCGCGAAAGGTATGGGCAGCAGTGAAAGACAACTAGAATGCTAACCTCGCTGGCTCGAGAAAGTTCCACTTCCGCTTTTACCGCGGAGCTGAACCGAGCACAGGCGTCACAGGGTAAAAAGGTTCAACAGTACAATTAAAATGTGGGGGCAACTGAGGGCGAGTGGTGATCAGCAAGCAAAAATTCAGTTTTTTCCAACAGCGTATGTGCAAATAGGCAGTATGTGCAATAACAGAATCAGTTAAAATTCATATAAAAACACGATGTGCAAATTAGCAATTTTAACCAACTAACGAATGAGCAGGTTGTCCTACCTGTCAGGCATTCAAACACAGCTCTGACCAGGAAGGCAAGCGCTGCGCGGTCGCGTCAGCGCGAAAGATATGGGCAGCAGTGAAAGACAACTAGAATGCTAACCTCGCTGGCTCGAGAAAGTTCCACTTCCGCTTTTACCGCGGAGCTGAACTGAGCATAGGCGTCACAGGGTAAAAAGGTGCAACAGTACAATTAAAATGTGGGCGCAACTGAGGGCGAGTGGTGATCAGCAAGCAAAAATTCAGTTTTTTTCAACAGCGTATGTGCAAATAGGCAGTATGTGCAATAACAGAATCAGTTAAAATTCATATAAAAACACGATGTGCAAATTAGCAATTTTAACCAACTAACGAATGAGCAGGTTGTCCTACCTGTCAGGTATTCAAACACAGCTCTGACCAGGAAGGCAGGTCACCTTTTCATTCAATGCAGCTTGCCTTCCCGGTGTGCAAGGTGGCTTTAGTAGCCCGTACTCTAACCATTGGGAGACTGGATTGTTCTGCAGGCTAGTATCAACTGCATCCTCTCAGCTATGTGGTGCAGCCAGCATGCCGAGTGCTATTTGAAGGTATTCTTGAGTCTCCCCAGGCTGGCATGAGCTGTTGTCCGATCACAAGAGGGAGACTGTCACTCCTAGGCCCCAGGCCACGAGCAGCAAAGGTATGACGGCATTTCTGTGCAATGTTTTTTCATCAGGGCTGCTATTAGCAGGACAGACCAGAGACAGAGTCCAGGGCGCAAAACCCTATACCATGGTGTTCCAGTTCAGCTCTCAGTTAGCTTCAGTCTACATTTTCAGGTCAGTTCCCAGTTTTGTTGAATCATAGCAGAGCTTGTCATGGTATTGTTCGCTTGCCGAAACAATATACTGCTGTCAATGGCAGTGGTCCTGTCCTTATCAAGGAACTGTCTGCATGACTACCAGCAAGTTTGTCACCCTGGAAAGCACACCCCGCAGTTGCCAGTTCGCTGTTGCCACCTCGGGGTGCGCAGGAGAGAAGAGGAAAGGTAATCAGATATGTGTGTGTTTATTCTTATTTCCAGATCGGGCCCCGTGCACCTCCTGGTCCCCATTGTTTTTACACTAGGCCGTAGGGGGTAAACAAATGTTTGCAATATTTTTGAGCCATTGTCTGCTCAGTCGACCTCCGCTGGTTCAAGGCCTGTCACTGTGGTTTTGCACAGGCAAATAGGCCACCAATTCACTAGACCAAGCTCCCTCGCCTCATCCACTCCTACAGGGGCGCGGCTTGAATTTCTGGATCTTGCCTAGCCAGCCCAGTGCTCACTTAATCAGTCCTCAACTCACATGGGAGAGATTGGGGGGATGCTGATGTTCCAGGCTAAGTGCTTCTCTCCCTTCCATGTCTTTTGGGAGTTTCACTCAGTATGTCTGCCCATGGATCCTTCGCCATCGCTCCCCCTCAGCAAGTGCTTTTCCTACCTGTTAGACCTGTCAGCCCTTTGGGTGGTCCCTCCTCATCATTATTTATTTTGTCCCACTTCTGCCTCGAACCCTGTTATAATTCTTCCTTTTTGGGAACCACCAGACTTTTTAGTGTTGATGCAGGGTCAGGGAGCCAGTTTCCCTACCCCTGGAACTTCTGTCTGAGGGCCTGAGACACAAAATGGTGGCCACCCATTGTCACCTGGGACATAACTAGAACCTTCTGGAACATTCTAGAATCCTGTGATAGTGGGAGGCAGTTTAGAATGTTGGGAGGCCATCTCAGGTTGGCAGTTGGCATCTGACTGGAGAAGAGAGAGGACAGAGATAGAAGGAGGTCGGAGTAAGGCAGCAGAGGTGGAAACCAGTGCTTGGAGTGGGGTCCAGAAACCCACCCTTGATGCTAGTCCCTACTGACCAAGCCCAGCCTAAAGCCCTGTGTGGGACCAAGACCAGAAGAACCATCTTAAGGAACTGAACATTTGGAACAGGCCTTAAAGAGGAAGAACAGCAAGCTCCTGACCTGTTCAGCGGTGTCCTCCTGGAGTCCTGACGTCGAGAAGCCTGGAGACCTGGGGCCTGAGGTAGAGAAGCGGCGCTGACAAAAAGCAGACGTCGTACCCGGAGCTGCCAGAGGTCGAGTGAGGGCGCCGACGGAGGTCGTGGAGAGTCACCGGAGGTCGAGTAAGGAGTAACCCGAGGTCGAGTGAGGGCGCCGACGGAGGTCGTGGAGAGGCGCCGGAGGTCGAGTCGGGAGTCACCCGAGGTCGAGTGAGGGCGCCGACGGAGGTCGTGGAGAGGCGCCGGAGGTCGAGTCGGGAGTCACCTGAGGTCGAGGTGAGGCGTCGACGGGGGAGTGAAGTCCGCCCACCGGAGTCGCCGGAAACGTAGGTGAAGCGCGACGGAGGTCGGGAGTGGAGATCGCACTCCGGAGACACCCGGAAGCGGGGAGACCGTGTCCCTGCGACGCCGGAAGGCGACATCGAGCCGAGGCCGCCCAGCGACATCGAGCCGAGGCCGCCCAGCGACATCGAGTCGAGGCCGCCCAGCGACATCGAGTCGAGACCGCCCAGCGACATCGAGTCGAGACCGCCCAGCGACATCGATCCAGAGCCGCCTCACGGCGTCGACACGGCGCCGAGCGGAGCCGATCATCGTGAAAAGGACAGTAAGTGGTAGAGGGGGCGTCTGAGGCCCCGTGGAGCCCTAAAAGACCATCCTAGGGGTTAAAGGGGTGTTAGGACCAGCCTGGGAGTGCCAGGGGTGAACTGAGACTGGTACAGTGACCCCCATAAAGGGCTGTGTAGTTTGGAGGGCCAGATCTTTAGGTTACCCTTGTTCTGCCTCAGCTTAGGCCCCAGCCTTGACCAATCTAGGTGGGACACCCCCATGCCATCCAAATGACCATAAGCTGTGTATGGGCAAAGTAAGACCAAGTGACCTCATGAAAATGATCTGAACTGTAATTGTCATTGATTGTTTTACCTTATTTATTGAAGGTGCTTTATTTATTGTCTTCCATTAATTTATTCTTGCACTGTATTTATTGTCTGACTGTATTTATTTGCCGTCTGTATTTATTGCACATCTTATCTTATCTTATACGGAATTTGTTAAGCGCACGGTCACTCAGAGGTTTCATGGCGCTGAGGAAACAGATAGTAGATGGTGAGTAAAAAGGCAGATGAAATAATGCTCTAACCATGCGCTTGTTTGAATAACCAGGTCTTCAACGCTCTCCTGAACTCTGTCAGCTTGGTACAATTCCGGATAGACAAGGGCAGAGAGTTCCAAGTTTTTGGGGCAGGGTGTGCGAAGCAGGATCCACCAAGTCGTTTCTTTTTAAATGTCGGCACCGTGAGGAGGGACAGATGGGCAGAACGGAGGTCGCGGGTCGGTTCATGTTTGTTTATGAGTTGATTGATGAACCTAGGGCTTTTACCGTGGAGAGCCTTGAAAATTATGCAGCCTGTCTTGAAGGTGATCCGATGGGTTATGGGGAGCCAATGGAGGGAGGCCAACAAAGGTTTGGCTGACTTCCTGCGATTGCTCTTGAATATTAATCTGGCCGCTTGATTTTGAACAATCTGCAGGCGTTTAACGATGGTGAGGGGAAGGCCCAGGTAGATAGAGTTGGAGAAATCTAATCGCGAGAGAACCAGTGCGAGTACTACCTGGATGAGAGCAGAATGGGTCAGCAGATGGGCGATTTTTTTAATCTTTCTTAGCTGGAAGAAGCAGGAAGAGATCACTGTTCCGGCCTGAGTTTTCAGTGAGAGGTCGGCACTGAGAGTGACCCCAAGGCTTTTAGCTGACTGGGAGGGGGATGGGGGAGTGCCCATTGAGGAGGGCCAGAAATGGGGGCCCCAGCTGAGTGTGCTATTGCTAGGGAGTACCAACTCAGTCTTTCCTGGGTTCAGCTTAAGATGGTTCCGATCCATCCAGCTCTGAATGTGCAGCATGGTCTTTTGAAATTCCTCGACGGAATCTGGGGAGTTGAGGGGGAATACCAGCTGCAGATCGTCTGCGTAGTTGTAAATAATGACTTTTCTATTTTTCAGGGAGTGCAGAAGGGGTTTAAGATATAAATTAAAAAGGAGGGGAGACAGTGAGGAGCCCTGTGGGACACCGCAGGTGGTTGGGAGTGTGGGGGCTGTGAAGTTCTCCAGCTTTACAGCCTGGGATCTGTCCGTCAAAAAGGACTTAATCCAAGCGAGAGCCGCGCCACTGAGGCCGGCTTGTTCGACCCGGTGTAATAGAATAGTATGGTCCACCGTGTCGAACGCGGCCGATAGATCGAGAAGTACGAGGGCTTGGTGAATTCCATTGTCGGCGTTGGTCCTTAGAGTGTTCTGCACGGCGAGGATCACCGCTTCGGTGGAGTGAGCCTGGCGGAATCCCGCTTGGTTGGATTCCAGGTAATCTGATGTTTCGATAAAATTGGATAAGCAGCTGATTACATAGGCTTCCAGCAGCTTTGCGCCGTAAGGGAGAAGGGAAATGGGGCGGTAGTTTGCACATCTATTTATTCTTTGCTTAATGATGACCTGAACCTATTTTGTTGAAATTCCGAAGTAGCATTGTTTATTTGACCTGCTCTTTTGAAGGAAAATCCTATTGTATTGTATTTATGATGTGAAGCCTGCAACTAAGAGAAAATAAGATAAAGACATATTCAATTCAAATAGACTTTATTCGGATTTCAAAAAATCATCCATAAAAGCACAAGATCCAAGTTAAAATACACAGTTTGATATTTCAATTCCGGGCCACTATTTATGATAGGTAACAAAAAATATGACTTACAAAAACAACAAATAAAATACAAATATACTTTCTTACTAAGCTATGCATATACATACAAAATATAAAAATATGCTGGGATGTAACCTCTGGTTTTATAGGAGCAAGGCAGACATATTGCATTATGTTTGTACATATTAGGCCTTAAAGTGCAAAATGCATATGTAAACTAGTATAGTACGTTAAGTTTGTGCAAATTAGGCTTCAAAGTGCAAAAATGCATATGTAAACAGATGCAAAGCATTAAGTGTGTGTAAATTAGGTTTTGATGTGCAAGATACAAAATAAAATTACTCGATTTTCAAAGACCTGCGTGAACGTACAATTGCATTGAGGAAGCCAGTAACTCTAAAAATTAATTCATCTGATTCAAGCATTAAAAAGTGTCTAAAAGCATGATTGTGATCAGTCAGATTGTATTTCCTGCAATAAGGGATTAGGTAATACTTTGTATATTTCCTGTAAAACCCGCAGCCAAAAATAAAATGGAGCATACTCTGAGTACCACCAAGGTCACAAGGGCAGTTTAATTTTGACAGATTTTTAGTGTAGCCCAGTGGGAAGCAGATAAGATTTACAATGCTCCTGTCCCTGAATCTAAATAATAAGATCCTGTTCCACCTGCCCATTTTTTTTCGTAAATAGGGCTGGGGTAACATCAGAGATTCAGTATGTAATTCCCGGATCGTTAAGTAATTTATTGTGGATTGTTTCAGTGAGTCCACTCTTTCCCTCTCATTATGGAAATGTTGGTAGAGTGCCCTTCTCACTAAATTTTTATGGGAGCAGTCAATCTGGTCGGGGTTTGAGAATAGGTGACCATAATTGATGCTCACGAGGCTCCTTTCTACCGCATTTATCCATGGGATTAGACTCGAATTCTCACTTTGCAGGCAATCCATAATGATCTCACGGGAAAGGGAGGCTGCTGGGTTTTGCCAAATCCTTAACCAAAATAATGCAGGTCTGGCTCTTATAAAATCCTCAATGTAATGCAATTTTAATTCATTGTGGCATACGAAGGTCGGTGCACTAATAACTCCCCCCAGGATCTTCCGGCAAAATCTATTCTCTTCTCTTTGTAATTCTGAGCAATTTGAAAATCCCCAGACTTCTGCTCCATACGTTCCAGTTGGGAGACATTGAGTCCGGTAAACTTGTAATAAGCTTGAAACAACATCGGCCTGACGGGGTTGGTGAAGAGAGGTAACAGAGTTAATAGATTTGGAAAGTTTATTTCTCCCCATTGCAACATGGGGTTGCCATGAACCGCTATTAGAAAATAACAGACCCAAATAGGGGAAAGTGCAAGTGCTTTTTAGAGTGTTTTGACCTATCGTAATCTTTGAAATTTTATAATTCTTGGGGCCGCAGGTCATAATAAAAGATTTATTAAAATTAGTGCACAAACCTAAATCGGCCATATAGTTGACAAATCCCGAAATTAAAATACGCAGAGCATTCGGGGTGCGGCCCATAAGGACCGCATCATCTGCGTAGAGTAACGCCGGGATGAGTTTCTTGTTAATAATGGGAACATCCTTGGTCAGATTGCATAGAGAATTGGACAGTTCATTAATATATAATATAAAAAGCAGGGGGGCCAAGACGCAGCCCTGTCTCACCCCCTTGCCAATTAAAATATCATTTGAGACCTCGCCTTCATTGTTTATTCGTACGCGGGCTTTCAAATTGCGATGGAGGTTGGCCAAAAAGTGGACTAAGGCTTCATCCAAACCATAATTTAAAAGGATGGACCATAAGCGAGAACGATTTACAAAATCAAATGCTGAGCTTAAGTCCATAAAGCCAAAATATAAAGGGGATTGTTTAGCCCGTGTATACTTGGCCATAAGGAGATTAAGGTTCAGACATTGTTCCACCGTGCCTAGTTTGCTCCTAAAACCCAACTGGCAGCGGTGGATAATGGAGTTCTCGTCTGCCCAGGAGCTGATTTTATTAAATAAAACCCTTCCGAGGACCTTCAGGGTGTTATCGATCAGTGATATTGGTCGATAACACCCCGGATCCATCCTATTTCCTTTTTTAAAAATAGGTACGATGGTACTACTAGACCATGTCGAGGGGATGGACTTCTTACTCAAGTTATTAAAAAGATTGCAGAGTAAGGGGGCCCAAAAGCAAGTATTCGATTTAATCTGGTCGATGGACAGACCGTCCGGCCCAGGGGCCTTATTACCAGCACTATTGGCAATGGCCTCCTCCACCTCCTCTAGTGTTATCGCTATAGTACCATCGGGGAAAATATCCTCAGTTGGGTCTCCGACTGCAGCATAAAGCTTTGAAAAGTGAGTGACCCATAGGTCACCTGTGATGTTGCAGTTTATCGGGGTGATGTTGCTGCCCAGGGCTCTTAGATTCTTTACTTCTCTCCAGAACCCTGTCGAGTCTTTTAGGGCAGCAGTTTTTGTCAGATTATCCCAGTGACTTGTTAATAGCTCCTCAGATCTTACTTTTAATGCATGCTTATATCTGAGGCGTAATGATCTGACAAGGGGCACATCTCGAGGTTTGGATTCCAAGGCCTTTCTAAGTTCTCTATTAGCCCTCGAGCAGTTAGTATCAAACCATCTATGGTTGCTTATGTTCTGTTCCTTCAGAGGTTTGGAAATTGCCCTTTTTATAGCTGCGCATAAATCACAAAAGGACTTAATTATATCGGGGCCATCGAGTGTTAGGCAATTAGAGATCAATAGAGGGTTATTCCTAATCACGTTAGCTAAGATCTCTTTGTTGTCGATCCCTCTCCATACGATCCTGAGCCTATCTGTAGATACAGTAATGTTTGAGGCTCCAACCTCGTGCGGGCCTATGGGTCTTTTGATGGATTTAAGGTAGATTACAATTGGCAGATGGTCACTATATGGACTACTGACAACCTCAGAATTAAATAACACTCCACTAAGGAGGGAAGAGGTGAACATATAGTCAATAGTTGTAGAACAACCACGGCCAATGTAAGTGGGAACCGGTGCATTTTCCTTAGGAATTCCACTATAACCCATTACATCATCCAAATCCCTACTATAAAGTAAGTCCAATAATTCAGAGCCTCGTCTGCAGGGTGGGGATGTGGGATGAATGTGAGCATTAAAATCTCCACCTACACAAATACCATCAAATCGGCCATACTTTTCTCCATCCGCAATTTCATCAATAAAATTAAACAATTCTAAAAATGTGGGGTTAGGATGTTTAACGAAATCATTATTATAAAAGTTTATAAAACAAATCTTTAACCTTGCAACATATTTTACAGCTATCAAATATTTACTAACCACATGTAGTGGTTCGATTTTCACATCCTTGGAAATTTTTGCCCAGATAGATAGACCGCCACTAGGACGCCCCATGGCAGGGCGTGGTACGGTAAAATTATGACAGAAAAAGCCCTCCAGTAGTTGAGCACATGTACTCCATGTTTCCTGCAACATTACCACATCAAAGACATATATATTTTCAACTTGACTTCCATAATTTTTTACGGTGTAGTGTCGTTTTTGGAACGGATGAACGCATGGTTATTGTGAGGGTGTGACGTACGCTTAACACGGTGCCTGACCCCCAACCGCTCGAGCCAAGCTACCACTGTGCTGGGAACCTGGTGACTGCTAATCCGGTTGCCCGGTTTCCAACACTACCTTAAGTCTCCATCAAACCACAGTCTGCCAGTCGGTGCATTCCACAGGAGGGGGAGCTCTACAGCTATGGTGCCCACAAATGCAGCTCCACAATGGCCCCCACCAAACTGGGCCCAGTCGCACCACCAGCCTTGTGGGCCCGCCACGAAGGGCTTTCAAAAAGCATAATCAGCTTTGCCACCTGCAATAGAAAACAAGCATTGGCAAAGCCAATAGGTCTCACCTGTGTGAGAGCTATTGGCTTTGTGAATGTTGTTTAGCCGTGTTATACAGTAGCAACACTGCTGTGCAACATGGCTAAAATGTTGAAAATAAAGCTTTTTTATGCTGGGTGGGGCGCATGGGGAAGTACGGGGACAAGCAGCAACATTGGAGGGGAAGGGAGGAGGGGAAGCAAATGCGAAAGTAGAATGCTCTCATCCCTTCCTGCTTGAATGGCAATTAGTTGGTGCAGCTCAAGCTGCTGGGAGAGGAAAAGGGAATAAGAGGAGGGCAGGCAGGGAGCAAACTGTCTGGAAGCTGCAGGGCGAAAGCTCTGCGTCCAAACCAAGCTCCCCCCACTGCACCACTTTTAAGTGGCGCGTATTCTTACGATTCCAAGCCAAACAAGGTTTTAGTCACACTTTCAGCCCACATATGATATCTTTTTAACTTTTGATATGCTCCTTAATTATCCTTAATTATCTCTTTGATATGTAGCGCACGCTCTGCCTGCAAGCATTCTCAGACAGCTTTGCAGTGTTCCATCAGGGCGAAATAAAAACACCGGGTGAGGTGGATCCGTACACAGAACCTATCTTTGTAAATCCATATTGGAAACCAATGTGTGGTCAGCATTATACCTGAAGCCTTCAATGTTGCTAGTCCAATGGAAAATGGGCAATGGTGCTGGAATTGGTAGCAGCGACGACGTGGGTGGGGGAAGGGGAAGCTGCCAACAACTGGCAAGCAATAAGAAACCAGGTGGTGGCAGTGAATAAAATGGTGCCTGAATCACAGCGCTAGCTGCTGACGGGCACTAATTAAGTTTAATTCATCGGTGCTTCGTCCATGCTCCATTGAAGGAATGGAACTGGCGCATGGCCTGTGCTGGCAAATTAAAAGGCAGCAAAGAGGAGTGAAGATGGAGCAAACCAATGGTAAGTAATGGGCAGGGTCCAAGACCTTTGCTGTATACAATACCCCTCGCAGCATCAGCGCATGTGCGCTATTAGGCGAAACCTAAAGACAGGTTCTTACATGCATCTATGAATGAGGCAGCCTCTCGCAGTTTTTGCCTCTAAGGAGATACTCTGCGCCGTAGATGTTTACAGATTCCTGTTGCTTAGGCAGACAGCTCCACTGATTTGTGTCCTGCATTTTTGGTGGTTGGCCGCACCCCCCATATTATTATTGTTGTTAATATTGTTATTGATAATACAACTACATATAAATTCAAATAATAAGTACATAGGATATGCTTAAAAAATTCACTTTTGTAGATCATTCTTGCAAACCAATAAACCCCATCTCAGCTATTATAATTCTGTCAGCTTCAAAATGGTAAAACACTAGTGCTTTCTTGGATTTGAAACTTCGGATTCGACACACATCACTGGATGCATTTGTCCAATGAGTGCTTGGTTTCCTTTCATACAAGGATATCCTAGCACCTTACCCCAGATGCATTGATGTTAGCAAAAGTCTCCACGTGCCTGGTGTTTTTCTAGACCCTTATTTGCCCAGCTTGCTTTTGTGCTGCGCTACATTTCATGTGGGTGGTGTTACTACACTTCTTTTTTTTTTTGATAAACAATTTTATTAGGTTTTAAAGAGAACAAGAAATTCATTGGCAGCAAATCAGACACAATATTCACGCACATTGCAATCACCAGGACAAGGACTCATAAAAACATTCAAGGGGAGGGCATACCACCAGCTGAGAAAAGGACCATATACAAGAATAACCCAAAAACCTCAGACCCTCAGTAAGTTGAACCATTTGCCCCAGATTTTACCAAAAAGTTAAGGGCATCCCTGGACTTCGAAAAGAGGCTCCTCCTGGGTGCCTCACCAGTCCACTCCCTTCCTCCATCTCTGTACTGTAGGGGATTTAGCTTGAGACCAGAGTGCCGCAATGTCTCGTTTTGCCTCCGCCAAAGCCGTTGCCAAGAAGCGTTTATCAGCCCGGGATCCATCAAGGCCGTCGAACACCCCCAGGAGCAGACGCCACGGTTCATGGGGTACCTCCCACCCAAGGGCCTGTGTGGGTTCCAGTTCTACCCCCGCCCAAAATGGCGCAAGGGCGGTGCATTGCCACACCATGTGGTAAAAGTCAGCTGTAGCCCGTTGGCAGCGCGTGCAGGATTGAGAGGGACGCAGGCTGGCATTGTACAGGCACGCGGGGGAGAGGTATGCTGCATGGAGATAGTAGAGTTGGACTAGACGCAGCTTGGAGGAGGTCATCAGCGTTTTGGGTATAAGGGCATCCCTCCAATCCGCGTCCTCCAGGGGACCCAGCCACCCCTCCCAGCAAGCGCGAAGTGGATCTAGGGCCACGGGGCTGTTGTTCACGAGGGAGCGGTAGATCCGCAACACCCCCCCCCCCCACTCTACCCAGGTTCCCCATCATCACCTGGGCCTCCAGGGGCTGAATTCCGGGAAGGAAGCGGGGGAAGGGACGTGGACCTGAAGGGCGTGCCTCAATTGTAGATACTTATAGAATTGGGAGGATTGGAGGGAGTAACGATGTTGTAGGTCTGCAAAGGATCTGACATGGTCCCCCACCCAAACGTCTCCCAACAGCGAAATCCCTATGAGGTCCCACCTGCTAAAGTCCTGGAGAGAGGAAACCTCTGCCAGCCATGTCCCACTCCACAGGGGTGCGTGCCTGGTAAGTTTCCGATCCCACTTTAAATATCTTAGCGCAGCACGCCAGGCCACAAGCACCGCCCTGGTGACGGTGGGAAGAGCCTGCGGCACCGGACTCCCGTACAGATAGGCTTGGAGCTGCGAAAAATCTAGCGACCTAAGTTCCACTCTCTACGCCGGGGCGGACCAGCTTCCTGTGAACCATCCGTTACTACACTTCTAAGTGGGTATTCACTAGTACAACTGTTTGATAGTATATGCAAGTTCCTCCTTTCCACTACAGCTAGATAAGCCTCTAGTATTGTATTAGGAGTGGCATATTGATACAGTTGGAGCAATAATGCATTTAGTTTTACTATTTTACTAATTTGGTCTGAGTGCTCGTCAAGTCTAGTAATATTTAACTCACTCATGTTACATTGACCCGCCAAGCAGTTACTAATTGGGTCTGTACCAATTGAACTATGTCTTCAATTTCACCCCACTCATGCTGCTCTCTACTGAGTGTCACTTGCATACTTATATTTATTTTGATAACGAGACTCCTTTTGGTGCAAAGCACTGTGGTAACTCCTTAGTATCAGAAAATAAGTATCCACTTTGTCCTTTTGGCAAACCCTGCAATCGGAAAGATTCATTTCACTGTAAGACTCTATGTATGATCTGAACAGTGGCGACTCTCTGGAATTTATCACATAGGTCATGGGAAGGAGTGATCCAATTCACGGCTGGTTTGTTAAAAATTAAAATTCTGTAGGTAGAGTGAAACGACAATTTTACGGATTCTTGGAGATGTAGTGTTTTGAAGCTTTTAACCTAGACCTTAAATCAGTGTGACTGTCCTTTAGACTTATAAATAGATGGAGTGAGGCAGTAAAAGCCACATAATCAGAATTTAACAGTTTTTTAAACATTGGTGACTCTTATCACTCACCTCAAATAAGAAACCCAAGTCTTGAAAATGCCCTGATGTGGGTGTAGTGTTTTGAGCTTGGTGGACTGGTTGAACTTGCAGTTTTTGCATCCTGTTTTCAATACCCATCAGCATGGCTTCCACAGCAGACACTCTGTGCTCCATTGCATTAATTATTTCTTTTAACATGTCTAGTATGATTATAATATTATCCAATCAGAAAAACATCCAATTCAGTTCATCTGTGGCACAATCCGTTCTTGTCCCCTCTTCAGGCCCCTACCACTATCTGATGTGTAAGAAGTTGGCCTGGTATATGCTGACCACCAATTAAAGTGGGGACCTTGTACCAGGCCAAACAACCCTTATTGATGATTAGGTTAAAGACAACCTTTATTGAAAGCTATCCTAGTGGTAGCTATGGAGAGCAGCCTTCAGGCTAAGTCTCGAAGGAATGTAAAGCAGCTTGTTTTACCAGTGTATAACCACCTGAATGACCAAATTAAAGGAGAACCACACAAAGAATATATAAAATATATGTATTTATTACTAAACACTCTCTACTAACCTCTTTATGAGATTAGAGAACAAAGCACAAAATATTAAATCACTAGAACGACAGTAAATAGCACAATACACAGTGTGCCTCAGGGGGAGACTAAACCATATACTAAGAAATTGGTATAACAACCATGACTTGACTAGACACAGTGCCTAGAGCACGTAGAATCGCTGGTACGCCAAGAAACCATCCAAGGTAGTGACACAGGGGACCCACGGAGGACAGGTGCAGTGTGAGAACACAGACGTGTGTTCCGTACAACTCTATGGGAAAGTCACGGTTGGAATTTTAAAGATTAAGGACACTTCGTAGAGGACTTTAAGAAAATCCAGCTAAACATAGAAGGTTCTAAGGCCAGCACCCTTGAGGGTACTGAGATACCCGGGTTACCTATCCCAGAGGAGCCGGGTGCATAGGGGTCAACTGATGTCCGAAACCTTCGTCGTTTTTAATGGAGTGATGCAAAAAAGTGCTGCTGCCAGGAAGATGAAAAGTGTCCGGTGTGATCCAAGCCTGGATCGGAGCTGAGAAGAACCTGAAAGCAGAGGGGACAGAGTCTGGGTCAATTCACAGTGACCAGGGGCACGATAGACGAATGCCCACCGATGTCGGGTGTTTCAAGAGAGAAGAGCTGAAGCTTGTCTCTGCAGCCACGGGGACCAGGAGACGTCGACGATGACCAAAGTCCGGAGGTGAGCTGTCCCACGAAGGATGTTGAGTGCTGGGGGGGTCAGTGTCCGGATTGAACACCAACAAGCTTTGGCAACTGCAACCCACGCGGTCAGAGGAAAGATGCTTCGGTGATGACTAGCAAGGTCCTGGGGACTCTCTAAGCTATGGAGAGTCAGGGCACATCTGGACCAACCAGGAAAGCCCACAGAATGTTAAAGTTACCTTCACAGGGACCCACAGGTCGATGGACCAGGGATAGCGAAGGGACCTCGAGCTGAATCACAAAATACCAGCCCACGGAACACTTGTGGAGTGTAAGCCGGAAATTTTCAGTGGAATTAGTGCTCGGGGTCGGGACTACAAGTAGTCCAATGCACAGCCTCAGGGGTCGCCAAAAAGCATATGCTGCTGTAAATGTATGCGGTGCACAGGGGTTCGGGTGGCACGGTCTCCACGAGTTATACGGGTCTCAGAATTGCTGAGAGCACAGATCAACCTCAGAGACCTCAGGAACCCACCTCCTGTGTTGCAGAAATCTTCAGAGTCCTCAGGAGCTCCAGAGATGCAAACCGGTCAGATAAGTTTCAGGTGCCTGCCTTGCAGGGGAGTAACTCCTTTACTCCAAGGGAGATTCTTCAGTCATCCAGTATCGTGCAGATCATCGAAGTACTTGGTTTCTGTAGCACAGTTTAGTCCAGGTAAAATCTAAAGTCCTATAGTCAGGGTTTCCTACTTTATACCCAAGGAAGGGGTGAGATTAACTCTGGGGACCCACCTATGGGAGGATCAGGACAGAGGGTTGGCTACACCCGTGTCCTTTGTCCAGTTTCACGCCAGAGCAGGAGCAAATGGCTCCTGCAACCGGTTTGAGCTGGACTATGCACAGGGACACCAAATGTGCCCCCAGTGCAGACATCAAAGCACTCTTGAAGTGCACCCACCCAGCCCCAATAAACTAAAGCCTGTCTGGGAGGTGGTCACACCTCCCTGTGACAGGAAACCTATTGTCAAGCCTTTCCCTACCGGAGTTTCGTCCAGCAGCAGGAGGGCAGACTCTTGTCTGTGGCTGGCAGCATCCATTTTGTGATGCCAGGGTCGAGAAAGCTGGTACCGGGTGTAGCGGTGTGTCGCATATGTCCCTTTAGGAATGTGGAATCATACCTCCCACACCAGTTACTGGTCTGGGAGGTATGATTCCAAGGTTCTTGACACCAAACACGACAGGTTTCCATGCAGCCTTTTTAAAGTTAGCATTTACCGCAAGGTTATAATGCACTTACGTATATATGGTTAGCTGAGTCACAAACAACCCCGGAGTATAGGTTCCGAAGGATGCAGAGGGGCTCTGCTCATGCATGGGCACCCTCTCACATAAAACCCAGCACCCTGCCTTCAGAATTGATAAGGCCTGCTATAGGGGTGACTGATAGGTTTATATGTGCAGTGATATGGAGTAGATATAGTGAACCTATATCTAAGTAAGGATTGCATGCACCACCTTACACAGGCTGCTGTAGCAGACCTGTGGTGTCATTTTGAATGGTCTCCCAGGGGTGGCATAATACATGCTGCAGCACCTGAGAGGCATCTGGGATACCTATGCCCTGGGTACATAGTATACCATATACTAGGGACTTATAAGGGTACCCCATAATTCAATCTGGAGTTTACCTAAAGTATATGCAATCAATTTAGAGGAGAAAGCAGCTAGACTGGGGTCCTGGATAGCAGGATCCCAGCCAGACTAAGTCGAAAACAGTGAAACATCAGCAAAAAGTGGGGGTAACTATAAGAAGCAGATCCTACTCTCCTACACACCCCCCACCCCCAAAGTAAGGACACTAAACTAACCTTGACCAGATGAGTCTTCATGTTCTTAGTGGAAATATCTGGAGAGTCCATCTGCATTTGCATGGTTACTCCCAGGTCTATGGTCCACTGTATAGTCCATCCCCTGTAGAGGAATGGATCACCTCAAAAGTTTGGGGTTTTCACCCTTCATCTGTTTCAGCCATAAGAGGGGCTTATGGTCTGTCTGAACAATGAAGTGAGGGCCAAACAAGTATGACCCCAGCTTCTTCAGAGCCCAAACCACAGCTAAGGTTTCCCTCTCAATAGCTGACCAACGTTTCTCTCTGGGGGTCAGTCTTCTGCTAATCAAAGCTACTGGCTGATCCTGACCTCATCATTCAATTGTGATAACACAGCCCCTACCCCCAACTCAGATGCATTTGTTTGGACAATGAATTGTTTGGAATAATCCGGACCTTGCAGAATGGGAGCAGTGTACATGGCTTGCTTCAGGTCTTCACCTTCCTTTTGACAGCTAACTGTCCGCTGAACTTTTTGGGGATTCTTTTGGAAGTTAAGTCATTCAAAGGGGTCACTATGGATCCATAACCTTTGACAATCCTCCTATAGTACTCAGTCAGGCCCAAGAAAGCTCTGACCTGAGTCTGGGTGGGTGGAGCAACGCAGTCCATGATGGTCTGGATTTTTCTCTGCAATGGTTGAACCTGGCCTCCACCCACAAGGTGGCCCGGGTATACAACCTGACTCTGCCCTATCTGGCACTTGGTGGCCTTGATAGTGAGGCCTGCTTTCTGCAGGGCCTCCAAAACATTTTTCAGGTGGACCCGGTGATCCTTCCAGGTGGAGCTAAAGACAGCAATATCATCTAGATAAGCTGCACTATAGGCTTCCAGGCCTGTAAGGACTTTATTCACCAACCTTTGAAAAGTGGCAGGTGCATTCTTCAAACCAAAGGGCATCACCACAAATTGGTAGTGCTGTTTTTGGCTTTGCATCCTCAGCTAATCTGATTTTCCAGTAGCCAGCTGTTGGGTCAAATGTGCTCAGAAACTTGGCTGAGGCCAAAGTGTCTATAAGTTCATCTGCCCCAGGGATTTGATGGGCATCAGTCCTAGTGACTGCATTGAGACCCCTGTAGTCAACACAAAACCTCACCTCTCCCCTACCATTCTGGGTGTGAGGTTTAGGTACTAAGACTACTGGACTAACCCAAGGGCTATCTGAGGGTTCAATAACTCCCAAATCCAACCTCTTCTCGACTTCAGTCCTGATACAGTCTCTGACGTGGTCAGGATGCCTGTAAATCTTATTTTTAACAGGTAGACTGTCACCTGTGTCCACTTCATGAGTGCACCAGGTAGTCTGACTTGGAGTCAGTGAAAACATATGTCTAAACTGATTGAGGACTTTTCTGCAATCAGTTTGCTGCTAGACAGTGAGGCTGCCTGCCAAGGCTACACCATCAACTGAACCATCATCAGGGTTCCGTGAGAGGAGGTCAGGAAGTGGATTACTCTCTTCCTCCTGTCTCTCATCAGTACACATAAGCAAGCCCATGTCAGCCCTCTCAACATATGGTGTGAGCCTGTTGATATGGAGCACCCTATGGTGGCTCCTGGGAGTTCCAAAGTCCACCAGGTAGGTAACCTCTCCCTTTTGCTCGATTATTGTATGGGGGCCACTCCACTTGTCTTGGAGGGCTGCTGTGGCCACAGGCTCCAACACCCATACTTTCTGCCCTGGCTGATAAACAGTCAGCACAGCCTTTTGGTCATGCCAGGCCTTTTGCAATTCCTGGCTAGCCTCAAGGTGTTTAGTTGCCTTCTTCATGTACTCAGCCATCCTGGTGCGGAGGCCAAGTACATAGTCCACAATATCCTGTTTAGGGGGTTTGAGAGGTAACTCCCATCCCTCCTTCACTAAACACAATGGACCCCTAACTGGATGTCCAATCAGAAGTTCAAATGGGCTGTAACCAACTCCCTTCTGAAGAACCTCTCTGTAGGCAAAGAGAAGGCAGGGCAAAAGTATGTCCCATCTGCGCCTAAGCTTTCCTGGGAGACCTTTAATCATGCCCTTGAGGGTTTTGTTGAACCTATCAACTAACCCATTGCATTGTGGGTGATAAGGGGTGGTAAATTTGTAATTGACTCCACACTCCTTCCACATAGTAGGCAAGTAACTAGACATAAAGTTTGCATCTCTGTCTGATACTACCTCCTTAGGAAAACCCACCCTGGAAAATATTCCCAGGAGGGCCCTTGCCACCACAGGAGCTGTGTTAGTTCTAAGGGGAATTGCCTCTGGATACCTAGTGGCATGGTCCACCACCACCAGTATAAATATGTGCCCAGATGCAGTTTGAGGATCCATTGGACCAACTATAGCAATCCCAACCCTCTCAAAGAGAACCCCCACAACAGGTTGTGGTATCAGTGGGGCCTTTGTAGTACCACCTGCCTTACCACTGGCTTGACAGGTGACACAGGAGCGACAAAACTCCTTGGTGTCTTCAGACATGTGAGGCCAATGAAAGTGAGGGACAATTCTGCCCCAAGTCTCGTTTTGGCCTAGGTGACCTGCTAATGGGATGTCATGTGCTGGTGTCAATAGGAAGCCCCTAAACTTCAGAGGTATACCCATTCTCCTGGTGGCAACAGGCTTGTGGTCTCTACTCTCTGAGTAAAGGAGTCCATTGTCCCAGTAGATCCTATGGGACCCGCTAGCACTCCCAACAGCCTCAGCAGCAGCTTGCTGTCTGAGGGGTTCAAGAGATGGGCAGCTCAGCTGCTCCTGGCTCAGATCTGCCCTGGAATGGCCCCCTGTCCCCAAAAACTCAACCTGATCAGGTTCAAGCTCCTCTGGGACAGCTCCTCCCTCAGGACTAAGATCAGCTCCCTCAGGAGACTGGTCTGGATTCTGAGGCAGGGGGGAAGACAATGCCTTAGCCCTACTGCTCCTCCTCTTGGAAGGCGCCTGGTTCATGTTTCCAGGATCTAGGGCCTGTTCAGTGGATGACATTCTTTGCCTATGACCTAGTCATAGCAAACACATCTGCAGGGATTCCCAACATTTCTGCATGAGTCCTGAGTTCCACTTCAGCACAAGCTGAAGTTTCTAAATCATTGCCCTACAAGCATTCAACAGGGAGGTCTGCACTTACCACATTCTTCTTAGGGCCAGTTACCCCTCCCCAGGTGAAATTAACAACTGCCAAGGAATGGTCTGTCCTGACATTGCTAGCATTGGTCACTAGTTACATCTCACCAAGTATGATTTGCTCAGGAGCCACAAGATCTGTTGTCACCATTGTGACACTTGCTCCTGTGTCCATGAATGCCAAGGCCTCTTTTCCATTTATCAAAGGCTGTTGTCTGTATTTGCCCAGATTACTGGGATTCACAAATAAGGAGGCCATATCCATGCCTCCATCACAGATCAATACAGCCTGAGTTGGAACTCTGACTAGGCCAGAGTCCATCTCAGATCCCAGGGTTAACCCTACTACACCCTTATTCTGAGTACCACCACTTAGAGCTGAACTAGGGGGAACAGTTGCCTTAGGGGCAACGGTGGCTGGAGTTCCAATCACTTGTCCAGTGGGTCCTCTGTTTACAGATTTGACACCATGGTTTCTTCTTGCCTTTTCCCTTGTTGGATTGTGACTCCCCACCAGATGCAGATTTTTGGGGTCCTTGACAAGACTTCTGGTCTTTACCCTTCTTCCCACCCCTGTCAGAGTTTTTAGAATCTTGCTTCTTGGAGTCACCACTTTGGTACTGAACCTTCTGCCTCACCCTGGTTCTGACCCATTTGTTTGCCTTCTAGCCCAATTCTTGGGGAGAGGTCAGATCAGAGTCCACCAGGTACTGACGCAACAGCTGATTCTGACAATTATTAAGGATCTGCTCGCTCATAATTAAATTGTACAATCCTTTAAAATCACAGACTTTACTGCCAAGTAACCAGCCTTCAAGAGCCTTAGTAGCACAATCTACAAAGTCAACCCAGTCTTTAGTCTGTGCCTTTTGGGTATCTCTGAACTTAATCCTGTATTGTTCAGTGGTTAAGCCAAACCCTTCCATCAGAGTACTCTTCAAGACTTTGCAATTATCAGCATCCTCTTCTCTAACAGTGAGGAGCTTGTCTCGACCTTTGTCTGCACAGAAGAGCCACAAAATTGCAGCCCACTGCTCCTGAGGGACCCTCTGTACCTTACAGGCCCTCTCCAGTGCAGTTATCCATTTGTGGAGGTCATCTCCACTCTGGTAGGGCGGGACAATCTTGTTCAGGTTCCTATGGTCATGAGTATGTTCTCTACCTCTAGAGACAGTGTTGCTGCCACCATGGGGCTCTATTTCTAACCTTTTTGAAGCTCTCTGGAGCTCCAGGGATTCCCCATCTAAGGCCAATTGCTCTCTCTTGATTTTGAGCCTAGCTCTCTCAAACTCAAGCAGTTGGCACTTCTTCTCATAAGAGGACTCCCTTTTCTGAGAAGCAGAGGTCCTATGAGAAACAGAGGTCCCTACAGAAATACCAGAATGATCAGATTCCTGAGGAGATCTGGATCTTCTTCGTAAACTGCTAATTCTTCCAGGTGGGGTAAAGAGTGGGCCACTGAGGCCTTCTCCCTCACCTTCAGGAAGAATTGGACTGTCCAGGTTAGAATCATCTTGATCCTCCTGGTCGGCATTGGAGTCCAGGTCATAGAGGTTTTCACTTCCTGGCCTTTCCTTCTTTACTGCTCCACCCAACTTGCCTGCCTCATCAGACCCTGGGGTCTTTCTGAGGTCATCCAAAAGCAAAGCCTCTATGAGGCGTTGAGTGCCTGGATGTCTTCCTGTCTTCAGTTTCCTAGATGCACACATTGTTCTCAATTCTTGGAATGAGAGATGGTCATATTTAGTTGGCAGAGGCCCGCTGGCTTCTGGCCTAGAAGGCATACTAGTGTTGTGTGGTGTAGGCACCTACCTAACCTAGTGGGAGCTACTAAACTCTCTTGAGTTGGAGAAAGGGTGTGCTAGACCCTTGACTTGCCCAACTCTAAGTTCAGCAGAACTTACTTTATTCTAGTCTTGATTTATGTGTACCTAGTACCTTTAGTGATTTTCAGTTAGTCACTCAATGAGATTATCTGGTAAAACAATAGCAAGCTTGAATCCCATCCGCTGCACACCAATGTGAGAAGTTGGCCTGATATATGCTGACCACCAGTTAAAGAGGGCACCTTGTACCAGTCCAAACAACCCTTATTGATGATTAGGTTAAAGACAACCTTTATTGAAAGCTATCCTAGAGGTATCAATGGAGAGCAGTCTTCAGGCTAAGTCTCGAAGGAATGTAAAGTAGCCTGTTTTACCAGTGTATAACCTCCTGAATGACCAAATGAAAGGAGAACCACACAAAGAATATATAAAATATATGTATTTATTACTAAACACTCTCTACTAATGTCTTTTTGAGATTAGAGAACAAAGCACACAATATTAAATCAGTAGAACGCCAGTAAATAGCACAATACACAGTGGGCCCCAGGGGGAGACCAAACCATATACTAAGAAAGTGGTATAACAACCATGACTTAACTAGGCACAGTACCTAGAGCACGTAGAATCGCTGGGACGCCAAGGAACCACCCAAGGTAGTGACACAGGGGACCCATGGAGGACGGGTGAAGTGTGAGAACACAGACGCGAGTTCCGTACAAATCTACCTGAAAGTCGCGGTTGGAATTTTAAAGATTAAGGACACTTCGGTGAGGACTTTAAGCAAAACCAGCTAACCATAGAAGGTTCTAAGGCCAGCACCCTTGAGAGTACCGAGATACCCGTGTTATCTATCCCAGAGGAGCCGGGTGCATAGGGGTCAAGTGATGTCGGAAACCTTCGTCGTTTTCAATGGCGTGATGCGAAAAAGTGCTGGTGCCGGGAAGATGAAAAGTTTCCGGTGTGATCCAAGCCAGGATCGGAGCTGTGAAGAACCTGAAAGCAGAGTGGACAGAGTCTGGGTCACTTCACAGTGACCAGGGGCACGATAGACGAATGCCCACCGATGTCTGGTGTTTCAGGTGAGAAGAGGTGAAGCTTGAGTCTGCAGCCACAGGGACCAGGAGACGTTGACGATGACCAAAGTCTGGAGGTGAGCTGTCCCATGAAGGATGTCGAGTACTGGGGGGTCAGTGTCCGAATTTAACACCAACAAGCCTTGGCAACTGCAACCCGCGCGGTCAGAGGAAAGATGATACGGGCCACAGAATTGCTGAGAGCACAGATCAACCGCAATAGATAACCCAGGAAAAGTGGGGCAGAAACTCCCTGAAAAACAAGAAAATGGAAACCCTGCTAACAATAATGCCAATAACAACAACAACAACAGTCTTCTTCAATGGGAAGAATCAGGTCCCCCTGAACTCCAGCAACAACAAAAGGATAAGGTAACTGAATCGGACCATTGAAGAAGAGCCATTAACAAGGCAAAGCAGATCTCCCACTTATGCCCGCCAGGGCCAGAGTCCTTGATGGCATCAGCGGGGAAGTGCGACCACAAGCGCTCATCAATGAAAACAAAGGCTGGAGAAACTCAGCTCACCTCCCAGGCATCACCAGAAAGACAGATTCAACCAATTCAGGAACAGTCGCATGGCAATGATGGCCAACTACCTGCAGGCACTGTACAAGAGGAACTAAAAATCAAAACACAATGGGCCCACACCTCAACAACGCAGGAAATTTAACCTGAATCATCCTACATTACACCGGAGGAATGGGATGAATTAGTTGCCTCATACTCTCTCGCACCCATAGCAGAACCCCAACGAAGAAACAGCTCACCAAGGACTATCACAACACACACACAACTGCAGGAAAAAGAAGACATTTGGACCACTTTGCTACACACAATGCAAATGTCGGTAAACGCCATGCAATACCAGTCAGACAAGATGGACATCCAATTGTCAGTTCTCAATTCACTTTCGATCATCGTCGCAAATATTGACGACAAACTGGCAGATCTCATTAATCTGATCAGAAGAGCACAAGTGGAGACACAAATAGTACAGGCCAGCTGCACCTGCATATTCACAGTAGATAAGTTGGCAACCCTTCCGACGGTAATGGACACCCTTCTAGCTGACATAAGAACCGCGGTGTCACAGAAATCAACACCAAAAGAACTAGCCACAATGGGAACTGCCAAGCAACCGCTAACACAACTGGAAACCGAGGACATGCCCAACGACATCGTGGCTCTGAAACCAGAGATTAGTCTACCTGAGGATGGCACAACAATACCTGAGGAGATAAAACAAATAAAGCAAAGACCACACACATCAAGGCACAACACTCCCCCCTAGCAGCAGACTCACTGGAGTGAACCTTTCTCCAACTAGCTCACTTACATCTGAACAGCAAAGGAGGCTAACAAGAAAGGGGCGAAACCAAAAGTTGACTCACTTAACTCAATTAACATCTCCTTATAGGGCCTTGACCCAGGAAGAAAGGGAAAGACCGCAAGGGGGATCCCCCCGATACCACAACCCTGGTAGGCAACGGGACTAAGAGCCAACAGGAACCTCCAGAACACCTGCTCCAGGAAGGGCAGACAGATGCAAAAGGAGGCAATGCACCCATAACAAACACAAGTGGCAGAGATGCCCCAAAGACTGAACCCTGTGAGAACAGAGGACGCATTCACAAGGGCACAATTGACGGCGCAGCAATAATCACCTTAGGTGAATCTCCCGAGCCCTCGTTCACAACCATAGTCAATCAGGACCCACATGCAGATCAAACGGCGCAATCGGACTCCACAACAATCATATTCCACCCCGAATATAAGTCAAAGCGTCGGATCGACATACTAAATAGAGGTAACATCTTGTGCCTAATAAATTCCATCGATAGCCTGAAGAACATAAGAACTGACGATCTAGAGTCGATAGAATTTGTAGAGTCTACGGAACAGCCGGGAGTGGAAGCGACCAAAACAGTTTGGGCCACGCCAGGGATAGCAGACAAAGTCCTAAAAGAATACACTAAGTTTAACACCTGGGGCATTAAGCTACGGCCCTTCACTAGGCCAAGATACCCGGAACCCCTAATCATAACCTCGGAAAATCAAAAAGAGTTGGAGAGGACCCAACCAAGCACAAACTTGTACTCCGTGCTACGAGGAGCCCATAGCAAAACCCCGGAGGGCAAAGAAAATAGAGATCAGCGGCTCCATAGATTTAACACAATAAAAAGCATCCCCTCACAAGAATGGAGCTGGCTATCAAGGACCATAAATACAAAAAACCGAAATCTGTGACATTCCAAGTTCACTGATCATAACATTGAAATCAAAAACTCCTTTAAACTTTGCTCGTGGAACATCAGTGGGGTGGGAGACAAGATCCTGGATCTGGAAATACAACATTATCTGCAAAGCTTCGGCATAATTTCATTTAAAAAAACCTGGACCGACTCACCGCCGACTCTGAACGGATTTAATCTGCGCTCTCTACCTGCCATAAAGAGTGCTAAATGTGGGAACTGCAAGGGAGGTCTGGCTACATATAGCTCTATAAAGAGCATCTATGCTATAGAGTTAATGACGCATAGCTTAGCGCCACCAAATGCTATGCAAGCACTTAGACTAACCCTACAGGGGGAGGGAAAAAACGTGCAGGTAATTCTCACATACACCCCCGCGATAGAACCAAAGGCACTCTGCAGCTGAAAGAGAAGCTAGAGGAAATCTTAACGGAAGAGCAGACCAACAGTCTGATCATCACTGGGGACTTCAACACAAACATGTTCAGGAGAACACCTGAAGACATCGACATGGAGGAGGACCCTTTTTTGTGGACCGTAGCAACACAAGACAATAATACAGATGGGAGACACACGAAAACAGCACAGAGGCTGTTGGCAACCTTAGAGCAGTTAGGCTTCCGATCTCTAAACGGAAGATTCCCAGGAGACCGCCCTCAGACAGCAACATTCCACAACACGGTGTCAAGCACCACAATAGACTTTACATTTGTCTCCCGCTGCATGTTCCCAAAAGTAATGGATTACCACATTGGAACCTCCGACCTCAGTGATCATTTACCGCAGGAAATCACAATAGGTTCAAGCTACACACCACAAACCTTGTCAGCAAACAACCATGATTTGGAATTTACATCAAATTAAAAGAGAATAAAATGCAAAATGGACGATCCAGAAGGCTTCCTCATCCTTGCAAAACAACTTGTGGAGGAAGCACAATCTGCAGACTCCGATGACTTGAGAAGCTGGGAGTCGTTCACACGAAACCTAGGCAGAAAATATGGTGTAAAAAAAGGATCCCACCCAAACAGGAACTCAGGATCTGCTCGGATTAAACGCCCCGTCCCAACATTGGACATAATGTGCAAATGAAAAACTTAAAAAAGTTGATAAACCGTGCACTTCGGAGATTGAAGAAAGGAAAAGCTGATCCTGTAACCTTACAAGAACTGAGAGCCCTGAAAGCTAAGCGCAGAAAATTAATCTGGCGCCTCAAAAAAGACACTGAGGAGGATTTCTTGGCTAAACTTCTGCACGGTATAAAAAACAACAGCGCTCAATTTTGGTTAAAGGTTAATACTTTCGCCAACCCGCTAACTCAAGACATCAACTCTCACGTAACAGAAGAGGCTTGGACAACCTATCTACAAACTCACTTTAATAAAGTCTATGAACTCGACCCGCTTACTGGTACTCTCCTGCTTGACAGCGATGCTCGAACATCTCAATTACAGTCTGTCTTACAGGGCTAGTTTGTAACCTCTCACTCTGTATTTCTTGGAGTTGGAAGCTTAGGTACTGTCACAGTAATGTTCCGCTCTTGCGGCGATGAGCACCATTTTCTGGTTCTTTTCTCTTTTATCACATTTTTTCTTTTTTCTGCTCGTTTCTTCTCACTTTGCACATTCTTTGTCATTTTGGATTTTCTTTAGAATAACATTTCTTTCCTCTCTGTTTCTCTGATATCATAAAATTGTGTTTCTAGAAGTATTCTCATGCTTTATATTACTACAGCCCTGAAGAAGCCCATGTTGGGGCGAAACGCGTTGGCTGTTTACACTGTGTGAAGCACAACAGAGAATAAGACATCTAAAATTTCATCCATTTGTATCTGTTCATACTCTCGCATATTTAAATGTGTTTAAATATAGATATATTTTTTTTTATATATTGCCTCTCATCCAACTGTTTCAAATCTCAATTACCATCTAACTTAATTTTAGAACAGCCTCTTTTAATCACAAGCGAACAAATCTGCAAAAGAATTTCAAAGGGGAGACAAGAGGGAGCACCAGGACCAAATGGGATCCCGTCCATATTATTCAAACAAGACCCAGAATACTGGGTATCCATATTAAAACCGACCTTTGAATCAATCCTGCGCACTTTGACGATACCATCCTCATGGAGGGGCTCGATCATCTCCCCCATCTATAAAAAAAGGAAAAAGGGACAATCCAAAAAACTATAGGGAAGTTCTACAGTTTGCTGTGCTGTTACCTGGAAGGAGGAATCGCTGCTGCAGAAGGGAGGACCCAGTCAACACCTCGCGGAACCCGCTTCGCGGGTCCCGCATCGCCAAGGTCGCCCAGCCGAGTGTTGTTACCTGCAGGGTGTGTGCGCGAGTGACAGGGCTGCGAGCGCTGGGAACCGGGACTCACTCTCCCAGGAGCCCCGGCGATCCCGAGGCCAAGTCACCTGGCCCGCTCTCCCTGACCGCCCCGCCCTGCAAATCAGCTGAAAAGGAGCCCGCCCAAGCGGGAAACCGGGAAGTTCTACAGTTTGCTGTGCTGTTACCTGGAAGGAGGAATCGCTGCTGCAGAAGGGAGGACCCAGTCAACACCTCGCGGAACCCGCTTCGCGGGTCCCGCATCACCAAGGTCGCCCAGCCGAGTGTTGTTACCTGCAGGGTGTGTGCGCGAGTGACAGGGCTGCGAGCGCTGGGAACCGGGACTCACTCTCCCAGGAGCCCCGGCGATCCCGAGGCCAAGTCACCTGGCCCGCTCTCCCTGACCGCCCCGCCCCTCATGTTCCTCCTAACCAACGCCTACAAGAAGTGACATGCCTCGCTGCGCGGGAGCGCGCGGGAGTGCCCGGGGCTAAGCCCGGGCAAAGGGCGGGCCCTCTGTGGCCCTCAGAGGCACGAGAAGGCGAGGCGAGGCCACCCCCCTAAGGTTCGCCGTCTGGGATTAGTAAGGTACAGAACTCTATTAACCCTCATTACCCCCAGGTCTTCTGCCATCTGCCTGTGGATCCTGACACATACCTTGGTCAATTGGCTCGGTCGTCTGTAAGAGGTAGGCATTATGGTAAGGAAAAAGCCCGCATCTGCTGCGACGGAGCCCCTCAACACAATGCTCTCATATGTGGTTCAAAAAGTCAATAAGATCAACAATGAGAGGAGGCAATCGCTAGGCTTGAGCCAATCGCCAGTTCTTCCGTCAGAAAGCCCGCCCACAAGGGCATCTGCTCCAGAGTTACTGACCACACCGCCAGATCTTCCCCAGTCGAATAGCCTAGTTCATATCCCACAAGACTTGGCCAGCGATGCAGAAGATCCTCATGTTTTGGTTAACTCGTCGGCCAAAAACGGCAATACCTCAGAGCATAATCACCAGTCATTTTCCATCGAGGAAGTACCGTCACCAGGGCAGCCCGTTCCACGGCCAGTGAGAACCTGTAGAAAATCTCACTCAAAGAGAGGGGGGAAACAACAAGGCAGGAGAAAGGCAGCTACACCACCCCCAAGACGTGAAGGGCAACAAATTGACTTTGATGCCGATGCAGAATCCAGACGTATTGTTGATGATGAACTCTTTAATCGGATCCAAGATATGATTGATATAAAAATTAGGACAATCATCAAGCCCTTGATTGGTAAACTGGATAAATTAACTTCGGAGGTTAAGAAGGCGGGGGGTGTACAAAGTAATCTGGTGGTAGAGGTGGCCAATCTATCTGCTCTTGTCACAAAATTGGCATCGGGAGCCGTAGAGGCTCTACCAAATGAGAGTGTCCCACAGCCTACACTGCCAGAGGGGCCCTTAGCAGTAGCTTCAACTCTATTAACGGCTCCCAGTCAGGACCTAGCAGGCGGAGCCGCGCCGACATCATCATCAGGGGACATAATTGGGACAATACATGAGGATATATCAGCCCAATTTATTTTGGAAGCCTCCCCAGTTGTGCTAGTACTAGCAAATGTCCCAGTCTTAGCACAAAACAAAATAGAATCGAAACAGGACTTGAAGGATAAAGCTCTTCATTGGCTTACTACAAACATGACCATGGCCCCCCAAGGGATGGATAGTTTAGCAAGGGATATTGTTATGACCAGGAGGGTACCTTGGATTGGGTCCAATCCCAAAAAATTTAAGGGGGACTGTGTGATTATAAACTTTGCCAACACAGAAGTCCTCCCAAAAATTTTGAATAACATCTTCCCACCCCAAAGGCGAAGCGGCTCTATAGTCCCGCTCACCCTAAAATTCTTCTATAGTGAGGCTCAGCTCCCTACCTTTTCTAACCCTACTAGAGCTAGGAGAGCGAATAACGCCCCAAACTGGGAAGGCGGTTTTAGACATAGATTCCCCAACGAGCGCCCTGGGCCTATATTTAACTTTGAGCACGGAAGATCTAACCACGTGCATGAGTCAAATTTGTGGCCTCCCATGCCACCAGACCCTGCCGTCAATGGTTGGGGCCCGGGTTGGATGGGCCAAGATCCCATTGGGCGAATCATTAGGTTCGTACCAGGGGCGAGAAACGATTACTTTCCGATACGCCCAAATACCCCTTTACCTATGTGGAACATCGCAGCTATGGGTCAAGGTCAGGCAGCTACCCCTTTTGATTGGGGGGGCGGATTGGGGAATAGGTATGCTCCCTTAGCGGATCTAAACAACTGCGATTGACTTAAACCTTGCAATGTCCGAGCAAGTGAGTCCATAACTAGACCCGAAATAAACCTTAGCCAGTGTTACACCAATGACGGTCCCCGCCTGTTTACATTTTATGAAACACTTGAGAGTTATGTCCCGTTGGACAACCCTGGGCTATCATACCAGGGGGAGGGTTGCATAGCGTCAACCCTGAACATCGTTCCAACACAGAACGCACCTGAGGTAGCTCAGAACAAGGCGGTCAGATCCTTAAGCTTAGCTGAGGGGTGTTTGTTGGGGGAAAAAGAGCTGAGGTTACCTACCAACGCCTGTAAAATTATAACATGGAACATAGCTGGCTCATCTGCAAAACGACAGGACAAAGCATGTGTGAGCTTTATTTCTAAGCAACATATAATTGCCCTGCAAGAAACGTGGGACATATCGGCTAATTTCTGGTGGGATGGATTCACCTGCTTCTCTATCCCTGCAGTCCCTAGCCGCATGGGCAGAGCTAAAGGAGGTTTGGCCATTATGTTTTCTCTAGATCTGAAGGGCACCTATAGGCAGATAAATACAGATTCCGTAAACATCCTAATGGTTGAAAGGACGACTAGTAACAATTGCAGGACGATATATATTAATTTTTACAACTCTAGGAACAGCGAACACAGTGGGAGTAATGTCGCTAACCTAGATAATATCTTAAATAAAGTGTCTCAGAATATCTATTTAGTTTGAGTTTATCCTATTAGGAGATTTTAATATTCATCTATGTAATCTGGGTTGTATGGGAAGAGGTGACAATGTAACTGAGGGGGGCGAGGAGGCCCCTCGGGGCCCCCACTTTGAACACTCTACAGAGGGGCTTGAGTTAGAAGAATTATTAGCAAACCATGACCTTTATGAACCCGATAAGGGCGTTAGGGCGCCAACCTATATTGGCAGTCACCATGGCTCAGTGATAGACTACATCTTTGTTTCACAAGGTATTTTAAACCGGTCTATGGTCTATTGTACAGTCATAATACCCTACAGTGACCACAACCCTGTACTACTTGAAGTGGCCTGGGGTGGCCAGATGGGAGCACCGCCAAAAGCACTTAAACCAGCACACCCCCTGAAACCCTGCGACCAAGACAGACGACTGAAATGGGCCAAAGTGATCCCGGATAATTTCTATGAAATAAATTTTCCAAAAATAAAGGACAAAGTGGCCATCTGTCAAAAATCGGGGGCGCAAGGTAAAGAAATTATAGAGGCTTTTGAGGAAATTTGTGGCCAGGTGGCTAAGGATCTTTTAGTCAAACCAAAAAAAGGATTTTCTGGAACAAAACGTTGGTTTGATTCTGCTTGTTCAAAAGCGCATAGAGCATTGTTGACAGCGTTAAAAACCTCTCCCAGGGCTGGGGAGGATATTGTTAGATTAAGGAAACGCTACAAGGTTGCCATTAAGAACCGCAAAGAATCCCTTAAACGCGAAGCATGGGAAAATCTCCTCTCAGCTGCAGTACTGAAGGACAGTAAAAGATTCTGGGAGATCATTAGACAACCGTTATTTTCTGAAGACAATAATGCTCTTATGGACTGTGTGATCACCGACGACAAATGGCTAAACCACTTCAAAAATGTATATGAGGGTGGGTCCAAAGGAACTGCAGATGTTTCAGTACCTGCTATAGTGGCAGACCCGTTGGTCTTCAACCCCGAAGAAGTAGAAAAAGCCCTGATGGCCACAACAAGACATAAAGCTCCCGGCCCTGACGGTGTTCCCGCTGATTTTTTCATGTACTCTCCCAAATTGTGGTCGGCGGTATTGTCGAAAGTGTTTAACGCAGCCAACAACCATGTACCCAGTTCTTGGGCCACATCCACCATAGTCCCTATCTATAAAAATAAAGGCCAGCGAGATGATCCCGCCTCCTATAGGCCCATATCTCTTTTGGACTCAACGGTAAAAATATTAGGCAGAGTTCTTCTAGCCAGACTTAATGACAACGTTGAGAGCCGTGGAGGGTTGTCTGAACTACAATATGGATTCAGAGAAAAAAAGGGGACGATCGAACAATGTATAAACTTACATCTATTAATTTCTAAATATACAGTGGCAAAGGAGGGCTCCATGTTCCTTGCATTTATGGACCTCTCCTCTGCCTTTGATCTGGTGAATAGGTCGAAATTGTGGCAGTTATTGTTGGAGATGGGCATTGATGAGTCTTTGGTTGTGTTTATGGCTAAACTGCACCAGGAGCTTTTTGCAGCTGTCCGAGTCACAAATGATGGCAGACGTACCCCCCTGTTTAAATCCCTTAAGGGGGTGCGGCAAGGCTGTATTCTAGCCCCTGTATTATTCACCATCTACATCAACAGGCTGGGCAGTCACCTGCAGGGACAGGCAGCCGACGTTCCGTATGCAGGAGATGTCAAAATTCCAGCGCTCCTGTATGCGGACGATGCAGTGCTGATAGCCCGCACTGGGGTAGGCCTACAGCATCTCCTGGACGCTTTTGGTAGCTTCATGGAGACGCTGGACCTTAAGGTCAATGCCTCTAAATCACACACGATGGTCATGGGGCGTGAATGCAACAAAAAAAGACACAAAACATTTTTTTGCAGGGGAGTCCCTGTCACCAACGTGTCCACATTTCCATATTTGGGGGTAATATTTGACCAGAAAGGAACTTGGGGCCCTCAGATAAGAGCAAAAAGATTGGCGGTAATAAGATCCTCCTCAGCGGTTTTGGGCTTTGCTGGGAAGCTAGGGGCTAGGCCCATGCAAGCTCTTCTGAAAATCTACAAGAGCAAACCAGTGGCCATAGCGGCCTATGGTTCCCAACTGTGGGGTTATGTAAACCTGGATCCAATTCAGAGAGCAGAAAATAGATTCATTAGATCCTTGCTCTCAGTCCCGCAATCCACCCCAACGTATTCCATCCATAAGGAGGTGGGTCTGCCCTATCTGTCTGATACCCTGAGCCTTGCTCCGCTAACTTTGTGGCTGAAATTGTGGACAAATGATGACCTACCTCTGAACCACAAGATTTTGCACGATGTCTTATCCTTGGATAAATACACCAGTATCCCTTGGTTGGCATATGTAGCTAAAACCCTTGCAGATCTGGGTCGCCCAGATCTTTTTTCATCTCCGGAAAATATTAGGAGACAGGACATAGTAACCATCAAAGAGTTATTTAGGGATAGGCAGGAAGCACGGAGGGAGGATCTCGAAGTGTTGAAACCCGCAGTAAGGGCACATAACCTCCTGGTTTGTACACCCTCACTCGCCCCCTACTTGAACTTTGTCACATCCCCATATCACAGGTTTTTATTATCAAAGTTCCGATTTAATTTGATACATTTTTATCTAGGTTCATTTAAGACCTGGCAGAAGCCTGAGCAGGCCCCACCGTGCTGCTGCGACAATTTTTCGGTGCAGGATACTCTGCACTTTGTTATGTTTTGTAGTATATACCATGAGCAGAGAAAGAAATATTTGTTGCCTATTTTGAAAAAAGCTGGTTTTGTCCAAGTAAGACCAGCCCTGCTCTTTCTACAACTACTACCTAACATACATGTTACTTTTTGTATGGCAAACTTTCTGGTAGCCGCAATGCGGGTGAAACCTGTTAGCCATAGCTTACTTTAAAACTTCTCTTGTTGTTTGAGCATGTTTACGTGATAGATTTGTATAGAAATATTTTATCCATGTCTAAAATTTTTCTTCTGTTTGTTTATTAGGTTTTTTTTGTGTGGGAAATGTAAATAGATGTATAGTAGGCATTGCATTGCAAATGTTCTTTGTATGACTTGTAATAAGTCGAATAAAGATATTCTGACTGACTGACTATAGGTTGGTAGCTCTTCTTGACAACGGAGCTAAATATTACGCAGGATTGCTCTTACAAGAATTAACATCGTGGGCGACAGGAATTTCAGCAATCCTGATAAATCAAACAGGTTTTTGCAAGAACATGTGTACTACCACCAATATCATGACTCTTTCACTAATGATAGATGCTACGCTTGCCATAAAGCAGCAGTTGTATCTGTGTTTCATTGACAACAGCTCATCATTCGACCATATAAACAGGAATTTATTGTGGCAAAAACTAAAAAAGCTGAATATTCCACCACTATTACTAAAACAGTTAGTCCTCTTGCACAGCAACACCTGGGAACAAGTTAAACTGGGCAATGGAGACCACCTAACAAAAAGATCCCAACCACCAACAGATTAAAGCAAGGCTGAGTGCTCGCTCCGCTACTCTTTAATCTTTTTATGGCCTAGCTTTCAATCTCCCTTAATGGCAACAACTCGCACGCAGCCAAAATAGGTGGCCTCCAGCTGTCTAATCTTTTTTACGCAGACGCCCTGGTCTTCATAAGCCGGACACCAGTGGGTTTACAGTGTCTGCTCGACACTACATCTCGGTACTCGGAGGAGAACAAACTCAGTATTAACAGAGAAAAAACTAAAACTCTCTGTGTGAATTGGTGCAAAAAAAAGTCACAACCTCGCTGGCACATGGTGTCATGTAAACTGGAAGCCGTACAAAATTACAAGTACCTTGGGATCATTGTTGATGATAGAGGGAAGTACACAGCCCAACATGAGGCCATAAAAAAAAGGGCATTAATGACCACTGTGGCACTAAGAAACCTAAAGAACAACATCTCTGGCCCAAATCTATCTCCCTTGATCAGAGTGATCCAGGCGAAGCTCATACCATCGATCAGCTATGGAAGTGACGCTTTGAGAGGGAGAGATGCTGAAACTCTGGATTGCACAATAACAAGAGCAATCCAATTGATTTTTGGGCTACCAGGATATACTTTCCCTGCACAATTAAGGCTGGAGCTTGGGATGCAAAGGCAAGAGCTGGTCCGCAAAGGGGCATTCATCAAAAGCTGGTTCAAAATCAAAGGGGGACCGTCTGGCTCGCTAAACATGCATCTGTAGAAAGAAGTGAACACCAAGGGGGCATGCCCAGCCCGAAGGTATCTGGACGATTCACTCAGTCAGCTGGGTCTCCAGGAACTGTGGGAGGTACCAGCAACCGTTGCCAGCTTTAAAAAAATAGTAAATAATGTGATCAAAAAAGAATCACTCATACAGGACAAAGCCGCCCTGACAAAGCGTGCTCATGGCTGGTTCATCTTGCAGTCTTACAGCAAGGCAATCCCACAAGCCTACCTCCTCACCAACTTCTCCAGAGTAACAAAAGAGAAATTCCTTAAAGCTCGCCTAAGCATACTACCATCTGCATATCACATGCCACCTTGGCTTCATCCCCCGAAACCAGCAGTTTGCCGACTATGTAGGGAGGGGGAAGAGGCTATAAGGTGCATTTACTGACCATATGCAAGGCCCTAAAACAGGATCGTAGAACACTGTTAAGACCTTCCTTCAACAAAAAATCCATCCGAACCTGCAGACAAGCAGTGCTAGCATCCTATTCTGGGGAGGACATCCAACTAAGCTGTCGTCTGGTAAAATACTTACCCGCCGCAGAAACGATCATAATAAGGCAGGCTACTCAGGCTGTGGACTGTACGACAACAGAACGGACTACGGTACCTGCTCTGCTGCCCTAAACAGGAACTTTAGTACCGTTAAGATTGGTATTACATGCACTTTATAGACTGTGCTGCTGCCACAAATGGGAACTTTAGTAATGCCAAAGATGTAAACCATGTACCTTAAATGTTTTTTACCAGGAAGCAAAAACCCTCTCCAACCTTTCTCCCTAAGACGACCATTCCACCCTTTTTAAGTCTTAATGTATAACTTTACTGCAGGCCCCTGCACATACCACTATACTCAGCAACTAACAATTGCTAACAGAGCTCAGCACTTAGAAAGAGTCTTACAAAAAAAACACAGCACTTTTAGCACACAGCACTTTACCCTTCCTAGAGTAAGACTCCCAAAAACAGTACTTTCAGCACACAGCACTTGACCCTGTTGCAAGTTAGGCCGAACATCAAAGCTAGTCCCTAATATCTAGAAGGATTCTTTCTAGCTCTCCTCCTCCATTCAAATCGCTGCTACTCGCAGACTAGGCACCTTATGGCACCTCTCAGGACATACACTGCTTCGCAGTTATATGCTTTAGCAAGTCATAGCCATAGCTATCTAACCTCAGCTGCCCCTAGCACTCCTCAGCCTTGCACACACTGTTTCACTTTACGCCCTACATCTTTACTCGACATCCCCATTTTCCCGATACTTCTCTTCTTGCTGTTTAACACTTTTTGGGTGAATTTTACTGTCATTTTATTGTGTTTTTATATTGACCTATTTTATTTTAAAAAAAAATGTTTATTGCATGATTGTAAAGGTTTTAATTAACTGAACAATAAATTCAACTTCAACTTCAGATCAACCTCAGATACCTCGGGAACCCACCTCCTGTATTGCAGAAATCTTCGGAGTCCTCAGGAGCTTCAGAGATGCAAACCGGTCAGATGCGTTTCAGGTGCCTACCTTGCAGGGTAGTAACTCCTTTACTCCAAGGGAGATTCTTGAGTCATCCAGCGTCGTGCAGATCGTCGAATTACTTGGTTTCTGTAGCAGAGTTTAGTCCAGGTAAAATCTAAAGTCCGCAGTCAGGGGTTCCTACTTTATATCCTACTCTCCTACATGATGGCAAAAAAAGTCCTGCTTTTTACACCTGGCTGTTTGTCTGCCATGGTTCATATCCACCAAAAGCAGAGCCACTGTCACCTAATGGCTGCACCCAGAACAGGGCCGCTGACCCTTCCCACCCCTCGGAAATTCTCTGTGTCCTGCTCCATCTCGCTGTCACAATGACCTGTTCTTGCCCAACACAGTCACCGGTTCAATCTGCACATGCAGTCCACCTCTAGGAGGCTTCTATGCATGCCTCATCATCCCAGTACCATGCCCGGTATTTGTGTCTTCCCATTGTCATAACAGCAGCCTGCTTCAAGGAAAGTGACTTCACTGTGTACATAGCTAATAAATACGGAGCGCCTCTTCTTCAGAAAATATTTGTCAGCTTCACACCTATCTCAATACTCAACAGTGTATTATATTAGACCTCGGATTAACAGTTTGCTCCATCCTAGCTGCACTTTTAAGAGTCGTGGTTTTAATATACAGACTTGTACTTAGTGTTGATATTCACGAAACACCTCTATAAAGTATTTCATGTTTGTAGTATATAAAAGATTCAAGTGTTTAGATGGAATCTTTAGTCCCATTCAAATATATATTTAATTCCTAGAAAGGTCTTCTTTTTTGTGTCCAACAACCAAATTACAGTGCTGTGCTGTTTAAAAAATGCTCAATTGGAGGGCAACCAAATACTGCACAATGAAAGGCTCATTCCATTTGAAATGGTGCTCATGGGCCTTTAACTTTGACTATGTATGTGTGTCTAGAAGCAGCAGCTGATATTGAAATTGAGATTTAGAGCTAAAGAACTGCAACACCATATGCAATATTGCGTAGAATGATCCTTAAATAGCCTAATCTTTTGATTAAAATCAGGTGTGATTGTAAGATGCAAAGGGAAGAAATTACACATCTTTGGAACCGACTAAAAAGAATTGGAGTAGTGCACAAGAGACTCATCAATGATTTACTTGGGATATATGGCAGAGGTTTGGACTGGAAGGTGGAAGCCACAATACTATTTAAACTTCTAAGGCAATCAGTAAAGATTTGTAGGTAGATAGTTTATCATTTGAAGTGCAGTACAGTTTTTCTTAGATGATTAGAAGCTAGTTGACTGTGCTTGAGACCTAGAAGCAGCTATACTGCCACATTTTAAACCACCTAAATGCTCTAAAAACATTCATGAAAACTTGAATAAAGGGTGTTCCAATATGATACACAAGACAACACGGCTGAATTACCTATTGATTTCTGTGTTTATATAAAGATAGGGGAAGTTTATTCCAGATTGTCTCAAGTACAAAGAAACAAGAGCCAACCACCATGTCAATTTGTTGGGCCAGACTAAGAGATTGATCATATTTGAAACCAGATTAGTGAATGATATTGCTGGAGCAAGGGACAGGTGCATAATTACCACTCAGAAATTGCATGGAGGTCACCCATTGATGGAAACCAGTTGACAACGGAGGCTACAATCTCCATCAAGATTCAGTAAAATCTTGTTTTATTTGGATAAGTGTAAGAAACAATGCTAAAATAACAAATGAAGAGAACTAAGGAGAGCAAATATGCATTAAAGGTACTGGGCTTGGGGGCGTGGCTTGACGTGCCAAGATGGCGGTCGCACTGTAGGAGTGCTCTGGACCCTCTACTACCCAAAGCCATCCTTATCCTACTCAAGAGTATCCTGACCAGTGGGGGCCCCTCTACACTTGGGGCTCCCATACCTGCGGCGGTCCTGACTCCCAAAAGAGACGCCAGCCGGGATCGTGAGAGCACCTGGTGGGGGCTGACGAGGAGACCCGACTGCGACAAAATGGCGGCCATGCAGACTACAGTGTGATCTGGTGTGCGGTGCAAGCTGGGGTAGACCTCCGCTAATTGCTCTGAGACCGCCGGCTTCATCGTCTGTCTGACTCCTGCTGTGATCCGCACCGGCCCTGCGGATACTGGATGAGTTTATATGCCGATGCCTAAAGTAAGGGGAGGGCGCCTACGGAGAGTGGTGGCGGTTGTGGGCCCTACGTGACTGTGTGCTGGTGGCGGGCCACTCTGTGGATCCTGGCACCCGACTGGCCCTTCCTGTGGATGTCTTCGGCCCTGCTGGTGTAGAGGCCCGGCACTCGGGGCTGTAGCCGATACTGATCGTGGCAGCGCCCGAGATGCAGGGGGGCACCTGCAAGATGTGGCAGAGCCGCTGAAATGCTCCCGGTGTCGGCGCTGACCCCCTACACTGCCTGAGTGCTGCCCCCCGTGACCCTGTGGAGACATCGGGCCACGACGGGCAAGCAGCCTCTGAAATACTACTGCCAGAGGTAAGACTTGGGAGCTGAGGGAGGGAGGAGCCCTGAGGCCTACAGCCCTGTTCTGGGGACTTGCGGGTCGGCCCGCGATCGGTGAGACAACTCACCGTGTCCACCCTGCTGCCCAACCTGCGATTAGCGGGGTCGCGAGCCTGACGCAATTGGAGCCCCATTATCTGAAAGAATGAATGAAATGATTTTATAAAGCGCGCATTACCCGAGGGTGTCTTGGTGCTGGGCAGATCCAGGCCGTAAAAAGAGAGTCATAGGTTTAAGGGGGAGGAGGAGAAGAAAAACCAGGTGACCTCACTAATTTACAGTGGAAACAGCCACCGTACAAAAAACTGTTAGTTATAGATTCCTTACCTTAGAATTACTTGCAGCGTCGAACAAGTTACTTACCTTTGGTAACAATATATCTAAGAAACATAGGTTAGTTACAGATCCCCTACCCTAGAATTACCCCCAGGCTCAGACTGGATCCCGATAGTTTTTCGTCAACAGTACCCCTGCGTTGGTCGTTGGCGTAGTGGTCGGCGGGATGACGTAGCGTTAGCTACCTAGACACAGCCCTCACACGCTGACGTCCGTTCTTTCTTTTTCTGCACCAGCAAGCGTAGATCCAGAGCAGTACTCCCAGTCACTTTTTGACTAACTTTTTCTCGACTTTTGTCAACCTCGTTTTTTGAGTCCATCGACTCCTGGTGCACGAGGGATGCCCGGCTTCAAGGCTTGCGGTTCCTGTAGTCGACCGGTGACTGATCTGCACCGCGTGTGCCTCTTCTGCATGGAGCGTGACCACGACCCCAAGTCGTGCTCCGACTGCCGGACCATGAACCCGAAGTCTTTGCGGGAGCGGTCCTGAAAGCTGCTCGAGGCTCGGCAGTCTGCTCCGTGCCGTTCGAGGTTCCGGGCTCGTAGGAGGTCCAGGGACCGGTCGCAGAGCCACCATCATTCTTCATTTAAGTCTTCGCTCTCGGGGTCAGGTAAGTCGAAGCACAAGAAGAATTCAAAGAAGCATCGTTGCTCTTTGACTTCTCCCCGTCCGTGCCCCTCCCACGGTTCCGCGAAGGATCGACTCCGGGTTTCCCCCACTTTCCGGGACATAGTGCGACCCTTGCCCAGCTCCATCAGTTTTACGAAGCGATGCATGCCATCTTTGGTCAGCCTGACTCCGCCGGCATGCCTTCGGGCCCCGCGGACTCAGCTGAGGGCCCTGGAACTTTGACACCGGCAGCTCCGGCCTCGGCACCGCAGGGTCCCCTTGGATCCAGGCCTGAATCCGGATCAGCACCCGTCGATCTTGTTACGCCTCCCCCGGTGCCGATTCCACTGGCACCACTGCCGCAGCCGGCGTCGGCTGTGTCCCCAGCCAACGTTGATCCTGGCCTCCACCTCGAGGTAGACACGGAGCCGGATCTGGCACCGAAGGGTACTTTTGTGCCCCTGTTCTACCTTGGCTCTTTGAGACCAGATTGGCAGCCACAGGAGGGTGAGGAGGACTGGGAGGGGTCTGGAGACCCTTTAACAGACCAGTTAGGTTATGAACCGGACCGGAGAGAAGAACTGGGGGAAGCCAGTGGTCTGGACACCTCACCAGACCTTGGCATGTTGTCTCCTCTTACTGTGGCTACGGAGGAGGGAGCGTTGTACGCAGTGGTGTTGCGTAGGGCGGCCGAGGCTCTCAGCCTTGAGCTACCTACGGTGGCAGTGAGGACTAACCTCCTGACAGAGGTGCTTCAACCCGCAGCGAGCTCTTCGGAGCGCCTGCTGCCGTTTAATGAAGCCCTTATGGACTTCCTTTTAGGCACGTGGTCCAGGCCCAACACAGGGGCTCCTGTGGACAGGATGATTGCCCGACGCCACCGCCCGGCTAACCCCACTTTCCTCTCCCAATACCCCACCCCTGAGAACTTGGTGGTCCAAGCCTCCACCTCCAAGGGACCATTTCCTACATCTCCACCTGATAGGGAATCCAAAAAGCTGGACCATCTTGGGGAGAAGATGTTTTCTTCCTCCAGCTTGGGACTGCGGTCGGTAAACACCGCATGTCTGTTGGGCCGTTACACCCACTCCGTGTGGGATATGGTTGCTCAAGTGCTGCCTCAGTGCCTAGAGGAGGCCCGGGCGGTGCTCACTCAGGCAGTTGCTGAAGGGAGAGGCTGTGGGCTGGATACCGCTGACTCACTAGGCAGGACGATTTCGACGTCTGTAGCCCTTCGATGCTACACCTGGTTGAGGTCGACTGTTTTTTCAGGGGATGTCCAATCCACTCTTATGGACATGCCCTTTGATGGCCGTTGCCTATTCGACGACAAGGCAGACAACGCGCTGGAGCGCTTTGAGGACTCTAGGACTTCGGCCAGGTCTCCACCACCGTCCTGCGCAGTCTGCCTTTTGCCCCTTTCGTGGCTACAGAAGGGTTGCCAAGCCACGTCCCACCCAGAGACACAGGCCGGCACAAGCTGTTCAGCCTCTGTGCGGCCGGGGACGTGGAAACCAGCGCCGTGGTTCTGGGGGCCAGGGGGCAGGCGAGTCCACCACAGTCCCATCTCTAGCAGCCTCCAAACCCTCCTAGTCCGACCTTTCAGGGCCACCAAACGCCAGTGGGCGGCAGGATTCGCCATCACCTCCCCCACTGGCGCACCATCCCATTGGACAGGTGGGTTTTGCAAATAACCCGAAGGGGCTACTCCCCCCCCATCCATGCCACCTCAGTACCATCGCATGTCGGAGGATCATCTGGCCCTTCTCCAACAGGAAATTTCAGCACTCGTAGCCAAGGGAGCCATCGAGCGCGTTCCTGTCCCAGAAGTAGGTCGTGGTTGCTATTCCCACTACTTTCTGGTGCCCAAGAAGAACAAAGGCCTGCGTCCTCTCTTGGATCTCAGGAACTTCAACTGTTCCTCCGGAGGGAGAAGTTCAACATTTTGACGCTTGCTCAGGTACTGTCTGCCCTCGACCCTGGAGGCTGGATGGTAGCATTGGACTTGCTGGACGGTTACTTTCACATACCCGTCCTGACGGCCTACCGGCGTTACCTGTTGTTCACGGTAGGCCACGAGCACTGTTAGTTTACAGTGCTCCCCTTTGGCCTTACCAGCACCCCTTGGCTGTTCACGAAAGTGATGGCCGTGGTCACAGTTCATCTGTGCAGATCAAGGGTTCCAGTGTTCCCCTATCTCAACGACTGGCTGTTGAAGGCGGGCTCGCCCCAGGCTGTCGTCTCCCACCTCCAGATACGGCCGACCTCCTGCATTCGCTTGGTTTCTCCGTCAACGTGCCGAAGTCACACCTGACTCCCTCTCAAAAGCTGCTCTTCATCGGAGCGGTTCTGGACATGACGCAGTTTCGGGTCTATCCTTCTGAACAGCGAGTCAGAGATATTCGGGCTATGATTCCTATCTTTCAGCCCCTATCCCGGGTTTTGGTCCGGATGACCCGCAGGCTTCTGGGCCAGATGGCCTTCTGCATCCCGCTGGTGGACCATGCCAGATGGAATATGCGGGCTCTACAGTGGGACCTGAAGTTCCAGTGGGCACAACATCAGGGAAACCTGTCCGATTGCGTCCAGATCTCGGAGGGCACTGCACACCAATATTAGTGGTGGTTAACGAACCAGGATTGGGTCGACGGCAGATCCCTCTCCCTTCCCCAACCAGAGTTCACAGTGGTGACCGATGCATCACTTTTGGGATGGGGCGGCCACATGGGGGAGGCGGAGATCAGAAGCCTCTGGTCTCCGGCGAAGTCTGGGCTCCACATCAACGTTCTGGAGCTTCGGGCGATTCGTCTTGCACTCAAAGCATTCCTTCCCTCTGTCTGGGGAAGAGTAGTGCAGGTGTTCATGGACAACACCACTGCCATGTGGTGCTGCAACAAACAAGGCGGATGGGGTCGTGGACCGTGTCAGGAGGCCCTCTGCCTCTGAACATAGCTGGAACATTAGGACATATCTCTGGTGGTTTAACACTTGGCAGGTTCACTGAACGCCAGGGCGGACAAACTCAGCCGCAGGTGCATGATGGATCACGAATGGCGTCTTGACTCGGAGGTGGTGCAAGGTCTCTTTCAGCAGTGGGGATAGCCTTGGTTAGATCTATTCACCACCGAAGAGAACGTGCAATGTCAGCAATTCTGCACGTTGGAATTTCCAAGGCGGCACTCACTAGGCGAAGCTTTTCGTCGCAAGTGGAGTTGTGGTCTTCTATACGCCTTTACCCCTGTACCACTTCTGCCCAGAGTGCTGAAGAAGATCAAGCGCGACCGGGCCTAAGTCATTCTTGTGGCTCCGGATTGGGCACGAAGAGTCGAGTAGCCCGAGCTGCTCAACATGGCCATTGATCCTCCGATCATACTGCCTCTTTGGGAGGATCTTCTGTCGCAGCAGCAGGGGACTGTCCTCCACCCGAACCTGTCCAGCCTCCACCTCCTTGCGTGGAGATTGAGCGGCGGCAGTTGACGTCGTTTGACCTGCTTCCCGAAGTCTGCGATGTTCTCTTGACAGCCAGGCGTCCCTCCACTGAGACAGTATACGCCTGCAGATGGAACAAATTTGTGCATGGTGCACAGCAAAGGTTGTGGATCCCCTTTCCGCTCCTCTTTCTGAGGTTCTCTTGTTCCTCTTCTCGTTGGCCCAGCAGGGCTTTGCTCTGTGCACTCTAAAGGGCTGCCTTTCTGCCATTTCAGACTTCCTTTGGCTTCCTGATCAGCCTTCTCTTTTCAAGTCCCCTGTTGTAAATTGTTTCCTTAAGGGCATTACTCATCTGTTTCCTCCTGTTCCCTACGTAATGCCCCAGTGGGACTTGAACTTGGTTCTCACAAATCTTATGTGCGTTCCCTTTGAGCCGCTACATAACTGTCCTCTCAGGCTTCTAACTTTGAAAACTGCCTTTCTGGTGGCCATCAACTCTGCGCGCAGAGTGAGTGAGCTACAAGCTCTTTCTTCCAAGCCTCCCTTTCTGGCTGCCCATCCGGACAAGGTCGTCCTCAGAACTAGACCTTCTTTTCTTCCCAAGGTGGTTACTTCTTTCCACATTGGCCAAACCATCACTTTTAAATTAAAAAAATGAGAGGGACCTCTTGTGCCAGACCAGGGGTGTAGGGTACTACTGACAGGTAGAAGTAAATGTCCCTTGATGGAAAGTTATACCAATGCTGGGTCTCAAGGTACCCAGCAAGAGAAAGTATAGCCCATATGTTAGATCATGCAGAATTATATACACAGCTATTACAAATGTGAAATGTGTATTCAAATATATTGTTTATTAAAAATCGACAAGTATTGTAACACAATCCGTGGAAATAGCTTATCCTACAGATAAGAATAATAGATTGTACCTAGTATTAGCAATTGAATTGTACAGACCAGATGTTTTTCCAAATGATAAAATGTACTGTCTCTATTTGTCTCTTTGTTGAATGTTTGTCGTCACATAAAATTTATATATATGATTTTTAGGTTTGTTTGATAAGATACACAATCCCAATTGTACATGAATCAGGTATCAATGCTCATGCAATCACTCCTATAGTGAATTATTGGTTTTTTCTTTGTGTATGGAATATATGATTTTAAGGGTATATGAATTTGATTTTATTGTTAGCGCAATCATTGTTACAGTGTTTTTAATTGCAATACTTGTCGATTTTTAATAAACAATATATTTGAATACTCATTTAAAATTTGTAATAGTTGTATATATAATTCTACATGATCTAACGTATGGGCTATACTTTCTCTTGCTTGGTACCTTGAGACCCAGCATTGGTATAACTTTCCACCAAGGGAAATTTACTTCTACCAAACCATCACTTTGCCCATCTTCTTTCTGCCTCCGCGTCCTTCAAAAGAGGAAGAGAGGCTGCACCGCTTGTATCCAAAACTTGCGCTTTTCTTTTACTTGGATCGCACCAAACATTTCCCGGTGGACGACCAGCTCTTTGTTGGTTACGTGGGCGCTAAGAAAGGACAAAAGTGCACAGACGGACCATCTCCAGGTGGGTCGTTCTGGTGCATCAAAGCCTGCTATTCTTTGGCAAAGAAGGAGCCTCCAGTGGGACTGTGTGCCCATTCCACCAGGGCTACGGCAGCTACCACTGCTTTGGGGCGGGTAGTCCCCCTTCCTGACATCTGTCAGAGGGCTACATGGGCATCGCTGCATACTTTCAGCAAACACTACTGCCTGGACAGCCATGGAGAGATGGCTTCTTTGGCCGTTCTATTCTCCAGGACTTTCTGGTGTGAACTTAGTTTGCAGACCCATCTCCGGGATTGGTATTGCTGGGGTATCTATTCTAAGGTAGGGAATCTATAAATAACGGTTTCTTTCAGATGAACAAGTTACTTACCTTTGGTAACGATATATCTGTAAGAAATATAGGTTAGTTATAGAGTCCTTACCCCCCCCCCCACCCATCCTCCCCGTTCTGCAAACTGACTTCTAGGGTTAAGGACTTTCTCTTAGGGCCCTAGTTTTGTGCACCAGTGGTCAGTGTCTTGCATAGCTCTGCGCTTTTGGTGTGGAAAGTCTTGCACAGAACTGATGTCAGCAGGCGAGGGCGGAATCTAAGTAGCTACTGCAACGCCATCCCAGTGACCACGACACCAAGGACGAACACGGAGTCGACTGACGCCACCTTCCCCTGCGCAGGGGTACTGCTGACGAAAAACTTTCCAGATCCAGTCTGACGCCTGTAGGTAATTCTAGGGTAGGGAATCTATAACTAACCTATGTTTCTTACAGATATATCGTTACTGAAGGTAAGTAACTTGTTCGATGCTGCAACTCCAAAAGAGGAAGGATCTGCGTGTCCTTGTGGTACTTTAAAATTTGGGACCGCGTAGGAGGCATGGCCCTACCCTGCCTATTCCGGTATCAGCGAACCGCGAATGGCCAATGCAGTATGTACAAGTCTTTTGCATAACGTTTCATCGATGGATTCACTTTGTATATGATATTACACATCGACTTCGTGGGTTCCATTTTGGAGCGGTAGCCATCTTATGGTTACCCTCACATAGGCTGCGCACTAAGGACATGCACAGGCCTTCAGAACACATGTGCCTTCTATTTGACTTCTCTGTGACCTGTGCAATTTGGCTCCACCGCCCCAGGTCAGTCCGGTCTCACGAGCTCCCCGTCCTACAGCCACCTGTGATTAGCATCAGGGTTTGACACACCATAAAGCCTTTTCATCCCACACAAGCCTCCGGCTAATCTCTTTCACACCTGACTCTTCCTGCTTTATGGCTTGTTTTACCAACAGGAGGTGCCCGTGTTTATTGGGGTCTGCTGATATCTGATGAGGGATCTGAGCCTCGCTGGGTAAATAATTGTGGGCTGGCTGAACTGGAATGTGGGATGGTCATCATGAACTACCAGAACTCCTTACCTGCCACTGTTGCTGCTGCTCTGGAGGGAACTGGCCACGCTACCGCCACCGACACGCTAGCGCTGCTGGCGCCGCTGATCGTCTCCCACGCTGCCGCCATCACCTCACGGCAGAGAGCGGGGTCTACAGCCCCCAAGCACCCCTGTGGCCGCTGACGCTGCCAACGCGCCCGGAGGCGCTTTAAAAACTCGCGCCTTTCTCCGCGTCGCGGGACGCGCGCTGGCGGCGCCGGGCTGAGCCCGGGCAGAGGGCGGGCCGTCTGTGGCCGTCAGAGGCAGGAGGAGGCAGGGCAGGGCCACGGCACTCTGATCGTCGCTAAACCTGTAAGTGATCAATCCTAAATACATATCCATTCTGAAGGTCACCGCATATGTCTATGCCTTCTCTGATGTCGAAGTCCAAGTCTTCTAACCAATCCGGTGCAGGGGATAAGAGGACTATGGACAATTACTTGGTAAAAGTTGTGAATAAGATTAACAAAGACCGGAGACTTTCACTGGGCAGATCTATCTCTGAAGCCTCCTTAGTGGACACATCAGTCTCTAATACCGAAACACTTGCTGAAAGCTGTAAGGGTAATACTGGCAATGATGTTGGGATTGTGGATGTTGATGTACTCCCTGATATGGATATTATTGGAAGTATTGATGAACCCTCTTCCCCATCGAATTCATCTATCCTTTCTACTAGAGCCTGCTCTAAAACCATCCCAACTCCCTCCCCGATGCAGAGGAAAATGCGGGCATGCAGGAAAGTACAAGTAAAGAGAGTGGGGACCTATAAGTCAAAAAAGCAGGGTTCTTCTCAATTAGGCAGGGGGGTTTCATCAGATTCGTCAAAAGATATATCGGGGATTAATGACAAGGCTGAGGGGGTCTTTCTGCATGCTGACTCAATAGGACAATTGGTGTCAATTTTTTAGACCAAATTAGAGTCTATCATTAGTCCCCTGTTGGCGAAACTAAGGGTAATTTCAGATGAAGTAGATACATTAAAGGGCCTTCTGGCTTGTTATGAAAAACGATCCTCCCTTATGTTACCCCCCCTGTTCATAAACCTATAGATGGTGCCATGGAATCTATTTTGCAGCCGTCTGACACTCACAGTATGGGAGTCCCTTCGGTTTCAGGGGACAGTTGTCAGTTAAGTCGGCCCATGGACGCGCCTTCCACTGGGACATTAGTTATTGTACCTTCTATTGTAGCCATTTCATCTGGAAAAGTAATTTCTGCACATACATGCCCAATTAATAACCAGAAGCCTGTAGCCAAGGGAAATGATGGACATATTAAGCATAAGAGAAACCATATCGTTAACCTCCCACCACAGTGTGCCCCCTACACAGTGGTATTGATTAATGTTCCGGAGGTTGACTCTAGTATGCTTAACTCTAGCCAGGAATCTCACGATTCCTTAAAAAACAAATCACTTGCCTGGCTCAATAAAAATTGTGGGTTTCCACTGGCACTGGCTAAAGATATTTTATCCACCCGCAGAGTCAGCTGGATAGGAGAAGGAAGGAAAACTACCTCAGGGGACTGTATAATAGTAAATTTTAGATACCCACAACATGTGGCAACCGTCCTCCTAAGAGCTGCCTCCCTACCCAACCAAGCTAATTTGGTCTCTGCTAGGCCTTTAGGTTATTTTTACAGCTATCTAGATGGCTTACAATTGCCAAGGCCCCAACAGATTGAGCCGTTTGAACCTGGTTTAATCAGGGGTGGGGGCAGTTATCCTCCCTTTTTCCCACTAAAAGCTCCCCAGTTTTTTCACAGAAGGAACATGCAGGTTAATGAGGAATCAAGTTGGCAAAGGGATTATACCATCCCCCTTTTTAACCATTACTCTGCCCTGTCCTCATTGGAGGAAAACGACTGACTGCCCGATAATACTAGGAACACGAATGAGATAGTAGCGAGGGGTGACCTTACTGATAAAGTAGTGACTGTTCCCTTATCACCTCCACCCGAACATGTCACGGTGGATGCTGTCATGGAGAACATAGGAATTAAAAAAAGAATCAGAATTGCAGTACCATTGTAGACCCCCCTTTAAACCCAGACTTCTCCCCGGTAGACCCTGTATATGTCCATACAGGGGGCAAGTGTGATCCTGATACAGCCTATCGCGTTGTTACGTGGAATATTGCTGGGTTGAAAAAGAAGTTAGATTCCCCTCTGTGGAAGGACTTTATTAACAAGGGGTATGACATAATATGTCTTCAAGAAACGTGGTGTGAGGAACCCATCTTTATCGAGGGATACCTAGCACACAGCTTGAACGCAGTGAGCTCAAATGTTGGAAGAGCTAAAGGTGGTCTCTTGCTTTTAATATCAACCAAACTAAGATTTTGTAAAGTTAAAAGCTGTGTTTCAGTGGATGTCTATTCCCAGATTTTATGTCTAGAGTTTGATAAAGGGAAAGATTTGTTGCTGATAAATTTTTATAATAATGTATTCACGGCCGACAGAGGTAAAATCCTGATTCAGCTTGAAAATGAGATTGAGAGGACAATGGCAGTTATAGGTCACCAATCTATAATCCTCTGGTTGGGTGATTTTAATATAAGTCCTTGCCCTTATGCCTCAAGTAAATCATGTGGCCTAACAAGGGAAAGTGGTATCCTGGAGGGATATGATTGTTCACACTTCCCACACTGTAAGTACGGCACTACTCTTAATATGATGTTAGCAAAGTTCGATTTGGATATGCTAAGTTGCACAAAGAATAGCTCCAACGTTAACTGTCCAACATTTACTGGAAGAGGAGCCAATTCATATATAGACCACATTTTATTGTCTAACGATTGTGCATACTCCAACTTGAGTGTTAATGAACAGATCTTAAGTGATCATAATAGTATTTCTTTATCATTACACTGTTGGGGTCCTAAAAATATGGATGCTAGCAATAGTATTAATTTTATCGAGGCTGTACGACCCAATGGGTTTAGGATTAAATGGACTAAAGTTGTCCCACACGAGTTGTTGGCGGAGGTTTTAAGCAAATGTACTATGGAGATAAACTATTGTCTTAGCGATGAGGTACACCCGCAAGTTGTATTAAACCACCTATGTACTATTAATGAAGCAATCGACAACCTACTTACCAAACCATGCAAGGGGAAAAGAGAAATTAACACCGGCTGGTTTGATAAAAGTTGCACACAGGCCCTTCAAGCCCTAAAGCATGCTATGAGCTCTAAACCACGTGATTGTATAACAATTAAAACTTGTCGTTTTGCTTATAAAACATCACTTAAGATAAGGAAAAAAGCTCTCCAAGAAGAGGCCTGGGACAATCTTAGCTGCGCGGCCGAAACAAACAATAGCAAGTTATATTGGCAAACTATAAATAGTCCTTTCCTAAAAAACGATTCAATGCCAGAAATAACCTCTCATGTCGACTGTCAATCATGGATGCTTCATTTTTCAAACATTTTTAATCCGGATAGGTTGATTTTAAATTCCCATATGGACAATGTGTATACCTGGCCTAGATTGCCTTTAGATATCGGCCTTGATGAGGTTTACGAAGGCATACATAATAGTAAGGGCGGAAAAGCCCCAGGTCCGGATGGAGTCCCGCTGGACTTGTACAAATCCGAGTTAGATCTGTGGGCCCCCATCCTGACCAGGTTCTTTAATGCAACAGCGGTGGGTCAGATGCCAATTTCCTGGGGCCAGTCCATAATTATTCCTCTGTTTAAGAAGGGTTCCAGATCTGAGGCAAGTAATTATCGTCCCATCTCTCTATTAGATGCATCGATAAAAATATTGAGCAGAATAATTTTAAATAGGTTGGAGACTTGGGCCGAGGACAACATGATAATCTCAAAGGCACAATATGGATTCAGGAAAGGTCTGGGGACGTTGGAACAGTGCGTTAATTTAGACCTCCTCATACATAAATACACTGTTGCTAAGGAGGGGAATCTTTTCCTTTGTTTCGCAGACCTAAGCAGTGCCTTCGATCTTGTAGACCATAACATCCTTTGGGACACCCTTTTAAATCTCGGTGCTCCCAAAGAGTGTGTTTTCTTTCTGGCCCGGTTATACTCCGGCCTTTCATGCAAAGTACGCTATGGTCCTATGGGAGAATGTACACCTTTTTTTAAAGTTGCACGAGGGATTCGCCAGGGGTGCGTTTTGGCCCCGTTTTTATTCTCACTATTTATAAACGAAATTGATACGATTTTAAGTAAATTATCCTCAGACGCCCCATCGATTGACGGCAGCGCTACCCCTATTTTATTATATGCAGACGACGCAGTCCTTTTATCACGAACACAGAATGGTTTGCAACGCCTTATAGATAGATTTGTGTTATTTACCAAAGAGAGGAAACTGATTATTAATAAAAGTAAGACTTTTGTTATGACCTGTGGAAAGAGGGTGAAATCCAACTCTTCCTTCTTTATTGACAAAGTGAAAATACAATCGGTCAACAGTTTCTGCTATTTGGGGATAACATTTTCAGGCGATGGGAAATGGTCTAAAGAGGACGATACTGTGAGGTTAAAGATGAACAGAAACACCAGTAGTATTTTTAGATTTGCGGCTAAATTAGGGCAAAGGAGAGTGAAGGACATGCTGGCCATCTACAAAGCTAGGTGTATTTCATCTGCCTTGTACGGGGCAGGAGTTTGGGGCCACCATTCTGTTGATGGTTTACAGAGTGACGAAAATAAGTTCCTGAAGAAACTGCTATGTGCCCCATCCTCGGTCCCCAATATTTTAACCCACTTGGAAGCCGGTATTGACTTTATTGCGGACTTAGCCGCATTACGCCCACTGCTGCTTTGGCGATCTATCTGGTCTAAAACAGAGACAGTTTTTACACAATCAATTATTAAAGACTGTCTAAAACTTGATAATTTATCTCGTATACCTTGGCTTAGTTATACCTACTACTGGTTCAATCTTCTGTTTGAATGTAATATTCGTCTGAACCCCGAAGCAGCTGCACTGATACCAAAGAAAGACATAAAATCGAAGTTCCTAGCATTTAAGAATGCGGCTAGAGAAAATCAGTCCAAAAATCTAAAAACAGTTGCTTCTTACCTAGATCTGAACTTAAGTAGAGGTTTTCAGACATATCTAGAGATCGTGACTTACAACCAACATAGATTTGTCCTAACCCGATTAAGGCTCGGGATTGTGCACCACCTAGTCTCATTCCCTGATATAAAGATCAAATCCAATATGCTGTGTCCTTGTGATAATATTTCAAAACAAAGCTGCTGCCACTTTTTATTGTTTTGTAAGTTTTATTGTCATTTTAGGAAATTTTATCTAAAACCTATCCTTTTAAAAAATAAGATACGCACTATTAAATCAGCAATGAAGTTCCTTACAACTCTAGATAGCCCGGATACCTGTTTTTTTGTGGCATCCTATGTGCTCAAATGTATGAGTATAAGGAAATCCTTAGTCTGTATTGATTAGTTCCTTTTGTTATATACTCAGTACATATAGGTACCGCCTAGACTCTGATATGTACCTTGTTGCCTAAGTGAACCTTAGATGAATTCTGTAATTATAGGATTGTTATTATACTTATTATTTATGCTTACTTGCACATATTAGACAACTTACCTGGAATTTGCACTTTGTTATAAATACAATGTGGATGCTTGTTGGAAATTAAGTTTAATATTGGACTATTTAATGAAGCACCATGCACTTTAACAATGTGTCAAATATTGTTTTTTTTTTTTTCTGTAATGTCCTGTGTATATGACATTCTAGTCTAATATGTATTTTAATTGTTTGTTCTGCTTTTATGGTTGTATTTTACATACCGAATAAAGCTTTTGAACTTGAACTTGGTCATCATGACTCTGCCTTTTCGTTTGTAATGAATACATATGAATGACCATATCGTAAAACGAGGAATGTGTGCCTGAAGCATGATATTTTGTATATAAGGAGAAGCCCGTTTTTGTAAGGTTAAGCAGTCTCCTGAGAACATACATTGTGTTGTACTTCTCGGATACCTGTAATTGGTCTGCAGCCAATAAATACGATCTTTGACTTCACCTAGAAGACTCTGTGTTTCTGTGGGTCTGAAACAGGAAGAACTCGAAGTCTTCGGGTGTGTTCCCCTGCACCGCTGGGTTCTAAAAACCCAGTACTTCAGTTGGCGCCCAACGTGGGGCGATTTCAGCGGTACCGGTCCAAGCGAGAGGTTCGTGAGGAGCTTCGTGTGGAAATTCCGGAGGAAGGCCGCCACTTCATCGACCCCTGCATGTCGACGTGGTCCGAAAGTCTTTTCTGCGAGGTTCTCCGCGTCCCGACTGCTACGAAGGACTGCTGCCCTGATTAATCGCCCTGTTTTGGACCCTTGACGATTTGGTAGAGCGAAACAATTGAGAGAGTCTTCTGGTGACGCCATCGATCATCGATACCTCAGTTAAGTATAAGTGGAGCGTCTCCCAGTTTGTTTGGTATCCTTTGGGAATTTGGTATCCTTCGGGATCGCTTTGATTTGGAACTTGCAAGTGCCAAAGCCAGAGGACTCGTGTATTCACGAGACTATCGTATTCGATAATCCTTTGAAGTTTGAAACTAGACTAGTGAGCAAAGATGCCTGGTTCTAGTATATTTGGAAATTTGTTTTGTTTGGGTTGTAGAAAGGACTCCCGATTGGAGGATTCATGTCCGGTTCCTCCAACTGGAACTCCAACTTATGAACTTTATGTGAAACATGGCGTGGGCCCCATTACGTATAATGAAGTATGGGTCCGATACACCAGGAAGGATGGTGTTTTAAAATGGCCCCAAAATGGTAGTTACGACACAGAAATCCTAGATAACTTAGAAGTTAAATTTCTTAGAAGAAAGCCTGGCCGGCGATGTTTGATTCTTTTCGCCTATGGCGAAAGGAAGCCAAACAGAAAGAAATTAAATTGGCAAAGAAAAATAGAGGAGAGAGAGGTATGTCGATAATGCAAGCAGCTGTGCAGTTTAAAGATAATGAAGAGGACCAAATGAATGAGCAGTTGCACAGGCAACGCAAACTAGTTATTGATAAATGTTACCCAGTTTTGCCGCCCCGACCAGCAAGGCGCATCAAAAGAAAAGGAGAAAGATCCCCTAATGGCACATTTGTTAAGTTCGCCACCCCCGTATGCGCAAAATGCTACAGCACCTCCACAACCTCTAAATGCACAGCCTGCTGTTAATTTACCGCAAGCTTTCCCGCAGACGCCAGCTCCTCCTCAGCCGGCTCCTATCCCTACAGCACAGCCCTCTCAAGGGCCGCCAATTTCGCTACCTGTCTCCTCTGCGCTTCCTGCGACTTTGCCTAGTACATCAGCTGCCTCCCTTGGCGCTCTTCCTGATACTGCCCCTGTACTTGGATCTGCACCTGTTTTTCTTCCCTCTGTCTTTCCCCCCGTTTTCGCCTCCACTTCTCCTTCTGCACGACAACGAATAGCTAGTGTAGTTACTAGTTTAATGTCGCCTCTCTTTGGGTCATCTAGTATGACCCCTGGTTCACAACGTATGCAGTTGCTTAGTCAACTGCCTGATTCTGGAGAGAAAGAGGTATTAGACCATATGGCACGTAGGTGGATTGTTTTTTCTTCACTCTATGATGTGGAGTCAGTTGTTAATGTTTTTCACCAATGGGAAGCCCCAAAACAGAGGTATGTGTTTGAGAAAATGTGTGAATTCCTCTGTGAGGAATTGGAAGGTCATGGTTCAAACTCAAACCCGCAGGAGTTGTGTCGAGTGCGATTTGATTTTGGAAAAGGTACAATTGTGGGTCCTGACGTAGATAAAGCAGTTGCGACTTTACTGTCCTTCAGGAATGATGATTGTCAACAATCATTGTTCGAACAGGAATTCCCTGTGGGGAAAAAGGTCAAAGCGCGCCAATATCCGATGCGTGAGGTTCCTCCAGTTTGGAGACCTGGTGATGCAAATGCTAATCCACCTGTTCTGCCACATTTTCAGCGTGTTTGGGTACATGTCCCATGGAAGCGTTCTGAGGTGTTAGCGCTTAAGCAGACATTGCCTGACCTCCGTAAAAACCCTGCAGGATATTATAAGGAGTTATCACAGACTGCGAAATCGTGTGTCATGAATTTAGCTGACATCGATATGTTGTTCGGGAATATTGTTCCTAGCCTTTGTGGGGATTGATTCGTAATACAGATCATGCTGCAGAACTAGGGGGCACATGGGCTAATATCATTGCCGCAGACACTAGACAAGTTGGTGGTGCAAAACCTGAGCCCCTAGTAGCAGAACTCCCTGGTAGAATTATTACCTACATGAAAACTTTAATGCCCGCGATGCGTGTGAATTGGGATAAACTATCGGCATGCAAACAGAAGAAAGATGAAACGGTGTCTGATTTCTTCACTAGGTTTGAAGAAACATTTATCGACCACAGTGGTCAAGACATGAGTACTGAAGGTGGCCAACGGTTATTTGTTGATAAATTTGTGCATAATTTGCTTCCCGAGTTGTGTAAGAAATTAAAAGATTCAGAGAGTTCTTGGGCTGTTTCCTCTTAAGCGCAAATACTGGCCACTGCACAGTATTACGAAAATAGGGATAAAGATGAGAAGGATAGAGCAGACAAGAAAACGAAAGAATTAAAGACGAAGGTTCTGTTACAACAGGCCTACCCACCGCGTGGTAGTCAGAGTAACTATCAGCAACCTCAACAGTTTCAGAGAAACATGCAAAGGTTCGAGTATTCCCAACCGCGTGTTCCTGTAGGTCCCAATCAATGTTCGTATTGTAAAGAGGAAGGTCATTTTAAGTATAGTTGCCCTAAATTGTTGCAGCGTACTAATAATGCGTATGGCGCAAGAGGTAGAGGTGGTCAGCAAGCTCCTAGAGGCAGAGGGCGTGGAAATGTTCCCTAGAACGCGCGTCCTCTTCCGCCTCAAAATACGATAAATAGCTTTGATCAGCAAGCCAATGCAACTGGTAATACAGCTCAGTACTATAATAATGACTATTATGCAGAAGACGACAATGTGGAAGGTAATGATTACTAGGACAGCCATAGACAGAGAGAGGGAGTTGTTTCAGTGCCAGTGGATCAGAGTGGACCGTATGTTAAGGTGACTACAGCAGGTGTGTCAGAGCCCTTTCTGCTGGATACTGGTGCTGCAAAGAGTTCAATTATGCATTCAAAACTCCCTGGCGCGCCTTTGTCTGGCGAAATGAATGTTTCAGTAGGTTTTTCTGGCGCCCTGGTTAGGAAACCGATTTCTAGTCCTATGCTCCTTTCTGTTGGACCTTGTGAGCTAAAAGCACCCCTCATCCTAACGACAGGTTGTGGTGAAAATCTGTTAGGGTTGGATTTGTTAAAAAGATTGCATGCGACACTATATTGTTCTCCCTCAGGAGTACAACTTACATTGGGTAAGGAAGTGATTTCCCCAATGTATTTGTCGAAGAATAAATTGCCGGCTGAATTGTCATCCCTCCCGGATGTCCTTTGGGCTACTGGTCCCAATGATATGGGTCTCTTGGAAATACCGCCATATGTGGTCACTTTAAAGGCCAATGTCAGATTGCCACGCATTCCCCAGTACAAAATCTCCAATGAAGGTCAGAAAGCGTTGTTAGCAATTATCAGTGAGTTGATTAAAAAGGGTGTAATTGAAGAGACAAGAGGTAACGTTTGCAATAGTCCTGTTTTACCTGTTTTAAAACGTACGGACCCTTCTCAGCCACCTGTTTACAGGTTTGTGATTGATCTTAGAGAGGTCAATAAAATAGTTGTGCCACAGTTTCCAGTTGTCCCTGATATAACTGCCTTGTTAACTATGATTCCAGCCTCCGCTTCATGGTTCTCGATGATCGATTTAAAGAATGCTTTCTTTAGCATCCCAATTGCAGAGGAGAGCAGGGACATTTTTTGCTTCAGTTTAGGAGGTCGAAGCTTCCGCTTTAAACGCGCTCCACAGGGCTACTGTGAAAGTCCATCAATATACAGTCAGGCTTTAAAGGCGCAGCTTGATGCACTTGTTTTACCTAGTGGTGCCACCCTTATCCAGTATGTTGACGATTTACTAATCGCCGCGGATACTGAGGAGATTTGTAAAGAAGCTACATTGTCATTGTTGCGTCATTTGTCTGCCTTTCTTCACAAAGTGTCTCTCTCAAAACTGCAATATTGTCGACAAGAAGTGACCTACTTAGGTCATCTCTTATCGAAGGAGGGAAGGAAACTGACCCCAGAAAGAATTCAAGCCATTACACAATTGAGCGTGCCAAGAACACAGAGAGAAGTGCGTGCTTTCTTGGGCATTACTTCATACTGTAGGCACTGGATCCCGAGTTTTTCTTTACTGGCAAAACCTTTGTTAGCATTAACTTGTAAAAATACACCGAATCCTGTCCCATGGTCTGAAGAGTGTCAGAAAAGATTTTTGGAATTGCGTAATGCATTATGTTCAGCTCCTGTGTTGGGTACCCCTGGCTACAGCAAGCCTTTTACATTGTATGTTCATGAAAAGGAAGGTTGCGCATTATCAGTGTTAACACAGCCTTTTGGCGACAGACCGCGCCCATGCGCATATTTTTCGTCAACTTTGGACCCGGTAGCAAGGGCATTGCCAAGTTGTTTGAGAGCTACAGCCGCAGCAGCTGTGTCTATTCGACAGTCTGCTGGACTAGTGATGAATAACACATTGATTGTAATGGTTCCACATGCTGTGGACACATTGTTAAACCGGACCAAGACACAGCACTTAACTAGTGCTCGATTGTCAGGGTATGAATTGACACTGTTGGCAAACCATATACACATAAAGAGATGCAACACGTTGAATCCAGCTACATTATTGCCGATTCCAGCAGACATAGATAAGATTGAGCGGCATGATTGTCTGTTCAGAACAGATGAAGAGACGAAAGGGAGAGTGGATCTTAAAGATACTCCCCTAACTGAGTGTGATGGTACCTTATGGGTGGATGGTTCGTGCTTCAAGCTTCCGAATGGTGATACGACTGCTGCATATGCTATCACGACTTTGCACACGATTGTTGAGACTGCGCGCATACCACATAATTCGATTCAAGCAGCAGAATGAATTGCCCTTACAAGAGCATGCGTGTTGTCTGAAGGAATGAAAGTGAACATATATACTGACAGTCAGTACGCCTTTGGCGTGGCCCATAGTTTTGGGCGCTTGTGGAAAGAACGTGGGTTCCTGACTTCGCATGGAGCTAAAATTCAGAATGGACAGTTGGTGAATGATCTCCTTGAGTCACTGACCTTACCGTTACAAGTTGCAATCATGAAATGCAGTGCGCACAAGAAGGTCACTGATGATGTTGGTCGTGGTAATGCATTTGCTGACGAAATCGCGAAAGAGACAGCAAAAGATGTGAAGACTCGAATGTATGTTGCAGGCCCTGCAAGATGGGTTGATGATGTTGGAATGTGTGAAGACACGATAGAGAGTGTGAAGTCCCTTCAAGCTGAAGCCACAGAGAAAGAATTGAGTATGTGGAGAGAAAGTAAGGGTAAATTGGATGAGAATGGTTGTTGGGTTGATTTGTCAGAACATCGGCGATGGTTGTTACCTGATGCATATGTGCTTCCAGTGGTTACGATGGCACATGGAATGGCACATATCAGTGTGAAAGGAATCTGTAAGTTGTTGGCTCCAGTATGGCAGAATGCTGGAATTCCCAAGTGTGCAGAGAATGTGGTCAATAATTGTATGGTATGTTTGAAATACAATCCTGGTAGGGGAACCCCGACTCCAGCTGGTCATTTTGCGCCTCCATCATATCCATTTGAGGTTTTGCAGCTAGATTTTATCCACATGGAAAGGTGCAACAATTTGAAATATGTACTGGTTGTTGTTTGCGCTTTTTCAAGATGGATAGAAGCATATCCCCTAAAAGACAACACTGCTTTATCAACAGCCAAAGCCCTTGTGAAAGAATTTTTCCCTAGGTTTGGAATGCCAAGAATGGTGTGGAGTGATAATGGGAGTGAATTTGTAGGTCGTGTGATGAAGAATGTGTGTGAGGGATTAGGCATTAAGCAGAAGTTCCATGCTGCAAATCACCCCCAATCAGCTGGATTAGTAGAGTGCTACAATGGCACTCTGAAACTTAAATTGGCCTAAATCCAGGCGAGCTCCGGTCTTAAATGGCCTGACGCTCTGCCTTTAGCACACCTATCAACAAGAATGACTGTGCATTCACGAGTGGGACTTAGCCCATATGAGATCATATTTGGCCGCCCGGCCAATGTATGGGGTGTGCCAAGACCGACAAAATTCAGTGAAATCGAACATCCAGTACTGCTTGACTATCTGTATGAATTGACGGCTAAATTGCGTGTTTTACACCAACAGGTGCACGATACTCTGCCCCAGGCCTCTGAAGCCCCAGGACACCCTATCGACCCTGGCTCGTGGGTGCTTATAAAACATTTTCAGCGAAAGAACAACGATGAGCCCCGTTGGATCGGCCCTCACCTCGTACTTCTATCGACAAGATCAGCGGTTCGAGTGAAAGGGAAAAAGAATTGGATACACGGCGCCCACTGCAAACGGATCCCTTTGCCCCTACCATATGACCGGTGGGTCCAGGAGGGTATCGCTGATTCTGAAACTGACACTGTCCCTCGTTTTGTGCTATTTAGTGATGCACACGTAAAAGGCACAACGAGAAAACAACGATATTTTGCAGGAAGCTGTGCCACCGTCAATTCGATTGGACACCACAGAGCCTGAACTCTTGTTTCAAGACCAGACAGTACCTGGCAGAAACCGCTATAACTTGAGACCAAGGCCTATGGACAAATAAAAATTCCTTTCCCTTACTATTTTTTGATATTGTAGCTCTCCCATCTGAAGGACTTTTTGATTTTTGTTTTTCGAACCATCATCCGGGTTCAGCTGCAGGGTCGCGGTGCCAAGACTTCGGGGTACAGGCCGACGACGTTAGGGCAACGGTTCTGGTTGGTCTGGGGCGTTCCCTGGACTGACAGGCGTACTCCTTAGCAGAAGATACTCACCCGCCGCGAGCGGCACGATTGGAGGATGGAGTTTTTCAAGATGGAGAGACCTGCTGAGGAAATGAACTTTAAGACGAAAATATGTAAAATAATGAAGAGCAAACGTTTTGTATTTTAATGTCTGTTTATACTATGTAGTATGATGGTGTTTACTGTAGGTTATGTATTCTTCTCCTCTCAAGTGCCATTTGCACCCACTGTACAGCCTATACCTCCTCCTACTGTCTCCTTGCACTCTTTCCACCCTCTGCCTGAACACGAACAAGCTAGACGGTCTGAGTTCGTAAACAACTCGTTTATCCAACTCCTGCACCAGCACCAGCTAGTTATGAATACAACCAATTGCTGGGTGTGTGGTTTAATGCCACATACCATTAATAAGGGTATCCCATATCTAGTGCTGCCGTTTAGCTATAATGGGTCGTCATGGGCATTCCAGACTATGTTTCTTTTTGCATTAGATGCCTACTCCCCGCGACAACCGCGTTCCATCAGACCTAGCACAAATAATAAGGCCTTAATGAAAGGAGTTGCTGATATGAGCAGAGATATCGACGCATACTCATCTATTCCCAAGGATGAATTGCGAGCTTATGTAGGTTGGAACGCGACGGGGTATAGCATTAGTCTGGGTGAAAGGCAGCGGAAAATTTCATCCCCAATTTGGGTCGTACCCCACATAGGTCGGTTCTGTTTACAAGGTAATGGCCAGAATCCAAGAGCTCAACTGGGGAAAAGTGACTGTACTGAAACGTACACTTTTCCATCACAGTTTTCCCCTGTGTTTTTGGCTGCCAAGGGTACATATTTTGTCTGCAATGACCGAGCATATACATGGTTGCCCCCTGATTTCTCGGGCACATGTTATATTGCAAACTTGCTACCGCCAACATTTACTGCTGCCTCTGATTATCACAAGACCAGAGTTGTGAGAGGCGTGATTAGTCAGGAGGATACTGCCGGTCAGGAAGCGGGAGACTTCTTTCTGGGTTTCCTGCCGTTTTGGGGACCGATGGTCAATAGTAGGAACCTGAGACAACTGACTCGTGTGGTTGAATCCACTGTTAATGTAACGGCTGGTGCCCTTGGTAATTTGACAGCTGAGCTCCAAGCGGATCGCCTCATGACTTTGCAGAACCGTATGGTTCTAGACGTCATACTTGCAGACCGCGGTGGGGTATGTAAGGTCATCCAATCTAGATGTTGCATTTTCATACCAGATAACGCTCCAACAGTGTATCAAGCCATCTCCAAACTGCATAAAATATCCGAATCTATACACGTGGATAAAGGAGATTGGTCATTGATGGGGTGGTTCTGGGAACTGATATCTGCCTGGGGATGGAAAATTCTGATGGTCATTGGAATGATCTTAGCCATTCTTTTCCTGTTCTGTCTGTGTGTACAGTGTGCTCCCGCGATATGTGGCCTCTGTGCTACATTATGTGTAAGGAAACCTGTATCGAGGGACGAGCTAAGTAATAGGATGATGCTACAGCAACATCTCCATGGCCTTATGAATATAGACCTGGACTCGGATTAATATGAGTATAGTTATTGCCTATGTAAGGGCAAAAGGAGGGTCTGTGGTACTTTAAAATTTGGGACCGCGTAGGAGGCATGGCCCTACCCTGCCTATTCCGGTATCAGCAAACCGCGAATGGCCAATGCAGTATGTACAAGTGTTTTGCATAACGTTTCATCGATGGATTCACTTTGTATATGATATTACACATCGACTTCGTGGGTTCCATTTTGGAGCGGTAGCCATCTTATGGTTGCCCTCACATAGGCTGCCCACTAAGGACATGCACAGGCCTTCAGAACACATGTGCCTTCTATTTGACTTCTCTGTGACCTGTGCAATTTGGCTCCACCGCCCCAGGTCAGTCCGGTCTCACGAGCTCCCCGTCCTACAGCCACCTGTGATTAGCATCAGGGTTTGACACACCATAAAGCCTTTTCATCCCACACAAGCCTCCGGCTAATCTCTTTCACACCTGACTCTTCCTGCTTTATGGCTTGTTTTACCAACAGGAGGTGCCCGTGTTTATTGGGGTCTGCTGATATCTGATGAGGGATCTGAGCCTCGCTGGGTAAATAATTGTGGGCTGGCTGAACTGGAATGTGGGATGGTCATCATGACTCTGCCTTTTCGTTTGTAATGAATACATATGAATGACCATATCGTAAAACGAGGAATGTGTGCCTGAAGCATGATATTTTGTATATAAGGAGAAGCCCGTTTTTGTAAGGTTAAGCAGTCTCCTGAGAACATACATTGTGTTGTACTTCTCGGATACCTGTAATTGGTCTGCAGCCAATAAATACGATCTTTGACTTCACCTAGAAGACTCTGTGTTTCTGTGGGTCTGAAACAGGAAGAACTCGAAGTCTTCGGGTGTGTTCCCCTGCACCGCTGGGTTCTAAAAACCCAGTACTTCATCCTGCCCGAGTGAGTGGAGGCGCTCGTGAGGCACAGCAGATCCGCAATACTGCTCCTAGCAGGGCCCCTCTACCTGGGACGGACACATCAGTACTGGGGGTTCGCCACACCGTGAAAGAGCTCGGGCCTGATGGTGGGTCCAGAACTAGGACTGGATGAATTTGAAATCACTCAAGGATACTCCCACACGGTGGAAGCTGGCCCTATCATGCTTGATAAAGAGACAGTTCTGTGGACCTGGGGTCCTGAGAGAGCCTTGAGAGGCCCCCGGTTGGTGCGCACTTGGCTGAAATCTCCTAGAAGGCTCCTCCAGGGATTACCATACCGGGCTGTGTCGTCACAACACCCGACTCCCTTACTGCACTCAGTGATCCAGGAGTTTGACGGCGGCGCGCACAGATGGGTCGAGTCGACCCCTCTGGGACTCTGAGCAGTCATGGGAAAGGACAGATTGGCAGAACCACCATGGACCCAAACCCGCATGGATCAGTATGCAATCGGTGGGTCCAACCATGGTGAGGTGGCACCTCCCGCGATCAGCCGCCCCGAGGGTGACCTAGCCACTATCCTGCAGGCCATTAAGATCAACAAGAAGCAAGCCCCCACCGGCCGCGAACTGAACAGTGCTCTCCCACTAGGGACAATGAACTCTTGTACCTTCCAAAATTCCGTTTGACTCACTCACAGGCACAGAGAGCAGCAGTCTGCCAGGGTACGATCCACCGCCGATCACCAGCTCATCAGGTGCTCCACTCACTCCACAGGGCCCACCCCCGTTGTCAACAGAACCCCGGGGTGTCCCCACAGAGTCTCAGAGTAGGCAGCCCCTAGGGGATGGGACCGGGGGTGGGCGCTAAGAGCAGTATTGCGGATCTTATGAATGCCTCCACTCACTCGGGGCGGGACACGCAGATCTCTTCCTCTTTTGGAGTCGCAGCATCGAACAAGTTACTCACCTTCAAAAACGATATATCTCTAAGAAACATAGGTAAGTTACAGATTCCCTACCCTAGAATTACCTACAGGCGTCAGACTGGATCTGTAAAGTTTTTCGTCAGCAGCACCCCTGCGCGTGGGAAGGTGGCATCAGTCGACTACGCATTCGTCCTTGGCGTCATGGTCACTGGGATGGCGTCGCAGTAGCTACTTAGATTCCACCCTCGCGTGCTGACATCAGTTCTGTGCAACACTTTCCACACCAAATGCGCAGAGCTATGCAAGACACTGACCACTGATGCACAAAACTAGGGTCCTAAGAGGAAGTCCTTAACACTAGAAGTCAGTTTGCAGAACGGGGAGGATGGGGGGGGGGGGGTTAAGGAATCCATAACTAACCTATGCTTCTTACAGATATATCGTTACCGAAGGTAAGTAACTTGTTCATCTGAAAGAAACAGTTATTTATAGTTGCAGCCCTCAGGACACAGGTTATACAGCTTCTATCCCACACGACTGACCTCCACAAACGGGCAGAGGATGCGGAAAACGGGTCGCGTCTAAACAATCTCCGCCTGGTGGGTCTGCCTGAGGGGTCGGAACCGGCACAAATGACCAACTTTCTGGAAGACTGGATCAAGAAACAGATGCCCCCGAATGCCCTGTCGCCGCGGTTTGTCGAGGAACGGGCCCACCGTGCGCTCCCACACCGACCAATAATCGCAAGGATCCTACATTTCAGAGACCGCAACGCCATCCCACAAGAAGCCCGTTCCCGACCAGAGTTGTTTCACAAGGACGCCAAAATTGTGATCTTCCCAGACTATACAAAAGGAGTGCAGGCCCAAAGAAAATCATATACCCACGTAAAACAGAAGCTGTGGGCCCTCGATCTGCCCTATATACTCCTTTTCCTGGCTCGCCTCAGAGTGATCTTTCACAACAAATCCTACTTCTTCGACACGCCGGAGGCGGCATGGACCTGGGTGATTGAGGAGTGCCCCATCCACTCACTGAAAGGCGCCCCCACGTCGGACCCTCAGAAGGAGCCGCGGATGAGCGCGAGTGGGGCTCCTCGGGTACAGCGCACTGGGTCCCAACAGAGGCGTACTGCCCACGGAGCGGCACCCACCTTGCCATCTGGCTCCCACCAAGAGACATGTGGGTCGCCAGCGTCCCAAGAGCCGCTGAGGCTCCAGGAGATCACAGATGGAATGGGCGCGACACCCAGATGCGGTTCCAGTGCCTCCCCCAAGCCTAGCTCAGATGACACTGACCTCTTGTGTAGCCCCAAATCTGACTTCACATGCTACTATAAACCATAACCTGAACTGGAGAAGCATCAATCCTTAAAATGTAGGGGGGCTAACTGTTCCCCTTATATTACCCCATCCCAATAGTTAGCTTCTATTCACTCTAAGTCATTGTTTAGTGGGCGACAGATGCTTCATTTTGGTAATTATAGGGTGGGGGGTTGGTTTGGATGTTGGGTGGGGACTATTATCTCTGCTCTTGTTTGTGTTTCTTTGTTTTTTTGCAGCATTGCATCCCAATCCGGACCAAGCTGCCTCCAGATTCTCTAATCCTTTGAGAGGGTGTCGGGCCTACGCCTTAACCAGGCAAAATCTACCTTGGTCCCCCTCCATGCCTCCAGAGAGTGTGTGGATTGGCAAACAACAATCCCCCTGAGACTGGGAAAATATTTTGGATTACTTATGTGTTACTTTTTAGTAACATCAACTACTCTGGGTGATATGCTTAGGGCCTGTGGGTCCTACAATACAGAGGTAAGTAAGACAATTGACTTTTCAAAGCACAGTTACATTTGTTTCATACAGAAAACAAGTCGACACTTAGAATATTTCAGAGGAAAAACCACAGCATGGGCTCCTGTAGAGAATAAGAATGTTATCGGTTTTCAGGTAAGTAAATGACTTATAAGGCTGAGTGTATGGGGTCAGAACCGAGATTCCCCAAGGTTCAAGCTGGCACTTGAGTTGAACCACCAGCGGCACTAGGGCGACCGGATGCAAAGTGCTGAATCCCAATGTTATCCAGTTGGGGTAGTGGGCCTTCGGTTAGGGGCTGTTCACAAGCAGGCCACTCAGTTGTGGGAGCAAAGCTCCTGGGGTTAAGATCAGCACTGCAGGGACAACAATCAGCAGAAAGGCTACACCACTAGCGGCACGGGGCGGCCGGATGCAGGGTGCCAAGGAGACGTCGGGAGCCCTGTTGATTCCATTGGAGATCTCCGGTTCGGAAGAAAGGCTGCAGGCCAAGGAAGTTTCCTGAGGGCGACCACCAGCAGGAGAGGTAAGTTGGGTTGATTGGGGATACCTGGACACCGTAGGTTGGGCCACCCAAGGTTGTGGGGTGTCAAGTGCAGGGGTGTCTTTAGGAGTCTGGTCTTCTCACCAGCTCCCGTCGCGGTCAGGGGAAACCCTCAGGTTGAGGCTGCAGGCATCGGTTAGTAGTTCGAGGCAAGTCAGAGGTCACCGGATCCCAGGTCAGGATCGCTGGGGAGACCTCCTCGTGGTGTTGGGCCACTTGAACTCGGGCTGTGGGCATTGGGTGCAAAGTGGTGCAGAACCGTGGATCCGGCTGGGTCCGGGGTCTGTGTTGGAGTCCTTAGTTGAGCATATCCGGTGCTCACAGGAAACAGAGTCTTTTTGGGGAAAGCAAGGCAGGTCCTCTGGGTTCTGGATGGTTGCTGGACATGCTGGGTTTCGCTGGTTGCATGTCGAAGTCGAGACAGGCGTATAGGGCTGGGGCCAAAGCAGTTGTTGTCCTCTTCTTCCTTGTTCAGCGCGGCTCTTCAGTCCTTCTTCTTTTTTTTCAAATCTGAAGAGGCAAGGTTCAGGGTCGCTCCTAACACCTAAATTTAGGGGCGTTACATGGGTGTGCTGGTTGGGACGAATGGGTCCCTTTCTTGGGGTGAGTACAACCCCTATTATACCACCCTCCATTGGGAGGGGGGGGGCATGAGTCTCTCTCTGACTTGCTGTGTCCCCTTATCTTCAAGCTGGAGGAGACTGAGATGTGTGCTTCACCTCGCCTCCCCCACCTGAGGGGTGGGGTTGGTAAAAGTGGTCACACCTCTCTTCCTAACTTGGTTTTCCACCAATTCTCCTACCCAAAGTGGGGTTCAGAACTGGTGGGAGCCAGTTGCTTGGGACAGCAAATGGCAGGGTCAGCTAAAAAAGGCAGCAGTCCTTTAAGCTTCCTCTTCGTGGACTCAGCCCCTCCTGGTGGAGGAGGCATTAGACCTCTGCCCAGGATGGGCTTTGTTTCTGGACCCAGAGAGCGGAGGCCCTCTACCCAGTGGTCCAGAAACCTGTCTGGTGGTGGCAAATGGCGGTTAGCCATTCAGAAACCACACCAGGGCTGGTCGTTTTTCAGGGGGCATCTCTTAGATGCCCTCTGAGTGCATCTTATTTTAAAACACACACTGGCATCACTGTGGGTTTATTGTGCTGAGACGTTTGCTACCAAACTTCCCAAGTTTCAGTAATGCCATTATGGAGCTGTGGAGTTCGTAATGACCAACTCCCAGACCATATACTCTTTATAGCTTTACTGCACTTACAATGTCTAAGAATGGTGTTACACTGTAGGGGTACAGTGCTCATGCAACTGTACCCTCACCTGTGGTCTAGTGCACCCTGCTAGAGGGGTGACTTACCTAGGCCACAGGTAGTGGGCTGCAAGCATGGCACACAGGGATGTGTACCATGTCGACTCTTCACTGTTCTCTGCACCAAAACACGCAGCCAGCAATGGCAGTGTGTGGGTGTTAAGGTGCATGGTCTCTAGGGGTGGCAAAATAGGTGCTGCAGCCCTTAGAGGCCTTCCCTGGTCACAGAGACCTTGGTACCTTTTACAAAGGGATTACCTGTGGCCAGAGGTGTGCCATTAGTGAATACAAAGGTAGAGTTTTTGGGAAAGAACACAGGCTCTGGGAACCTGATTGGCAGGGACCCAGGGCACATCAAGTCAAAGTGCATCAAGTGTCCGGCAAAAAGTGGGGGGATGCGGGGGTAGCCATGCAAAAAGGGGCACTTTCCTACAGCTAGGCACTGTAATAGCTGTCATATCTCACTTACTGCTTTTCTCTGTCTTTTATCTCATCAATAAAATAAATGTTCTTTGGTATTCATCCTAATGTAATTTTTATATACCTATAGTATATAACAAAATAAGGGTGGCAAAAGGAAAATTGGATCATCACCATGCAGGCAAATTTAATTTGTACAGCAAGTAGAACAGGACACGGAGCACCTCCGTGGATAAAATAGTCTATCCCGAAAGCTCTAGACCAGTACATCTGGAAAGCCATGGTCCCGAGATCTTTTGATATTTGCTTAACTTCATATTATAAACCTCTTTTTCAGGTCCTACACCGCTACTCCTACCACTATGTCAAACTCTCGAGTGAGGAGTCTCTGCGCTTCTCCAAAACCATGCTTTGTCTCTCTAGGCTATAGGAATCCCAATATCCACTAAGGGTCTCTGTCTCTTAGTGTCTCCCCAGCCCTCTATTATTCCCAGCAAAGCAACTCCTGCGTCTGAGGCATATGGTGTGTGAACGACCGTGGCTAGGGCCACGCGTATCCATTATTGGTAAGGTTTTATGGTAGGTCAGTCCAAAATAACATGATGGAAAGTCCTTCCTTGATCTTCACAGCATATACGTGCGGTGTTTGGAGCTTTTCCTATCTTCCACTGCCCATCCAGGCTGTATTTGATTCTGTGGAAATATCAAAATTAAATTAGTCTGAGGTTACAAGGAATGCCAAGTAATCAGGCTTCCATCATCGCTTCCTGCCATTCGTCATCTTAACTTTACCCTACATTTAATTCCCAAGTTAATTTCTTGGGGCAGCCCCGTGCCCGATAAAGAGTCCGCTCCTGCGCCACACACCAGTCCACCCCGGCACCCCATTTAGCTAAGCTAGGCGGCTGCGGTTGCTTCCACGCCGCTGCAATGTCCCGCTTGGCCACCATTAAGGCTGTCATGAGGAATAGCCGCTCTGGTCGTGTGCCATCCAGGCCATCAGTGATGCCCAGTAGGGAATGTCTAGGCTCATGCGGCACCTCCCACCCCAGGACCTCCGTGAGTTCGGACTCAATGCCCCTCCAGAACCCCTCCAGCTCCGTGCAAGACCACACCATGTGAAAGAAGTCGGCCGGCTCAGAGCCACAGCGGGGGCAGGCCGCGTCAGTGGTGAGGCCCGCGCGGTGGAGGCGAGCCGGTGTGAGATAAGCGGTGTGCAGGTAGTAAATTTGGATAAGCCGCAGTTTGGCGGAGGCCGTCACCAAGCGGGGGGCCATAAGGGCATCCCGCCAGTCGGCCTCATCCAGGGGACCCTCCCAACTCTCCCATCGTTCCTTAAGGCCCTCCAGGGATGTAGGGGTGCAGTTGACGAGGGAGCGATAAATCCTGGAAATGCCCCCCCTCCCCGCATTGCCCATCATGACATGAGCCTCCGGGGGGCTGTGGTCCGGCAGTCGGACATCCAGTGGGGTGTAGGTGCGTATGGCGTGTCGCAGCTGAAGGTATCTATAGAATTGGGAGGAGTGGAGGGAGAAGCGCGCCTGCAGCTCTGAATAGGAACACATTCGCCCTCCCCGCCAAACGTCCCCCAGCTGGGAAATGCCGAGTAGATCCCATGATTGAAAGCCCTCCAGTTACGCGACCTCCCGCAACCACGTCCCATGCCACAGAGGAGTGACACGGGTCAGCCTCCCAGTCCATCGGGTGTGACGGAGCGCCGCTCGCCAGGCCAGAAATATAGCTTTGGTGATATCCGGGCAGGAGGCGGGGATGGAGGCGCCATACAGACAATCCTGGATACCGGCGAAACCCAGAGCTCCAAGTTCCACCCTGTAGGCCGGGTCGGACCATCCTCCCCCAAACCAGTCATGAATGACCAGGAGGCGGGTGGCCAGGTAATAGAGGTAGAGATTAGACATGCCCAGGCCCCCGTCAAAGGTGGGCAGGCGGCATGTCGACAGGGCCAACCGAGGCCTCCCACCACCCCAGAGAAATCTCGTCGCCATCCCATCCAGCTCACGAAACCAAGGTCGTGGAAAGGAGAGAGGGGTATTTTGCAGCACGTACAAAAACCGGGGAAGAATCATCATTTTGTAGAGGGCCACCCTCCCCAGCGGATTGAGGGGTAGCTGGTGCCATCTTGCCAAGTCTGCCTTGGCTTTCTTGACCAGGGGGGTCACGTTCAGCGCCCAGCTCAGCTCCGGGAGGAGGGAGACCCAGATGCCCAAGTATTTAAAGGATAACCGGCGGAGGGGGATGGTCGCTTGCCAATCAAAACATTCTCGGGAGGGGTGCAAAGGAACTAGAACCGACTACCGCGAATTTAGTGACAGACCGGATGCCCGGCCAAAGCGGCCCAGGATGGATAACGCACGGGGTCCGGAGCACGCCGGGTTTCCAAGATACAGCAGGACGTCGTCCGCGTAGAGGGCGATTTTGTCAGCCTCTTGGCCAGGCCATTCCCAGCCCTGAAGGAGAGGGTCATTTCTAATCAGGGCCGCAAGGGGCTCCATCGCGAGCGCGAAGAGAAGGGGCGACAGTGGGCATCCCTGCCGCGTCCCCCGGCCAATCCGGAACGGCCTCGACAGCGCTCCGTTAACCAATACCCTGGCGCGGGCATAGAGGACCCGCACCATCCCCATGAACTTAGGGCCAAAACCCATGTGGGCCAGGACGTCGAACAGGAAGGCCCACCCCACCGAGTCGAAAGCCTTCTCGAAATCGGCAAGGAGGAGGGCGAGGTATGGAGCCAGTCTGTGGCGGTGCGCCAGGGCCACATGGAGGCGGCGGAGACAGTGGCGGGTGCCCCGAGCAGGCATGAAGCCACATTGATCCGGGTGGACCAGGGTCGACAAAAAAGCCCGAAGCCGTTGGGCCAAGACCGCCGCATAGAGCTTCACGTCAGTATTGATGAGCGAGATTGGTCGGTAATCCGCTCTGTGGGTGGACGGTGGCGTGGATTTAGGCAAAACCACAATTGTGCCCAAGTCAGCTTATAGGGGGAAGGAGCCCTTCTCAATCGCCTCCGCATAGTGGTCCCGCAGCCGCTTTGGGAGGCCTGCAAGGCGACCATTAGAGGCTGCTGCAGCTGCGTCTGGCAGTGCCGCACCACATGCGCCTTAGCCGCGCCTCTAATGGTCGCCTTGCAGGCCTCCCAAACGGTGCCCGCCGAGGAGACCGAACCCTCATTGGCACAGTAGTACTGGGTAAGTTCAGCGCCCACCGCCCTACGAAGTGTCCTATCTTGGAGGAACCAGGCGTTAAAGCGCCACATCGGCCGGGCCGTGTGAGGCGGAGGGCCCAAACCCAGGAGGACCGGAGAGTGATCCGAAATTCCCTTGGGGAGGATACGGACATCTTGGATGCCCCCGCAATCGGCGGGGGGGGCAAAAATCATGTCAATACGCGCATGACAGTGGTGAGCGGCCGAGGTGTGGGTGTACTGACGAGTGTGAGGATGCCAAATCCTCCAGGCATCGCATAGGCGGCGTTAAAATCCCGCCCAAGCACAACAGTCCCCAGCGGGAAGGTCTCCAGCAGAGAGGCGGCGAGAGATAAAGCCTGCGGCAACCCGGAGGGTGGCGCATAAAGCGTCAGAAAGCTAATCGGCCTACCGTCGAGTGTGCCACAAACAGCAATCCCGGTTCCCTGAGGGTCGTGGGTCACCTGTGTAAGGACAAAGGGGAGGGAGCGGCGCAGCAGGACGGCCACCCTGCGGGAGCCACGGGAAAACCCAGAGTGCCACACCCGGTCATACCCGTAGCGTGCCAGAAAGGGACATCTCTCACCGAGAAGATGGGTTTCCTGAAGCATGAGCACATCGACCCCTATGCGCTGGGCATATTTAAGGACTGCAGCGCGCTTGAGCCTATCCAACAGGCCGTTAACATTCCAGGTCAGGATGCGCAGCTGGCTCTTGGGGGCTAAGTCGTCCATGAAAGCAGTGGATGTGAATCGCAGCGGGGGCGGAGCAGCCAGGGGAGCGCCGAGAGGACACCGAGCGGCGTGGGCGCGCGGGGAAGGGACGAGGAACGCGCAGGAACCACAGGGACAAGGAATGACATATTGAAGGGAGCCAGGGAAGGCCGGCTGAGAGCGAGCGCTGGCGGAATGCATGTGAGTGTCAGTGTGGAGCCACACAGTGGCGCTCGTAGGATGCTGCTGTGTGACAGGACCATGAAGAAACAATCCCAAACTAAAAAGAACACCCTCCCTAGGAGGAACAACCAACAAAACCCCACCCTCGACCCCCCACCCCCCACACTACACTTCGAGAACAGAAGCATCTGTCGCCCTAACTTTTAACAAACAACTACAAGGCCCCAAGCAGGGGCGCTCGGGTGTAAAGAGCGTGGTGGACCCCTCCTGAAGTACGGATGGAAGTGTTCTGTCCTAGGTTGCTACACGAGCGGGAAACCGCTGAATCCAAGTCTGAGATTGAGGCCTCCACAGCGGGACCAGGCCGTCGAACCCCCTGCCGAGACAGAGGACAAAGAAAAGTCACAGGGCTGGGCTGCGGGAGAGGTCGGAAAGGTCTATGTGCGTGGGAAGGGGGGTCAGGAACGGATCCGGCGGGTGCGATGAGCGGCGTTGAGAACCCCCAGTCGCTTGAGAGGACTTCCCGGATGAGGCGGATGAGTCCCTCGATCTCCTCCCCGACACACTCACGGATCGAGGCCCAGCCGCCAGCCCACCTCGGGGCCGCCGGGATTGCGTGCGCCTCCTGCGGCGTGGGCGTGGGAGCCCGGCCGTGTCCCGGTCCGAAGGCCGCCGAGCCGGCGATGCCCGCCCGGTCTGGCGCAGTGGTCGTTCCTCGGTGAGCCAGGTCCATGCCGCCCGGGGAGTGTCAAAAAATAGAGTCTTGCCCTGGAAGACAACACGAAGGCGTGCCGGGAATTGGAGTTGGTAGCTAAGGCCCAAGGAGCGCATCTTGTGCTTCACCTCCGTATACGAGCGGCGTTGCTCCTGGACCTCTTGGGTGTAGTCCGGGAAGACCGTGATGGGGTGATTGTTAAAGGACAAGGGGGCTTGTGTCCGCGCTTCCTTCAGAATGGCATCCATGTCCCTGAAATTGAGGATCCGTAAAAGGAAGGGGCGCGGGGGGCCCCCGCCGGAGGCCTGGCAGCCAACGACCGGTGCGCCCTCTCCACCACGAACCAGGTGGACAGGCTGGCCGCCGGCTTCCAAGACTTGAACCACTTCTCCAGGAAGTCGTCTGTGCGGCCAGACTCGACCCCCTCCGGAAAGCCCACCAGGCGGAGGTTGTTGCGGCGGGCCCGGTTTTCGGCATCCTCCGCCCGCCGATGCAGCTCCTTGGAATGGGTCGGTAGCTCCCGGACTTGGTCTTGGAGCTGTCGGATGTCATCCTCCGCCGTCGAAATCCGGGATTCCGTCTCCGTGATGCGGGCCGTGGCATTGCGGAGGTCTTGGCGCAGGAGCGCAACGTCCACCTTCACCTCCCCGACCATCCCCTCCAGGGACGCGCGGGAGGCGTTGATGGCCTGCAGGACGGCGGCAAGGTCCGCGCCAGGAGTGGACGCCACCTCTCCGCCCGCACCCGGGGGGTCTGGGTTCGTGAAGCGGTCAATTTTGGTCTGATGGGACGCGGCCGTCGACTTGGCACCCCTGTCCTTGCCCATGATGGCGCTCAGGATGTGCGCGCCGGTGCCCAGGCTCGGAATGGCGAATCTTCGGCCAGCCGCGCCTCGCCGCCGAACGCCCGGCCGGCGTGGGGCCAGTGACCGGAGAGTCCAGATGAAGGGAAGAACAGGGGCACCGCCGTCCCCCAACGGAGAAAGGCCAGGAGTCCGCTGGACACACCACCGCTCCGCTCGGATCCAGGCCGGGCCACCCCCTCACCTCACCAGAGCCGCACCGGCGTGACCCACTCCTGCAGACGTCGTCAGCTCAGGCACAGTCCCCGGTCCGTCTCACTGCCGTCCCCCACTGTGGGCCCGCAGGTGCGCCCGGTGCAGCGGGGCCACCCTGCAGTCCCCCCCGGACCCGATCAACAGCAGGCCCCTCCGGGAGGGGGGGGGGAAACAGGGCGCCTTCTTCTCACCGGTAGCTGGGCCCAACCGGCAGCGGCGGGGGGGGGCGGAGTTCAATGGCCGCGAAGCAGTGATGGCCTCCCACGCCGGCCGCGTGCGCCTATGTCCGCAGGGCTCCCTCACCCCCGCGGTGGGTCCAGACTCGAAGCCTACCAGGAGACAGCCGCCCGGCCGCCGCCGGTGTAAGTCCCAGGCAGCGGCGTGGTGAAGAGAAAGGAGCCAGTCCCAGCGCGGCCCGATGTGGTCGCCCGCGCAGGCCCACACCACTTGCTCTAGGCCGTCTCCGTCACGGGCCCCCGCAGGTCCAGGGATACCACACGGTGCCCGCGGCAGCGCCCCGCTGGTCCGTCGATGCCTGGGATCACCTCCCTGGGTCCCGCGATGGGCGACCAGCCTCCACCAGCCACACGGCCTGTGCCCCTCACCGGCGCCGCGGGACTTGCGTGGCGCCCAGCGCCGGCCGCGGAACCAGCCTGCCGCGTCCCTCGCGGCCTCACATCAAAGGGCAGCAGAACTCGGCCCCGGGGGCCGGAAAGCGGCTGAAAGTTGCACCGAGAGTGGTGCAGCGGTCCCGCTGCAGGTGAAGACCTCCGGATCGCTGCTAGGGCAGCAGGGCGCGGATGAAGGCCGGATGCAAGGGGTCGAGCATCAGGAGCCTCACAGCAGTGCGGCCATCTTGATTAGCGCCACCTAGCGCTCGGCATGTGGCGGATTTGGAGATATCGGAAAAATATAAATCTTTCTAGCCCAAACTCGTGGTCCAGGACTTCAAAGGACTTGATGTGGTCTTGTTCCCATATATCTCTCAATCAGAAGATGCCTATTAAGTGCTAAGGATGGAAGCAGGGTAGATCCACCACCTTTTTGAGATACTTACCGAGGCATAGAGAGGTCTGAGCTGTACTTTTGCCCAAGGATTTAGTGTGGGACTGGGCAGCTCCCCAGCATAGGATTGTGAGCCACCTGATCTTTGGTAGGTAGAGTGTCCCAAATCTCTCAACAGTCAAGGCCCACTGAACAAAGGAGGAAGCCCAGACAACTAGAGCCAACAGAAGAGTGGGTTCCTCTTTGAAGTTTTGGTGGGAAGGGCCCTGGCAGTGATGTCAGCAAGGGACGGAGGTGAAACTCCCAGAGGAGATGTGACCAGTGACTTCTGGAAGGCACAATGTTGAACTGTCCCAGTGTACAGTGTAGGAGGATAGTAACAGGATGGAGAGTTAATGTGGCACCCTAGGATTGGCCAAAGGTACCTGGCTTCTAGAACCTTCCATCCCCATTTAAAAACTCTTGCACAAGTGTGAGAGGCTGTCTTAGTATTTGGTGCTCACGTATGAAAGTGTAGCACCCTGCACTAATCCAGAGAACCACTATGGTGATTTTAGTGGTCTTAGACAACCTTAGAAAGCTCTCTAAGTGGTAGCTGTGGAGAGCAGCCTTCAGACTTAGTCCAGAAGGAGTGTTAAGCAGCTTGTTTTCCAGTACTTACTCTCATGGTATAGGTTAAGTGAAAAAGAATCACACAGTGTAGTTATAAAAATATGTATTTTTTTTATTACAAAACAGTCACACATTGCAATATCTCCTACCCGGAGATGTAAATGCAATACACACAATACTTAGGAAATCGAACACGTAAGTAGCACATATACACATTGGTCTCCAGGGGGAGATCAAACCATATACTAAAATAGTGGAATGCGAAACACGACTCTGGTCAAGAATGGACCCACAACAAGTAGAAGAGCTGGGGACCCAAGGAACCACCCAAGGTGCGTATCTAGAAACCCCACGGAGGTCGTGTGCAGAATGGGAACACGACCGTGTGCTCAATGTTAGTCAATAGGTAAGTCGCGGTTGCAGTTTTAAAGATGAAGGACCTTTCCCAGCAGACCCTAAATAAACCCAGTGGATTATGGAAGGTTGGAGAGTCACCCCACCCATGGATACCCCAGGAACCAAGATACCTACACCAGGAAAGCTGGGTGCATAGGTGTCAAGTGACGTCGGAAACCGCCGTAGACCATAATAGAGGACTTTAGGAAGATGCATCTGGAGAAGAAGACAAAGGAGTTTGATGGAACCCAAAGGTGGATTCAGGATGAGAGCTATCTGCAAGCAGAGTGGACAGTGTCTATGCCACCGAGGAGTGACCAGGAGGCACGGAAGATGAATGCCCACCGATGTCGGAAATGCAGGAGAGGTTGACAGTGCCCTTGAAGTTGCAGCTGTGCAGGCCAGGTGATGGTGTAGAAGGCCAGGAACCTTTCACAAGCTAACCCACGTAGGATGTCGTGAGCTAAGTCTTGGCAGCAGCAAACAACGTAGTAGACGAAAAAGAAGCAGTGTCGGGACCAGTAAGGTTCAAGTGACTCACCACAAGCAGGTATGTCGGAGCAGGCCCGAGCAAGCAGGGAAGCCCACTGAAGCCAAAGAAGAGTCTCAAGAGCACCCAGGGGCCGAGGGCAAAGGAGTCCCTAGAGGAGCTCGAGCAGCTCACCAATGAAGAATGTTCAACACTCCATCCATCATCCCCTTTGGTTTTGCACCAATGAAGAAGGCCCACGGTGCAGAGGAAGCAGTGAGGGCGAAGATCTTGGCTGCAGGAGTGGCTTGAGGTTGGAGTTTCTTGGAACCCGAAGATCTCTGAAGGAGAGAATCGACAAGCCTTGGCAAAGGCAAGTCAACGTGGTGCATTGGGGTTCTGTTCCAGTGGTTCCGACGAGGTATACTGGCCTCAAACTCGGTATGAACACAGTGCAGGCCTTAAGGGAGTTACAGAACCACCACCTGTGTTGCTGAGCCTTTCGGAGTCCATGGAAGCCCAGGATCAGCAGACCGGTCAGCTGCGTTGCGGTGCCTGCAGATGCAGGGGAGTGACTACTTCACTCCAAGGGAGATTGCTTCGGGAGTCTTGGATGTCAACAGGCCTGTTGTAGAATCTGTCTGAAGCACAGGCACAGACGTTGCAGAAGACCAGCAGGACGACAAGATCAGGAGTAGCAGGAATCTTCCCCATTGTTGTCTTGGTTCCCAAAGCGGAGTCCAGAGTGTCCAGCCGGTCGAAGTTGAAGTGGTATGTGATCTGAATCTTCTCCCACGACGAATCTAGAGACCCACCTACAGGTAAGCCCTCAAGTACCCTTAGGAAAGGGTCGGGATGATTCAGGGGTCCCGCCCAGAGGAGGGGCTGGACAGTGGGAGGATGCTCCTATGTCCTTTGTCCAGTTTCGCAACAGAGCGGGAGCCAATGGCTTCTTGAACTGGAGTATGCTAGGAGGGCACCAAATGTGCCCTACAAGCAGTCTCAGTGGCGCTGGCAAACGCCCCCAACCTGTCGCAATACACTAACCCCTGTCTGGGAGGTGGTCACACCTGCTTTTGACAGGATACCTATTGTTCTGGCTTCCCCTGCTTGAGTGTGGCTCAGCAGCAGGAGGGCAGAATCGTGTCTCTGGCCGGCAGCAGCCCTAGCTTGCTGTCCGGTTCTGGTAGACTGGTACCAGGAACACTGAGGGCCTCCCGGAGGAGCTTTACAGATACCAAATATGACGGGGTTTGTTACAGCCAGTTCAGAGATGGTCAGCGCGTATTGACACATGACCACTCTATATGTCGTGAGGGCTGATGCACTTACAACCCGGGAGTATGGACTTCGAAGGTTTTAGGAGTGTCCACTCATGCAGGGGCACCTCACACTTAGGACCCAGCACCCTGCCTTCAGGATTGAAAGGCCTGCCTTAGGGGTGACTTATAGGTTTTAAGTGTATTTACCTCATATATAGGGAAACCTATATCTTTTGTAAGTGGTGCTTACACCAGCTTACACAGGCTGCAATGGCAGGCCTGGAGTCACAATTTGAGTGGCCTCTCATGGGTGGCATAATACATGCTTCAGCCCATGGGAGACCCCTGGTGTACGCATGCCCGGGGTACCTTAGTACCATATACTAGGGACTTATCAGGGTACACCAGTAGCCAATCTGTAGGGTACCTAAGTACTCACCAAGTCCAATTTAGGGAGGAAGCACAGAGACTGGGGTCCCGATTAGCAGGATACCAGTCAGAAAAACATAATGACACCAGCAAAAAGTGGGGATGACCATGAAAGCAGATCCTACTTTCCTACAACAAGGAAGAGAGTGTTTTTTGCTTTTGGACGGAGAAAACCCCAGATACCCTAAGGGACTAATGACTCTGCCCCAGTTGACCCCAGGACCAGTGGGTCCCTCCAAAGGCCTGTGAGGCTGACCCCCTCGCATGCCTTGAGGATCAGTTGGGGGAAAATCTTGATATATGCGCCCCAAAAAGAAGAAAGAAGCGCCAGAGGCAAAGACCGGGGGAAGAGCTGACACAGGGAGCAAGTGGAGCCAGCTCCCTGCAAAGTATACCCCAGGGAACCAGTGGAGCCAGCTCCCTGCAAAGTATAACCCCTTGGAGGTGTTGACGTCTGCTAAAACTGCTCCTTGTGGCTAAAGCTCGCCATCAGGACTAAATAAGCCCAAGATCATGAACAAATTCTCAACGGGGCCTAAGATATCCACATTTGAAGCTCTGCAACAGTTGACCTTGTCTGATCTAGCCACGGATTCTTTACCTTTGAATTTCCCAGGTGTCAGACTGGATCCGGAAGATTTTTCTTCGAGCAATACCCCTGCGCCCCAGTTAGTTATTTGCATCAGTCGGCTCCACGGGATGTCTCTGGCATCATCTGCGCCTTATTGAGTCCGAGTCACCTATATAGGCACCACCATGATGACGTCATTTCTTTTCTTTCCATGCCAGCCAGCGCAGATCCATGCAGAGAGTTCTGTTACTTTTAAACAGGCTTTTTTTCAACGTTTTGTGGACCCGTTTTTGGTGTGTAGGCTTTTTGCATCACGTCTATGAAGACTTCTGGTTGCAAACCGTGCGGCGTCTGTCACCCTGCCATGTCGGTGACGGACCTACACCTGGTTTGCCTCTGGTGCCGGGAGCACAACCACGATTTTAAGTCGTGCTCCGACTGCTAGGCCATGGCTCCAAAAGCTTTGAGGAAGCGGTCCCTAAAGTTGCTTGTCGTCCAGCGCTCGGCACCATGTAATTCTCCTCAGAAGCCTCATTCATGATCCCGTTCTAGAGGAAGGTCCGGGCACCGCTCCAGGAGCCTTAAGTCTTCATCCTCCCACTTGAAGTTGTCGAGTAGTTCATGTAAGAAGCACTAAAAATATAAGAAGTCGAAGTGTGCTTCAACTTCTCCCCGTCCGTCGGCCGACTCGACGGAGGAATCTCTGCATTCTAGGCCTTCTTCTTCTGAACCTGTGTCTGGGTCAGCTCTGCGCTTCCCCGCCTTTTCAGGAACCGGAGTGACCCCCGCCCAGCTTAAAGAATTTTATGATGCCATGTGCCTCATATTTGGGCGGCCTGACCCTACCGGCATGCCTTTGGGGCCCGGAGGCTCAGAGGGGACTCCATCTGGGTCCGCGCTGGTGCCTCCGGCACCGATGACCCCCCATAGATCCGGCAATAGATCCAGACCGATATCAGTCATGCCATTGGACCTTCCCCAATGCCGACATCGAGACTTCCGACGCTGCCGGCACCCCCCAGCAGCGACAGCCCCATTCTAATACCCGGCAACCTGGAGATGGATCTGCACCTACCAACACCAATACCAGCGCATACAGTACCTTTAGGTCCCAGTATGTTTCCTCATCCTTATTCTGAAGGGCTTAAATAGTGGAAGATTGGGAGGGTCTCTGGACCCTTTACTAAACCAGCCTTACCAAAAAATGGGCTGGTATGAGGAATTGGTTGAGGCCAGCGGACTGGATACCTCTCCAGTTTCTGGCCTGCTTTCTCCCCTACTGTGGCTACGGAGGAGGAATCATCATATACTTTGATGGTGCAAAGGGCAGCTGAGGTTCTGCACCTTTAGTTCCCTTGCTTGGCGGTCAAGACAAATATCTTGACAGAGGTCCTGCAGTCAAGTGTCTCCTCTTCGGAACCCTTGCTGCCCTTCAACAAGGCCTTAACTGATGTCTTACTGAGAACCTGGTCCAAGCGCAGCACAGGGTCTCTTGTGGATAGGACAATCGCCGGCCGACATCGCCCTGCACTGGACAACCAAAATGTCCTCACCAGTCATCCTACCCCGAGAGCTTGGTGGTCCAAGCCTCTACCTCCTAAGGCGCGTTCTCTTCCGCAACTCCGGACATGGAATCCAGGAGGCTGGACAGTTGGAGTAAGAAATATTTTTCTTCCGCCAGCCTTGCATTGCGGCTGGTAAACACCACATGCTTATTGGACCATTACTCCCACACCCTGTGGTAAACGGTTGCTCAAGTGCTGCCACAGTTCCCGAGGAGGCCCTGGCCATCTTCTCCCAAGCAGTATCAGACTGGAGAGATGCAGCTATGTTCACCACCTTCTGTGGTCTCGACACGACCAATTCGCTGGGCAGAGCGATTGCATCGACAGTGACTGTTCAACGCCTTGGCTGGTTGAGGACTTCTGGCTTTTCAGGGATAGTCCAGGCCTCTCTCAAAGACATGCCCTTTAATGGCACCCACCTCTTCGGAGACAAGGCAGACATGGCACTAGAGTGCTTTAAGGACTCATGGGCTACGGACAAGTCCTTGGGCCTCTCAGTGGTCACATGTCCCCCGTCAGCCTTTCGCCCCGTGGCTACAGAAGGGGCTTTCAGCTGCGCCAGCCTTATCCCAGCCACAAGACCGCACAAGTTCAGCAATCTCTGTGCGGCCGTGGGTGTGGCTCGTTCCGACCCCGGTCGGGTCAGACCCCTACACTCCTTGCAGCCTCCAAACCTTCCTAGTCTTGCCCTTCCAGATCATGGGTGGCCAGTTGGTGGTAGGATTAGCCATCACCTCCAACACTGGAAGAACATCACTTTGGACAGGTAGATTCTCCAGATAGTCTGAAGGGGCTACTTCCTCCCCTTTGAGACTACACCTCCTTCCATGCCTCCATCTTACGGCCAGCTGATGGAGGATCACCTTACTTTGCATCAGGAGGAAGTCATGACTCTCTTGGCCAAGGGAGCCATAGAGAGGGTTCCGGTGCCAGAATAAGGCTGTGGGTGTTATTCCCGCTACTTTCTGGTCCCAAAAAAGAAAAAGGGTCTTCGTCCTATCCTAGAACTGCGAACCCTCAAGTACTTCCTCAAAAAGGAAATACTCAAGATGCTCACTCGGAGTCAGGTTTTTTCTGCTCTGGACGTAGGAGACTGGATGGTAGCGTTGGACTTGCAGTACACCTATCTTTACATTGCCGTCCTGCCCGCTCATCAGCGCTACCTGCGGTTTACGGTAGGCGAAGAGCATTTTCAGTTCGTTGTGCTCCTCTTTGGCCTTACCAGCGCCCCTCGGGTGTTCACCAAGGTGATGGCACATCGCAGCTTATCTGTGCAGATCAGGGGTGTTAGTCTTTCCCTATCTCGACGACTGGCTGTTGAAGGTGGGTTCACCCCAGACTGTCGTCTCCCACCTCCAGACTATAGTGAACCTTCTGTTTTTCCTGGGGTTCACAAAATATCAACATGCCGAAGTCACACCTGACTCCCTGTCAGATGCTTCCCTTCATCTGAGCTGTTCTGGACACAGTGCAGTTTCGAGTGTATCCTCCCGAGCAGCAAGTCTAGTATATTCAGACTATGATACTGATGTTTCAGCCTCTATCCTGGATTTTGGTGAGAATGACTCTGAGGCTGCTGGGCCTCATTGTCTCCTACATCCTGCTAGTGACATATGCCATATGTGGGTTCTGCAGTGGGACTTGAAGTTCCAGTGGACGCAGCATCAGGGTAATCTCGCCGACATTTTGAACACAAGTTGGTCGCACACTGCTCGTCACACCAGCAAGTTGCCCCAAAGGACTGTGGTGAATGTAGTGGCGACGGCGGGTACGCCTATGCCACGATGTGTAAAAAGAAAAAAGTATGTGTTGCATTTAGCCATCCCTGGACACGTGTTTCGAGGTAGTTGCCTCTCGTCAGCAGGGAGCAGGACAATGTAAAGGGGTGCCAAGTGGACTGCCAAAATGTAATTAAAACAGGTCAAATACCTCTCATGGCACGCAGGTGCAGAACCAGGGCTCGTCAGCCCGATAGCTCACGGGAGCCGTAATAATTTGAACACAAGTTGGTCGCACACTGCTCGTCACACCAGCAAGTTGCCCCAAAGGACTGTGGAGAATGTAGTGGCGACGGCGGGTACGCCTATGCCACGATGTGTAAAAAGAAAAAAGTATGTGTTGCATTTAGCCATCCCTGGACACGTGTTTCGAGGTAGTTGCCTCTCGTCAGCAGGGAGCAGGACAATGTAAAGGGGTGCCGAGTGGACTGCCAAAATGTAATTAAAACAGGTCAAATACCTCTCATGGCGCGCAGATGCAGAACCAGGGCTCGTCAGCCCGATAGCTCACGGGAGCCGTAATAATTTGAACACAAGTTGGTCGCACACTGCTCGTCACACCAGCAAGTTGCCCCAAAGGACTATGGTGAATGTAGTGGCGACGGCGGGTACGCCTATGCCACGATGTGTAAAAAGAAAAAAGTATGTGTTGCATTTAGCCATCCCTGGACACGTGTTTCGAGGTAGTTGCCTCTCGTCAGCAGGGAGCAGGACACTGTAAAGGGGTGCCGGATGGACTGCCAAAATGTAATTAAAACAGGTCAAATACCTCTCATGGCGCGCAGGTGCAGAACCAGGGCTCGTCAGCCCGATAGCTCACGGGAGCCGTAATAATTTGAACACAAGTTGGTCGCACACTGCTCGTCACACCAGCAAGTTGCCCCAAAGGACTGTGGAGAATGTAGTGGCGATGGCGGGTACGCCTATGCCACGATTTGTAAAAAGAAAAAAGTATGTGTTGCATTTAGCCATCCCTGGACACGTGTTTCGAGGTAGTTGCCTCTCGTCAGCAGGGAGCAGGACAATGTAAAGGGGTGCCGAGTGGACTGCCAAAATGTAATTAAAACAGGTCAAATACCTCTCATGGCGCGCAGGTGCAGAACCAGGGCTCGTCAGCCCGATAGCTCACGGGAGCCGTAATAATTTGAACACAAGTTGGTCGCACACTGCTCGTCACACCAGCAAGTTGCCCCAAAGGACTGTGGTGAATGTAGTGGCGACGGCGGGTACGCCTATGCCACGATGTGTAAAAAGAAAAAAGTATGTGTTGCATTTAGCCATCCCTGGACACGTGTTTCGAGGTAGTTGCCTCTCGTCAGCAGGGAGCAGGACAATGTAAAGGGGTGCCGAGTGGACTGCCAAAATGTAATTAAAACAGGTCAAATACCTCTCATGGCGCGCAGGTGCAGAACCAGGGCTCGTCAGCCCGATAGCTCACGGGAGCCGTAATAATTTGAACACAAGTTGGTCGCACACTGCTCGTCACACCAGCAAGTTGCCCCAAAGGACTGTGGTGAATGTAGTGGCGACGGCGGGTACGCCTATGCCACGATGTGTAAAAAGAAAAAAGTATGTGTTGCATTTAGCCATCCCTGGACACGTGTTTCGAGGTAGTTGCCTCTCGTCAGAAGGGAGCAGGACAATGTAAAGGGGTGCCGAGTGGACTGCCAAAATGTAATTAAAACAGGTAAATTCCTCTCATGGCGCGCAGGTGCAGAACCAGGGCTCGTCAGCCCGATAGCTCACGGGAGCCGTAATAATTTAAACACAAGTTGGTCGCACACTGCTCGTCACACCAGCAAGTTGCCCCAAAGGACTGTGGTGAATGTAGTGGCGACGGCGGGTACGCCTATGCCACGATGTGTAAAAAGAAAAAAGTATGTGTTGCATTTAGCCATCCCTGGACACGTGTTTCGAGGTAGTTGCCTCTCGTCAGCAGGGAGCAGGACAATGTAAAGGGGTGCCGAGTGGACTGCCAAAATGTAATTAAAACAGGTCAAATACCTCTCATGGCGCGCAGGTGCAGAACCAGGGCTCGTCAGCCCGATAGCTCACGGGAGCCGTAATAATTTGAACACAAGTTGGTCGCACACTGCTCGTCACACCAGCAAGTTGCCCCAAAGGACTGTGGTGAATGTAGTGGCGACGGCGGGTACGCCTATGCCACGATGTGTAAAAAGAAAAAAGTATGTGTTGCATTTAGCCATCCCTGGACACGTGTTTCGAGGTAGTTGCCTCTCGTCAGCAGGGAGCAGGACAATGTAAAGGGGTGCCGAGTGGACTGCCAAAATGTAATTAAAACAGGTCAAATACCTCTCATGGCGCGCAGGTGCAGAACCAGGGCTCGTCAGCCCGATAGCTCACGGGAGCCGTAATAATTTAAACACAAGTTGGTCGCACACTGCTCGTCACACCAGCAAGTTGCCCCAAAGGACTGTGGTGAATGTAGTGGCGACGGCGGGTACGCCTATGCCACGATGTGTAAAAAGAAAAACGTATGTGTTGCATTTAGCCATCCCTGGACACGTGTTTCGAGGTAGTTGCCTCTCGTCAGCACGGAGCAGGACAATGTAAAGGGGTGCCGAGTGGACTGCCAAAATGTAATTAAAACAGGTCAAATACCTCTCATGGCGCGCAGATGCAGAACCAGGGCTCGTCAGCCCGATAGCTCACGGGAGCCGTAATAATTTGAACACAAGTTGGTCGCACACTGCTCGTCACACCAGCAAGTTGCCCCAAAGGACTATGGTGAATGTAGTGGCGATGGCGGGTACGCCTATGCCACGATTTGTAAAAAGAAAAAAGTATGTGTTGCATTTAGCCATCCCTGGACACGTGTTTCGAGGTAGTTGCCTCTCGTCAGCAGGGAGCAGGACAATGTAAAGGGGTGCCGAGTGGACTGCCAAAATGTAATTAAAACAGGTCAAATACCTCTCATGGCGCGCAGGTGCAGAACCAGGGCTCGTCAGCCCGATAGCTCACGGGAGCCGTAATAATTTGAACACAAGTTGGTCGCACACTGCTCGTCACACCAGCAAGTTGCCCCAAAGGACTGTGGTGAATGTAGTGGCGACGGCGGGTACGCCTATGCCACGATGTGTAAAAAGAAAAAAGTATGTGTTGCATTTAGCCATCCCTGGACACGTGTTTCGAGGTAGTTGCCTCTCGTCAGCAGGGAGCAGGACAATGTAAAGGGGTGCCGAGTGGACTGCCAAAATGTAATTAAAACAGGTAAATTCCTCTCATGGCGCGCAGGTGCAGAACCAGGGCTTGTCAGCCCGATAGCTCACGGGAGCCGTAATAATTTAAACACAAGTTGGTCGCACACTGCTCGTCACACCAGCAAGTTGCCCCAAAGGACTGTGGTGAATGTAGTGGCGACGGCGGGTACGCCTATGCCACGATGTGTAAAAAGAAAAAAGTATGTGTTGCATTTAGCCATCCCTGGACACGTGTTTCGAGGTAGTTGCCTCTCGTCAGCAGGGAGCAGGACAATGTAAAGGGGTGCCGAGTGGACTGCCAAAATGTAATTAAAACAGGTCAAATACCTCTCATGGCGCGCAGGTGCAGAACCAGGGCTCGTCAGCCCGATAGCTCACGGGAGCCGTAATAATTTGAACACAAGTTGGTCGCACACTGCTCGTCACACCAGCAAGTTGCCCCAAAGGACTGTGGTGAATGTAGTGGCGACGGCGGGTACGCCTATGCCACGATGTGTAAAAAGAAAAAAGTATGTGTTGCATTTAGCCATCCCTGGACACGTGTTTCGAGGTAGTTGCCTCTCGTCAGCAGGGAGCAGGACAATGTAAAGGGGTGCCGAGTGGACTGCCAAAATGTAATTAAAACAGGTAAAATACCTCTCATGGCGCGCAGGTGCAGAACCAGGGCTCGTCAGCCCGATAGCTCACGGGAGCCGTAATAATTTAAACACAAGTTGGTCGCACACTGCTCGTCACACCAGCAAGTTGCCCCAAAGGACTGTGGTGAATGTAGTGGCGACGGCGGGTACGCCTATGCCACGATGTGTAAAAAGAAAAAAGTATGTGTTGCATTTAGCCATCCCTGGACACGTGTTTCGAGGTAGTTGCCTCTCGTCAGCCCGGAGCAGGACAATGTAAAGGGGTGCCGAGTGGACTGCCAAAATGTAATTAAAACAGGTCAAATACCTCTCATGGCGCGCAGGTGCAGAACCAGGGCTCGTCAGCCCGATAGCTCACGGGAGCCGTAATAATTTGATCACAAGTTGGTCGCACACTGCTCGTCACACCAGCAAGTTGCCCCAAAGGACTGTGGTGAATGTAGTGGCGACGGCGGGTACGCCTATGCCACGATGTGTAAAAAGAAAAAAGTATGTGTTGCATTTAGCCATCCCTGGACGTGTGTTTCAAGGTAGTTGCCTCTCGTCAGCAGGGAGCAGGACAATGTAAAGGGGTGCCGAGTGGACTGCCAAAATGTAATTAAAACAGGTCAAATACCTCTCCTGGCGCGCAGGTGCAGAACATGAGAGGTACTTGACCTGTTTTAATTACATTTTGGCAGTCCACGCGGCACCCCTTTACACTGACCTGCTCCCTGCTGACGAGAGGCAACTACCTCGAAACACGTGTCCAGGGATGGCTAACGCAACACATACTGTTCTTTATACATTGTGGCATAGGCGTACCCGCCGTCGCCACTACATCTACCACAGTCCCTTGGGGCTACTTGCCGGTGTGACGAGCAGTGTGCGACCAACCTTTGCATAATTTATTACGGCTCCCTTGAGCCAACGGGCTGACGAGCCATGGATCTGCACCTGCGCGCCATGAGAGGTACTTGACCTGTTATAATTACATTTTGGCAGTCCACGCGGCACCCCTTTACACTGACCTGCTCCCTGCTGACGAGAGGCAACTACCTCGAAACACGTGTCCAGGGATGGCTAACGCAACACATACTGTTCTTTATACATTGTGGCATAGGCGTACCCGCCGTCGCCACTACATCTACCACAGTCTCTTGGGGCTACTTGCCGGTGTGACGAGCAGTGTGCGACCAACCTTTGCATAATTTATTACGGCTCCCTTGAGCCAACGGGCTGACGAGCCATGGATCTGCACCTGCGCGCCATGAGAGGTACTCGACCTGTTTTAATTACATTTTGGCAGTCCACGCGGCACCCCTTTACACTGACCTGCTCCCTGCTGACGAGAGGCAACTACCTCGAAACACGTGTCCAGGGATGGCTAACGCAACACATACTGTTCTTTATACATTGTGGCATAGGCGTACCCGCCGTCGCCACTACATCTACCACAGTCCCTTGGGGCTACTTGCCGGTGTGACGAGCAGTGTGCGACCAACCTTTGCATAATTTATTACGGCTCCCTTGAGCCAACGGGCTGACGAGCCATGGATCTGCACCTGCGCGCCATGAGAGGTACTTGACCTGTTTTAATTACATTTTGGCAGTCCACGCGGCACCCCTTTACACTGACCTGCTCCCTGCTGACGAGAGGCAACTACCTCGAAACACGTGTCCAGGGATGGCTAACGCAACACATACTGTTCTTTATACATTGTGGCATAGGCGTACCCGCCGTCGCCACTCATCTACCACAGTCCCTTGGGGCTACTTGCCGGTGTGACGAGCAGTGTGCGACCAACCTTTGCATAATTTATTACGGCTCCCTTGAGCCAACGGGCTGACGAGCCATGGATCTGCACCTGCGCGCCATGAGAGGTACTTGACCTGTTTTAATTACATTTTGGCAGTCCACGCGGCACCCCTTTACACTGACCTGCTCCCTGCTGGCGAGAGGCAACTACCTCGAAACACGTGTCCAGGGATGGCTAACGCAACACATACTGTTCTTTATACATTGTGGCATAGGCGTACCCGCCGTCGCCACTACATCTACCACAGTCCCTTGGGGCTACTTGCCGGTGTGACGAGCAGTGTGCGACCAACCTTTGCATAATTTATTACGGCTCCCTTGAGCCAACGGGCTGACGAGCCATGGATCTGCACCTGCGCGCCATGAGAGGTACTTGACCTGTTTTAATTACATTTTGGCAGTCCACGCGGCACCCCTTTACACTGACCTGCTCCCTGCTGACGAGAGGCAACTACCTCGAAACACGTGTCCAGGGATGGCTAACACAACACATACTGTTCTTTATACATTGTGGCATAGGCGTACCCGCCGTCGCCACTACATCTACCACAGTCCCTTGGGGCTACTTGCCGGTGTGACGAGCAGTGTGCGACCAACCTTTGCATAATTTATTACGGCTCCCTTGAGCCAACGGGCTGACGAGCCATGGATCTGCACCTGCGCGCCATAAGAGGTACTTGACCTGTTTTAATTACATTTTGGCTGTCCACGCGGCACCCCTTTACACTGACCTGCTCCCTGCTGACGAGAGGCAACTACCTCGAAACACGTGTCCAGGGATGGCTAACGCAACACATACTGTTCTTTATACATTGTGGCATAGGCGTTCCCGCCGTCGCCACTACATCTACCACAGTCCCTTGGGGCTACTTGCCGGTGTGACGAGCAGTGTGCGACCAACCTTTGCATAATTTATTACGGCTCCCTTGAGCCAACGGGCTGACGAGCCATGGATCTGCACCTGCGCGCCATGAGAGGTACTTGACCTGTTTTAATTACATTTTGGCAGTCCACGCGGCACCCCTTTACACTGACCTGCTCCCTGCTGACGAGAGGCAACTACCTCGAAACACGTGTCCAGGGATGGCTAACGCAACACATACTGTTCTTTATACATTGTGGCATAGGCGTACCCGCCGTCGCCACTACATCTACCACAGTCCCTTGGGGCTACTTGCCGGTGTGACGAGCAGTGTGCGACCAACCTTTGCATAATTTATTACGGCTCCCTTGAGCCAACGGGCTGACGAGCCATGGATCTGCACCTGCGCGCCATGAGAGGTACTTGACCTGTTTTAATTACATTTTGGCAGTCCACGCGGCACCCCTTTACACTGACCTGCTCCCTGCTGACGAGAGGCAACTACCTCGAAACACGTGTCCAGGGATGGCTAACGCAACACATACTGTTCTTTATACATTGTGGCATAGGCGTACCCGCTGTCGCCACTACATCTACCACAGTCCCTTGGGGCTACTTGCCGGTGTGACGAGCAGTGTGCGACCAACCTTTGCATAATCTCGCCGACATGGTCCAGATCTCTGAGGGAACTGCACGAGACCTGCAGTATTAGCTGACAAACTGTGATTGGAAGAGAGGCAGATCCCTCTCCTTTCCCCAACCAGATCACACAGTAGTGACTGATGCGTCACTCCTGGGATGGGGTGGCCATCTGTGAGAGGTAGACATCAGAGGACTCTGGTCTTCGGCAGAATCCGGACTCCAAATCAACTTGCTGGAGCTCTGAGCGATTAGTTTGTCATTGAAAGCCTTTCTTCCTTCAATCAAGGGAAAGCTGGTTCAAGTGTTCACAGGCAACACCACCGCCATGTGGTACTACAACAAACAGGGCGGGTCGAGCCATGGACCCTTTGTCAAGAGACCCTGTATCTCTGGACATGGCTGGCCCAGCAGGGCATATCCCTGGTGGTTCAACACCTGGCAGGTTCTCTGAACCCCAGGGTGGATGAACTCAGCCATCGATGCCTAGGGGATCACGAATGACATCTCCATCCAGAGGTGGACCAAGGTCTTTTTCAACAGTGGGGAGAACCATGGTTAAATTTGTTCACCTCCACAGAGAGGCGCAATGTCAGCAGTTTTGTACGCTTGAGTTTCCAAGGCGGCTCTTGCTCAGGGACACTTTTTGTCTCGAGTGGAGCTTAGGCCTGCTGTACACCTTTCCGTCCATACCACTCCTGTCAAGAGTGCTCAAAAAGATCAGGAGCGACCAGGCCCAAGTCATTCTAGTGGCTCCGGACTGGACACGGAGAGTCACGTATCCTGAGCTTCTCCAATTGAGCATCGATCCTCTGATCAGGCTGCCCTTTCGGAGGAGCTTCTGTCGCAGCAGCAGTGGAGGGTCCTCCACCCGAACCTATCATCTCTACACTTTCTTGCATGGAGATTGAGCAGTGGCAGTTGATAGCATTCAACCTTTCTCCCGAAGTTTGCAATGTTATTTTAGCAGCCAGGCAGCCCTCCACTAAGCCCGCATACGCCTGCCCGTGGAACTAATTTGTAAAAGTTTGTACAGAAGGGTGTAATGGTCCTCTTTCTGCTCCCCTTTTTTAAAATTTTGCTTTGAATTTTGACCCTTTCCCAGCAAGGCTCTGCACTGGGCACTCTCAAAGGGCACCTTTCGGCCCTGTCTGCCTTTCTAAGGCTGCCAGACCTACCCTCATTGTTTAAATCACCCATTGTAAATAGATTTTTCAAAGGCCTTGTACATATTTTCCCTCCTTCCCCTTTCATTATGCCTTAGTGGGACCTTGCCCATTTGAACCTCTGCACAACTGTGCACTCTGGCCGCTTACCATCAAAACTGCCCTTTTAGTGGCAATCACATCTGCCAGGAGGGTGAGCGAATTGCAAGCTTTGTCATCCAAGCCTCCTAACTCGTCAATATTCCGTGACAAATTGGTGCTTGGCACTAGGGATTCTTTCCTCCCGAAAATGGTAACACAATTCCATGTGGGGCAACCTGTCACCTTGACCACATTCTACGCTCCTTTGCAGCCCTCTAAAGAAGAGGAGCGACTCCACCATCTGGACCTCAAAAGAGTGTTGTTGTTCTACCTTGACCGCACTAAAGAGTTCCAGGTGGACAACCAACTCCTCGTGGGATACGTTGGAACTAAGAAATGTCATGCAGTGCAGAAGAGGACTATCTTGCTATGGGTCGTCCTCTGCATCAACATTTGCTACACTCTGGACAAAAAGCAGCCTCCTGAAAGCTTAAGGGCTCACTCCACCAAAGCTAAGGCTGCTACCACGGCGTTGCAATGTGGAGTTCCAGTGCTCGACATTTGTTAGTCAGCCACGTGGGCATCCCTGCACACGTTTACCAAGCACTACAGCCTGGACAGTCAAATCCAGAGGGACTTCCTTTTTGGCCACTCTGTCTTGCAGGACTTCTTGGTCTAAACTTGTCTGCAGTCCCTCTTCCAGGGATGGTATTGCTTGGGTATCTATTCAAAGGTAAGGAATCTGCGGCTAGATAGCTCTATCAGATGGACAAGTTACTTACCTTTAGTAACACCTTATCTGCTAGAGACATGATCTAGCCGCAGAATCCTTACTGACCCATCTATTCTCCCCACACTGCGGACAGGTTTTTATAGTCAGGGCTGATCCCTTTCAGGGTCCTAGTTGTTCAAAACACACTACCATGGTGGTGCCTATATAGGGGACACAGGCATCACTATGGCGCAGACAGCGCCTACGACATCATGTGGAGCCAACCGATATCACCTACTGGCACGCAGGGTTAGTGGTCGAAGAAAATATTCCAGATCCAGTCAGACACGTGGGAATTCAAAGGTAAGGAATCTGGGGCTAGATCATGTCTCTGCTAGATAAGGCGCTAGCGAAGCTAAGTAACTTGTCCTTCAGGCCACTGAGCTTGTGAGTCTCTGTCAGCTGTTCAGTGGATTAACCTCAGTGTTGGCCAGGGCCTGGGGTTTGGCGTAAGATAATGCAATTAATTACAGGGAGGGGGGTGTGCATGGAGAACTCCCACAGGGGTCCCCACCTCCCTGAGAGCCTCTGCAAAGTGAAGAGGAGCGTCGTTGCACCCTCCCTTGACCCCATCACCGGGATACTGAATGAATGAAGAATGAGAGAGAGCGTCATTGTGTCCCTGGCAGCAAGGGAAGGGGTCCGGTACCCTATCTCTGAACCCTGAGTTAGAAGGAGACGGACAATTTAGTTGCCCACCAATAGTATCTGCCTCACCAACTCTCTGGTGTGGGGGGGGGCAGGGCAGCCACCACAAAGGAGACACCCTGCCAGTAGGAGCGGAGAGAGGAGAAGAACGCTGCTGGCTCCCACAGTGCTAGAGGAAATTGTCGGACGGGCAGGGAACCAACCGGCTCCCTGAGCTGCCCCAAGGAAAAGAGGCAGGCGGGGTGCCTGGGTGAAACGAGGCACCCCCATGAAAAAATTTAAAAAACAAAAAGGAATCCGCGCAGTGGTAAAGAAATATGTCTGGACCTGCTCATCAATTATTCACGCTTTCCGGCTGGGAGCTCTCCATAATGCTCTGCGGTGCTGTTTTCTATTTTAAATGGTGATTGTGGTATCCCCAAAATGGACAGTGGCACTACCAACGATGTTGTGTGATACTGCAGTAGACACAGCAGCCCCCCTACTGATTTGTGGAGAAAGAACTTGAACAAATGTTTGTGGGGCTTGGAGATTATGATTCTCTCCCACCCCTGGATCTTCATGGGTTTTTAAGCACTCCCAAGTCTGGAGCATTTACTCTTCAGCTGGGAGGGCAGCACCCTCTATGGGCTTGTGTTATTGCTGTATCTTATGTGGCCTGCATACATATAAAAAGACACAGACCCGTTATGCTTATTTTCAAAGGTTTATTGACCATTTATGCTGGCAGTGATTGTTGAGCAAAGTTGAAATGGTTTATTGAAAGTGATTACCACAATCTGAAAGAAACACGTTAGTTAGATTCCTCACCTTAGAATATCCCCAGGCGTCAGACTGGATCCGGAAGATTTTTTCGTCAGCAATACCCCTTGCGCGTCGCTAGGCGTCGTCTGCGGCTCCGCGTCCGTCGTCGGCGTCGTGCGCCGGGATGATGTCGTCGGAGTACTTAGACGCCGCCCTCGCGCGCTGACGTCAGTTCTTCTTTTTTCCGCGCCAGTAAGTGCAGATCCGGGAGAGCTACCCCTTTTAGTCTTTTTTGACTAAGTTTTTTGATCCTGTTTGATCTTGTCTCGACTCCGGTGCCGGTAGGATGCCTGGTTTCAAAGCCTGTGCTGACTGTAACCGCTTGATGTCGGCTACGGATCATCACCGCCGGTGCCTTTACTGTTTGGGCCTCGACCACGACGCGGAGTCGTGTTCGGACTGCAAGGCCCTGACCTCGAAGGCTAGACGGGAGCGGTCCCGTAAGCTCCTCGAGATTCGCCACTCGGCTCCGCGCCCCTCTCGATCCCGGTCCAGGAGGAGGTCCAAGGATCGGTCGCGGAGCCGCAGCCGACGTCCTCATCGATCGTCTGGTTCCAAGTCTTCGGGTAAGTCGAAGCACTCCAAGAAGTCCAAGAGGCGACACCGCTCTTCGGACTCCCCTCGCTGGTCGCGCGACTTGACCGAGGGTCAGGGTGGTTCCACCCCCGCGGCTCCAGCGGAGCCGCAGGCGCCGCGCAAGTCCCCATACCCGCTGGTCCCTGGGATTGGCGCGGCGCCGGCGGAAGTCAGTGCCTTCCTCTCGTCCATGAGGAGCCTGGCTCCGCCGTCGACGCCCGCTGGCGCGCCTTCGGGCCCCGCGGACCCGACTGGGCAACCTTGCATGCCGGCGGCTCCGGCCCCGGCGCCGTCACCGGCCACGACGCCGCAGGTTCCCGAGGGACTCGCCCCCGAGTCCCCGTCGACGCTGGTCGACCTCGTCATGCCTCCTCCGCCGGCGTCGACCCCGGTTCCACCTCCGAAGCCGGCTCCGCTCGGCGTCGAGCCCCAGTTCAGCCCCGCTCCGGATCCGGCGCTGATGGACGCCCCGTTATTATGTCTATCGTCCGGCTCCGCACCTTCCTCCTGTTTACCAGGAATCGGATGACGGGGGCGAATGGGAGGGGTCCGAGGATCCTATGGCCGTTCAGACTCAGCTGTCACAGGACTGGGCAGATGAACTGGGGGAGGCCAGTGGTCTGGATACATCACCAGACACTGGATTCATCTCTCCTCCGACTGTGGCTTCGGAGGAGGGTGCTGCTTTCTCTGTGGTGCTGCGTAAGGCGGCCGCAGCCCATGGGCTCGAGCTGCCTGCCGTGGCTGTGAGGACTAACGTCCTCACTGAGGTGCTTCAGTCTGCAGCAAGCTCCACTGAGCCTCTGCTGCAATTCAATGAGGCCCTCATTGACGTTCTGCAGGGCACCTGGTCCAAGCCCTCCACAGTCCCTCCTGTGGACAGGAACGTCGCCAGGCGCCACCACCCTGCTCCGGGCGACCCCAGTTTTCTGTCCCAACACCCCACCCCCGAGAGCCTGGTTATCCAGGCTTCTACCTCCCAATCCTCCTTCCCGACCGCTCTGCCGGACCGGGATTCCAAGAGACTGAAACAGTTTGGCAAAAAGCTGTTCTCCTCCCTTAGTTTGGGTCTGCGGTCCTTGAACACCGCCTGTCTTTTGGACCATTATTCCCACTCTCTGTGGGATACGGTGGAGGACGTGCTGCCCCTGTGTCCGGAGGAGGCCCAGACACGACTTACCCAGGCTCTGGCCGATGGGAGGGACGCAGTACGACATGCAATCCGATGTGGGCTTGACACTACGGACTCGCTGGGTAGGGCGATTTCTACCACGGTGGCGCTTAGACGTCACTTCTGGCTGCGGTCCACGTCCTTTTCGGGGGATATCCAGAGCACTCTCATGGACATGCCCTTTGATGGCACTCGCCTTTTTGGTGAGAAAGCGGAAAGTGCGCTGAATCGCTTTAAGGACTCCCGGGCTACGGCCAAGTCCTTGGGCCTCTCGGCCCCGCGGTCGCAAACTTCCGCCTTTCGCCCCTTTCTTGGCCAAGGAAGGGGTGCCTCCTCACGTCCGCCTAGCCACCAGCCGCAGAACAAACCTGCGCGCGGCCGTGGACGTGGTTTCCGCCGAGGCGGTTCTGGAGGACGACGCGGTCAGCCCACATCCACCCCGGCAGCATCCGCCTCCAAGCCTTCCTAGTCCGAGCTTTCCGGCCCATTCCTCGCCAGTGGGCGGCAGAGTTCGCCATCACCTGCTCCACTAGCGTACCATCACTTCGGACAGGTGGGTGCTGCAGATCGTCCGAAGGGGCTACTCCCTCCCCTTCGAGACGACCCCTCCAGCCATGCCACCGCAGCACCACCGTATCTCGGAGGATCATTTGAATCTTCTGCGAGAGGAAGTTTGGCCCTCTTGGCCAAAGAGGCCGTCGAGCGCGTTCCGAGCCCAGTAGTAGGTCGTGCTTGTTATTCCCACTACTTTCTGGTTCCCAAGAAGGGCAAGGGGGGCTTACGCCCTATCTTGGACCTCCGGAACGTCAATGCCTTCCTTCGGAAGGAACGGTTCAAAATGTTAACTTTGGCTCAGGTTCTAGCTGCCCTAGACCCTGGAGACTGGATGGTAGCGTTGGACTTGCAGGACGCTTATTTCCACATCCCCGTCCTGCCGGCCCACCGACGTTACCTGCGGCTCACGGTGGGCCAGGAGCACTTTCAGTTCACCGTGCTCCCCTTCGGCCTCACCAGTGCCCCTCGGGTGTTCACGAAAGTGATGGTGGTGGTCGCAGCTCATCTGCGCAGATCAGGGGTTCCAGTCTTCCCCTATCTCGACGACTGGTTGTTGAAGGCGGGCTCGCCCCAGGCAGTCGTCTCCCCCCTCCAGACTACGGCGGATCTCCTGCATATGCTGGGGTTTTCCATCAACGTGCCGAAGTCACACCTGAGTCCCTCTCAGAAGCTCCTCTTCATCGGAGCGGTTCTCGATTCGGCACAGTTCCGGGCTTATCCTCCGGAACAGCGGGTCCGGGATATACAGGCCCTGATTCCCATCTTTCGGCCTCTATCCTGGGTTTCGGTCAGGCTAGTGTTGCGGCTTCTGGGGCTGATGGCCTCCTGCATCCTACTAGTGCATCACGCCAGGCGGCGCATGCGGGCACTGCAGTGGGACCTGAAGTTTCAGTGGGCCCAGCATCACGGCAACCTGTCCGACCATGTCTTGATCTCGGAGGGCACTGCGCAGCAGTTGCAGTGGTGGCTCACGGACCGCGATTGGGTCACGGGCAAGAGCCTCTCCCTTCCCCAACCGGAGCATGTCGTAGTGACGGATGCGTCCCTCCTGGGAAGGGGTGGCCATATGGGAGAGGCGGAGATCAGAGGCCTCTGGTCTCCGGCGGAGTCTCGTCTCCACATCAACCTGTTGGAGTTGAAAGCGATCCGACTTGCACTGAAAGCCTTCCTTCCCTCTGTCAGGGGAAGTGTCGTGCAGGTGTTCACGGACAACACCACCGCCCTGTGGTATTGCAACAAACAGGGCGGGGTGGGGTCGTGGACCCTTTGTCAGGAGGCTCTGCGCCTCTGGACATGGCTGGAACCCCAGGGCGTCACCCTAATGGTTCAACATCTGGCGGGCTCTCTGAACGCCAGAGCAGACGAACTCAGCCGCCGGTGCATGATGGATCACGAATGGCGGCTGAACTCCGAAGTGGCGCAAGGTCTCTTTCAGCAGTGGGGAGAGCCTTGGTTAGATCTATTCGCCACCGAAGAGAACGCGCAATGTCAGCAGTTCTGCGCGTTGGAATTTCCAAGGCGGCACTCGCTCGGCGACGCTTTTCGTCACGAGTGGAGTTGCGGTCTGTTGTACGCCTTTCCGCCTATACCACTTCTGCCCAGAGTGCTGAAGAAGATCAGGCGCGACCGGGCCCAAGTCATCTTGGTGGCTCCGGACTGGGCACGAAGGTACTGGTATCCCGAGCTACTCAGTATGTTGACCGATCCTCCGATACGTCTGCCCCTTCGGGAGGATCTTCTGTCGCAGCAGCAGGGGACGGTCCGCCACCCGAACCTGTCCAGCCTCCACCTCCATGCTTGGAGATTGAGCGGCGGCAGTTGATGCCATTTGATTTGCCTCCTGAAGTCTGTGTTATCATTCTGGCAGCCAGGCGTCCCTCCACAAAGACGGTATACGCCTGCCGGTGGAACAAATTTGTGGCATGGTGGACAGCAAAGGCTGTGGATCCCCTTTCCGCCCCTCTTTCTGAGGTTCTCCTCTTTCTTCTTTCTTTGGCCCAGCAGGGCTCTGCCCTGGGCACCTTGAAAGGTTATCTTGCTGCCATCTCTGCCTTCTTGCGGCTTCCTGATCACCCTTCTCTTTTCAAGTCTCCTGTAGTTACACGCTTTCTAAAAAGCATTACTCACACGTTCCCTCCTGTCCCTTTTGTAATGCCTCAATGGGACTTGAATCTTGTTCTCACTTTTCTAATGTGCGCTCCCTTTGAGCCTCTTCATAATTGTCCTCTTCGTCTGCTGACGCTTAAGACTGCTTTTCTGGTAGCCATCACCTCGGCTAGACGGGTAAGTGAGCTCCAGGCTTTATCATCAAAGCCTCCTTTTCTCTCTGTTCATCCGGACAAGGTTGTCCTTCGGCCTCGTCCCTCCTTTCTTCCGAAAGTGGTGACCCCCTTTCATCTTGGGCAGTCTGTCACCTTGCCCACCTTCTTTCCGCCTCCGCATCCTTTCAAAGAGGAAGAGAGGCTCCACCGTCTGGACCCAAAACGTGCGCTCTCCTTTTATCTGGACTGCACAAAGCAGTTCCGGGTGGACGACCAACTTTTCATTGGATACGTGGGTGCTAAGAAGGGGAAAGCTGTGCACAAACGAACCATCTCTCGGTGGGTCGTTTTGTGCATCAAAATTTGTTATTCCTTGGCAAAAAAGGACCCTCCTGTTGGGCTGCGCGCCCATTCTACTCGGGCCACAGCGGCTACTACTGCTTTGGGACGGGGTGTCCCTTTGCAGGACATCTGTCAGGCGGCAACGTGGGCTTCGCTACACACGTTTGCCAGGCATTATTGCCTTGACAGCCAAGTCCGGAGGGATGGCTTCTTTGGCCGTTCTGTCCTCCAGGACTTTCTGGTGTGATCTTGGTTCGCAGACCCACCACCGGGGATGGTATTGCTTGGGTATCTATTCTAAGGTGAGGAATCTAACTAACGTGTTTCTTTCAGATGAACAAGTTACTTACCTTCGGTAACGATGTATCTGTAAGAAACATTAGTTAGTTAGATTCCTCACCGACCCACCCATCCTCCCCGTTCTGCGAACTGACATCTAGGGTTAAGGTTATCCTTTTCAGGCCCCTAGATTTCTTTTTGGCACCAGTGTCGGTCTCTTGCATGGCTCTGCGTTCCTGGCGCGGAAAGCTATGTACAAGAACTGACGTCAGCACGCGAGGGCGGCGTCTAAGTACTCCGACGACGTCATCCCGGCGCATGACGCCGACAACGGACGCAGAGCCGCAGACGACGCCTAGCGACGCGCAAGGGGTATTGCTGACGAAAAAATCTTCCGGATAAAGTCTGACGCCTGGGGATACTCTAAGGGGAGGAATCTAACTAACTAATGTTTCTTACAGATACATAGTTACCGAAGGTAAGTAACTTGTTCTTTACACATGGGTGTTTATTGATCAAATGAAATGATGATGGTTTTAGCATGTGGATTATTTATCTAGTAATAGGGTGACCCCTGACAAAGCCAATAGGCCTGTTGTACTTAAAATGATACCCCCCTATATTGTGATGTGCTGTCTGATATAGGTTGGGGGGAGGGGGAGGTACTGTGATTTTGGGAGTCAAGTCACTTTAGGTGGTCAAAGATGATTTTATAATGTAATCAAAGGTATTTATATGTGTCTTATGTATATATTTGTACATGTATGCATAGTATTTAGGAGTGTTTCTGTAATAAATGTACTTTTCATTTTTCTAAAGGAGAAGAACTAACAGGACAATCATTTATTGGGTGTAATTATTGCGTGCCAGCGAATGGTGGTTACTAGCCAACAGCACCTCCCCTGAGTAGGCTTTTGACTGCTCTGCTTCACTACCCTGAGAGAGTCTGGCACTGCAATGGGGTGCTTAGTTCCCTGTAAAGGAAAAATTGCGAGACTATTACTTATAACTATTAACCCAATTTCCTACATTCTCTTTTCAATTGTCCATCCCAGGCTGCTCTCTGGACACAGCCTTTTAGTATAGAGATGCTTCACACAGCCTGTAGCACTGGGGCTTTATCCAAAAAGGAGTGCGAGTTTCCTGCACCTGGCCATAATCAACCTCTCTGAAGCAGTAATCACAAATAGACAAAAGGTTAGACTTGACCTAGAAACTTCCTCCTCTTGCATAACAGAAACTGCAGAATACACCTCACAAATGCCATCAGCAAAATGGCAGTGTTCAGCAAGAACTAATTAGCAGCCTCTTGCTAACAACATCTTCATGGAATTTCAAAAGGTAGCACTGTCTCCCTACTTCTCGTTTCACTCTCTGTATTTCCACTCTCCGGCCACAGGAATGCAGGCGATACACTTCCATTATTTAGGCAAGATGGCCTCATCCTCCATCCTGTGCCATGCCAAACTAGGGGCATCCAAACTGACTTCAGTACGCTGACTCACTCACAAACAGCATTCTACTACTGTACATGTGCTACAGGCATACTACTGTGTACACACATACACAGACACACGGTATGCACGTAGGATATCATTGCAAGGTCCTAGACTTCCACATAATGGCAGAGCTTTACGCAAAACGTCACACTCACAATCTCAAAACACAGTATACCACACAACCGCTTTATGTGCTATGTCCAGCACAGGGACAGTAGTCACCTTTCCATTATGAAGACATGATTGATGTGCCTGTCCTAGTTACTGAACAAGTCTGTGACATCTCATATCGTCAGGGATAGGATTATTGTGACGCTTGGGCTAAAATAAAAGTTAGGATACCAGATACAGATGCAGTTGAGCACTCTTGGCAGGAGAACAGGCCCGTAAATCATGCAGGGGACATTCCCTTCCCAACAGACTTCTATGCCAGATCTGACTGACTGGATCCTTACATCACCGTTGGAGACGTCTGGCTGTTGGATCCACAAAACCAGTCGGTCAGTCCCATGATTCATTCTGGCTTTGTGCTGCACTGTAAAATCTAGGTATTGTAATGAGCTAGCCGTCATACTTGGGGAGCCCTTCTGATGCAGGCATGTTGACTTTATTCAGCAGTAGTCATCTACAGCATCCGCCTCACACCACTCCATGGAATCCTCCTAGACAGAGTGATGTGATTTATCATTTACAGTAAATAACATATTTCAGTTTTTTCCAATCAGTCACTTATTAGGATATCATAGAACAATCAGTTATAAATCAAAGTTTGTCTCAGTTTGGCAAGTAACAGTAGAGAAGCACAAATGTCCACATTGGCCAATATTGCTTTATTTTCTTGATCATACCCTATATACAAGCTTCAGTGCCACAACCTTTCTGCAAATTAATATATTCATGGAGTTGCTGAGACAGTTTCTTTCAAAAAGGCATCATAACTGCATGGTTTGGCATGTTTTTGTAAGTAAATGCTGACTGGAAGAGACATCGACTGAGTCATTCTGTTGTTTTTTGTTAAGATATTGGGTCAGTGTGACCCGGGGCATTTGTGTAAGTGTAACAGCCCGGGGTAGGGGTTTGAAGAGGATAAGGCTGCTACTTAGGATTTTACAAGGCTTATGAGGTGAACACCTTTTGATAATCTGGCAGACTCATTTATCTGAGGGGAGTGAGCCATGTAGGAGTGGAGGAAGGCAGCATCTCTTGCCTGAAACGGGTAAACTTAAAAAAACAAGGAAAGAAATAGAATTTCAAAAGCCTTGAAAGCACAAACAGACTAAGGGGCTGATTTAGATGTTGGTGAACAGGGACCTGCATTGCAATGGTGATGGAGAGGCCCCCCCACAGCCCCCTACCACCATTTAACACAATGGTTCACCTGCCCAATTTAAATGCGGACAGACAATAGGTTTGGCTATGGCGGTGACTACTCCGTCACCGCTGTAGCCAAACTTCTTTGACGGATTAAGGGCTGCCAGAGACTTGGCTATATGTCTGTCTACCCAATTAGGATGGGCGGACAGAAAGCCGTTTTCTTTTACTGGCCGTCACTGTAAAAAAAAAAGCCCCCCCCCCCCTCGCCATGGGAGATGACTTCCATGGTGTGGGGGCATTATCTTTCTTATTTTCAAAAAGATCACGCTTTGGGGAAACAGTTTGGTGGAAGGCTCTTTCATGTTGACAGGGCCCTGCACCAATCTGCGGAGAGCATTGAGAGGAACCACTGTGACTGCGGTTCCTGCCAATGCTTTAGAAATGACCGTTAGCTTGGAGGTAATTTCTAAATTTGGTGGGGTACATCTCCGTCAGGGCGACAGAGTAATTTACTCCATTCACTGTGGCAGAGAAACAGGCTTCCTGTAGATATCTAGATCGGGCCCAAAGTGAGTCATTAAGGTTGTAAAATTCTTGGAAGATTTGAAAAGCTTCTTTAATAGTGCTGACTATTCTAGACTCACAACATGATATCTCAATCATGAGAGTTTTGCATTTCTAAAGTTGATTTCTATTTGCTTTGGTTGCCTCAAGTATATATTTGAGTGCCAGGTCCTTTCACCTGATTGGTTATATTGTTTTTGGGCATATTTTAGCCTAAACCATTTGTTGATATGCTGAATGTTCTGTGTAAATTTCCATGTAGGTGGAATTATTGTGCAAATGGTTAAGAGAAACCATTTTATATAAGACAGAAGAACTTCTTCTCATGCATGGGTAAAAAAGAGTTAGTCATAAGAGTGTGATAGGAATTCTGTACAAGTGATGAGTGGAAGGGGCAGTCACTGCCTCTGGTTGAAATAAGGTGGGATGCCTTGATAGTAGTAAAGGATATGTTAGGCAGTCATACCAAAAGAGAACAAACCGGAGAAGCTGGTTGATGGTGGCATTTTAGGCAGGTGCCAGGTCTAGAGTAGATGCTAGTTTCTATGTAGGAGACAAAACTAACTGCTCTTAATCAAGTGCATTGAGGTTGGTAGGTTGGTTTCTAGCTATTGAAACAGAAATGTTCTTCATTTATCAAAAGCATTGGGGAGTATTAACAAGCATTTGCAATGCAACGGTCTCGCCTTTAGGACCTTAAAAGTATTTAGCCATGCAGCATATTATCCTGGGTGTTATATCTACTCTTCTCATTTAGCCTTACACAACTGCTTCAGAGCCTTATAAGGGTAGTATATAAATAGGATACTAAAATACCATGTTTGAAGCGGTGGAGTCTATTGATAATGTGTAGATTAAGTGAATAGAGACATAAAACAAGGTGAATATATGGTTTACTGCCCAAGTTGTGAACTCTAGAAGCACTATATTTATTTTAAAAAACACGACTACAAAAATGCATTCTTCCAAATTCTCAAAAGCCTTTAGGACGTTAAAAGTGTTTAGAAGCTGCTGACAGTGGACACGGGCGCTATTGGTAAAGTGCGGTAATTTGCGGTTGTTGAAAAAAATACGATTTTGAAAAGATCGCATTTTAGAAACTTTTACCTATTGGTATGGTAAATTACAACGGCTTTCATTAGTGCAGGTTGTTTGAACAAGTAAAAGGCATTGTCATTTACAATGTCAATAGATCGAAATCTCGCAATTGCGAGACCTATTGCTTTGCAATTGCTTATTTACTTAAGTTTTTCGTTTGTAGTGAAGTGGATGTATGTTGTTTGTAGTGGAATTTGGAATTGTTTGTTGTGGAATTGTGTGGGGTGTAATTGTGTGGTGTTTAGTGTATTTGCGTATTGGAAATAAGTGGGATGGTGAAGTTATAGGTGTGAGAGTTGTATAAAATAGAAAGTAAGAATGAAAGTGATAAATACTTTGTGTATGAAGTGGTGAATGAACTCTAGAGAGAGTAGTGGAAAGAGTGTGAGAGAAAGAGAAAGAAGTGGAGAGAAGGTTATAGACACAAAGAGGCTATGCAATATGAGTAATGCTGGATCCGTGTGTTTGTGTGTGATGGAATTATGTGGATAGTGAGTATGTGGTATTAAGTGTAGTGGACTTTTATGTAATGGTATTGCGAGTCGTAGAGTGGCACGTATTGAGTGGAATTATGTGGAATGACATTATTTGGACTTTTGTGGGGTGGATTGGATATATGTTGTGCGTAGTGGAATTATGTGTTGTGGAGTTGAATTGTGTGGCATGCAATGGAATTGTGTGGAGTTGAATTGTATAGTACTGAGTGAAATGTAATAAAGGTTGTAACAAAGTGTGGAAAGGTGTGGTGCAGCCGCCAGGGCAGATGACTTCGGAGCACAGGGTTCACGGATTGATTCCTTGCTCCAGCGGCAGCTCAGCTCAGCACCATGTGACTCTGGGCAATAGCTCACTTAATTTCCACAACGGCACCCAGCGCCTTGAGACCCGTAAGGGTGAGTAGTTCGCGCTTTACAAATATGGATTTACATTTATCAATGCAGCAAGTGGTTCAGTATTACACGTTTGGAACAACCCTTCAAAATTCACGTCTGACACCAAAACTCTTACCACATATGCCCCTCTTTAAACTTATGCTACACAAACAAAGTACAATAAATGGAGTAACCTCATCCAAAAGCACTTTGGGGCTTTGACAGGGGTATGGGAAACTACACAAATGTAATAAACAGTTTGCTACACTTATTAAAACCTCAAGATCGAGGGCTCAACAATATGAAGTTCCGAAACCTAATTTCAGGGAGACTTTAGCAAAGCATTATCACCATCTATGCCAAACCATTTTAATTATGTGGCAAACTAGTTCTAGGCAATTTTGCCCCAGAATTGTCACTCATGCAAATTCCAAACTGCTACAGAGGTCCACATTTTTTTTAAGTTACTGATTCCAAAATGATGCCAAGCACAATTTTCACTCTATGAGTGACTGTCAACCAAACACAGCCAAATCTCAAAGCTATTTAACAACCACAGACATGTTTTTTTTTTCATGTGTGGGAATTTGAAGTGATGCAGTTTACATATTTCGATAGAAGTGAAACTTGCGCGGAGGCAGCAATCAATGACATCTAGATAAAAGTAAGTACAAATTTAAGTATAAAAGGATCCATTCAAATATGCTGTGGAAAATACATTGAGTACTAGAAGGTAAATGAACACCGGTGTGGGTCTTCTGCAAGGTAGTTACCTCAACCCATTTCGGCTTGACAGCCTCACACAAACAAAGATTGCCTTTCGATTATGACATTATGCTAAGCTTTTGACCTAAATAGAATGCGAAGTAGAAGAGGCCAAGGGACAACAGTAAAAAAAATGTCAACTCTGATATAATTAAATAAATTGATGATAACCACATGTTCAAAATTGCAGAAGGTAAATGGAGGTGTAGTGGAAAGAAGGTTGATAAGCAAAGAAGGAGATTGAAAGATGATAAATAAAACTGCTTGTAGACAGGCAAAACTAGATGGGATAAGGAAGGAAAAAACAACAACAGTCCACAAAAACTGGAGACTGCTTGAAAAGTGAGGGACTCGGGTGAGCGACGGGACATTAGATAGGCCAATAGAGTGCCTTGGGTCCTGATGCAATGAAGGAAAATGGACACACCGCGCGGCTGTTTGAGGAGCACAAGGCATATCTGAGGTGCAGTATGCTAGAGTGTTTCCAATTTTGGCGCTATGCCAGTACGCAAACTTACTGTAACTGGCCAATGGGACTAGTCAGGCTTCATGCCATATCCCAAAATACATTTATAGACACTACTCGATGCGGGCGGGCGCCTGGATCCTCATCCGCACTGGGAGATAATGCCTGGATGATTACCCTCGGCCTAGTTGCAGGGGGTCCGCACCAAACACTGACGCGGGACGTGTGCCTGTTCTACGGTTAATGCAGCCATGCCTGGTCAAGAAACCGATTCGGATACCTTCACACCAGCATACATGCCAACATTTCAGAAGAGCAAAGTGGGAGATTCTTTAAAAAAAAATCGGGAGAATGGGGCCTTGAATCTGGTTACTGTCATGTATGGGCTTTGGAAGTGTGCTGCTGCAGGATCAGGCATTTGAAACGCAAATGCACTTTTTTTCCTTCCCTTTCAGACCTTTCAGAAGCATGGAGCGCAATGGCAGGCAGAGAGAGGGTTATGCAAGAGTTCTGCACTCACTGGCCTGGCAGGTTGCTGGCAATGCATATACCAACGACACTCCCCCTCCCCCCCACCCCGTGTGGCAGCCCAGGCACACACACAGCCGCCCCCGAGTACTTCACAGGTCTTTAAAAGACCATTGGCTTGTTAATGGGGCTTTGTTGGTTTTTCACCCCTTCTAGAGCCCCTGCATCGCCACTCTGACTATCGCTTGAAGAATTAGCACGTTACACAATACCAAGCCCTGTCGCGATGAAGCAGGTCGTTCTTGTGCCAAAAACCGCCACCAGCAATAAAGGCAAACCCACCCCAAGGCCTGCTACCCCACATTGGCCCTACACACCTTGACCCGCCGTACCGCCTGCAGCTTGAATCGGAACAATCGTGGACAATGATCGGAATCCATGGGCAACCTCCGGCCGGTAGCTAGGGAGAGGGATGGGGGTAGTTAGGGAGAAGGCCCAGGAAAGCGTAGTCAGTGACTGACTCAGACAGCCTGGCGTGCAGCGCCAGGGCAGTCCAGTAATAATTTAATTAATGCTGGCAGGCGGCTGAGTGAGGCCGCAATTGTAACAATGTAGCGCTTCAGCACTGAGGTGGTGAAATTCGCCATCCCTCCACTCCGACAGCCTCTCGTGCGCACGCACACCAGTGTTGCCAGATTTTTTCAGCATTCGCTAGCCCAACGCCAACCAAAAAGTAGCCCAATATTGCTTCTTTAACGAAGGCGGGGCAGGGACAGCGTCAAGCACGTGGTAAATGGAGATTTGTGGTCAGACCATTTTACAGCAGTGGTCTGCGCAGAATGTATGCTCTTGCTAAGTCTGAAAAGATTTCATTCCGCAATCTTTACTTGACTCCACACTCATTTAATTTCTACCGTGATCAATGCTTCAAGCAGAGCTGAAAAGCATCGGGATTGGTGTTGCAGCAGGCTGCCACGTAGCTGCCAAGGTTTCAGATTGCTTATGTGTGACATTTTCATAATTTCAGTGAAATTATGAGTGACATTCAGCGATTATGAGTGACACTTTCTTGTGAACAGTATAATGTCACCCACACTTAGTAGTAGCATGGCACAGCCCACAGCCTAGATCGGACACCTGTTTCCGTGCGAGGCTGCAGAGAAACAATATATTAAACAGAGATTTCAATCATCTGAACTGTCTCACTTGCTGGCAAGAAAGATGGGGGCGATGGGTGCTGCAAGTTGCAGTGGCCTCCTGGTTCGTGCCTGGCACTTATTATTTTACATATTAAGCACTGCACTGCTTCATTTAAAGTAGGGGGGACCTAAACCAGTTCCACAGTCAAAAACCCTGTCCTGCTCAGCAGTACCACAACACCGCCACGTCTACGGTAGAGGAACTTTAGGAAGGCAAATTAGCCCACTAAGGGAAAGTGTCCCAACGTTGATCTACCTGTCCTTGATCCCCATGAAAAACCTGATGGTTGCAGGCAGGAAAAAACACAAATAATGCCTTATATGCAGTTGGAGACGACCTCTTAGTGCATCAGGTGCATGGACTCTAAACCAACAAAATGCTGACCCAGTCGTCAGAAATACAGTTCAGTGGTCTTGAAGAGAGGCCTCTTCATACACTTACTGAACAACAGGTATGATGGGGCACGCCTAGTGTTTGGGGTAAGCTGTTCCATGTTCGGAACAGGTGTAATTCAAAGGCCAGCACAGGACAAAAATATTTTTCTATGGACAGGTGATGGCACAAAAATAGCGCCCCATTGTATGCACTAGGCAGGTGCCATGCTCCGGACACCGAGGGCGCCCAGGTAACTCCAAGCAGACACAGGGACATGTGATGGATAGCAAGGAGGCAGGCAAGCAAAGAAAACCATGATACTACTACCCGCACAGTGTGCAGTGGTAGCAGTGACACTCGCACTGTCAGGAGTCGCAGACCATCAGTAACAGCTCGAGCAGCACTAACATCACGGCAAGGATACTGCTGCCGGGTCAGCACACCGCAAGTGTGCCATATCGAAACCGAATGTTTTCTTCTGAATATGGGAGTCTTTACTGTCATTGTGAGAAAAATAAAATGTGTGCATTAGGATGCTATCTTAAACCTATTGTGTACGTTTTGGTAGACTAAGGTTAAGTTTTGTACTGATGTTTTATAATTGCGTTTAAAATGTGTAAAATGCATTTTATAATTCAATTAATCTGTTTCTTTATCATTCATTCAGTATTCTATACATTACTCCAACTTTTCGATTCTGAATGAGCCGTCGATTATTCACTATAACATAACCGCGCCTGGCTAGTTTAAGAGGGCCACCAGATTTTAACACGGAGTGCAGTTGATGAGTTGCGTGTTTTCCTGACCTTCTAAGTCGCGAGCATGTGCTAATGTCATATGTCTATAGCCTAAGTTCTATCTGTAACGCCTTTGTATGCGATGACCATGACCGTCAAACAGTGCCAAGCTTCTGAACACGCATTTGCATGCCTGGGAATTCTTAGTCCTTTGTCTACACTAGTCCATCCTTTCCTTACCTGCTGAGCCTTCCATGAGCGGTGCTATGAAATATGAGCGGTGCAACAAGGTCATTCGGAAATCGGTCATTGATTTCTTTCGAAACTGTTACGAACATGCACATTTAGCGATTTTCAACACAGACATTTAGTAAGTTTTAAAGCTTCTTTTCTCAGATAAAAGTTGACTAGCTTGTGCAACAATTCTCCCTTTTTGCAGATAACTGAAACTGAGCACTACTGTTACACATGCCTCTATTTAAAAGGGGGATCGATTTTCTCTGACCTTTGGCAGGAATTGCTCATTTGGAAATATGTATGTCAAAAGATTAATGCACAGCAGCTTAACTCTATCAGGCTTGTTTAGTCTGGTGGTTCGCTGATTGTGCAGAAAATGAGCATAGGTAATGAAAAGGGTCATGGAGGGCGACCACGCCCTCCCCCTCAAAATCAATTCCCATATTACCGAGAAGCCATTTCTCTCTCCCTGGGAATATACCTTTAAAGTTTATCTCTGCTGTCCTCGACTCCCGTGCAGGCAATGACGGTGAAAGAAGAACAATTAAAATAGATGAAGGACTGATACTAGTAGTAACAGATTTCTAGCACAAAAAGTAAAAAATAGCACAAAATAATTTATAAAGTAGCCCAAAATATAGCAACCTGCACAAACCAAATTTTTACCGCACAATTGGGAAAAATCTATCCCAATTGTGTGTGATCTAGCCCAAACTGGCAACACTGACGCACACACACGCATCCACTCACATCACACGCTTGCTTAGGCATGCTGAAGTGGATGCCTGCTTGTGCCCCGGGGGGACCGCAAAGTGCATTCTCATAGAGAAGCACTGTAGTAGGTCCCTGCTTGTGCCCCCGGGGCACTGTGAAATGCACGCAACGGAAACAAAGCTAAACTCTCTTTCAGGGGATTGTCTTGAAACGAAGAGAGGTGGCGTAACATATAAGGCTGCCGACGTTGAAGCTGGAGAGGAGAGTTCGATCCTGCCTTGGGCTGTATTAATTATAAATAATTAAAAATAAATAATTAAAAGAAGGTCCTCGGTGGGCTGTATTAATCATAAATAATTAAAGCTTGGGCTGGTTGCTGGTTAAACAGAGATCTCAGATGAGAGTGGGGCGAGACAAATAAAACAAGCATTGTAGGGAGAGACAAATTAAACAAGCATTGGCAATAGGGTTGTGAGAAGGCATCGGAAGAAAGTAGTCTGTGCAGTAAAGGGGCCAATAGCCGTGGAAGGACACAAATGAGGACATGTCCATCATAAGGAGGGACTAACAAGTCTACAACCAATCAGAAGCCACTATTTAAGACACCAGCCAATGAAAATGATGGGTGGAGAGTGGGCGGAGCTTACATACACTATAGTGTATACTGCATGTCTCAACGAGACAGTGCAAGCACTGCCTAGGCGAGACCTAAAAAGTTATAAGCAGATGGAACACAGTGTTCTACTTGTAACATTTGATGTTAATTCTTTAAATATACCAAAATGTCTGTTCTGTCATTGTCGACCTTTCCACCAAAACAGTTGCATTTCTGGATCTGACAGAGAAAGTGCTTTTTAAAAGTTAATGTAATACTGTAGAAGCTTGTTGTGTCTCCTACAGCTTAGAATGGTCCAGCACAATTTAGCAAAATGTTTATTTACATGATAGTATTTACAAAATGCTGTGCCAGTAGCAGAATTATATGAGTAGTTTGAGTTTCTGTTTTAATGACCAATGAAATGTACTGATTTGATCTTGTTTAATCAACTTTAACAGAGTGGTTTTCATTGCAGGCCTGCATGCTTGTATTTCAACCAGATTTCAATACTGAATCTGAAGAAGAAGAAGAATTCAATGAAGTCATCATCTGTTTAGATTGCTCCAATTCTATGAGCTCAGTCTTTCAGCAGGCTAAGACGATTGCACTACGTGCACTGGATGTGTTGTATCTCAACACATCTCTGAATATTATCAAGTTTGGCACCAGTAAGTAATAGTTAATATTCAACTTTGTAATGTAGGGCTCCTACTAAATATGTTTTCTGACATTGGTATTCTTTTTTTGCTTAGACTGCATATAATAGTTTCATAATCCAGGTTTATAGTCCTTTTAATTTAAGGAGCTGATGGTAGAATGTAGTACCAGCTCATTCTGATCGACTGGTGCTAAAACACTGATTGATAGGGTTGAACGATTCTCTATGTCGCTGAGTTAAAAAAACATTTTTCAGGAAACGCGCAACAAACTTAAGTAGAGATGTGTTGTATGTTTATAGTTGTTCTGTTTGCTGTATTTCCCCTAGGTGTAAATTGTGCATATGCCACTTGGAAGAGTTTTTTTGTTATTGCCAATTTATGCACATCACAATTAACAGCTGATAACAGTATATTCTCTTATATCTCAAAGATTCTCTCAGCCCTCATCAGTCAAAAATGTAGGAATCAATCCTCTTCACCATCAATTCCTGGTAGAAAAAGTTACATTCTTAGGCTTATTGGTGTATGGTTTTATGTCTTCCTTCTTACCAACACCTTGCCTTTAAGCCACTCTCCTCTCTATCCTTCGGCCTGCAAGTTTGTATTTATTCCATTCCACTTTTAGATGTGTTTGGGGTCTGCTTCTCTCCCCACAATGCTGTCATATCTCTCTCCTGAACAACAATACATTTTTACACACCCATAGTCTCTGGAAGATAGTTTCTACTTACATCGAAGACATTTTGAGGTTTTGCTTCTCTCCATTGCAAGAAGTCTTTATAGTAAAGTGTTAGAAGTGTTTTCTAGGGCGGTAAGTGTTCTACTTATTTCCAAAGTCCTATGTCTGATTTTACGAATGTCATGTCCTTCACCCTTGCAGGGCCTCCTACCACTTGACTCCTACATGCACAGCCACGACCTGAGACCTCATCCACATCCCTCACTGTTATAAATTGGGTTCTTAGTTGGCAGAGGTGTGCATCCTGTTCAAGCAGGAATCACAATCCTAGACAGGGTAATACAGATGCACACCATAAATGAACCTATGTTCACCCTCTGGTAGCTTGGCGCGGAGCAGGCAGGCTTAACTTAAGAGTCAATGCGTAAAATATTTGTGCAACACAAGACACAGTAACACAATGAAAACACAACATAAAGACTCCACACCAGGTTAGAACAATAGATATGATTTTTATGAATAAACCAAGACCGAAATGACAAAAATCTAATGAGTATAAGTTTAGATTTGAATGTTTAAATATTAAATGTAAAAATAGCGCTTAGAAGCAATAAACGCCTATGGGGGTTATCTGGTCATGCTGAACTGGGGCAAAGTCCAGAGTTCAGGCTGACCGCAATGGAGTGTGGGCCGGATACAGGAGCGGCACAGGCCCGCTATATAAAGTACCTTGATCCAGGTCGCAATAGAAAGGTGTGTAGTGCAGCTGAGTGATATATCAGTGTTGATCCCGCAGTCGATGAGATGCATCAATTTTCTTCATGCAGTGGTGGCAATGCGCTTGTTCTGAAGCCGATGCTCCGAGCCAGGAGGCATTGAGTCCATAGATGATGCACCAGGTTTCTCCATGCACTCAAGGTGAAACACCAATATTCCCACACTGCATCTGCGACAATGCATTGGTTTTAATGCACTGTTTCTTTAAGGCAAAGCGCTGGTTCCGACTGCGATGTACCGTTTCTGCTTCCGCAACAGGGTTGATGCACCAGTTCTGCTAAACGCAGACTAGAGATGTCTATTTTACTGGAGCAAGCACCCGAGTCCACTTCCAATGGACCAGGCTCAGGAGCAGGTGATGGGACTTTGATATCCATGTGTCTCAAGCAACAGGAGGCAAGCCAGCAAGCCTTGGAGATCATTTGGGGTTCAAGGCAGAGTCCTGCTCTCCCTCAGCAGGACCAGAGGGCAACAGGCAGCACAGCAGAAAAGCAAAGAGCAGCGGTCCAGAAGAGTGACAATCCTTGTAGCAGCACAGCAGTTCTTCTGACAGAGGTTCTTTACAGGTCCAGAAGTGTCTGATTTGGTGGGGTCAGAGACCCAGTACTCATACCCAGCTGTGCCTCTGAAGTGGGGGATAATTTCAAAGAAGGGTCTTTGAAGTGCACAGAAGCCCTTTCTTCCTAGCCTTGGCTCCAGACTCACTACAGGTGGGGTAATCAACCCTTTGTGTGGGGACAGGATACTACCTATTCAGGTGTAATAGTCAGCTCCTTCCATCCTGCCCAGGGTGAGCCATCAGGATGCAAATGGGCACTTGGACACACCTAACCTTCCTTTGTTTGTGGCTGTCTAGAGGGAATGCACAAAGTCAAGCTGTCAACCACCCCACATGGGTATTGATGACAGGCTGCAGGCCCTCAGAGCTTTAGAGCAGAGCAATGTCCACTTTCTAAGAGTGACTATTATAATGTCAAATCCCACTTTACCAGCTAAGAGGATTTATCATTACCATTTGTAAGATATAAAACATGACAGAGCTACTCTTAAAAGTGTAATAAAGAATTCCAAATGATAACCCATGTGAGGAGTAGGCTTTACAGTAGTGAAAAACGAATGTAGATGTTTTTCACTACCAGGAGATTCAAAACTTAAAAGTACATGTCCTACCTTTACTTACTCAGCACCCCACCATATTGTCTACCTATGGCCTACCTTAGGGGTGACTTATGTGTAATAAAAGTGGAGTTTTAAGTCTTGGCAAAGGGTTTTAAATGCCAAGTTGAAATGGCACACACAGACTGCAGTAGGAGGCCCGAGACAGGTTTAAAGGACTACTTCTGTGGGTGGCACAATCCGTGCTGCAGGCCCTCCAATAGCATTTATTATACGGGCCCTGGGCACAGGTAGTGCACTCTACTAGGGATTTGCAGATAAATTAAATATCCCATTTGTGGATATAACAAATGTAACCATGTTTAGGGGAGATGCACATGCACTTCATCACTGGTCAGCAATGGTAAAGTGCTCAGAGTCCAAAGGCAAACAAAAAGAACCAGCAAAAAGAGGATGTAAGCAAGCAAATAGTTTTTGGGGGAAACCACCCTAAGGCCGACAGGTTTGACACTCACCTTTGGAGCTCCTCCTTCATCATTCTCCTACTTTTTAACAAAGACTAAAGACCATGGGTGGTCACAACGCGGTCGTTGTAACAACCTTGTTGTGATTGTATAGTGGTGTAAAACCACCCCAAACTACGTTGTAAATTAATATATTCATCTGGGAAATATGAAAGCATTTAGGAAAACACTGACTCAGTGAACATGCAGGGCTTCTCCCCCATTTCTAATTGTGTGCAGGCTCATGTGAGATTTCGATGAAGTATAAGGAATGATGCTTTATATGTTTGTGCTTTGTAGAAACCATTTATGATCATAGGATTATAGATCATACTTACTGCATTAATTGTGGTCATAGGGATCATTATTGCTAATATTTATTTTAGTTATTAGTTAGGAGCACTAGGGTATGACATGAATCTCAATCTGTAAGATCACAATCTATAAAATATTAAAGGGTCATGCTGCTAACAAGTAGAATAGGCCAGCTCGAAGGCACCGATAGATGCCTTTGTAGCTTCCTAGATGGGCAAGATGTTCACACATTAAGTTATTACGTGCACAAACATTTTGAAAATACAAGGCATTTATGTTCAAGCAGGTTTAGTTGAAAACATAGCCTGGCATACAAAGCATTCATACAATCATCTCATTCAACCTGCCAAGAATACATTTGGAGTAATGATGTGTATGTCTTAAAAATTAAAATGATTGAGGGGGGAAGCCCTAAACAGAAGAGTGACAAACCAAGGTCCAAAAGATTTTCCTAGGAGGGTGTTTTCATTGTGAAACCTGTTACATTTGGACAGGGATTTCCAAGCTGTATAGTACAATAGGCCATATTCATGGCTTGCAGGAAAAACAAATAATAAATGTAGGAAGCTGGCTCTGTATATACTATACCAAAGTGAGGTATAGTGTGCAGTGAGTCCCCAGAGGTATAGCAGAGGCTAAATTAGGTAAGTACTAACAGCTCTCTTTGCTGTAGTGTGGGCGATCAGTTAGGCTTATCCAAAGGGTGTGTTAAGCATTTATTGTATTCACTCAATCAAGACTGATGGCACACACTCAGAGACAGAATCCAGACCAATTGGGTAAGTATAAAAAAGGTATACTTGTATTTTATTTCTAGAACCAAGCAAGACTTGGAAGAGGTAGGTAAAATATACTTTCAATTGTAAACTTGTACATAGAAATGCAATTAAGGATGGATTTGCAGTTATTACAGGTTTGTATCCCTTTAAAATACAGTTTGAATTACACAGTAATCATTTTAGAATACCTTTTAGTTACTTTTGAATTACTTTCAGTACTGGGGGTGGTATGCCTAGATACCACACCTAGAGTTCTTACAATACACGGTACATAAGACTTTTTACACTTTGCAGTTTAGTTATTTTTTCTCCAGACAAACGTCAGTTCAATACTTAGAACATTTTAGGCCCGAAATCTCTCAACAGGGCTTCCTATGGGAGAAAAAGTATTAGCTTTTTCTCAAGTGAGTACACAACTTACGGGTGGGAGTTTTGAGGGTTAGGACCAAGGTTCCCCTAGGTCTAGATGGGCACCCCAGTTGCACCACCAGCGGCACTGGGGCGCCCAGGTGCAGAGTGCAGGGGCCCAATGTTAGCCAAAGGGGCTAAGGGGGCCTTCGGATAGGGACTGCTGATGAGCAGGCCACTCGGGTGTGGGAGCAAAGCTGGGGTTAAGGTCAGAACTTCAGGGCCAACAACGAGCACAGGAGCAGCTCCACCAGCGGCACTGGGGCGGCCGGGTGCAGGTTACAAAAAGGACGTCGAGCCTTGTGATTCTCAATAGAGACCTTTCGTTCTGTAAAGTTGCTGCAGGCTCGGGCAGGGAGACTTCCTGAAGGCGACCACTGACTGGAGAGGTAAGCTGAGATCTTGGGTGATGCCTGGACAGCTTTGGTTGGGCCACCCAAGGCCACGGGCATCTGGTGCAGGGTGTCCTCTAGAATCGGGTTTTCTTGCCAGCTCCGGTCGGGGGACTCTCAAGTTGAGGCTGTAGGCGTCTTCTTGAGGCTTGGGAGAGGTTGGGGATCACCAGATCCTAGGTCAGGATTGCTGGGGACACCTTCTCATGGTGTCAGGGCACTCGAACTCGGGCTGTGGCCATCGGGTGCAGAGTGGTGCAGAATCGCTGAGTCACCTAAATCCGGATTCTGGTCTTGAAGTCTTTGCTTGAGCAAATCCGGTGCTAACAGGAGACAGAGTCTGTAAGGTGAGTGCAGGGCAGGTCCTCTGGGCTCTGGGGGTCTACTGGCTGCTAGACCCTCTGGTTTCTTTGCTGTAGGCAGGTCGGAGTCGGGACAGGCCTGTAGTACTGGGACCAAAGCAGTAGGTGTCCTCTTCTTCCTGGGTCAGCATGGCTCTTCGATCCTTATTCTTTCTTCCTCAAATCTGCCTTCTGTGTTCAGAGCTTCCCCCTAAATACTGTATTTAGGGGGGCAGTTTTAGGGGTTTCAAGGTAGTAGCTAATGGGCTACTGACCTTAGGGTGACTAGAACTTTGGTGTGCTCACCCCACGTGGGGGAGAGGACACAATCCCTAATCCTGAATGGGAAGTGCCTGCCATCTGCAAAATGGCTGGCACTGAAGGGTGGGCTTCACCTCGCCTTCCTCACCGGAGGGGTGAGATTGGCAGAGGTGGGCACACCTTCTGGGCTGTTCTAATTTTTCCCACTTGTCTTCCTGCTGAAAAGGTCCTGCTATTAGGGCCAGTCCCTAATAGCAGGAGAGGCTGGGGTGTTGTTGCAAAGGTGGCAAGGCCTTTGAGACTCCTCTGCCTCAGATGGCTCTTCCTGGCCTGGGGGAAGTGTGAACACCTCTGCCCAGGAAAGGCTTTTTTTCTGGGCCTACGGAGCTAAGGCTCCCACCTCAGGGGTCGACAAAAGTGTCTTGTGGTGTCAGGCTGGTGTTTACAAGTCTGGTAACCCACCAGAGGCTGGTTGTTTTTCAGGGGGCATCTCTAAGATGTCCTCTGAGTGCATTGTACAATAAATCCCACACTGGCATCAGCGTGTGTTTAATGTGCTGAGAAGTTTGATACCAAAGTTCCCAGAAGTCAGTAAAAGCCACTATAGTGCTGTGGAGTTTGTAAAGGCAAAATCTCAGACCATATACTCTTTATGGCTTTACTGCACTTACAATGTTTAAGAATGGACTTAGACACTGTAGGGGTTCAGTGCTCATGCAATTGTACCCTCACCAGGGGTATTGTGCACCCAGCTAGAGGGGTGACTTACCTATACCATAGGCAACAGGTTGCAGGCATGGCACACAGGTATGTGTGCCATGTCAACTCTTCACTTTTCCCTGCACCCAAGCATGTAGCCTGCAATGGCAGTGTGTGTGTGTTAAGGTACAGGACCTCTAAGGGTGGCACAATGTGTGCTGCAGCCCTTAGAGGCCTTCCCTGGCCACAGTGCCTTTGGTACCCATGGTACCTTTTACAAGGGACTTACATGTGGCCAGAGAGGTGCTAATTGTGGGTACAAATGTAGTTTTGAGAAAGTACACAGGTCCTGGGAACCTGATTGGCAGGGACCCAGGCAACATCAAGTCAACGTGTATCAGAAATCTGGCAAAAATAGGGGGGGTTACTGCACAGAAACCCACTTTCGTATAGTAAATGTTGGTAATGTCCCGAGTAGCTTTGCTTTTATTTGTTCAGCATAGAATGCAATAACATGTGGGTATGATAGTGAGTCTGTAGACAGCATGGAAGCAATTATTTGGGTGGGGAGTTATCTAGGGGAAAGTCATTAAATCATTGGGAAAGGTAAGTATATAATGGAGGGGACGCCAAGGCTTGTTTGTGTTGGAGTTCAGAGTCTTGTAATCTAATTCCTTGAGAGTTGTTTATGGACAAATGGTAGGCTATGCAAGTTGTCAGAGTTGTTATGTCTTGTGGTTTGAGTTGCAAGCTCACGTAAATAGTTCCATAGGTTCATCTAGAGAAAATGAGAACAAGAAAAGTAAGAGAAATCTTCTGTGGTCAGACTGTGAAAGTGATGTAGAGTGGATAGTGAATTACTGTGTATTTTTTTGTGTGACTGTGAAAAATAAGGCTGTTTTTAGATCAGTGGTTTTATTTAAGGGTCAACATATTCTAAAAACAAAGACCGCAGTACCCAGACCATAGGTAGTCCTTCGCAGTTCTTTTCTCTGTGCATTATTTCCTCCTAAAACCTCAATAGGTGTCTCTTCGTCTTTTAATTCCTCATGAAGACTCACCAGCATTTTCTTAGTATTTTATTTCCTCATGACGTCACCCGTGCATAGAGGATGCATTTTCTGTTCGCATGGCTCCACGGCAAGCTGTGGCTTGATATATAGAGTCCAGAATTCCCTTACTATAGGGTCCCTCCAGTCCCTGGTCACTATACGTTTCTTTACTCAGGATATAGAAATGTCGAGACTTGGCAAGTTAATCTTAGAGAACTGTAGGGCAAAGATGAGGAAATATCCGAAGGGAGTTCAGGTCTCCAGCACAAATCCTCTGTCCTTGTTCTCAGGAAGAGTCCTCCTTCCTCCCATATCTTGCCTGTAAGGAAAAGATGAGGAGCCCTCAGGAGGAAGTCCAGGTCTTAAGCATATCTGCCCTGAACTCAAAGACGTATATAGGATTAGAGATAAACCACCACATTTAGCCTAGCATGGATTTTGAATTGCATCTGAGAGATAGTGAGCCTGTAAGTATTGGCCTGTGTCAATAGTAGCCCTGGATTGTATATTCAAGCTGTATGTACCCTATAGGAAGAGGCAAGTAAGTGCGTATGGGTTATCGCGTCAGCAGGAAATGGGCAAGGGGTGTCCTGTGTGATGTGGCATCTTTCTTGAATGCCAGGTCATTGGGAACCCTTTCCCTGCCCAACCATGACAAGTTGACCTGCTTTCAACAGTGTCACTGTTCTTGAACTGGTGCCTCTAGTTTGGAGAATGTTGCCCAAAGGCGTAGGAAGCAAATCCAATCACTTAGGTATCTGTAAACACATGCTTATTTTATTTTTTAACTGGACTGAGAGTGTCACCACCAATAATACCATAGGAGACAATGAGCTTCTGCTCTGCCGTCTTTAACTCAGCCTCCAGTAAAGATACAATTTTAGCAATTAACCAAGGAAGCCCCTGGCAGGGTCCACTTGTTTAAACATGTATCACTTTCCCAGAAACTCGACCTTCGCCCATTTGGGAAAGCTCACAAATGCCATAATGCCCTTTGCCTTTTTTTATCATGGACAACGGTCCTTGTCAGAGGTCAATAAAGTTAAATAAATATAGAACGGAATCAATTCTATATATTGACTATCCCGCCTGATAGTGGGATTTAATCCAATTTTTTCTTAGTTATCAAAGCACAAGAAAATACACAGTGGGATACAGTCCTGTAGCCAGAGACATAAAGGTGAGGTCGTTTGTGAAGACTTGGTGACATGTGAACAGAAGAACAAAACATTCAGGCAAAACAAAACAAAAAGCTTGTTTGAAAATGTAAAGGATGAAACAAGCGTAATAATAAGCCCAGCCGTGACACAGGTTTAAAGAAATAATTTGTGTGCACGCTGTTTACAGAGGTAGACAACATTTCAATCCCGTTTACACGAATAGTGGGATCATTATCAGGACAGACGATAAGTGCCTGAACAACATGTGTGCCTATCTCAGTCGTGGTTTTTAATTTCCAAGCGCGATTGAGAAAAACACAGAGGATGCGGAAGGTGTGTTGGGAGCAATGACCAACAACAGACAACCTTTATGAAAGCAAATTAATGCAAGGCCGATGGCGGGGAATCTGGTGGCAAGGGTTGAAAGGTTTCCGGGGGCGGGGAAAGTCGGTACGTGATCCCCAGGGTGTTAACCGATTTGGTGACAACCAATTTGGGCGAAACAACAGCCTCAATTTTGACAAAATAGATGTCGCCGAGTGCTGGGGGTCTTAAAACAGTTGAATACTGTTTAGATGGCGCTCAGTGGCTCAATGGTGCCCTTTGCCGCCATTTGTTTCTGCACCTCCATAAGACCATTCTTTGTGGCTAGAGATTCAGGGCTTAAGCCATGGATGAGCCGGAGCCGATTTTAACTCAGTTTCACTTATTTCTTCTCAAATAAAACCTTCAAATTCTAAATAACGATCATGGTGCCTCCTCCATTGTTGTCGTCTCTGAGCTTTGAGCTGTAGCTGAAATGCACCACTCACCTCCTGCTACACTGACACGTTTTCTTGCCCAAACAAGTCACCTTTGGGATGCTCTTCACAGGTTATCCAGTTAATAAATTTTAACATTCAACATTGTGAAGACCTCAATTGAACTGACTCTAAACAAGGGCTGTCCGCGTCACCCAACTGATACTCCCAGGTCCAAAGTCAGCACTCTCCCTTCTCATGCTCCTTTTCATGCTAAATTCTTTTAAATCTGCCCTTTATGTTCTCTAGATTCCTTTCCACAGCCCTCACTGCATTTTCATTATTTTATGTCTTTGACGCCAAGTCTACTCAAAGGGCATTCTCTCCATGTGTGAGTCCCAAGGTGTCTAAGGATGGTCCTTACTGTGCCTACCTACACATGGCTGAAATCATGTCTCTTTGCATCTCTTTCCCTCAGACACTGTGATTCCTTGAGCAGATGTGGTTGGGCATTAAGGATAAAAACGTTTAAAGAGGTCATAGGTATGCACAATCTAACACTAGTTTCTTCCGGTAGTATATCCACTCCTAGGTGTCACCCCTACAAGCCTTGCTTCAGGATCATGATCTGGTGCATGTAGTTGTCCTTGTGGGCACCGACAGCACCTGGAGGTTTTGGGTCTATCTTTCACCACTAGGGGTTCATGGTCTCTTGTGAGCTCCTCCACTCACACTCCTCCCCACTTTCTATATTTAGCCTGCTGTGGCTCTGGTTATGCCATGGTCGCCTTTGATTTGCTAAAGCTTGACTGACTGGTAGTTCCCAGAGCACTCCTATCTCCCACTGAGAAGGATGTTCTGTTGCGGTATTGCCACTGCCGACTCTGCCTATCCTCGTGCGAAATGTACACCACTAATTTTAGGCCAGGTGAGAAGGAAACGGATGCCACAGAAGACTTTTCCATCAGAGAAGGCTCCCGTGTTTGCCTCGTGTGGGGCACCTCTGTTTCTCTGACACCTTTGTACCACTTTGTTTGCCATAAGTTGGCAGGGTATGCTCAGACGTGAGTCTGATAGAGATCAGGGTGTATATAATATCCCTACTTCCACGAATAGAGTAATCTCACAGTTACACGCACATACATTCTTCATACACTAGGGCCCATTTCACTAACATACGCTCAAATACTCTATCAGCAATAACCTGTGGAAAGAAAAATTCCTAAACACCCTGCATCTATATCGGGGTCGATAAGATCTAGTTATTGAGACTGTCCTTAAACATAATCTAAACAATCTATACAATAATAATCAAAATAGGATACTCAATAATTGACAAGAAATAATTACCAACACCATATTCAAAATTATATTGCTTTATCTAAAATTAGTCAAAGAAATCAATCAGAATAAATCATTTTTCTCATAGTTACCTATTCTAGCTAAATGTCAGAACGGGTCAGGACAAGTCTCTCGGTAAAGTCTCTCAAGACGAAGTCCTCTCAGCAACAATCTTCACCAACGCAGATTCGGAACGCGGCAAAGGCAAATGGCAAGTGGCAAAAACCCTCTCTAGGCTAGCAATTCTTATAGTAAATCAAACAAAGAAAAATATAATTTGTATTGACTTCTTCCGTCAAACCTCTGAGCAAAGCGAGAAGGAAAGGATGTAGCATCGCTACATTTGAAAATCTCCGCTCAGGAAAAATCACAAAATAAACATAACGGAACAGGAACCAAAAAATACATTTGTATCTTGTAGTTTCCACGTCTCCTCGGCAATGAGATCATAATTCAGAGTCTTTCTTTAAAGCTCCTTTGTTTCCCAAAGCTGCCAAGGACGCTTCATTTCATTTGGAGATCGCCCAAAACTGCTGCTGTCCTCACGGAAAGTTTTAACCAGGCAAAGCAAGGACTGTGGTCAGCTGACTTCAGGACCATATTCAGCAAGGCTCTCTCTCATCACAGTTTTCTACTCGAGGCCAGGCTTTACATATCGGCCATCTTTATTTAGGCCACAATAGGCCACAATAGACCATCTTAATTAAAAGAAACAAAAACAACGTTACCACAGCATAGTTATTGAACAGTGTTAACCCCACTAATACCCTTATGTGTATGCAATTATCTAGCTCTTGCAACATAGGAAAGCATTAATTCGAAAAGCGTTTTGTGCTTAAAATAAAACAACACACAGCAATCTTTAAACATGTAAACACGCACATTATTATTAAACAGCACACTTATGCGTTCCCACGTGTAATTCTCTCTTGTTAAAACAAACGAGTTGATTAGTATAAACACTTACACAAGACAAATAATTAATAATTAATAAATTAATATAACAAATAGACATGCCAGAGCTTCAAAACCCAGTTAATTTTCAAACTGAAAACTCTGCTCTAGCAATCCCCCCTTTGGTGATTTTATCACCAAATAAACCCCCAAAAAAATGTGTGAAAATTTAGTCCCATTTTAGGAGAAATCGGAAATGTCTTTTCCTCCTTACACAACACTACACACCAGTCACTCTTTCATCATCCCTCTTTGTTTCTAAATAAACACTCTCCCTCAATTCTTCTAATTCAATTTCTTGTGGTTCTCTTTTCAACCTTTTGTTTTTCTTTTCTTTATTCAATTTCTTCTTCCCTCCCCTGTTTTTACAACACACACACACTAATCTCAGTATCAATAAAGCAATAATTATACAAGTTAAAGGAAACAATATTCTACCTATAATAGTACTACCTATTTTTGCAATAAAATCTTTAACAGCTATCACCTTATTAGCTATTTTAGTCCATAAACTCTCAGCTTCAAGTGGTACTAATTCTTCATGCAAATCAGTAATATTTTTGATATAGACCTTCAGGTCTTTGCTTTCGTCTGGAATGTAAGTACAACAATGTTGAACTTTCAGCATTCCACAAACTCCACCCTCCTTGGCCAATAAAATATCAAGGGCAAGTCGATTTTGCATTGACATGGCACGTACGGCACTTAATTCCGTATTCACTAAAAGAAACCCTCCAGCGGTATTTGTCGATAAGCGATCCACCACTGTTGACAGTTTCCGAATTCCATAGGCATTTAAAGAAATTCCCACTGCTGGAATTAAAACAGCAAAAATATCACCCACTATTTCAGACCAAGTTTCTCTCTTGAAACGCATTAGTAAATTAATATGTTCTACATCTCTTATTTTATCTATATGGAAAATCTTTGGAAAGACCAGGCCCACATAACACGTGCCATACCAATGGTCAGGCAACTTGTAATAAGCCTTGTTCCCACAAACATAATACACTCCTGGAAAAACTGTATCTTCTCCACCTCTGAAACCCCAACCTGTTGCAATGAAGTATGTATCATGGCACTCACTAGTCCCAACAAAATATGTATCACATTGGGATTTCCTCCTTGTAATGCATAGCTTACCCTTCTGTGGTACATCTAGAGCTAAAGTTGGACTAACCCCATTTCTCAATTCTTTTCCCATTTCAATGTCCCAAATTGTCTCACTCACTTTATATTTCCCTGCTTTCTCATGCATGTTCAATCTCCTTTCCTCTACCATATCCAGGAAAGCTTTTTCCTCTTCTCTCAAACTGCAAGTTAAATTATTCTTAAAAATGTAATCTAATGTTAATCCCTTCTCTTCAATACAAATTTCACCAAAAGTGTTAGCTTCTTTAGCTGGATTCAGCTCTTTGTTCATTGGCAAATGCCCAAAAATACTATCTCTGTTAGACATCTTATAATCTATTTTCCCTAACAAATAGAAAACACTACTTAGTATACTACATGAAATACCATATGTAGCTGGCAAATGATGATAAGTAACACCCTCTGAAACGGATGCAGGTAATTGCATACAAACGTAGCAATCCCTAACTTCCATTGTTTTCACATATTCATACAACAACTTCGAAAAAACATTACTAGAAAAATTATTAATTGACCTATCTTTGTGCATGTAAGTATTACTAATTCTAGTCGGAACTACTTTTTGCGAATTCTTCTCTAAATCTGTCATATTTTCTGTATGCATCTCAAATGTAACTTTAAAAGTAACTAATAAAACTAAAACTCCCCACAGTAGCATTAATAATCCAATACAGCAGCAGCACATTCTACACCATCTTTTAAAGAAGGCACATCTACTTTGATTATCCTCTATGTTAGCCATGTTACTACTTTGACCTTGTCTTTTGACTTAGCCTCTACTACTCCACTACTGTAATTCCCAACTTTGGATTACTTCAGACAACTGAATTTCAGACTTTCTCCTTTCACTTTTTTCTCCAAGTGATTTCTCAGTTCACTCAATTTGGATATTCATCAGTTTTCACTCCTTCTTCTTCAGTAACATCAAATTGTATCAGATCATCAACAACATCTTGTGCATCTGACTCATCTCCAATGTCAGTCAAGATAACTTTTAAGATTCCTTCTTTTTCCTCAACCACTTTTCTCAAGATCCCCTCCGGATTATCTCGAGTCACTGTTTCTTCTTCTCCTTCTTCAGACAGTGCCACATAAGACCATTCCGGTGATCTGTACTTTGGTTGGGTCTTCTTATTCTTTTTATTTCCTCAGGTTCTCTTGATTCTTCTTGCTCCTTTCTTTTTACTTCATTTTGACTCGATACTTCATTCACTTGTTCAGCTTTTGATGTATTTGCTCTTATTACTCTGTATCTCAATCTCTTTACTCTGTTGTTAGGCCAACGATCTCCTCTTATCACCTTTTTCGGCCTAATTTCTTTATTATTTCTTTCTCCAATCAAAGTTCTCTTTCTCAGAACTCGACCCTCTGTTTGTTCATTCTCACTCTCATCCAATTCTGTTTCAAGTGCCTTCTGTTTTCGTTTTCTAGCAGTTTTCTTTTCTTCCACAGTTTCTTTCACCACTATTTGAGACTTCCCTACTCCTATCCCTCCTCGGGTCTCCGACACGCAATCTTCTTGCTGTCTACTTGTCCCTTCACCTAGCTTGTCAAGAATGTTCCCTACACCTCCTCGGGGGTCTTCCGCAATCTGTCCCTCTCTATCTTTTTCTGACCCTGTTTCTTCAGGTATAATCTCAAGTGGTTCTTCAGTCTCCTCCTCTTCTGATTCAGGAGTAATCTCTGTGGAATTGCTCTTTTCTTTTCTTTTTTCTTCACTGCTTTTTGAAATTTCAGGCTCTCTTACAGAATCTGATCTCCTTTCTGAGACTCCCAATGGTTCTCTTGGAGCTTTTCCTGCTTCTTTTCTTACTGGTTCTGGGTCTTCATCATCACTAGAATCCGATTCTTCAAAGTACTCTTTACCAGTTCCCTCTTTTGGGTTTGGAACTCTCAGAGTATGACTCGCATGCACCCAGTTTTTCACACCAGCACATTTCACTGCAGTTGTCGTAGTTAGAATGACTTGTCTCGGCCTTCTCCACCTTGGAACTAAGCAATTTCTTCTTCTGTGCACCTTAATCCTCACCCAGTCTCCTGGACTCAGATCATGAGCTTGCTTCTTCTCAAGTGTGGTAGCTTCTTCTCCAACCTGGTGAAACACAGAATGAACTGCGTCAGCCAGGCCTTTACAGTAATCCAAAATCATGTCATCAGTTATTGTCATCAACTTATTGACAGGTACAAATGCATGGCGCATTGCACGTCCCATGATTATTTCGTGCGGACTTAAACCAGTAGTTCTATCTGGAGTAGATCTAATAGTCATTAGCACTAGAGGCAAGACGTCCGGCCATTTCATGCCAGTGGCTAAGCACATTTTACCAATCCTGTTTTTGATTGTGCCATTTATCTGCTCAACCACACCAGAAGCCTCTGGTCTGTATGCACAATGTAGCTTCTGCTGTATGCTTAATGCTTCACAAATCAAACTCATGAGTTCATTATAGAAGTGTCCACCTCTATCAGACTCAATCGTTACTGGAAACCCATACCTAGGAATCAACTCCCTTAACAGTAATTTTGCCACTGTTACTCCATCATTTCTCCTAGTCGGATAAGCTTCAACCCATCTTGAAAACAAACAGACTACCACTAGAACATACCTCAGTCTATTCACTTGGGGCATTTCAATGAAATCAATCTGCGTTCTTGTAAAAGGACCTCCTTCTCTGCCTATTGTCCCCAGACTCACCACTGTCTTTTTCCCAGTGTTAAATTGCTGACAAATCAAACACCTTTGACAGATGCTTTCTGCAATTGTCCTGAACTTTGCATTGTACCAGGTCTGCTTAAACGACCTAATCATCGCATCCCTCCCCAAATGTCCCTGGCCATAATACATCCTTGCCATTGACGACAAAATGGAGTTTGGCATTACTGGTCTGCCATCCCTATAGACCCAAACATGGTCTGTTTCTCTTGGGGCACATCCTGCCTTAATCCAATCTTTTTTCTCTTCCTCTCCTGCCTCATCCTGCAACTGCTTCACTTCATCCCATGTCTCTAAGGCATTAGTAAACATCACAGAGCAAAAAGACATTTCCCCCTCTCGTTCCCTATTAATAGACTGATTGGATTTCGCACAGTATTGAGCAATGTCATTCGCATAACGGTTTCCAACCGTTATAAAATCCTCCCCTTGTCCATGGGCAGCACACTTTACAACTGCTAACTCCTAGCAGAGTGGCGTAGCGGAAGCGTGCTGTGTCGGTAACCCAGCTGACGATGAATTGAAACCATCCTCTGCTACCAGGAAATTGATAGAGATCAGGGTGTATATAATATCCCTACTTCCACGGATAGAGTAATCTCACAGTTACACGCACATACATTCTTCATACACTAGGGCCCATTTCACTAACATACGCTCAAATACTCTATCAGCAATAACCTGTGGAAAGAAAAATTCCTAAACACCCTGCATCTATATCGGGGTCGATAAGATCTAGTTATTGAGACTGTCCTTAAACATAATCTAAACAATCTATACAATAATAATCAAAATAGGATACTCAATAATTGACAAGAAATAATAACCAACACCATATTCAAAATTATATTGCTTTATCTAAAATTAGTCAAAGAAATCAATCAGAATAAATCATTTTTCTCATAGTTACCTATTCTAGCTAAATGTCAGAACGGGTCAGGACAAGTCTCTCGGTAAAGTCTCTCAAGACGAAGTCCTCTCAGCAACAATCTTCACCAACGCAGATTCGGAACGCGGCAAAGGCAAATGGCAAGTGGCAAAAACCCTCTCTAGGCTAGCAATTCTTATAGTAAATCAAACAAAGAAAAATATAATTTGTATTGACTTCTTCCGTCAAACCTCTGAGCAAAGCGAGAAGGAAAGGATGTAGCATCGCTACATTTGAAAATCTCCGCTCAGGAAAAATCACAAAATAAACATAACGGAACAGGAACCAAAAAATACATTTGTATCTTGTAGTTTCCACGTCTCCTCGGCAATGAGATCATAATTCAGAGTCTTTCTTTAAAGCTCCTTTGTTTCCCAAAGCTGCCAAGGACGCTTCATTTCATTTGGAGATCGCCCAAAACTGCTGCTGTCCTCACGGAAAGTTTTAACCAGGCAAAGCAAGGACTGTGGTCAGCTGACTTCAGGACCATATTCAGCAAGGCTCTCTCTCATCACAGTTTTCTACTCGAGGCCAGGCTTTACATATCGGCCATCTTTATTTAGGCCACAATAGGCCACAATAGACCATCTTAATTAAAAGAAACAAAAACAACGTTACCACAGCATAGTTATTGAACAGTGTTAACCCCACTAATACCCTTATGTGTATGCAATTATCTAGCTCTTGCAACATAGGAAAGCATTAATTCGAAAAGCGTTTTGTGCTTAAAATAAAACAACACACAGCAATCTTTAAACATGTAAACACGCACATTATTATTAAACAGCACACTTATGCGTTCCCACGTGTAATTCTCTCTTGTTAAAACAAACGAGTTGATTAGTATAAACACTTACACAAGACAAATAATTAATAATTAATAAATTAATATAACAAATAGACATGCCAGAGCTTCAAAACCCAGTTAATTTTCAAACTGAAAACTCTGCTCTAGCAATCCCCCCTTTGGTGATTTTATCACCAAATAAACCCCCAAAAAAATGTGTGAAAATTTAGTCCCATTTTAGGAGAAATCGGAAATGTCTTTTCCTCCTTACACAACACTACACACCAGTCACTCTTTCATCATCCCTCTTTGTTTCTAAATAAACACTCTCCCTCAATTCTTCTAATTCAATTTCTTGTGGTTCTCTTTTCAACCTTTTGTTTTTCTTTTCTTTATTCAATTTCTTCTTCCCTCCCCTGTTTTTACAACACACACACACTAATCTCAGTATCAATAAAGCAATAATTATACAAGTTAAAGGAAACAATATTCTACCTATAATAGTACTACCTATTTTTGCAATAAAATCTTTAACAGCTATCACCTTATTAGCTATTTTAGTCCATAAACTCTCAGCTTCAAGTGGTACTAATTCTTCATGCAAATCAGTAATATTTTTGATATAGACCTTCAGGTCTTTGCTTTCGTCTGGAATGTAAGTACAACAATGTTGAACTTTCAGCATTCCACAAACTCCACCCTCCTTGGCCAATAAAATATCAAGGGCAAGTCGATTTTGCATTGACATGGCACGTACGGCACTTAATTCCGTATTCACTAAAAGAAACCCTCCAGCGGTATTTGTCGATAAGCGATCCACCACTGTTGACAGTTTCCGAATTCCATAGGCATTTAAAGAAATTCCCACTGCTGGAATTAAAACAGCAAAAATATCACCCACTATTTCAGACCAAGTTTCTCTCTTGAAACGCATTAGTAAATTAATATGTTCTACATCTCTTATTTTATCTATATGGAAAATCTTTGGAAAGACCAGGCCCACATAACACGTGCCATACCAATGGTCAGGCAACTTGTAATAAGCCTTGTTCCCACAAACATAATACACTCCTGGAAAAACTGTATCTTCTCCACCTCTGAAACCCCAACCTGTTGCAATGAAGTATGTATCATGGCACTCACTAGTCCCAACAAAATATGTATCACATTGGGATTTCCTCCTTGTAATGCATAGTTTACCCTTCTGTGGTACATCTAGAGCTAAAGTTGGACTAACCCCATTTCTCAATTCTTTTCCCATTTCAATGTCCCAAATTGTCTCACTCACTTTATATTTCCCTGCTTTCTCATGCATGTTCAATCTCCTTTCCTCTACCATATCCAGGAAAGCTTTTTCCTCTTCTCTCAAACTGCAAGTTAAATTATTCTTAAAAATGTAATCTAATGTTAATCCCTTCTCTTCAATACAAATTTCACCAAAAGTGTTAGCTTCTTTAGCTGGATTCAGCTCTTTGTTCATTGGCAAATGCCCAAAAATACTATCTCTGTTAGACATCTTATAATCTATTTTCCCTAACAAATAGAAAACACTACTTAGTATACTACATGAAATACCATATGTAGCTGGCAAATGATGATAAGTAACACCCTCTGAAACGGATGCAGGTAATTGCATACAAACGTAGCAATCCCTAACTTCCATTGTTTTCACATATTCATACAACAACTTCGAAAAAACATTACTAGAAAAATTATTAATTGACCTATCTTTGTGCATGTAAGTATTACTAATTCTAGTCGGAACTACTTTTTGCGAATTCTTCTCTAAATCTGTCATATTTTCTGTATGCATCTCAAATGTAACTTTAAAAGTAACTAATAAAACTAAAACTCCCCACAGTAGCATTAATAATCCAATACAGCAGCAGCACATTCTACACCATCTTTTAAAGAAGGCACATCTACTTTGATTATCCTCTATGTTAGCCATGTTACTACTTTGACCTTGTCTTTTGACTTAGCCTCTACTACTCCACTACTGTAATTCCCAACTTTGGATTACTTCAGACAACTGAATTTCAGACTTTCTCCTTTCACTTTTTTCTCCAAATGATTTCTCAGTTCACTCAATTTGGATATTCATCAGTTTTCACTCCTTCTTCTTCAGTAACATCAAATTGTATCAGATCATCAACAACATCTTGTGCATCTGACTCATCTCCAATGTCAGTCAAGATAACTTTTAAGATTCCTTCTTTTTCCTCAACCACTTTTCTCAAGATCCCCTCCGGATTATCTCGAGTCACTGTTTCTTCTTCTCCTTCTTCAGACAGTGCCACATAAGACCATTCCGGTGATCTGTACTTTGGTTGGGTCTTCTTATTCTTTTTATTTCCTCAGGTTCTCTTGATTCTTCTTGCTCCTTTCTTTTTACTTCATTTTGACTCGATACTTCATTCACTTGTTCAGCTTTTGATGTATTTGCTCTTATTACTCTGTATCTCAATCTCTTTACTCTGTTGTTAGGCCAACGATCTCCTCTTATCACCTTTTTCGGCCTAATTTCTTTATTATTTCTTTCTCCAATCAAAGTTCTCTTTCTCAGAACTCGACCCTCTGTTTGTTCATTCTCACTCTCATCCAATTCTGTTTCAAGTGCCTTCTGTTTTCGTTTTCTAGCAGTTTTCTTTTCTTCCACAGTTTCTTTCACCACTATTTGAGACTTCCCTACTCCTATCCCTCCTCGGGTCTCCGACACGCAATCTTCTTGCTGTCTACTTGTCCCTTCACCTAGCTTGTCAAGAATGTTCCCTACACCTCCTCGGGGGTCTTCCGCAATCTGTCCCTCTCTATCTTTTTCTGACCCTGTTTCTTCAGGTATAATCTCAAGTGGTTCTTCAGTCTCCTCCTCTTCTGATTCAGGAGTAATCTCTGTGGAATTGCTCTTTTCTTTTCTTTTTTCTTCACTGCTTTTTGAAATTTCAGGCTCTCTTACAGAATCTGATCTCCTTTCTGAGACTCCCAATGGTTCTCTTGGAGCTTTTCCTGCTTCTTTTCTTACTGGTTCTGGGTCTTCATCATCACTAGAATCCGATTCTTCAAAGTACTCTTTACCAGTTCCCTCTTTTGGGTTTGGAACTCTCAGAGTATGACTCGCATGCACCCAGTTTTTCACACCAGCACATTTCACTGCAGTTGTCGTAGTTAGAATGACTTGTCTCGGCCTTCTCCACCTTGGAACTAAGCAATTTCTTCTTCTGTGCACCTTAATCCTCACCCAGTCTCCTGGACTCAGATCATGAGCTTGCTTCTTCTCAAGTGTGGTAGCTTCTTCTCCAACCTGGTGAAACACAGAATGAACTGCGTCAGCCAGGCCTTTACAGTAATCCAAAATCATGTCATCAGTTATTGTCATCAACTTATTGACAGGTACAAATGCATGGCGCATTGCACGTCCCATGATTATTTCGTGCGGACTTAAACCAGTAGTTCTATCTGGAGTAGATCTAATAGTCATTAGCACTAGAGGCAAGACGTCCGGCCATTTCATGCCAGTGGCTAAGCACATTTTACCAATCCTGTTTTTGATTGTGCCATTTATCTGCTCAACCACACCAGAAGCCTCTGGTCTGTATGCACAATGTAGCTTCTGCTGTATGCTTAATGCTTCACAAATCAAACTCATGAGTTCATTATAGAAGTGTCCACCTCTATCAGACTCAATCGTTACTGGAAACCCATACCTAGGAATCAACTCCCTTAACAGTAATTTTGCCACTGTTACTCCATCATTTCTCCTAGTCGGATAAGCTTCAACCCATCTTGAAAACAAACAGACTACCACTAGAACATACCTCAGTCTATTCACTTGGGGCATTTCAATGAAATCAATCTGCGTTCTTGTAAAAGGACCTCCTTCTCTGCCTATTGTCCCCAGACTCACCACTGTCTTTTTCCCAGTGTTAAATTGCTGACAAATCAAACACCTTTGACAGATGCTTTCTGCAATTGTCCTGAACTTTGCATTGTACCAGGTCTGCTTAAACGACCTAATCATCGCATCCCTCCCCAAATGTCCCTGGCCATGATACATCCTTGCCATTGACGACAAAATGGAGTTTGGCATTACTGGTCTGCCATCCCTATAGACCCAAACATGGTCTGTTTCTCTTGGGGCACATCCTGCCTTAATCCAATCTTTTTTCTCTTCCTCTCCTGCCTCATCCTGCAACTGCTTCACTTCATCCCATGTCTCTAAGGCATTAGTAAACATCACAGAGCAAAAAGACATTTCCCCCTCTCGTTCCCTATTAATAGACTGATTGGATTTCGCACAGTATTGAGCAATGTCATTCGCATAACGGTTTCCAACCGTTATAAAATCCTCCCCTTGTCCATGGGCAGCACACTTTACAACTGCTAACTCCTAGCAGAGTGGCGTAGCGGAAGCGTGCTGTGTCGGTAACCCAGCTGACGATGAATTGAAACCATCCTCTGCTACCAGGAAATTGATAGAGATCAGGGTGTATATAATATCCCTACTTCCACGGATAGAGTAATCTCACAGTTACACGCACATACATTCTTCATACACTAGGGCCCATTTCACTAACATACGCTCAAATACTCTATCAGCAATAACCTGTGGAAAGAAAAATTCCTAAACACCCTGCATCTATATCGGGGTCGATAAGATCTAGTTATTGAGACTGTCCTTAAACATAATCTAAACAATCTATACAATAATAATCAAAATAGGATACTCAATAATTGACAAGAAATAATAACCAACACCATATTCAAAATTATATTGCTTTATCTAAAATTAGTCAAAGAAATCAATCAGAATAAATCATTTTTCTCATAGTTACCTATTCTAGCTAAATGTCAGAACGGGTCAGGACAAGTCTCTCGGTAAAGTCTCTCAAGACGAAGTCCTCTCAGCAACAATCTTCACCAACGCAGATTCGGAACGCGGCAAAGGCAAATGGCAAGTGGCAAAAACCCTCTCTAGGCTAGCAATTCTTATAGTAAATCAAACAAAGAAAAATATAATTTGTATTGACTTCTTCCGTCAAACCTCTGAGCAAAGCGAGAAGGAAAGGATGTAGCATCGCTACATTTGAAAATCTCCGCTCAGGAAAAATCACAAAATAAACATAACGGAACAGGAACCAAAAAATACATTTGTATCTTGTAGTTTCCACGTCTCCTCGGCAATGAGATCATAATTCAGAGTCTTTCTTTAAAGCTCCTTTGTTTCCCAAAGCTGCCAAGGACGCTTCATTTCATTTGGAGATCGCCCAAAACTGCTGCTGTCCTCACGGAAAGTTTTAACCAGGCAAAGCAAGGACTGTGGTCAGCTGACTTCAGGACCATATTCAGCAAAGCTCTCTCTCATCACAGTTTTCTACTCGAGGCCAGGCTTTACATATCGGCCATCTTTATTTAGGCCACAATAGGCCACAATAGACCATCTTAATTAAAAGAAACAAAAACAACATTACCACAGCATAGTTATTGAACAGTGTTAACCCCACTAATACCCTTATGTGTATGCAATTATCTAGCTCTTGCAACATAGGAAAGCATTAGTTCGAAAAGCGTTTTGTGCTTAAAATAAAACAACACACAGCAATCTTTAAACATGTAAACACGCACATTATTATTAAACAGCACACTTATGCGTTCCCACGTGTAATTCTCTCTTGTTAAAACAAACGAGTTGATTAGTATAAACACTTACACAAGACAAATAATTAATAATTAATAATTAATAAATTAATATAACAAATAGACATTCCAGAGCTTCAAAACCCAGTTAATTTTCAAACTGAAAACTCTGCTCTAGCAAGTCCCTTGCTCACTTTGCCACTGGATTCAAGCAAGCCTGGCTGAAAACGGCTGAAATGCCAGAAACCGGTCCTAGGAAGCTTGTTTCCGGTCCAGGGAAGGCATGGCTTGGCAGTTCGGGCTGGACTGTTCCCATGAGGCACAGGGTCAGACTGATTTGCATATGGCCATGTCTGAACTGGGGTGGCAGAGTGGGCTAAAGAACGGTGATGGATCAAACCCAGATCTGTTGACTGGGTGTGAGTGTTTGATTGGTTCTGATGCTCCGTCCATCACCACCCCCTTTTCTACCGCTTTGTTCGTCATAAGTTGGCAGTGTATGCTCAGACGTGAGTCCCTTGCTCACTTTGCCACTGGATTCAAGCAAGCCTGGCTGAAGACGGCTGAAATGCCAGAAACCGGTCCTAGGAAGCTTGTTTCCGGTCCAGGGAAGGCATGGCTTGGCAGTTCGGGCTGGACTGTTCCCATGAGGCACAGGGTCAGACTGATTTGCATATGGCCATGTCTGAACTGGGGTGGCAGAGTGGGCTAAAGAACGGTGATGGATCAAACCCAGATCTGTTGACTGGGTGTGAGTGTTTGATTGGTTCTGATGCTCCGTCCATCACCACCCCCTTTTGTACCTCTAACTGCTCTGACAGTCACAGGACCCCTCCAAGGAAACAATGACTGGCAGAGGATTGTGACCATGTTCAAGAGCCCTCAAGATTAATTGGCAAGTTAGTCTCTGGCCAGCCACGAAACCTGCATGACTTTTACGTCACATGTGTGGGACGCTTGCTTCTGTATGTATTGTCAGTGTTTCAAGAATGTAAGTGTAGTGTGCTTCATAAAAATCCCAAGCCAAGAGTGTGAACTGAAGGCCTATCAAAGGGATGTGGAGAAATGTGTGGGTGAAGCATGGTACAAATATTTTGTGATTCTGACTCTAGAGAATCACTTTGGAGCTTTGATTTGTCATTTAAAATAAATACTCTAAAATTACATTGCCTGACATAGTTAGCCATTTATCCAGAAGAGAAGGGACATTTCGAAAATACTCACTTGTCCTGGTTCATATGTATACTTTCGGAATTAATGGGGTAGGGGTTTCCCATTCACTAAGGACATGTGGCAACATAGATACCCTCATTAATAAAGGACGGGCATATCCAGGAACTATCACCCCTATAACATTTGCTACAAATATTTTGTAAGGAGGTTGTAAGCAAATAAAGAATTAGATTTTTTATGTATTAATGATGATGAACCCTAGGCCAAGCGGGGAGTATCCCTTTTTCCAATAATACAGGTGATGAAAGCAGTCAGGAGTGAAGAGAGAATGGACTGAGTTACAGTTGGTGAAATTTCTTAACTCAGAATTTGTAGGAAGGCGCATAAATTAGTTTTGTTCTGAAAAGAAAGTATTGGTCCTGAGTGAAATGAGATAGGAAAGGTAGATTTGGAATGAACGAATGAGAGAGCAACGTGCAAAACAGCCTATGGAATTGGAGGTAGCTCACCTTTCACTTCTAGGCACAGACATCTGATAGCGACTTCTGGAAGTGATTGTTTCATGCATTTGGTGGGCTCAGGCCAGCTCCCAGTGCATGTGCTGTTTCAGTTTGGTATTAGTAAGGGTCCCAATGATACACCCACCACATGAAGTAGAATATCTGGGAAAATGCATAGCTTGTGCCTAACTGAGAACCGAAGTGATGTTGTGGCTGGTAGAACACATCCTCTCTCCCACTTGAAAGAAAGCCCCTTCATTCATTGGTCTTTGAAGCAAATATAATGGAAGGGGATTGGTCGCTTGGTTTAGGCACAAGGAATGCACAAAGGTGCTCAGTATTAGTGGAGCAGATTTAGTAGTTCACAACCTCTGAGATGTTGTTCTTCACTTGTGTGCACAAAAATCTTACAAAAAATCTCTCAGAATAAAATAACGAAGTTAGTTTGAGAGCACAGGATCACGAGCAAGCCATGACCATCAGGAGTGACACCGATGGAGGCTTTATTAAATGCCATCAGGAAGGTGGCAAGATGGAGGGGAGGTGTTGGGGTGTACATTAGTCATAAGGATTTGAGCCACGATTATGTTACTGTGCTGTATTGTATTCAAATAACTTGTTTTATTTAACTATAATATTAAACACTTGTGTATTTTTAAATAATGTTTGATGTCATAATAATTAGCACCAGCTTTTTAGTAGCATTTGTTTCTGGCAAAACATGCATGCTCAAATAAATGCCAAATATATTTCTTGGCAAGGTGTTTGCTGTCGTGCAGCTTTGACATTTCTGTTTATCTATTGTTTAATGGGGTACTCAAACTCTAGTACTAATGTTTAACACGTAGATGCCATCAATGGTTTGTGTCACTTCTTCATTTATGTGCACAGGTTATGAAGAGTTGTGCTCTTGTAGCAGACGATATACACATTTGGAGATGCTGACAAAGTTTATTGAAGTAAGTCTTCATTTAAATACTAAATGTTTTCATTCATAAAAGAAGTTACGGGTACATCAGAATAAATGCATGACAAACTTTCACTACCTTACAGATATATGTGGAATTGAGTATTTCATCATCATCATTTCCTTTATTTCGGTTAATAAAAAACGCATATTGGGCAGCAATGTACAACAATACATAGATACAATCAATTGCCTATAAATATGAGTAAAATCAAGACAAAAATGTTAAAAAGGGACACGACTAAAAGAAACAGTCATTCTTGCTTAGACATGGATTTTCGTAAACCTCACATACCATATCGCTGTTAAAAATTGGCCGATTGAAAAAACAACTGGGCTAGTAGTATTCTTCTACATACTCCTGATGTTTAATGCGATCCCTAATACCCAACAGCTTCTACGGTGGTTTAATCCAACCGGCACTTTGCTTTGTGATGGCTGCACAGAAGAGTAGCACGAGCTCAATAGACTCTGCAGCCTCGCATTCCATTGGACTTGTACATACATGTCCAATGGGATGCAAGGCTGCAGAGTACACTGAGTTTGTCTCTTTAGTTCTTTTTTCCAAAGGCTAGTGAAGGTGGCTACGGGAAGTGTGCCCAACCTGAACCGGATGAAAAGTGCCCTTGTAGAAGGCTTGGTTACCAAGTACATGTGAAACTCAAAAGCACATTTGAACGAAAGAGATACTTCAGATGTCCCAATGGTGTCTTTGACATTTTCTCACCCAACACACGATTCTAATAGGCCTCTTTGAGCTTTTCAATAGCATTGCATGGTAGTTTTAGAGGGTTTGACCAAAAGTCCCTGAGGCCCAGCTTGTATAGCAAAGCCTTTGTGTAAGTGCACCAAGGGATCCTTTCAGCACAGAAGCCCTCTAACAGGCCACGCAACCATTCCCTATAGGGCTCTGTTTTCCACACTCTTAGCCAATATCGGATCGGTCTCAGAGCTGCAATATTGGTGATGGATCTCAAAATTCTTTGTTTCGGGATTTCCCAATTTCAAAGACTTAGGCCCTCATTACGATCGATAATTATGCAGATTTTATGTGGAATTGTCACACAGCGTGGTTTAAAGTTTTACCGGTGCGTAATTGAACTCCTAATATCACCTCCACTTTTTCTCACTTTCTAAGTGGAAAAGTTCCTGCAGTGTAGGAAAACTCTATTGTAAATTGCCCAGTAATTACCCATTCCAGGCCTCAAAATTGTAACAGCCTGTAAATGGAGCGGTAATAATGCTAGGTCATGGTAATAATGCACCCAGCATTACCACTCTGTTTAACCAGTGAATGCGTAATTTTGCTTTTAGCAGTTGAATTGAAACAAAAAACGTGAACTGCAGTTACAAGGAAGGTACATTTAACAGCGTAAACATTTTTCACTCAGTTGGATTCCCAGCAAGTGATTGGGTAAATACAGAAATATGCTTTGCTACAAGGTGTAAACCTTTCAGGATTTTTTGTTGTTTAAAGCATCAGCATAAAGTCAAAGGCTATTGCTTCTGCTCAAATGTGGCTGTACAAATGAGTTTTATGTTGACCCTTACCTTCTTGAGTTTTTCAGTGAGCTTAAGTTGTCTCTCATGGCAGGTGCCAGATGTTTGTTTTTAATTATTGTACCTGTCATTTCAGACTCTCTATTTTAAATAAATACTTGTCAGCCTAGAATGCAGAGACATGAGCTGAAACATCAGAGATGGTGGAGAATCTCACTGCTGATAAGGAACTTGATTGTGTTTTGATTGTCAATATAAAGGCTTGATTAGGGCTTATTTAACCATTTTAGGTATTTTAGTAAATCTCTGAGTCACATTCTGAGTGAATTATACCTGTTGTCTTCACTATATCAAGTTACTTTCTTTATCACACACAGACACACAAACACAGCATGTACAGTCATTACATAGCTCCTCAACCAAACAGAATGGTGAGAACCCCTTCATACAAAATAGAACAATTGACAATTCCCTCCACAGTAACCCACATAGTATGTCCCCTCCTTACCCTTCCATTTTATCCGTTTCAAAATCACAATGATTCACATTGGAATTACAAGCGCAATCAGAATTATTATCCAGCATTATGCATAGGATGTGGTGCAGCATTCAGAACTGTTTATGTTTGAGTCTCTGCTTCGGCTCAACATCCCGTGATTCTGGGCAAATTACTTAAACTCCCCAAGCCTGGATATCCTCACAGGGGATAAGCTGCGCTACATAAATCTACAAATTACATTTATATGAGTGATGTATGAAAAGGCCCAGCCTCCAGATCTGGTTCTGTTTATGTATGGAATATGTGCGAGTAGAAGTCTGGCGTATCGGAGGTGTCTGGGTCATTGGTGCAAATAGATGTGACTGCTCACGTAAGTGGAGGCCTATGTTGATAGTAAATTGAATGTGTGAGTGAGTAGTTTGAATTGAGCCCGTTTGTGTATAGGGAGTCAGTGGAGCTCACTGAGATGTGGTGTGGTGTTAGTTCTGAGTGGGAGGTCGAGGATGAGTCTGGCTGCTGAGTTCTGGTTGCTTTTTAGTCTTCTGGTGAGTTGATTGGCAATTCTGCCATAAAGGGCATTTCAGTAGTCCAATTCCTGGTTGAAGAGGGCGCAAGTTTTATTTTTCTAGTGTTGCTTCGGAGCCATTTGAAGAACTTTCTCAGCATCTTCAGAGTGAGGAAGCAGTATGCGGTGACATCGTGGACTTGTGCGGTCATGGCCAGTTTGCTGTCAGTGATGATACTCATGTTTCTGGCTTGGATATGGTTCCTAGTTGGGCCAGCCACCAGTTGGAGTCCGATGGTGAGGTGTTCTTGCCTAAGATTACTACTTTTGTCTTGTCTGTGTTGAGCTTGGGACAGTTAGATGTCATCCAGTTGGCAACTTTATTCATGCAGGCGGTGAACTTGTGGGTGTGGCCTCTATTGTTGGGTGGGTTGTCCGAGAGGTTGAATATGAGTTGCATGTCATCAGCATAGGAGAGTATGTTGATATTGTGTGCGCGGATGATGTTGGCCACAGGGATCATATATGTGTTGAAGAGGGTGGGAATGAAAAATGAGCTTTGAGGAAATCCAAAGATTTGTTTGTGGTTATTTAAGGAGTAAGGTGCCAGGCTAATCACTTGTGTTCTGTCCATTAAGAAGGAACAGATCAAGCCGAGGTTGGACCCTTGGATGTCAATCTCGTGTAGCTGTCTGAGGATGGGGTGTGAGACCATGTCTAATGCAGTAGAGAGGTTCAGGAGGATGAGGGCTGCTGAGTCTCATCTGTCTAGGATCATGCAGATCACATCTGTGTCAGTGATGAGTGCTGTTTTTGTACTCTGGTTGGGCTTGAATAGGGACTGCATGGCTTATAGAAGCTGGTGGTAGCTGAGGTGGTCTGTAAGGCATCAGTTGATGAGCTTCTCTAGGACTCTGTCTGGGCATGGTAAGAGGGAGGTCGGTCTGTAGCTGGTAAGCGTGGTGGTGTTGGCAATGGTTATTTGAGCAGTGGCTTGATGGTGGTTTCCAGGTGTCTGGAAATGCATCTTAGTCAGTGAAGGCATTGGGCATACATGTTACTGCTTCGCTGATAGGTAGGAGTCTTTTGGTGAAGGTGTGGTGAGGGCAAGGGTCAGTGGTAATGGTGGGCCATGCGATTAGGATTCATTTCCTGGCTTTGATGAAAGTTGGGTTGGGAGGGCGATGGGGTCTAGTTGAGAGATGAGGTTGCAGTATATGGTGGCGATTTTGTTACATAGAAATTCTGAGAGATTGTTGCAGAAAATATTGCGAGAGGGTGATGATACTGGAGGTGGCCTGAAGCGCAGTGAAATCTTGACGATGGCGAAGATTTCATTGCTGCTGTTCGTGCTGGATTTTATGCGGTCTATGAGGGAGGCATTGAGGAAACATGTTAGTGCTTCTCTGATTGGTAGGAGTCTTTTGGCGAAGATGTGGTGTGGGCAAGGGTCAGTGGTAACGGCGAGCCATGCGATCAGGATTCATTTTCTGACTATGATGAAAGATCGGTTGGGAGGGCGATGATGTCCAGTTAAGAGAAGAAGTTGCAGAATATGGTGGTGATTTTGTTACATGAGTATTCTGAGAGATTGTTACAGAAAATGTTGCGAGGGGGTGATGATGCTGGAGGTGGCTAGAAGTGTGGTGAAGTCCTGATGATCGCAAAGATTTCTTTGCTGCTGTTTGTGTTTTGGATTTCATGCGGTCTGTGAGGGCTGGGCTCTTGGTGTTCCAGATACGCTGGTGGTAGTGTCTTATGACATATTTGAAGATTTCTTTGTCTGTTGTGTCTTCACTCGTTCTCCACTTGCGCTCCAGTTTCTTGCAGTGAGGGTTTGTCAGTTTGGTTTCCTTTGTATACCAGCTGGCATGTGGTCTAGCTCTTGCTATATTGTTGCGTTTGAGGGGAGGCAGGGTGACCGTGCATGCTGTGACCCAGCTGATGAAATCTTGATGGTATTCGGTAGACTGCTGACGTGCTCGGGCCAGTGCGTGGAGAGTTATGTCCAGACATCTTCTGTGAGGTTTTCTGGCTACGGCGAGTAGGTCCAGTGATGGTTGATCTCTGGTGGTGTGGGACTCGATGTGTAGCTTGAACATGAGGTGTTCCATCTCGTGGTGTAATTGATGGTGTCCTTGAATATGATGGGGACTCCGTCTTCGGGTTTTTGTTGGCAGTCTTGTTTGGTGACCTTGTGGTCGGTGGGGATGGCTGTAGCGATGTCTGGTGAAGACAGTGAGATCAGCCATGTTTCTGTGAGGAAAAGCAGGTCCAGATTGTAGTCAAGCAGCAGGCCCTACACCTCCGTGATGTGTGGTGATTGAGTGGGTTTTGAGGGGCATGCATACAAGTTTGGTATGCAGTGTTGGTGGTGAATGGTACATGTGAGCGAGTGTCTAATTTTTGTAGGTGTGAGTTGGTAAGGTGCTATGTGCTGTTGGCGCATCAGTGGTGAGTGTCGGTACGACACAGCACTCCCCCATATATAAAGGTGGGGTCAGTAGAGCTCATTATGGTTCAGACCTGAAGGAGGGGTGAGACGGGTCTAAACGGAAACCAGCAATGTCCAACCCGCAAGACAAACCACCTCTTTTATATATGGTAAAGGTCCCTTCACTATCTGAAAAAGCGCTCAGAGACGACAAAATCTCCCCAATAAACAAATGCATCCATCATATACGGTCAGTCTATGACTGCCGCTCCATCATTTGACCAGACATCCTGCACATAAAACGCTTTTCTGATCCCTCCCAGCCAACACGGTGTTTTGATTATGTTAGGCTGGAGACGAAGGCAGAATCCCTTGTGGAAGGCTTAATTAATTTAAGCATGCCTAGAGACCTTTCATCTAAATCATTGATAAGATTTAAATTCAATCCTCCTTCCTCATGTGACCTTCCAACTTTATGGGGGAGACATCTGTGCCTCCTTGCAACCTACCTATTGAACAAATGGTGGCATCCTGTAACCAGTCAGATGCTCTGGGCATCTCAATGGTAGATTGACCAGACACCCACTCCCAAGCCCCAGAAATTAGTGATAGGGACCCCTCTCTTGAACAGGAAGGGGGTGCATATTAGTGATATTACACCCCTTTTTTATTTTTTTATTTCAATTCTTTATTTTGCATTTCAAACCATCATGTCGTATCAACACAGTAAATAAAGGACACTTTCCCATGTAGTTGGAATTGTAGTTACAAAAGACAAAATTACTGACAGGGGTACATTACATAGTAGGACGATGCAAAACTCACATATCACAGTTATATTACTACCCACCCTCTCCACTGAAAGATAGAAACACAATCTAGACATCTCACTCATCTTTTATCCCGGGCACTAATGGGTCTTCGGACTTCCCACCCAACAGCCTGGAAGTCTCCAGGGTAGTCTTACTCGACAGGGGGCACCACGGGACAGCTATATTATCTAATGGTGTACACTCAAAATTCGTCACTCACCCTCCACAGCATCAGTGGAGGCTTCCTTAGCAGCTCTAACTGTACTATACAGCGCCCAAAAATTCATAGGCCTATTGTGGGGAGGGAGGAGTTCGCTAAAGATCTCCGTTTGGGTACAACAGTAGAGCATATCAGATGCCCATTGAGTTTTTGTAGGCAGCGGCCCCTTCTACCAACAGATCGTTACCCTACACTTGGCTATCAGTAGCCCCACGTCCACTAACCTGCACATCTCTGTAGGCAGAGTTTTTGAGTATCCCAGCAGCGCCAGGGCTGTCTCCAGCTCTTTTGGTCTCCCTACTGTTATAAAAGATGTGCGAGTCTTTATCGGCACATACGCAATTGGCACACTACATTCTGACCAGGGTCCTGCGTTTAGCTCTCAAGCTTACAAAGAAGCCATGGCCAGTCTGGGTGTAGCATTGCGGTATTCTTCTCCATTCCATCCTGAAGGAAATTCTGTTGTGGAAAGAAAAAACTGGGACATGAAGCAGTCTATAACAGCTAGGGTATTAGGTTCGGGTGATGGGTGATGGGTGAGTCAAACATCTTTATGGGGTCCAACGCTCATTAAACAATTTGCCAAGAAGTTCTCTAGGGGGTGTCACTCCATATGAAGTCCTATTTGGAACTAGAATGTTGATTCCGGACCTTGACATGAAAGGCACAGTGGTGGAAAATAAAAAGTTTGATATCAAAGATCGTTTGGCTGTTTTACAGGACTTAAATGAACTAAGATCGAAACAAAGCAACGTGTTCCTGAAGCCAACCACCACTGGGGAAAAACCAACCGTCCCAGCAAGGCCTGTCTGGATTCCAAAGCTTGGTGATCTAGTTAGAGAAAAGATTGAGGACAAGAAGGAATTTAGGCCTTCTTACAGACAACCAGTACCTGTCCTAGCAATCCACGGATCGAGAACAGTACTTCTGCCGCCCCTTGCTGGTAAAAAGGAGAAAAGATTTGTGTCCATCAACCTGATCAAACCACACTATGTGGCCGATACAGTAGGCCAAGTGGACTCCGACAATGCAGCAGGCACACTCCGCTAGCTACAATCCAAGAGGTTCAAACTGAGAGACTCATCACCTTTGAAGATTCTAGAGTGAGAAATGAAGGACTAAGCAACAAAGCTATGGAACTCGTACCTCGGGGGGATTTCGGGGCCAATTTTGGGCGCTGTGCGGTCCCCCACTGAAATCACATGCTACTGTGGAACACCGATGGAGGCCAAATATGCACACATATCGCCCAGAGAGTCATTGTGGTGATTGGATAGACACAGGACTGCCCCAGATATAGTACGGGGAGCGGCACTGGGGGCCTGGAGCAGATACGCACAGGGTAACAAGCATACCCACGCATGTACATACCGGAACTGCGACTGGGGCGCAGCGGACCCACATTTGTGACACCCTATGATTGACGTACTAAGTGCGGCCAAGGTGAGGCAAACGTAAATCCTGGGAGCAAGCGACAGAGCCCACACCACAGAGCACACGGGACAGCGAGTGGTCAATAAATCGGTGTGATTGCGGAGGCGAACTAGCGGAGGCTGCCTATCTGACAGCTACAGTGCACCGTAAACAGGGCCGCAAACGCTACCGAAATCATGGGCAAAACAGACCGCACTCAGCCCAAAATAAATTTCGAGCAGGCGAAGAAGCAGCATGAGCGAGGGACGGGAGAGCAGATACCGGCGCAATCTACGGAGGGAGCGACTGGTGGCGTGTCGAATGATGATATCCAAACTATGTTCAACACGATACAAGCTGCACTTACGAACATTGACAGGAAAATAGATTCTTTGACATACAGAGTCGATAGAATGTCCGAGCGCATGGATAAACATACAGAGCGAATAGACATGGCAGAACGCAGGATATCCGAAGCGGAAGATGGACAAGTACAGATGATGGCGACGCAAACGAAGATGGAGAAACAACTTGCAGCAATGGCGGCAAAGGCTGAGGATTTAGAGACAAGGTCTCGAAGAAACAACATACGGCTAACAGGAGTTGCGGAAACGACAAATACTGGGCCGTTGGAACGCTACGTGGAGCAACTGCTTATATCCATACTGGGGAGAGACTTTTTCAGAGATTTTTATAGTGGAAAGGGCTCACAGATTCCTGGCGCCGAGGCCTCCTGCTGGGTCCCGTCCTAGGCCGATCATCGCCAGGATCCTAAATTATAGAGACAGGGACGTGGCACTTCGCAAGGCTAGAGACCTGGGCCACTTGACTCACGAAGGAATGGACATCTCACTATACCCAGATTTTACGGCAACTGTACAGGAGGCGAGGAAGAAGTTCGGAATAGCAAAACAAAAACTGAGAGATCTAAATATACCATACGCTATGCTATACTCAGCGCGACTCGGGGTCAAAGATGATGGAAAGTCGAAAATATACACTGAGCCTCAAGAAGTGTTGAAGTTCATAAATCAGAAAGGACAGGCAAGTGCGAGGAGAAGATCGCCGAGAGGGGAGCAAACGGACCAACCAGCACTGTTGGATGTTGAATAAATGGATCTCTTTTTCCAGACATGTGCTAGATCTAGCAACGACTGCTGGGTGCAATATAGCGCTGTACTTTATATTCTTGTCTGTGAAAGCGACCAAAGACACTGGAACACCGCTTGGAAGAGGGGTGAATACCCTAAGAAGGAGCAGATAAATCTACTAGACAGTGTTTTGGTATCTAATATGTTAGAGATAATGCTTATCTTTTTCTGTTGACATGCGCAGAAATGTTGAATGAGGACTGGACAGAGTACTTTACGGCACTACTTAATAGACACTATAATGGTTTTTGAACCAAGGCATATGTTTCAACGGGGCGTCTACCCATGTGGCCTATGCCACATGAAAAGGGGGAGGCAGCTCTGACCCTTTCGTGTAACCCACAAAGTTATTCTTGTTTTTTCTTTTTTTCTTCTTTTTCTGTTTTTTCCTGCTATTCTTTGGTTTCTTTCCTTTTTTTCCACAGGTACTAAGGGTATGGGAACGATGGTTTTGAAGGGAATGTCTCCACTAGTATGGGGAGGGTGGAGTGGGAGGGGGAGGGAAAGGGAGTTATGGGGGGAAATTCTGACCAGTGTTACAGTGACATACCAACACAGGAGTGACAACATGAGATGTCTCAGACACCGCATTGGGCAAGATGGCAGCGACACGACCAATGACGAACACACTGAGTTCATTCAGAACACTGACGTTTATGACGTGGAATGTCAGAGGCCTCCACAACCCACAGAAAATACGGAAAGTACTGGCATACTTAGATGGACACCAAGTGGACGTGGCATGTTTACAGGAAACACACCTGACAGACATCAGGGAGCGGCAGATAGGAGCCAGATGGTCAATATACAGGCTGGCATCATCTTACTCCTCATACGCTAGAGGGGTTCTGCTGTCGGTGAAGCGCAACACACCTTTTACACTTATTAAATCAGTGAAAGATGATCAGGGACGCTATGTTATAGTGAAGGGATGTTTTGGTGGCACCAATTTGACAATTGTCAATGTGTACGGTCCAAACATAGATGACCCATCTTTCTATACCCAAATCTTGACGCAGCTTAGTGAATTACAACCTTCAGCCGTTTTATGGGGAGGGGATTTTAACACTTGCCTTGACCCTGCACTGGACAGATCCACTGGACAAGAAAGATGTGGTAAAAATTCTGCAAAAGTGTTTAGGGAGAGGATGGAAGATGGGGGACCTGGTGGACATATGGAGGCTTAGAAACCCCGAGCGACGAGAAGGTACTTGTTTTTCACTAACACACCTTACCTGGTCCAGGCTGGACTATTGGCTAGGGACCCAAGATGTATGCACTTGGACAACTACCATTGATCATTTACCCAAAACCCTGTCAGACCATGCCCCAGTAAGACTTCAATTGGCAATCCCGACACACACCCCGCAGCAATTCACTTGGAGACTAAGACACACGGCGCTACAAGACCAAGTGTTTCGTGAGGAAATTAGACAGGTGATAACGGAGTATTTTGACAATAATTCTGGATCGGTCCCCAGCACAAAGACGATCTGGGAGGCATTTAAAGTCACCATCAGGGGACATTGCATGGGCAAGCACGCAGGCATATTGAGGGACATTCAGCAACAACTGACAAAGATAGAAACAGATATCAATAGGCTGGAACGGGAATTTGAAACTACACGCAACACATCGCTGCTAGCTGAAATTAGGAAACAGGTAGATAAATACAATGAGTTTGCTGAGGATGAGGTAAAATACATTTCGCGGAAATATACGGCTAGAAACTTCGGCGAGGGCAGAAGGCCGGGATGAGCCTTAGCACACAAAATCAGACCAACACATGTCAATGCATATGTCACTCAGATACATAATGAGCAATGTCAGCTGGTATACGACACACCGACAGTTCTGGATTGCTTCACTAAGTATTACGCGAAACTATACGAGGAACAGGCGCAGGTCCCGATTGTGGACATACATGAGTATTTAGATGATGTGGCGCTGGCGTGGCTGTCAGATGCACATCGAGAATACTTCTGCCATCATATAACAAAAGACGAAATTGTAGATGCAATTAACTCTCTCCCGAACAATAAGGCCCCTGGCCTGGATGGGCTACCGGGAGAATTTTATAAGATGTTCTGAGACTTGCTGATCCCACACCTAGCTGAAATGTTGGAGGAGTCATATGCGGAAGGCACACTACCGAAGACATTAAATGAGGCACTTCTGATAGCGCTCCCGAAACACGGGAAAGATCCAACTGAGTGTGACTCGTATAGGCCACTGTCACTGATAAACATAGATGCCAAGATATTGGCAAAAATAATAGCAAACAGGATTCAGCCGTTGCTGTGCAATCTGGTGCTACCGGATCAGGCAGGGTTCATGCCAACGCGATCCACCACGCATAATATATGCACCATATTTGCGCTGTTCCACCAGCTAGACCCGGGCATGCCGGTGGCTGCGGCCCTATTGGACGCAGCCAAGGCATTCAACTCTGTTGAATGGGACTTCATGTATGTCACTCTCCGTAGGATGGTGTTCCCCGAACCATTCCTAAAATGGATATCATTATTGTATGCCAAGCCTACAGCATGGATTAGAATTAACGGAAACACGTCCGGCCCAATAGAGATTACAAGAGGTACCAGACAGGGCTGCCCCTTATCACCCATGCTATTTGCATTGATCCTGGAACCATTTGCTTGCAAAATTAGACAGAAGCACTTCGAGACCGCCCTACAATTTGGTCTGCGATCCATTGGAATTGCGTTGTACGCGGATGACATAGTCATATACACCACGCATCCTGACTCGAATCTGAACCCGCTCATAAGGGAGTATATCAGATACGAGAAGTACTCAGGCCTCCGCATAAACTGGGATGAGTCAGTGGTGATACCCCTAACGGTTGACACTCCAGAACCAGATTTGGAATATCTGTTAAAGTGGCAAACGGACCCAGTTAAATACTTGGGTATCTGGATACACCGCGACCCAGAACTGGTAATCAGAGAAAACTACGGAACGGCGTTGGTGCGATTGGAGGAACAGGTGGAAAAGTGGATAAAACTGCCTCTCTCCATAGCGGACAGAATTGCGATACAGAAAATGGTTGTGCTACCTCGGTTTTTATATTTATTTTGGAACATACCGATATGGTTGAACAAAGATTTCTTTGTCAAGATACGTTCTATATTGCACCGGTTAACATGGGCAGGGAAGCAGGCTAGGACTAGTTGGAGGACGTTTGCTCAACCGTACTATCTGGGAGGTTTTGGGGCACCAGATTTCCAAATATATTTTATCTGCGCACAAGCACAACACGCACACTACTGGATGAAACCACACGCCCATATCCCACATATAGCGGTAGAAAAAGACAGTGTACATCCCACACCACTGCCTGCACTCATAGCGGAGCCGATGACATACAGACCTCGTGACAAGATTCAGACAGCTGGATGCACCTCTAGGGCATGGCACAAGTTGGCACATAGGGCACACAAGCTCCCAATCTACGCAAGGGCTCTCCCTGTGGCAAAACACCCCAAACTTCCGGAAACGCAGGAAAAGAAAACGTACGATCTTTTAGTGGAGATGGGACTGACCACCGTGGGCTCCATATTCCCACATAATAAATTTATTAACTTTGTGCCCACCAGTCCCCTTTGAAGAAATGTGTGTATCTACGGCTGCGGACAGCACTGCGGACATTGTACACCACATTTCCAGACGAACCTCAGCAATTAAACACACTACAGATTTTATTAACAGTAACGACGCGTCAGAAATTGGTGACGCCCCTCTACAACGCGGCCCAAGAAGAACAGGCAGGGAGGTCAAATGGTGCGATGCTTAGATGGGAAGCAGCGCTAGGTGAAAAGATAGATGAGCAAGATTGGCAATATAGCTGCACACAACTCACACTACTCATGTCAAACTGTAATTTACGCATCATCCACTTTAAGTTCCTTCATCAGTTATATTACACGCCGACTAAATTACATAGTTTTGGGCTTCGGGAGACAGATAGATGTCAGAGATGCAAGGCTGAAGGTGCAGATTTTTTGCACATGTCCTGGTCATGTCAACAGTTGCAGACATATTGGCGAGAAGTCACCACCGTACTCACTGAAATGCTGGCAGAGCAGATTCCCAACACACCCCTGGTGTGTTTATTGGGAGTCAGGAAGCTTAAATACGCAAGACGCAGGAAGTTCTTTGCGGTTGCACTATTACTTGCTAAGAGAAGAATAGCCATGCGGTGGGGGAGTAAGAGGCCACCAAGGCTTAAGGACTGGATCACAGACATGACATATTGTAAATCAACATTAGAGACCTATACAGATGAACTCCCACAAGCCTCGAGACCTAGGGATTTTTGGGAACCACTTGTTCAATATCTGCAGAAGACCGCTGTGAGAAGTTGGCCTGATGTATGATGTCACTAGTTATAGTGTACACCTTATATCAGTCCAAATACCCTTATGGTGATTGGTTGTAAAGTCAACCTTATAGACCAGCTATCCTAGTGGTAGCATGGACAAGAGCAGTCTTAGGCTAAACTCTGAATGGCATGTGAAGCCAGCTGTGATACCATATATAATCCCTTGAATACCAAATGAAAGGACACCACAACAGATATATATATAAAATAAAGTGTATTTATTCTAAACAAACCCTCAGCACTCTTTATGAGATTAGAGGTAAGTACAACACAGTCTTATTAATGCATACAGTAAGTCACACAGGTAAGTAATACAGTTAGGCCCTAGGGGCCACGCAAACCATATACTAAGTAAGTGGTATAAGAACCACTGTCACGGAAATAGAATAGGCCTAGGCCTAGGGAATCGCTGGGGCTACACTACACTAGCGTTAGTTAGGAAGTGGGAGGCCCACGGGATTCGTGTGCAGAGTGGAAACACTCACGCGTAATGCGTAGAAGTCAATAGCAATAGTACAGTTTAGAAAACGGTAGATTTAGGACACTTCCGGAGTAGCTAGGAAGTTGAGACTTGAAAACTAGACACTAGGATAGTCACTATCCTGATGAGCACCGGAGTACCCAAGTTACCTAGCCCACAGGCTGCGGGTGCATAGGGGTGAAGATGCGTCGTTTTCGTCGTCGACTCCTATGGATGCCTGAAGAAAGATGCTGACAGGCAGTCAGGGGAGAGTGTCCGGTGGATCCCAAGGCTGGGATCAAGAAGAGAAGAAACCTGCAAGCAGAGGGGACAGAGTCAAGGTCACTAGCCAGTGACCACGTGGAACCAGGAAGGAACCAGGCGATGTCGTGAAGAGTTGCAGGTGAAGGTGAAGCTTGTCGCTGCAGCCAGGAGGACCAGGAAGCGTCGAGGACGACCAGGACCAGGAGGCGAGCTGTCCCACGAAGGCTCTTGCTGTCGGCGGCGTCGAAGTTGGACTAGGACTCACCAAGCCTTGGCAAGCGGAACCCACGAAGAACAAAGGACTTGCTTCTGGTGCAGACCAGGAAGGTCTGGGGTGCTTCTTCTTTGCAGAGAAGCGGGAGCCAGTCTGGAGGAGCCAAACCAGCGCAGAAGATTTCAGGGAGCGTCGTCACGAAGGCCACTAACCAGCGGGCAAGCAACCGGACAGACGCGGCAAGCAGGAAAATGCTGAAGGGCCCCACGCAGGACTCGTGGAGTGTGGGGGGCTGATCTTCGGTGCAGATGGTGCTTGGGGTTGGGGCTTCTCAATCCCCGGTGCACAACTTCGAGGGTACCTCAGAAGCTGCGCTGTAAGTTACTAGCCACTTTTCCCAGGTAGCCGGTCCCACGTCGCTCGTCGCCTCCACGGATCTCAGCTCTGCTGCAGATGTGGATGAGGGTCGGAGAAGTCTGGAAATCAAGGCTCTGGTCGGGCTCTGCAGTCGGTTCCTCGTAGAGCGGTCGCAAAGCAAAGGGTAGTCTCTTGATGGTGCCTGTTTGCACAGGGTAGCCACTCCTTGGCTACAAGGGAGATTCTTCAGTCTTCTTCTTTCGTCGAATGTCGAAGGTCCAGAGTTTCTGTTCAGTTTTGCAGGTTCAGGATAATCTAGAGTCTTGAGGCCCAACTCCCACTCTTATACTAATCTGGGGGGCTGGGATACCTGCTAGGTCACGCCTTATGGGTGGGACCTGGGAGGGGGTGGTTACACCCCCTTCCCTTTGTCCAGTTTCGCGCCAGAGCTGGGGCTGGAGTGCCCCAGCGCCGGTTTGAACTGGACTATGCAAGGAACACCTTGTGTGCCCCAGGCATGTCTCATTCCTTTCAGCCCACCCTGCCCCAATACACTAAAGGCTGTCTGGGGAGGTGCTAGCACCTCCCCAAGCAGGAAACCTATTGTCCAGGCCTCCCTGGCTGGGATCACTCCCAGCTGCAGGAGGTCAGACTTGTGTCGTGGCAGCAGCATCCATTTTGTGATGCTGAGGCTTTGGTCAGGGGCTAACAGTTGAAGTATGATTTTAACATGTCTTTCCCTCTAGAAGGGGGGAATAATATTCTCATGTCCATAAATGGCATGGGGGTATTATTCCCTAGTGTTAGACACCTTACACGACATGTTTTGATAAAGCCAAACCATAGTTACCATAACCGTCTAAGATTATAAGGCACTTTAAGAGTATATGGTAGGCTATATCATAGAACAGCTATAAGGACAAGGTTCCGAAAGCTGCAGACAGGCTCAGCTCATGCTAGAGCACCACCTCACATGTTACCAAGCACTCTGCCTCCAGGATTGTCAAGGCCTGCCATAGGAGTGACTGATAGGTACACAGGTGTCTATATGTAAGTTAGGTATAGGAATACTACACCTAAGCAAGGGGTGATTACACGACCTTGCCCCAGCTGAGTGATCAGCCAGTTGTGTAAAAATGGAAGGCCAGGCCAGGGGTGGCATAATACATGCTGCAGCCCCTGGTAGGCCTAGGGTACACCTATGCCCTGGGTACCTAGGGTACACTGTACAGGGGCCAATAAGGTGATCCTATCCAAATGGGTTATGCACCTAAAGTACATAGTATTAATTTAGAGAGAGAACAGCAGGGCTGTGGGTCTGATTAGCAGGCCCACAGCCACATCTAAGTCGAAAACCAGTAAAGCAAAAGCAAAAAGTGGGGGTGAACATAGAAAGCAGACCCTACTCTCCTACACAACCCCCCCCCCCAAACTTAGGGACATTAAACTAACCTTGACCAGTTGAGTCTTCATGTTCTAAGTGGAAATATCTGGAGAGTCCATCTGCATTGGCATGGTCAGTCCCAGGTCTATGTTCCACTGTGAAGTCCATCCCCTGTAGGGAAATGGACCACCTAAGAAGTTTGGGATTTTCACCCTTCATCTGATTTAGCCACAAGAGGGGCTTATGGTCTGTCTGAATCTTGAAGTGAGTGCCAAACAAGTATGGCCTCAGCTTCTTCAGGGCCCAAACCACAGCAAAGGCCTCCCTCTCAATAGCTGACCAACGTTTCTCTCTAGGGGTCAGCCTTCTACTTATAAAAGCAATGGGCTGGTCTTGACCATCTACATTCAGTTGTGAAAGAACAGCTCCCACACCTAACTCAGAAGCATCTGTCTGGACAATGAACTCTTTGGAGTAGTCTGGACTTTTCAGAATAGGTGCACTGCACATGGCCTGCTTCAGGTCATCAAATGCTTTTTGACAGCTTACTGTCCACTGAACTTTCTTTGGCATCTTCTTGGAGGTCAAGTCATTAAGTGGTGTCACTATGGACCCATAGTTCTTAACAAACTTTCTGTAGTACCCAGACAGGCCCAAGAAAGCTCTGACCTGAGTCTGGGTAGTTGGAGGAGCCCAGTCCTTTATGGTCTGGATCTTACTCTCCAGTGGTTGAACCTGACCCCCACCAACCAGGTGGCCCAGGTATACAACCTTGCTCTGCCCTATCTGGCACTTAGTGGCCTTGATAGTGAGGCCTGCCTTTTGCAGGGCCTCTAAAACATTCCTCAGGTGGACCAGGTGATCCTCCCAGGTGGAGCTAAAGACAGCAATATCATCAAGATAAGCTGCACAATAATCATCCAACCCAGTAAGGACTTGATTCACCAGCCTTTGGAAAGTGGCAGGTGCATTCTTCAAACCAAAGGGCATTACCACAAATTGATAATGTCCTCCTGGGGTCGAGAAAGCAGTTTTGGCCTTTGCACTCTCAGCTAGTCTGATTTGCCAGTAGCCTGCTGTTAGGTCAAATGTGCTCAAAAACTTAGCAGCTGCCAGTCTGTCAATGAGCTCATCTGCCCTAGGTATTGGGTGGGCATCTGTCCTAGTGACAGCATTGAGACCTCTGTAATCCACGCAAAACCTCATCTCTCTCTTACCATCTTGGGTGTGAGGTTTTGGCACAAGGACTACAGGACTAGCCCAAGGGCTCTCTGAAGGTTCAATGACTCCCAGCTCCAACATCTTTTGTACCTCAACTTTTATGCAGTCCCTGACATGGTCAGGTTGCCTGTAGATTTTACTCTTCACAGGCAGACTGTCACCAGTGTCCACCTCATGGGTGCACCAGTTTGTCTGACTTGGGGTCAGAGAGAACATATGTCTGTAGGCCTGCAGAACTTGTCTGCAGTCCTGTTGCTGATGGACAGTGAGGCTGTCAGAAAAGACCACACCATCAACTGAGCCATCATCAGGGTTCTGAGTCAACAGGTCTGGGAGAGGGTCACTCTCTTCCTCCTGCCCCTCATCTGTAGCCATGAGTAGCCCCATGTCTGCCCTGTCAACATATGCCTTCAATCTGTTGACATGAAGCACCCTGTGGGGGCTTCTGGGAGTCCCAAGGTCCACCAAGTAGGTGACTTCTCCCTTTTTCTCAACAATAGTGTGGGGTCCAGACCATTTGTCTTGGAGTGCTGCTGGGGCCACTGGCTCCAACACCCACACTTTCTGTCCTGGCTGGTAAACAGTCAGTACAGCCTTTTGGTCATGCCAAGCTTTTTGGAGTTCTTGGCTTGCCTCAAGGTTTTTAGAAGCCTTCTTCATATACTCTGCCATCCTGGAGCGGAGACCAAGTACATAATCCACTATGTCTAGTTTGGGTTGTCTGAGAGGTCTCTCCCATCCTTCCTTCACCAAACACAGGGGTCCTCTTACAGGATGCCCAAACAAAAGCTCAAAAGGGCTGTAGCCAACCCCCTTTTGTGGGACCTCTCTGTAAGCAAACAGAAGGCAGGGTAAAAGGATGTCCCATCTTCGCCCAAGCTTGTCTGGTAATCCTTTTATCATTCCCTTTAGGGTCTTGTTGAATCTCTCAACAAGCCCATTGCACTGTGGGTGATAGGGTGTGGTGAACTTATAGTTAACACCACAGTCCTTCCACATTGCAGTCAAGTATCCTGACATAAAGTTGGCACCTCTGTCAGAAATGACCTCCTTTGGAAAGCCCACTCTGGAGAATACTCCAAGCAGGGCCCTTGCCACAACAGGAGCTGTTGTGGTCCTCAGGGGAATTGCTTATGGGTACCTGGTGGCATGGTCCACTATCACCAGTATGAATCTGTGCCCAGATGCTGTTTGTGGGTCCATTGGTCCTACAATATCTATGCCCACTCTTTCAAAGGGGACCCCCACCACTGGTAGTGGTATGAGGGGGGCCTTTGTGGTGCCACCTGATTTGCCACTGGCTTGGCAGGTGACACAGGAGCGACAAAACTCCTTAGTATCTTCTGACATATGGGGCCAGTGAAAGTGAGGGACAAGCCTGTCCCAAGTCTTGTTCTGGCCTAAATGTCCTGCAAGGGGAATATCATGGGCCAAGGTTAGAAGGAAGCCTCTGAACTTCAGTGGTATGACCAACCTCCTGGATGCACCAGGCTTGGGGTCTCTAGCCTCTGAGTACAGTAGCCCTTCATCCCAATACACTCTATGGGTACCTTGAGCATTCCCTGCAGCCTCAGCAGCAGCCAGCTGTCTGAGGGGTTCAAGAGAGGGGCAGTCTAATTGAGCCTGCCTCAGATCTGCCCTGGAAGGCCCCCCTGTCCCAAGAAACTCAACCTGATCAGGCTCAAGTTCTTCTAGGACAGTTCCTTCAGGGCTCTCAGAATCATCCTCCTGGGAGGGCTGATCCACCACCTGAGGCAGGGGGGAAGGCACAGCCTTAACCCTACTGCTCTTTCTCTTGGAGTGTGACTGGTCCATAGTTTCAGGATCCAGCACTTGTTCAGTGTTGCACTTTTTGGCCTGTGACCTGGTCACAGCAAGGACATGTGCATCTATCCCCAGCATTTCTGCATGGGTCCTATACTCCACTTCAGACCAAACTGAAGTTTCAAGATCATTGCCCAGTAAACACTCTACAGGAAGGTCTGAACTAACAACAACTTTCTTGAGGCCAGTTACCCCTCCCCAGGAGAAGTTAACAATAGCCACACTATGGGAGGTAGTGGCATTGCTAGCGTTGGTCACTAGGTAATTCTCACCTAGTATGATCTGTCCAGGGTCCACAAAAGCAGGTGTCACCATTGTGACACTAGCTCCAGTGTCCCTGTAGGCCTGAGCCATTCTTTGGTTGATAAAAGGTGTCTGTCTGTACTTGCCCAGGTTACTGGGGCCTACAGTAGAGGACAAAGCTAAGTCCCCATCACAGATCAGGACAGCCTGAGTAGGTACTCTGACTAGGCCAGAATCCTCCTCAGTTCCCAGGGTTAACCCTACTACACCCTTTTGTTGGGAACCACCACTTACAGCTGAACTAGGGGGTACAGTTGCCTTAGGGGCAATGGTGGCTGGGGGCTTATCCTTTTTGGTGCACTCACTAAACCAATGTGAGTTGGACTTACAATAGTTGCACCATGGTTTCTTTTGGCCATCTTTCTTCTTATCCTTTTTGGAACCACCCTCCCCCTGAGCCTTTTGGGGGCCTGGTGAAGACTTCTGGTCTTTTTGTTTCTGCTCATTACCCTTCTGGTCTGCCTTTTTCGGATCACCGCCCTGGTTCTGGTTTTTCTGCTTAACTCTAGTCCTGACCCATCTATCTGTCTTCTTTCCCAATTCTTGGGGAGAAGTCAGATCAGAATCAATCAGGTGTTGATGCAATAGCTGGTTTTGACAGTTGTTAAGTATTTGTTCTCTCATGATCAAATTATACAATCCTGTATAGTCCTTAACCTTACTTCCCATTAGCCAGCCTTCCAGAGCCTTAGTGGCACAATCTACAAAGTCAGTCCAGTCCTGAGTCTGTGTCTTCTGGGTATCCCTGAACAACAACCTGTATTGTTCAGTGGTTAGGCCAAACCCATCAATCAGAGCACTCTTCAGGACAGTGTAATTATCTGCATCCTCATCACTAACTGTGAGGAGCTTGTCTCTTCCTTTCTCAGAGAAGGAGAGCCACAAGATAGCTGCCCACTGACTTTGGGGTACCTGCTGTACTTTGCAAGCTCTCTCCAAAGCAGTTATCCATTTGTGGATGTCATCCCCACACTTGTAGGGAGGGACAATCTTGCTCAGGTTTCTATTATCATAGTGCCTGTCTCTATCTCTAGGAATGTTGCTGCCACCAGTGGGTTCTAACCCACTTAACTTTTGTTCTCTAGCCAGAGCAAGCTTCTCTTTGGCAAGGGCAAGTTCTTCCCTCTGAATCCTCAGATTAGCCTCCCTCATTCTGGCTGCATGCTCCTTTCTCTCAGGTGAAGTCATTCCCCTGTGAGAGGAAGCATTAGAGATGTTAGAGACATGGGAGTGGATGGATTCCCTTGAAGGGGATCTGTCCCTCCTGCTTCTCTGTGAATGTCTACTTGTGGGTCTGTATGGGGGGATCCCATGCAAACTCCCATGTAAACTTAAGTTAGCCTGGCTAAGTCTCCTTACTTGGCTCTGGCTGTGTACCTCCCCATCTGAAGCCCCATCTGACTCCTCTGTGGTGGGTAGACCCTCCTCCGTGCCTAGGGCACCTTCCTGAGATGCCCTCTGAGCATCATACTCCTCTAGGAGTTGTCTTAACTGAAGGAGGGTAGGGTTTGCACCCTGTTTTATTCCTCTGGAGGTACACAATTGTCTCATCTCCTGGAATGTTAAGGTATCATACCTAGAGGGGGTCTTCTGCAGACCTGACCCTCCTGGGAGAGCATCTACTTGATCTCCTCCCAGAGGCATGATCTAGTGAGGGTGTGGTGTGTGCACCTACCTACACTAGTTGTTTCTACTAAACCTCTCTAGTAGCTGTAGTCAGGGTGTGTTACTCCCTTCAACCTACAACCACTAAGTCCAGTAGGACTTAAGTATTATAAACTATGTTATATGTACCTAGACAATATCTGTGTGATCTTTCAATTTAGTATCTCAAGATTACAATGGTATTACAACAGCAAGCTCAGATCCCACCCGCTGCTCACCAATGTGAGAAGTTGGCCTGATGTATGATGTCACTAGTTATAGTGTACACCTTATATCAGTCCAAATACCCTTATGGTGATTGGTTGTAAAGTCAACCTTATAGACCAGCTATCCTAGTGGTAGCATGGACAAGAGCAGTCTTAGGCTAAACTCTGAATGGCATGTGAAGCCAGCTGTGATACCATATATAATCCCTTGAATACCAAATGAAAGGACACCACAACAGATATATATATAAAATAAAGTGTATTTATTCTAAACAAACCCTCAGCACTCTTTATGAGATTAGAGGTAAGTACAACACAGTCTTATTAATGCATACAGTAAGTCACACAGGTAAGTAATACAGTTAGGCCCTAGGGGCCACGCAAACCATATACTAAGTAAGTGGTATAAGAACCACTGTCACGGAAATAGAATAGGCCTAGGCCTAGGGAATCGCTGGGGCTACACTACACTAGCGTTAGTTAGGAAGTGGGAGGCCCACGGGATTCGTGTGCAGAGTGGAAACACTCACGCGTAATGCGTAGAAGTCAATAGCAATAGTACAGTTTAGAAAACGGTAGATTTAGGACACTTCCGGAGTAGCTAGGAAGTTGAGACTTGAAAACTAGACACTAGGATAGTCACTATCCTGATGAGCACCGGAGTACCCAAGTTACCTAGCCCACAGGCTGCGGGTGCATAGGGGTGAAGATGCGTCGTTTTCGTCGTCGACTCCTATGGATGCCTGAAGAAAGATGCTGACAGGCAGTCAGGGGAGAGTGTCCGGTGGATCCCAAGGCTGGGATCAAGAAGAGAAGAAACCTGCAAGCAGAGGGGACAGAGTCAAGGTCACTAGCCAGTGACCACGTGGAACCAGGAAGGAACCAGGCGATGTCGTGAAGAGTTGCAGGTGAAGGTGAAGCTTGTCGCTGCAGCCAGGAGGACCAGGAAGCGTCGAGGACGACCAGGACCAGGAGGCGAGCTGTCCCACGAAGGCTCTTGCTGTCGGCGGCGTCGAAGTTGGACTAGGACTCACCAAGCCTTGGCAAGCGGAACCCACGAAGAACAAAGGACTTGCTTCTGGTGCAGACCAGGAAGGTCTGGGGTGCTTCTTCTTTGCAGAGAAGCGGGAGCCAGTCTGGAGGAGCCAAACCAGCGCAGAAGATTTCAGGGAGCGTCGTCACGAAGGCCACTAGCCAGCGGGCAAGCAACCGGACAGACGCGGCAAGCAGGAAAATGCTGAAGGGCCCCACGCAGGACTCGTGGAGTGTGGGGGGCTGATCTTCGGTGCAGATGGTGCTTGGGGTTGGGGCTTCTCAATCCCCGGTGCACAACTTCGAGGGTACCTCAGAAGCTGCGCTGTAAGTTACTAGCCACTTTTCCCAGGTAGCCGGTCCCACGTCGCTCGTCGCCTCCACGGATCTCAGCTCTGCTGCAGATGTGGATGAGGGTCGGAGAAGTCTGGAAATCAAGGCTCTGGTCGGGCTCTGCAGTCGGTTCCTCGTAGAGCGGTCGCAAAGCAAAGGGTAGTCTCTTGATGGTGCCTGTTTGCACAGGGTAGCCACTCCTTGGCTACAAGGGAGATTCTTCAGTCTTCTTCTTTCGTCGAATGTCGAAGGTCCAGAGTTTCTGTTCAGTTTTGCAGGTTCAGGATAATCTAGAGTCTTGAGGCCCAACTCCCACTCTTATACTAATCTGGGGGGCTGGGATACCTGCTAGGTCACGCCTTATGGGTGGGACCTGGGAGGGGGTGGTTACACCCCCTTCCCTTTGTCCAGTTTCGCGCCAGAGCTGAGGCTGGAGTGCCCCAGCGCCGGTTTGAACTGGACTATGCAAGGAACACCTTGTGTGCCCCAGGCATGTCTCATTCCTTTCAGCCCACCCTGCCCCAATACACTAAAGGCTGTCTGGGGAGGTGCTAGCACCTCCCCAAGCAGGAAACCTATTGTCCAGGCCTCCCTGGCTGGGATCACTCCCAGCTGCAGGAGGTCAGACTTGTGTCGTGGCAGCAGCATCCATTTTGTGATGCTGAGGCTTTGGTCAGGGGCTAACAGTTGAAGTATGATTTTAACATGTCTTTCCCTCTAGAAGGGGGGAATAATATTCTCATGTCCATAAATGGCATGGGGGTATTATTCCCTAGTGTTAGACACCTTACACGACATGTTTTGATAAAGCCAAACCATAGTTACCATAACCGTCTAAGATTATAAGGCACTTTAAGAGTATATGGTAGGCTATATCATAGAACAGCTATAAGGACAAGGTTCCGAAAGCTGCAGACAGGCTCAGCTCATGCTAGAGCACCACCTCACATGTTACCAAGCACTCTGCCTCCAGGATTGTCAAGGCCTGCCATAGGAGTGACTGATAGGTACACAGGTGTCTATATGTAAGTTAGGTATAGGAATACTACACCTAAGCAAGGGGTGATTACACGACCTTGCCCCAGCTGAGTGATCAGCCAGTTGTGTAAAAATGGAAGGCCAGGCCAGGGGTGGCATAATACATGCTGCAGCCCCTGGTAGGCCTAGGGTACACCTATGCCCTGGGTACCTAGGGTACACTGTACAGGGGCCAATAAGGTGATCCTATCCAAATGGGTTATGCACCTAAAGTACATAGTATTAATTTAGAGAGAGAACAGCAGGGCTGTGGGTCTGATTAGCAGGCCCACAGCCACATCTAAGTCGAAAACCAGTAAAGCAAAAGCAAAAAGTGGGGGTGAACATAGAAAGCAGACCCTACTCTCCTACAACCGCAGAACCCGATGCCACGACTTGACCCAAATGTGCACACTAGGAAAGCACGGGGCTGGTTGTACAGCAAGGGGCAAAGTGTGGGGACAGGCATAAGAGAAAAAGCATGCGAACTAGGGAGGGGGACACTTAGCCGCTTTATTAATGAATGAAACAGGGTGTCACTGGTCGCAAAATGGAACTGTACAGGGACAAATGAACAGTATTGGATGTTGATTGTACTCTCCAGAGCATAGAGAAAATGCTGTGATAAGTATATGATGGTTCACTGTCATGTAACTACTGATTGGATAAAAAATAAGATATTTAAAAAATTGTTCCCTAAAAGATTTATTTCACCTTAGGGTGAACATGTCGGTATCTTTAAGCACAAATATGGTGCTCTCAAATGCTTAACGTAGAATCAAATGGATGCTGCTCTGGATCTAGAAAAGTCAATCTCAGCTGAGAGTAGGGATAAACTGTGATATTCAAACATTGTAAACATTAATGGGAACCTTTTTGAGCTGCTTTGGGAGTGCTTTGTGCGCTGTTTTGACCCTGCCCGGCCTCGTCCCATGTCAGAGTGCTCCTAGTATAATAAAGCTTGTTAACCATATGAAAGATGAGCTCCGTAGTAGCTCTTGCCTTTGGGGATTCCAACTTGAGATGAGCTAAAAGAAAGGAGAACAAGCTGACTCAAATAAGAACATGTAAAGATTAGGAGATGAATATTTGGGGAAATGTATATGAAGCTGCCGTACATATTGACCACAAGAAATCTTGAAAGATAGTAGCCAGTAGTGATCAGAGTCCAGCTAAACTCTTGTCTGACTCCATTTCTCCCAAGGTTTGGTAGTCCTACTTCCAGGACCTTTACAAACAGGGGGCGGATATTGATATAACATCCTAGTGATAATTTATCTCCACCTGGGCTTCTTAAGTTGGAGCTGAGCGAGACTCTTAGTGCATTAAAAGCCATACCAATGGGCAAAGCGGCAGGGCTCGAGGGCATCCCAGGAGATTTATTTCTTGCAGATATTGATGGCTGGGCTTTGTATTTTATTATGCTATCCAACTAAATCCTCCAAGGGGCAAGTATCCCCAGTAGCTGAAAGGCAGCTGAGATTGTCCCCATTCATGAAAAGGGCTAGAGGGACTTTATTTCAAATTCTAGGCCAACAAGCCTCATTGATGTGGTCTAAAAGGTCTTTGTGAGGCAAATTTTAGGGAATCTGGAAGGTTGGATTGAGGACCATCAGGCTCTCTCCCCCTTGCAGGCGGGGTTTTGAAAAGGGGTGAGCATAATTGACCAGGTTTTTAGGTTTCTATTAATTTACTGGAAGACAGTGATCCTTCAAAATGTGCACCGTTACCTGGACTTTGTAGACCTAAAATTTGCTTTTGACCTTGTCCTGCATGGAAGGCTCTGGGAGGTCCTTAAGAATAAAAGGGTTCCATATGAACTCCTGGATGTTCTAGTTCGTCTACATGAGGACATGTATGCTCAAGTTAGATGGGGAAGAGGAGGGGAGCTCACCAAATGAATACCTATTCAAAAAGGAGTCCGACAGGGGTGTGTCCTTGCCCCTACATTATTCTATCTATACATGAATGATGTGGCGCTTCATTTAGAGGACATCCAAAATGATGCCTCCCGACTGGCTGGTCGCAAGATTCCACTCTTATTATTGGCTGTTCCATGAGAATTTTGGTCCTTGCCCACTACCACAAAACATCTTTTTAGGGCCTTCCTCAAGAAGGAAGTACATGTATTTTGCTGAAATAAGGAACGTCCCAGAAGGGTCTCTTATTAGCAGAATTTTAGATTTTAAGATTGATACGGCTTTCAAGTCGTTTTTAGTTTACATAAACCCTCAGCCACTAGGCAAATATACCTCAAACTTCGATATGGCACCTTCCCACTATTGTCACTTCTAGCGAAATGGAACTCCCTGCCCCCAAGCTCCTGCTTGGGTACCAGATGTCCAACATGTCAGCAGGCTGAGGAGCCCTTGGCACATTACATTTTCTTGTGTCCCCTGTACGCTCGGCCCTGAAAACCCTGGATTATCCTTGTATGTAAACAACTGGGCAGCATAGGTAAGGAAAGGGAAAGGATAATTAGGACAAAGTGTGCAAAAATATGTAAACTCTAGATAATATACCAGTGATATATGATTAAATTTCAAAATACATGAAAAAACATGAAAGAAGCTACCAATTCAGTTAACAAAGTATTGTTTCATTTTATTTGCAGTGTGTTCTTATTCTTATTATCTCTTTCTTTGTTAATACAAAAATATATACAAGAACAATAAAGATTACAAAAGCGATTAGATTATCTGAAGATTACACAAAATTATATACATATACTGACATGTAACAAAACCCTATGCCTGTAAGTGCATGGAACAAGACAACACCCTATTGATGATAACTTTTCTTCACACAACACCCTATTGATGATAACTTTTCTTCACACAACGCGTTTCGGCTAAGCCTTCGTCAGGTGTCTGTTCTTTTGTGATTAAACTTGATTATAACTTGACTTAAAAAGGAATGAATGTTAATGATACTGGACAATAGATAGTCACCAGAAGAGGGCACAATCTGCTCGATGAGATTTAGGACATATGGTAATCTATCTTTAATCCAAAGGTACATCTGATGGGAATAAGATATACATGGAGCAGGTACATTAGATTCCTATATACATAAATAAAATGTATGGGTGCTAATCAGCAGGGAACCCAATATTCGATAGTCATCGGAAATCTTTGACCTTCTTGATACGCATGGCGGTAAAACCTGCTGCCAAAATTCTGTATCTGTACCCTTTAAAGTTGCCGATGTTCACATGTGTTCCGCCTCTGTATGGTATGCGAGTGCTACTAAAGATCTCTTGTTAAAGACTTCTCGCTGGAATATCGGCGCGACAACAACTGGGCAGCAGACCGCATCAGAGTGATCTACGGCTCCTGCGCCCCGAGTCCAATCAGACAGTTGTTTGTGCAAAGTCCAAATATCTCTATTGGAGATGGTGTATCAGAAGTAAAGCCGTGGCCTGAACCCCCCCACCCCTAAAATTCATACTGCCTGGAGCTTTGTTTTTAACTAGTTATTAACAATGTCTGTCTGTGGCTTTTTTCCATTTTTACTCTGTTTTTAAAATGAATTTTTATCTGAGTACTGGTCTCTCTCTTGACCTATTGTTATTTTACTTCATGATATATAATGACCCTAGTTACATTTGTAGGTTTGGGCCTAGTTAGCTTGCTCCCGAGATCCAGCACGAACATTTTATTTCATGATTTTAAACAACCTCTGATAGGGATGGATCTGTAATTTGCGTCAGTTTCGATGTTAAGAGTCCTTTTATGTGCTTTATTGTATTTGTTTTTATTCATTGGAATCTGTGTTCGTATATGTGTGTTTTGTACTTTTATGGTTGAAAAAATCGCGAATAAAGTATTTTGATGCTATTGATGAGTGTAGGGTACTGGGGAGTTCATGAGAACTTGCATGAGGTGCAGGTGAAATCCCCCTCTGTGTTACGGTATGTTGCTGCAACAGCGCAGTGTGCGGCGGCTGTCGTTGTGAGCATGCAGACAACTCAACAGGGTCTTAGTGGGTATGGGGAGTACCAGGGTATCTGGGCGGGGTGCAGATACAACACCACACACACGCGCATTTTAAAACAACGAAGGCTGGATTAGGGACAGCTATTCTTGTACATAACCACGTCTGACTGTAAGAGTTCAGACCTGGGCATCAAAAAGGCTGAGGCCGCCAGACTGCTATGTTGACTCCAAATGAAAGCACGCCAGTGCCCTACTGGGTACCACAAATGCCGGCTTCAGTATAGACCCTGCAGTGCAGAGTGCCAGTGTGTCAGATGCTCTCTCGCCTGCTGCAGCAGTGCGCCTCGTGCACCGTCTGGCTCGAACGGAGGGATGCGTGTGATAAAGGGAAGAGCCTCTGTGCCTACTGGGTACCACAAATGCCGGCTTCAGTATAGACCCTGCAGTGCAGAGTGCCAGTGTGTCAGATGCTCTCTCGCCTGCTGCAGCAGTGCGCCTCGTGCACCGTCTGGCTCGAACGGAGGGATGCGTGTGATAAAGGGAAGAGCCTCTGTGCCTACTGGGTACCACAAATGCCGGCTTCAGTATAGACTCTGCAGTGCAGAGTGCCAGTGTGTCAGATGCTCTTTCGCCTGCTGCAGCAGTGCGCCTCGTGCACTGCCGGGCTCGAACGGAGGGATGCGTGTGATAAAGGGAAGAGCCCCTGTGCCCTACTGGGTACCACAAATGCCGGCTTCAGTATAGACCCTGCAGTGCAGAGTGCCAGTGTGTCCGATGCTCTCTCGCCTGCTGCAGCAGTGCGCCTCGTGCACCGTTGGGCTCGAACGGAGGGATGCGTGTGATAAAGGGAAGAGCCTCGTGCCTACTGGGTACCACAAATGCCGGCTTCAGTATAGACCCTGCAGTGCAGAGTGCCAGTGTGTCAGATGCTCTTTCGCCTGCTGCAGCAGTGCGCCTCGTGCACTGCCGGGCTCGAACGGAGGGATGCGTGTGATAAAGGGAAGAGCCTCGTGCCTACTGGGTACCACAAATGCCGGCTTCAGTATAGACCCTGCAGTGCAGAGTGCCAGTGTGTCAGATGCTCTCTCGCCTGCTGCAGCAGTGCGCCTCGTGCACAGTCTGGCTCGAAGGGAGGGATGCGTGTGATAAAGGGAAGAGCCTCTGTGCCTACTGGGTACCACAAATGCCGGCTTCAGTATAGACCCTGCAGTGCAGAGTGCCAGTGTGTCCGATGCTCTCTCGCCTGCTGCAGCAGTGCGCCTCGTGCACCGTTGGGCTCGAACGGAGGGATGCGTGTGATAAAGGGAAGAGCCTCGTGCCTACTGGGTACCACAAATGCCGGCTTCAGTATAGACCCTGCAGTGCAGAGTGCCAGTGTGTCAGATGCTCTCTCGCCTGCTGCAGCAGTGCGCCTCGTGCACTGCCGGGCTCGAACGGAGGGATGCGTGTGATAAAGGGAAGAGCCTCGTGCCTACTGGGTACCACAAATGCCGGCTTCAGTATAGACCCTGCAGTGCAGAGTGCCAGTGTGTCAGATGCTCTTTCGCCTGCTGCAGCAGTGCGCCTCGTGCACTGCCGGGCTCGAACGGAGGGATGCGTGTGATAAAGGGAAGAGCCTCGTGCCTACTGGGTACCACAAATGCCGGCTTCAGTATAGACCCTGCAGTGCAGAGTGCCAGTGTGTCAGATGCTCTTTCGCCTGCTGCAGCAGTGCGCCTCGTGCACTGCCGGGCTCGAACGGAGGGATGCGTGTGATAAAGGGAAGAGCCTCGTGCCTACTGGGTACCACAAATGCCGGCTTCAGTATAGACCCTGCAGTGCAGAGTGCCAGTGTGTCAGATGCTCTCTCGCCTGCTGCAGCAGTGCGCCTCGTGCACCGTCGGGCTCGAACGGAGGGATGCGTGTGATAAAGGGAAGAGCCTCGTGCCTACTGGGTACCACAAATGCCGGCTTCAGTATAGACTCTGCAGTGCAGAGTGCCAGTGTGTCAGATGCTCTTTCGCCTGCTGCAGCAGTGCGCCTCGTGCACTGCCGGGCTCGAACGGAGGGATGCGTGTGATAAAGGGAAGAGCCTCGTGCCTACTGGGTACCACAAATGCCGGCTTCAGTATAGACCCTGCAGTGCAGAGTGCCAGTGTGTCCGATGCTCTCTCGCCTGCTGCAGCAGTGCGCCTCGTGCACTGCCGGGCTCGAACGGAGGGATGCGTGTGATAAAGGGAAGAGCCTCTGTGCCTACTGGATACCACAAATGCCGGCTTCAGTATAGACCCTGCAGTGCAGAGTGAAAGTGTGTCAGATGCTCTTTCGCCTGCTGCAGCAGTGCGCCTCGTGCACTGCCGGGCTCGAACGGAGGGATGCGTGTGATAAAGGGAAGAGCCTCGTGCCTACTGGGTACCACAAATGCCGGCTTCAGTATAGACCCTGCAGTGCAGAGTGCCAGTGTGTCAGATGCTCTCTCGCCTGCTGCAGCAGTGCGCCTCGTGCACCGTCGGGCTCGAACGGAGGGATGCGTGTGATAAAGGGAAGAGCCTCTGTGCCTCAGATGGAAATGTGCTCTAGGCTTACTGTACAACGAGCAAGTATAAGGTGCACGCAAGCGCGATGGACACGCTGTCATGCTACGCCGACATAAAGGATAAAGTGAAAACAAAGCACAGGAAAGGAGTGCAAAATATGCGGAAGGGCAATACTTTAACCCCCCGTTGTGCTGTAAACAAACATGGGTGGACTAATTGTCGAATGGACAATAAGGTGCAAACAGAACGGGATATATATGTATAAAAAGTCAAAAACATTTTTTTTAAAACAGCCTGTGCTGGAAGAATCTCTTCTTCTTAGCATTGAAAAGTACAGATCGTACTGTACAAAGTACAAGCAAGAAGATGCAGACAAATGAGGCTGGCGAATAGAGCGACGAGGGGCTTCCTGGCATGCATTGGTCCTGTGTGGTGATTGCACTCGCCGGCGGTGAGCGGCCACCCAGAGATCTCTTGTCATTGTGGTCTTTATTCGGGGAACCGGTGCTCCAGTCCAGTTGGAGATGACGAAACCGGACTGACATACCTTCAGCTTGCAGAACTGCCGGGCCTGGTCGATGAAGCAGCAGGTGACGACGGGTCGGTTCTGCAAGGACGGGCCCCTCAAGCAGATGTGTGAATGATGCCAAGAAATTGACGAGCCCAGCTTTAAGTGTGAGGTTAGCTGGGTTAATACATTCCAAGACTGCATGCCTGCAAGTGCGGGCCCCTGGCCCTAAAAGGGCACCCTAAGGAAACGTCAGCGTTCAAGTAAAAGATGCAGGCACATGCATAAAACATGCATCAGCGTTTCTTCTGCCTCGTCACACAGTCGACATACCAGGGTTTCTGATGTTTTAAGCCAAGAGGGTTGTGACTCCTAAGGTAGTGCCCTCCCTATAATGACTCTTGATGTACAGCCCTCGAGGTAGCCTGGTTGTACCATGTAAACCTTTGTTTTCACTATCATTGATTGATGCCAAAGGATACAGGCAAGTGTGAACCCCAGCGATTTTCAGTACCTCACCAATGTAGGGAAAATGACAAGCATGCAGTGGCGCGGACAAGCTAAGCAGTGGTAGTATGCTCCGCTGAAGTCATACTTAGTAGACTCACTGGTGTAAGAAAGCATTGCTTGTAGCATTTCTATTCTATTTTTGTTATATTATCAGTCTGTTGTGTTTTCTTAATCTATAACAGACATGGTTTTGTTACTTGACCAATGCAACCTATTATTGCCTGTGGTAGTTAGCATGCATATTCAACAGTGTCGTTTTGCTGCCAGCCCTTTTATAGTCTACATTTAGATGTTTATTATATTTTACAACTTTGTTCCCTTTGTCATCTCTCTAACCAGGGTTAAAAACCACCAATGCCTCTTGCTGATTTCTCATTTTAAATGTAAATATCTTGAAGATGTATATGCTAGTATGTTTTTTGGGCAGTGATCTGATAAATGATTATTATATTAAAATTAATCTTGTCCATATACTTGGTGAGGTGCTGAAGTCTTTGTAATTCTGGTCACTTTACTATGATGCACAGGATGGCACTAATTAAGATGGCAGTAGTGCTAAGGGCGTCTATGTATTTCAGAGGATGTTCTGCTTGATACCTAGGAGGACATTTTGGGGACTAGACAGTATTGTCATCAACTGCCTGGACCTTCACTCATCCAAGAGTCAAGCTAAATACACTAACACTGCCATATGAGAGAGGCGGTTTGACATGATATGAAATGTTGAAACCTGGTGTCTGATCTGCAGCATGTTCCTTACAGGATTTCTAATGCCCCAGACACGGAAAACAAATTGTTGGAGGACTACCATAGAGGTATCTAGCAAACAAAGTGATTTACCAAACCATTTTGCAGTCAGAGATTCACAAAATCGCTGGATTTGCAACTGCAAAATGTCTTTGTATTGGTATGTTTTCATTCCATTTTGCAAGTTGGAAAAAGCATTTCCGACTCGCAAAATGCAGTTAGCAAGTGGTGTAAAATATCCTTCCCCTCTCAATTGCAATTGGATATGGTGTGGATCAGTGGTTTGCGACCTCAGTTGTGGTCGCAAGTCAGTGAACGGTGACTGACTCCTCTTAAAAGTTGGTAATTGCTTTGCAGAGGAGAAGCTGCTACCGTTGCACAGGTTCCCCTTTGGAAATCATGTTGTGTGAGCTTTGGGGGACAGGCACTAGTCAAGAGGATCACTGTCCCTGTCTGCTCCTCCAGTGTTTTCTCAAATTGTATTTGTCTGTATTTTAAGGCGCACTAGTGCCTCTAAAGAACACTAGCTGGTTAAAAAGTCCTGTTTCGGAATGCAAGTGGAGCAGTGCTTAATTTGAGCCGCAGGTTTCCGGTGCTCAGCACCATTGCTTAATTGTCAACAGCGGCACTTATGACAGCTGCCTCATGGTGGTGCTATTTATGCAATTTAGATAGCAAAATAGCTCAAGGGGAGTCCTTTGCTTGAACCGGGTGAAAGCTCAGAGGTTACACCAGCCCCCACTCTTCCATGACAACACGTCTGCTCCACGGCACGAACTTCCACCAGGCCAGTGTAGGCTCCCCTTTTTAATACAAATTCAAACACAACGAAGCTTCTAGCAAGCCTCGCCCCCTCGTTCTCATGAGAGCCCGTACCAGCCTGCTCCAAGGCCACTGCATCGGTTGATCAGGCCTTTGCTATGGCTCAGAGACAGACCATGTACATTCGTCTGATAAGAACCAGTTCTCTCTAGTCAGTAAAGTGCGAAAAACAGGAGAAGAGCAAAACATGCCCTCTCCACCTCTACAGCTTCGTGCAGGCACAGAAAATAGCGTCAGTCATGAAAATGGAGTTAGTTAAGCCATGCACACAGAAAGGCCCAAAGCAAGATGGAATCAGAAAAGCAAGGATGACATGAAACCATGTCAAAGGCAATAGTCAGCACTGCCATAAAGCAAGGTAAAGTCAGAAAACAGAATGACATGAAGCCATGTCAAAGGCAATAGTTAAAACACATAATTCACATAACCCAAATAACACTATAGACTTTATCCCTCAGTATACAACATTGAGCACATGTGTGCACCACCACCCACAACACTGCACCTCAACATCCCATACCATCTGTTCTTAGCAGGACTATTCTACTGAAAGACACCAAGATTACAGGACAGAAGAGAAGCAGACATATGCAGGGCCATCCTACGTTAAGGCTAGGGTAATATAACACACTAAAATCAGGGAAAATGGTGGTGGTTGAGGGTCATCATAGGGTGTCAGACCACAAAAGTGGCTTGTTCACTACAATGGTGGCATTATGCTTCGCATCTTTGAAGGGGGCAGGTGCAGATGTGTGTCCGGGTACAACTCTTTTAATTTACACCAGACCGTGGAAGGCGGCACGTGCCACATGGAAGGGGTTCCCAGTTTAGTAATTGGAATCTGTAACCCTTTTGGAAACCCTGTCCTAAACCAAGGTTGGTGCCGATGTTCTTCTCGTATAGCGCGTTGTGTGGAGACTGCCTGAGACAATAATCGACAATCCCATATTATTGAAACGGGGACTGTGGAATACCACACAGTCAGGTGATGGATGGAACTGCATACTCATCTATATGAAAAAAGGCATTGAGTGATGCTAGTGCTGGCAAAGGTGTGATTATGAGGAGGGGTGGGCAGGCAGGCAGGCCTGCTCCACAAGATTTAGATGTGCAGGGTTGTGAAATTGTTCTATGAGTGAGTAGTTTTGCGCCAACAAAGAGTAGTTTTGGAAATATGATGGACACCATACCAGAGTAAAAAAAATAATGTATTATCAAATGACAACCTTAGGTTTCCTGCTGGCTAAGAGGTGTATCACAATCCACTGGATGGAAGCTACTCGTCCTGTTTATAACCTCTGGTGCAGAGAATGGTCCTTGGCTGAGGGACGCTGAATGTCTGTTTTCCAAATTGAGCATAAGCTGAGTGATGATGTGGAGTGTTGGAGATAACAATTTAGAATTCTCGATTTTAATACGGACTCGCATACGTCCCTGTGAGATACATGCGTGTAATCTGTGTTTGACCTGTGAATATAAGATTTGTAGCTCGCAGTGCCACTTGGAACTTTGCTCTTCTGACTGACTATATGATTATTTTGCAGCCTGCTTGTTTTACTGCGTTTTTATGTGAAAACTCCTTAATGAAATATTAAATAAATATGTTTGTCATTAAAAAATAAAGTTCATGAAAGATCACTACGTTGAGTTTTTAAAACAGTTCAAGTTTTGCAAAGAAAATAGCTTCTTTAGAGTTGACATTTTAACTTTGCTTTCTGTTTACAGTCTGCGAAACCTACAATGGGAAACACTGATTTCTGGAAGCCTTTACACTCTCTAAGTATGTTAGTACCATCCAAGGGAAGACGTGACATTCTTCTTATATCTGACGGACACATCCAAAACGAAAGTAGAACTTTCCAGATTGTGAAAAACAACGTCAAACACACAAGACTGTTCACGTGTGGAGTTGGGTAAGTGCTGAAGAAAGTACATCTTTATCCTGTCTTTCAATCCTCTGAATTCACTTACAAGGATTAAAATGTCACTGGTTTTACAAAATGAGTATTTTCAGTCTAGCACACAAGACTGTTCATGTATGGAGCAGGGTAAGGGTTGAAGAAAGTACATCTTTAGCCTCAATACCAATCTCATTTAGAGCAATTGCATCGCTGGGTTTAGTGAATTATTATTTTTATTCAACCAAATATTGTTTTTAAAATATCCCATCAGCACTACAGTTCATAGATTTGTACTCTACCAGATGTTAATTTACTGAAGCAGATACCATAACACTCTTTCTTGTGTTTAGTAAGCTTTAATATTTTAAAGTATGAGTGTGCAAAAGCACAGAGGGACACATTTCTTCTAAGACACAGTCAAGGAGGTGCCTCTAATCACAGTAAATACCCTTCTGATAGAGACTTCTAGCTCCAGATTACTCACCTTTTGAATATTCCCCAGGCGTCAAACTCGATCCAGAAACGTTTCTGCAGTACATTTGCGTGCCAGTAGGTGCAGTAAGAAATTACATACAGAGCCTATATCGGTCTACTCTTGCTCTCTGACGGTAGTTCCTTTCTTTTCACGACACCAGATGTGGATCCAGAGCTACCTCTCATCTCTTTGAGACCCTTAACTAGTTCTAAAAATGTGCATCTGAAAGAGAAAGTTAGTTATAGATTCCTTACCTTAGAATTTACCCCAGGTGTCAGACTGGATCTGGAGATTTTTCTATAGCAGTACCCCTGTGCGTCGGTTGAGTCCATGTACGTCGTCGACGTCGTGGTTGCCGAGATGACGCCGCTTTGCCAACTTAGACGCTGCCCCTGTGCGCTGACGTCAGTTCATTCTTTTTCCGCGCCAGCCTAGGGCAGATCCGGAGAGAGTTACCCCTTAGCCTCTTTTTGGCTTAACTTTTTGCGACTTTTGTCGATTTCTTTTTCAAGTCCTTCAACACCAGGTGCGCGAGGGATGTCCCTTTGTCGAACTGGCTTCAAGCCTGTCTGTGACGGATCCGCACCTCGTGTGCCTTTGTTGTTTGGAGTGCGACCATGACCCGGAGTCGTGCTAAGACTGCCAGGCCATGGCGCCGAAAACTTTACGGCAGCGGTCCTGAAAGTTGCTGGAGACACAGCGGTCGGCTCCACGTCGTTCGAGGTCTCGTTCAAGAGGAAGGTCTCGAGGCTGTTCGGGGAGCCCCCACTCCTTGTCACACACTAAGTGGTCGAGGTCCTTTGGTAAGTCTTAACACAAGAAGAAGGCGAAGAAGCCCACGTGCTCTTTGCTTTCTACCCGTCAGTCCGCTGACGCGGAGCAGGATTCGGAGCATCGTCGTTGCAAGGCTCCATCTCCGTTCCTGATTCAGGGACGACTCTACACCTACCCCCATTTTCGGACCTGGAGCATCCCCTGCCCAGCTTCAAAAGCTTTACGAGGCCTTACACCTCGTCTTTGTGCTCCCCGACTCTGCTGGCGCACCTTCGGGCCCTGTGGGGCAAGTCGGCGGTCCAGGGCCTTCGATGCCGGCAGCTCCGGTCCCGGCTCCCTCGGACCCCTGCAGATCCAGGCCTGGATCGACACCAGCTGATCTCACTCGACCTTTCTTGGCACCGATCTCGTTGATGACGCGCCGGCGCCAGTCGTGACCCCGACGATGCTGTCCCCATCCTCTTCCCCGAGTTGGAGCCAGATTCGATCCAACGTCGGAACCGACGCCGGAGTGTTCTTTTGTTCCCTTGTTCATCCCTGGTGTTCCCTATCGACCAGAGGGTGGTGATAAGGACTGGGAGAGGTCGCTGGACCCTTTAACTGACCAGCTGGAAGACCTGGACTGGCGTGAGGAACTGGGTAATGCCAGGGGTCTGGACACATTTTCAGACACTGGTTTGCTTTCTCCCCCTACCGTGGCTACGGAGGAGGGGGTGTCCTATGCTGTGGTGGATTAGAAGGGCGGCTGAGTTCTTGGGCCTTGAGCTCCCTTCGGTGGCAGTCAGGACTAATCTCCTGACAGAGGTGCTTCAACCTGCGGCGTCCACTTCTGAACCCCTATTGCCATTTAACGAAGCCTTCACTGACATCCTACTGGGCACCTGGTCTAAGCCTAGCACAGGGGCTCCTGTGGAAAGGACGATTGTCCGCCACCACAGCCCATCCCCGGGCGAACCAGTGTTCCTGACCCAACACCCTTTCCCCAACAGCTTGGTGGTCCAAGCCTCGTTTTTAAAGGGCGCATTCTCTTCTGCTCCTCCAGATTGTGAACCCAAGAAGCTGGATGATCATAAGAAGCGTATGTTCTCTTCCTCCAGCTTGGCACCATGTGCCTCTTTGGCTGATACTCCCATACCATCTGGGAAACGGTTGCGCAGGTGCTGCCTCAGTGTCCGAAGGAGGCCCGGGCCGTCCTCTCACAGGTAGTGACGAATGGGAGAGACGCAGCCAAATTCACGATCAGAGGTGGACTGGATACCACAGACTCACTGGGCAGAATGATTGCCACATCGGTAGCCCTTAGGCACTATGCCTGGTTGAGGACATCTGGCTTTTCGGGGGATGACCAGTCAACCTTGATGGACATGCCGCTTGATGGCTGTTGCCTTTTTGGTGACAAAGCAGACTCAGCGCTGGATCGCTTTAAAGATTCTCGGGCTACAGCCAGATCTTTTGGCCTCGCCGCATTCTCGCCCCCTCTACTCTACTATTCGTCCCCTTTGTGGCTACGAGAGAGGTACCCAAACCATGCCCGGCCCAGTCTAGCCACCGCCTCACACAAGCTGCCCTGATTCTGAGTGGCTGCGGACGTGGGACCCCGCAACCTCACTGGTCTGGAAGCCAGCGTGTGGGCCAGTCCACCCCACCCTGCCCCCCCTCCCCCCGCAGCAGCCTCCAAACCTTCCTAGTCCGATGTTTCAGGGCTACCAGTGGGAAGCAGGATTTGCTATCACCTCCTCCACTGGCAATCCATTACATCAAACCAGTGGGTTTTGCAAATAGTCCAGAGAGGCTACTCCCTCCCCTTCGAGACTACCCTTCCTCCATGCCACCTTCTTACGATCGCTTGTCTGAGGATCATTTGACGCTTCTCCGCCAGAAAGTCTCTGCTCTTTTGGCCAAAGGAGGAATAGAGAGGGTGCTGATGCCAGAAGTAGGTCGTAGTTGCTATCCCCACTACTTTCTAATGCCCGAGAAGGACAATGGCCTGTGTCCTATTCTAGACCTACTGGCCCTCAACTGCTTCCTTTGAAGGAGAAGTTGAAAATTCTCACGTTGGCTCAGGACCTGTCTGCCTTCGACCCCGGAGACTGGTTGGTGGCGTTGGACTTGTAGGATGTTTATTTCCACGTTCCCGTCCTGCCAGCCCACAGGCGCCACCTACGGGTCGTGGTGGGCCACAAGCACTTTCAGTTTACCATACTTCCCTTTGGCCTCACCAGTGCCCCTCGGGTGTACACGAAAGTGATGATGGTGGTCGCAGCGTGTCTGCGCAGATCAGGGGTTCCAGTCTTCCCCTATCTTGACGAATGGCTGCTGAAGGTGGGCTCGCCCCAGACTTTCGTCTCCCACCTCCAGCCTACAGCAAACCTCCTGCATTCGCTGGGGTTCATTATAAACATGCTGAAGTCACACCTGACCCCCTCTCAGACGCTCCCTTTCATCGAAGCAGTTTTGGACACAGTGCAGTTTCGGGCCTATCCTCCCAATTAGCGACCACGCAAACTGCGACAACAGGCCTGCCATTGCAGCCTTTGTAAGCTGGTGCTAGCACTACTTATGACAGATATAAGTTTTCTTATATCTGAGATCACCACACTTAAAACCTATAAGTCACCCCTAAGGCAGACCTTTCAATCCTGAAGGCAGGGTGCTTTGTTATAAGTGTGAGTGTGCCCCTGCATGAGCAGGACAACTCTACAAACCCAGGAGTTGATTTTCCAGGTTTTTTAAGTGCAATCAGACATTTTAATACATATAGTGGTCATCAGTCATTACGTGATGGCTAACTGTATAGTGGCTGCACCGAACCCAGCCATGTTTGGTATCTAACATTTTGGAATCATACCCCAACATCAATGCCAGTGTTACAAGTGTGATCCCATGTACCATGTCATTTGGGGTACCCCTCTGTACTCCTGGCTACAGCCTCTCAGGCTCTGACATCAATCTAGTGCTGCTTCCGACCACAGAGACGATTCTGCCCTCCTGCTGCTGAGCCAGGCTTGAGCAGGGGAAGGTAAAACAATAGGTTTCCTGTGACCAACTCCCCTGACAGGACTAAAGTGTATTGGGCTGGGGTGAGGGCACTTGCCAGTGCCACCAGACTGCTTTGAAGGACACATTGGGTGCCCTCTTTGCATATTCCTGCTGGAACTAGTTCAGGGAGACCTTGGCTCCCTCTCTGGCGCAAAACTGGACAAAGGACATGGGAGTATCCTCCCATCTCTCCACCCCCTCCTCTGGGTGGGATTCCTGAGTCACCCTAACCCCTTTATTATGTTATGAAAAGGCTTACCTGTTGGTGGGTCCTCAGATTCGTCATAGGACAAGAATCAAGACTGAAATCACGTCACTCTTCGACCATCTGGACACCTGGACTTCACCTGCAAACGAGACTGCATCATGGAAGACTCCTGCTGCTTCTGGTCTCTCTGTTCTGCTGGTCTTAGTCGTCTGTATCTGTGCTTCTTCCAGGATCTTCAGCAGACCTGTAGGCATCAAGGACACCTGAAGTAATCTCCCTTAGAGTGAAGGAGTCATTCCCCTGCATCTGTAGGCACTGCAACAAAGTTGACAACTTTGCTGCTTCTGACGTCCTACGGACTTCGAAAGGCTAAGCAACACAGGTGGTGGTTCTGCAACTCCTTCGAGGCCTGACCTGTCCTATGCAATTTTGAGGCCAGTTTCCCTCGTCGGAACCGCTGGGACTGAACCCCTGTGCACCGTGTTGATTTGCTGTTGCCAAGGCTTGTTGGCTCTGTACTTCAGAGATCTTCGGGCTTCAAGAAGCTTTAGCATCTCTTCTACCCAAGATTTTCATCCTCACCGCATCCTCTGCACTGTGGACCTTCATCTTTGGTGAGCCGCTCGAGGTTCTCTATCGAATCCTGTACGTTTGGCCTGTAGGTCCTCTTGAGGGTCTTCTGCTCCAGTGGGCTCCCCTGCATGCTCTGGGCATTCTCTGGCTCTCCTGCACTTGGTCAGTCATATTTTCCCTCTTTAGTACCCATCTGGCATTCCACTCTTAGCCTCTCAACAACAGATAAACTTTGGAGCAGAGAGAAAAGGAGGCTTTTAGGTTAGGTGAGGGTTAAAGAATTCAAGCTTTTCGTTCATCTGCCATGTCAGAGGAATGAAAAGCAAAAAAAGTAGCCCACATGCAGCTGGCAGCACCAAAGATATACTGCATCAGGTGCTGCCAGAGTGCTTCTGCCTCATAAGTAGTGAGGGGTATACAAGCTAGGTTGAATTGCATTATGCCTTATAGCGCGTATCCTTGGGTACCTCAGATAAAAGTGCAGTGTAGTGTAGATGGTAACATTGTTTTGTAGGGCTGCTCTCAGGGATTATATGAGAGTCTATCTCTGTATTAGAAGCCTGCATTGAGCAATGGAGGCTATGTTTGAGCTTGTGTGTCTACTCACTGGACATTTGTGGGTTTTTCTCCTGAGGGGCTACATTAGCTGGCATATGAAGAGGCGGCACTGGAAAATTGAGGCTGACTCTGCAGTTGAGGACGGAAGTAGTGGCTACATGAGGCCAAACCTGTACTTGGGAGGCTACTCCTGCACTTGGGGGCCTGCACTTGGCATTGGAGGACAAACATAGACATAGGGTGTTCTTTTAGATGTGGATGTGAAATTGAATGTTAAGGAGAGAGTGTGCATGCATCCCCACAGTCATTCATTCCCTTGGCGCCTTACATTGTTAACTGATGGCAGTCATGTACTTTGTTGACATCACCAAATTGTTTTTTTCCATATATTTGTTCACTTTTCTGGGTTTGAAGCAAACATATAGCATGGCAAATTATATAAGAAAATCAATGAAGTAGTCTGTGTTGTCTTCACAATTGCCAGGCTAATGATCTTAAAATGTGTTCAGATCCACAGTCAACCGTCACATGCTTAGATCTTTGGCCAAGTATGGGACCGGAGCCTTTGAATACTTCGATGCAAATTCCAAGTACAACTGGAACACCAAGGTAAGTTTAACCTTATGTATTTTTAGAGCTTAGGTGTTTTAATGCTTCTTGCCTGCATAACATCCCAGAATGGCCCAAAATAATGTTTATTACATATTTGGCTCCTAGTATTACCGAAAAATCTGTGTTTCCAAAACCCCATATTTTAAAGGGATAATGTCGTACATTTAAATTATTTTTCATAATTTGCAGAAATGACATCATCCCTGTCAATTTTGTGTTTCACCGAATGGGCCTCATTTAATTTCCTTCGCACTAGCTTATTACTCCACTGGCACTTAGATGAACAAATCATAAACACGCACTGCTCAACTTCTTAATTCCCCTTTATTTAATGTGTACTTTCTCCAGTAAATGTAAATAAAACCTGGACATTTAAATTGCAGTCAGTGCACACAATTATTAAAACCAGTCAATAGGGCACATCCACCTGTGCATATTTAAGGAAGTCTGGTGAAGCCAACATTAAATCAGTTTATAAACAGGGCAAGGAAGGGGGCAGAATAATAAATATCAAAGTGTATCCATAGATAATTTTTTCAGCTATTCCCCAATCTTAGAGTATTCATTTACTAGCCCAACATCTGGGTGCTCTTTCTATTTCAAAGCAGGGTGTTCTTATTAGTAATGTCCTGTATCTTGTCTACAGCTAAATTATAGTGCCCACAAAAGCTTTTTCTAATCCACAAGTGCTAACATTACTTGAGCGCTGTGGGACAGTTGTTCTGTTCCTTTGCACTTGCCTATTCTCCCCCATTGCTAACATCTGCATTGCTGGTTCCTACAAAGTGTACTCTGCCATTCAGAACATCCTCCATGCCAAATTTCAAGATGGCAATATCACAAAAGCTTGTAGGCAAAACTGCACTAGGAACACAAATGTTATCAATCTTCCATGATGAACAGGAACAACATCATACCAAGAAATCCCTATCATGTATCAACTCCTGACAGAAGATCATCAGACAGCCTTTCTTCTATAACTAGTACTGCTTCTGCTATTACTGCTACTATGTCTTCTACTAAATAAACTTTTCTAGAACTACTAAAATCACTGTTGGCCCCATTTCCACTACAATTCCTGGTGTTACTGGGGCTTATGCTTTCACAATTGGTCCTACATTTACTAGTTGTGCTCCTGATAAAAATGAACAGCATGTCATTAATAATAATATGCATTCCTTATTTTTAAGTTTTTCACTGCAGTCCTGTGAAAGAATCAGTTTGTGCCTGGAGTTTATTTGAAGCAGAGTTTTTTCAGTCTGAATACTTCTTCGGAATTTCTCCTAAAAACATAATCCTATAACCTCTGAACGTTTGAGTAACTTACTGCTAGACGTGACATGCCCACTCCATAAAGATCTTGGTGTTGTAGGTTCTTTTTCTCTCTCTGCACAACGGGCACTGAGATCTGAAACTCTGTGTAGTATTTTCTCTCAATTTCTCCCCAGAATTGTTAAAGTGATCAAAATTTCTTAAAACTAATTGACATTTTTTCGGTTAGAGAGTTATGGTTATGATTCAAAATCTAATGATCAATTAGCATTTCACATTTTCAACCATAACACTCTAGTGCACTGCTCATGACGTCACACATGATATCATAGTTGGCATCACAATGACTTTGCTGGTAACATCACATGATTTCACTAGTAATGTAATGTATTCCATTACAGAAGCTGCAAACAATTATGTTTTTCAAATTGATTGTTGACAGGGGAAACATCCTTTTCTGCACGTGATCCATTTTGGGACAAACACATGTAGATAATGACACTGCAGGCTGACAAATCTAATGCATGTTAGCATATTTAATCCTTGCAAGTTAAATTGCATCAACCTTATTAAGAATTTTTGAGAGGACAACTATCAGCTGACAGTTGTTCTGTAACCTTGCATCAGATTTCAACTACTTCCCTGTCCTAGTGAAGTTTGTATCCAGTATGCAAGGATGTAGCCTGTACACACCCATGACATACATATCTGTCCTCTTTTGTTTGGCCCTCCGCTCATGGTGCCTAATTTTTAACATTATTTTTTGTAATCGTAGTAATGTCCAAAGTCTTGATTTTTGGTTGGTGGAGGGGTCGTGGATTACAATCCCTACCATCCCACCATCTCATAGTACATAGCATTTGAGTGACTGCATGTGTGGGGGGCTCCTCGTCCACTGTGTGCCACAACCTGTGGCATGTCACTAAAAGCTGGCCATGTAGAAGAAATTAGCCAGAGGTGGAGTCCATTGTCTTGGCATCATTGGTTGAACTGTAGCAGGTGTTGGTTGTGGAACAGGTCTTAGACGGTGTCTAGGGATTGTTTATGCCAATGGGTCAGATCTTCAGATATGAACGCTCCTGTAAAGCGAGGGAGGCCCAAGAGGGGAATCCCGGGGGCTTCGGGTATGATATGGTGCATCATTTGAAACAGCCTGCCAGGCACTTTCCAACTACCCACGTCAGCAGGGACCAGGATCTATGTAGCTAAACAAAGGGCTGTCGGAAAATAGCACTCGGTAGGGACCTGTCGTTTGTCTCCGTTTCATACAGGTTGTTTGCTGCTAACTATTGCAATATCCATTGAAGTTGGTACACCAAATAGTAGCATTCAAATGAAGGAGCACTCAGCCCGTCCTACCAACGGTTGGAGTTTAGTGAGGGTGATCCGGTGGCGTTTTTTGTCCCATAGCAGCTCTCCCAGCAAAACGTTCGGATGTGGGAAGAAGACCCTTGGAGGATATATCGGAACGTTTACAAAATATCATAATAAGCGGGGAGCACTATCATCTGGGAGAGGGTTGTTTTTCCTGTGTGGGTTCATAGGAGGTGTTTCTAGTACTGGGTCTCTGATTTGAGGAAGGTCAGCACTCGCTTCAGGTTCCCCTAGTAAGGTTGGTCAGGGAATGGTGCAGTTGAATCCCTAGATAACGGGTGATCACTCCGGCCCAATTGAGGGTTGCACCGCCCATCTCCCAAGTGCAAGAGGAGTTTGTCCCAGCCAATGGGGAAAATATGAGATTGTGCCTAGCTAACCCAGTGGCCGGATGCCCTCTCAAATTCTAGGAGTGTGACGTGTACGAGGTCTGTGTCAACGTGGGCGTCGCAGACATAGAGGGTGATATTATCATATACAAGGACACCGCATGGGTCCTCACCCCCATCGGAACACTCACGGTCACCCTCCGCCCAAAGGCGGATGCGAGGGGCTCCATGGCGATGGCAAATAAGACAAGAGAGAAGCCACAGTCCTCATGGATGCCCTTGCCGATTCAAAAGGGAGCGGAGATTAAGCGGCCAATCCTCACTCTGGAGCATGGGTCAGCGTAGAACAGTTTGGTGTACGCAAGCTGCTGAGTGCATAAGCAGCATGTTGATTTAACATTATCCCAGGCCTTGTTGGACCAATTCTAGTCAGCTTGCTGTGTTTAGCGCGTGGTGGTGTGTTTCAGCTACCGGAGGCAGTTTCCAGGTGCCTCGTGATTCTTGAAATATGCTTGAGAATTATCTTACAGCTCTCCACAGCCTCTAGTACTGCTACTTTTGTCCCTTTAGCTGCATCCTAAGTCTGCCCTTGAGTCTAGCCCTGGTGGTCTACTGGCCAGGGGTCTACTTCACAGCAGCCCCCAGGATTCTCCAGTGCTGACCACCTTCCTGGCCTGCTGTACCCCACCACATAAAGGAGTACTCTGAGCAACAGTGAGAGTCTGTGGTCCCCACACTTAAGGCACGGATAACAGGACTAGTCTGTAGAATTCCAGGAGAGCCTCTCCTTTAGGGCTCCAAACAAATTCACCACCCTCTAATGATCCTGACAGGGAACCAGGGAGCTGGTGTGACTACCTAGAAGAAGAGTACAGAAAGTCTCCAGTACTGGTAAGTAGTCTTAAGACTTATTAATCAGTTCCATCAGCCCAGGCCCTGGATCGGGAATCTTTTCCTAAGCAATTCTGCCGCCAGGTTGTGCTGTGCAGCTGCGCACTAGCTCCTTACCGCTCCGGAAATGAGAGCTCAGCCTTATATAAGCACCACCCCTGAACGTTGACATCAGTTGCTTTCTTTCCGCACCTTCCAACAACTCCTAAAACAGAACCCAGTGTGCTAGGGAACCATGCTCCCCTCCTGCCATGACTACAGAAAACAAATGTGAATCCCAGAACCGCACAACGCTACATCCCGAAGCCTTGCAGTAAGTGTGCCGTCATGCGCTCAAAGCTGTAGGTCGCAGAACATAAGAAGTTGTTGTAACCCCTGCATAAGTCCCAATCCTCGTTGTGATTTACCAGCTGATTTCAGTGCTCCCCGAGTTTCCTAGGCCATTGGCGACGCCTCATCAGATTGAAGCCTTCAAAGCGACTATGCTGCAGATTTTTGGTGCACTTACAGCTCCTACTGGTGCACCTCAGGGCCACAAAGAACCACAGGGGCCTTCAGTCAGATTCCCACCAGTGTATTCATCCCTGGTGCCGCCTGACCCCTTTGCACCCAATCTGGGCCCTATACCAACTTCAGTATGGACGCCCACTCCATCTCCAAGACATGTGCCTAGTGATTCCTCACAAACACTGGCAAAGACAGCACTGTGAAGGTTGAGACTTGATTCAGAGCTGAGTTTGGTGTCTGATCCTGAACCGACTTCAGCACGATCTCGATCGATGTCTTGCTACAACCATGGTAGAGGCTCCATTAACTTTTTGGTTAAGACTCTGAACAAGGTACACCCTCAAAAGGAAATGATGGTGGAGAGGGGGGTTGTTTTTCCTCAGCATTATAAGATGGCAACTTCTACATTGACTTATAAGTGGCTAGTTGGCTTGATACTCCTGTGATACAGGTTTGGACTCAAATCTTGGACCACCCACGGAAAAGAGTGGATTACTTTTTGTGGTGGTCTGACAGGCAACTAAGTATCTAGAGTTGCAGCTACATTCAGTGGAAATCAAGACTAACATCCGTACTGAAACTTTGCAGCCTGGGCCAGCCACTTCTGAGCCCTTATTGCCCTTTAACAAGGCCCTCACCAATATCTTGATCAGCTCTTTTTCAGAACCTTGTCCTTGCCCGCCTGTGAATAGGCAGGTGGCTAGGCTGCACAGGCTAGCTCCTGGTGACCCTGATTTTCTCAATAACTGGGCATTCTATTCCAGAGAGCTGGTGGTTGAGGCTTTAACCCGCAAGGTGAACGCCAAGTCCTATGGAGTCCAAGAGGATTGCGGTATTTGAGAAAAGTTTTTTCTCCTCTGTGAGCCTGGCATTGAGATCGGCCAATGCATTTGGTTTGTTAGGTCCCTAGATGCATGGACTATGACACATGGCCAACTAGAGCTTGCCGGCAGTCACAGAAGGCCTTGTGGCTTCTCTGGCTCAGACAAGCCATGATGGACAAGATGTGGCAAAATACTTTATTTGTGCTGGCCTAGATACTGATTGTCTGGGACGGACAGTTGGCATTAGTATTGTGCTCCACTGACAGGCGTAGATGGGTTCCACCGGATTTTCTGGAGATATATAATTATCTCATGGATATGCCTTTGATGGCTTTCTGTTTATTTGGTAAAAAAACGGATTCTGCCTTGAAGCATTTTAAAGACAGTAGAGCCATGGTCCACTGCCTAGGTATTTCTACCCTGGCCAGGCAGGTCCTAGTATTCAAGGGGGATGGCGTATAGAGAGCAACAGTCTCTCCAGCTGCTACAACAGTCAATCCTTTCCTTTCAGGGCAGGGGACGTGGGTCTGGAAGGTAACATGCAGGCCAGCAGTGCACCGGCCGTCCCAGTCCCCTTTGGCATCAGCCATCGAGCCCCTTCAGTTTGCCCTTAGTGGTGCATGCCAATCCTATGGGGAGCACGATTCCTCTCTTCCTCCCAGGGTGGTGATATATTGCGTCCGACTGATGGATCCTATAAATCATTCAGCTCTGCTAAGCCCTCTCTCTGCCAGACCTTCCCCTTCATCAGAGCGAATTTCAGAGGAGCGCCTGTCTATTCTGTTACAAGTGGTGCAAGTGCTACTCTTCATAGGTGCTTTTGAGAAGATTGTGGACTCAGAAAGAGGAGGGGTTGTTACTCTTGCTATTTCTTTGTGCTAGAGAAAGACAAGGGTCTGTTGAACCCATTTGTACCGTCGAGCTCTGCATGCTTTCCTGCAGGAGGACAAATTCAAAATGTTCATGCTGACTCAGATCTTGTCTGTGCTCTACCCAGGTGATTGGTTTGTGTCCTTAGAAATACAAGACTCATATTTTCATATACCTACTCTTCAGTCCTACAGATGCCCTCTGCAGTTCAAGGTAGAGCAGGAGCATCTTCTGTTTGGCATGCTCCCTTGTACCCAACCAGCACCCTGGGATGTTCACAAACCTGATGTTGTGGTTGCTGTCTATCTTCGGAGGTTGGGGATACCAGTTTTTTACTACCTCAATGAATAGCTGTTGAACTAAGACTAGACACCAGTGCTTAATTTGAGCTGGTGGTTTCCGGTGCACAGCACCAGCAATTAATTGTCAACGCTGGTGCTTGTGACAGGCTGGCTAAGTTAGTGACCTCCTAACGAGAGCCCTGGCTCTTATTTTTTTTTTTACAAATTAAGCACTGCTCGACACATTCAGCTTTAGACCACCTCTAGATGAAGGGGACCCTCATAACATTGTATTGGGTTGGGTTCAATGAGCCAAAGCTACACCTGACTCCTTCGCAGAGGCTGACATCTTTTGGAGCTATCCTGGATACAGTGCAGTTCAAGGTCTTCTACCTGCTGCATTTGAGTCAAAGACATCTGGGCTGTGATCCTGATGTTTCAGCCTCAGTCCTGGATTGGGCCAGGAACATATGGTATATGGAATTTCTGGACATGAGCAGCTGTTCTCCCTTCAGATTTTTACTTAAAGAGGATCTTCTTTCACAGAAGCAGTTCCTTCACTCCCACCTGTGCAATATTCACTTCCATATGTGGCAATTGAGCGACAGCAGTTGATTACATTTGATCTGCCATCTGAAGTGGTGCATGTCATCCTCACTGCCAGATTCCCTTCTACGAAGTTCATTTACACAGGGCGCTGGGACTAATTTGTGACCTGGTGTGGTTTCCGCAAGACAGACCCTTTACAAGTGTTTGGATGTTCTTCTGTTCATTTTGTCTTTTCGCCCAGCAAGGTCTTGGAGTAGCCACAGTTAAAAGTTATTTATGCACCCTTCTGACTTTTCTGCAATTGCTGTATCACCCATCCTTAGTTTAGTCACCCATTGTGATGAGGTTTATAAAAAGGTATGGCACCTTTCCTCCTAAGTAGTTTGTGATGTCAGTGGGACCTTAATTTGGTCTTGATGTTTCTCATGTTTAACATCTTTGAAACTCATGCATAGCTGCCCGCTTTGCTGCCTTCTGACTTTAATAATGGTCATTCTCATAGCAATTAATTCAGGTCAGTGCATGAATTAATTTCAGATACTGGCAGTGCAACCGCCTTACATCACCTTTTATCCTGGATAACCTGGTGCTGCATACTCAGATGGCCGCCTTTGCTAACGTGGGGACTCCCTACTACTTTAGGCAATCAATCACCCTGCCATCATTCTTTGCCTTGAATTAGGAGAGGCTTCATCAGCTGGACAACAGGGCAAATAATGGAAGGCTGTGCAGAAGAGGACCCTGTAGAGCTGGTTAATCCTCTGCAGTAGATCTGCTACGTAGTGACCAAGAAGCAGCCTTCACAAGGTCTGAGAGCCCATTCCTCAAGGGCTAAAGCTGCTAGGACTATTTTGGCCTGTGGAGTGCTTGTCCTTGACATCTGCGAAGCTGTGATGTGTGCAATGGGGAAAACACCCAGGAAGCACTACTTTCTTGACAACCAGATCCAGAGTGAAGGACAGTTGGCCTGCCTAGTCCTGAAAGACCTTTTGGTCCGAGTCCACTACACAGGCCCGCCACTGGGTGAGTTACTGGTTTGGTATTTATTCTAAGGTGAGGAATCTGTGGCTATGTTTATCCATATTTCAAACTCTCTTTATTTCGGTAAAATACCATAAAAGAAGCAAAGATACAAAGCATCACCCATGTCGATAAAAAGGCAGGGCAAAACATATAGTAGGACTTGGCAATACAATTGGAGAATTAGCAGTCACAAAAAAGTTAAAATAACTACCAGTAAAAATAAAAAAAAGGTAAGCTTCAGAAATGCGTTCCAACCACAGTAAGGTTAATGTGCAAATTAGGCTAAGTCCCTTATCTAAAGTGCATATGCATTATGAAGGAGCAAGCAATCATTAACAACAGAGATTTATAAAAAGTAAATTGCAAAGTCAATCACAGTAAAAACAAATAAATACCACTGCAATCTACAATTGTGAGATATAGTTTGGAAATAAGGGTATTCAAAGCCCCTACTGTTTCTTTGAGGGCTATGATTTCCCTCTAAAGTTTGAGGTTGGTTGCTGGTGTCCCGATGTCCACCACCGTACAATCATGATGGTGAATGGTCGTGTTCATTCTGCAGTGTGCTATGCCTGCAGGGCCCAGGTACTCCCTGTAAGTTGGTGGATTTGGATTGGCTAACTGGTCCGGGAGGGGTGCAAATCTGTCGCTCAAAATAAGATCTGTGGGGACCTCATCTTGGGTTTTGCTGGAATTACTCTGGAGGCTTGAGGGGGATGGGTTATTGGCTGCAGGGGCCTCTGGTGGCCGTTTGGTGCAAGCTGTCTTTTTGAATACACTGCATATGCTGCCAGAGCTGAGTTGCCAAGTGAAGTAGCAGAGGGGATAGAGGGTTGGGGAACCTTAAGGGAGGGTGCAGGTGCAGTGAGTAGTCCTTCGGAATCATTCAGTATATTATCTATTCGGTCTAACACACTTTCTCCATGTACCCTATCACTCTCTGTCCCAGGACTAGTGTTCCGAATCCGCTTCTTGGTCTTCTTCTTCTGGACGCCTCCCAACCCTCCCTCAATCACTTTCCTTTTGCCCATTTATGCCGAGCTGAATGGTAGATGCAGGAAGAGCTGTGGAGGACTAGTTGGAATCAAATCACAGTCAAGTCACAGTACCTTTGAGTGAGGAGGATACCATGAACTAGGAACCAGGGACCTTGGATTGGAGATGTCAGATGGGTGGCCCAGCCCAGCCTCCTCCGGGCTCTGGAACTCAGGTTGGCGCCTTCTGGCGCTTGGATTTCTGGGGGTTGGAGTCACCTCGCAGTGGCAGGCAAGAGACAGGTGAGCGGGCGTCCCATGCAGCGGAAACCCCGCGCTGGATTTATGCGCCTCCGGCTGCTCTGGAACTCAGGCCGGTGCCTCCTGGCGATTAGATTTCTGGGGGTTGGAGTCCCCTCGCAGTAGCAGGCAAGAGGCAGGTGAGCGGGCATCCCGTACAGCGGGAGCCCTGTACTGGATTTATGTGCCTCCGTGCGCTCTGGAACTCAGGTCGGCACCTCCTGGCGCTCACATTTCTGGGGGTTGGAGTCACTTTGCAGTGGCAGGCAAGAGGCAGGTGAGCGGGCTATATTTGTCCATTAGAATAACAAACAGCTTACCTTTGATAATGCTCTTTCTGGTGGATACTCTTTCTAACTGCAGATTCCTCACTGCTCTCCCATCTCCCAATTCTGTGGAGTTGCATTTTTTTTTTAACATCTACACAATACCCAAGTTAGATATTGCTACACTGGTACTAAGAACTATTCATGCTGCACGTCTGAAAGCAAGAATGGGAAAAATAAGAACAGATGTCATCAAGCAGGGTTGGCGCTTATATGCTTCTCCACTCCTTCAGTTCCAGGACATTGCGGAGTGGTAGAGGGCCACTGTGACAGGGCGTGTGATACTGTAGGTCCGCCCTCCTATAATCAGAACTGTTGTACACCAGATGTCTCGTTGACCCCTTCTCTCCCCCTGCAGCAACCCGAGGTGACAGGACCACTGGAGAAGGCATTTCCCTATTACACGCAGGACTGGCCCGTGGAAACTGGACAGGGCTCCTTTAACTTCGCCTTTCAGAATGACGAGGCCACTCCCACCGATGACGTCACGTTACTAGGTTACACAAAAGCGGTAGGATCCCGGAAGAGGACGGACGGCGTTTCCCAGGAGGCGGAAGGTGATTCAGTGTGGAGGACGATTCGAGAGCGGAGAAGCGGAGGTAGCAGTACGGAGGAAGCGAGACCGGAGGAAGACGACAAGCCAGGAGGCCAACGGTACCGCGAGTCGCCCGGCCACGTTCCCAGGGGAGGAGCGTGGCTCGAGCAGGTACGTGGAAGGGTAGCGGGTTGGTTGGGGAAAGCCAGCTCACCGCCATTGTTAAACCCAGACCCGTAACGTCGAGACCGCATCCAGTACCCTGCCCTAGTATCGCCTCACACGTGCACCCCCCTTCACAGTCACGAGAGAGAGTGAGAGCACTGAAAGCACTTGGTTTCCCTCACTCCCGGCCCCTACGTGTGTCCCGGCGCTCCAGTCCCCCGACCTAACCAGTACTTTTCGTCTCTTTTGTTCTATACGGCGGAGGGAAGATTCCGAGGGGAACCAGAGAGGGGAGTCAACAGCATCTGACCTGAAGCGAACAGGAACATGACGCCCTGAGTATCGACCAGGCAGTCCCACACTTGAAGAGCTGGAGACACACCATTCTTGTACCGAACCCTATAATAGGTTGAGAATAAAGTGCTCGACCAACCTCCATTCTCTTGTTTGTCGTCTCTGCCGCCCCTGCCCCGTCACAGCCACCTAGCACCACTTGAGAGCATTGCTAAAGAAACGTTTTCAAATCCAGTCTGTCACTTTGGGAGTATTTAAAAGTGAGGAATCTGGTTATATAGAGTATACACCATAAAGAGCATTACCAAAGGTAAGTAACTTGTTCTTTTAGCCTCTGCCCTATCTGCCACAAGCAATACATGCTGTGCAGGGTTGCCAGACTGAGTCTTCCTCACTCAGGCTGTATGTGTGCACATACATGTGCATGCAAAACTTTCTCAGTGCTCCTCATCTCACATGTCCACAGCAGTGGACCCTATTTTGAAAGGTTTGTGCTAGAGGTAAAATGTCAGATGTCTTTTATAGATCATTACAGTGAGCATCACCTCAATAAGAGGGGGCCCATGCCACAGCTGAAGTCCAAAAGTAAAACAAACAAAAAACCTCCCAATTTTCACAGATTACAACTCGACTTGAAATGGTGGAAAGATTGGAACACATTGGTTGGATCCTGACCAGCGTCTTAATGATGACTTGAGCCTCAAGTCCTTTGCCTGTGCTCAGGAAGCTGTAGAAGACCTGCATTCCAATTCTTGATCTAAAAACATCTCAAGTGGAGGGAGTGGGGCTGGACCAAAAAGACAGAGGAACAATGCCTAGCCTCATGGTTATCGTGCCTCGGAAGACCTAACTTTTAAGAGAGAAACTGCAGGAGCCACTAAAAGATGGAGAATATGAGGAATTTTTATTGGAAAACTGACAGTGGCCACCTGAGCAATCCACATGTCAGCAAATACACACTGAGAAACTGCAGCAACTTATGGGTGCCACACTTAAGGTCTGCCATGGTCGCACAGGTGAGGTCTGCGCCCCAAAAGAAGAACAGCATTGCTAGATGTTGAGCAGAGAAGGTCTACACTACTGAGAAATAGTCTTGGGACCACAAACAGATGCAGATGAGAGTGGTGTATTAAGAACGACAGAAGATGTTATCCTGCAAGCAAGCGGTTGTTCAAAGACAAGAACTACTGTTGTTAAATAGGAGAGGGCTAGGGACTCCAGTCTTTAAAAGAGCATCGCAGGGAGAGGGTAAAAATCAGATTTCTTTTCCTGTAGATGATCCACTCCTGAATAGCAGGATGCAGAGAAGGGGACTGAGAACCCTTCTGATATGAGACTCTAGGAAACGTTGTACCCTGAACACAGGAGTAATGTGAATTCTACAGAGAAGAGAAAGAGTTACCTTCGTCTTGATAAGAAAGTTAGAAAAATGAAATGCATCAGTGTGAACCCTAGACAAGGGAAGTTCACAAATTGAAGAAGTCTAGAAAATCGGCCTAGTGGATGTAACCCAAATGTAAACCAGGAAAGGCAGCATGTTGTACTGCAGAATGAATGCAATATTAATAGGCCAGTGGAAGTATAGGAAAACACTGTCAGAACTTAAATTGTACCTAGACTCCAGTGGTGATGTTCTCTTCCGCATCTCACCACAAACACCGCTGACCACAGACAATATGATGTTTGAATTAAATGGTAGAAGAAGGATATAACAAATGGCAACACAGAGATACTGGATATCAGTCTGTCGCTTGTCACTCTCCTGGACACAAACAGTTGCCCATTTTAATGAATATCTAGAGGCATATTTACCTTCAGTATTTAACTTCAACAGTAAAAGGATGTACATTTTAAACATCCTCGTGTGGTGTAACAGTCTCTTTTTTTTAATATGAAGCTGAAAGTGACATGCAAGAAGATAATAAGTGACCAATGTAATGCTTACTTAACTCAGTCCCTATCAGTAACATATCTACCTCCGACTACATACATATGTGCCTTCTGGAATTAGTTATTTCTTATTTGATTAATATAATTAGAAAGTAATTGAACATGTGTAAGTGTTTCGTAAATCCATATCCAGATAACAGATATCTCTTGCTGCTGTCAAAAGATTGTCAAGTTCCAAAAGTCTTTGGCATGAATGTCTTAGTAGAAATGTTCAAAGGTTCAGTTCTCCAAACAAGCATAGTTCAAAATGTGTTTCATTGAATTTCAGAACACTTTGTAAATTGATTGTTTTCAGCAATTCTCAAGAAAATAAGTTGCACAAACACAAATCCCAAATCCATGCCACACGGATCCGGACTGAGGCAACTTGATTGTTCAGCAAGGCCTTTTTAAAATGTATGCAAATTTATGCCCACCAATCCAAGATCTACATACAAAGTAAGGATTCAGGAATTCTGTAACTTGCAGTTCAGAGACAAAACGCCATTGTTCTGTAAATTAATCCTCGCTTACAGATTATTGCTTCACAAACCTGTAGCTGGGTAGAAAACCTTACCTAAGAGATCCCCCCCTCCAACTGTGGTGATGGGCAAGCTGACCTGACTGTGACATGAAGTGCTCTACATTCCAGTGAATACAACATTGGAAACAGGGTCCATTTTACACTGCCATCCAGCCTCAGCCTGTGCTCATGAGGTAGAATCGCTGCAACTCTGCCTACGGACCATTTTACTCTGAACACTCCTCTCCACATTCATTGTTTGGCCACCCTATTCCCTTTCATTCCCTGTACTCCTACCCCTTATGAGTTAATTTCCTCATCCCCAAACTGATTTACCATCACTGCTCCTTCATGTACAACACAGTCTGATGCCCGTGAACTCACCCTTTTATACGATACATGATAAAACTCCCAGAAATTTGCAATCTGCTGAATTCCATCTGATTATGATGGTCTTTTATGAAACATACTTACATTGAAGCTAATTTAGAGTGGTAGGTGTGAAAGGTTGTGACACACAAGTGATAACAGCAAATGTCCTCCATCCTAGAGATCTGGAGAAATCCTTTATTGTATGGACGGCTCCCACCATCTTACCTATGCAGCCGTGACTATAAAAAAACAAAATATTCTGGTAGCCACAATGAACCTTCTTTGCCACACTGTTATCAGTGAAAATAGTACTCCACATGTATGGATGGGCAGTGTAGTAGGAAAAGTCAAAAACATGGTGTGCAACAATTCTTTGGGGTTCCTTTTTTACAGTTATTTGGCAGTGCTTGGCCCTCGAGTCACCCAGCACCCAAGGAAACCTATCAACCCTTACATTTCTTGAAAATAGTCTCCTGACTGAATGGAGGGAGGTGTGACTTTCACAGATTACTTCTCTTATTTTACATAGGATTTTCTGGAAACACCAGACATATACTAAAAACATTTACACACATTTAAATGCTATAAAACATCAGTGTGCTAGCAACAGCAGAATATGTGCCTTTCTACATACCCACACCTCCCATGACAAGCATTGGCAAAGCCAATAGGTCTCACCGGTGTGAGATCCATTGACTTTGTCAATGTTTTTACCCTTGCGAGACTCAGCACAGCCACAGCATCCTGTGATTCAGGACAAATCACATAAATACCCCAGTCCTAAAAACATGACTGTGACCTTCTATAATGTTACTGATGCTCATGTAAAAGCGCTCGGGTTGCGTTCCAGCTTTATAAAAATGCAAAAATTAACATGGGGAGTATATGAAAATAATAGAAAGGGGTTTGGTGTAGGGACGAGGGAAAGAGCAGCAGTTCGGCGGTGGAGATGCTCACAAAGGAGACAGTAGGAGAGATGGGGTCTGGTCTGTAGGAAGCTAGCTCTGTATATACTATACCTAAGTAAGGTATGGTGTGCACAGAGTCCAGGGAGTCCCCAGAGGTATAGCAGAGGCTAAATTATATAATCACTAACAGCTCTCTTTGTGGTAGTGTGAGTGAGCAATTAGGCTTATCAGGAGGGTGTGTTAAGCATTTATTGTATTCACTCAATCAAGGACTGTTTACGCACACTCAGATATGTACTTTCAGTTGTAAATCTTTGCAAGGCAATGGGGAATGGATTTGTAATTGTTACAGGTTTGTATTTGCTTTAAAAACAGTTTAAATTACATAGAAATGACTTTTGATTACTTTTGCGTAAATTTGGATTACATTGACTATTTGGGGTGATAGGCCTAGATATCCCACCATGGATCCTACGATACAAAGGTAAGTATCACTTTTTCAGGTTTAGAACACAGTTACTTTTCTTTCATACAAAACACAGGTCAATACAGACATTTGTAGGAACAGAAATTCGTAACATTGGTTCCTATCGGAAAAAGAGTGTTAACAGTTTACAGGTAAGTAAACAACCTGTGAGTACGACCTTTGGGGGTTAGGACCAAGGTTATCCAAGGTCCAGTTAGGCACTCAAATTGCACCACCAGCGGCACTAGGGTGCCCGGGTGCAGAGTGTAGGGCCCTAATTTTAGCCAGTAGGGCTAATGGGACCTTCAGTCAGGGGCTGCTTACGAGTAGGCCACTCGGTTGTGGGAGTAAAGTTCCTGGATTTAGGATCTGCACTGCAGGGGCCAACAATCAGCACAGGAGCTGCACCACCAGTGGAACTGAGGCGGCCAGATGGAGAGTGCCAAGAAAACATTGGGAGCCGTGTGGTTTGCAATAGAGATCTCCGGTTCGAAGAAAAGGCTGCAGGCTCGGGCAGGGAGGCTTCCTGAGGGCACCCACCGGCAGGAGAGGTAAGTTGGGTTCTTGAGGGATGCCTGGACACCGTCAGTTGGGCCACTCAAAGCCGTGGGGCATCGGGTACAGGGGTGTCTTTTGGCGTCTGCTCTTCTTACCAGCTCGCGATCAGGGGGACCATTCAGGTTGAGGTTGCAGACATCGGCTTGAAGCTCGAGGTAGGTTGGATGTCACCAGATCCCAGGTCAGGATTGTTGGAGAGACCTTCTCGTGGTGTTGGGCCACTCGAACTCTGGCCGTGGGCTGAGTGGTACAGAACCGGGGAGCCGCCTGGATCCAGGTTCTCTTTGGGATGAGTGCATGGCACAACGTCCGGGCTCTGGGGGGCTGCTGAACACACTGGGGTTTCAGCTGTAGGCAGGTCGGAGTTGGGACAGGCCAGTAGGGCTGGGCCAAAGCAGTTGGTGTCCTCTTCTACCTGTGTCAGCACAGCTCTAAGGCTTTTCTTCTTTCTTTCTCAAATCTGAGCAGGCATGGATCAGGGTCACCCCTAAATACTAAATTTAGGGGTGTTACAGGGGTGTGCAGGTCAGGACCAATGGGTCCCTTCCTTGGGGTGAGGACCCCCCCTATTATGCCACCCTCCAGTGGAAGGGGAGCAGGAGCCTCTCTCTAATTGGCTGAGTCACCTCATCTTCAAGATGGAGGGGACTGAGATGCATGCTTCACCTCGCCTCCCCCACCTAAGTGGTGGGGGGGTCGAAGGTGGGCACACCTTTCATCCTAACTCGGTTTCTCCGCCGATTTACCCGCCCAAAGTGAGGGTCAGAACCTGTCGGAGCCAGTTGCTGGGGGCAGCAAAAAGGTAGGGACAGCTTCCTAAGGCGGCTGGCCTTTGCCCAGCTCATCCTGGGGAGGAGGCATGACACCTCTGCCCAGGATGGGCTTTGTCTCTTGACCCAGAGAGCGGAGGCTCTCTACCCAGGGGCCCAAAAACCTGTCTGGTGGTGGCAAATGGAGGGCAGCCATTCAGGAGCCACACCAGGGCTTGTCGTTTATGGGGCATCTCTAAGATGCTCTCTGAGTGCGTTTTTCATTAAATCCCACACTGGCATCAGTGTGGGTTTAATGTGCTGAGAAGTTTGCTACCAAACTTCCCAGTTTTCATTAAAGCCATTATAAAGCTGTGGAGTTCGTAATGACCAACTTCCAGACCATATACTCTTTATGGCTTTACTGCACGTACAATGTCTACAAATGGACTTAGACACTGTAGCGGGACAGTGCTCATGCACTGTACCCTCACCTGTGGTCTAGTGCTCCCTGCTTGAAGGGTGGCTTACCTAGGCCACAGGCAGTGGATTGTAGGCCTGGCACACAAGGATGTGTACCAGGTCGACCTTTCGCTTTTTTCTGCACCAAAGCACGCAGTCTGCAATGGCAGTGTGTGGGTGTTAAGGTACAGGGCCTCTAATGCTGGGACAATAGGTGCTGAAGCCCTTAGAGGCCTTCCCTGGTCACAGTGCCCTTGGTACCCATGATACCTTTGACAAGGGACTTACCTGTGGCCAGAGATGTATCATTTGGGGGTACAAAGGTACAGCTTTAGGAAAGAATACAGGCCCTGGGAACCTAATTGGCAGGGCCCCAGGGCACGTCATGTCAAGATGCATCAAGTGTCAGGCAAAAGGTGGGAGGTAACCATGCAAAAAGGGGCATTTTCCTACAGGGTCAAGCTGGCACTCATAAAAATGTCAAAAAAGGAGAAATGCGAGCAGCGAGGGGACATTAATAAATGTAATCATTCTCTACTTGGTCCATGCTGCACACAAAGAGCAGGAAGTGCTGCAGGAAGCGATGTGTCATGCACTGCCCAATTAAAAGGCAGCAAAGCAGAGTGATTACGATGGCAACAACACTAATAAAGTTTAATCAATCTGTACTTGGTCTGTGCTCCACACAAAGAGCAGGAAGTGATGCAGAAAGTGATGTGTTGCGAGCGCTGCCGAATCAGATGGCAGTAAAGAAGAGTGATTATGTTGGCAATGAATGGTGAGTACTAGGCAGGCTAAACTCCCCTTTTTAGTAGAAATCATCACCATGCGCGCTGCCTGCAAGCTAAACCTAAAAAGATAACTTGCATATGTAGATGGCCTGGCCACACCAAAAATGTGAAAAAGGCCTGCGAGCGCTAGCATGGCGATTGCTTTCTGGCAGTTGTTTTTGCAGCAATTTGGCTTATGTCTCAATTTTTGACTGCATGCATGGTTTTCTTGACACCCAAGGAAACCTATGAATCCCTGAAGCCCAAAAAGATGCTCGGAATGTTATGCGTTTGTCAACATACTGTTAAAAAACCTAATTCCTCTTACTGGCATTCTGTTTAACACTAATGTGCTTACAGCTGCATTTTCACATGTTTCATTATTGATACAAGGGGGAAGCATTCAGTCTGCCACACAGGTATGGGCATTACAAGGGTAAGTGATGTGCACACACACAGAGAAACCCATTATATACTATAGAATTCATCTGGACTGCAAACATCTGAAAAGGAACGTTTGGTCTCAGTGCCATTTAGGCTGCTGTAGAAAGGAATACCAGCATGGCCCTCCAGTGGAGGCGTATGCCACTCACATGGGGCCGGTGAGCCTCCTACAGGACTCAACAGATGAGCATGGTGTATGCACAGAGGGGAGGCTGAGCTGCTGAGAGCTGCTGGGAAGTCTCAGTACTGTTGGTATGCTTGATGCTTGGATGTCTGTGACAGTGTGACATCTGGGTACTGGGGAACTCGGACCTAATTAGGAATAGCAGGTGGACAGAGACGCCACCTGGGATGCCCAGCTGATGTGGATGCTTGTGATTATGAAGAACTGATGCAGAGCTAGATGCTAAGGAGAGATGTGGACGGTTTAAAAAGAGACCTTTTCGGGCTGGTGGTACCTACGCGATACACTCAGCAGAGTAGGTAAGTTCCTAAAACAGAGCGTTTCATGACGTTAAGCAGGCCTAGTCCAAGAGGCTTATATCTTTTCCTGCCATTCGGATAAGATTTGTGTTGGCTTCCAGGTACCTAAACATGATGCCCATTGCTGAGCAGAACCTACTGGAGATGTGCATTTACGCTTGAAGCAATGTGAGCCATACATGGCTGCTGATCTGCTTCATTATAAGTTCCACTTTGTTTAGCTCTTGGAAAAATGCTTTGTAATGAGATTATTTTGGCAAAAATATGTTATATTGAAGCTTTCTTGGCAAAAAAACCCAGAATGATTTGATTAGCATACTGTATGTTTTAATTGTAGATGAAAATATTTTTTGAAACATTTGTTATTAGATCTTTTAGCATTTTCAAAGGGCTTCTTCAGTCCATTAATGAATGATGTGTGTATTTATATAATATTCAATTCATCCATTGAATTGATTTGTCTATTTTCTTGTAGTAAATGTTTGAGTAGCTAAAAAGGCCCACAGCTTGAAACTCCGCAAACTCTGTTGTATTTAAAATTAAATAGGCAATTAAAATCATCAGCTTCATTACATGTGCAGTTGTAAAATGTGGTGCAAAAACCATCTGCGCAAATATTGTTACCTGATATTCATTGTAATTCCCCAGACGATTCTTATACCAAGATCAAACTTTTTTCCCATGAAATGGGCAGTAGTCCAGGGAAGTAACTTTGCAACTGGGTTTACTGCACAGAATTCTCATTAACAATTTGTTTTCCTCGCACAGTTTCCTCCATGGGGGGTAGCCTTGCAAAAACCCTGGATGCAAACTCAATTTGAGTCACATCTGAGATTTCACACTATTTGCAACTGATTTACTGCTACACCCGTAAATGAGTGTATCATAGAGGAGTAGACGTTATCCATGCAAGTCACTGGCATACTTTGTAACAATTATGCAACATTCAAATATGCAAATAATTACCGTGGGCGCGCTTGTTTTTAAAAAATCTTTCGTATTACATTTTGCTGTACACAATGAGTACTTGGTGTAAAATATGGATGAAAAATCCATTCATGTATAATTTGGATGACAAATGCACAGCACACATATTGCTTACTCATGCGGGCAATTTTACATAAATGTATAAGGTCAAAGATTCAGTATATTTCGTATGAATAGTAGAAAAGAAGCAGCAATTTAAAAACTAAAGGGGTGTTTCAGCTCCAATAAGGAGATACCTATTGTTGGGGGTGGGAGAAAAGAGCCAGTGCAGACCGTAAGCACACTTGTTTCTTTTATTTTTGTCTGAAACATTTGTCTATTTCTGATTTACGGTTGAAATATGATTTGAACTGCATTTTATTTACACCCAAATCGCATTATACTGCAAGATTTCTTTCATATGATAACTATATTTCGACTTCCATGAAGCAACCTAAAGGCTATATCTGTGTCATTGTATCATTGATGTCATGAAACTGGAACTTCTGGCAGAAATTCCTCAAACATTACTTGTTGATGCCACTTCCAGTCTCATTTCATGTAGGGTTTCCACACAATTCTGTACCTCCAAGACTCCATATCTTCAGTCATTGCCTTCGTATGACAACCTAATGTGTTCCAAGTAGTTTGCAGACGGCTTGCTTCCATTGGACCAGGTGAACTGACATCGCTGATAACTGATTTATTACACAAAGGCCCACGTTGGGAAACAACCCTACTTTCATGGGGAGTTTAACCAACTGTATCTTAAACATTTTCTTCATTGAAGCAAATACATGGCACCTTTTAAGTATGTTTTATGGATCTTATGTGTTACCTTGACCCTCATTTAAAATGCTCAGCAATGGAGTTTGCAGAGGGGAAATGAAGACTTTGCAAATCCTGCCCTGAAGATTGGGGTACTGTTCTGCAAGTACTACTAACATGAATTCACTTTAAAGTTCCTGTATTCAAGGTTTCGTGTATCATGCTTGTTTTTGTGGTTTGGTGTTAGTACAACTCTTTTTTAAATTTTATCCAAAATAGGTATATAACCAGATCTCAAGAATGGGATCACAAGGATGCAATTCAGTGTCTGTAAAATGGCAACAATTTAATCGGAATGCACCAGAGCCAATAAAGGCTCCTGCTGAGATCCAGTCCATATTTCAATCGGAGAGAGTTCTGGTTTATGGATTTGTTCCACATTGTACGCAGGTAAGAAATCTCAACAATTATTTTGATAAAGCAGGGAGGGCATCCTCACAACACATTATTTCCCAATCTTCAACACCATATGTGGATAAAAAAGAAACTGAAAGTCTAGGAACTTTTGAGGGTATCTTTACAATAAAAAGCTCAGATGACCTACAATCCTTAGTAGTTTGTTTCAAAATTTGACGCAGAATGTGTAGCTATGGGCTCCGTTTTCACAAGCATTGACACTGATATTTACCAGTATTGATTGATTTTTTGTCTGAATCATTGTGAAACATGCATTTTGAAGAAAAACTAAGATTATACGTTTGGCCATTAAATCTGCCTCTGTTGAGTAAAAATAAAGACCTCTCTTGTTTCCCAGTCACTGTTTTACCCTTGAATCTGACATAAGGTTGAGCAGCGAAACACAACAGGATGTGAAACTACGGTACAAGTGAGCCTTTACTTGATCTCAGTGTAGTAGAGGCCTGTACATATTTTTTCTGCATATATGTGTATTTTTGTAAGCCCATATACCCGTGTGTGCATTTTCCTGTATGCTGTGTACCTTTGTGTGCATGCACTACACACAAGCCACACTTATCGGTTTTGTCAGGGTGAGTACATTTGGGGATCTGATGGAGAGTGGTGGTCTAAACCCGGGGCAGTTTCTGTTATATTCAGCTCTCCGTGAGGTAGCGGGTAAAATGTGGGACATTAGGAGAGACTTAACACGGATGGCTGGTCCACTGGAACTGATGTTGATTACCACAAGCTCGCGGTGAGCGATCTCAGTTTTATATGACGCACTAAATCGTGATTCTTTAGATGCTTGCTCCCATCCCCTCAGAGATTGCTGGGCAGACAAGCTGGCCATAGAGTTGACTGATTCTGCTTGCCAGAGAGGTTTTAGCTCCCGTAAATCAATATCGCAGAACGCTTGGTTCTGCTTACCACTTCAATTATCTGCATCATACGTATCTTTCTCCAGATAGAATAGGCAAGATTTATCCTGGCGCCAGCACAAATGCCCCAGATGTCATTATGATAGGGCAGACGTCCTTCATATGGTCTTGACATGCCCAGTGATCGCCATTTACTGGTATTCAGTGACCTGTTGTAACTCCGGTATTACGCATTCCATTCTACCATGTGACCCCACTTGTTTACCTAATGCAGGGGAGGTAACCAAAAAAACAAAAAAAAATGATGTGCTTTCAGGGTTTGGCACTTGTCCTAGCAAAACGGCATAAAGCCATGTCTTGGAAGGCGACAGCCTGGCAGAAGGATGTGGTCCGTTGGGCTTAGGGAGTGCTCTCCACTAGGGCTAATGCACGGGCTCGAGTTGAGAGATGTAACCTTATGGAACAGTGGGGGGATTACATTGGCGAACTAAATGGGGAAACAGCCATCACATTGCATGCGTTACAACGCATGCGATTACAACGCGGTCGTTACAACGACGGCGTTGTTACATCATAGTAACATTACAACGCAAGTCTTTACAACGACTTGATGTAGGGGGCGCTCTAAACTAAGGAATAGTATAATTTACTATTCCAAAACCTTCCCTACTGTTGCACACACTGGAGTTGGAATTGTAAATTATACTATTCCGAAGTCCAGCGCGCCACCTACAGCAAGTCGTAACGACTTGCATTGTAATGGTACTGCGATGTAACAACGCGGTCATTGACCGCGTTGTAATCTCATGCGTTGTAAACGCCTATATTCACTGAATGATCTGTTGTCCCCTACCGTTTGATAGCTTGTGGTTTGAAGTAGGTGTCTCAGAGGAGTCTTTGAGCTGCTAGAAAGTATCTTTGCGTGAGATTGTTGGTGGGGGAGGGGGTTTGACATATATGGGTGGTGAGTTTGGGTTTGACTGTTTAGTATGAATGGATTTGCTGTTTTGATTTCTTCTTTTAGTACCTCATAGACCTTTAGAGCGTTTGACATTGTCTCTCTATATCACATTAGATAGGTATATACTTATTTATATATCAAGATTGTTATAAGTGCCTATTAGCACTACTACGTTGCTACTACTACTATGTTGCATATTTGGTTGGATATCACCTAATGACTGCTGTCCAGTTCTTCTGATTGTTGTGAATAAAATCAATAAAAAGATTTTTTTTTAACAATTTGTAGTTGTGTCTCAGACTCACATTTTGGTATTGCTGAGGATTAAGACTTTGGTATCCAAATCTTACTAGTTCTGTTTTCTGTAACCTTGTTTCAACTGGGCTTTATCCACTTTTCTACATACAGTATACCTTGTGTTTTCTGTAAGTAAAGCACTCCACTTGTCCATGGAGCTAAGTTCATTGTGTATCAAATAATTAAAATGAAATAAATAGAGATAATTAACCTGGAGTTAAGAGTTTAAGAAGGTGATTACCTGCATTTAACCACAGCTTTTGATTCCACCCAGTCCACTGTCTTCAGACTTAGAACACATCTGTCCATAACCCAGAGACATTAACGCCCCATCACTCCTCTTAGTTCAGCCTGATATTGCCCATGATAATGCCAATGACAGATAGTTGAAGGACTTTAAAAGTAGTAGCAGCCGGTGTCAGAGGCGAGAGGTGAGTGTGGGGTGGGGCGGGGCGGGACAATACGAACAACAACAAAAAAACAATAAAAAAAACTTGCCTGCAGCTCACCGCATCGCCATCTTCTGTTCCTCTTGTGGCTCCACTGGAGGTAGAGGCTCCCAGACGCCCCTGCGGCCATCCTAAAGCTGCTCTCATACTTGAGAGCAGCTTAAGGATTGGGCTGAGCGCCAATGATTTGCGCTCCCAGGGAGACTGTAAGCCCGTACATTGGAGAGACCTTCAGGGCGCATGACGGATTGGTGGGCCTGAGACAGCCGGCCAAACCGCCATGCGCACTGATAACTCCCCGTGGGTGCCTGTAATCCCCCTGGCCCCGACCGCACCTCCAAGACTCTAGTTAACAAAATAAAATTATAATAAACCCGGGTTTATTATCGCGTTTGTTTTGTTTTCTTTTTTCCCTGCTGGGGTTATAAAGAAAGCAGAGGATCCGCCCCTGTTTAAAAGTGTTTCTCTATTTGAGGTTCAGCACTGCAAACAATATTGAAGTGAATATAGCTGAAATGTGGAGTATCATATTGTTCTAGAAATAGGTTTGTGGCACCATTGCTAACTTCACAGGCCTCAAGGTCAGTCAGTGTTACTCATCAAAAACAATGTGGTTAAGCTTTATTCAATACTATTCTCAAGCAGAGGCAGTATTGTTTTTGTTTGGCTGCAGGCTGATCTTCATACAACTTATTTTTCCTTTGAAACATGAAAAAATATTTTTTATGTAAAGCTGTGTCAGTGTGCAGCATTTCTTTGTCCATTATTCTATATATGATTGAGACATAAACATCTGATATTCTGATTTAGGGCAAAAGACCAATGTTCCCGTAGTTTAGGGTTTCTTCACGTACACTGCCATTCTGGATGGATCATCATGGGTCCAGAGATCCATTCATCAGAGTTCCAGAAAAGGTTTCTTTGCCATGGTCCTCTTCATGGAGCAGAACAGAATACATTTAATACTCCTGAAAGGCAGCCACTCAGTATCCAATGGGGATCATCTTTAACAAATAAGCTGGAAAGTAGGCTGTGCAGGATTCAGGAGTTCTGTCAGTTGTCAATCAAGGCATCAGAATATTCTACCTCCCTCTCGTTGTCCCCATTGTATGCCCTTCCCGCCTCTTCAGGATCCGTGAGAGACCACCAAAAACCTTTGCAGTTGGGTGCTATATTGTATGCTCCTGAAGTGGTGTAAATCAGAAGTTTTAGCCCTGCTTCTGTGCGCTAGAGAAGATATTTTGGAGTGTGGAACTGAGCAGCAATCCTAACTTATGTCTGCTGATCAAGTCACCCTAACTTAAATTCTGTCATTTTGTCAGCTGTGGGCTGGCTTTGCCCCATTTATTTAATTAATATTTACATATACTCATATAGAGACTAAAGGGCATATTTTACTTAGGTTTGAGTTTGGAAAGATTCACCGACAGGCACATTCTTATCCATTGGATTAGCACCCACAGCGTTCACAAAGGTTTACACAGCTGTTAGACAGTATTTTCTTCTGAAAAATATTTGTCTGTATTCTTATCTGGATTACAGGCTGATAAGTGTTTTCCCCCCAGGATTTGAAATGCTCATCCTCCTGTTGAGAAAGCTGTTTCTTTTTTTGTATGTGTCTCTAAGTGAGTGAAGCCGAATTGGTTTTAATCAATTGCAGCCTGGTTATCATCTTGCATTGGCTTACGCTCCTAAAAGCACAGCGACAGGAAGCATTCCAGAATATCATGTGGTGGTATTTTGGTTCACAGGGTTTTATGTCATCCTCTTCATATTCCGTAGTCATCTTATTCTGACTTACCTTAGGGAAACAAATATTGTATTCCATTTCATATAGTTCTCGGGCAGGGTAACTTGTGTTGTGAAACGGTGGGCCTACCTTTTCCAAGAAAGGACTTTTCCACTATCATTATTTCCTCCTGTGGGTGTGAAAACTCTATCAGTCTACTTAAAATGCGTTCTCTAACCTCAGATGCCTCACCGTTTGCCTATGCCTGGGGGCATCAGACTTAATCCGGAAAACCTCCAGGTGGAAGCCGCAAGTGATATATGCGAGCCTATACAGGCGCCACCTACATGCACTGTCAACAGTTCCTTTCTTTCTGTGCCAACGTGCGTGAATCCGTAGACACTCCCCATAATCAGACTGATTGTGGACACTTTGCAGTTTTGCGTCTATCCCGGAGCAGAGCATCCAGAAGATACAGGCTTTGATCCTGATGTTTCAACCTCTGTTGTGGATGTCAGTGAGGTTGATTCTGGGACTGCTGGGACCTATGGCATTGTGCATCCTTCTGGTGATGCCAGATGGCCCATGCAGGCTCCGCAGCAGGATCTGAAGTTCCAGTGGTCACAGCACCAGGGGGATCTTTTCAACCTGATTCAGATTTTGGAGGAGACTATGAAAGATCTGAATTGGTGGCCATAGGACCGCGATTGGATGAACGGCATACACCTCTTCTTAGCCCACCCCGGGCTCACAGTGGTGATTGATGAATCGCTTCTGGGTGGGGGGGGGCACTTGGGAGAGGTGGTGATCAGAGGCATCATCTGAAGCTGCAAGCTTTCCGCTTGATGTTGAAAGCCTTCCTACCATCTGTGAAAGAGAAGCTGGTGCTGGTGCTCACAGACAACACTTCAACCATGCGGTACATCAACAAGCAGACCAGGGTGGTGTTGTGGACCCTGTGCTAGGAAGCTTTGTGTCTTTGGACGTGGCTAGACTGCCATGGAATTTTCCTGGTCATTCACCACCTGGTGGGTACCTTAACTGCCAGAGCGGACAAACTAAGCTGCTGAGGTCTTACAGATTGCGAATGGCAGCTACACCCGGAGGTAGTCTTTTCCATGACTGGGGAGACTCCTGGCTCGATGTTTTCACCACCACCAAGAACTCACAATGTCAATGCATATGTGCATTTGAGTTTCCAACATGTCTCTCGCTCGAAGATGCACTCCAAGTCTAGTGGAACTCAGGACTCCTGTATGCTTTCCAATTGGTACCTCTCCTGCCCCAAGTCATGAAGAAGATCATGACCGACTGGGCCCAAGTCATTGCGGTGGCCCCATATTGGGCACAGAGAGTATGGTATCCTGAATTAATGAGCATGCCCCTACTGGATGATCTTCTGCCACAGCAACGGGGCAGGGTTCTGCACCATAACCTTCGCAACCTACATCCCCATGCTTGGAGATTGAGCGGCGACAGTTACATGCTTTTGACCTTCTTCCCGAAGTTGTTGTCATGTTGGCAGCCAGGCATCCCTCAACCGGATCTGTATTCACCTGCCGTTGGCATACATTTGTGGATTATTTTGCTTCTAAAAAGATCAACCTATTCCATGTCAAACTGTCCGAAGTTTTGTTGTTTAGGTTATCCCGAGCCCAGCAAGGCCTTGCTTTGAGCACTGTAAAAAAGGTACCCGTCGCGGTTGTTTAGCCTTTGTACGGTTCCCAACCAGCCCTCGTTGTTCAAATCATGAGTTGTGCAGAGTTTCCTCTAGAGGTTACTATATATGTTTCCTCCTTCTCTGTTTGTTATGCCCTAATGGGATTTACATTTAGATCTCACTTTCCTTTTGTGTGCTCGCTTTGAACCTTTACACAGCTGTTCTCTCAACCTCCTTACCCTCAAAACAGTCTTTCTTGTTACCATAACATTGGAGCAGCAAGTGAGCGAATTACAGGCTCAGTCTGACAACCCACTGTACACCACTTTCTACCCAGAGAAGCTTGTTCTGTGTGCTTGAGCCTCCTTCCATTCAAAGGTTGTGACTCCCTTTTTGTTGGTCAGAACATCACTATTCTGGCGTTCTTGGCTTTGCCCTATCTCTCTTAGGCTGAGAAGAGACACTGAATGAAATGAAATGAAATTGGGTATTTATAAAGTGCGCAGATACTCACTACTGGTTGCACCCAAAAGGACTCTCAGCTTCTATACTGATCGTACCAGAAAACACCGGGGAACGATCAGCTCTTCATCAAATTCACTGGAGCAAAAAAAGGCAAGACTGTGCAGGAGAGGACCATCTCTCACTTCATCATACTCTGCATAAAGATCAGCTATGTCTTTACAGAAAAGCAGCCCCCTGCAGACTTGCAAGCTCATTCTACCAGAGCCAAGGCTTCTGCCACTGCGTTGACAACGCTCCGTAGCTGTTCTGAAAATTTGCCAGGTGCATGATTGGGCGTCACTCCATATGTTCATGAAGCACTACTGTCTGGACAGCCAGGTCCATTGAGATGGGCATTCTTCCCGTTCCGTTCTGCAGGACTTTTTGGTTTGAGCTATTTCACAGACCCACCTCCTGTTTTAGTATCTATTCAAAAGGTGAGGTTTCTGTAGGCTATCCTGTTTTAAGTTCAAACATATAATAACTGATAAAGTTCAACCAAATGGGAAAGAGCCATTGTCAGTGTAAGCATATGCAAAATCACAAACTGAAATGCTAGTGAAAAAATGCTATTCAAAGAAAGGAATTTGAGAGCTTATGATCCATTTTTATTACTTTCTGAAGGTTGCCAACACATTATAACTTTGTTATACAAGGTAGTAGCAAAACAGACTGGTCGACGTTTATTCTGCTTGAGTTTCATTGTTTAGGAATGTCACTAAAATATTGTTTCTTCTTCCTTTTCTTTCCTCCGTTTGTGTGTTCTTGGATTAAATGTGCAGTGTTTAGAAGCATGATTTAGGTCTCATATAAATATTTTATACACTGAAGAAAATCAGGAATATGAAAATTATATTTGATCTTTAGGAAATATTTCCTCCTTTCACTGATTGAAATGAAATAACTGACTCAATTCAATTCAAAATGCTTTATTCGGTATGTACAAGTACAACCATATAGCAACATACATCAAAACAGTAAAGAATCAAATTTATGCAAATTAAATACAAGAACATTTAAAATGACATCACTATCCATGCCAATATTGTTAAATCAATAAAGTATATCACTTTGTGTGCAGAGTTAAATTTAATCATTAAATACATTGTAATAATAGTTGTTAAGGGGGGAGTTAATTCAGTTTAGACATTTTAGCAGCAATTTGTTTGTAATGAAAGTTTGTGCAAATGCCAGTACAGAAATAAATATACAACAAACAATGTAACTTAACAGTAAATCACCAATAGTCATAGCCAACGGGTGAGCGGGGATAACGGAACGAGGGGATCATATAATAATTGATTTCCTGTGCCAGGTGCACTTTAAAATGTAGATGGCCACGCGATAGCACACATTCGGGGAAGCCAAATCAAACAACAATTGTATTGCGGCTCTTGTATTGTATATCTTATATTCTAAAAATAGTTGCTTCAAATAAAACTTCCTAAAACCAGTATAAAAATTACAAAAAAGTAAAAAGTGGCAGATGCTCTGTTTTGATTTCCCGTCGCATGGGCACAAACATGACCCGGGTTTTTTTACGGTTGGGAAAGCCACCAGATGGTGGACTATTCCCAACCTCAGGCGTGCTAGAACGAAGCGATGAGAATTAATACTAACAAATGTAAGATAAGGTGGGAATCTTGTACTAAGATTGTACTCCAAATATAATTTGAACGTACTTTGCATTGCATACTCCTTCGTTCTGGTCCCTTTTGCATGGTCCAAGTAAATGGTTTTAAGGTTACGCTTTGTTAAAACCGATGTTGTTAAAATATCTTTAAAAATATCCTGGCCAAAGAGAATCTTATACCAGGAGTGAATATGTTCTAACCAGGGAATTTTCGAATGATGATCTAGTTGGATACAGTCCAAAATTACTTCCTGGGTAAACCTAGTTTCTTCTTTGGCCCATATGGACCGCCATAGGGACAGGGGACGCAATGCAATCAGATCTGCGGCATGATTTATGCCTAGCTCTCTGTGGGTAATCTCATTTGAGGCAGAAGCGGGGAGGCATAATAGTCGTTTCAGGTACTTGTTTTCCTCTTGCTGGATGGACAGAGCAATCTGACGATTATATCCCCATATCCCTGCTCCATACAAAGCAGAGGACATGCACCTTGAATTATAGATAGAAATCATCTCACGAATTCTACGACCCCCCAATTTCGAGGCAAATCTGAAGATGCAATTTGTATTTCTGGTCATCTTCATACCAACACAGGATTGCTCGTTTACCCATCTCCCATCACCTGAAAAGGTGATACCTAAATAGCAAAAATGTCGGACTGCCTCAAGTTTATCCCCATCTAAAAAGAATGACTTGTTTTTCTTTATTCTCTTACCACAAGTCATAGTCATAGTCTTACCCTTGTTAATTTTAAGCTTTCTGCCCTGAATAAAAATATGAAATTTCTCAATTAACTTTTGTAACCCATTCGCGGTCCTGGAGATCAGGACCGCGTCGTCCGCATATAGTAGGACGGGTATTTGCTTTCCGTTGATGATGGGAGCATCAGCATAAGATTCTTGTAAAAATTGATCAACCTGATTTATAAAAAGGGAGAATAAAAGGGGAGCAAGCACACACCCTTGTCGGATCCCTCTACCAATTTTAAAAAGGGGGGTGCATTCACCATTTGTTCCGAATCTAACCTTACTTGAAAGATTACCATACATTCTAGCCAAGAGGTGGATGATTTCAGGTGGTGCGCCCATGTCAAGTAGTACTGGCCAGAGCAGTGCGTGTTCCACTAAATCAAAAGCAGAACTTAAATCGGCAAAGCACATAAACAAATTCCCCTCCTTGGCTTTAGTGTACTTGCCGATGATAAGTTCAAGGTTCACGCACTGCTCCATAGTTCCTAAACCCCTTCGGAACCCAAACTGAATAGGCGAAAGAACATTATTGTCCTCAGCCCAGGTCTCTAGTCTCACCAGAAGTATACGACTCAAAATCTTTAACGACGAGTCTAAAAGTGAAATTGGGCGATAATTTCGTGCTTCAGCCCTTGAACCCTTTTTAAAAAGTGGTACTAAGATGGATTGACCCCATGAGGTTGGTAACTCGTCCTCGATTGCAGCATTAAAATAACGAGTTAAAATGGGGGCCCATAGAACAATCTCAGATTTAAAAAAGTCCACGGGGACCCCATCTGGGCCCGGGGCTTTCCCCCCCTTACTCTTTTCAATTGCCACAATCACCTCGCTTAGTGTCACCGAGAACAATAGTTTCTCCCATTTAAAACAGGTTGGAGTATCAGTTAAAACATTAGAATTAAAAACGGTAGTAAAATCAGAATTAAAAATCCCAGTAAAGTGAGCTATCCAGGCCTGACAACTGACATGCGAGGTTAGTTCAGGGACATTGTCATTCTTCAAGAATGGGCTATTTATAGTGTCCCAAAAAAGTTTATGATCTTTAGTATCTGCAGCCTGGTCTAATTTTTCCCATGCCGCATCCTGCAATTCCTTCTTCCTAATGGAAAGTGCAGTTTTATAATTATGACGCTCTTCCCTGATCTTACAAACGTCTCTTGGTATTGCATCAAGTGAAGTTTTTAACCTTTTTAAAGACTGCGCACAATGGTCATCAAACCACACCGCCTTAACTTTCCTTGATTTCCGAGGTTTGTGTGTCAGGGATTTCTCAATGGTTTTGGTAATAGTTAGGAATTTGGATAACAGAATTCGTGGGCATGGGTCCAGCAATAAGCAATATTCGACCTCCCCACAACAGTTTGTGATCACATTGGCAACAAGTTTAATGGGGTCAACTTTTGTCCATTTCACTCTCATCCCATTCGGTCTTACTGCAACAATGTCCTGAATTGGTTGACCAAAGGTATTCCTTTTGATTCCCCAACCCAATAGTTCAACGGTTACACTGTTGTGATCACTGACCGTTTGTTCAATCACCCAAACATTAATATAAGCTACAGAGCAAGATATCATAATATGATCAATAAATGTTTGACTGTTCCTCCCATGGAATGTTGGACATCTAACGTTGTTTTTGTTCTTATTACATTCAAGGAGGTCCAGGTCATATTTGGCCAATAGGTTATTCAGAGCACTACCATAGTTGTTATGCGGGAAATGATTATATACACATGTTGTTTCCCTTCCCGAGTACTCCTCCCTGTGGCCACAAGCCCCCTTGAGTGCATAGGTACATGATTTAATGTTAAAATCTCCCACCCATATGATGGCAGCAGGTTTGGGTGTACTCAATAAAAAGGCATCAATGGCCTGCTCTATATCAGAAATAAACTTTCCCTGTTTGTGCCCAGCAATGTTGTTATAAAAGTTCACTATTATTAAGTCTCTGCATCCGCTATGGACCATACGCAGAACCGAGGCATGTTCGCCTAGAACTACATGATCACTAACACAGAACTCAGTCAGTGCAGTGGATATCAGGGTCACGAGTCCACCCTTGGCTCGACCAGCTTGGGATGCCACAGCCTGCACGTTAAAAGAAGTATAGCCCTCAACATGTACTTCGGCCCTATCCCAAGTTTCTTGCAGGCAAATAATATCATAACCTTGTTTAATAAAATCAGCCCATATGGGGGTGTTTACCTTAGAGGCTAGCCCAGCTATATTCCACGTAATAGCCCTTAGGTTCTCTTCTAAGGCTACTTGGGATGGGTTGGTATCTATTGTGGCCGATAATATTATTGGATTTAACATACTTTTTTCGGCAGTACATGTGGTGGTATCTATCACATTAGGAATTCTTAAAGTAGTGTTTTCTGCATCCTGGAGAAGCACATCACTACTTTGGGGGTCATCAACCACATTGGGTAACACAGTAACGTTCCCCGCAACTCCACCTCCAATTGGACTCTCCCACCTACTCATAAGAATCTTGGCCAATATCTACAATCACATTTACCCACAGAGACAGAAAGGGTAAAACTCTATGATATATCAGATTCCTTTTCTAACAAGTCAGTATTGAAAGCAGGTCATCTGTTGAATGCCCCAACATTAAATGCGAGGTGTAATGACAGGTACCTTTGTAAAGAGTGATGTCACCATGCACATGGGATAGTGGTGAAAATATGACACAAGACTCTCCTCATGACAACACAATTCATAGCAACAAAGTATCTCATTGTTATGTGTGATACCTTCATCTAATCTTGGCTTTTTACCCAACTACATTTACGGCTAGGATAGTGATCCCTTAGTTACAATGTTAACAGAAAGAAATGCAAGCCCCAGAATCAAACTGATGTCTGTTAAAAAAAGTGAGGGCCGACTTAAAGTGAAACATTTTCCTTGGGGCCACTTGGCAGCTATGAATCTCCTCACAACAGTAGCACCACCTAATGAGATATGAGTATGAGTGACAGGGCAATAGAAAGACTTTCTATGCTTAAAACATAAGTCCATTGGATACACTGCCAATGGGAAGACAGTACGTATCCTGCATTACTTCTCCTTTAAATTAAGTATGTGCTTTATAACAATCACTGCAGAAAATAACGGATCTGATTCACAAGTGTGGAGTCCCAAACATAAAAAATATCGGACTATCCTAATTTTTCATGTGCGAAGACTCCTCGTTTGTAAAGATACTACTCGTAAAATACCTTTGTGAATAGCAAACAATCGTAAACTCACACAAAAGTGTGTGTTTACCTTTGTGAATCAGGTCCAACATGTTCTGTAAACACTGGAAAAACACAGTTCTTGTCCATTTTGTGGGTTGGGCTGATGAATAAATACTTATTTCAAAAGGTTTGGAAAATATTGAGAAAATACCACTAAAATCCACAAAACATAAGCACTGAAAACAGGACAGCCTAGGCATCTGCGGTTAGAAGTATATATTAGAAGAACAAGGTATTACCATCTGTAACTCTTTTTCTGGTAGAGACTCTACTAACCGTAGATTCCTCACTTGCCCTCAAATACTCCTTACTCTGTGAACTGGACTTTTTTTTCCACCTAGAAAAGTCCCACATTACATTTTTGCACACAGGTCTAAACTAATCTGTTGTTGGCTTCTCATCTGTTGGCATGGATGAAACAGAAAGCAAATGGTTTCTGGGAACTGGGCCTTCTTTTACTGAAATGTAGTAATAAGTGTAGTTCACTCTTTAGAGAGTTTGTAATACCTAGCATCAATTTGAGTCACAGGGCACAGAAATGTGCCCAGAAAGACACTTTTAACATATTATCATGATTTGTATTTGTGGCAATAAAGCCTGTTGATTCCAACAAAACATTTGAAAGAAGATCTTATTCGTCACTCCTAGTGGTCAACATTTCATCCAGATGTGAAAACTAATGAAAAAGCCTGACCTGTTGGCATCCAAGGAATGTCACGTATGGCAGATCGTTTGGGTAATTACAACCCTTAGCCATGGCTCCTTAACTGTAGTATACGATTCTACTGCATTTCATCATGGTTCTTTCTCCATCCAATAATAATTGAGTAATTATGATCACAGAGGACATTTTCACACATTCACTGTATTCCATTTGCTAAACAAATGGGCAAATGATTAATTTCAGGCATATTCTGACTACACAGGTTGCTGCATGCTGTTATTTGGGATAGGAGAGCTCAATCAATTTCACATTTTTGATCGCATACAACAAGCTTTATCACCTGGATTTCATCCTTAAACTAATGGACAAATGGAGACCGCGAGCCAGTGTCATGAACAATATCTCCGAAGCTCCAGTAATGCCACCAAAGGAATTCGTGGAAGTTCCTTCTGCTAGAAGAGGTTGCATACGCTAACACTATCAACTCAGCCAGATATGTATCACCTTCTCTTTATATGCAGGGAATCCGTCTATGTGCCTTTCATTTATTGCATTGAATAAATATCTTTGTTGCAGCAGCCTCGGAGTTTATAGAACAGCTACAAGAACAGAATTAAATCCTTGTACAAAAAAAAAATGTCTGTATGCGTGCAGCTCTTCGGTGTCCTCATCTGTTCTCTGTGGTGGTGTTCCTTCTCACGAGGTGTGGCATGACCCAACTTCTTTGGTTCTCTCCTGTTTCCTGCGATGCAGTTCTGCTGGCATTCTTCAAATAATATGTTGCCAGCTCCAAAGGAATAGTCAGGAGTACCTGGGGTATCAGCTTCCATGCCGTTTCTCACTCCAATGAAAGCATTCTCGGTTATAAGCTTGCCTAATCGAAGATGGCTTCCTTAGGATGTCAGCACTGTTCCTAGCTCAACATGCCTGTCCAGTTTCCTGAAGTTGCACATTTACTGTTGCTAATTTATTTGTTTAAAAGGAAGGTTGAAGATCACATGGTAGTGTTGCATCCCTGCCCTACAATTCTTTTTCGACTGGTTCATTGTGTAATTGTTGCTTTTTTTGTCCCTTAGGCTATTTTGTGCTTAAATCCCGTGGGTACCTTCAGTTCCCTTTCTCCTGCTCATTCTTATCTCCTTGGATTTTCTAAAACCTGTCACTTTTTATTCAGTGGACTCCTGTCCTCAAATTCCCACCATCGTTCAGACCCTACAGTTTTTATTTTTAGCCATAGTGCTTTTTTCCTCCAGTTTGGGCGTCCTTGCTGCAAACACCCTTCACCAACATGTCATGTACCCTTGTGGAGCAAAGTGGCTAATGGACGTCGTCAACCCTACCTTTGGCACGCCATTCAAAACTGAAGCAGCCTTCTTTGCGTCCAGCCGTTAGCAAAGACTCTACTTTAAATGGCAGTTTCTAAGTGTTGCCAACTCCCTTTTCCCGTAACGTGGGATGTTCTCTGGCAAATGAAGAAGAAGCCAAAGTTTGACCCCTTTCACCTAGTTCTGAAACCTGAGTTTTGCTGCCTCCTGTTATGGCAGGCGCTCAAAGCAGCTTGTGGAACACCCTTCCAGGCGCACACTGGTGCTTAGATTGCGTAGAGTGCGTATTGCTCTACGCACATCTTTTACTATCATACATATATGCTACAACAACCTAAAAGAAAACGTGAACCTTCTTTCTCAAACATGGGTACAAATTCCAATAAAACCTTACAGAACATGTGCCACTTTGTGTTCTGCCTATGTGCTCTTGTGGCTCACTTTACATAGGGAAAGTTAGAAGGAAAGTGAAAATAAGATCTAAAGTAATATAAACAGAAATTATGAAACGTCATCAGTAGCTTTGCAGTTGATGGAAATGGGACACAATATTCATCACTCGAAATTCCAGATAATAGATACAATTCCAAAGAATAAAAAAAAGGAGACAGAAAAACACAATTATTACTCACAGTTAACTTTGGTTAGGTCATGTCCACATATTACAATCTTTAGGTGTAAATGAAAAGTAGAACTTGAGTTGTTTTCTGTCAAGAACTAGAGTTAAATATACTTGAAATATCCCGGACCGCCTGTATCGTGCGGGCCTCCGCGTGGACGCCTCTTGCACTCGCTGTGGGGAGGTTCCGGCAGATTTTTTCCACATGGTGTGGTCCTGCCCTCGTCTGGGGGACTACTGGGCAGCGATCGAGGCCGATCTAGCGGAGGTCCTGGGTTGGGAGGTTCCCCACGAGCCTAGAATGGCCCTGCTGGGCATCATGGACGGGATGGACGGGTCCCGTAATGAAAAGTACTTCCTCACCACTGCCCTTATGGTGGCCAAGAGAGATATAGCGGCAGTGTGGTCACAGCCAGACCCGCCCAGAGTGGCTACCTGGAGTAAAGGGGTGGATTGGTGTGCGGCTCAGGAGCGGTCGCTATACGCTGCACGGGGCTGCCCAAAAAAATTTCGCAAGATATGGGGGAAATGGTTGGGGGGCCTGTTTTGAGGGGTGGGTGCACAGGGGGGGGGGGACGGAGGAGGGGAGGGGGCGGGAGGGTTTTTGCACTTGCCTGTTGATGCTTTCCTGATTGCAGATACTGATGCCTTGTTCACTGCACTGCTGTATATTATTCCTGATATTGTTCTTTATGCCGCAAAACACAATAAAAAGAAGTTTATCAAAAAAAATATACTTGAAATATAATTTATAAAACAGAGTTGGAGGACGCCATAAAGATGCATGAATTAGGGAAACATAACCCTTGGCCTTGTGGCAAGGGGGTGCATTTTGAGTGGTAGATGAGTAGGATAATCAATATCTGTTTGCTCAGGATCCTCAAGACCACGCAGCATACAAGATCAGTGAAACGTAGACTGCAGTGATTTGGCATGGACTATTGACAATGTTTAGCCCGGGTTTTCTTTCTTCTTTAAAGCAGTAAATAATTTACACCTGGTGAAAAACATGTGGTGCTCAAATTGCATTAGGTGGAAGTTGGGATATTATTACTGGAGCATTGTTAAAGATAAAAATAATATGACTACATTTGTTCTTCATTGAGAACCAAACACCCAATTGTAGTGCCTGACTCTAAGAGGGTTGCGTTGCAGAGCAGTCTGAGGCTTACTCAAGGGAGGTGGTGTGTGCTTGTAATGGCCATTTGCAGGTGCGCAAAAATAACATTCAATGATTATCCAGTCTGTACTTTGCTTTATAAAAGTAAGAGTACCACCACTCCCATGTATGCACATCATCTTGCCTCCAATGCAGTTAGTTGAACATAACCTGAGAGCCCTGCGCACTGGCACAATCCCATTGGCTACCCACCCCATTATCTCAACAAGCATTTAAAGTAGGTAACCCTGCCTTGGTGACACACAACCCTGACTGATCATTTCCTACTGACCATGAAGTATACACCTCTACATCTTAAGGGCTAGCAGTCTGGGTTCTTCACCTAAGCGCAGCAGCAGGAAAACATGTTTATGCATCACCTTAAAATGACAATACTCCTCGCATTTGCTGGACATTAGAATGAGTTGCAATTGCTGCCCCTAAAAGCATCACAGATGAAATCACAGGTTTACGCATATACAGCCAGACACCCTAGCAGGAATGTCTGGCGAAATAACCACACTTTGCTTATGACATCACCATATACAGGTACTTCACATTACACATGTGACATTCAGTCCCTCTGAAAGAAATAACATTAGTAAATGCCCTACAGGTGCTATTACACCTTTTCACCTCAGGGTATGCCCTCCTCCAGACATCCCCAACTCAGCCCTTCACTCCTTAATACACTTCTCAATCCTCCTCCAGCTGTAGAACAAACGTTCCTGCCCAAGAGGAGTTAAAATGCTGGCTGAGTCCTTGAGGGGTTATTCTTTTCCAGTCCCCAGGAGACTTAGGGTGGGACTTTTCCTCGTTGTGCTGGGGGAGACTGCGTTGCTCCTGCAACTCCCCCTGCACCCTGGCACCTGTGTGGTGGCGACCCCGTCCTCCTGGGCCACCACAAGCAGCAAAACGGGCAGGTTTTCAGGCAGGCCAGTACTGACTGTGCAAAGCATTATGGGGCGATTTTCCTTCAGCCCCGTGCATACTAGAACAGCGGCTCTCCCGCTGTGCCGGAGAGAGCCGCGCAGCCTGCTTCCTTTCGTGGGGGCCCGGTCCCACCGTGCCCTCCCGCATCTCCCTGCTCATTGGCGGGCCCGGTCCCACCCGGACCCCCAGGTAAGGGTATGCGGCTCAGGAAGCCCACCCCCGGCCGCTTCTCTCCGGTTTTCGGGGCCAGGTCCCACCCAGGCCCTTGGCTCCTCCTCCTCTTCATGGGGGCCCGGTTCCACCCAGGCCGTCCACAGCTATGGCACTTTTTAGAATGGGGTGCAGTTCGGGGAGCCCACCGCGGGTGCTCTGGCTGGCTCCCGGGCTGGCCCACACTCTTGTGTGCGGCCGCGGGAGCCAGCGCTGCTCTTCTGGGCCGGCGGCTTCAGTGGGACTAGAGGGTCTTCGGGAGAGTGCGACGGCACTCCCCCAACCATCCTGCACTACGGGGCCTGGGGATGGGGTCCCGGGCCACCTCACAATCTTCACGGGGAGCACGCCGGCACTCCCCGACATGCCACTTCTGCGATGGCCAGGGTGGCCTCCTGGCACCCTGTGCGAGCCTCCTCCACTTCTTCGGGGTCCAGGGATGGGGTCCCGGGCCCCTTGGGCATATTCACAGGGAGCGCGACGGCGCTCCTCGGCGGTCAGCTTTGCGGGGTGCGTGACGGTGCTCCCCCGGCTTCCATCTTCGCAGAGGAAGGGCGACGTCGCTCCCCCCGCCTCCTTCCTCACACGGGGCCTGGAGTTGGGATCCCAGGCCCCTCCCCCTACACCTCTTCACGGGGAGTGCGGCGGTGTTCCCTGGCTTCTTCTTCGGCGGGTGCCAGGATGGGCTTCTGGCACCCCACGGGGGGCAACTTCACGGGGTGCACAACGGCGCACCCCAACTTTACTTCTCTTGGGGGCATCCCCGAGGATCTGACCCAACCCGGGGGCATTCTCTGAACCGGCGGCGGAGCCCCACGCGCTTCGTCGTCGGTTGGCCACAGGTCTAAGGTCGCTCACCTTCTGGGGGGCATATCTCAGCCCCCAGGGGTCCGATCTTCTTGCTTTTGGCCTCTTCTTGCTCCTGGTAGCGCTCCCCAGCCATTGGCAGCACTCTCTTTTGCCCTCTGGGACTCTGAGAGGGGGGATTCAGCAGGGAGCTGTCTTTACTGGCTCCTGCACCTGCTTTTCACCTGCTGTTCTCCTGGGTCTCTCTTCTCCCTGCGCAGAGGCCCCTGATTCTGCGCACTGGTCCTGGACTCTTCTCCTGGTGCTGTTCAGGTTCCTGGGGGCAGTCAGGGGTTTCCTTCTTCCAACTGCCTATTGCGCCAGGCTCCAGCACCTTCTGCCTCAGCAGACCATGCTCCAAAGAGAGCTTCTCTTCCTGTGCAAGTTATTTTAAAAAGTTGGGGAGGGGGCTGGCAGGAAGTCTCGGTTTGCCCTATCACACAGCGCCACATCACTTTTCTGCCCCTGCTCCCTCCTTCCTGCCCAGGCCTCTGGGTTGGTTCAAGATGGCGTCGTCCAGGGTCTCCTGCCACATGGTCTCTGAAAAAAGCCCCTTCCCCCCAGAGCTGCCTTTTCCCTGGTGCAGCCTAGTGCCTGGCACCCAGTGATAACTGGTGATGGATGAGCCTGTAGCTCTACCCATCTTCTCCTCCTTGGAGAGGAGGCCTTAGCTTGTGGAAGAAAGGTTATCAATCCAGCCTGCTGAGGGCAGGCCCCAGCCAGGCCCCGGTTATGGCAGACTCAGAGAAATATGACAGTTCTGGATGACCCAAAAGCAGTACAAATATGACTTTGGACTCTGCAGAATACTTCTTCTCACACCCTTTACAGTGGACTTTAGTGCGTGTCTGGAATTTGTAGGCCTTAGGAGAGTAAAACTAGCCCATGTGCTCCCTATCCCCATAAGAGAATAATGGAATACACACTGTAAAGCACACTAAGTTTCCCTGGCATGTTTCTTCCCACTGTATAAAGCCTATTCCATGTCACCACCCATTTCTGCATAAGTCCTGCCACATCATTCACTTCGTAGCTGCTCCTGAGCTGCGCATGCTAGAAATCTCCCCTGCGCAGCCCCTACACGTGGCACATGCATGTGCACATGTGTCTGCATGTAACCAGCCCGGTGTCCCTTACTCCAGCTGCAGCGCAGTGGCCTGGTCAAGCCAGGGGAACACCAGTAAAATCCCCATGCAGTCTCTTTCATTAAGAGTTCACTGTTGGTGAGTCCCAAATTATGAGGCTCCCCCACAGTAAAAGCTCAACAATTAGGTGCTCAAAAAGCTAAAAATCCGGGCAGCACATAGTGTCAGAACCACCTTCTACCAATAATGATAAAACAATAGTCTGTTAAAATGCACAATATTATGCTCCTAATGTGAAATGCACTTTGTATGGTATGGCATACAAAAAGAATGTTCAAACAGCATTCTGAGAGTTCATGTGGTGCAACCTACAACTTGAAACTAGTGGCTGCAGCATGGCTCATTTATGTGAAAGGATATATAATTGGATTGAATGTTTTTCTGAGATTACAAAAAGGGGTGCACACACTTATGTTCACTATATTGTCTCAAGTTATGATATACTGTTGTGGCACAACTTAAGTAATGATTTTTGAGAAATTACCAGAAGAAGATGGAATCCAAGTGAAAATGATCCCTGAGGGGGTGAAGGAAAATATCATCAGCTTTGCTAAATGCTTGGGGGGTGGGGGATTAGGCTTCATGGTAATATGGTGCTAAGGTACATAACGCTTTCCTAATCTTTGTTTATTCAACTTTGGTGGCAACAAAAAACAAGTCTTTGCAATTCAATAGGTCTCGCAACAGTGAGATTCTGAGCTATTGGCATTGTAAATGACAATGCCTTTTATTTGTGTTTAAAAAACCTGCTATAATAAAAGGCATTGTCATTTACAATACCAATATTTCAAAGGAGCACATACATCAAGGTATTTTACGATCACAAAAAGTGTGATTCGCAATCATCGTTCGTTTGCGATCACAAAATGGCCTTTTGCAATTCATGAACGTATTTGGGATTTGCAATTTAGGTAATCGCAATTTTTTGCGATTACCTAAATTGCAAATGCAAATAGGGACTCGCAATTTGCGATTCCCAACGCATATGCCAGAAGCCTTTCCTAAATGCGAACTGTGCATTTTGGAAACGCTAATGAGCATCAACTTCAAGTTGATGGTAATATGTGAATACTTTGAAAAATGCACAAAACTGCATTTTTCAGGGCATGTGTGTGCCTAACATGTGCACCTTTTTTTGTTAGGGCTGCCTCGGGGGGGCCTTGGGCCCCCTGGGCACCCTTGCCTTTGCATTGCCTAATTTGCGATTACCAATTAGGTAATCTCAATTTAGGCAATGCAAGACCATTCCCACCAATGAGCCTTGGAGCCCATAGGAAAGAATGGAGTAGCAATAGCGCTGAATGTTGCAGGAAAGCACGTAGTTCCTGCAGTAGGAGAAACCCTTTAAAGAAAATAGTGCTTACAGAGTAAATAAGACTACTGTGTGTCAACCGAAGTAAAAGGGCCAGTCCTCATGGGAGGTTACAAATGAAGACAAGGAGGTACTAAGGAGGGACTAATAAGCCTATTAACGAATCACAAGCCAGCATTTACGAAGGACAATGACACAAGCCAATGACAAATATGGTCAGAGAGTGGGCTGGGCTTCAAGTCCATGCTCCAATACAGCATGGCTCGCAGAGCAGCCCATGCGCTACCCAGGGTCGACTTAAAAACAAGACAGCTAATGTGGGCAGAAAAAAAGCTCTGTCTTCTTAGTCTCAGAACCAAAGCAAACAAGCATGTACCCACCATCTCTTATTTTATTACATGGTTGGGGGCAGGATTCACCTTCACCTTGCAGATTGTGAGGGCACACCATCAGCCAGGTGGGTACTTGACATCATCTAATAAGGCAAAACCAAAGGAAATGATGGACGGAGTGTTGAACATTGCAAGCACTCATCCCCAGTCAACTGATCTGGGTTTAATCCATCACCGTTCTTTAGCCCACTCGGAACAGTCCAGCCCGAACTGCCAAGCCATGTCTTCCCTGGACTGGAAACAAGCTTCCTAGGACCGGTTTCTGGCATTTCAGCCGTCTTCAGCCAGGCTTGCTTGAATCCAGTGGCAAAGTGAGCAAGGGACTCACGTCTGAGCATACCCTGCCAACTTATGGCGAACAAAGCAAAACCAAAGGAAATGATGGACGGAGTGTTGAGCATTGCAAGCACTCACCCCCAGTCAACTGTTCTGGGTTTAATCCATCACTGTTCTTTAGCCCACTCTGCCACCCCAGTTCAGACATGGCCATATACAAATCAGTCTGATCCTGTGCCTCATGGGAACAGTCCAGCCCGAACTGCCAAGCCATGTCTTCCCTGGACCGGAAACAAGCTTCCTAGGACCGGTTTCTGGCATTTCAGCCGTCTTCAGCCAGGCTTGCTTGAATGCAGTGGCAAAGTGAGCAAGGGACTCACCTCTGAGCATACCCTGCCAACTTATGGAGAACAAAGCAAAACCAAAGGAAATGATGGACGGAGTGTTGAAAATTGCAAGCACTCACCCCCAGTCAACTGATCTGGGTTTAATCCATCACCGTTCTTTAGCCCACTCTGCCACCCCAGTTCAGACATGGCCATATGCAAATCAGTCTGACCCTGTGCCTCATGGGAACAGTCCAGCCCGAACTGCCAAGCCATGTCTTCCCTGGACCGGAAACAAGCTTCCTAGGACCGGTTTCTGGCATTTTAGCCGTCTTCAGCCAGGCTTGCTTGAATCCAGTGGCAAAGTGAGCAAGGGACTCACGTCTGAGCATACCCTGCCAACTTATGGCGAACAAAGCAAAACCAAAGGAACTGATGGACGGAGTGTTGAACATTGCAAGCACTCAACCCCAGTCAACTGATCTGGGTTTAATCCATCACCGTTCTTTAGCCCACTCTGCCACCCCAGTTCATTTCCTTTGGTTTTTGCATAATCTAATAAGGAACATTTTATTGTTTTTCTGGCTGCCAGGGTTTCTATTGTGAAGTGGAAGGCTTTCCACTCTACAGAAGGTGGGTGCGCGTTCATGCTTCTGTCTGTTCATGTTCAAAGTTAGCGAATCATCACTGTCATAAAATTCAAAGCTCTCTCGGGCTGGATATCTTCTTGTACTTTGCTACTTCAGAGTGATACCTTTTCTTGAGGTTAAGCTTTTTCACCTAAACAACAACAATTTGCGCGGTTCTTCAACAGGCAGCAGACGAGCCATCACAAATGTGACAACAGACAGCTTCTAATGATATTGCAATGTGGAGAAAGCCCCTCATTGGAACTTTTTTGTAGAGGATCGGCATGCCAAGTGTCCCCACTCTACTTGTAAATGGAAATATGCAGGTTCCAATGGGGAGAGGCCTTTTCTTCAAGCTGGTTCAGTCTGTTTTGTTATGCCTTTCCTCCCACCTTTCTCATCCACAGTGTCTAAGGCAAAACCAAGGTTAAGTTGTGCACACTGATTCTGGTGGCTCTGGAGTGGGGTATGCAATACTAACTCTCAGAACGTTGGGATGTGTCCGTACAGTCATTGATTCATTTTAAGCCGAACCTTTCTACTGAAGCTCCCTCTCATTTGAAATGGTTCAATAAAATGAAAAGGACTCGCAAATTCGAAGAAGCCTATGCTAGACGAGTGGGGGCCACTAGGAATTTTGAAAAAAACTGGAAGTTTTTTAGTGATCTAGAAAAGTCAAAAGAGGGATTTTAACACTTGCCTTTTTAAAATTGATGTAGCAGCTCTCATAATAAGGCACTAGAATTTTTTTTTACACTATATGGCACTTTAGAAGCACTAGCACTTTTCTAGTTGTTGCACTTTACAGAATTATGTATTTGGTATTATCGGTTAGAGATGTTATCAACTGCCGTAGCCATAAGATTTTTTTTTATGATGTGGTAGTTGTGACGATTTTAGGAGATAATAGGGCACTAGCACTTTAGCAGTATTTGCACTTTAGATGCACTAGTAACCTTTTTCAGCGCTGCCTTTCTCAAAACAAATTTGTATATTGTTGCTTCGTGAATAAGTATATGATTAGCTGCTACAGCTATAGCTTTTTCTTGTCATGTATTAAGAAGCTGTCATTTTTGTTTTTTGTTTAAACTAGTTCTAATAATAATTTTAAGTATGTTATGTATTTCTTGTACCTAATGCTCTGCTCAATAAAAAAGAAAAAAGAAAAATAAAAAAAATAAAAGCGTTGCTTGCCTGCTATAGACTCAAACAAGTAATGTGTTGTTTTATCTCAACAAATCATCTACCATATTACAATGTGTGGCAGATCCTGCATAGTACAAAACTAAGTTGACGCGTTTTGGTGGTTCTAGTACTATATTTCCACCTTCTTTAGGACAAAAGAAAAATATAAAAACTGCCACAAAGATTCATAGATAGCTCTGAAGACGGAGGAAAAGCAACATATATTGTTGCAAGACTGTTTTATTCGCCAAATGTCACAGGTTGTGGTGCTGCTGATCATGCTGTACTGTTTGTACTTATGTTTTCATCATTATCTCTCTGCAAAATTATTAAAATTGTTTATAACAAAAAAAGATTCACAGATAGACGAATAAAAACCTGCATGAAAGAGTGATACCAATTACTCCACTATACATTTTCAACAATTTAAAAGTTTCAGTGCAGACAGTATCTCAGTGGTACCCAAAACATACTAGCCAAATATTTTTCATTCATGCCACATTCCCTTAGGGTGTCTTCCCTGTCGACATCTCTCATTCCCATGCTTTCCTGCAGCAGCATCTCCCAACGTTGTATCACCATCATACTCATATCGATGGGCCAAACTTTGACAAACTCTTGAATTATTCACATCAATGTTGGACACACCGTTAAAAATTGAATGACCCCTGGTTGAGATGAACTCCATATTGTCTTCATCGAACGCATGTTACTTTTGTGCACAAGCGTTTCTTGCATAATCACAGAAAAAGCCCAATTCACACTCGCCAATGTGAGAAAGAAGACTGTTTTATTCAGCTTCTTGTATTTCAACAAAGTGTCCAGAATTCTTCTTCTCCATTTTTCGTTAGTGAATTCCACACATTATTTAGTCACTCTGGAGGGGTAGGAAGAAAGTATAATGTTTATGAATTCTTCTTTTTATTTTTTTGTGTGTGATCCCACCAGTTTCTTTTTACCGCCTGGCAATATTAATGCTATCCCAATTCTTACCTTTTCAGTTATGTAATAGCCAGTCAGGACCAGCCCATCCACGCCTTCGAGCTCTGCTGTATTCTTTTATTTGGCAAGATCTGCCCCATTCACAAGGAGCCTTAATCCTCCTCCCTTAGTGTGTGAGATAGGGCACACGGTGCCCTCTCCCTGAATTTAACAAATAAAAAGGATCATTCTATTGGAGTAATTTGAAATCTCGTTAGGGTCAAAACCTATTGTACTTAATTCATTTATTCAGCGCCTTACCATCAAGATAAAAGGTGCCCTATTTGATTATCAGGGGTCACTCAATTCACTCATGAACTCAGTCAGCTGAGGCTTCTGATCTGTAGATCAAAGCATGCGGTCAGTTTGGCTGTCATTCATTTGCATTTGTAAAAACTGTTTCTATAAAATAAACACCGTTTTTTCATACTTAGGTTTTAAAATATCACTCATTTCACTATCTCCCTGTACACGATTTCGTGCCTATGCACAGTAACCAGCATAATGCTAGTTCGGCATTTTGGGCCTTATGCCGTTCCCCTTTATTGCAGTGTTACATGCAGCCGTCCTTGCTGGCCACAGTAGTGCTGTGTTTTTTCGTCAGTCCAGCAGAGAGACTCTCATGAGTCCTACTGCCGTGACCATGCAGCTGATACTGACCTCTGTTGCTGGGAACTAACGCCTCCCATGTATTTTATGTTGTCAATTCTTAACTTGGTGAATGCAAACTACAATTGCACCAGGCTCCCAGTCGATGCTTACCCAGGGACTCGATTTGTTAGCTACAAACTCATAACTCTATTTGCCAAAGTTAAATTATTTTGCTGACGGAGAAGTTGTTAACCGACTAACCCAAAAAGTATTTTTGTAATTCTAATATCCACTTAAGCTTCTTTTTTGAACTATCCTACGGGTTTAGCGCAGTTTTAACTCACCTCTCAACTGTTGCTGTTCCTGGCCCGACTCCTAACACATAAAACATGTTTACTTGGTTCCTTGTTATTGATATCTTCTCTAATTTGGTGATCAGCGTCACATTGTGATTTCCCCACTTCCCCGGTAATGATAAGCACCATCTTGGACTTGAGTCAAAAAAGCTCCTAATCGCCATAATTCATAACAGTCAACCTTCTATGAAGTTCAGAAACTGTGAATTTGGGCCCCTTTTGCAGTATATGTATATATATATATATATATGTGTGAAAGCCCATATGTACTAGTTTGGCGACTGCCCTACAGTATCGACTTTGTCACACGAGGACAGTGCCTCTTTCCTGCGGATTATTCTCTTGCAGCAATGGGCGTCCTTCCTTATTGTGTACAGGTTGATACCTAACCGTAGCATAAAACTGTTGGTCGCTACTAAAACGTCATTTATACCTCTGGGCTTCATTATTAGGTTATATGTGCGCCCATATTCACACTTTTTTCTACCAGGAACCTTAAGGGAAATAACTTAGCGGTGCTTCCCTGCACTATCAAAGGCACACCTTTCTAATTACGTGTGCGAATATTTTTAAACGTAGCTCTCAGCCCTTCTTGCTTATGACTATAGTTTGCATAAAACAACTATCTATCCCCCTCTGTGTTAAATGTGGCATCTCTCCCTCTCCTTTTGAGGAAACAGTTCCTAGCCCTCCCTACTATTCAGGCCACGTTTTGCTGTATCAGATTTACGTATAAACCATTGCTCTCTTAGCTTCCTTCTCTCTTCATTGTTACCGCCTCTTTTATTACCAATGATTTTTTGCAGAATGAACCAATGGAAATCATTCTGTCCATGGTTCTTTTCTATGAATTGGCCCACTAGCGGCGCATTGCTCTTTTTTAGTTCTGATTGCTAACGTGTGCTCACATAATCTTGATCTGAGTTCTCTACTGATTTCGTCTATGTAGTCAGATCAAAATATATATCACATTACTGCTTCAGCAGTTACCGAGAGAGTTGGTAGTCAAATTTACACCTTGGCATTCAATTGTTTTGGTTAGAATACATTGATCGCAGATGCTGCAATTGCCAAAACTATAGTTCCCTGTGGCTTTTACTATATTCAGTGTGGTCTGTATGTTCGTTCTATCTTCTGTATATGTCTGGACTGTTCCCATTGCGCCACAAGACAAATAAAGGTTTATCTAACCTCACTTCTTCATTCTGATTTAAAATATTCCAATTCCTGTTGACTATATTCTTGATGCGATTATTTACCCCTGAGAAATGGCTCATAAATACTATTCTGTTATTGCTTGCCTCCCATTTTGGTTTGTTAAACATACTCTCTCTGTCATAAAACCCAGCTCTTTTGAACGAGTTGTTGATGAATTTTTTGGGGTAACCTCTTTCTTTGAGTTTCTTTTTCAGGTTCTCACCATGTGTGTAAAAATCCTGCAAGTTAAAACAATTTCTCCTCAGGCGGGTAAACTGAATGTAAAATTGTCTTTCTATGACTTTGGATGGAAACTGTGATAATGGAGTAAAGTGCTCTTATCTGTGGGTTTAGTAAATAAGTCACCCTCCAGATGTCCTGCTGTCTATTTTTTTTTTTTTTTAAACAAACTTTATTGAGTACCGGAAAAAGATGTCAATGTATCATATCAAACACAACATGGTATTTTCGTTTTTTGTGTTTCAATCGTGCGCCGGTATCAACTTTGCACAGACTCAAGTACAGATTGCATATGTCAAAAGACCATAATATAGACAGTACAAGTATGGTGCAAGTGGTGTAGGTATATAAAATGCAATAGTCACATTTGAAATGATTGCATTGTATAGTTTTTTAAACAATTCCAATAACAAACCCCTCCCCCCCCCCATTCCTCCACCCCCCCATTCCTCCACCCTCCCTCCTGGTCTGCCGTTTCTTGTGGGATTTTCAGCCGAGTGCATTCGGTGAGATATCAGTGTCAACTAGCTGCCGCTGGTGTGCGGTTGGAGTGTATATTGGCCTATACAGGACCTGCAGCTCGTGTACTTCACATATAGCTGGGTAAGCTATGGGGTCGGGGTGATGTGTGTAGGTAGGAAATCTAGCTGTTTAAAACTTTCCAGCATTATGTCCCATTCCATAGAGATTGGGCGTTTCCGTAACCGTCGCACTTCCTCCCGCCTAAGTGCCGTGCTTTCGGCACTGCAACACCATATCACGTCCTCCTGCCATGTGGGTAATGGAGGACACCTAGGGGACTTCAATCTCATGGTGATTGCCCTTATGGCCAGTATTAGTGCGAGGTCCGGGAAACGCGATTGGACCTTTAGGGCCTTAGAGCGCTTTTGGAGCCCCAGCAGGCATTCTAGAGTGTTGTCATGGATTGTGAGGTGCGTGACCTCCTCGAGTGCGTTCCGGATCTTTCCCCAATAATCACGGAGGTCAGGACAAGCCCATAGCATGTGGAGAAAGCCCGCCTCTTCTACCTTGTATCATGCTGTCTCTTTATAGTGATATCTAGGAAGTCCACTTTTTCGTTACTCACTTGAGCTGTAAACTTAAGGTTCTCGTCTTCCATGTTGAGCCAAGAAAGAAAATCCCCTAAATCCTGATGTGGTCCCTCTCATATAAAAAAGATATCACTAAAACCGTGTCAGCATTTTATATTTTCATATTAGGGTGCCACCTCATTGTAACTGTGTGTTGTTTTCAATGTCCCCTTCACATAAGCAGGCCAGATTCGGTGCACAGGTGGCTCCCATGCTGGTCCCCTTAAGTTGGAGGTATAGGTCACCCTTGAAAAGAAAGGTATTATCTTTTAAAACATTGACACACATCTAACTATGAATGCTTTGTTCTCGCCTTGTAGATCGTATTCTTCTAAAACCTTTCTCACTACTTCTATGGTGTTGTTTTGGGGAATATTTGAGTAAAGTGCTTCAATATCGAGGGTAAACAGAACCTGCCTCTCGTATTGAATTCCACTCCTTCCAAAATTGAGATCATGTGTGCCAAATCCTTAATGTATGAAGCCTGTTTACTAACTAGTGGCTTCAGGTAGCAATCTGCATATTTGCTGAGAGGTTTTATTAGTAAGCCCAAACAAGAACAAATCGTCTGAGGGGTGGGGCCTCAACACTCTTATAGATTTTGGGTAATGCATAGAATGCCAGGGAATTACAATGTCTGCCAGGTAATTTCTTGGTTTTTTTAAGTGCAGCATCCTAAAACAGATGGGTATGCCCAGATGTGAGTCCCGTGCTCACTGTCATTGGACTCAATCTGAACCTCACAGATGAGGCACAAACGGACAAAACCGGTCTGGGATTACTTGCATCCCCTCTGGGTTGGACCTGGCTAGGCAGTTCAAGCAGCACTGTTAGAACTGGAGCAGAGCCAAATGTGACCTGTATACAGAGGCATAGTGGGCAAAAGAATGATGGAATGGGAATGTGGCCCAGAATAATTACCAGTGGCTGGGATTAATTGATTAATTAAAGTATTCCACACACCACATTGTGTTATTCTTTCTGAGTAATAGCCGATGGGAGCACTTTCCAAAATTTCCACCTGATATGTGTATGCATCTTTCCATGTATTCAAGATTGCAGTGAAGTACATCCATCCTCAGCCATCGGGAAGAATGGGGAATTACACTATTCGTGTATATAGGTGCAAGACGAAGGAAGCAAAAGTGAGAGAATGAGAGATACAAGGGGAAACCAAATGAATCCACACATCACATCTGTAGTACGATTATTCCTTGAAGTGCAAAACTGATCATTTTACACATGCATGTATCTGCGGGAAGCTTCCTTACTTTCCAAAAATATCCACTCAAATGTTACAATATTATTTACTAAGCACATGTACAGCAAAGGCTTCATGATGAAGACAAACCAAAGTAAAAAAAAAAAAGAGAGAAGGGCACCCATTAAAAGCCTAAACAAAATACATGTTTTCAGGGACTTCCTAATTTTTCTTAAAGATGCAGTCAGAGGAGTGGTGTGCTCTATTAGGGAAAGCAACGAAAGATATTTTTCTGAATATGAGCTGGGACATTTCCATAGAGCGTTCTGTTAACCATACCTTAGACCTTAAAAACAAGGCTGTGTTTTCACAAGCTGACAGGCATGACTGGGAGTCCCCATCACTAGCCTGTCCATCTGGTTCTGGATCCTTTGCACACAGTGCAGTATGTTTTCTAGTAGGTCAAGATATAGAGATTTGGTGTACCCCAGTGTTGAACAAATAACGTAAGTGACAGCTCATCTCTTTTCCTTAACAGCATGATAAGGAAGAGGTTCCCTAAAAGCTCCCAGGTCATACAAGCATGCAGACACAAGTGGCAAAACCTTGTTAACTAAAGTTTTATGTCTTTTAGTACAAGCATCAGTAGTGATTTTAACTTCGTCCAGTAAGAGTTCAGCAGAAGATAAGTACAAATATCAACCACTACCACCGTCGTCTTGTCTATATTGAAATTGAAAAAACAACAGTTGATGGACAGAATGCAGAACAATGTCTTACATTCACCCAGCCATATGCAAATCAGTCTTGACCCTGTGCCTTATGGGAACAGTCCAGCCCGAACTGCCATGCCAGGTGCTACCTGGATTGGAGCCAAGCATCCTAGGACCGGTTTTGGGGTTTTACCCCTCTTCAGCCAGGATAGCTTGATTCCAGTGGCATGGAGGGCACGGGACTCAAGTCTGAGCATACCCGTCCCCCTTGGGGTGACAAATGTAAAAACAACAGTTGATGGACAGAATGCAGAAAAATGTCATACATTCACCCCAGTACAGAGATCTGGGCCTAAATCCATCGTTTTTTTGCTCACCATGCCATTCCAGTTTGAACCCAGCCATATGCAAATCAGTCTTGACCCTGTGCCTCATGGGAACAGTCCAGCCCAAATTGCCAAGCCAGGTCCTCCCTGGACTGGAACCAAGCATCCTAGGACCGGTTTCTGGGTTTCACCCCTCTTCAGCCAGGATAGCTTGATTGAAACCGATCCTAGGATGCTTGATTTTGGTCCAGGGAAGACATGGCTTGGCAGTTTGGGCTGGACTGTTCCCATGAGGAACAGGGTCAAGACTGATTTGCATATGGCCATGTCTGAACTGGGGTGGCGTGGTGAGCTAAATAACGATGGATTAAACCCAGATCTGTGACTGGGGGTGAATGTTTTGCCAATGTGCAACATTCCGTCCATCATCTTGTGTGTTTTGCTGTTCGCCCTATGTGGGAAGGGTATGCCCAGATGTGGGTCCCGTGCTCACTACGCCACTGGAGTCAAGATATCCTGGCTGAAGAGGGGTGAAACCCCGAGATCGGTCCTAGGATGCTTGATTCCGGTCCAGGGAAGACATGGCTTGGCAGTTCGGGCTGGACTGTTCCCATGAGGCACAGGGTCAAGACTGATTTGCATATGGCCATGACTGAACTGGGGTGGCTGGTGAGCTAAATAACGATGGATTAAACCCAGATCTGTGACTGGGGGTGAAAGTTTTGCCAATGTGCAACATTCCGTCCATCATCTTGTTTGTTTTGCTATATTGAAATTGATGCATTTACTGTCTAACTATTCCCATAAGATCCTCATGCACAGCTGGAGCTTGATAACAGCTGAAAGGTCACCTCCAGCCACCCAATCACATGAGTATCATTGGCCTACATGTCAAATGTGACCCCTATACTCTTCGTTGAGGGACTAATTCATTGACTAAAAAGGGTGTGGGTTCAGTTCTCAGCCCTGGGACATGCCACAGTGCTGCAGAATATCAGATGCAGCAAAAGATAGGAGGCATACCACTTGGATCCTGCCAATAAGAAAATAATTAAACAATGGAATAGCAAAACAAGTAATTCCTACATCACAAAGGCATGACAGCAGAATGACATGGTTGAAAGTGCCAGACGTTGCTGATAGAGCTAATAGTATCAGCTCTCAAAATCAACCCTGATCAGCAGCTGTACTAAGGTCTTCCAATGTGGCAAGGAGCACAGACTTAGTATTAAGGTAGGGTGACCAGATTCTCAAAACAAAAAACGGGGACAGGTCATAGACATAGAAGTAGGACAATGGTTTGCAGTAACCCTCGACATAAAAGTAGGACTATTTGACAGCTGTCATAGACATAGAAAAGGGACTACAATGACAGCTCCCTCCACAGACCGAGATGACGCATTACAGACAACAAATCCGCGGTCTTTTATTGGCACCCCTCCTTTACACAGCAGCATTAGTACTTTTTATTACATTTACACTTTTAAGAACTATAGCATATATTTGCCATAAATCTATAAAACATCACAGGCTAGCAAACGCCAGATTTACTGGCTTTATCAATGCTCGTTTCTATAGCTGTGCGTCAGCACCACGTAAAGTACAACTCACCAATGTTGCTTAGTTGCTCATGACAGAAAAGCATGGGAGGTAAACTGCAGAATGCTAAATTGCGAAATGGCAGCCATGGACCAACGTAAAAAGAAAAAACACTTCTCTCCAGGTATTACTGCCTTAGGGTCTTAAGGGTCGCAAAGGCTGGCCGACCAACAGTCCTCCCACATTTGCGTGGTCACTGCTGGGATGTCATGTTACCTTACTGGGGTATGTATAGTGCACTCTAGCCATTGGTATCATCTCATAGTGCAATAGTGTGAAGACCTGAGCAAAAAGCTCGAGCAGCGCTGCTCGCTTTTCCACAGGCATTAACCCTGCTCCTCTAAGTCCTTTCCAGCTAAACAGTTTGCCGTGATCGGAAAGGTCAGTCAAAAGGTCAAGTCATAGCTTTGATATGGAGAACACCGAGCATGCATCAATTGGTTAGGAATAAAACATACAATGAGCAATGCATTAATCCTTGCACGGTATGCATAAGGGCTACTGAAAAGTTTGTATGGCTATGAATACAAACTACAGGACGAAGAAATATTGTTTTATCCAAAGTAGAAACTTTGGCTGGCACGATGACGTAGGTGGCGCTGCGTGTAAAATGTCTCTCTTCAAAGGATTTCTCTTCTTGCTACAGTGACAACACATGCTGTAAACAGTGCAAAGAGAGCATGCGCGTGCATGCTCAACCGGAACAATGAAAAACAGGGACATTTCTGTGTTTAACCTGGACACTGTTTGAAAACAGGGACATTTGAGTCACTTGGAGAAAAGTGTCGGGACACGGGGACACTTCTCCAAAAACGGGAACCGTCCTGGGAAAACGGTGACGTCTGGTCACCCTATATTAAGGGTACAATGACCAGCATCAGATGTTCTAACTATTTCTCCTGGTCTGGCGGCAATGTCCACTAGGAACGTTGGCTTTAAGCCCTGAGGCACCTGTCACCAACAGATTTCAGTGACAGACCCGTATTTTGTCTGCCTCTGGTGCCATGAGGGCGACCACAACGTGAAGACCTGTGTTGACTACCACACCTTGCACACCATGAGAGAGTGGTCCATCAAGCGCCTGGCCACTCGACGAGCGACGCAGCAACAGTCTCGATCCCGCTTGAGAGGAAGGTCCGGCAGCCATTGAGCTTTGTCGAACTCATCTGTGCATTCAGATAAGTCCCACATGAAGAAAAAGAGTAAGAAGTCGAAGAGGTCTTCTACTTCACCCTGTCTGTTGAAGTCTTCAGACGAGACGATGGTGCGTCGTCATTCAAAGCCTGGCTCCATGGTTGAGCCTGCGCCTGGGCTGGCTCCATTCCTCCTAGAGTTTCCAGGAGCTGGAGAGACCCCTGCCCAAGTTTGAGAATTTTATGAGGCCATGCACCTCATATTTGGTGAGCCTGTTCCCGGCTGGAGTGCCTTAGGGCCCCGCGGGTTCAGGAGGGGCTGCATGTGTTTCCCCAATGGCAGTTCTACCCCCAGCACCAGTCAGGCCCCTTGGATCTTCGGATGGATCTAGACTGGTGCCTGTCATACCACCTCGACCGTCGCAAATGCCAGTCCGGATGTCGAAGGTGCCGGTGGTGCCATATCCATTCCCACCTCGACTTCGACACAGTGCAGAGGAGGGGGCATCCGTCGCTGACTCTGTTGGTAACTGGAGCCTTGCCTTCCAGACCGGAGCCTGTGCCCCATTCCTACAGTCTAGAACAGGAGTAGGATTGGAAGGAGCCACTGGACAATGAGGAATAAAAGCCCCTAGACTCCAACATGGACTGGTGTGAGGATTAGGTAGATGCCAGCGGACTGGACACCTCCCCAGATACTGGCATGGTCTCTCTTTCTACCATGGCTACGGAGGAGGGATCTTCTTTTGCTATGGTGGTGAGAAGGGTGGACGAGGTCCTGGACCTCAGCTGCCCTCCTTTGGCAATTAAGACTAACGTCTTGACAGACTTGTTGCAGACGGGAGTGACCCCCTCCGCTTAATCCATTTAATGGAACCCTTACGGACGTCCTGTTTGGAACCTGTCTCAAGCCAAGCACAGGGGCCCCTGTGAACAGGACAATTGCTTGCCACCATCTCCCCGCCCCAGGGGACCCCAATTTCCTAACGTAGCACCATTCCCCAGAGAGCTTGGTGGTCCAAGCCTCCACTTCCAGTATAAACCCTGGTGCATTCCTACCATCCCACTGGATAGGGAATTTAAGAGGCTGGACATCTTAGGCAAGAAAATATTTTCTTTCATCAGCGTGGCACTGTGGTAAGTGAACACCCTCATGCACTGTGGGATTTGGTTGTGCAGATGCTGCCCATGGTCCCGGAAGAGGACCAGGCCATACCCTTCCAGGCTATGGCAGACGGGAGAGATGCTGCCAAGTTCATGACCAGATGTGGGCTGAATACAACCGACTCGCTAGTCAGATTGTTTTTTTCATCGGTGACCTTACCGTGCCACACCTAGCTGAGAGCAACTGTTTTTTCAGAGAATGTCCACGTTTCTCTTATGGACATGCCCTTTGATGGGTCCCGTCTCTTTGGGGTGAATGTGGACTCAGCTCTGGAGTTCTTTAAGGACAGCAGGGCCACAACCAGGTCCTTTCCTTGGCCTCCGTTAACCCCAGTCTGCCTTTCACGGCCATGGAAGGGGCTAACAGCCACGTCTTTACCCCCCCAGCAACCATGGCCAGCAAGCTTCCTAGCCTCTGCATGGCCAAGTACGCAGTACCCACATACCCTGTGGGTCAGGTAGCCAGAGGTCAGCCTAGTCCACCACCTGCACCGGCAGCCGTAGTCTTCAAGACCCTTTAGTTTGCCCTCAGACCATCACAGACAACCAGTGGGTGGTAAGATATGCCATCACCTGTACCTGTGGAGGTCAATAACAAAAAAAACGCAGAGTTCTCCAGATTGTCCAAAGGGACTACTTCCTCCCTTTCAGGGCTACCCTTCCACCCATGCCACCCACTCACGACAGGAAGTGGATGCTCTCTTGGCCAAGGAAGCCATAGAGAGGGTACCAACATCAGAAGTAGATTGTGCTTGTTATTTTTGCTATTTTTTGCTTACGCTCTCTCAAAATCTGTCTGCCCTTCACGCAAGAGTCTGAATGGTAGTGTTGGACTTGCAGGATGTGTACTTCAACATTTCTGTTCTGCCTGTCCACAGGTGTTACCTGCGGTTCACGATGGGCCATAAGCAATTTTAGTGGTTTTGCGAGCTGGAGCTTCCAAGGCGGCTCTTGTTCTGAGACGCTTTTCGTCTTGAGTGGAGCCCAAGCCTCTTTGTAGTCCTTTCCACCCATACCTCTCCAGTTCTGAAGAAGATCAGTAACAATCGGCCCATGTCATCCTTGTAGCACTGGACTGGGCTCAGAGACTTTGGTATCCCGATCTGTTAAGCATGGCCATTAGTCCTCTGATCAGGCTGCTCCTTTGAGGGGATCCCCTGTTGCAGAAGAGAGGAGGGTTCTCCACCCAAACATGTCAACGTTCCGTCTTCATGCATAGAGATTAAGCGACAACAGTTGACATCTTTCAACCTTCTGTCCAAAGTCTACAATGTTCTTTTGGCAGACCAGCGTCCTTCCATCAAGGCGGTATATGCCAGCTGCTGGAATAAATATGTGGTATAGTGTGCTGAGAAACCGATTGATCATTTTCTGCCCCCTTTCTCAGGTCTTGTTGTTTATCGTTATGCTTGCCCAGCAGGGCTCTGCATTGGCTACCTAAAAGGGTTACTTACCTGCCATCTCTGCTTTTCTGCGACTGCCAGATCGACTTTCCCTCTTCAAGTCCCCTATTGTGAATAAGTTCCTTAGAGGTCTCTAATACATGTTTCCACTAACTCCATTTGTAATGCCTCAATGGGACCTTCATTTGGTTCTTACTTTCCTAATGTGCGCTCCCTTTGAACCGCTTCATAACTGCCCTCTTAGGCTTCTCATCATCAAGACGACCTTCCCAGTGGCAATTGCATCTGCCTGGAGGGTCATGAACTGCAGGTGCTGTCATCTCAGCCTCCATATGTGTCTTTCTTTCCTGACAAGCTAGTCCTTGGGACTTAAGTGTCCTTCTTGCCTAAGGTAGTCATCCATTTCCATGAAGGCCAGTCCATCACTTTGCCTACCTTTTACGCCCACCTTATCCCTCTAAGTAAGAGGAGAGACTCCAACAGCTGGACCCAAAAAGAGTGTTGTCATTCTACCTTGGCAGCACAAAACTATTCTGGGTGGACGTTCCAACTATTTGTTGGATATTTTGTGGGCAAGAACAGGCAGAAAGTGAACCATCTACCGATGTATCGTGCTCTGTATTAATATCTATGGAAAGGCCAAGAAGCATCCCCTAGAAGGATTGTGTGCTCATTCCGCCAGAGCAAAGGCTGTGATCGCTGTATCAACATGCAGAGTTCTGGTCCTGGACATCTGCCAGGCAGCAACGTGGGCCTCGCTGCACATGTTCACCAAACCTACTGCTTGGACAGTCAGGTTCATCGGGATAGGCACTTTGCCCATTCAGTCCTGCAGGACTTTCTGGTTTAAATCATGTTTACTGACCCACCTCCGGGAAGGAATTGCATGGGTATCTATTCTAAGGTAAGGAATCTATGGCTAGAAGTCTCTATCAGATGAACAAGTTACTTACCTTCGGTGACACCTTATCTGGTAGAGACTCTATCTAACCGCAGATGCCTTACCGACGCACCCATCCTTCCAGCTCTGTGAACAGATTTCTAGCGTCAAGACTGATTCCCTTTCACAGCCCTAGTTTTTCACACTAGTGTTCAGTGTTCTACGTGGCTCCACTCTCCTGCTGTGGAAAGATACAAAAAGAGACTGACATCAGCGCTTGGGGTTTGCGCCTATATAGGCACCGTGCACGTCACTTCCGGCAACACCGATGTCACGTGGAGCCAAATGGCGCAAGCCACTGGCACGGAGGGGTACTGCTCACAAACAAAATTCCAGATCTAGCCTGACGCCTGGGGAAATTCTAAGATAAGGAATCTGCAGCTAGATAGTCTCTACCAGTTAAGGCGTTGCCAAATGTAAGTAACTTGTTCATTAGTAATACTTTGTTCACCACCCTTCCTTTAGCGACCACCACACAATTTTTTCATCCAATGTAAAATACTGTTAAGAGACAAAAGGCTTTTAAGATGTGCAGCTTCTTTAAAAGTTTAGTACAAGAGATTGTAAAAACAAAAAGAAAGATATGCCCTGATAAAATATTTGTCTTTGTTTCTTTTAGGCCACACTTAGAGCTTCGCTTCGTAACCAAGAAATAGAAACCATGGTATCAACTACTGAACTACAGAAGACAAAAGGAACAGTAAGTGTGGAAATTGCTTTCCTATGTGCATATTTCTGCAAAATGTTATTAACGAAACCTCGTTTATATTAACCTTTTTTTGCGGGCATTTGAATAGTTTCCTGTTAACTTTCTGTTAATGTGGGTTGTTTTTTTATTCTAAAAAGTGTTACTGAACAAACTTATTTTGATTTTAAGAATTTCATCATCATCATTAGCTTTATTTCGATAACTGGTATCATAAAAGCATCAAGCAACATTTTACAAAGAAGCATAAAAGATGCGAATTAACGAATGTGCCTGGCTGACTGTCCAGTCCCAATAGGCTCGTTTTAGGTCCGTTTTGCTAGGGGGATTTTGGCTGTCCCAGGATTCTTTGAGGCCCAGAGCTATCAGTGTTTTCCTGACATTTGATATCCAGTCAACTCTATGGTCGACATCTAAGCTCATCACCTCGGTTAGTGATGTGGCGTATGTAGAAAGTTCGGGAATCCACTTTATGCGGGCCCAGAAAAGCAATGGGCGCAACTTAGCAATGTCTCTAAACTACCGCCTGCCCATGTCGTACATCAAAGGTGTTAGTGGGAAATTACGGGGAAGCATCACTAGGTCCCTCAAAAACATATGCTCAGATCTGCTGATTTCTTCTACATTCTCAAACACCCATAGCTCAGCTCCATAAAGGGCTGAGCTGACTGCTTTAGCATCATAAACTGTGAGGGCTGGGGCAACTGCCTGCTTTGCAAAGAGCGATGTTCTTTGCCTAGTACCCCAACAACGCGTTTGTGGCTGATAAGCATTTTAGCTAAGTGGGGCCTCCATAACATTTTGTTTGAGAGTCGAATACCAAGATAGTCTAATGTACTGACTCTCTCCAAATGGGTCCCATCCAGCATGAGGTTGTTTCTAAATGTTTTATGGGGGTTGAGTGTCATGAACTTAGTTTTTGAGGTTTTGATGACTAACCCCCGAGAGTCACAGAAAGACTGGAATCTGTCCAGTAATTTTTGTAACCCTGCTGGGGTCTTAGACACCAACGGGGTATCATCAGCAAACAGGAGAATCGATACCTTGTCGCCCTCCAGGCCTGGAGCGTCAGCTGGATCTTCTTGTAAAAAGCTGACCACCCCGTTCACAAATAAGGAGAACAGGGTGGGACTCCCCTGTTAACGGGGATCTGTTCCATCAGTTGGCCTTGTGTTCCCCATCTCACCTGCGCATAGTTGCCCTCATGAAGCCGGCCGGACCAGTAAATTGAGGATTAGGGGGGGATACCCATATCTCCAAATACCTGCCACAGCTTATTCCTGGGTGCCAGGTCAAAGGCAGTCTTTAAATCGATAAATGCAAGATAAAGGCTGCCCTTGCCAATCACCACGACTTTTCAATATATAAGGAACAGCCTAAATACCTAGTCGACCATGCCGGTGCTGGCCCTAAAGCCCGCCTGGTATTGAGAGAGGACATCTTCATCCTCTGCCCAGGATTGGATCCTCTGTAGCAGGAATCTTGCCAAATACCTTCTGCATTGTTTCAATAAGACTAATTGGTCTGTAGTTTGAGGGGTCCTCTCTGGCGCCCTTTTTATAAATCGGGACCACCTCTGCACCCTTCCAGGATTCTGGTACTGGGCAACCACTGGCAATGGCATTAGTGAGTAGACGAATATAACGTGCCCAATTTGTAAGATGTTTCCGCTGTTGTTGGACTTTCTCAGGGGGGCGCATTGCCAATGGTAGGCTGATGGATCTGTCATGATTTGTGGGCGCCTGAGCAGCAAGTAAGTTATAATGATCTTTAGATGTGTTGGTTTTGGGGATACGTGAGTGATTGGACTAAAAAATGAATGGGGTATGTTCGGGATTGATAAGGGTGGAGAAGACCTACAGCCTGATGTACCCCTTTCCATAGTGATCGGTATGCGGGCCAAGTGCGGTTGTGGACAGCGTTCAGGCAAGAAATTTGCATGCTGCTGACAGGATAGGACCTTTGGGAGTAAAGATTTAACCAGGACAGTAAGATCTTCAATCATGTGTCTCATGGTACCTACATCGGACCTGAGCGTATTGACAAGCTGGAGTGTGTCGTGTGATGGTAAAGTATGCTCTTGGTTAGGCTTTGTGGAGGGCATGCAAGATGGCTGGGTCATATCATCCCCCTGGATCTCGGCATGTCTGCCACTGGTGAAAACTTATTTGCACAAGGGATAGAATGGCCAGGTTGAAGCTCAACAATGCAAGAGGAGTTGTGCTGCCGTTGGCTCCGATGATGTATTTTTGCTGAGTGTAGGGACCCCCCTTTTGAGAGGGCTTGTGAAACATTGCTGAAATGGTGGATGGGTTGGGAGGGGTGATAGCTTTGGGAGGGGATTGGCCATTGATGTGGGGCACTATTGGTTCCGCTTCTAAGATGCCTTCACATTCGCTAATAAGGATGTCAATTCTATCCAACACGCAGTTACTAACTGCATGTTTAAGTGATTTCCTTGCCTTTTTCCCCTTGCCTACCCTGCCATTAGCACCATTACCTCCCCGTTCCCTCCATTGTTTTTCTTTTGCCCATGTTTTATCCTGTGTGGGGTGATTATAGCTAATCAATAGCAGTAACCCAAAAAATATCTAATGCCCAGAGCACAATCAGTTGTTAGAACCACGTTCCTGAAAGCGTTAGTAGGTTAGTAAAGTATATGCCCAGACAGGAAATTCTAGTCCATAGGTTTTTTTTAGCGTCTTTACTCTATGCAGGGGCTCCACATATATCATAAATAGTTCACACAGTACCTCAGTGGCCTGATGACAGACTGCAACACAATCCAGGAATCAAATGAAAGCAGTGTGGCCATGCCCTGCCTCTTCCTGACAGTGACGGGCAAGGACGGGCCTGACCCGGGCGCGGCCCGGGCACGCCGGCGTGCGGCCCACGCTGCTGGAGCTCCTGGTGGTTAATGTAGGCGACTCCTGGCGCTTGAGGAAGTGACAGCGTTGGCGGCAAAGGTCTCAAGACCGAAAGGGACGCTGGGGAGTGTAGTCCTCCTCACGGCTCCCAGTAAGTAATCATCAGACTTAACCCCAGCAAGGGGCGGACAGCAGAGGTGGACGGTTTGAGCTTCCCGTGCTGTGGGACCTCCTGGTGGTTTATGTAGGCGCTTCCTGGCGCTTGAGGGAATGACTGCGTTAGAGGCAAAGTTCCCAAGACCGCAAGGGACTTTGGGGAGTGTAGTCCTTCTCCTGGCTCCCGGTAATCAGCAGACTTAACCCCAGCAAGGAGCGGACAGCAGAGGTGGACGGTTTAAGCTTCCCGCACTGCGGGATCTCCTGGTGGTTTATGTAGGTGCCTCCTGGCGCTTGAGGGAGTGACAGCGTTGGCAGCAAAGGACGCTAGACCGCAAAGGACACTGGGGTGTGTAGTCCTCCTCCCGGCTCCCGGTAATCAGCAGACTTTACCCCAGCAAGGGGCGGACAGCAAGGTGCACTTTACTTTATTTTTTTTAACAGATTTTTATTAAGCTTTTGAGTATTCATTCAAGTAGTTCTTTAACAAATTATGACAATGCATCTAGATGCGGATATTCAGTCACACATTCAACAAAATTGCAATTACATGAGGGGGCGTGGCTTAGCCGGTTGCAAGATGGCCGCACTTTAAGTGGGCTCTTCCGGCCAAGCCAAAATCTGTCACAATCCTGCAGACGACCACCTCCAACCTGCCCAGAACTCTGCCCTCCTGTCGCATCTTACCCAGGGGCGTTCTCCTGTGCCACCCTCGGCCTGCGGTGACGCAGAGTAGCCGAGATCTATCGCCCGATTCACGCGCCGGGCCCTGCTATCAGTGAGGCCCAGCCTTTCTGCCTCGTTGCTACTGCGGCCTATCGTGCCTGCGGGGCCGTTCTGAGGACTGCAGGGGACTCCGGACTGTTGGAGCCGGTGAGTGCCGCTGCTGCCAGGCTCTGCGTGGCGGGATTGGGGGCACGTGTGCTGCACCGCCCGGCCCTTCCCGTAGCACGGGCGCCATTTTCCTGCTTGCTGGCACCCGCTACAGCGGCTCTCTGTGCCTGGGCGACGAAGGGGGCGGCGCGCCCCCGCGACTCCCCGCCGCACTCTGCTGCATGCTAGTGCGCTCTCCTGGCTCCCCTGAAGTGCTGCCATGATCACCTGGTGCCACCCGGCCCCCATGCGGCCTCCTCTTGCCTGGCCTCTGCTGCGCCGCCCCGGCCCCTGCGCGTCCGTCCCGGCCTTAACTTTATTGGGCTCTCGGGTTCCGGGCCACACTCACCGCGCTCATAAGCAAGAGGATCCACGCCACTTGAAGCACCCTGTGATCCCTCCGGCCTCCCTGCCTGCCACGTACTGGCTACTACGTCCTACTGCACGGCACCCATGGCCCCTGGACTGCTATCTCGGGCCTCGACGCTCTGCTGCCCACCACACATCCGCAACAGCTCCTGGTGCCTCAGGCCATCCAGCCCTGCTCTTCCACGGCAGGTGCGGTTTCTGGGGGGGGGTATGCGGCGGGGCTGGGGGTGTGCGTGCCGCACTGCGGGGCCTCCTTACTCATCACTGCTGCAGGGTTCTCTCTGATACTTCCCCGTCAGCTGGCTCGCGACTTTTGCCCCGCGCTGGGGGCTGCTTGCCCCCCGTGGCTCCCCGCTGCATCGTCCCCGTGGTTGTGTCATCCTGCTATGCTGGCTGCACCCTGAAGACTGTACCCGTGGCTCCTGCCCCGCTTGGCGCCAACTTGCGACCAGCGACGCCTGACGCGGCAGGATGGCGCAAGCTCTGATGGGGGCGACCCCGCTGCCATCAAGGAGGTAGCCCCCACACGAAGATGACCTGAAGGCGATTATACTAGATGTTAAATCCATGGTCACAGGTATTGCGGCCCAACTCGATCAGCTGTCCGCCTGGCTGGACTCAGTCAAGGCCCGAGTTGACTCTAATGACGCTCGTCTTCTGCATGTCGAATCCAGGGTCTCTGACGCCGAGGATGCCGCCACTCAGGATCATCAAAAATTGTTACAGATGGATAAATTACTTGACCTCATTCGGAAGAAAAATGAAGACTTGGAGGTGCGCTCCCGCAGGAGCAATCTCCGCATCACGGGAGTGCCTGAATCCACAAATATCTCCCATATGGAAGACTTTCTAGAACAGCTCATTAAAGAAATCTTCGGCGACATCCTCTCCTCTGTCTTCATTGTCGAGCCGGCTCATCGCTCCCTCGGCCCTCGTCCTGGCCCGGGTTTGCCGGCTCGCCCCATCATCTCCAAAGTCCTGAGATTTAGAGACCGTGATGCCATTCTCCAGGCGGCCAGAGAGAAGGGCAAAATTTGCCACCAGCGCAACTCCCTTTCGTTCTATTCTGACTACATCATCGCGGTCCAGATGGCGTGACACAAATTCCTCCCGGTGAAGCGGATCCCTCAAAAGCACGAGGTTTCCTATTCATTGGCATATCCTGCGAAACTGCGTGTCCAGCAGGGTGCACAAATGCTCATCTTCCCGGATCCTATGGAGGCTTTGGCCTTTGCCAAGAAACTGGACAGGTCGCATCGCTCTTCACCTACTGACTCTGAAGCCACAGCGGCCGACCACCTAAGTGACAATGACTGACTCACTGTGTACTCATGTCTGATTGCTGATTGCGTTCCATGTGGTTTCAATGTTTCTTCCATGTTGGCTCTCTTTGTAGCTCTGGCTCCAAGGGGCATGCCGTTCCCGGTCCATAGATTGGGGCTTGTGTTTATGTGACATTTGATCTCTTTTGGTTTGTTGTCTGCTATGCATTATGGCTTGGCCACTCTGCCTTCACGGCAGGGGTGTATGCTGGGCGACGCCATGCCTCCACGGGATAATTCCCTTGCTCGATATTGACTCTCCCTTTCCCATTTGTGGGTTCCTTGGGTGGGTGTGGGTGGTATCTCAGCCTGTTTGGCGGGTTGGTGTGGGGGTGGTGGTTCTTCTTGGGTTGTTTCATGAGGGGGAAGGTGTGGGTGGTTGGGTTTGGGGTATTTGGGGACTGTTGCCGCTTATGGGGGCCCTGGTGTTCACTTTTGCACTTCTTCATGACATTGGCTCCTTCATGACACGTAATTTCTTTTTTGTACGCCTGCCTCATGCACCCCATGGACTCATTGACATAGTTTCTCAATGCACCTTACCTGTTCTTGCCATCTTCGTGGGCACTACGGTGATTACACTGGCACACCCATGTGAGGCTTTGTTTGAATTATGGACCATGCTACCAATTTGTGCCCTCATGCTTTTTGCACTGACTTTATTCCCGCACCATTCGTGGCAACACCACTCGCATCTGTATAAACAGTTTTTCTCCCCTTTCGTCTTGTGTACCATAGCCAAACCTGATATGGCATCATGACGGACACTGTCCTATGGACCTGGAATGTCCGGGGACTAAACGACCACCGAAAGGCGAGTCTGGTCCACGCCCACCTCATTCGGCATCGGGTGGATGTCTGTTTTCTGCAGGAGACCCACCTCATGCCCGCCATGTTGTCTAGGCTTCTCTCTCGACACTGGGGTGAAATTCACTCCTTTTATTACTCCAATTACTCTTGGGGGTGTCCATCCTATTATGTAAGGGGTTTCATTGGCAGACTTCCCAGGTGGTTGTCGACCATGAGGGACGCTTCGTGCTCCTTCGTGGCACTCTTCACACTCAGTCCCTGATACTCGCTGCCCTGTACGGGCCCAACTGCGATGACCCTGATTTCTTAGCACAAGTATGGCAACATAGTTCAGCTCTCGGCCCTGCTGCGCTTCTCTGGGAGGGGGATTTTAATATAACATTGTCATCTACCCTTGATCGGTGCGGTCCCCGCATCTGCCAACCGCGTGCCACTGCCCTCCTTAGCTCCAATCTTACTGATAACACTTTGTACAATGCATGGCGTCACTCTTGCCCGATACGCGGGAGGGCACTTGTGTCACTGGCTCCCGCAGCTGCTGGTCCCGCTTGGACCTCTGGATCACTACCCCGGATGCCCTAGCTTGGCTCACCTCTGTCGACCACATGACATGTACCCTCTCCGACCATGCTCCTGTTCGCCTCTGTCTGCGCCTTCCACACAACCCCAGTCGCGCTTTCTCTTGGCGGCTTCCGCCTAATGCACTTTGTGTCTCGGTCTTTTGTTAAGAAATACAAACTGCAATCACAAACTACTTCGAACTGAATGAGGGTTCTGTAGATTCCCCGTTCATGCTATGGGAGGGTTTCAAAGTCGTTGTTTGTGGTGAATGTATCTCTAAACAGTCCGGCTTCCTCCGCTCCATCCGCAGCACTCTTGACAAATTGGAAAAGGAGATCAAGGATCTCGACCCTTCTCATGCCCGGGACTCCGACCCTGATAAGCTTGCACAGATCCGGGGGAAACTCACCGACTTCGCTGATGAGGCCGACAGGGAACTTGCATTTCTAGATAGGGAGGCTCGGGCGCGCCGTTTTGGTGAGGGCGATTGCCCCAGAAAAACCCTGGCTAACCGCCTTTGCCCGCCTCGGGCCGCATCCTACATTAACACCCTCCGGGATGGCGGTCCTGATCGGACAACCTCACCTAAATAAATCAAAGCGCGTTTAATTTTATTTTATACACAACTTTACACGGCCGGCTCAGTGCCTTCCCGTGTGGTCCTTGACCAATACTTTGACACCCTCCAGCTGTTATGGCTCGGTAATCCCCACCGGGAGTTTCTTGATGAGCCTTTCACCACCAAAGAAGAGATACTAGCTGCAATTAATGGCATGCCCAGTGACAAGGCACCTGGTTTGGACGGCCTGCCGGCCTCCTTCTACAAGGCCTTTGCCCCGATTTTGGTTCCTCATTTAGCCGCCATGTATAATGAGTCCTTTGAGAAAGGACAGCTTCCCCATCACTTCGCGAGGCCTTACTCACTTTGCTCTTAAAACCAGACAAATCACCCGAGTTACGAGACTCTTACTGCCCCTGTCACTCATAAATATAGACAATAAAATTTTTGCTAAACTGCTCGCATCGCGCCTTCTTCTCCTCATGCCGCTCATTGCACACCCAGATCAGTCCGGTTTCATCCCTGGCCGTGCTACCTCCCACAATCTTCAAACCATTTTTTCCGTTCTTCATCAAATCAATCCAGCGCTCCCGGTGGTGGCGGCCTTGCTTGACACCACTAAAGCCTTCGACACCTTAGAGTGGCCCTTTCTGTTATATCTCCTCCCCCACCTGGGCTTCAGTCCGGTCTTTATACAGAAAGTACTGCTCCTCTATACTCTTTCCATCGCCTGTCTACGGCTCAACGGTCAAATTTCTGACCCCATATCCATCAAGCGCGGCACTCGGCAAGGGTGTCCACTATCACCTATGCTTTTTGCCATCGCAATGGATCCCCTCATGGCCGACTGCGCCTACATCACACCCAGAGAGGCATCAGCTTTTCGTGTCGTGCTCTACTCGTTTCTATATACGCGGACGATGTCACCCTCTGCGTCCTCAATCCTCAAGAGAACCTCAGCCCTCTTGTCCATGAGGTGGTAGGCTTTGTCGAATATTCCGGCATTCAGGTGAACTGGAACAAGTCTGTGCTATTTCCTCTCACCAATGCCATGATGCCCTTTGATCCAGACTATTCCTTTGTGTGGGCATCTGAGCCTACTAGGTACCTTGGGATCTGGCTCAGTAGAGACGTTGACGAACTCTGGAGGGCCAACTTTGGTCGCGCAGTGGACTGGTTGGAATCCAAGATCCCCCTCTGGAGCCGGTTGCCACTTGCCTTAGCCGGTCGCATAGCCATTGCCAAGATGGTAGTGCTTCGGAAGTTTTTATATTTATTCGTCAATATTCCCATCCCTCTTACTGCGCATTTTTTCCATAAAATACATTATTTGGTAATCACGCTGATCTGGGCCCGCCGTCAACCCAGGATTGCATACAATATTCTAACCCTCTCTATGTCGCGCGGAGGACTTGGTGCCCCTGACTTCAAACTCTATGCCCTCAGTGCCCAGGCCAGTTTTCTTCACTTTTGGCTTCATCCCACTCTGTTTCAGCCCCACGTCGCTGTGGAGGCTGACCTAGCCGTCCCGTAGCCGCTCACTACTGCTTTGTTTGTCTCGGCGAGGCCTCCTTGTGCCGAGATCGATACAGTTGAGACCCTGCGCTGGGCATTTGGGGGGCTTTGGAAAATTTCAGGTTCGGATATGCTTTCCGTGGACGCGATGCCCATCGCCCACCACCCGGCTTTTCCTCCTCTTCAATCTTCAGCAATGGTGAAGCACGCCACTTGTCTTGGGCTTTCTACTCTGTCCGATCTCTACTCTGGGACGCTTTCTTTACACCTGCTGTTGATTCTGTCCCTATGGATACTTTGCTCTATTATCAGCTCAGGGCTGCCTGCAAGAAACTCCACTCCTCGTTCCCCCAACCTCCTCCTTTAATGGCCACTCTCAATCTCCTTTATACATCCCATCCCCAAAGAAATTAGTTACTAAAATCTATGCTCTCACGCTGGCGGCTTCCTCCATCTCCACTGACAGGGTGTGCGTGGCATGGGAGGAGGACCTAAGTGTCGAAATCTCCCAAGCCGATTGGCTCTATTGCTGCACTCAGATTAAACGTCTCTACCCTAACTATCGTTTGCGCCTTATCCACTTTAAGTATCTACATAGGCTCTATCGGACCCCTGCGCAACTGCACATGATGGGACTCATTGCCAATGATAGATGACTGCGCTGCCCTGCGCCTGCGGCTGATTTCTCCCACCTCGCCTGGCTGTGCCCCCGGGTCTCCGCCTACTGGCGTGAGGTCTGCACTGCAATTTCTGAGATCACCTTGTTTCAGGTCCAACCTGACCCTCTGCTTTGCCTTCTAGGCATTGTCAAATTCTGTCCAGATGCCTCACGCAGACTGATTGCCATGTTGCTTGTCCTAGCGTGGCGTAGGGTCTCCATGTGTTGGGGTCGCAGGCCTGCACCGAAGGTGGCCCTTTGGCTGGAGGATGCTTCCCGCCAAGACTCTCCTGTCCGAATTCTGAGACCTAATGCCTGCAAGATCCCGCCCACTTGATATTTGGGGACCGCTCGTATCCTACCTTCTGAGTCCCAAGCCTCAGCACCCGGCGACCTCTCCCGCGCTCCCTGCCGGCGCTCCGCCCGCAGCGGCCGCCGGTGAAGGTCAATGAGTCTCCTCCTTAGTGCTTCCCCTTCCCCCCCCTGTCTCTCAATGTCTCCCCTTTCCACACATGGTGCCTCTTACGGTGGTTTGCCCTGGTCGTTTTGGTATATCCACAATTTATTTCATTTATATTGCTTTTCAGTCGTGCATGTATGTGTTAATCTTCGCTATTCTTTGTCGTATAGCTGTGCATATTATTTTGTCATGGTGCAATTTTGTATCTTTGTTGTGTTAAATCCTCAATAAAGGTTTTTAAAAATAAAAAAAATTGCAATTACATGCCTATGGTTCAGTGATACGCCGTGCTATCAGTTTAAATCCTCTACCACTCTCAGTCGCTTAGTAAGGGCACTGCGTGCTACATCACATTCAATCCACCCAGGTTCCCTTCTGTTTAAACTAAGCATTTGATAAACATAAGTACGTAAGGCTATAAACTATCCCCGTCTACTCTCCCCTCCCTCACCTTTCCCCAAGCGTGTCACGTGTAGGCAATTTCTTATTTTCCTAATGCGGGGATGTGTATCCATTTGCTCTGCTAACTGTCTTTATGGGCCCAGAACCTGAGTCTTATAAGTCTGAGGAGTTGCTACCATTATATACCTGCTCCCCTGGTCCTCATCCCTTTGGTGTCTAGGATTGTGGGGTCCAGCTTTCACCTGCATGGCCTTCCCCTGCCAGGTCCTCCAATTCATTCTCTGGGTTCCTCAATGAGTCCACCATCACTGCCCATGCTCTGGATGCCTACAGTGTTCTTTCGCTCCCTGTTTTCTTGGCTATTTGCAGCCTTACTGCTGCCTCACATTCTGCCCATTTAATGAATTATTTTTTCCATCTAAGTATACTAGGGCCCCCTCTTGGTTTCCAGTGACTAGTAATGTCTCCTCTTGCCAATACCAGGCCGAGATCCTGGCATTTACTTGTCACCTTATTTTTAGCCGTACGGTGGAACCAGTGTAGTAGACAATACCCAGGTGTTACTGCCACTTCTTTTCCTGTCACATCTGCCAAGGTTGCAGTTACTTCCTCCCAGAATTCCCCCAGTTTAGGGCCGCTTTAAAACATATGCAGAAATTCTCCTTCTACGTTGCAACGTGGGCAACCTGCTGTTTGCGTGTTGAAATATTTATTTTGCCCGGTGCGAGGTAGGCTCTGTGCAAAACGTAAAAATGTACCAATTGGAATCTAGCATTCCTGGAACTTTTCCATGCCCTCTACATTAATTCTCCCTATGCTTTCTACGTTATTGCCCCGCCTAAATCTTCCTCCCATTTCTGATGCAATTTACTCAGAGGAGGGAGCATCTCATGCATGAGTCGCCTATAGAGACAGGTGACCGCTTTAAAGTTTTCTGCTGCAGTTACTACATACTGACATCCCACCGACGTCTGTGGTTCTATGAGTCCCTCCCTCCAGTGTTTTCATATTGCTGCTGTGAGGACAGTGTTTAACAAGAAATCCCGCCCCAGGTATGTCATATCTCTCTAAAGTCGTTAAATGAGATCAGGTTGCCATTGTCATATAAGTCTCCCATTGTGGACACTCTTAACTCTCTCCAAGCCTCCAGTCTGTGCCAGTCCCCTCCATGAGGAAGTGCCTTGCAAGTAATCAGTGGGATCTCCAGGGCATAGGAGACTTGGCCTTCTTAACATCCTGTTCCGACACTTTCGCGCTGTTTTCAGTTCTGTGGTCATTTCTCGGTCTTGTATAGGGAGTCTTAACAGCACTCGTGACAATAGCCTAAAGCTTTGCGTCGTGTCCCCCTGCGCTACTATTCTTCCTATTCTGCTCGCCATCCACTTTGTGAGCCACTGTAATTATGCTGCGAGGTAATAGTACTCAAAATCAGTTACAGCCAGTCCTCCCTCCTCTCTTGGCCTCGTAAGTGTGGAGAGTGCTACTCTTCGCCTATTTGGTCCCCATAGGAATGTCGTCATCAGTGTCTTTAGTTGACTAAACATTTGCGCTAGGATCCAAACTGGCAGCACTCCAAAGTAATATAGGAGCCTTGGCAGAGTTACCATCTTCAATAGGGCGACCCTTTCAGCTACTGATATAGGGAGGGTCCCCCAGAAGTCGAAGCTAGCTTTCATGCCCCTCAAGGCTCTTCCTACATTGACTTCTAATAGGTCACCTTGAGTGTGGTATATCCGAGTTCCCAGATATGTTAAGCACCTGTTCTCCCACTGGACATCCTCCGTCTCCTGTGGTCCTACTCTGCCCTCATTGGAAGGGAAGATGCATGATTTTTCCCAGTTCACCCTGAGGCACGCTACTCTCTCCAATCTGAGTAGGAGTTCTTTAGCCCCCTGAAGGGCTCCTCCCTCATCTGTCAAGAACAGCAGTAAGTCATCTGCATATAATGCAATGTGATGTGTTTTTCCTGTTACTTCTATGCCTCGATAATGAGTCCCTGTTCTAGCTCTAGCCGCCAGAGGTTTCATGGCCAAAGCAAACAACAGGTGTGACAGTGGGTGCCCCTGTCGTGTTCCCCTCTCGACTCGGCAGGTGTTGGAGATTAGTCTGCCCATCTTAACTCTTACTGTGGAATCCTTATTTACTAGAGCTGTCCACCCAACGAACTCAGACCCCAGCCCGAATTTCCTCATTACTTGAAATAGATAAGTCCATTCAAGGCTATCGAATGCCTTTTTAATATCTAGCGCAAATATGATCGCCTCATCTCTGCAATTAGTATTGGCCTTGAATATGCAGTAGTCTTCTGACATTTAATGCCGTATTTCTGGTGGGAATAAAGCCTGCTTAATCTTGGTGTATAAGTGTTGTCATATGTGGGAGGAGGCGAGTAGCCAGAACTCTGCTCAAAATTGTATAGTCCAAGCTAAGCATAGAGAGCGATCTATATGCCGCTCTATCATAGGCTAGTTTCCCTGGTTTCAGTAGCGGAATAATTACCGCTTCTCTTGTTGAACCAGGAAGCTTTCCCCTCCTGCTTCACTTGGTTATATACTTCTACAAGTCTGGGACACAACAGTTCAATATATGCGGAGTAGAACTTCACAGGAAGTCCGTCTGTCCCTGGCATCTTATTCCTGGCCGTGGCCTTGATGGCCCCCCTTACCTCGCTCAGCTCTATATCCTTTCAAATAGTCTCTGCTATTTCCTCCGACACTGACGGCAACTCAATGTCACCTATACATTCGTCAAGTTCTTCATTTGTGGGGGGATATCCTACTTTCATACAAGTTTGTATAATAATCCCGAAATATGTCATTAATATCTTGTCAGTGGTAAATCTCTCCCTCCTGCCCCCTCAGCTCTAGTATGACCGAACCTCTCCTAGCCAGATTAGCCCACCAGGCCAGCCGAGCCCTCGATATGTCCCTTTCAGAGTGAGCTTGAACCATATCATTTTTATAACTGAAGCAGCGCAGTCTCTCTACCTGGTCAACTACTTCTTCTTTGGCTGTCAGGAGCTCCTCTTGCTTATCTCTCCTTTCAGGTCTTTCTTTCTCTGAGTCTCGAAGTCTCTGCTCAGCCGCCAGGGTGTCCCTCAGAAGCACCTTCCATCCCACACCTCCTTTGAGATGCAACGTCCTAGTATTACGGCCCTAAAGGCCTCCCACTCTACTAGCTTGTTTGTCACTGTGCTGGCATTTTCTTCAAAATATTGTGCGTTAGCAGTGCATATTGTCGCTTGGAAGATTTGGTCCTCCAGCACTTCAGGCCTAAGGCACCAGATCGGGATTTTAGGCCTTTCTTCAGGATCAGATCAATCCCAGCAATAACGGATTATGATCCGAGATTGTTCTGGCTAGGTATTCGTTGGTCTGTGCACATTCATGCACATCAGGGGATCACAGTATGAAATCTAGTCTGACGTGTAACTCATGCAGCGCCAAGAAAAAGGAATAATCTCCATCCCCTGGTGGCTGCGCCCTCCAGGTGTCCACTAATCCCGACCGCTGCTGCTAGCGCCTTTGTGCTTCTGCTATTTTACGCATGGAAGAGTCCAGGAGAGTAGGATGGGAGCGATCCAACTCCACATCTGTAATACAATTAAAGTCGCCCTCCTAAAACTATCGAGCCCATCAGTGCTGGAGCCAGTATTTCTAGAAACAGGTGTCAGAAATAGGGTTTGGTCTGTGTTTGGGCCATAGATGCTGCCCAAGGTTATATCCTTACCATCTAACCTTCCTGACACTATGATATACCTCCCATCTGGGTCAATTATTTGACCAGTGCACTGAAATGGTTAGGGGTTGGTGGAATTTGTATAGTCGCGCTACGCAAAGCTCCGCGAAACGGTAAAAAATCTCCGCGACCACGCAGAGTTCCGCGAACAAGCAGAATTGCTTGTTCCGCCCGTTCACAATGCTTTATTCCTGATCGCGAACACAGTTTGCGTGCTCGGGGGGAAATATCTTGCGAACACGCATTTTGAAAGCGCAAACAAGCAAAAAATTCTGCGAAGCCCCGGATCGCGGAATTTTGGGCAATTCCGTGTTCTCCGCGGAATGCGGAATTACCCAAATTCCGCGAGCGGAACTGAATTTGCCTCCAGGCCTAGAAATGGTACTCCCGCACGTATCAAGATCAGGACCACCCTGTCAAAAGCGGAGTAATTTGTGTAGTACACTTGGCCCCTCCATCTACGCTGAAGCACAACTCATTCTTTCGCCATTATGTGGGTCTCCTCCAGTAAAGCGAGTTGCACCCCCTCCTCACTAGAAATGCATGTATTCTGTGGTGCCTAAACATAGTGTGCATTCCCCGCACATTCCATGATAAACATTTAAGATCTATAGGGATGGCATTGTATTGGTCTCGCCCTCTTCACCGGTAGCTTCCTTACCTTTGACACGCTTGGCCCCTAAAAACAAACTCTGATTTGAACAAGAACCCCAACTCCCCCTCCCCAGGGCAGGTACAGGTAACCCAGCTCCCAATCCAAACTCAAATAAAGTTCCAAGAAAGTCTCCTTGTGATTTTTGGGGTTATGCAACTTACCCACCAGGACCCAGAGCACTGCAGGCCAAAGTTACAGTTCAGTCTTCAGTCCTGGCCGCATACTGCGTATCTCCATTCTTTCCATTAGGAGTTATGTCCTCAGTTTTTCCTCCCTCAGTATCAGGCTGGCATGCCAGCTAAGCCTGGGCAAAGCACTACGCTACGCTTGCGAAGTTTGCGCTACTTCGCACTACGTGAATTGCACGTAGCACAGTGCAAACACGCATAGCGTAGTGCAGCGGTCATTTTTTTGCTTCCTCGCGGTCCTCAATGTCAAGTTGGCAACCGCGAGCAAGCAAAATTACATCCCAGCAAGACTTTTTCCTTGTTAGCGATCAGCAACATCAAGTTGCTGATCGCGAGCGTGGAAAATAAACCTCCCGGTGAGATTCCCAACGCGGGGAGGTCAGGTTTCTCATTGCGAGTGGTCGCGTATGCTCGCGACCACTCGCGATGAGAAACTACCAGTCCGCGTTGAGAAAGCTGCCGCTCGAGTAAAAATCTACTCGAGTGGCAGAAAACCTACAGCTCGCACTGTGCAAGATGCCGTTTTCAATGATTGCACAGTGCCGGATGCTTGTCCGCACTGTGCAATCATTGAAAACGGCATCTTGCACAGTGCGAACAGGGTACTACACAGTTCGCGAAGTGCTACGCTTAGCTCACGTAGTGCGAAGTGCACTTTGCGTAGCTACGCGTAGCTCTACTTCGCAAACTACACCCAGGGTTAATGACAGCAATATATACAACTGCATCATCCTCTTATCTCGTCTGCTTTATGCAATATCGTCCGCCAGCTGGGGTGTGATCTCTGGCAATTCAGATTCTGATTCCTCATTGGCACTGGTGGTGAGTGATCCATCCAATCTATCCTCTTCTTGCCCGCTCTTGCTTGATCTAGGACTAGGGCCACCTTGGCTAAGCTCCACAACTGCTTGCAATGCTTTGCGTCTTTACGATCTGACCTCCTTTGAGGAAAGCGGCCGAGTCGTATTCTCGCTCTTTTCTCTGGTCGTCTGCACCAGATCTGGTGGGGAATCGCGCCCTTCATGTCCTGCTCCAGAGTCCAACCAATCCCAGGCTTCTTGTGGTGTATTAAATAACTGCACACCCGCTTTACCAACTACTCGCAATCTTGCTGGGAACAGCATCGCGTGGGGAAACTGTAGCTGCCGTAAGTTATTTTTCAGTGCCAGGAACGAGGCTCTTTGGCGCTGTACTTCCCTGGTGAAGTCTGGGAATACCATTACTTTACTGTTATCAATCTGCAGTTTCTGTCTCTGGCGGGCATGACGGAGAATGTGATCTCCATCTCTGTAATGACAACGCCGGGCCACTATAGGGCGAGGAGGGGTCCCAGGTGTGGGTGGTCTGACTGGGACCCTGTGGGCCCTTTCCAAGGCGTAAAAAGGCGAAAGACCCCCTGGTGCTATTTCAGCTTTGATGCACCATGTCTGTTCCTTCTGCCTTTTCTGGCATACCTAGTATGCGTAGATTATTTCTACGAGATCTCCTCTCACTGTCCTCTGCTCGTACTTTGAGAACGTTTACCATCTTTTCAGTGGTTGTTACTCTTTCTTTTAATTTGCAATGATCATCTTTCAGTAGGTTTAGCTCTATTACAATTGCGTTGATTTTCGTCTCTAGCGCTTTCCTGGAGGCCGTAATGGCCTGCATGATGTCCGTCAGGGTGGGCCGTGTAGCAGCGGCGTCCTTCCCTGATTCCACGCTTTGTCATCGTCATCCATCTGGGTTCCTGTTCATCCTGTCCCAAGAGCGCCATATCCTTTTCGCTTAGAAACTTTCCCTATTTTTCACGATGACTCTTTGTGTTCACAGTGTGATTATTTACTGCCAGCACAGTTGATTTTTAGGCAGCACCGGTAGCCCTTTTGTGCGTCAATGAGCTGCTCCCTGCGTTGACCCATGGCGTGCCGTTGAATGCAGTCTCGCGGCCTACAGCAGAAGCTTAATCTGGGCTTGTATCACGTTAAGTTCCTGACATATAAATTAGGATGCACTCCAATGGCTGTCCATCTCGCGTAACCCTGCTGTCTGCTTTCAACCTGCTCTATCTTCCCTTGGCCACCTCCAATCCAGTGCTCCTCACCTCGGGTTTCGCACAGCTCATTGGTTATTCTCTCCAGGCCGCCTGGGGACAGGAGACCGGGTCGCCTGCAATCCTGGCTCCTGCCTCCTCTTTGCTATACTGTACTGCAGAAGTTTGGGCCGTTCTTGCTGTCTTATGCGGAGTTCCACTCACCCAAATCGCTAACACAGGAGTCATCACTCTGCTCTGGGCCTTCACTTCACAGACCCTGCAATCCCAGGCCCACCGCTGGTTCTGAAGCCGGCACGTTCCGCCGGAGGGGTCTGCCGAAAGGTTCTTTCCCACCTCTTGGGTACACTAATCTCCTGTATCAGCGCTAGGGTCTCCAGGTCTCCGGTGTCAGCATTCGCAGGATTGCTGCTGAAGTAAGAGCCACCTCCACTGGTTTGTTGGTGAAGGCTCCACTGCCTCGTGGCGATGCACTCAGGGCCCTCTGGTGCCACTGAGTGAGTCACTCAGCTCCGCACCCGCCTCTCTCTTAATACCACACTTTACATAGTTAATTGTCTCCGGACATCTGACCTCCTGAACTTCACTTCTACTGTCATTTTACTAGGCACTTTGTATCTATGCTATTTACAAATACAAATACAAATTGATTTATTGTTACAGCTAAAAACAACCACGCAATAAGACAATCAACATAAAACAATTATATAAATGTGTTAAAATGTAAATGGTCACCCAAAGTTAGTTCATCAAGTCAAGTAAACATTAAGGTACCACAGTCACCGGAAGTTAGTTCCCCCAATTATTAAAAAAAAGTGGATTAAGAAGAATTAAGGGAGTCAAGAAGAGCAGAGTCTTCTTGCATTCCAAGCTGAGGTGATGTAGGAGGTGATAGACATGAAAATAGCATCTGTCTGAATCCGTCTGGTAGGCCAGTAACATAGTCTTCTTGCAAAGTCTTATGTTACGCTTCTTGAATAGTGGACGGACGGGCTATCTCCCTGCCGACAGGGTTTTGCTACACAGACACATAAAATGTGCCAAAGTCTTGTGGCCTCCTATCGCAGAGTTACAAAGATCTAGCCAGTTCTTACTAGATCACTTTTTATATACGCCAAGACTGGAAGCACGCCTAGTCTGAATTTTATGTAGGGTCTGGACTTTGTTGCCCAGTGTATATATGGTCCTATATATGTTTCAGAAGTACTCAGGGTCCTAAAGCTTAAGTACCACCTTAGCAGATTGCCTGTGTTTTTGAAGCATTTTGTCAGGATCAGCCCCCAGTAACATCTTTTAATTATTGCGGAGCTTCATCTATTCAATGACTTTGGGTCCTCCCAAAAGTCATCACATCCTATTTCCATTATAGTTTGAGAGATGTGATCTGGCCAGTGTGATTTTAGGAGATTATTGCTGGTCCAAATGTCGAGAAATATTTATAGATAGACTTTCAATGCAGGATTTGTCCATAGCTAAGCCCAGTACAGAACATGTTTAAGGAGATCACAGATTTGATGTAGTGTTGACCAAGTGAGGCCCTTAGTTCCTCCATCTGTGTTCCTAGGGCAAGAATAAATAGATGCCACAGTAAGCAATTCTCGATCCTTTGCAGTTCCTGGTACTTTTCTGATCCCCACAGATATGTGCCAAATGTGCAGGCAGCCAGCGCTTTCATTCTTTGGGCTTGAGGAGTGTGGTCTATCAATCTTTTACTGCATTTTCCCGAAAAGCCTAGGACGGCGCCTGAATTCTAGTTGATAGCCGACTCATTTTTTACAACTTGCTCAGCCTATGACAGTTTGTCCTCAAAGCATACTCCGAAATCAACTGACCTGGTCTAGGGCAGCTGCATTCATTTTAAATGTAGACTTCAAATTCTTTTTTAGGATTCAGAACCATAACTTTCATTTTCTTGGTATAAATACGGTTGTTAGATCGGTAGAATGATTCAAGCTCTCAGTAGACAATGTATTGCTAGCTCAGCTTGTGCCACTAGAAATTTTTTCTCCTCCATTACAGGTGCATCCAAGTTGGCTTAACTCCAGTATGAATCACAAAATCCACCTTGCATTCCCCTTTGGGCCCGTACCAGACCCTAGCTATGTTCCTCCAGTGGAGCCGAAATCGAGCAGAAAAGAGATAGTCCTTGTTCCTTCAATAGAGATCATAAGGAAATTATGTGAACAGAATCAAATGCTGTTTTTAGATTCAGAACGACTGTACTAAGCAGATTTTGTATATGTCTAATACATGTGAAGTAATGTCTCATTGCTTGATATACAGTCCCCACTCCTTTCCTAAAGACAGCTTGTTAGTTATGCAATTTTTCCATATTTTCTGCCCATTCCTGGATCCATTTGAGGAGCAATTTGCCATAGATTTTCCTTGGGCCATCCAAGAGGGAATTTGAGCACTAATTTCCAGCATACACACAAGAACCCTTTTTATGAATTGGAAACATGATTGCAGTTCTCCAGGATGACAAACGTTCTCCATGTTCTCAAATAGCATTAAACACTATCTAAAGAACAGCAGCCCCAAGTGATGTGTAAATGCTGCGATCATTCTGGGGGATTCTGTCAGGGACTGATTCTTTTAACAGTCTTTGACTGTTTATAGCTTCAATGATCTCCTCTTCTGTTACTGGGGTCTTGTTTATTCCCAAGCTTAGGTGGTCATATATATCATGCGTTATAAGGACTGGTAGAACCTCGTTGGGAAGCAGGTCAGGGTTGCTGCCTTCCTGGTAAAAGGATGAAAAGTGCTTGATCCAGTTGGCGAAACTAACTCCCACCTCCAGGTTTGGTGCCAGCCACCCTGTATCCCCATTTTATAATTCCCAGAATTTCTGAGTGTTCTTTGATTTGACTGAAGTTTGGAACACCGCCTAGGCCTTATTTTGGAAGTGCGTCTTTTTCAGAATTTGATTAACCAATTGTAATCTAGCCTTTGGCTTTGGAGAGCTCTTCTCTCATCTGACTCAAGTGCCAATGTGTTCATTAAGTTCTGTTTGTGCCTTAGGCATTCTTTATCAAACCATTTGCTCTAAGTTGCCCATGTCCTTGTAAATGTTGCGGACGCAGCATCTTTGATAAATACTGGATGCGGCTAGACTTAATAGAGCCTTGAGACTTTGAGTTGCTTCTTTGCTGGGTGCAGCCTCCTTTTTAGTATTTCCTGGTATTTGTGTTTCCAGGGCTCACTTGCTTCATAATTGTGTAGCTCATGAGGTTTATGTTTTCAGCTAAGATTCTTTCAGTTAGGTTTAAGTACCAAATTGGCAGAAGTATGGTGTTGCTCTGCTTGAGACCAGCAAAACTTGTTTAATTACATTTTATTAAATAGTTTAAGACTGCTGGGCTCAAGTGGGATGAAAGACTCAGAACATCTGAGACAGTGATGCCAGGAGGGTTTCCAAGAGGGTTGGATCCATGCCGCATTTTTAGTGTAGCAACCGACTATGTCAAAGATTCCTATTTATATCCAGGGTTTTGTCTTTTATTCTATAGTCTTCCTGAAAAACTAGCACAGGCTTAGATCTTGGGTGTCCAACTTCCTGCTATGACTGTCAAGTAGAGTGGATGAGAACATGAACTGTGAAAAGGAAGCCTGTTCTCGGTTTAATGATGATTACCAATACACTGCAGCAGGACTAAACTGAGAACAGCTTTTCCAAGACCAGAACAGGACGGTTCTCTTAACTAATGCCTGTTGTGAGAAAGCAAGATTTACTGCGCGACCTCTAACAGGCCTTACAAATCTATCACTCCAAAGTAGTGCTAGTTGGCTTCTTCCCACTGTGCCCTGGATAGTTGGTGACAGTAGGGAATCTGTAGACCGAAACAAACAATCTGTTAGATAGGGACTGCTCTATCAACATTTACAAGTGAAAAATGACAGTCCTCAGTAGATGTAGGGCCAGGGCAGAATACAGACTCAAGCACTTCCTGGTGCAAACAGAAATCTATAACAGAAATAGATAACCCCAGCACAAGACTTTCTTAAAAAACAGAGGCATGGCTTTGAGCGAACTAATGTTTTCAACGCAGTCAGGTGATAAGCAAAGGTTTTAGGCATCAGGACTGAAATTTTGGTGGAAAGTTAAATTATACTTCAAATTTGGATGGCTTGGGTGTCATCAGAATATATGAAAAATGTTGTCTAAGTGTAGGAGAAGGACTTACAGGCACTATATTTTACCTGTTAAGCATTGCACTTAATTTGAAATAAGGCAGCTTCTTAATAGCAGTTGGGCATAATAGTTCTATCCACTTCAGCGCTATGCTTTTATTGTAATGTTAGGAAAAAGTATGGAAGCAGGTGTTATGGTCGATAGTGCTGTATGCTCCACAGTATTTCCAACCACATTCTCTTCTATGTGCAGATCATTTACTACTAACACAACCACAGCCTTTTCTGGGATGAAATACATTTGTAATTGCTCCAGTGTCAATGATAGTGATGGATTTGGAATAGCACCAGTGTTAATGGACTTGGAGCCCGAGCTAAGCCTTAACTGCATACTCAAGCATCTTAGCAGCATACAGTAGCTGGGAAATAAGTCTTAAGTTAGAAAGATCAGTTGGCTCAAGCAAGAACATTTTGAGTAGAGGTCACGCCACTACTTTTCATGTTCTGGTAGCAATTGTGGTGCCTAGAAGCTATTGACTATTTTCAGCAATTCAGGTATCACAATGTAGCAGTGTCTTTAAAGAGGTGTAGCAAGGTGCTCCAAGAGAGCTAATTCATAAACTCAGCTTCAAATTGATTATACTGTATTGCATTTGCTGTTATATATTACCAGTCAGTTTTTGTATATTTCATTTAAAGACCCAGACCTAGATAATGTATAACATGACAATTTATTTTTACCTGACATTACTGATGATTTTATCATAACCATAGTTCAAATAGTCTAGAACAAAAATGTGTCTGTAAGAAACACATTATCTCTGCATCCTTAAACAAATATCATGCAGGATTTCTTGGGATTCAGGTAGCAGCAAGGGCACACTTTGGGAGATTATTCAAAGGCCCTGTATCAATGATACTGTTCAGAATCTGATGAAACAATGGCAGAAATTGATTACTTAGGTCAGACTATGCAGGCTCAGTATCAGTCTAAAATATCTTTAAGCCTTAGATAATTTTGAATCCTTTCCACCTACAAATACTTCTTATTGATGATGTCAGTACAAAAATACTGACTCTATGAACAACCTTTGGAGTCACATGTAGGATCATGACATGCTATTCAATATTCTACTTTGGTAATCTTTTTGAAATTGTCATGGCGTGATATGCAATATTCCAATTCAATAATCTTTTTATGATCTAAATAAAGCTTTTTTGGCTGTTTATCACTCTTACTTTTTATGATAAAGATGCTGTACTAGTATACTTACGAAGTTCTCTGCTAATTTGTTGAACATCATATCTGTTTTAATGAATGCTTTCCTAATTCAGACTGTTTCCCTCTCCCTTAAATATTGGACAAACTTTTTGTTAAATATAATATTATGGCCCGGGTGTCATGCTACTCTAAACATGTACTTTACTGAGAGGTCTGGACGTTTCCTGTGACCTGCATGGGTGCACTGAATGTGTCCTTATTGTTGACAGTGGACTACTGTCTTAAGTATAGCACATACAGCAAAGGTTGAAGCATACTGTGGTTATCAGTAAATCAATAGTGTGATTAGACCTTTTTATCTGTCACCTGGGTTGCAGCCTACTGGCAGTCTTGCATGATGTTCCACTCCTATGTGTGTACCCAGGCTTTTGCACTGACATCCCATGTGTGTGCCAAGTCTGTATATATGTTTAGTGAATGTGACACATGCATAGTATGTGGATGAGCCAGAGTAATGCCTGGCCAAAGGGGGCCATTTTGGATGCTCCTGGTCTGGCATAGCACAAGATGGAAAGTGGGAACTGGTTTTCTAGACAGAGGAAGTGTATTGTCTACATTCCTGTAGCTGGTCGGAGGAGACCCAGACACCTCCAACTGAGGTGGGGTGTGCTCGCTGCTGGATGTAACCCCCACCTGGCTCTGACACTCGAGCAGATTTGCCAGCTCACTGCCACCGCAGTTGGATACGCAGGACACCCCTGGAAAAAGACTGGAAGACAGGGCTTGTCTACCCAAGGATGGGAAAGACCAATACAAACTGAGCACATGTAACTAAGCATATTTAAAAAGTACCTGACCCTGATTTATAGGGAAACCCAAGAGGGAGCAGAACACTGACTTCAGTGTTATTTTAATTGTACTATATTTAGTACAGCTGTATGATTACAGTGGTTTATTTCTTGTAAAGGCGAGCACTGAGCTGAACATTAAGATTATTGTGTCTTTTGTATGATTATTACGTGCTTAGCTTGAGCACACTACCTCCCTGTGAAGCCTGTAACTGTTTATCCTCGCTAACCTGAGAGTCAAGTACCAAAGCAGGGCGTATATATCAGTTCTACTACCGGTGCAGTTTACTGGGACCCAGTCGGTTGTGAGCCCATAATGCTTTGCACCAGTTGCAGTCATTACAGATGCTGCTCTCTTACAGGCAGAGGGGCCCTGGTTGTCAGATTTTCGGATTTCTATGTATGTCAAGATCCTGCACAAGGACGGCTCCTGCAGAATTGAGCTGTTCTGTAAATGAATGTATCAGCCACCCAGTTGCAAATCTAGTACAACATAGATACGCCTACTTTGAGGTAAACCACTGGTGGCTTTTGCCACAAGCGAGCGTCCGTTCTGATCAGAGAACCCATCCGCTTCAGCCATGTGCGCGCTTGCAAGCAGAGAGGTAATGGGTAGGCAGGCAGCCCCCTTTCTGCATGTCCAGGGGAGAGCTACAATGACAGACTATTAGGAGAAAGTCTGAGGCTAGCATAGGCAGAGCTTGGTTGTGGAAGAGTAAAATGACCTTGTGCTGGTCTGCCTTACAACCGGCGCCCCCTCCTGCACCACTTGCCTGTTTAAGTCAGGAATAGGTGTGTGCCTAGATGCCTGGCTTTATTCACTTTATGGAACTGCATTCGATTGTAAGATGTACTTGTTCCCTTTTTTGTGTTTTTTCCATTCCTATTGATATTTTATCAGTTAGTAGACGTTCTTGCAACAAAGAACCTTGGTTATGAGGTTAATTATTAGTTTTGTTCGGTGCTACATAGTGTCAGCTTGGCCTGAAGGCATCAGAGCGCTAAATACCGTTACCCTTTTTTAGGTCTCAGTTACACAGTGCATGCGCTATCTCGCAGAGATTTGTTTTGTTTAATCTGTAAACTTCAGCCGCCCAACGGCTTCCCATTTGCTTGCTCCATCGTCTGTCTTATATTCTTTGTCACCATTTGTCCCTGGCATGCATTGTCATGCCTCTTCTTGTGTTTAGCCCTCCCTCCAGAACAATGACCAAGCACTTGTAAACATCCACTGCTCATGTATTTAGGACCGTTTTTATGACCTCCTTTCGTTTTCAGCAGTCTTCACAATGCTCATGCTTTTACCAGCTGCGTCTCCTCTCACCTGCATGCCCCATCCACAGATCGCCCCCTCCCTGTGTCTGCTTTTCCTATTGTTGCTGCTTTTCGTTTCCCCACCTCCTCCCTTCCATCGCTGCTTGCCCCTCACACCTCCCGGCGCTTGCCCCATCCACAAATCATCCCCTCCTCTGACCCCGTCGCTGCTTTAAATACCTATTGTGGTCTGTTTCGTTCTAGTGAGTAGTGGTGTTCTGCCTTTTAATGTCCTGTTAGTGTATAGCTGACGTGCTGATTTCAGCATGTATGCATGGCTGCTATTACTTGGCACACGTGTAGTATCTGTTTATTTTCGATGCGTGTGGGTGCTAGGTGTGTGCCTGTTTACACCATATGTGGTCGTTCGGCAATGGCGTTTATAGCTGGTAAATCAGACCTCAAGTGAATCAGGTGTGCAGTATCATAGTCATTTCAGGGCATCTAAAGTACCTGTGTCATCTGCTGTAATTGCATAGCCATGTTTCTTTTGTGTGAAATGATTGAAGTGTTCCTGTCTCATCTTGTTGCTTCTCACTTCATAGGGTGGGACGCTAGTACATAAAATTTCTCCCATCTGGACACTGTTGTACTTTTTCCGCATTCCCGGTGAAGTGTTTCCATGCGCACTTTTTGCTTAACATGAATTCTCTTCAAAGTAGCCAGGCTGAGTCTTGATGTCATCAAGGTCTACCTGCTCTTCAGTGTCCATATCAAAAGTAGTCCTTTTAATGTGGTTGCCAGTGCAATGTATTTGCGTCTCCCTAGCTTCGGCCTCAGTTCCACATTTTGTGAATACAGGCAAATCACTTGATCTCCCCATGGCTGCCTTCGTTTGCTGTTGGTTGCCCCGCTACAGCCCACCCGTCGCTGCTTTCCCCCGCTGAACTCCTTTGCACAGATCCCTTCCTTCACCAACTTGGTTTCTCACATTTTTTGTACAGTTTTATGTAGCGCCAACACCATTCGAAGGTATTGGAGTGCTTTACATAATCACCAGTTACTTTTTTGTTTAGTTTTATATAGACCAACACTGCCTGAAGGTTTTGGAGCGCTCTACATTAGTACCAGTTCCTCTCCAGAAGGACACATTCATTTTTGGAGGCACATCGAGATTAAGGGATTTGCCCATAATCAAGGATGTTTTGCCTATGCTGAAACTCAAACCTGGTTTCCCAGCCCCATAGTAGGCAGCTCGGGCCCGTACGCCACATCCTCTCCTCAAAGGACACCATATCATCTCCATAGCCTGGGCCTCAGTTCCACATTTATCATTACAGATAAATCACTTCATCTCCCTATTTCTAAACACAACAAGCATTGGCAAAGCCAGAAGGTTTCGCTGTGCGAAATCTATTGTTTTTGGGTCTTAGCTAGACAGCTCAGGCGCTGTCTCAAAGAGGCGTGTTGTGTTCTATCTTTGGTCTTACAGGCCGCCCATCTCCTACCATTGGTAACATTTTCTTTGATACTATCCGTCATGACTTGCGGGCGTCATGCCCTCTTTCTGTGTTTGGCACTCCCATAACACAATGACCAAGTACATGTCTCCTGACACTTTTCACAGTTTGCGCAGCTAATCTTCCTTTGTTTTCAAGCACTCTATAGGAGTACGTGTGTTTTCAGTTTGTCTCCCTTGTACACATGCACACATACCACTAGAATGCATGCATGTGTACATAGAAGAATGCATTTCTTAAAAGAGTTTTTAAAACACGAGCAACACTTGTTTTTTGTGTTTTACACGATGCAATAGTATTGCTGTACTCGCTCCGTCTTGTCATAGCACGGACACGAGCCAATGGTATTGAAGCAATTTTAGTTTTCACCAGTTAAATTCCACTATGATACAGTCATTTTTGTCTCTGATGCTGCTTCGAATAAGGTATTTTTATCACCCCTTCATTGTTGCTTCCTCCCGCCCTCTCCCGTTTTTGCTTGCCCATTTCCCCATCAACTCCTGCTTCCCTGCTTGTCCTGTCCCCCCAGTACATCCCTTGTTGCTGTTGCTTTTATTCTTTATTTTTTTTTATGATCCAATGGTATTCGAGCGCTAGTTCCATCCGCTGTCTTGCCATAGTCTCACTTGTACACATGCACACACACACACACAAACACACACACACACACACCAATAAAATGCATGCGCAGGTACATAAATGAATGTATTTCTTAAAAAGTTGTTAAAGCATATACAGCACTTGTTTATTTTTTTTGCACAATCCGATGGTATTGGAGTGCTCATGCTGTCCTCCTTCTTGCCAAAGCACGAACACAAGCCAATGGTATTGGAACGCTTTAAGTGCTCACCAGTTACATTCCATAATGACACATTAATTTTTGTCGCTGATCCTGCTTCAATTAAGGTATTTTTTCCCCTCTTCATTGTTGCTTCCTCCCTCCCTCTCCCGTTGTTGCTTGCCTATCTCCCCATCCCCTCCTGCTTCCCTGCTTGACGCATCCCCCGCTACCTCCCTCATCACTGCTGCTTTTATTTTTGCACATTCCGAGGCTATTGTCGCACTTGTTCCATCCTCCATCTTGCCATAGTGCTAACACCAGCCGTTGGTATTGTAGCGCTTTAGATGCTCACCAGTTACATTATACAATTACATATTCATTGTCGTAAACATGGGGAGACGTAAGGGATTTGCCCAGAATCTCAAACTGTTCAGCCGACCCTGAGATGCGAACTTGGTTCCCCAGTTCCTCTGTTGGCAGCTATGGCCGTTACGGCACATCCTCGCTTCACTTTACAGCTCCTCAACTGTTTCTCACAATCACATATGCATTTGCTCAGCAAGACCCTGACAACACCAAACAAGCATTGGTAAAGCCAATAGATCTCTGCAATGCCCAAGATATTGGCCTTGTCAAGGTGAATGTCTTTTAGCCATGTTGTCTATCAGCACATCTGCTGTTCAGCATGGCTGAAAGTCACTAAAAAAAAGTGCTATGATTTGGCCAGCGCAGGCCACGTCTTAGCGCTTCTGTGTTAGGATGGGCAGGACAGTAATCTCAACATAAAAAAAACCCCCAAAAAAAACATGGGGGGTAAAGAGACTCAACATCGGCTCAACATCCTGTGATTCTTGGCTTTCAGTGACATTCAGCCGTGCCGAACAGCAGATGTGCTGCTAGGCAACATGGCTAAAAGATATTCACGTTGACCAAGCCGAAAGCTCTGGCATTGCCAAGACCTACTGGCTTTCCCAGTGTTTGTTTTTTAGACACAGGAAGGTTATGGCTTTGCTGTTTGCTTTTCAGTTTTCACTCTAACATCAGTCTGTGCAGTCAAGACAAAATAAAATATAAATACATAAATAGTATGGGAGTTAAAATAGTTAGAAAAAATGTCTGTTAGTTTCTCATTATCAATTATATTCAGTCTATTAGATCTCCATGACGTGTGATGTCATCATAAATGGGAAGGAGCCATGTTCTATTGGATAGTTAATACAATCTATTAAATAATTAAAAATTCGTTTTAGCATCAGTCAGTGGCTGCAACCCAGATGGTGTCTACGCACAACCGTGCCTTCATCAGGAAAGGCCATAAAACCAGAATGAAAAGGGGAGGTCCTTAGAGTAGCCCCCTGTACCTTTAGTTACAGCCTTTTAGGGTCTGCCAGCAAGTTAGTGCTGCTGCCGACCAAAGACACTGTTCTGCCTTCTTGCTGCTGAGCTGAGCGCGAGCAGGGGAAAGTAGAACAATACCTTTCTTGCCATAGCGAGGTGTGACCACTTCCCTGACAGGACTTAGTGTATTGGGCTGGGGTGGGGGTGCTTTCCAGCGCCACCAGACTGCATTAAAGGTCACATTTGGTGACCTCCTTGCATACATCAGTTTGAGACAGTTCAGGAACCCTTGGTTCCCTCTCAGGCGCAAAACTGTACAAATTACAGGGGAGTATCCTCTCCTCTGGGAGGGATCCCTGAGTCGTTCCAACCCTTTCCTTGGGTGGGCCCTCAGATTCAACGTGGAACAAGACTCACCTCTGAAACCAAGACACTTTTCAACCGTCTGGACACCTGGACTTCGCTGGACCCGAGACCGCACCAAGAAAGACTCCTGCTGCTCCTGGTATCGCAGTTCTGCAAGTATTCTGCCTCATCTGTGTCTGCGCATCCCTCAGGATCCCCAGGAACCTGTGTGCATCAAGGACATCTGAAGTAATCTTCCTTGGAGTTAAGGAGTCACTCCCCTGCATCTGCAGGCACCGCATCGAAGCTGACCACTCTGCTACTACTGTCGTCCTACAGACTTCCTGAAGCATAGCAACACACGTGGTGGTTCTCCCAAGGCCTGACTTGTCTCCTCTGCAATTTGGAGGACAGTATTCCTCAGAGCTGCTGGGACCAAACAACTGTGTATCGCGTTGACTTGCTGTTGTCAAGGCTTGTTGGCTTTGCACTCCAGAGATCTTCGGCCTACAAGAAGCTCCAGCCACCAGCATCTCGTCCCTCGAAGATCAGAGTCTTCCCTGCATTCCTTGCATTGTGGGCCTCCATCTTTGGTGAGTTTGTGGTCCTCTTGCGACTCCTGTGCCTTCGTCCTGTGGTTCCTCTCGAGGGTCTTTTTCTGCTTTGGTGGGGTCCCTTGCATGCTCGGGGCCTGCTCTGACTCTCCTGCACGTGGTGAGTCCCTTGGAACTTGCTGGTCCCAACGATTGCATCTTTTTGTCTTGCATGCCAATCGCGGCTACCAAGGCTTGTTGGTGCTCCTGCCGGACACCGACCACCTAGACATAGACATCCTACGTGGAGCAGCTCGTGCACGGCTCCTGGTCTTCCCCAGTGTCACCGGGTCTTCACAGCTAGAGCAACAAGGTCCTCGTGAACTCTCCTGAACTGCCTGCCAAGGGTGGGCATTATGTTTCCGTGCCTCCTGGTCTCCTCTGAGTGGCATAGACTCTGTCCCATCTGCTTGCAGGTACTCCTCTTCCGGAATCCACCCTTGGATTCCACCGGACATCGTCACAGACTACTCCAGAGGCACTTCTTCACTAGTCGCCCATTGTCGTCTATGAGAGGTTCTGGCGTCACTTCACCCCTATGATCGCAGCTTCCCTGGTGAAGGTAACCTGGTTACTGGGGCATCCATATTGTGTGGTGGCTCTCCAACCTTCCGTCCTCCAATACGTTTCTTCGGAGTCCTCTGGAAATGATCCTTTTTCTTTGAAACTGCAACTGTGACTTCTCCATTAACTTCTGTTAGACCTGCGGCTGTTTTCCACTCTGCACACAGCCTGGATACTTTCCTTGGGTGGTTCCTGGTTCTCCAATCTCTTCTTAGTCCTTTGGTACAAATCCTGTTCTCCTTTGCAATTCACATTCCACCTATTTAATATATGGTTTGGTCTCCCGCTGGAGACCAGTGTATATTTGTGCTACTTACCTTATTTCTTTGAAATATTCTTATGTGTGTTGTTGATATCTCCAGATAGGAGATATACCAAGCGATAGCGATTGTGTTGTGTTAATAAAGGGACTTATTTTTCATTGAAACTGTGTGGTTCTTACTCATCTAATCTACACTCTTTATTAGATGTGGTAAAACAATCTGCTGTACAAACCTTCAAGATAAGCCTGAAGGCTAGCCCTTTCAGAGCTTTTAAGGTTATCAAAGACCACTAAAATCACCATAATTAGTGCAAGGTGCATCACTCCTTTAAGTGTGCACCATATGCTAAGTCAGCCTCCTAAAAATCCCTCATGTTTTCCAATGGAAACTCTTCGTGGAAGGCAGAATGATACCTCACTAGCTGATAGCATGAGGTGAGAGAGTAGCACTCCAATGGGTAGAACCAAGCCAAAGAACACTCTATGCATATTTTAAGGAACTGTCACAAAATGTCAACCAGGCAGCTGTACTGTCAAGCCAGACCTAAAAATTGAAGTTTACCTTACTTAGGTTGGCCATTAGTACAAAAAAATCAAGCATAGTCGTGCACTAATATTTGGTGTATTTTGTCATTTATGAACATCATACTATGGGGGTCATTTGGAATATGGGTGAAGCTGTAAAAATTCAGTAAAATGTGTGGATAGTGTTATTCAGTGCATTTCACACTATTTTTGCATTAAGAGAAAAGTACTGCATTCCGTGCCTTTTAATACCAGAGTAAAATGAAAATGCTGGTGCTAATTTGACAGCACTAATTGCTGAAAAAGAGACAAAACAATGCGTGCACATTTATCTTCAAAGTTGTGTAATCTCATAAAAATTGGTTGTGGTAACAGTATTAAAGAATTGTGGAATAACAGCCAAACATCTGACATTTTGTAAATAACTCTATTAGTGCGGCGGTCCCATGTCTCCCAAATGGCATTGCAGCACAAATCCACTGTACATAAACAGCAAAATGTAGCCCTGAGAGGGCTTCCACTGATGCCCTAAAAACATTCTTCTAACTATTTAAGGAGGTAAAGTTTACCATGCTTTTCGCTGCCACTAAGGGCCTTAAAAACATGTGCCCGATACCACTGGGTAACTCCTTCCCAGAGTTCCCAATAGTGGGGCCATAGATAACTGCATGGAGGGAGATGGTAATAGAAATAACAGAAAACACAAGTGGGCTCAGAGGGTTCCCTTAAATATGAGAAATTAGTGGGGGAATCCGTAATTTGAATGTCCGTTCTTCCAGTATTTCACCTTTCAGCTTCCTTTGCTTTCTGCTGGCCGAATCCCTGAGTGAGAGTTGAGGGCTAGTAAGCAGTTTGTAGGATACAGGAAAGGGCAGCATTTAAGGTTAATAAGGGGCTTTGAGGGTTCAAGGGAGGGAAGCGTTTAGAGGTAGTAAGGGGTTTTTAGGGTTCAGGTAAGGGTTGCGTAAAAGGATAGTAAGGATTTGTAGGCATCATGGATGGATACTGGTGAGGGGCTGTTTTGATATTCACAGCTTAAGGAAGGGTTGTGGTAAAGGCAATTTAGGGGTTTCTAGGGTTTAGGGATGGGTGGCATTAAGACATAGTGAAGGGGTTGTAGGATTCAGGGACGGGTAGGGTTAAGCGGTTTATAGGGGCTTTTAGGAGTTAGAGAAATTAGCATTAAGGAATAATAATGGATTTTTGGAATATAGGGAAGAGTAGAGTTAAGGGTAGCAAGGGTTTTTTAGGGTTCAGGGATTGGAAGCATTATGGGGTAGTAAAGGTCTTTAAGGTTCAGAGACAGGTAGCTGTAAGGGTATGCAACGTTAGAAAGTCAGAAATATTCAAATGTCTTCAATTAATTGTAATATCTGGGTGAAAGCTGCTCTTTCATTTACTTTGTCCAGGAATGGTCCATTTGCTATAGGCCTATAGTTGTTGCGGTCTTGATTGTCCAGGTTACGTTTAGTTTTTTTTAAAGAGGGACCGTATGTATAACTTTTTTAGGTCTTCTGGGAAACTCCTATCGTTAAAGAGTTGTTGAGAAGTGTTCTTGCTGGGATGGCTGCTGAAGTTGATAAGAGGATGTTTTTGAAGATTTGAGGTGGACAAGGGTCAAAGGGTTAGCCAGCTTTCTTGCTTGCTTAAACAAGATCCAGAAATTCAGTTGGTGATAGTTGTTTGAAACCGTTTGTAGTGGAGAGAGCAAGTTCTTCTTGACTCTCACTCTTCTGGTTAGGTGGAGGGGGGTTAGCAGTCTAGTGGCGATTTGACCACTATATAAGCTGATGCTTGCAAGGACGCCCAGCCTTAGAATTTGGCTTGCGGTCATGGCACAAATAGCTACTTTTTACTTAGTGTGTTTAATACTGTCTTATGTCCTGTGCTCTGATTTAATTTTAAATTACCTTTTTTTTTAATGTTTTAAACAAGTTCTTCCAATGTTAAATTATTGTAAATTCATGAAGATTAAATTACCTTTTTAATAAGCGGCATTGCTCTCCGGTCCACTGCGGCACTGTTTGTAGGGGAGAGAATATAGTTCTTCCTGGCTCTCGCACTTCCAGTTAGGCCGGGGAAGGCGGGGTCTAGTGGCACTTTGGCCACTATATAAGCTTACACGGACGCATGCAGTGGGTGTGCCACCGGCACGCCAAATGCAAGCCTGTCTGCGCCCGTCCACGCCTGGATCAGGCCCAGGTCCTGTCCCCCTTGTCAGCAAAACAGCGAAGAAGGGGCGCAGAAGACTTACTCCAGAGAGGGGTTGCTGGCACTAAATACTCCAGGTATGAGCATGATTTGCCTTAAAATCTCCCCGCTGGTACCTGACTTGTTAGTGGATAAGTTCTGTGTTTGTTACACTCATTTTATTCTTGGGGACGATTGGGAGGGTGTATCGGTGTCGCCCCCTGTGGGTCCAGTCCAGTTGGCCACTCTTCCTGAATCCAGCCCTAAGGTTAAATGTGCCTTAATTAATGCAAGCTCTTTACTTAAGCACCACATGGAATTGCCCGAATTAATACACTCATCAGCTGGACATTGTTTTTGTGACAGAAACCTGGGCAGACCGAATATATTAGTCCCGCCCAGTTAGAGGTCGCACAGGCAAGATAGAGAGTATAGAAAAAGAGGGGGACTTGCTGTAATTCATAGTGATATCTATTTGTCTATCTTTTCCCCCTTCCTAATTTATAGTTTGAAGGTTTGGTCTGTAAATTAGAGCTTACAAAAACCCAGTCATTCAAGGCTCAAAAGTGCTCAAAAGCGCATTTTTTACACCATTGGTCAGCCCTTAGAATCTTCTCTATTTACATCTGATTTGACTTTATTGAGCAACCTCAATTTTCACGTAGAGAATTCCAGTTACCCTGACACTGCTGCTCAGCTTGACTTAATGTCGGGATTCGGTTTAGAGCAACATGTGGTGATGCCAACCCATCATGCTGGCCATACCTTAAATGGTATCTTACAAATTTAGCAATATTGCAAGGAACGTGGTCTGATCATAGTGCAATCACTTGGGAAATCCTTCTGTGTCATAGTACAGTCCATGAGAAGGTCCCTAAGAAGCCAACTTATTTCCGGGCATAGAACAAAAACAAATGCGCAGGAACCAAATTTGATACTGCTCAACTCTCAGCCAGCTAAGTTGGATGACCCAGATATGATGGTATCTAATTATTCCTCATGGCTGACCGGAGCTGTCAGTAGGCTGGCTCCAGTCAAACAGATTGTATCAAGGAGAAAGAAACCTACATCAGTGTGGTTTGGGAAACGCTTTGGGCTGCTAAGAAAGCATGTCATAAACAAGAGCATAGGTGGAGGGGAAATTGTGATAATAATGAAGAAGAAAAATAAAGCTCTCTGCTGGCAGATTATAAAAAGCTTACAATGAAGAAAAAATCGCTATACTTTAATAATTCCATTGAAAAAGCCAGTTGCACCTCCAAAACCCTTTTTCAAGCCGTCTCCAAACTCTCCTCTTCTGTGCTTAAGAGTGTGGAAAATGTTATTCAGGATTTCTGTGATTCTCTAGCGTCATTTTCTTTTAATAAAGTAGAGGTTATTTATAATAAATTCACTTTGAATAAAGCAATAACACCTTTTAGGGAGGATATCGGTCTTAGGGATAGCAAGAAGGCTTCCTTCGCCGAGTTTAATTTTCTCTCAGTAGACCAAGTTAGACAGCTGGTTCTCTCTACTAAATCCAGCTCGCCTCACGATCCCTGCCCTCCTAAAATTGTACAGCTCATTCCTGACCTGGTAGCTGCCCAATCGACGTCTATGTTTAATGCTGCATGTAGGACTAGTGTCTTTCCAAAAGATAGGAAATCTGCTTTAAACCTTCCGTTGCTTAAGAAAACCAACATGAATACATTGGATTCCAATAGCTACAGACTGATCTCCAGGCTGCCCTTTCCAGCTAAAATATTGGAGAAATAAATTAACCTTCAAGTATCCTGGATAGTAATCAGCTGCTGGATGACTCCCAATATGGGTTCTGCATGTGGCATTTTACGGAATCTGCTCTTATTATAGCTACAGAGATGGTCAGGGCCACAGTGTATGGCTGGGGCAATGCTGCCCTCATCCTTCTCAACCTTACCGCCTATGACACCTTCAATCATGACCTTCTTTTGGATTGGTTGGAGGACTTGCTTGTTGGGCGGGCAGTTTTGGCCCTTTTTAGATCCTTTCTTACAGAACGAATCCAAACTGTATCCATAGGTGATTTTACATCAAACCATTGTTTCTTACCGCGCGGAGTTCCTTAGGGCTCCTCGGTGAGTCCAACTCTTTTTAATATATATATGTTACTCCACTGGCGGCCCTGGTGAAATCTTTTTGACAATCAATCGTCTCATACACGGATGACACACAAATTGTCGGCTCTTTCTAGGAATGCCCTGACACAAAAGAGACGTTCCGTGACTGCATGCGTGAGGTCGGTACTTGGATGGAGGCAAATTGCCTTAGATTGAATTGTGCAAAAACTGAGGTCATCTTATTGGGGAAAAACACCTCCATCTAGAATTCCTCTTGGTGGCTGTACGAATTGGGCGTGTTCCTGGTTCCAGTGAAAAAGGTGAAAAACTTGGGAATCCGGATTGATGACAATCTGACTTATAAAGAACAAGTTAATTAGGTAACTTCTACAGCCTTCTTTATGTGATCAGGAAAATAGCACCGTTTCTTCCCTCAAACCTGCTAAAAACAGTGGTTCTTTTCCTTGTAATGTCCAGGTTGGACTATTGCAATGTATTATATGCTAATTTACCTAAAGCTCCCTTGAAAAAAACTGCAGATTCTACAAAATACAGCGGCGAGGATGCTGAGGAAAATCCAAAGGTTCCCGAGGTGCCTTCACTGACTCCCTGTTTATCGAAGGATTCGTTTAAAGGCACTCTATCACATATAAGATGCTTCAGGGACAAGACCCAGCATTTTTAAGAGAACAACTTAGAAGGTACGTTCCTATTAGGACTCTTGGATCCAGCACAGCCAGGAATCTGGTGGTGCCATCCTACAAGCTCTCCTCCTGGGGAGGTAGAGTATTTTATGCTCTGTAAGACTCAAAACTGGAATCGGCTTCCCTTAGAAATAAAATCTGCTCTCTCTCTTTGGAGTTTCAGCAAGCTTCTAAAAACATGGCTGTGAGCGCGAGATGGACCGGAAGTGGAGCGACTGTGCCGCTGGGCTCCACTCAGGAAGCGGGAGACAGTCTAGCATTTCAGCCGATCTTGGGGGAGGAGCCAAGGACAGAAGAGGAAGCGGGACGATTGAAAAAGGAAGAGGCGAACGCGGGAGAGCGGCGGACGAGAGGAGTACTGGGAGGAGCAGCGACAAGCGGAGGAGCAGCGACAAGCGGAGAAGAACGACGGGCGAGAGGAACGCAGGACGGCGAGTCGGAAGACGGCGGACCCAGAGGGAACATCAAGGTCTTTACGGCGATCAAGCCCGGTGGGCAGCAGGGAGGAGAAAACACCCCGGGTCCCAGCGCCGCGGTCCGGGGAACTGGCCGTGGCTCGAGGCAAGTGGCTCTTCGGGGACCTTTTGGGTGGGGGCGGTGGGGAGGTTGTGAAGGGCAGTGAAGCACCAGACAAGGGTGAGACCCTCCCCCGACTCACGCACTTCCCTCCCTACACGTTCCTTCGGTGATGGTAGCACACAGGAAACACAGCGAGTAGCAGTGACTCAGACCCGTTTATTTTATTTTCTTCTCTCCCCTCTCTTCAATTACTGAGCCCCTCAAGTGGCAGACCCAGGAAAAGAGAAGGCGACACACCCTCCAGATAGCAACCTGCTCTCAAAGGAAGGAACCATCGGAAAAAGACTGTTTGTTTTGATTATACTTGTGACTATTAGATGATAATCTCCTGCTTATACTTGGTTCGGCTGTGTCAACCCTTCCAAACGTGTTGAATAAAGTAGAGTCAGAACCAAAACCGTGGTATAGACGGCTTATTTGCGGACCCGCCACCCCGTTAGGTACTACAGACTACCACAATGGCTCTTCACTAAATCCTAACTGTGTATTTTGTTTCTTAGCGCCAAGACGCCTCAGGGTAATTGTTTGTGCTTTATAAAAATCAAATCAAGAAGCTTGGTTGCTGTGTTTGCCTTTGACTGGAAGGTATTGTTGGCAACGGGTTGGGGGCGTGGCTAAGGAGCCGATGGCAACTTTCGCGTGAGCTCGGAGCTCCGCGCCGGCCCAGCTCAATATCCTAACTTTCATCGCCGCCACCTCGGATCTGGGGGCGTGAAACCGACCTCACCACGGCTGGGGAACCCTTGTGCCGCTTTTGGGCTGACCTGCATGCCTGGGGAGCCGCGCTGGCTGTGAGGAAGAGTCCGCAGCCCGCAAGATGGCACCAATCACTCCTGTGGTGTAACTACAGAGGTGATTACGTGGCGAAACCTGTCCCCTTCAGCCCCTACCTGCCTGCCTTAGTCTGCGAGGGGTGCCCTGCTGTGTTCCTCAACTGGAGGTGAGGACCGCCGGTGGGGAGCCCAGACTGTTCATTCGGCCCGACGCGAGGAGCCGCAGGCCGCTGCGGGACCCGCCGGTTCCATATGACGTCAATGGGGGAGGACTCAGCGCAGTTCCCTTAAAGGCCACTGGCTTATTGCTGCACTGGGGGTTGCCGAGAGGGATCTCCCCTGGAATTTTAGGCCGCGAGGTGATTAATGTCGGACGGACTGGCCACTGAAGGGATCGTCGCTAAGTTGTGACCTGACACGGCGTGAGCTGCTGGATCGGCAGGGCGCGGTTGATCAAGCTACCCCCGGCCATGGCAGCTGTGTGGGGGCCTCTAACTAAAGGATATAGCCTGGAATAGTGGCATAACAGTGGGTCTTGGCCTGAAAAAAGCACAACTGAACCTCCGGGGGCTGAGGGTCCTGTGCCTGGCACCGTTTTACATTGAGATTTTCCACCTTAATGTTGGCCTGAGATTCTTGGAAGCAGGGGCACCGACCTGTGAGCACGCGCACTGGGGCTGGGTTCTCTTGGATTGTGCGTTGTACAGAGTGTTGTTTGACCTAACTGGAGGTGAGCCGAGCTGACTGCGGGGACGCTTGGGCCCCAGCCTTCCCCAGTGAATTGGCCATCCGCGCTTGGGACGCAAGAGGAGAGAGCAGAAACTGCTTCACCCTTGCTGACTGTTTGGAGCTGCTACACTCTGTGGAGATATGGGCAAACCAAAGGGTAGGCAGACGAGGACTGCCCACGACCCAGATGACTTGGCGTCGGATAGAAGGAGGTTTGATTCCCCTGAGCCCCCGACGGACAACCTAGTTCAACAACAGTTAGCTCAGATTCTGCAGGCGATAACAGATATTAAAGACTCCCTCCACCAGGACACTGAGACCATAGCGGTGGGCCTGGGACTCCTCAGCGCGGAGCATACTAAACTCTCTGAAAGGGTGAAGCAGACAGAGGCCCCCCTGGAGAGCATGGACCCAGCGGATGCTAAAAGGCGCAATCGTCGGAACAACTTCCGCGTGTTGGGGCTGCCGGAGGGAGTCGAAAGGACTAGCATGATCAACCTCTTGGAGGGCTGGCTCCGAGACGTGGTGGCATCTGAAGGATTGACTCCGTTTTATACACTGGAAAGGGCTCACAGGGTTCCGGCTCGCCCTCTGGCACTGGGAAGGCCTCCTCGGCCGGTTGTTGCCCGCCTGCTACACTACAAGGAGAGGGACTATCTACTGCAGTAAGCTCGCACTTCTGGACCCTATGTGGTGAACAATTGCATGGTATCTTTATTTCCCGACATTACGTTAGAGGTCCAGCGCCGCCGCAGGTCTTTTATGGCGGTCAAGAAAGTTTTACGTGACGAAGGGCTGCAGTACTCACTGATGTTCCCAGCATGCCAACGAATAGCTCTGGATGGCAAGACTTTCTTTTGTGATGATCCCAAAGAGGCGTGGGACTGGATTGAATCCTATAAAACTGGCCGCGGGCACGCAGAGCGCCGCAATGAACCTGCCATGGAGGAATAGAGGCTGCGACGATCGCGGCGCACAAGACGACGACGAGCGACACTGCAGGCACCTAGTGTTTCTCAAACAGAGAGGGAATGGTCAGTTGCTCTGCAGGCAATGACAGAGCTCTCTCAAAATAGTAAAGGGTCGGCAGGAGCGGACACTGGGTTGGAGAAAGGGATGAATGGCTCCGCTACGGATGAGTCCAATCCTGACAGTGTTTGCTTCTTTGCTACTCTCTCCCTTTCTTTGTTGTTTTTGTGACTTGAGTTTGGATGGGGACTAGTGTTTTAGTGCCTGTTCTGGGGAGGGGGAGTTGGGTGTTTTTCTATTGTTGAACTACGGGTGTTCAGGGACCCCGACGTGTCACTTTGAGAGACTTGTTTGGATAGTATACGGGATCGTCTCATGGGGTCATTACTTGAACTGAAATGTTTAACATGGAATGTCAGGGGCATACACACCATGATGCGGCGCCACAAGGTACATGCTTATTTAGTGTGCAGGGGAGTTAAAATTGCTTACCTTCAGGCAACGCATATTGCACGCCATGAGGGGCTTGCACTGCAACATAGGTGGAGGGGACAGATTTTCTGCACAGCGTATTTTGCTTTTGCTCGGGGAGTATTGATTTGGGTCAGGGCAGGGGTGCCTTTTCAACCAGTACGACAGCTAGTAGACCCGGAGGGGAGATATGTGGTGGCTGCGGGACGTCTCAATGCTAGGGATGTGGTGCTCAGTACTATCTATGCACCTAACACAGACCAGCCAGCTTTTTTTACCCACTTATCTGGGAGGCTAGCGTCTTGACTGTTTCAGTCCTCGACTGCAGTGGAGTGGGATTCCTTTAAGGTTGTGGTACGGGGGCACTGTATTGCCAATATGGCCGGGGCGCATAAGACTTCATTGCAAGAAGTAGAGACAGCAGATCAGCGCTTGCGCGTGGCAGAACGGGCCCGACCCGAACAACCTACCGGACAGAAAGAATTACTGGAGGCTAGGGAGGCGGTAGCTGTGCAGGTTGAACAATTGCGTTGTTATGATAATAAAAATTATAGGAAGCGTGCACACGCAGAACAAGATAAATCAGGGGCATTGCTGGCTTGATTAGTCAACCCTGCCTGCAGAGGGATGGTCGTTTTAGAGTTGGCCTCCCTGACGGGGGAACTTACTTATACCCAGAAGGGGATTAATGATCAGTTTTTTGCCTATTATAAGGACCTCTATCGGAGCGGGGTGACGCTGAACAGCTTGATGCATCACAGGCCGATCTTTTAGGTCAGGATATCACACTAGGCGAGCGATAAAGCATATGGCGAGGAATAAGACACCCTGGGCCGATGGCCTTCTGATCGAATTTTATTTGACCTATATTGATCTCATGGGCCCTAAACTAGTAGCTCTTTATAATGACGTGAAGATTGCGGGGGTGCTCCCTGCCTCCACCCATGAAGCTATTATACCGCTACTGAAGCCAGGGAAGTCACCTTCGGACAGGACTGCTTATCGCCCGCTATCTATGCTCACCACTGATTATAAAATATTGAGTCAGATCCTGGTGACTAGATTTCGCCCATATATGGTGCACCTAGTGCACAAAGAGCAAGCGGGGTTCGTTCAAAGATGGAACACTGCTATCAATGTGCGAAACCTACTGCATATCTTGGAAGCTGACACCTATCCGTCGGCACCCACTGCCATTTTCTCAGTCGACAGTCTGGAGTGGCCGTACCTGTTTCAAGTGCTGCGTAGCTTCGGGGTGGGTGAAGCTTTTGTGGCTTGGATGGCGTTGTTATATAAGTCCTCTACTGCTCTGGTCAAGACGGGTGGTTTGATTTCGGAGGTGTGGACCGTGATCCGTGGGACGCGGCAGGGTTGTCCGCTCTCTCTTCTGTTGTTTGCCTTGGCCATAGTAACTCTAGCGGCTCTGACCTGGTTGGGGCGACGCTATTCGGGGCTTAATGTGAGGGGCTCTATTCAATACATTGCACTTTATGCTGATGACCTGCTCATGTTTCTAGCAAACACTACCGATGCCCTTGACGGAGCGAAGGGTTTGCTCAGGGATCTTGGAACGGTCTCGGATTTCAAGGTGAATTAGGCAAAGTCCTGTCGACTGCCCAATTGTATGGGGGCCCGTTGCACACCGGTGGAGTGCAATAGGAATATAGATGTTTGCCATATCTTGGGACCCACATTTATCATATTTATTTATTTATTTATTTGAACTTATAACGCGCAACAGCTACCCACAGTGGGCTTCCCGGCGCGGAGGGATAGACTAAAGAAGAAAAAACGGACCAGTATAAGCAGCACCCTGAGACAACTGGATCAACATGCAAATCACCGGAATAGTAATGTTTTAAGTCTTTTCCTGAAGGCGAGAAAATTAGTCTCAGTTTTCAAGGAGGAAGGTAGCGCATTCCAGTATTTAGGGGCCCTCCCATTTTTACAAGTTTAAATCGAGGAATGACAAAGTCACAATTAGCGGACGATCTGAGTGTTCGATTTGGCTTATAAGGTTGGACAAGGTTACGCAGATACATCGGGGCCGAGCCCTGCTTGATTTTAAAAAGATAGCATAAGGCTTTAATGTTAATGCGGCTAGGAATCCTAAGCCAATGTAAATCGCGTAGAGCCTGCATAGCTGATTGTCTTCTCGGGATGTTACAAAGAAGACGGGCAGCAGAGTTCTGAACAACCTGGAGTTTATTAACAGTGGCCACATCAGCACCAAGGTAGAGGACATTTCCGTAGTCCAGGCGAGAAGTTATCAACGCCTGAACAACGGTTCTCCTAGTAGATGGAGGCAGCATCCATAGAATTTTCTGGAGCCATCGTAGAGTAGTAAAACAGATGGCGGCCACCTGAGTGGCCTGCTGTCTCATGGAGAGTTTGTCGTCTATGAGGAAGCTGAGATTACGGGCCACTGAAGATGGCTGAGGGAGAGGTCCCATCTCACTAGGCCAATGTTGAGGGCCCCATAGATCTTTCTGTTTCCCGAAAATAAGAATTTCGTTTTTTTCACCGTTTAGCTTGAGGAGATGCCTTTGCATCCACCCAGCTATACGTGACAACCCAGTTTTCAAAACCGATATATCGTTGCTTTCACAGCTGGAGAGGGAAAAAACAATCTGAGTATCATCAGCATATGAAAAGATGGTCAACCCAGCATCTTCTGCTATGGAGGCGAGGGGTCTTATATAGATATTAAACAGCAAAGGGCTGAGTATAGACCCCTGAGGAACGCCATATGCCGATGTATAAGTGGAAGAAGTGGCTTTCGTGGAAAAGACCTGGAAGGTGCGCTCACTTAAAAAGGAGGCAATCCATGCTAAGGCCGGACCGTCCAATCCCAGGGAACAAAGAGAGCTTAAAAGAATGGAATGAGACACGGTATCGAACGCCGCACTTAAATCCAAAAGGATAAGCGCTGATGTTTCACCGCGGTCGACACTGTGTCTTAAACTCTCTGTTACCCCAAGAAGGGCGGTCTCAGTGGAATAATTAGCACGAAAACCAGACTGAGATGGATGCAAAAATCCCGACGATTCCACTAGATTGTATAATTGGGTGTTGACATGCCTCTCCAGCACTTTAGAAAGTACGGGTAGCAACGATATTGGTCTGAAATTGGCAAGATTAGACGCATCAGCTCCAGCTTTTTTTAGAAGGGGAACAACCATTGCGTGTTTCCAGTCCCGTAGTACCTGGGATTCACATAATGAGGCGTTTAAAAGTCTCATAAAAACCCTCCGAGGTGTAAGATCTAGTAATTTAAGAAATTTTACAGGAACAGGATCACGCGGTGAGCCCGAACGTATACTATTTAAACAGACGGAGAACGAAGTGTCGTCAAACAATTCCCAATGTGTCAATTTTACCCTGGAAGAAGACAATTCGATATCTCCGGTCTGTTCAGAACGCAAATCTTCTGTATTCAAAGGGGGGCTCATGGAGTCGTAAATGCGTTCAACCTTAGCTATAAAAAAATTTGCGATAGAGTTACACTGGGCCTCGTCTAATGCTGGGGGTGTTGGGATGGTATCAGCTCCTGTCAGTTTTTTAACGACAGAGAAGAGAGTACGAGGACAGTTCTTAACTTGTGTAACAATATCCGCAATGTAAGCCGCTTTGGCGGTTTTACATTTTTGGTGGTAATCTCTTAAAGCCTCTTTATAGACGGTCTTCTGAGAGACTGAATAAGATTGTCGCCATTTCCGCTCCAGGGCCTTGCATTTAGTGCGCAGGGCTTTCAAGTCAGTGGAAAACCAAGGCGCCGGGGGACGATGTGACCTAACGTGTATGGAAGAAGGCGGAAGGAGAGTGGTCACAGCGTTTATGAGCCAATGGGAAACAACTGTGTTCATCTCACCAACTGAAGCCATACATTCCTTAGGGCAAGTATTGGAAAGATGGTGATTAAACCGATTGATATCAAGTTTCCCCCAACGATAAGTTGGAGCACCCTTATCTAGGATTCTATTTATCTGATGTTTAGGGTACAATAAAGAGAAATGAACCGCATGATTTGCTGGAGGGTAATGTGGGTAGAGCTGTTTGGAGTCTCCAGGGCAGCATGGATTTCTGGGGGACCCTGCCTCGATCAGTGGCGGGCCGAGTGACCCTCCTTAAAATGGTGGCTCTCCCACGGTTACTGTATTATTTTCAAACTCTCCCAGTCTGGATCCCCGCGTCGATTTTTATACAACTACAATCACTGATCACGAGTTTTCTTTGGGTGACTGGCAGGCGACGGGTGGCACTGAAAACGCTAATGAGGCCAAAAGCCGATGGAGGACTGACAGTCCCTGATTTTGAGACTTACTATCTAGCACTAGCAGCACAGTTGCAGTGGCTTACACAAGCAGTGGCGTCAGAGTTTCGGGGCCTGGCCGAGCGGGATGGAGGGCGGGTGTCAAGTCAGGTCCTGTCCCGTATTGTCATACAGCAGCCATTGCGGCTTCAGACGCTCACTGATGAGCTCAGGACATTTCGGCTTTGCTGGAATAGGAGTCAGCGGAGGGCGCGGATTAACTGTCCTTATGCCCCGTAGATCCCTTAAGTCATGTATGAGGTACTCCCGCATGGTGGCAACTGGTCTGGGTTGGCTGGATGGGGAGAGAAGGGACTCCATATGTTAGGGGATTTGTATGAGGATAACACCCTCCTCCCCTTTACTGCACTTCAGGACAGGTATGACCTTCCCCGTGGAGATTTTCTGCTTCATTCGGCCTTGATCTCGGCCATCCAAAAGCGCTGGAGAGAAGGGCTGTCCGAACCGCAGACTTCTATGGCATGTCAGTACGTTGTAATGGCGGCAGGGACCTTTAAGGCATTTACTTGCTTGTATGGGCGTATGACGCGTGAGGCGCTGACTCCGATGCGGGAGCTGCAGCCGAAATGGGAGGAGGACTTAGGTAAAGAGATACCAGAGAAGGTGTGGGCTAAACGGGTGGAAAGGGCGTGGAAAAGTACTAGAAATGCCCGTTTCCAGCTGGTGCACTTTTTTATACTGCACAGGGCGTGCCTCACCCCGGCAAAAATTAATGCGTACTTTGACATGGATACAGCCCACTGTCCGCGCTGCAACACGGAGGGTGCAGATTTCCGCCATATGCTGTGGGACTGCCCCCAATTGGGGACGTATTGGGAGGAGGTGGTCTCCCTATTGTTTAATATTACTGAAAGGACATTAGAACCTGCTATAGGCCCCTGCTTGCTCCATTGGTTGCCCCACACATCCAAGATTACCAGCATAGTCTTGGACTTGGATCTTCTTCTGGCCAAAAAAGACATTACAGCGCATTGGAAATCTAGACGGGGCCCCAGCGTTCAGAGATAGAGGGCGGATCTCCATAGATGCGCAGAATGTGAGGGTACAATTAGAATGCAGTTGGATCGTAGAGCGACCAGTGACAAAGCCTTAGAGGCGGCAAAGGCTTGGGAGGCGCTGGTGCTGTTACTGAAAGCCCTGGAGGGGGAATTAGTTGTGACCTTTGAGTCAAGTTCCCTGGCTGGTTCGCCTTGATGTGTACTGCTATATAGCTTTTACACCTAGTTGAGTGTGCCGCTCATACAGTTAATTATATCTATTACCGGCGCAGTGATGTCCCTTGCTGTTTATCCACTAAGACCTGTTTTGTGAAATTCTCGTGCCCTATTCTGATGCTGTTACAATAGTTGCTCTAGGAGACACGCTGAGGTGGGGGAAGGGTTAGAAGGCTGCGAGGTTTAGGTTGTTTATCTGGATGTCTTTTAGATTGGTAATACTGATATAGTTCATCTGTTGCCTAGGTCTTATTGCTTATTGCTGCAATGTTGCTCCTTCAGTTATCTGCTTTTATCAGGGAGCACTTCTTTTGGGTGCTATTTTACAATCCTCACATTGGTGTCTAACAAATTTGCTTTAGATTTGTAATGTTTAGCCAGTTTGTCAGAAAACTTGAAAAATGGGATTGGTAGCTTCTGTGCATTTTGGTTTACAGAATTCAGTGAGTTTGATTTTTTTAAATTCTGTATTCATGCAAGGGCAGTGTTTCCTTTTGTTGTGCTTGGATGCCTTAAGAGGAATTAGGAGATCAAAAGCTCTCTGGAGCTATCAATAGTGTGTGTGTACAGAATTGATGGTGAGCAGATATGTGTTGGAGATAAGCAGAATTTCTAGTTCCTCTAAATTCATCATGATGCATGGTCGGTATGTGGTTGAGGGTAAGATGATTTTAATTGTGATGGTTTGTGGTGTCTTGTGTTGGAATGTAACACGGAAGTGGTCTAACCACGTAACAGGAGTAATTCTTTGGAAGGTGACTAGGTTTGGGTTGGCCAAAGTGATATCTAAGGAGTGTCCAGCAATTTGTGTGGTGTTAGAAACGAGTTGCTGTAGATTGAGTGGGTCAAAGACAATGAGGATTGTTCTGGGGTGTGGCATAGGATGCATAGGTTTGAGTATATTGTAAGTAGGTTAGAGATTGTGTCTAGCATTGTGTCTCGAATGTTGCATTACTGGGTGGTGGTCGGTAGAGCAGGATAAAGTAACATGAAAATATTGGTGTGGGCGGCATCTGATAGTGATATAAGGTGTATGGTTTGAGTGTAAAGGATTGGTGAGTTGTGAATGTTGAAGGTGAAGGTTTTGGTTGTGTGTGAGTATAGTCTCTGTGCAGTGTGAGAGAGGGAGATTATTTGTTTTGGAGATGTTTCAAAACTGAGCAGGGAGATGATCTTGCCTTATTTGCAGAGGGAGTGTTCTGTGTGAGAAGAGGATTGTTGTGTTGGTAAACAGTATGATAGATGGTTAAAGTAACTGTTCAGAGGGATGGCAAATGCAATGCTAGGAGTAGTCAGATGGTATTGAATTGTATTTATGTTGGAAGGGTGGGGGTTTCTGAGATTAAAAATGTGAGTTTTGTGCTTTATTGGTAAGTAAAAAGTGTAATCTGAAAGAAACACGTTAGTTAGATTCCTCACCTTAGAATATCCCCAGGCGTCAGACTGGATCCGGAAGATTTTTCGTCAGCAATACCCCTTGCGCGTCGCTAGGCGTCGTCTGCGGCTCCGCGTCCGTCGTCGGCGTCGTGCGCCGGGATGACGTCGTCGGAGTACTTAGACGCCGCCCTCGCGCGCTGACGTCAGTTCTTCTTTTTTCCGCGCCAGTAAGCGCAGATCCGGGAGAGCTACCCCTTTTAGTCTTTTTTGACTAAATCTTTTTGATCATTTTTGATCCTTGTCTGTCGACATCTGGTGCCGGTAGGATGCCTGGGTTCAAGGCTTGCGAAGATTGTCATCGACTGATGTCGGTGACCGATCACCACCGCCGGTGCCTCTACTGCTTAGGCCTCGACCACGACGCGGAGTCGTGCAACGACTGTCAGGCCCTGACTTCGAAGGCTAGGCGGGAGCGGTCCCGCAAGCTTCTCGAGCTTCGCCACTCGGCTCCGCGTCGTGCGCGATCCCGGTCCAGGAGGAGGTCCAAGGATCGCTCGCGGAGCCCTAGCCGACGCCACCATCGATCGTCGGGCTCCAAGTCGTCGGGTAAGTCCAAACACTCTAAGAAGTCCAAGCGGCGACATCGCTCTTCGGACTCCCCTCGCCGGTCGCGCGACTCGGCCGAGGGTCCAAGTGGTTCCACCCCCGCGGCTCCGGCGGAGCCGCAGGTGCCGCGTCCGCCCCCATACCTTCCGGTCCCTGGGGCTGACGCGGCGCCGGCGGAGATCAGTGCCTTCCTCTCGGCCATGAGGAGCCTGGCCCCGCCGTCGACGCCCGCTGGCGCGCCTTCGGGCCCCGCGGACTCGACTGGGCGACCTCGCGTGCCGGCGGCTCCAGCCCCGGCGCCGTCGACGACTCCGGTCTCGACGCCGCAGGTCCCCGCGGGGCCCATGCCTGGGCCCCAGTCGACGCCGGTTGAACTTGTCACTCCTCCACCGGCGCCGACGCCTGAACCACCGACGCCGTCACCGGCGCCGCCGACGCCGACGCCTGTGACGCCGACGCCCCAGTTTAGCCCTCATCCGGACCCGACGCCGGCACGGCGTCCGCCGACGCCGCATCCGACGCGGCTAGAGTCCTACCATCTCTACAGTCCGGTTCCGATCATTCCTCCTGTTTATCAGGAATCGGAAGAAGGGGGCGACTGGGAGGGGTTCGAGGACCCTCTGGCTGTTCAGTCACAGCTTTCTCAGGACTGGGCAGATGAACTGGGGGAGGCCAGCGGGCTGGACACCTCGCCAGACGCTGGATTCACTTCTCCTCCGACCGTGGCTTCGGAGGAGGGTGCAGCATTTTCTGTGGTGCTGCGCAAGGCGGCTGAGGCCCTTGGGCTCGAGTTGCCTGCCGTTGCTGTGAGGACCAACATCCTCACTGAGGTGCTTCGAACCTCAGCAAGCTCCACTGAGCCTCTGCTGCCGTTTAACGAGGCCCTCACTGACGTTCTGCAGGGCACCTGGTCCAAGCCCTCCACAGTTCCTCCTGTGGATAGGAACGTTGCCAGGCGCCACCGCCCTGCTCCGGGCGACCCCAGTTTCCTGTCCCAACACCCCACCCCCGAGAGTCTGGTTATCCAGGCCTCTACTTCCCAATCCTCCTTCCCGACCGCTACGCCGGACCGGGATTCCAAGAGACTCGAGCAGTTTGGCAAGAAACTGTTCTCGTCCCTTAGTTTGGGCCTGCGGTCCTTAAATACCGCCTGTCTCTTGGACCGTTATTCCCATTCCCTGTGGGATACGGTGGAGGACGTGCTGCCCCTGTGTCCGGAGGAGGTCCGGACGCGTCTTACCCAGGCTTTGGCCGACGGGAGGGATGCAGCACGGCACGCCATAAGATGTGGGCTTGACACCACGGACTCGCTAGGTCGGGCGATTTCCACCACGGTGGCGCTCCGCCGCCACGCCTGGATGCGGTCCACGTCCTTTTCCGAGGATGTCCAGAACACCCTCATGGACATGCCCTTTGATGGCACTCGCCTGTTTGGTGAGAAGGCGGACAGTGCGCTGAACCGCTTTAAGGACTCCCGGGCTACGGCCAAGTCCTTGGGCCTCTCGGCTCCGCGGGCGCACACCTCCGCTTTTCGCCCCTTTCGTGGCCAAGGAAGGGGCGCCTCCTCACGTCCGCAAAGCCACCAGCCGCAGAACCAACCTGCGCGCGGTCGCGGACGTGGCTTCCGCCGTGGCGGAAATGGAGGCCGACGTGGTCAGCCCACATCCACCCCGGCAGCATCCGCCTCAAAGCCTTCCTAGTCCGAGCTTTCAGGCCCATACCACGCCAGTGGGCGGCAGAGTTCGCCATCACCTGCTCCACTGGCGGTCCATAACATCGGACAGGTGGGTGCTGCAAATCGTCCGAAGGGGCTACTCCCTCCCCTTCGAGACGACCCCTCCAGCCATGCCACCGCAGCACCACCGTATCTCGGGGGATCATTTGGATCTTCTCCGCGAGGAAGTTTCGGCTCTCTTGGCCAAGGGGGCCGTCGAGCGCGTTCCGAGTCCAGAAGTAGGTCGTGGTTGTTATTCCCACTACTTTCTGGTTCCCAAGAAGGGCAAGGGGGGCCTGCGCCCTATCTTGGACCTCCGGAACGTCAATGCCTTCCTCCGAAAGGAAAGGTTCAAGATGCTAACGTTGGCTCAGGTTTTAGCTGCCCTGGACCCTGGAGACTGGATGGTAGCGTTGGACTTGCAGGACGCATATTTCCATATCCCCGTCCTGCCGGCCCACCGGCGTTACCTGCGGTTCACGGTGGGCCAAGAGCACTTTCAGTTTACCGTGCTCCCCTTCGGCCTCACCAGTGCCCCTCGGGTGTTCACGAAAGTGATGGCGGTGGTCGCAGCTCATCTGCGCAGATCAGGGGTTCCAGTCTTCCCCTATCTCGACGACTGGTTGTTGAAGGCGGGCTCGCCCCAGGCAGTCGTCTCCCACCTCCAGACTACGGCGGATCTCCTGCATTTGCTGGGGTTTTCCATCAACGTGCCGAAGTCACACTTGAGTCCCTCTCAGAAGCTCCTCTTCATCGGAGCGGTTCTCGATTCGGCGCAGTTCCGGGTCCATCCACCGGAACAGCGGGTCCGGGATATACAGGCCCTGATTCCCATCTTTCGGCCTCTATCCCGGGTTTCGGTCAGGCTAGTGTTGCGGCTTCTGGGGCTGATGGCCTCCTGCATCCTACTAGTGCATCACGCCAGGCGGCGCATGCGGGCTCTGCAGTGGGACCTGAAGTTTCAGTGGGCCCAGCATCACGGCAACCTGTCCGACCATGTCTTGATCTCGGAGGGTACTGCACAGCAGTTGCAGTGGTGGCTCACGGACCGCGAGTGGGTCAAGGGCAAGAGCCTCTCCCTTCCCCAACCGGAGCATGTCGTAGTGACGGATGCGTCCCTCCTGGGATGGGGTGGCCATATGGGAGAGGCGGAGATCAGAGGCCTCTGGTCTCCGGCGGAGTCTCGTCTCCACATCAACCTGTTGGAGTTGAGAGCGATCCGGCTTGCACTGAAAGCCTTCCTTCCCTCTGTCAGAGGAAGTGTCGTGCAGGTGTTCACGGACAACACCACCGCCATGTGGTACTGCAACAAACAAGGCGGGGTGGGGTCGTGGACCCTTTGTCAGGAGGCTCTGCGCCTCTGGACATGGCTGGAACACCAGGGCGTCACCCTGGTGGTTCAACATCTGGCGGGCTCTCTGAACGCCAGAGCAGACGAACTCAGCCGCCGGTGCATGATGGATCACGAATGGCGTCTGAACTCCGAAGTGGTGCAAGGCCTCTTTCAGCAGTGGGGAGAGCCTTGGTTAGATCTATTCGCCACCGAAGAGAACGCGCAATGTCAGCAGTTCTGCGCGTTGGAATTTCCAAGGCGGCACTCGCTCGGCGACGCTTTTCGTCACGAGTGGAGTTGCGGTCTGTTGTACGCCTTTCCGCCTATACCACTTCTGCCCAGAGTGCTGAAGAAGATCAGGCGCGACCGGGCCCAAGTCATCTTGGTGGCTCCGGATTGGGCACGAAGATACTGGTATCCCGAGCTACTCAGTCTGTTGACCGATCCCCCGATACGTCTGCCCCTTCGGGAGGATCTTCTGTCGCAGCAGCAGGGGACGGTCCTCCACCCGAACCTGTCCAGCCTCCACCTCCATGCGTGGAGATTGAGCGGCGGCAGTTGATGCCATTTGACTTGCCTCCTGAAGTCTGTGATATCATTCTGGCAGCCAGGCGTCCCTCCACAAAGTCGGTATACGCCTGCCGGTGGAACAAATTTGTGGCATGGTGCACAGCAAAGGCTGTGGATCCCCTTTCCGCCCCTCTTTCTGAGGTTCTCCTCTTCCTTCTTTCTCTGGCCCGGCAGGGCTCTGCCCTGGGCACTCCGAAAGGTTATCTTGCTGCCATCTCCGCCTTCTTGCGGCTTCCTGATCAGCCTTCTCTTTTCAAGTCCCCTGTGGTTACACGCTTTCTCAAAGGCATTACACACACGTTCCCTCCTGTCCCTTTTGTAATTCCTCAGTGGGACTTGAATCTGGTATTGACATTCCTGATGTGCGCTCCCTTCGAGCCTCTCCACAATTGCCCTCTTCGTCTTCTAACTCTAAAGACTGCTTTTCTGGTAGCCATCACCTCGGCTAGACGGGTGAGTGAGCTCCAGGCTTTATCTTCAAAGCCTCCTTTTCTATCTGTTCATCCGGACAAGGTTGTCCTTCGGCCTCGTCCCTCTTTTCTTCCTAAAGTGGTGACTCCATTTCACCTTGGGCAGTCTGTCACCTTGCCCACCTTCTTTCCGCCTCCGCATCCTTCCAAAGAGGAAGAGAGGCTCCACCGTCTGGACCCAAAACGTGCGCTCTCCTTTTATCTGGACCGCACAAAACAGTTCCGGGTGGACGACCAGCTTTTTGTTGGGTACGTGGGCGCTAAGAAGGGGAAAGCTGTGCACAAACGAACCATCTCTCGGTGGGTCGTTTTGTGTATAAAAATCTGCTATTCCTTGGCTAAAAAGGACCCTCCTGTTGGGCTGCGCGCCCATTCTACTCGGGCCACGGCGGCTACTACTGCCTTGGGACGGGGAGTCCCTTTGCAGGACATCTGTCAGGCGGCGACGTGGGCTTCGCTACACACGTTTGCCAGGCATTATTGCCTTGACAGCCAAGTCCGGAGGGATGGCTTCTTTGGCCGTTCTGTCCTCCAGGACTTTCTGGTGTGATCTTGGTTCGCAGACCCACCACCGGGGATGGTATTGCTTGGGTATCTATTCTAAGGTGAGGAATCTAACTAACGTGTTTCTTTCAGATGAACAAGTTACTAACCTTCGGTAACGATGTATCTGTAAGAAACATTAGTTAGTTAGATTCCTCACCGACCCTCCCATCCTCCCCGTTCTGCGAACTGACATCTAGGGTTAAGGTTGTCCTTTCAGGCCCCTAGATTTTATTTTTGGCACCAGTGTCGGTCTTTGCATGGCTCTGCGTTCCTGGCGCGGAAGGCTATGTACAAGAACTGACGTCAGCGCGCGAGGGCGGCGTCTAAGTACTCCGACGACGTCATCCCGGCGCACGACGCCGACGACGGACGCGGAGCCGCAGACGACGCCTAGCGACGCGCAAGGGGTATTGCTGACGAAAAATCTTCCGGATCCAGTCTGACGCCTGGGGATATTCTAAGGTGAGGAATCTAACTAACTAATGTTTCTTACAGATACATCGTTACCGAAGGTTAGTAACTTGTTCTTTAGTTGTGTTGTATTACAGAGTAGTGAACTGTGTAGGAGTGTGGTTGTAGGTATATAAGGGTATGTGGGAGTGTGTTCTAGTACTGTGTAAAGTTTGGTGAGTGGATAGACAAAGTATGTCTACAGCGAGTGGTTGTGTGTTTGTGTGCTTGTGTGCATGGCTGTCTTTGTGGCTCTTCCGTGGGAGTGGTTTTAGACTGTAACAGCATCTCTGGGCCTAGGGCTGACCTAAACAGGCAGATTGCCCATGTCCACTCCGTCCTTAGCCTGGATGCCCAGGTCGGGATGCCCGTTAGCCCTAACGTTAAATAGCCTTAGTGATCAAATGTCCTTGGGACAATGGTAACCCTAGCCCTAATCTTTGCCAATCAGAACCCTAGTCCTGAAGCCAATCGCAGCTCTAGCCCTGGTAACCCATCCCAGCCCTAGCCCTATCAGCCAATCATAACCTAAACCCTAAGCCCTAGGTCCAATACAAACCGTAGCCACAGCAACCAATCAGAACACGGATTCAACAAACAATAAAAACCCTTATTTTAAGAGCATGTGATCTCAAACTTCAGGGGCTGTGCAAGGTGTGAGGGGAGGGGGAAGGCCTGCTCAGGTGGCTGTGGCCCAATCACTAAAGCAGAAGCTGGTGTGTAAAGGGGGAGATAAAACCTCTTGAGCTCATAATCTCCTTGGATACGGACTGGCACAATGCACACTAATGGCGAAAGCTCCTGTGTTTGTCTTCTTTTAAACACCATGTTTCTGAATCAAATGTGTCTTAGTGACTTTGGATGCGTTTTTCTGAAAAGGACATTCCTAATCTCTGTGTGATGCTGCCTGTCTGATATATTAATTTTTTCAAAACATTGTTCCTTTTTATAAACATACCCTGTATGTGCAAAAACGTCTTACAACAGGTGGTCTGATTTATTGTCTAAGCAGTGCTTAATTTGTCAGGTGGCCACTGCAGCTTTCTCTACCCATTGCCCTTGCTAACACTTCCAATGACAATACCAACACATCTACTGAGCATTGCACTTTTTACTGGTGTGACAATTCAGATTATTCCAGATCACTGAAAGCTAAAATAATGGCTTGGGTGACAGGTTTTAGTCCTTTTTATTGTAAATTAGAATATAAAACAACTGTTCTTGTGCTCATTTCAAAATTGCCAATGCTGAGCAAGGAAAAACAATTGGCTCAAATTACGCACTGCCTCTACTTTGTTTTTTTCTTTATACAAGGAAGTTTTTATTATTTTCAAATACATCCATACAACTTGTACACCACCATTATTGCACTAGCATCACAGTATATATGCCACAGTCCAAAGTTATAAATCCAGACCATAGTATTCCCCCATCCGCCTCCAGATCCTTCTGTGCTTTTGTGGTAAGCCTCATGCAGCTTAAATAGGCTTCCCCTGCTAGGTGCACAAGCCCACACCTGCTCTCCACTCCACCACTGAGGGGTCCTGTGTAGAGTGCCACCTCAGGGTGATATCATGTTTGGCAACCAGAGAGGTGACCTCAACGAAGTCCGGTCTGCCTGCGGGCCACCAAGGTCATCCAGTAGGGTCACTTTTGGGGAAAGATCATAGGGTCGATTCAGGAACCACAAGAGTTCCTGTTGTATCCTCTGCCAATAGCAACCCCTCACAGGGCAGGACCAAATTACATGATAAAAATCAGGTTTAGGCATAGAACAATGGAAGCAAGTGGGCCGATGGATCTTACTGGCTCTATGGAGTTGTATGTCAGGAGGGGATAATTTAGTTTAGTCTGAAGTGTGTGAAGATAGCAAGCACCCGTGAGGACATTCTAGTGTCTCTCCAGGCTGTGATATCCATTTCCCCGACTCACCCCTCCCAATGTTGCACTGCCTCTACTCTTAAGCGTGACTGGCAGCATAGTTGCCTTTTTTGGTGTGGGCTTGTCGCAATAATTCAAAGGTGACGAAGAGAAAGAAATTTTAAAAATAAGGAATTTGGAGAGATCAGAAGTAATGTTGATGTAAGAAGTAGAGCACAGCCAGTCATCTTCCCTTTGTAGAAGATTTCCTGCCCATGAAGTGGAAACCATCCGGCTCATAGATTGCATAAGCAAGCACAGAGGAAAAGATCTTAAAGGGACTGCATGAGTAGCAAATATTTCTACAAAAAAAACATGGTATGTACCTTCTGAATCAACCTACAAAAAAGAACTGAAGGGCAGAGACCCCACTATAATTCTGTGCTTTTATTATACTTTGGTAAATACCTTGGAAACGTATAATGTAAGATTCATGATCCTGCTCAGGACTTTACAGCCTCTAAGAACCCTGAATCTTGATGGTAAATTGTATTGCTTACATTATAATAAATTACTTTTGCCAATCCTGCTTTAAAATTGACTTTATCTTGTCTTCTTTGCTGAAAAATAGATTCTGCACAAGCTGACGGCAAGGGCAATAATTCGAGATTATGAAGATGGAATTCTTCATGAGAAAGAAAATGAACACGAGGTTTGTAATTGAGGGTTTACTTTTCTGCTGCATCCTGTAGTATACACATATATCGATCAGATAACCGATAATATTGTTAATATTTTGTTCAAAGATAAAATAATATAATACATAGTGGTATATGTTCTTTGGCGGGTGTTTTCTACATGATAATATTAATGTCCGATTGCCTTGTACCGGAGTATTACATATATACTCACTTATGTTATATACACTTTGTTATTATGAAGCTGAGGGCACATAATCTTTCATTTTACTAACATTGGCATTTCTAGACACAAAAAGGATTTGTTTTGAGGTTCCCAAGCGCATTATGTTATCACCCTCAGAACACCTCCTCTTGCTTTCCAGGTCACAGTTTGCCACCAAGCAGGGCCGGCTTTAATGCTGGTGGCGCATGGTGCGTCAATGCTTGTTGGCGCCCTTCCATCCATGGTGGATGTGGTGAGCACCTCCACCACGGATTCCCTCACCACCACCTTTTAACAGTGACTCTCAAGTCTCCATAGCCATTCTCTTTCAGATGCATTTACTTAGTTATATAGCGCCACTCATACCAGTGTAACGTGTCAGAACACTTTGCATCACACACACATTACACAGAGACAGTCAGTCATCCGTATGTAAATCAGCTATTAGGAAATGTTGGATTAGCCAGAGGACTACAAGGTGTAGGAGTGGCATGTCATCCATACTGGTAGGCAGTATAGTTTAAGAGTGCTTGGTCTGGAGAAGCACAAAACTCAGAATTAAAAATAGAACACCCTAGTTGGTGGTTCTCTTTAATAATAAGAATCAATTTCTACCCAAATTAACCCTTTTTGCAACATCAATCCATACTCTAATCCATACTTCTCAGTGTGCATGCAGTTGTTTGCTGACAGTTAATAATTTACTGTTCTATATTAGGACTTTAACTTATAAACTGCAAATAACGAAAGGATATCTCTTAGAAAAGCAATAACACTTTGACCTACCTATTTACATTATATGCACGCTGTGATATGCATGATACACATTCTTTGCTGCAGGCATATTAATCCTCTGTGCTAATTTATGATCAGTCAAAACCTCAACTACACAAAGCTCTGATCTCCCTCTAGGAAGAACATTAATCATCAGTTATAATGGCATTTTTTTTGTTCCTTACAATTTGGTGGAGGCAAGCATCGCAGCAGCAGATGCTTTTGAAACCAAAATAAACTTGCAAACACGACGATGTGAAGAGGGGTCCCTGAGTCTCCCATATCTCATTGATATTCATTGGCCTCAGGCTGAATAATTGGCCCACCTAAAGATTAGGATCCACCTAGAGGATTGGGCGGCCCCTGCTCCTCAGGGGCTGCAGGACCTGCGTTACGCACCTGACCTTGCATCACCCATGGTGGCAGCATTGACAGTACTAGACATGTCTCACTATCACCACTAAATGAATCTATCCTTGAGGAGAGTTGGGTATGATTTGGTAATACTTTTCTAGTGTAGCTTGCTCCTCGTAGAAGTAGCAGTGTCCTTGCTTAGTTCACCTATTCAGTAATAATAATCTTTATTGCGTGATTGATAAAAACCTTTGCAATGAGCTACATGATAAAACACCTGTGCAAAACACATAAAACAACCTATTTCATCACAGTGAGTTTGATTTAAAACCCATTTAAAAATTGCAATGTGTTTATGTTGCTATAAGAAAGTAAAATATAAAACCTAGCATACAGTGGAAGCATTAATGTGCAATGAAAAATGTAACAGTTCAAGTTGACAGTTTATAGGATCCATTTTCCTAAACGTTATTAGACTGATGCTAGTTTCTAAGTGCTGTGCCTTGAAAGCCGTGACCGAACTGATACAGAAGGCTGAAGTGGTCTTCTGGGTTTCGATGAGGAGATTTTAACGTCAGTTAGATTTTTGCCAGTAAAAGATTATACAGCTGGTTCTAGAGTTAGCAATACTTGCAGATTTATGACCAGTTTGTCAGTTGGCTACTGGGTTTAACTTTGCTCTTACTATGCTCATAAAACGGACAAGCCTACAGGCTAACTAAATGTTTCCTCCTTCAAAGCAAGCTATCTGATAGAGACTACTAGCCGCAGATTCCTTAACGTAGAATTATCCCCAGGCGTGAGACTGGACCCGGAAAACTGTCATGCCCAGCATCTCTGCGTGCCTGGGGGCGGTACCACGTGACTCCGCCCCGACGTCCTCCGCGGGCGTTATGTCAGCAAGGTCACATAAGCCCCACCCCGGCGCGCTGACGTCAGTTTTCTTCTTTTCCACGTGCAACGTGGATCCGGATCATCTTCCTGACCTGTTTTCAGGCCTTCTTTTCACGCTTTAGCATTTTCATGAGAACAGTGTGCGAATGCCTTCGGACTTCAAGACGTGCTCATCTTGCGTGCGCCAGATGTCGGCGACGGACCCTCACCCCATCTGTATGTGGTATTTAGGGGAGCACCACGACTCCACGGACTGCGAGGCTTGTCAGCAGATGAAGCCGAAATCCCGGCGGGAGCGCCGGATGAAGCTCCTCTAGGCCCGCATGTCCAGGTCAGCGTCGTCGCCGCGTCTGTCCCCCGCGGAAGGCTTCAAGAACCGCAGCTTCCGCCTCCGACATTGTCCCTCTCCAAGGCCACAAGGGCGTCGCTCACCTGTTGGTAAGTGTCGCAGTTTATCCCCGAGGCCCGGTCCCTGGCCTGTTGGGGGCATGGGTTCTCCGCGGGTGGTGCGGCCCCGTGCGTCACCACCCTACCCGTCGTTTCCCGGCGCAGGAGCGACCAGAGCCCAGATGGAGGCCTATGCGGCAGCCTTGCAGGCCTCTTTGGTTCCTCCTTTTTCTCCTCTTCTTCCTGGGACGTCTGCGGATCCCATGCCAGGTGCGAGGACTTCTGCGACGTCGCCGGCGGCTCAGGCGCTGACAGGTTCGGCTCCAGGTTCTGGAGATGTGGTGCCGTTGGGCGCGGCCCTCCGGGGTTCCCTCCTTCGGACCACGGCACCTCTGCCTCGCCGCAAACCTCCGCAGGGTCCCTGTGGTGTTGCGGGAGGTTGCCAGGGCTCGAGACTCATCCTCGAGTCCCCCTCGGTCCTCTGGGCAGGCGGCGGCCTTGTCCGAGGCCAAGCTGATGCCACTCAGGCGCCGGCGGCTGCTTGCCCTAGGGGCGCCGTGGGGGCCGGCTTAGGGACTGGGGCATGTCCCCGGGCCCCCCTCGTCCCTCTGCGCAGGCGGCTGTCTTGTCGGAGGTCGAGTCGATGCCTTTTCGGCGCCGTTCCTTGGCCGCCCCGGCTCCGACCCCGCCCCGTTCTCCCACGGATCGCATCGTGGCAGAGGTCGTTCTGGCTTCCCCATCGGCGCCGGTCTACGTTGATCTGACGCCGGTGGTGGACTCTACGGCGCCGTGCCGGTGTCGGGTCGTTGATTCGTCTTCAGACACTCCCTCTTCTCCAGAGGTTCGGCAGCTGTTTGTTTCACCTTCTCTGGAGACGGGACGCCACGTCGTGGCTTTTTCCCCCGGCGTCTTACAAGGACGGCTCTTCGCCGTCGCCGCGCCCGCAGTCTTTGATGGAGGCCCCTCGGGTTCCCCACTCGTTGCTCACCCCTCCCCCATTCCGAGCTTGGCCTTTCCTTCCTCCGGTTGGGTGGACGGATGGCCGCCTTAGCTTGCAGCCGTCGCCCAGGGAGGAATTGTTTTTGCCACCGCGTGGCCCTACTGAGACGAGTGCTGTCTTCGCCCGGGCTGTCTCCACAGTTGCAGGAATCTTGCGCATCGGCGATCCAGCTGCCCATTTTCCCAAGGATCATTTGATGGAGGTTCTCCATCAGGGGTCTGATGGACGGGAGCTGCTGCTTCCCTTTGAGGCTTCGCTCCATAATTCTCTTTTGGGGGCGTCCTGCCATGGGGGACCCGGTGCCCCAGCCACTGCTGCACCGCCACCGCCCTGCTCCGCATGATCCTGTCAGTCTTTCCTTCCACCCTTCCACCAGGTGCCGTCTTTTGCAGACCGCCTTTCCCTCTTTGCCATCGGTGTTATCTCCCCCATCACGGGAGGCCTGGTGGTTAGATTCTTGGGGGCGCAACATCTTCGCCTCCTCCAGTGCTGCTTTGCGGAAGCTTAACACACTTTGTGTATTGGCCAGAGCCACTTCTTGCTTATGGGATATGGCGGAGTCCCTTCTGTCTTCCGCTTCTCAGGAGGGTGCCTGCGTTGATCTGCAGCACCATGTGTTGGATGGCCGGGAGCTGGCGGCGTTTATTCTTCGCTCGGCTCTGGACGTTTCAGAGTTGCTTGGTCGCGCCATGTCTTCTTCAGTAGCCCTTCGTCGCCATGCTTGGCTGAGGGATAGTGTTTTCCCTGAGAACGTTAGAGAACGACTGGTTGACCTTCCCTGTGATGGCGCTCTTTTGTTCAACACCCCTGCGGATTCTTCCATTCAGAGGTTCCTTGCAGGGCTGCGTCCTCCTCCTCCTCCCCCTCCCCATCAGTGACCCGGCTGTTGGTCTGTGTTCTGGGAGGTGTCCTCCTGTCGTTCCTGGGGCATAGTAATGAATAGCCCCGGTTGTGTGTTCTGTGTTGTGGGTTGGCCTTTAAGGTCCTTTTTGTTGGCCCTTTGGTGCTGTTGGCTGCTGGTCCAGCCCTTTTTTGCCTTGTGATTTTGGCTGTTGGTAAGCCCACATTGGTCCTGAGATTAGGCCTTCTGTATCTTCTTTATTGGCTGATCGGCCAGCCATCTGCGGTTTTCTCTGCAGGTCTTTCTGTTTGTCCTCTGCTGCGGAAAAGATTTTTCCTAAGAGGTGTTCCCATGTTTCTTGGGACGTTACATACCCTATGTGGGGTAATTGTAGCTATCACATTGCTCTGTCATGTGCTGGGGAGGTGTGGTCGCCCTTTCGGGCTCCTTGCTCTCCGTGGCGTCACGGTATGTCGCAGGTGCGATCTTCTTGCTGGTGGTCTTGCAGCAGCTTGCGTTGCGTCAGGTCCGTCCTTCTCCTTGTTCACTATGTCGCTAGGCCAGTTTGGCCTGCTGTCGGCGGCATCGTATTGTGGCGGTTCCGCGCTTCTTTCCGGTGTTTCGACTTGGTCCTCTGTCTGCTGTTCCGGAGCGACTGGCTTTCCTTGGCTTCTGTGTTCGGTGGACCGCTTGGTCCGTCCTCCGTCTCTCTCTCTCTATCTCTCTGTCTTTCTGCCTGGTTCCACTTCTTCGTGGGTCAGTGTATGTGTGTGTGTGTTTCTGGACCGGCCCCTCTTTTGGGGATGTGTCCTGGCCCTCTCTGGCCTCTGACTTTGGCAGGCGTCTGGCTTGTCCTGGGTGTGCTGTTCCGTGGTGTTGCCTGCTGCTGGCTGCCCATGCCGTGCAGGCCTGTTTGTTCCAATCCACCGTTGTGGCCCTGATGTATTCCCTTGTGCCCCTGCCGCCAGTTCCGCTCGGGTTGGTGCAACCATGCCTTTCTTTCCGTCTGCGCTTGGCGGTGGAGCGGTTCCTGCGTTGTCCGCTGCCTAAGGGTGTTCAGCTTTTTTTGTTGCTGTGTCTGTGTTTCTTACGGTGGGCCCTGCCTCTGGTTCTTCCTCTTCTCCCTAAGGTTTGAGGTGGTCCTTGTGTTCCTTGGGGCTTTCGGGTGCTGTCTGCCCCTGCGGGGTGTTGGGCAGTTCTTCCTTGGTTGGACTTAGGTTATCCTGGCCTTTCCCTTCTTGTCCCTGTGACATGTCCCCTGCTGGGGCCCTGTGTCTCTCCTGGTGGGGAGGCTCTCTCGCAGGCCCTCCTCCCTTCTGGGTATGGCTAGGGTATCTATTCTACGTTAAGTAATCTGCGGCTAGTAGTCTCTATCAGATGTACAAGTTACTTACCTTCGGTGACGATGTATCTGGTAGAGACGATTCTAGCCGCAGATTCCTTCATGACCCACCCTTCCTCCCCGTTCTGCGAGGACCCTCTGCTTGGGTTTTTGCAGTCGCCTCCCTCTGGGTGGTTTGTCGTCTGTGGGTATCCTCTTCATTTTCTTCCGGTCAGGCATTCCTCCAGCTGGGTTCTCTCCAGCGTGAGGGCCTGATTTTGCTCTTTCCCTCTGTTGTTAGAGTTTCTGATCCCCACCCGGTCTTCTTTGTTGGGGGTTCTTTTCCCTGTCCCTTGCCCTCCCTGCTCCTTTCAGAGGACGTCGGGGCGGAGTCGCGTGGTACCGCCCCCCGGCGCACATAGGTGCTGGGCAAGAAAGTTTTCCGGGTCCAGTCTCATGCCTGGAGATAATTCTACGTTAAGGAATCTGCGGCTAGAATCGTCTCTACCAGATACATTGTTTCCGAAGGTAAGTAACTTGTACTTCACTGCCTGTCTACATGTTAGAATCTGTCTTTGATTCAGGAGTGGTTTTAATAGTAGTCTTCGTTCTTTGTCTAATCCCTTACAAATGCACAGTAAATGTAGAATATCCTCTATAGGGTCGCCACAAAGTCTGCACTGTGTTGTGTCTAAACGTTTCCATTGTAGAAGGTGCCTCATTGCCGGTAGAATTCCCAACCTCCGATGCAGATGATTTTGCTTCATAGCTCTTGAGACACCTATTCCAAAATATGTTTGCGGCAGGCACCTTGTATAGCCCTGGATAAAAAAACATCCGTGGGCCCTCCTGTTTAGTGTGGCTTTATCTTCTTCCAGGGACATTATCTTTACCGATTTGTTTACAAGCTCCTTGAAACATTTATGGGGCCAATAGTTTCCCAGAGGCCCTGTAAAGCAAGAGAACTTATTGCTGATTGAAGGTAGGCCATGGCTGGACTGTCTTTTTTCCTTTTCAGCTCTCTCCATAAATATGAATTGTGTGCCAGACTCAGTTCCCTTTTTTTTGTGCCAGCATTTGGCATAGGCACCCTTTCCTGTTATTTGCTGCTTTTGGAGGCCAAACTCTAGCCCTATTTTTGCCGGCGAGGTGTACCGTGGGAGATTAAATATTATTCTCAAGGGCTTGGACACCACTTTATCCAGGGTAATCTCATCTCTCCCTCTCATACATTCACTGCCATAGGTGATGGTTGGTAAAAGCCTTTGCTCGAAGCACCTCTAATAGAGGGGTTAAGTTAGGGCCTGTTATTTTGTGCGTTATATTCTTTAGTGCAACAGCCAGTGAAGTCCCTCTAACTTTAATAGCCGCTTTTTGTTGAAGGAACAAGCCCTTCTTGTCAAAGATTATACCTAGATACTTATATTCTTCGACCGTTTCCAACTGCTGATCCCCCAGCACCCACCGAGGTTGATGTTTTTTACTTCTCTGATTTAGTACCATCACTTTGGATTTTTCTAGGTTTATACATAACCCATTCTAATCTGAAAATTTACTTGTGGTACTTATAAGGTGTTGCAAGCTGACTGAGGTTTGGCTAATCAATATTAGATCGTTCACATACAGTAAGTTCGAAATTATTAGACCCCCCCCCCCCCCCCAAATTTGGGGCGTAATGGTTACAATTGTCTAGCTCTGATGTAAGATCAGACATAAAGAGATTAAACAAGGTTGGGGCAAGGACACAACCCTGCTTCAGCCCCTTAGTGGTTGGTATTTTCCTTGATAAGCAGTCACCATTCCCCAGCTTTATTTGGATCCATGTCTTGGAGTGGAGTACAATTAACTAATTCAAGAGGTTTGGGGCTATTTCCCAACCAGATAATTTTGCCCAGAGCTTCCCCCTGCCTGTGCTATCGAAGGCGGCTGTATCGCCTATAAAGTAGACAAATAATGGCTTATTGATGTTTTTTGTAGCATCTGTTAAGAGTGAAAGAGCGAGGATATTTGTCATTGTCCCCATGAAATTTTGGATACCTGTTTGGTTAATGGGAATTAAGGCTGTCCCCAATGCCCACTCTGTAAGTTCATCCAGTAGGAGGCCCGCAAAATATTTGGCATCGATATCAATTAATGCGATGAGCCTATAGTTCTTTGCTTCAGTCCTACTGCCTTTCTTATAGATCAGCATGATGATTGATCCCTTCCAGGAATCTGGAATTCTCTCAACTTCCATAATGTAACTGAAGAGAGGCAATACTGCTTCGGCCCAGTAATTCGGATCCTGCTTATATAAGATTGGTGGAATGCCGTTGGGCCCGGGCGCCCCCTCCTTTCTGCCTTTCGCTATTCTATTCTCAATCTGTTTTTTGGTAAAAGAATAGTGGATCTCCAAGGCTTGGAGTTTTAGGGCTGGCCGGTCACATTGGCAAACCACGGCATCTTGTTTGATTTCATCAACTTCCCTATTAAAGTGATGCAATAGATACTTTACCCAGGCTTCCTCAGTCATGTGAGAGTTGATTCCAGGAGCTCTTGGGTTCTCTATATTATTCACTGTGTGCCAAAACCTTTTTTTGCATCATATAACATTTAGCCCATATCTTATCTGCGTCTTCCTGTTTCGCTTGCCATATGATTTTATTCTTGCTGGACTTTAGCCTCCTTAATTCCATCTGTATGTTGTTAACAGGGCCCTTTTGGGGGAGACTGCAAATTGCTCTGTTTATGTCCCTCTTTATTTGCCTTAGTTTAGCAGTTTGGATTGTCGAGAGATGGATTCTTTGCTTACTTGTGTGCCCGAAGAATGATTTCTGTTGGTCCTTTGGCCCTACTGTTGCTCTTGTTGATTTAGGTTTAAAATTGACTAGGCCAAAGCTTTTCATATAATTCTCCCAGGCTTTCAGACTATTACCATTCAGCAACTTAATTTCTTCCCATTTAATTTTTGCCTCTGCCTAAAGGTTTTCTGGATCGCTCATTTTGCATTTAGTTCTCTTGCAGTTCGATGTGACCATTGAGCTTAGATCTTCAGTTGGATAAGTAAGTGCTGTTTCATGTACAGCAAATGTAAGCTCTTGTGGCAAGTGGTCACTATAATCTAATGTTCCAATCCTAAAATCTTTAATTGATTTAAAAAGTGATAAAGATGAGAAAGTATAGTCTATTGCTGTACCTGTCAAGGTATTATGAAAAGTTGATGCTTAAGGTCGATCACCGGCAAATCGACCATTTATTGCTACCAGGCTCAAACTTTCTAAGTCCTTCAGCAGGTCTTTAGATACCCTAGTTTGTTTGCCCCATTTGCTTTGATCCTAGGTTGGGACCCCCCCCCCCCCATGCCGACAGTTGGTCTTCTGCCGGCTGGCCATTATCAACAAACCTATTGCCTTCCAAATGTGTTCATATAAGCATGTTTTATGTCTGACTCAATAGAGGTTCTTACTTTCAGCAGGTAGTGAGGTTTAAGACCTCATTTCAATTTTGTAGTGGTAAAACCACTTCTGGTAAATAGAGTGGAGTCTTCTTTTTGCTGGGAGCCGTATTGCTGCATCATTTTGGCTTTGCTTCTCAGATTGGGTTATTGGTGGTTGAGGTGATAGTGCAGGTTTTCCCACATTGTTAGAGGAGGAACCCAGACTGCTATGTGCTTCCCTGCACATTCACCCAGGTTTTACCAGAGAAAAGGCATGTGAGGGTCAAAAAACTGCATAATTTGGATAATTACTGTGCTTCCTGGAATCCAGATTGATGAAAATTCCCATTTCCCACCATTCACCTGGGACTCGCGATGAGGCCCTATAATGTTACCGAATATGAGCATCACAAGTTTTGTATCTAGTAAGTTACCTTTTCATGGGTCAAAGGAGATATATTACCCAATTGGTATATAACAATATAAATGTATCAATTATGTGCCCTTTATCATCTTACCACCTCATCATGTATTGCTCTAATCTGTCGATCTGGAATCACATGTATTTAAATCCAGATCAGAATTATTTCCAATATTTAATATCAGAAGGACGCAACCCATGTTATCTCTGTGTTGACAATGTACATGTGGTACAATTTGTGGCCATATCTAGCCAATTCAGTATAAACTGCTTTGGAGCCACCTTCAAATCACGATTAGTGTCTTCAATCATACTTCTCTAGTACGTAGACAGTGCATTTTAGAAGGAAATGTGTTGGGTCTGCATGCCATTTCTTTTATGTGCATTCCTTAATTATCTTACCTTGTTCATTAAAATTTTAGAACACCCGAGCCCTGTTTTGTTAGTCACAGGCAGAATATTAGGGACTACCTTTGGCAGCTGTTCAGCCAGAGCCAGTTTTAGCACTGGTGGTGCCTGGTGCAATATTTACCTCACTACCATTACCATCTGCCAATAGGGACCCTCTTCTCTCTATAGTCCCTTTCTGACATACATTTAATTTTTGGCAGACATATTACCCTTATGAAGAGTCAAAACTGTCACTAGACAAAACTCTGATCTCTTGCCAGCAGGGACATTAATCACACGGTTGTCTTGGCATTTTTATTGTTGCATGGAAACTGCTGAACACAGGATCTCTGCAGCACGTGCTTTTAAACTCATAAGTTATTTTTAAACATAGCGCCCCTCCAGGTCTGCACCAGGTATAGCTGCATCGGTCGCACCGTCCTAAAGCCAGCCGTGTACTCTACCAGATAATTCAACATTGCAATACATTTCCTTTTAATCTACTAGCTGTCTTTCTTTGTAAAATTGGCAACCAGAGGACAAGTTTCACCGTACCCCCAACCCCATCAAGTTATTCCCTTGCACATGTATCTTTCTGAGCTGGAAAGCACCCTGCTGTGCCACTAATGTTGCACCACACTGTCGGGCGTAGCTTTTAACTTTGTCCTTGTTGGGACTGGCATTTTCCTTGCATGATGTTCTTTCGTGTCCACTGCTCAAACTGCATGTACCAGTGATCCTGTTTTTTGTTAAATCTTTTTCATTGACGATTTATAGAGCAATAGCAAGAGAAGTAACAATTACAATATAACAACTACAAGTCGAAAATGTTACAATGCTGAAGGGATGATAAGTGTATTACAGTGAATAAGTTCAAGGAAGGGTTCTAGATAGAATAAAAAGCAAAGGGGAGAGGGGACAACCTTGCCTGGTACCTCTATGTAAAGTAAAATAGGGAGAGAAAGGGCCATTAGCAAAATCACTGGCACAAGGGCCAGAGTATATAATCTTATGAATTAAAAACATTTTGGACCAAAGGCAAACCAGTGGAGAGTGATGAATGTGAATTGCTAATTAATGCGGTCAAATGCTTTTTCATCATCAAGAGATAGGGCAGCAAGAACGGCATTATGTTTCTTAGCCAATGTAAGAATATTAGATAGCATTCTGGCATTATCCACAGCAAGTCTGCCCTTAATGAAACCGGTTTGACAAGAAGGGCCACAACAGTTTCTAGCGAGATGCTAGGATTTTGGCATATATTTTGCAATCATAATTAATCAGTGAAATAGGTTGATATTTCCTACAAAGGGGTGGGATCTTTATCTAGCTTAAGGATAATAATGATCAAGTATTCCAGAAAAGATCCACTAGCCTTCAAGGTCAGAAGAAAAGAATTAAAAAGCTCTTATAATCTGGGGGGAAAAGAAGTTAAAAAGGAGGAGATTAATTCAGTAGGAAACCCATCTGGACCAGGAGCCTTAGCTATTTTTAGGGATTTGATGGCATATATAATTTATTGAAGGGTAATATCAGTTTTTAATTCTTTGACGGTGCTTGAGAGGAAATGAGGTTTGAGGGGACCATTAAAATTTTTTTGTATATTAGTTTCTGATGGGATGGTATCCTCTTTATATAATGATTGTAAGTAGGATTAAAAAACGTCGGAGGCGCACTGGTATTAGCAAAGTCACTGCGAATGGGTCTAACATTTTTACCCTCTGATTTGATTTTTAAGTAATTAGTCACCATTTTACCAGCCTTATTTTGGCCTCCGTGGAATTTAGATTTAGCTTTAAGGAAGGTGTTACATGCATCACTGGTAGGAAGTTTGTTGAGATTAGATTTGGCTGTAATTTATTCAGGTAAAACGGAGGAAAATTTAGAGGTGAAGAAAGTTATGTTGAAGTGATTTAATTTGCTGAAGCAAAGCGAGGTATTGGGAATTTAACTTCTTTTTCCTTTTAGTAGAGTAAGCTATAGTGAAAGCTCAAAAGGAAGCTCTGAAAGCATCCCAATTGTTAGGAATGGAAGTGTCTATAGGTTGGCTAATTTAAAAGAATTTGTCAATAAAATAAGTGGCTTCTGTTATAAAATTGTGATCCGATAGCAGGGAGTTATTAAATCTCCAACAACCGGTTTTGGAGTTAAGAGATAAATCAAAGGAAGATAAAACAGGGGCATGGTGCGAAATAAAAATAGAACCAATTTCTGATGATTTTATAGAAAGAAAAGAGTAAGGACTGTGTAACTAAAATATAATCAAATGGATATGGTATGACGTACATTGGAAAAAAACATAAACTCATGTATCAGGGTTGCAAGTTTTCCAAACATCGAATAATGGACGAGTGGTAATGGCTGAGTGAAATGCCTTATGGGATTTGTCAGGATTACATTTGCATTTGGATCTCCCATCCATAAAGGACACCTGCTACAATAATGTTGGGATTATCAACGAAAGCAAGTTTTACTATGCCAGAAATCATGGTCAGTTTTCACTGGGCCATAGATTTTGAATGGAGAACCCGAAACCGGTCCCAGGATGCTTGTTTTCGGTCCAGGGAAGACATGGCTTAGCAGTCCGGGCTGGACTGTTCCCATGAGGCACAAGGTCAGACTGATTTGCATATGGCCATGTCTGAACTGGGGTGGTGGAGTGAGCTAAAGAATGATGATGGATTAAACCCAGATCAGTTGACTGGGGGTGAGTGTTTGATTTGCTCAAACGCTCCGTCCATCATCCCCTTTGGTATCACTTTGTTTGCCCTAAGTTAGCAGGGTATGCCCAGACGTGGGTCCCTTGCTCACTTTGCCACTGGATTCAAGATAGCCTGGCTGATGAGGGTTATGAACCCGAAACCGGTCCCAGGATGCTTGTTTCCGGTCCAAGGAAGACATGGCTTGGCAGTTCGGGCTGGACTGTTCCCATGAGGCACAGGGTCAGACTGATTTGCATATGGTCATGTCTGAACTGGGGTGGTGGAGTGAGCTAAAGAAGGATGATGGATTTAACCCAGATCAGTTGACTGGGGGTGAGTGTTTGATTTGCTCAAACGCTCCGTCCATCATCCCCTTTGGTATCGCTTTGTTTGCCCTAAGTTGGCAGGGTATGCCCAGAGGTGGGTCCCTTGCTCACTTTGTCACTGGATTCAAGATAGCCTGGCTGATGAGGGTTATGAACCCGAAACCGGTCCCAGGATGCTTGTTTCCGGTCCAGGGAAGACATGGCTTGGCAGTTCGAGCTGGACTGTTCCCATGAGGCACAGGGTCAGACTGATTTGCATATGGCCATGTCTGAACTGGGGTGGTGGAGTGAGCTAAAGAATGATGATGGATTAAACCCAGATCAGTTGGCTGGGGCTGAGTGTTTTGATTTGCTCAAACACCCCGTCCATCATCCCCTTTGGTATCACTCGTAAATGACATAACTGACCGCCATGGCACAGGGGCACACAAGAGGCTCCTCAGAAGGCCCTCAACAGATGGAAATGATGCAGGGGTCAAGAGGAGCGTGAAGGCATGTCTAGGTAGACATGCACAGCTGAAACTCTTCGTTCTGCAGTTTGGGGCTCCCGTCACTTTGGAGCTCAGGGGTCTGCCGCCATCTTGCACGGTGCGGTACCCAACCCCATGGTCCTGTTTCTTAATTTTTATTTTATTTTACAGAGTTTTATATAGCACGAACTTGACCCGAATCGGGTATCAGAGCGCTTTACATAGCACCAGTTACATTACATGAGGACACATTCATTTTTTTGTTAGGCACGGGGAGATTAAGTGATTTGCCCAGAATCACAGGAGGTTGAGCGTCATTGCCGAGATTCGAACCCAGTTCCCCAGATTCGAGGTCAACCGCCCCAGCTGTTAGGCCAACTCCTTTCCCCACACTAATCCCATGTGCACATTGATTAGTCCTGGTCTTTGACATTGATAGGTTCTTGACCTTGTCCTGAACTAAGTGTGGCACACCCTCATAGTGATGCAGGATTGCAATCCTGTAATTGGTTTCATGCGTGGAGCACAGTCGAGACAGCATACCATGTTTGTACAGACAGGCTGGTGAAACTATAGACTTTGAATTTAGATAGGTGCTAAGTAGAGTTAAGAGATAATCTGGATAAATTCATTGCATAAGACATTATTGCAGAGATTGGATCTTCAGAATGGGTTTTCTAGATTGTCCTAACCAAAAAAGTAGTTAACTCTTTGAGATATGTATAAGTCTAAGGGCATTTAAAGCCAGCATTGTCATTGAACATCATCAATTGCTAAATATTATCAAACGTATCATCATGTTGAAGCGTGCCTCATTCGTCTTTACTTTTGAGTTGAGATCCGCTTGCCAACCAATTGTTTTGGTCCCTGAATCCATGTCCCTTGTGGCTTTCATTATGTCCCATGGTTTGTTTCAATTCAAAAGAATGTCATTTGAAGTAAGCTGCATCAGTATTTCAAAGGTTCATATATCATATCTTTAAAAATGTAGGACATTTTGTGTGATGCTTTAAGGATGATGCACACATTTAAAAAAAAAAATGAAACACATTAAGACAGTGTGCAAAAAGTAAAAAAGAGGCAATTTGTAGTTTAAGGATTTTGATTACTGGGGGCACACTATTTCTGGGGAAGGAATGTTTTCCAAGAAATTGTTAGTGTAGGCGATCCAGAAAGTTCTAGCTTCAGACAGGAAAAATTGTTGTCATTTGCAAGTTTATGTGAATATTAAAGCAAATGTGTAGACAACTTCGATGGTAACAAAATGTGCCCTATTAACCTATGGGACTGTTAGAACCCTGCTCAGAGGGCCACTGGGCAAGCAGGAGCTACTGGGCCCAAGTGTGGGTGTTGAGATCTTTTACTCCCCATGTCCCAGGCCTACAATGGATTCTGAGCAACTGGTCAAGTACCCCTTCAACACTTGACTCTCAGTAGTAGCACGGGTCGAGCAGTCGGAGGCGGCGCTGTAGGTGGTGAACATTAATTCACAACTCAAAATACGTTCAATAGCAGCAATAAATGATTGTCCAGTCAACTACTTTCCATTATGAAAAAAGTAATATCAATATATGAATACCAAGTGAAATACAACATACACAAACAATACACACAGCCCACAGAGGTTGAGGCTCTAGTGTTTAATGGCAGTCCCTTAAGTCCCACTTCCCTCTTACTAGCAGTATTGGTTATTCCCCATTCACAATAGGCAACATTCAGGTTAGGCCCCACTAGCAGGCTGAGTATCAGGAGTCCCACTCTGACTCCATTAGAAAAGTCAAAGGTGTTCCACAGCCAAAGCACTAACTTCCCCTAACTTACTGCCCGTAGCTCTGTCTTACCAGCACCAGCAGGTATTGTCCAACCGAATTCTCCGAGAGCATCCCTCTTGCGGGTGTGGTAGCTGCAGCGGTTGCCTCGGGTGAGTATCAGACACATCATAGTAGGGGTACTGGTTGGGTGTCCTCGACGCTCGTTCGCTGCAACAGTAAGTTTCTCTTGGTCTTCGCCGCAAAAGGGGGAGGGGGAATTGGACTATGGTTGATGGTTCCAACCCTCATTTGGGGCTTGGGCCCGCAAGGTTGCCAAGACAGCCTCTCCTCACAAAGATGCCATCCACCATGCTGCCCTCTGTCTTCCTCCGATTACCCCCTCTGGTACTCAGGGTCAGCACACCTGCTCTTCACTCGAGTGACAACCTGATCGACAGAGCAGCAGGTTCCTCTTCACGGCGGCCCCCTGCACATGAGCTACTAGCCAATCGGTGCAATAAAAGCTCATGGCTCACTTCACAGCGGGCTTCCTCTGGCATATGGGGATCATTAATCTAACCTTGCACATCGGCAATGACCCGATCAGTGATGCAAAGTTCACGGCAGCCCTCCTCTGGCATACGAGGGTCGCCGACTTAAACGTGCACTGGGGGAATGACCGTATTGGTGCAGCAACATTCACCACTCACTTCATGGCACCCTCCTCTGGCATCAGGGGTCACCTACTTAGACCTGCACACAGCAATGACCCAATCAGTGCAGTTGCTGTCTCCTCACGCCCCTCTAGAGGGATCCACTTGCCAGGATCTCTCATTGGGCCTCCCTCCAACTAGCTCTCCTCTTCCTTACAGTGCTTGCTGGTCTTGGGAAGCAGGCAGACACTTGTGCTCCAGGGCCAATTGTCCTTGTATTTTCCAGGGTAATGTCCCCTCAACCAGCTGGAGGACTGGTTATTTTCTAGGGTAATGTCCCCTCAACCAGCTGGAGGATTGGTAAGCTTTAGCCTTCAGCTCTGGTCACAGGCAGAAGTCTTGCAGAGCGTTCCCTCCTCGCTGGCTGCTTGACAGTTGAGCATTTTCAGGGGCCTTGAGCTCCCCTTCCTATAGGCCATTTGCAGACACCAAATATAATCTACAGTCTGAGTCTTATAGGTTTGTGATGGGGTCTGCTTCCTTTTGAAGTGCCCTCTCTTTTGCCCTTCCTCCAGATAGCAGTCTGTCACAGCAGGAGCATCTCCATAGCCCCACAACACAGGTCATGGGAGTGGCTAGAGGTTCTCACCTGGATGCCAGCCACAGTGATGTGTATCAGGGCCTTAGCCCTACTCTTTATGGTTTCTGTTATAAGCTCCATCCTCTTCTTGAGATGTGCCTGGGCCCCTTTCCAGTGAACTCTTTTGGGATAAAAAAGCACCCTATGAACAGTGCTGGAGAGCCTGTCTCTCCCGCCTCAAGTGTGTGACCCACTTAGCCCACAGGAATGCGTCTATCCACAGATCTGTGGGAGGGGGGGGGATTCCTCTACCACCACATGCTCCTCTATTAAGCCATGGGTCTCCCAAAATCAAACCCAGAATCTTCCATGTATTGTACCATTCACAGGTACACATAAATCCAGCACATGCTTTCAGCGCACACGTGCTGCATCTCTCTACATACTAACGTGATATAGGGAAAGGTGAATTACAATACACAGCAGCAGAACTTTTCATTGGTGAGCCTGTAGGCTTCACTTCAGTGACACAGGGAAAAAGACCTGTTCACTTCTACTAATCACTACACGGTATGTTGTCCAAAGAGACTGCGATCCGTGAGACAAGCCTATGTCTCTGCACACATGCATGACCCGTGTCTAGCCGTGACAACAAATATCAGCACCTGGAATCCAGACATCATTCCAATTGGGGACACCCAGGACAGGGGTACACGTCCTCAACCATGCGAGCAGCTTTTGAGGGAATCAAACAAGATATCATGAATTGTAAACCATTCTGTAGATGTGAGCATATATCAGTTGGGAGCAGTTTTGTCCAAACAAGCATGCAAGGAAGAATGAAATGTAGCCTTTCAATCAAGCACCTTAAAGGAGATATGCTGTTAAGGAGAACAAGTTAGTAGCCTGCGTCAGGTGAATGGAGCATTTTAGAAATTTCATCTGGGGTCGCCACTTTGAGCTCCAGACCAATCATAAACCTTGGTGCAAATTTTGTCCCCTGGAGGGGAATGGAATTCAGTAGCTTGTATTGAAAGATTATGCTCTAGGTTAAAAGAGTATAATTTCTGAGTATTCTACATCTCCGGGAAAAAGAACATCATGGCAGATTGCTTATTGAGACTTCCATGTGAGAAAGGTGTGGGCAGTTTAGAGTGTGCCAGCGAAGATTTGATGGAATTTTTAAAGGGTGTGGAACAAGGCTGAAAGTAAGGATGAGGGTTTAAAATCAGTGAAATTATATGTTTGGCATGGTTGGTTTGGATACAAGATTGTCGATCCCAAACATAGGGCCACATATAAGAAGCATTTTTGTGTGTCCGTTTCAAACACAAAAATGCTTTTATATATGTACAAAACACAAATTGCGGTCCAGTAACACGCTATTAAATTGCAATTTTTGTTTGCAAATCGGTATTTAGAAGAGTCGTGTTTAGGGCGCCCCTTCCAAATAACGACTCTGAATAGAATGTGTGAATGTTTTGCGACCGATTTACCGTCGCAAAATATTCATATTTTACCAACTTCTTGACAGAGATGGTAACCCATTCGCAAATGGGAAGGTGTCCCCAAGGGACTCCTTCCCCTTTGTGAATGGAATACAAATATTATTTAAGAGCAGGCAGTGGTCCCACGGACCACTGCCTGCTATTAATAGACAAAACTGCTAAGTTTCATTCTTGCTCTTTAAACGCATCCCTTTTTTCCTTCAAAGGAAAACAGGCTACATTAAAAAAAATTGCTATATTAAAAAGCAATCACAGACATGGTGGTCTGTTGATATCAGCAGGCCACCTTCCTGTGATGGCTAAGATTCCTAATGGGTCGCAAATTGCAACCTTCCTCATTATTATGCATGAAGTTGGTCTATTTGCGACCCACTAGGAATTTCTAATGAAACTCAAAGGAGTTCCATAAATTAGGAATAATGATTTCCTAATTGTGATTCATAGAGAATCGCATTTAGGAAATCGGTATTCCCAATGTTAGTACATCTGGCCCATAATGCTTATTATTAGATGGCTGGTGAGTTCGAGGTGGAAGTATATTCTGGAAAGCCTTCCATGAATGAATTGTCGGAGAACTTCTTTTGATGATCGGACATTGATGCTGTAGCACACAAATGAGTGAAGGAGTGTGCTGAATGTCATCAGAGAGATAGGACTTTGAAACTTAAGGCTGCCCCCTCATTTCTTTGGGGTGGCCCTAAAATCCCTACAAAATTGGATTTGGATGTTTCTGGGCCATGCAATAAACTTCACAGTGAAATTGATGTTTGTGGATTACTGCTCCTGAAATTAAATATGTGACTCAGGCCATTCATTACAAGTGTCACCATTGTATTTAAGCTAGTTTCAGTGGGAAAGAAAAGCTTTTTAATTGAGCGTGGGATAAGATGTCACTACTAGCAGAGCTGTTAATTAATCATCTGAATATTGATTCTACCACATTATACTACACAGTGTGACTGGAAAACGTCCTTGCTTAAAGGAAGAGTACCATCTTCCAGATTGGCCCTGTGGTGGTTTAAAAGGAGAGTGAGTGTGAATGAACAGGGAGGAAAGTCTTAATTCTGTTTAGAGATTACCAAATGGGTAGAATCTAAATAAAATGTATCCAAATGCAAGTACGATGTAATTAATAAAATGGTGCCACATCTTTTTCGGACAAGGAAAACATGTAAGGATCCTCTTGTTTGGCAGTGTGCAAAGGAGCATTTAAATTTGCTAAACCAGTCAAGGTAATGAAAGTAATTCCTCACAGTAGAGTGACCCAGGATGTTATGTGAGTGGAGTGTGATGAGAGTAGTGAAGTGTGGTGCAAGAATTGATCCTGGAGAGGGGAGTGTAGGGAGTCCTTTTGAGGGTAAGGATGCGGCATGGAATTTGCTCTGAAGAGGATTGTGGAGATATGCAACCCATAGAACTATCTCTTTCTAATATTGAAAAACAGATAGCCTCTATGAATGCATCTCCTAAGGCACAGACGGGTGATGGGTTGGCTAAACCTGGAGAGCCGAAAGCAACTATTACAACTTTAAGGACGGAGCGGATAGTGTCGAAAGCACCCTCCAATGAACCGAATACAAAATCTAAGCCACTGCCAGCTGCATTGGAGAAGGTTGTAGAGCCATCTAAATCCCCAGTCCCTGGTGAAATCACGAAAAATATACCACCTAAACCATCAGGGCCAGCGTATAATAACGACAAAAATAGGGGTGAGAGTGGGCACCACATACATTTACCAGTAGAAGCAGACCCATATGCTGTGATTATGACCGGTGTTCCCAAGTTAAGGCCAAACACAGAGGAACCAACGTGGTCCTTAAAAAATAAGGTACAGCATTGGCTGACTACCAATAGACCGCTCCCACCTTTATGCGGTAGTAGGATCCTAATGGTGCGTAGGGTGCCCTGGTTAGGAAGCGAGAAGAAAACGACTCGGGGGGACTGTGTCATAGTTAATTTTGACGACCCGCGTACGGCTGATTATATTTGCCGTCGTGGTATGTGGGCCAAGTATGATGGAATAGAGATGAGAAGGCTCTCCTTCTTCTATCCCCCTACAAATTGTTGCGCTGTTACCCCTGATAGGAGCAGGCCTCAAATAAGTAACTGGAATAAAAGAAGGGAGTGGGATGATTGGCCAGGCCACGAGGGTAGAGATACAGCTTCTTCTGTAGGTTGGAGAGGCATACCACTTGCCAATAGATTCAGCTGCCTAGAAGCAGTGGATTGACCATTATCGTGCACAGGATATGGCCCTGAGGGTACTGAACACACCAGTTCCAAACCATCTCAATCTTCAGATAGCTCTATGTCTGAAAAAAGCATAGGCACTAACCATATTACTCCAACCCTGAAGACAATCAATCAAGAAATCTTGCAGGCCCCAGCCCCATGCCCATGCCCCACTCCTGTATCAGGGCTTAGTATTGTACTGCCTATGTCCTCCACTCATTTTACGTCCCCCGTTGCATACATGCCCTCTATTGAATGCCCAAGTTCCCAAAGAAATGATGCTCATGATTGTTTGGGCACTTTAAAGATCTTAAGCTGGAACCTAGCAGGCATCTATAGGAAATTATGTTTACCAGAGTGGAATGCCTTAGTGCAGGCACATATGATCTGTTTATTCCAGGAGACCTGGAGTACAGAAACACTTTATCGGGTGGGATATGTTACCCACTTTGTCCCTGCAGTACTTCCCAGAAATGGGAAGGGTCGTCCCTCGGGAGGCCTACTCATTTGGGTAAGCATTGCCTTGAATTGCCGCATAGAACCAAAACAAATTAACTGCCCTGATATTTTAGGAATCTCCTTGAGAGGTCCCCAAAGGGGACCTACCCTCGACTTGTTCAATGTATATGCCAGAGGTACTAAACATGGCTCTATGTCCCCGACAGTGTCTATTCTTGAAGCGGAATTTAGAGAAAACTCAGCTGGAGCTCAAGTCTTGGTTGCGGGAGACTTTAATTGTACTTATGAGCCTCTCACATCAGATGATATTCTTGACCCGGGTGAGGATGAGGCTAGATGGGGTATCCCAATTCTAACCATTCCCCCGATTAAAAAATGGTCTCAAACTGCGATCCAGCTGAATGCCCTAACGTTGGAGTTCGGTCTAAGAGCTACTAACGGCCGTACAAGTTCAGACCCCACGGGCGCGGCCACATTCAATAGAGCTAACCATACCTCGAGGATTGATTATATCATGCTAGATTTTTTCCTTTGGGGCTTGGTTCAGGATATGGTAGTCCTGCCTACCGTTGAAAGCGACCACAATTCGCTCTCCTTGTCCCTCAAGAATCCTTGGCCCAATGAAATGATTAAAACATCCCCTAAGCTAGCTCATAAAATCTCTGTCTCCTCCTGCGGAAGACGATTGAAGTGGAATTTGGTTTCAGGGGACGAAACCAAACTTAACACTATCAATGCATTGCTTATTGCCTCACAAATGGAGTTGGATATCATCGACCCGGCCCCTCCAATTTCTGGAAGGGTCACATCCATTTTTGAGGGAACCCTTAGGACTATTGGGAATGTATTTTGGAAAAAGGAGCGTGTGGGCAAGAATATGGCAATCCGTAACCCTAGGGGTAAGCATGATTGGTATACATCTGCTTGTAGGCACGCAAAAACGCTTTTGATTAGGGCCATCAAAAGCAAATCCCAAGTAGCGATACAGGGAGCTAGGAAAAATTATAAGGAAACCCTGGCAAGTGCAAGAAAGGAGTGGGAACAAGAGTATTGGTGTACCTTAAAAGAGGCAAGCTCTGGGAAAGATTCAAGGCGCTTCTGGGACACAATTAGAGCCAAAAGTAGACCTGATAGCGACCTTATAACATGTAATATCACCAGTCAAGCGTGGGTCAAACACTTCTCTAAATTGTATACTCGCCAAACTGGTGATATTGCTATAGCTACTTCTAATGATGAACAGGCCAGGGAGGTGGCCCTAGTAAATCCCGACCTTCCAATAAAGAGAGTAGACCATGCAACTGGCACCTTATGTACTATCATGTCCCTTAAAGATTGGGAGGCAGATTTGGCAGATCCCGTTTTTTCTATTAAAGAAGTGGAGTATGCAATCAGCACCATTAGGCCCCAAAAAGCAGCCGGCCCAGATGGCATCCCTGGGGATCTGCTACGCTCAGATATTCCGAAATGGGGTAAATTTATCCATTGCCTGCTTAATGCCATCAATAGGGGTGCACCTATTCCCGCATCTTGGAAAGGGGCGGAGGTTGTCCCTATTTTTAAAAAGGGGGCTAGGGACGACCCGTCCAACTATAGACCTATAAGCCTGCTGGACATAACCCAAAAGGTGGTCGGGAAGGTGTTGTTGGTCAGATTACTACAATGGATCGGTGAAAACAACATCCTTTCCGATTACCAGGCAGGCTTCAGAGTAGGGACTGGCACAATTGAACAAGCATTTAGATTGTTGCTAGTGTACTGGAAGGTGGTGGTCCTGGGCAAGGGCAGTCTCTATCTCGCATTTATCGATTTAAAGACTGCCTTTGACCTAGTTCCAAGGGAGACTCTTTGGAGAGTTCTCGCTGACATGGGGGTACCCCACTACATACTATTGCTAATTGTAAGGATGCATGAAAACACCTTTGCCCAGATTAGATGGGGCAGGGACGGAGAGAAAACTAGCAGAATCCCGGTAGAGAGAGGAGTTCGCCAGGGATGTGTTCTAGCTCCCACCCTCTTTTCTTTATACGTCAACGGTGTGGTCGAGCATCTGCTGAAAGATCCTTCAGACGAACCATCCCTGGCGGGGGAACGTATCTCTACCCTCCTCTTCGCGGATGATGCACTCTTACTCTCCAAATCCCCAATGGCCCTCCAAAAATTACTAAACAACTTCCAGCTTTTTTGCGTAGAACGGGGCCTGGTAATCAACACTGATAAAACGAAATATCTTGTGATGAACCCCCCTAAAAAACCAGTGCGCCCTCCGAGGTTGAATGCCGTACCTTTGGGGAGGGTGGATGTGTTCGATTACCTAGGGATCCGCTTATCGCATAATATGCAGTGGGCTCCTCATCTATGCAAGATGCTGCTAACCCACAAGAGGGTAACAGGGGCTCTTTTGAAGGAGCAGCGCTCCTGTGCAATCAGACCTATAGCCCCTGTAATCGAAATCTATGCAGCAAGGGGAGTAAGCTCCGCTCTTTATGGGGCTGAGCTGTGGGGCTCATGCAATACTAGTGAGCTGTCAAGTTCTGAGAGGAAGTTCTGTAGGGCCATTATGTCACTTCCCCAAGGTACCCCAACGACTCCATTAATGCTTGATTTAGGTTGTCGTCCAATTGGTGATCTGGCGAAATTTCGCCCCCTACTGTTATGGGCACGGTTGTGGCGAGTCCCGGAGCTAGCTAAATATGCTAAAGGCCTCTCCGAAGTTATGTCACTTCCCGGGTGGCATAGGATAAAATGGTTGAGAGACATGAAAGCCCTCCTGTGCAATCTGGGGCTAAGTACAGCATGGGAAAATAGGTCTTCCCCTCCGAAAGCAACACTTAAGTCTTCATACTGGAACTGGATTGCGACCCAACGGGACACTAACTGCACATTGGGCAGACTCACGGAGGACTTTCTGAAATTCAAGGACTTGCCGATCCGGGAATTATATCTTGATATCATAGAGAGACCTTTTGATAGGACCCTCTATTTTAAATTTAGGTCCGGGACTCTTCCTCTTCATGCTTTTACATCTCGGTGGAAACCCCCAGCCCAGACCATAGAATTTTGCCCTTTTTGCATAGCTAGACAAGAGTCTGTGGCGCATTTTTTATTTGAATGCCAGGAGTATGTACACCCAAGAAGAAGATGGCTTAAGCAATTGTGTCGCTCGTTAGGAACCAGGCATCACACTGAGACTCTCGCCCTTTGTATGCTTGTGCCCTTTCAAAATTTTTATCATGGGCATGGTCCATTAGAAGTAAAAGGCTTAAAGAAATTGTTTAATCTGTTCTTAATACCTATTTATGATGTGCTTCTTTCTTTTATTGTAAAAATTGTTTTTGAAGGTTAAACGAAATCAAATTCTTTTTAACTGTGAAGCTTTTATGATATGTTTTTATCGAAATAAAGCCTTTGACTTGACTTGATTGTGGAGATATCAATGTGGCTCTCACAGGCAGACCTTTTGTAAATTAAGGGGAAAGTGGTGGTAATGCGTCTTCCAAAAGAGGGAAGGGACCGGTGTCCTTGTTGTTCAAGAATATAGGCAGAAACAGAACTCCGTTGCTTGCATCGGAGATGATAGTTCGTTGGGCTTTGTTCTAATTAAAGTCATGGTGGCTATTTCCTTTTATTATTGGGTGATGTCTTAATTGAACCTTATAGCCCCATACTGTTTAGTTGTTACTATACCATGCGCTACTGGACACTTCTTTAGAGACACTTTTGGATATTGGACATGTGTATAGATCTACTCCAGCTTCATTTGGAATACCCGTGAAACATTGTGAACAGAAACTACATATTTATGTCCTGGTCGAGTCAACAAATGTTGTGATTGGGCAACAATATTTTGTGATGACTCGTGGCTGTATACTGATTGTGCCCTGAAGAAGTCTTATGTCAAGAGGACGAAACGCGTTGGCTGATGGCTATGTATAAATAGAACAATAAAGAAGAACGAGATTATACAACTTTGCATTAGCAGTGACTTTTTGCATGGAATTACGCTCTTTCAATATTTATGCATATATATTTCTTCATGGACTTTAATTTTGACAATTGGTGGTGCGGTTCCGATTATGTGGTTTTGTATTGTATCCCCTAGAGAGGGGAGGTGCTTCTGGACAGGGGGCGCATTTGGGATACGGCACACATAATTGTCTTTTGTTTATACTGTTTGGGTGATTGATGGCACGGGTGCTGCAACTCTTCTATTGTCCACTGTCCAGTCTTTGAGCCTTAGAACTCAGTTGAGAGTTAAAGATTTCATAATAGAATCAAATTTCTGCTCTCCATAGTTTATTATTCTGTGTTAAGGTAAATATTTTTGTAGAATTTGTTTTAGTTGTGTTATGGAGGAATGTATACCATTGGACGCCATTTCTTCCAGGTCCACTATAAAATTCTTCTACCTTGTTCATTGGCATTGTATGACGCTTGCTAACAGTTTGTTTTTGGGCACAGGCAGAATACTAAGGACCATTATTGACAGTTGATCGACTATGCTAGATGTCTTAACATTGCAGTAAATTGTCTCCCTATTTGCAAACCATTCTTATTTGTAGACAAAAAAAAATCATTGTCGGACGTCCCATAAGATTGCCATTGTGGCAGATGCATTGAGTGGAGCTCTGAAGCAGTCAAGAAGCCCCCAGCCCTGTTCTTCTTGCTCCTGGTTTGAATGAAGTGACAGGCCTGCACTCAAGCTAGACAGATTCCTGGGAATGGCAGAAAAACAATTGAGCAACCACTTTGTTAGACAGGATAAAGAGGGGTAGGCCCTGCCAACTAAGGAACAGACATGAAAGCACCTAAGCGGTCACATAATTGAAGGCCGCCACAGGGGGAACCTTCCTGATAGTGACTCCTACAAGAGAATATCACTATGTGGGACAGGTGTGGTGAGCTACCAGAGGTCTGAGAAGGGAGAGAAAGCAGGTACAATGCACAGAATGGAAGAAGGTGTGGGAGCATGTGAAAGGATTCCTCACATTGGTGTATGAACGTCTACATTGATGATCGCGGTGATGTACCCAACACCACTGCAGTTCTGAGAGGCGTTACTGTAGCGGTAATCCCAGTAGCCATAGGAAACTTCAGAAACTGAACATACAGAAGAAGCCCCCAAAGAGAAAGGCGTGGATAGTCGAATACTGCAGCCACCCTCGAGTTGGAGATAAGGTGGCCATACTGGGAGACAGCGTGTGGGCTGGACTGTCATACAGCTGGGAGGGCCTGGCACCATCAGCATATAAAGTTATATACACAACACCAGTCGTCTCCTGGCTAACATTAGGACAGTGAATGAGTTCTTTTACCAAAGGTACCAAGAGTAGATACAGCAAAGAAAAAAAGGTCACAAAATGGCTCAAGCCCCTCTACAGGAATGGAGATTTCTCAGTAGGAATCCTTTAAGAGCTGCAGGGGTGTTGCAGGACGCAAATGCACTGGTCTATCGCCTAGAACCACAACACGTGGATGATAATGGCAGGAGTGGCTGTGCAAAGTATGTGAGTCCTCTAATCCCATCCTTAAGAGGATCGAAATAAGTGCTGTAACTAACTTAAAGATAGACATAACCACATGAGTTGTGAGTCCAATGGATGCTAAGTAAAGGCTGAATGTAGAGGCAAAGTGACAAATGCACAGTAGATGAACCTCCTCTCTGGTCGTCTGGTAAACGTAGTGAGATGAAGGGCACCACCATATCCCACAAAGATTGGTGAATACTCTTAATGTTGCAACTCCTTAAAAAGACCAAGGCTGGGTGAGATAACAATTATTTTTTCAAACAAAATAAAAAATACCCAACAAGCTCCAAGGCAGTCAAAACAAATCAAGCCCTAATAAAAGAAACTCTCAAAGCCAGCATAGACTAATTGAAGCAAGACTTGTAAAAACTATTTGTGGGTAGGTTGACTGCTCTTTAATCTGACCTAAGCAAGGGTTTTTATGACCTGAAATTTGATATACATCTGATAGGTACTTCTAACCGCACATTCCTTACCTTAAAATTGTCTATAGGCCTCAGACTGGATCTGGAAATTTTCCTAAGCAGTACCCTTGCATGCTGGTAAGTGGTGCCGTTAGGCTCCACGTGGCATCGGCCGCACTGGAAGTGAAATGCGCTGTGCCTTATTAGGTACCCCAACGTTCCAGTTAATTTCTTTTCACACCAGTCTGCACTGATCCAGAGAGAGCTACCCTGTCAATCAATTTAGTACTCTGTTTTTTGAAATTTTTTTTTAGAGTTGTTCTCCTGGTGTGGCAGGGGTGTCAACTAGGAAGGCCGGCTTCAAACCCTGCGGCGCCTGATATCAACAGATGTCAGTGGCGAACACCCTTCTTGTATGTCTCTGGTGTCTGGAACGCAATCGCGATGCATAGACCTGCACCGATTGCCGTACCATGCACCCCAAGGTCTTGTGGACGCGGTCCCTCAAGCTCCTTGCCACCCTACATGTGACGCTGTAATAGTCTTGATCCCGGTCGAGAGGAAAGTCCTGGGATCAGTTACGGAGCACAAAGTCTTCGTCACAGTCAAAGTGGTCGGGTTACTCTGGTAAGTCCCACCACAAAAAGAGTAAGAAGTCAGAGAGATCTTCAACTTCACCAAGCCGAGGAGCCGAGGGAGTGTCGCCATTCGCTGTTCAGACAGGGCCTGGGTTGGCTCTGCTTTTCCGGAAGCTGGAGCGACCCCCGCTCAACTCCACGTTCCCGCCGAAGTTCTTATGGGCCCCGCAGGTTTGGGAAGGGGTCGCTACTGGTTCCATGTAGGCGGCTCCAGTGCCAGTCGGGCCCCATGGATCCAGGGATGGATCTGGACCAGCACTAGCCGTGTCAGCCCGACCTTCCTTGACGCCGGTCCAAATATCGATGCCGCTGACCCCACTCTGATTCCCAACTCCAACACAGAGCTGGAGGGGTGTAGTCCGATGCTTTCTTTGAATGGAGTCATGCCTTCTGGGCCAGAGCCTGAGCCCTATTTCTTTGGGCTAGGACTTGCGGAGGATTAGGAGGGCTTGCTGGACCCTGAGGAATACTAGCCATTAGACCCAAAATGTACTGGTATGAGGACTTGGCGGAAGCCAGTAGACTGGATACCTTCAGGTACTGGCATGTTTTCTCCCCGTACCGGGGCTATGGAGGAGGGAGCGTCCCTTGCAATGGTGGTGAGAAGAGTTGTTCAGATCCTGGACCTTTGCCTGTCCTCAGTGGCGGTCGAGACAAATGTCTTTCTTCTCCCATTTAATGAAGCCCTTACAGATATCCTGCTTGGGACTTGGTCCATGTCCAGCACAGGGGCTCCTGTGAACAGGACGATTGCCCTCCGCCACACCCCCCGCCCCAGGTGACTACAACTTTCTCACACAACACGCTACCCCGGAGACCTTGATGGTCCAATCCTCTACCTCCCATATAAATCCTGTCTCATTCCCTACCGCCCCACCGGATAGGGAATCCAAAAGGTTGCATACCTTAGGGAAGAAGATATTTTCTTCCACCAGCCTGGCAATGTGGTCCGTGAGCACTGCATGCCTTTTAGGCTGTTACTCCCATGCTGTATGGGATTCGGTTGCGTAGATGCCGCCAATGATCCTGGAGGAGTCCCAGGCCTTCCTCTCCCTGGCTGTTGCCAGAGGAAGAGATGCAGCTAAGTACGCGATCTGATGTAGACTGGATACCACCAACTTGCTAGGCCGAGTGGTTTCCACGACAGTGGTCAACTGGCATTTAAGGGGATATCCAAGCCTTGCTTATGGACATGCCCTTTGATGGCTCCCATCTCTTCAGAGGCAAGGCGAATTCAGCGCTGGAACCCTCCAAGGACAGCAGGGCTACGGTGAGGTCTTTGGGCCTTTACATGGCCCCTTGCCACCCCCAATCCCCTTTTCGCTCCTATTGTGGCCACGTAAGGGACTTTCAGCCGCATCTATATCCACCCAGCCACAGCGGTGCGCATCCTTCCCAGCCTATACATGACCGATGATGCAGTACCCACAGAGCCTGTGGGTTGGGAAGGAGGCGTGGCCTCCGAAGACCTCCCAGCAATCCCACTCTATGGGACTTACTGGAGGTAACAGGAGGGGTAGTTCGCCCCTTAGGACCCTCTGGAGCCAAGGGGACTTCATACACCAACCAGCAGTGTGCCAGGAGGTGCGTTTGCAGAGTGGTGGAGTATAAATATATGGGGCGGCGGACCATGCGGCCCTCCACCCCAACCTGATTTTGGCCCTGAGGTACCCCATCCCCTGGGCCCGGACTTTTTTCTTTAAATAAAAAAATTTATAATAATGGGAGGGGGTTGCGCTGCCCTCCTCCTGGGCCGATTCCAGCTCCAGGAACCTCCAACCCCTGGGGCCCGGCCTCTGTTGTGGATGCCCTGGTCCCACCCAGGGCACCCACTTGTCACTGATGGGGACTGCGGAGGGATCCTCAAGGTCTCCGCGATCCCTGCCAGCTCCCTGCAGGATCAGGCATTGCTTTTGGACAGAGGGAACTACTGAACATGCAGCTCCCTCTGTCCAAAAGCAATATTTTCAATGCTTTTGCTTGCTGAAAACTGAGCAGTGTTTGCTATGGTTTGGCGGGAGCAGTAAAGCTCCCGTCAAGCTATAGCAACAGCTATGTCCTATGGATGGGCACCCCGGGACATAGCAGGAGCCAAGCCCATGGGGGTGGCGGTCTCCAGGGCCATCTGTGGCTCCAAGAGAGGGGGGGGCTGCACGGTTACCATCCTTTTTTTGAGTTTTCCCCAGAAGGTGGTGGCCCCCTTGTCTTCAATTTTTCAAAAGTCCATGCAGCCCCCTGCATTCTTCAAGCAAAAAGCCCCGGTTAGGTGGGGGTCTCCTGGGCAGGAGGGGTTCGCACGGCCCCCAAATTAATAAAAGTTAAAGCCCCGGGGCTGGGGGAGGTCCAAAAGTCCCCTCCATTTAATAATTAAAGAAGCCTCGGGGAGGTGGTGGTCCCCGGGGTTTGGGAGTGCAGTACCGTGCACCCCCGCATAATTTAAGTTAAAAAAAACAGGGACACTAGAGGTGCACCCATCCTTTATTTTCATATGCCCTCTGGATTTGGCCACCCGGGAGCTTCCTTTAAAAGTATCCCACATTCGTTTTTTTTTTTCAATTTTGCGGCGAATCCGCAGATACACCTGCAAATTCACAGCACAATTGAAAAAAAAATCTCTTTTCACTTTGTTTGTGGCACTCGGCTTCAAGTCCCAGGAGGGCTGCCAACACTTCTTGGTTGAAGTGTTTGCAGCCAATCAAATTTCAGTAGGATTTAGATTTTGGGCTCCCAGATATCTATATTTTTTAACTTCAATATCTCTGAAATTACTGAACTGATTTACATCAAATCACAAAAAGCACGCTTTCTGGACCAACATCTAGCTTTCTGTCAAATTAAATAAAATTTGGCAAAAAGGTTCTGCTTGGCTCAACCGTGTAAATCCGCTCAGTAGTTGCTGAGAAAATCAAAAATAAAAGTTTCGATATTTCGAAGCATGGCGGATCCACTCACCCTCCAGATCACAAGCTTCATGCTAATTGGCTGTCAACACTCCAAACCAGGAAGTGTTGGCAGCAAACAAGAAAAGGGGGCTGGGTAGAAACTCCCTGACCCCCTAGGCCTGCCAGGGACCCCCAGGGCCAAAAAAAGCATTTTTTTTTTTTTAATCGCCGAGATGCGCAGAGGATCCGCAGATCCGGCCGCGAAAATAAAAAAACAAAGCGCGTGTTCCCGCGCTTCGTTTAATTGAAGCCCCCGGGTGCGCCAGGTCCCGGGGGCAGAAAAAAAATGTGTAGGGGGCCCCAATCCCCCCCAACACTGCCCCGGGGACCGCCACCCCCCGGGGCTTTCCATAAGTATTTGCGGGGGGCACACGGCCCCCGCTGTCCCGGGGACCGCCACCACCGCGGGGCTTCTATTTTGAAAAATAAACACCTGTGGGGGGGGGCTCAAGCCCCCCACACGCCCCGGGGACCGCCACCTCCCCGGGGCACTAATATGCAAATTAGGGGTTCCGTAACGGACCCCCGAGCCCCAGGTCCACCACCCCCCGGGGCTGTGCAATAGGTGGGAGGAGGGCCGTGCGTCCCCCCTCCTGAAGCTCTTGATGGCCCTGGGGACCGCCACCCCCCAGGACTGGCTCCTGCAGTGTCCCGGGGTGCCCACTGCTGTTTGCAATGACAGGGCGGGAGCCTCGTGGCTCCCGCCCTGTCATTGCAATCTGCTTTGCTTCATTGAAGTGAGAGCAGGGAAACCTGCTCTCGCTTCAATGAAGCAAAGCAGATTGCTTTTCCACACGGGAAGCTGCATGTTAGCAGCTTCCCATGTGGAAAAGCAATTCCGGCTCCCGCAGGACGCGGGGAGCCGGCAGGTGGGGGGGAGCCCCAATGCCCCCACGGTCCCCAAAGGAGAGGGCCAGCCCCAGGGGATGGGGTCCCCGGGGCTAGGAGTGGCCCGGGAGGGGGGCCACACTGCCCACCTCCCCTGTAAATTAAAAAAAAAGAGAGAGGCCAGGCCCCGGGAGATGGGGTCCCCGGGGCCATATTTGGCCTGAGGAGGGGGGCCACGCGGCCCCACTCCCAAAAAAAATAAATAAAAAAGGATGGCCAGGCCCCAGGGGATGGGGTCCCCGGGGCCAGAAGTGGCCGGGGAGGGGGGCCATGTGGCCCCCCCTCCACCTCAAAAAATGAAAAATAAAGGCGGGCCCCGTGGGATGGGGTTCCCGGGGCCAATAGAGGCCTGGGGGGGGGGGCATGCAGCCCCCCTTCCTATAAAAAAAAAAATATGTTTTGCCATGCCCCAGGGGATAGGGTCCCCAGGGCCGGAATTGGCCACGGGAGGGGGGGCCATGTGGCCCCCTTCCAGTTCATTTTTTAAAAAAGGAATCAGGTCGTGGGGGTGCGGTCCCCAGGGCCCAATAAAAGGAGAAAAAGGGGGGCCACTCAGCCCCCTTCTAAAAAAAATAATAAAGAAAAAGAAAAAAAAAGACCTCGATCGTGCCAGAGGCCCCGCCCCCTCCCAGGAACACTCTGCAAACGCACCCTTTGGCACGTTTTAAATTGGGGACTTAATTCCCCTTCAATACTAGGGGTACCTGGGGGCCAACTAGCCCACCAGGTACCTCCAGTAAGCGCCACAGGGCTGCGTTGCAGAGATGTGGTCAGGCCATGCCCCTTTTTACATCTCTCTGCAACGCAGCTCTGTGGCGCTTACTGGAGGTACCTAGTGGGCTAGTTGGACCCCAGGGACCCTCAGGATTCAAGGGGACTTAATCCCCCAACTCAAAACGCGTCATAGGGTGCGTTTGCACAGTGGTGAAGGGAGGGGGTGGGGTCTGAGGTGACGTGTGCAAACACGCCCTGTGGCGTGTTTTAAGTTGGGGAATTAATTCCTCTTCAATCCTGAGGGTTCCTGGGGGCCAACTAGCCCACCACTTACCTCCACTAAGCGCCACTGCGCTGCGTTGCAGAGAGGTGGCCCAGGCCATGCCCCTTTTTTTACAACACTCTGCAACGCAGCTCTGTGGCGCTTACTGGAGGTAAGTGGTGGGCTAGATGGCCCCCAGGGACCCTCAGGACTCAAGGGGACTTAATCTCCCAATTTACAACGCACCAGGGGGTGCGTTTGCGCAGTGGTGCAGGGAGGGGGCCTGGCCTGATGTCACAAGTGTGCAAACGCACCCTGTGGCGCATTTCAAGTTGGGGAATTAAGTCCCCTTGAATCCTGAGGGTCCCTGGGGGCAACGAACCCACCAGGTATGTCCAGTAAGTGCCACAGAGTTGCATTGCAGAGAGGTGTAAAATGGGGCATGGCCTTGGACCACCTCTCTGCAACGCAGCTCTGTGGTGCTTACTGGAGGTACATGGTGGGCTAGTTGGACCCAGGGACCTCAGGATTCAAGGTGACTTAATACCCCAACTTAAAATGTGCCACAGGGTGCCTTTGCACAGTGGTAAAGGGAGGGGGCGGGGCCAGAGGTGACGTGTGCAAACACGCCCTTTGGCGCGTTTTATGTTGAGGAATTAAGTCCCCATCAATCCTGAGGGCCCCTGGGGGCCAACAAGGCCACCAGGTACCTCCAGTAAGTGCCACAGGCCTGCGTTGCAGAGAGGTGGTCCAGGCCATGCTCCTTTTTACACCTCTGTGCAACGCAGCTCTCTGGCGCTTACTGGAGGTACCTAGTGGGCTAGTTGGACGCCAGGGACCCTCAGGATTGAAGGGGACTTAATCTCTCAACTTAAAACGCCACAGGGCGTGTTTGCACACATGTCACCTCAGGACCCCCCTCCCTTCACCACTGTGAAAATGCACCCTGTGGCGCGTTTTAAGAGGTAGTTTTAATCCCCCTGCCCTATTATGTACTAGGGACTTACAAAAGAGGTCATGCTAATCACAGGGTTACCCCAACACATAGTGTTCCCTAGTGTATGTAGGTGTTTTCACTGTATTCTAAGTGTCTTTTAGCATAGCACTAGCTCTAGGTCTGGTTAGTCAGAGTCAGTTACCACCAGTACCCATCTGAAAAAGTTGTGGGTACAGGATGATTTTGCAACAAGGCCTCTTTCTGCTCCTCTGTTGGGTCTTTCTGGACATGTTTAGCTTTTTCCTGCACTTTTCTTCGTCTTTGTGGACTTGTGTTGCCTCTTTCTGCATTTCCTTTGCTTCTTTCTGTGCGTTTTTTCTTCTTTCTTCAGATGTCCAACCTCTGTAGGCATAGTTAGAAACTAGCATTTAAAAAACCTTTTAAATTCACTTAAAAAACCATAGGTTTCAGGCACGTTATAGTTCGAAATTAGGATTTAAAAAACCTTTGAAATTCACTGAAAAAAACATAGGTTTCAGGCACGTTATAGTTAGAAATCAGCATTTAAAAAACCTTTGAAATTCACTGGAAAAAGCATAGGTTTTAGGGAAAGTTATAGTTAGTTGGACATTTCACTCGTACAAAACCAGAGAAATTCCCCCGTTATAGTTAGTTCAGCTAACTATAACTCGCGCCCCCGCAATGCACTGCTAATGAGGTCACATATTACATCACTCATGACATGGTCAGTGACATCACTGATGACATCTCAAATGACATCACTGATGACCTCATCCATGTGATCAATTGATGCATCTTCTCACACCCTAATATAACCTTTGATACACCCACTCTAAATTACAGACGGACATTCTCAACACCATTGACACTCCAACACCAATAACTACATACCCACTCACTGATTCTTAGGTCTACACACACAACCACTCACTCATCCGTACAGTCACTCATACTTATGGTCAGTTAGTACAGGACTATCATATGCACTCATACACCTATATAGACACTTAAACACCGCCACTCATCCATAGAGGTACTCGCACGTCTAGTCAGTAATGCAAATAAATAATCACACACCCATTTACTCACCTATACAGTTATACACACACCAGCTCACTTACTCATACAAATACTAGCACATTTTTACGCTCTTATACAATCACTGATACAAGCACACACTCATCCATACAGCCACTCTCACAATCACACACTCTCACTTATAGCTATTTAAATACTCTAACACACATATATACTGCCTTTTACATATGTAGTTACTCCCACATGTACAATTGAGATATACATTCACTCACTAACACACCCATGCACACACTCACCCACCCATGCAGTCCATCACAGATGCACTCTTGAAACCATGCACCCAGTGAATCACCCACTCACACATTTATGCACAGAGTCACACACACCCCACCCACACAAACATTCAGGCACCCATACAGATACTCAGACAACCAATCAATAACTCATAAAGACACTCATGTAGCTATTCACAAACCCATGCAGCCGCTTACACACCAACAGACAGATGGATACAGACATTCACACAGTTTAGTCACTAACCCATGCATTTAGTAAAATGCGTTTAATCACTCATTTATAGACTCAGTCACGCACCTACTAAATCATCCATTCAGACACTTATACACCCACTCATTCTTCAATACGCCATTCCCTATATATATTAAACATATTTAAACTTTACAGAAACACACAGTCACTGGATGATGTCATCAGTAATGTCATTTGAGTTGTCATCAGTGATGTCATCAGCGATATCACTGACCATGTCATGAGTGATGTAATATGTGACGTCATCAGCAGTGCATTGCGGGGCGCGAGTTATAGTTAGCTGAACTAACTATAACGGGGGAATTTTTCTGGTTTTGTACGAGTGAAATGTCCAACTACATATATATACCAAGATGGAAAGTATCACAACTTGTGATATAGATATATATATCTGTCCCGAGTTCCAAGCAGATCCTAAACATCGCATCAAACGTGTCCCTATGGACAAGGAGCATGTATATAAATTATGCAATACTCCGTGTACCACAAGAAAATAAATGAGACCCCCTTGTGTACCTGAAAATATTGAGAAGTTCCTTATACTTACTATGAATAATTTGCTAGCGAAGAAAAACATTGTATACAGTTAGTGTTACCAAGATATCTGCCAGAGGCCTAATGCAACACTTTCCAAATTGAGGAAATTGTGCGGTCAATCCACCCCAGAACAGCACCTATCAAAGCTGTAAAATAGATAAAATTTGATGTTAGCCGTTATATGATCCCTATGTTATCAGCACAAAGAAATATAAAAAGAGAGTTGGCATTAAAAGCTATTTAAGAAACAAACAGTAGAGAACATAATCAAGTGAAACACAAAGGAATATTATAAAACTGGTGGAGAAACACATATGTATGTAGAAATAAATAGCACATCTCTGTACAGAAAAAAAGGAAAGATCACCACATATTGCTAATATCATTGTACCATCAGATATAAATTTAAAAGGAGCAAATAAGGAGCATCACTGTTTAGTGGCTGCAGATGCAGCGTAAGTTCAGCTATGATCCAAGGGACAGGAACAGCTCAAAATATGAATGAAATGTAACACAAAATATAATAGCATAGTGAAAAAATGTAAACTGTAATATGTAAAGGAGGCCAAAACAGAAAAACATATCGAACCCCCATATCCATAATTGGTGTATGAATATTGAGGAGGAATGCCATAAGGTAATGACACAATTCTCCAAACCAACTCTCCATCCCAATACGTGACTAAAACTAGGTCCCCAATATATCAAGCTTTTATGAGCAAGTGTGTACTCGCCAGGATCAGTACCCAAGAACGTAACGGTTCGATACTTGCTGTATATTCACCGACTATGAAACAGAACACGGAAACCAGCATTCAAATTAAAGATCCCGCACAACACTTGTAATATGCCGCACCTGGATGCACATATAACGCAGCAACACAAAAAGCCACCAGCATAAGTGTAGCGTGCTGGCAATTAACGTCGCCATGTTGGATGTATATGTGGTGGCCCGATGTAAAACCAAAATGAAACGCCAGCTTCAATATAATGCGCTGGCAACTTCTGCCTCCATTTCGGATATATATATGACAATTCAAGTGCAATATCAAAACATAGAATAAAAAACCTAATAGCAAATACTACAGTACAGGCAAGGGGACCAGAATTCAATTTGAGGGTCCTGTGTGACATATATAATGAACTGTACCTGGGTGCACATATAATGCTGCTCCACCGATAAAGCGCCAGTATAAATAGAGCCTAATGCCAATTACCGCCACCATATTGAGTGTACATCTGAAGGCCAAAGGTATTACCAAAGTAAAGCGCAAGTGTAAAAATAGCGTGCTGGCAGTTAACGTCAACATATCAGGCTTAAGTCTGGCGGCCCAAATATATTACCAAAATGTAGAGTAAATGCGAAGTATAAAATGCTACAGTAAGGCACTGATAACCAGATCATGGATTAATAACGTAAATCAAAATAGTGCAATATGTGAAGTAAAAACATATATAAACTAATTCCCTTGCTTGTGTATCGAAGTGGTGTAAATGTTCTATTGGTTACCTACCTGAATCCCTATTTTTTATAGCAATATATTAAAGAGTTCCAAACAATTTAAAAAAAAAAACATTATAGGAGGTTCGCCATGGTGTAACTTGGTCCGTGCTATAGAAAGTTTAAGTATCAATATAATACATAGATTAATAGATTATTAATACTCAGAATCTACGGAGATAATAGACAAAGATTATAACAATCATAGAAAGTTGCACTTATATGACATATAAACCAAATAGGCTGAAAAGGCCATTGACATGACCAAATAGCATTAGTCTTTAAAGGCTCACTTTATCGTCACATTTCTAACACCAAGAACCCCTCCTCCCCTATCTCCAAGGCACAGAGAGGGGAAAGAAGTTAAGATATTCAGATCAAAATCTGGATATCATAAGACCATAGACAAAGATTATAAAAACTATAAAAGGTGGCACTTGTATGAAATATAAACCAAATAGGGTGAAAAGGCCATAGAGTTGACCAAATAGCGTTAGTCTCTAAAAGGCTTATGGTGTAGTCACATTTCCAAGACCAAGACGCCCCATCTCCAAAGCACAGAGAGGGGAAAGAAGTAAAATATTTGGATCAAAATCTGGATATCATAATGATGACACAGAGGTTACTGACCAGTCGCAAATAAGAAGGAATTCAGAATCTCAACACCAAGGCATAACAGAAGGTAATGGTGATGGAAACATCAAAGAAAATAATGGAGTTCTTCGTCAGAATTATGGCCCAGTTCCACACTTTGCAATAAGCATATCCAACCTGCTTCATTTTGACCAAAGGAAAGTACCCTATCCCCACCTCTGGGGTTGGGTGGTGTATGGTCTGTACCTTGGAACCAAATAATGATCCCATTCCCATGATGTTCTTGCATATGGTAAGTTAAGGGTTTCTCATGTCCCCATTTTTGATGGCCCGGACATGTTCCTGAATCTGCAGTTTTAACGGTCTTATTGTACTGCCCACATATATCTCGTTATATGGGCAACCAATGATATATGTGTCAAAACTAGTCTTACAATGTATGTGTTGCTGAGTTCACATGTTCTGCCTATGTTATAACAACGTTTTTGTCTTATCTTTTCCCAGAGTGCACGTTACATTCTCAACATGTGTAGAATCCTGTAACGGGGTTAGATAGCCAGGTGGAAGGTTTTTGTTTAACCACATAGCTAGGACACAGCCAGTTCCTAATCGTCCTCCCCCTGCAGTACGTCACTTTTGCTTAGTTAGAAATAACATCCCTAAGACCAGGTATATTGGTCAAAAGATTCCAATGTCTTCTTAGAATGCCATAGATTAAACTGCTACGTCTATTGTACTGTGTAACAAAGGCTAATTGATTAGATCCATATGTAGACTGGTTTGATCCCTTCTTCTTCAAAACATCAGTCCTAGCAGTCTGTACTATTTTTTTCTCAGCCTTATCCAGCATTTTAATGTCATACTTATACATCGATGTTTTGTATTTCTAATGTTAGCGACAAAAGCATCCTCAATGCTACAATTGTGTCTAATGCGCACCATTTCCCCATTGGGTATGGTATTAATAACATGCTTGGGGTGTGCGCTGGAGCCATGGAGAGTACTGTTGCAAGCTGTGGTTTTTTTAAACATAGTGCTCTGTATCATGTCATTCTTAACAAAATAAAATATATCGAAATTCAATTCGTCCTTTACTAGGATTGATCCTAAGCTGTAAATTATATGAATTCTCATTTTAAAATTCAGTGGTAAACCATCAACTGATCCACAGTACCGTTCCAAAGCAATATGATATCGATATACCTGCCCCAGAATACAATATATTCAGTGCAGTCCAGGGGAGGCAAATCAGCTCCAGGCGTGCTCCAGCTCCTACCAGGCCATAAAAAGCCCTGCATAGGCAGGAGCAAACATAGAGCCCATCGCAATACCCTGAATTTGATGGTACCACAGAAAACATTCTTAGAAAGAATGATATCCATCGTTTCCATCAATACATAATTATGTTCAAGATGGTCAGCAATCCGCTGTCTTAGGAAAGATTCAACCGCCCTGGTACCTTTTTAAAAAAATATATATTTTTAAAAAAATATTTTTATTGTCAGCGAGGGAACGACATTACATCTTATCTTTAGAGTATCTTATATCGTACCATCGATACAATATGAGAACCACATTAAGAATACATCCCGGCACATAATATTCCTAAGACAATACAGCACCAATGATACTGTAAGTAATTTTATAATAAACTTAAATCTGTGTCCAGATAACAAGGAAGTTTCTCTTCAAATTATATATTACACATTCACTCAATCAAATCTTTTGGACTTATGTATCAAGTGCCAGTTGCCCTCATATAGCCTCCAATTTTATCAAAGAACAAGTTCCTCTTGCCCTAGCTAAGGCTTTCTCCATCTTATAAGTTTCCCTTACAATGACCCACCATTCGCATATGGTGGGACGTTTAGGAGAGATCCAAGCCATGGTAAGTCGGGCAGCCACCTGTAAAATTGCAATAAGCCTCTTCAGCCCTTGGGTCTCTTCTTTGTAGCCCAGCATAATTTCTATTACTGTAGGGGGTGAATCTACCCCTAGTTGTTTCCTCAGCACTTGAACTATCTTCTGCCAAAAGGGTTCTAACTCGGGGCAGGTAGCAAACTTATGTACTAGGTCTGCAGCATATATCCCACTTTTGGAGCATTTTTTTTATATCCTCTTTGGCTCTGCTGAGCCCAGCTGGCAATTTTCTTTGGGGTATAATAAAGCATACATATTGTATGAAACTGCTGTAATCTTAAGTTAACTGAGTGAATTGACTCTTCTATAGTTCCTAGTGCTTGATTAAAAATTGTGGGTGTGACGTTTACCCCCAAAATCTTAGTCCATCGCACAGCAAGTTTTTCACATCCGTTATGCCTAAGATTGCTGAGACACTGATGCATAATACTGATTATTAACTTAGATTTTTTTTTGTGTAAGCAATCCCATATTTCTGACCTAGACACTACCGTTGAGGCTAGATGTTTCACAATATAGTCCCTAATTTGAAGATCCTTAAAAAACATTTGGCCAGAAAGTTTGTAAAGAAGCTGTAAATTCTCAAGTGTGCTAAAACTCTTGCTACCATACAGATCCCCCAATTGTTGGATCCCATACCTAGCCAAACTTCTGCCAATAGTGTCTTGAAACACAGCTGGGATTATCCCATAATGATAGTTTGTCGTGAAACGACGAGAAGTACATTTAAGCAGCCATAGCCCGCCATATATACTCCCTGGTACCAAATTCTTTTTTTATACAGGTGTAGAGACTTGCCACACCCATGGTTACAAACATCAAGTCATCAGACTATGTAACCTCCTCATATTTGTTTAATATATCCTTTCTGTCTTGGATATACGCAGGCAGATTCCGAACAAATGTCTAAAGGGATTCATCAACATACTCCGAGAGTCTCTCCGTTGGTGAGGACACCCCTGAAATTATAGTCTTCCCCGGGAGAACACACCCCCATGTGTATTTTGGGTGAAACATATATGCAGGGAAATGTGGTTCCCTGATCACAAGATACTTGAATTCCTCATCAGTTATAAGGCAACTTCCTCACCACTCCGATAATCTCATAATAATATGATGAGTAAGAGTTTTGATTGGATTATATGTCACCTTTTTGTAGCAATTGGTATCTGCAAGTTGTCTATTGATCTCCTGGATGTAATCTATCTTGTCCATCACCACAACGTTACCTCCCTTATCCGCCTCCCTAATCACTCATGACACATCAGTTCATAACTCCCTTAGTGCTGACATTTCAGACATACTCAAGTTGTAATCAGTATTAGGTGAGGTAACGGGACGAGCAAACAGTTTGTATAAATCTTTAGATACCTTTTCCCTAAAGAGATCAATATACTGGTGTTAACGTGATTTTGAACCTCTCTTAATGTATAATTTCTGAGATGTCCAGTTCAGCTCGCAAAACATCCGTATCTATTGGTACATTGTCCTGTAAGAACATCAGTATTGAGTGCCAATTTCAGGTATATTTCATGCTTGAGTATTTGGGGATATACATGTTAGGTGCAATCTGTGCTAGGGATCCGCTGTCATATTTGTGTTTTACCCAAAGAAAGTAAACTCCATGCAGTGACTTAATCTGCTGGGGCTCACTGCCTTATGTTGCTTAATGCCTCAGATGCCCTCTAAGGTAGTCATGGACACTGTGACAGAGCCTGTTGAAATGTCTTCTATATTTGCTGTATCCTTGCTTGCAAACTCCTTTTATCATTTTCTTTTAGAAGGTTTGGCATTCTAGACATGTGCAGAAGTGTTAGCACCATGTCTGCCTTCTATCTAGGCTGACCTATTTTCTTTGTTTATATATTGTGGTCTCTACCATGTTCATATAGATGCATTGAAATGAAATGTTCATCACCCTATTTATTTTGTCTTATTGGGACTTTAGAGTCGCCAAACTTTCAAACATGAGATAAACATCGGTGATCAGGTGCTATATAAACCTCTGTATTTGCCCATAGTTTGGAGAGGCTTTGCAACAGAACTCTCAGTCCAGAGGTCACACTGGTTTTCTGCAAACCAGCTGCGATTGGGGTTTGTTCGGGGCTCTGATAGTGGCGCAACCTTCAGCCCAGCATTGCTTATCAGTTCCAGTCAAGGTTTTTGATGGAGAAGAGCTGAATAGCTATTTCTGTGTTATGATGTGAGACCCATCTTAAGAAACTCGATTTGTAGTCATACTAATTTCGGCTTCTGCTGAATTTTAGCATAGTGCTTTGAAGTAGCTATAGTATATTAGGATGTTATTTTTGTACTGTTTATATTACTATGTCATGCATTGCTGCCTTTTTTTGCATTCCAGTGATTACCGTTCATATTTTATGTGCTAAATTTAGGTTTTAGAAGATAAACATTTTAAAGTTTTATCCCATCTTTCTTAGTGCTTTTTTGAGTGTGTTATTCATCAGTGAAAGCAGATTTGGAGTTCCCTTGTGTTCCTGACTTTATCTAGAGGAATTAATTCTGACCAGAAAGCGCCACCTGTGCAGTAGTGCTTACTGGGTTGTGTACGGGTCGTTGTCCAACTGGATTTCTAATTTGTGTTGGTGCTTTGGACTAAGTCCTTACGCCAGGGGTAAGAAATCCTACCCCTGTGGCTCTGGGGGCCCCCTAGATAGTGACAAGGTTGGAAATCTGACAGCGGTACTTGCTAAAATAATGCAAGGAGGTTTTGATTTGCCCATGTGAAGAAAAACCCCTATCCATGTGAAATTTGAACAAGAATGGACTGTCCTGAGAAGACTTGGCCTGGAATGAGATAGTCAGGGGAGGCTCAAAGAATGGAGCAAGTGGGAGAAAGCAAAAGCTAGCTCCAGGGGAATAGGAATAAGTGGTGAGACAAGGAAGCTGGAAGCGATGACTGAAATGGGAGGAGAGGGGAGACAGGGGCAAGCATGCAAGATGGGGAAACCGAGAGAGACCAGGAAAAGGGTTCTGCCGTGTTGGGTAGAGAGGGGCACTGTGGGATAGGTTACAGTAAAACATACAGGAAGTGCTCCAAATGTGGATAGGGTCACCCTGGGAACTTTTACTATTGGTTAGGGAGTGGCCTCAAGTTTTCCTCACTCATTGGCTGGCACTGGGCTTATATGTAGTATCCCTAATACCCTCCACAGAGTAGTTCTGGACCTGTGAGGAACAAAAGAGGACTTGACCTGCTGTCAGTAACCTTAGAAGAGCCTTGGAGACTAGACGTGCTGTCCTTCTCCTACCCAGGACACAGAAGTGTACTCCAACTGACATAAGGCTAACTTATTTGGGCTACAGGGACACAACAAGCTCCAAGTGGTCTTTGTCCTGTATTTGCAGATCAGGGCCATGCTCCTGGCCTTTACTGGAGTGAGTCTTAACCCCCAAGTCCTGTGTCAAAGTCCTGCACCCTTGACTGGTGTTAAAGTGTACTGCAGTTTCCTGAAACCTTCCCCAACGTTTTTGCTCTGAGGACCGTCAGGGGACCGGACCAACTGCCAAGTAGATCCAACGAAGGTGCATCGCCACTGGGCCAAAGATTCTAGTTTCTCCCACTGCGTTCTTACCCGCAGAAACAAATCAGATCCAACGGGACTTCATGGAGAAGGTTTAGGGACTCATAGAGCCCTCTTTGGCTACACCTTGCAGCCTTCCCCTGCATTGAGAACCCAGGCTCTAAAAAAGTGACTAAGTCCAAAGTTAGAAATCTTCACCGGGCGTAGGCGGAAAAAGTATTTTGTCCAGGAGGGACATTCTCTGGGTTCTAATTACTCTGGTCTGATCTTTCCCGCCAAAAGTCAATGGCTTCACCAACATCTCATCTAGTAGCTATCTGATGACCTGGGGCCCTCTTCCGCCACAGCTTGCTGGCCTGCTGAGGATTTTCGAGTTCTTTTCCAGAGACTAAATTCGATGGTAAAACTCTTCGCTGGGAAGAAACTGGCCCTTGTATCCTACCCACACTCCTTCACAGTCAGTCTGAAACCTTACCAGTGTCCCGGGGTTTGCACTTGGTGCTTATTGCCACTATTTTTAACCTTAAACTTAAAAAATGCATAACTCCTGTTCTACATATTGGATTTTAGTCGTTTTGGTGCCATTGTATTTATTAAAACTATATTCTAAAGTTCTAAATTGTTTGGGGATTTTTCTTGTGCTGTGTTTTCACTTCAAAACTGTTTGAGTACTGCATAAATAATGTGCACATTGCCTCTAAGTTAAGCCTGACTGCATGTGTGCCATGCTACCAGAGTGTTAAGCACAGGATTTATTAGTGAATATGTGGTTCACCCTGACATGGATTGTGATTAATATTTGTTATGGGTTCTCGCCGCCCATCAACAAATACTCCAATTTCTTACATGCCGTGTTGATTAAACTTGGCAATGAGCATAAAGAGGATCTGCATCATCTTCAAAATGTGTACTGAACAAAGATCAAGCATTGCAAATGTGAGACACTTCATATTTATTGTCAACTGCATTGCATCATTTCGGTATGTTGAATAGAATGCGGAATGATGACGAGAGATGTGTAAATGTACCGTTTTTAATGCACATCTGATTAAATTATCCCAAGCTACAGTCCTTTCAGGTGGGAATCTCTTATGAGATAGGGAAGATAATGGGGGTGCATCTTGTGTCTTCACTCCAGCAGAAATATTAAGAACACCATTGTAGTGAAGTGAGATGGCAGGCCATAGCCCTGCTGGGCTGCCGGTGTCCATGAAGTGGAAAACAACCACTTATCTTATATCATTAGTTTGGTACAAATTCTAGCATTCAAGAAATTTCATAATTATTTATATGCCCATGTAAATATTGGGTCATGGTATTACTGCGGTTATTAATTTAAAATCCCAGGGAGAGCAATGAATAGCTGCCCCTTAATTGGTGCAATAGCTCTTGAAGTATTACAAAAGATGGCATGGTCTGAACTCTCAAAAGTAGTTTCCTGGAGAATGATAGAGAGGGGTTTGCCACATTTAATCTAAGGGGATAAAGAAAGTATTTGTAAGACACGTCTTTTGTAATGTCAATTATTGCATCATCATAAATACTAAAATATACTCAATGCCAAACAATTAAAGATTTGTTTCAAACTAACGATAGAATGGCTCACACACTAATGGTATGGGAGAAATTTGCAGCATATGTGTGGATCATTACGATTCTTAGATTGTAACTGGATGGACAGTTTAGGGCCAGGTTGTCTGGAGGAAGAAGCTACCAGAAGCCTGGTCAATGTAAACTAGTAAAACAAGCAACAATTTAGAAAGGGAAAGCTACTTTGTAATTATGCTGTTCTTTTATGTACAGTACCATGGGTGTGTGTTGATGATATATCCCTGTTAAGGTCCTTAATACACGTACCTTGTAAATCCCAATCGACTGAATCTGATCACAAGGTGTGCTGGAACACCACACTCATATTTTTTGCTAGTAAAGGCCATGAGAAATGTGCACGGAAAAACTTCCCTGAATGAGGGAAACATGTGGTGTACAAACATGGAGTCCTACAGTTATTCTCTGTTCCTTAGAGGTGAATTAGGAATGCTGTGATAATACTGCACCTCTCGCTATCATGCTCTTCCATTTCTGAGTGTCTGTGCTGTTCAGAAAATGGCACTACCTTGGAATCCAAGAAGAATTTAGCACATTGCATGAGGCGGAACCAAAGAGGACTTGCCATTTACCAAGGAGTGCTCGCTCATATGCACTGTGTCCTGCCACTGAAGCTCTGAACTCCCCACTTCGCACTAGAGTAGCAGTGAGATTTAATGGCTGATTGAGAAGCCATTGATAGACTTGAACATATTCTGCAGCATAGCTTTCGAAGACAGACAACTGTGGAGCCTTCTCAGTTACATGAGGGGGGATTGGATAATGGTCTTCTCTCGTTCCGGCTGTTCGCAATAGTCATGTTCTGGAAATGTGTGCATTGTAGTCGTGATTTACTCATACATTGTATGGTGTGTATTTTCTGCAGTTGTGAACATTGTCTTTATATGATTATAATGTGTTTTAATTTTTCCCTAGATGAGGAAACAAATGTTAAAATCAATGATAATTGAACTCAGCAAGGAATATTCAATTGTGAGCCAGTTTACAAGTTTTGTGGCAATTGAGAAAAGGGTATGTAAAAATGAATGTCTTTGATGAAAGTAACTGTAATTTAAAAGTAATATTGAAACTTATCTTTTTTGCACTATCAGAGTGGTTTAGAGTTTGATGTTGTGTTACCACAGTGGCTAAAGAGAGTGCATATGACTCTAAAATACACAGATTAAAGATTAAAACAGTATCAGTTCAAATAGAATTAACACCCGAGTGTTGTCTCCAAATACTTTTTCAAGTACAATTATGTTTTCTTTCATTAATAATGCTATTTAGTGTTTATGCTATTAAGCTCTGTTCACACCAAAATACTTTATAAAGAATGGCTATAGCTATTAGTTGAATTTATATATGCAGCAATTATTTAGTTAAAAAAAATGTTTCAAAACGTAATTAAGCCGTTTACTTGCTGCATGGCTGTTGGATTAAAACATTCTTTGATCGCTAAAGCACCTGTCCTGAGGCCTAAAAGTCGGAATCGTGGAATTAAAATGAAATGTCTCACTCAGATATGACGTAACTTATATTATGTGCCAGGGATTCTGTTGTATAATAACAAAGTCTGAAACAATTTGTTTGACGAGTGTCTTTCCTTTATTGTTTGATCTCGCCCATGTCAAGCTGGCTGAATCTTACGCTAACCATAACGTTTTCAAATTTAGCGTTTGTGCTGCAAGTAAATAGGCTTGGTGTTTGCCCTGACTTTAAGGATCTACACTGCTAGGCCCCCCCAACCCCTGCTTAGCCTTTTTTTTGGCTATTTGGGGTAGTTCTCGCTTAGGTCCCTGTAACCTTTTTGTCCACATAAGATTTCCGCGCCAAATTTGCGTCCTTTTCTTCCTAAGTCCTGAGGATTTTAAAGGTACCCAGGGTTTGTGGATTCTCCTTGAAGGGACCCAGAAATTAGCCAAAATACAGCACCATTTAGTTTTTGAAAAATGGAGAAAAAGTGCTGCACACGAAAGCGTCTGTTTTGTCCCCTGCAAATGGTATCAACAAAGGGTTTGTGGTGCTGAAATCACCATCTTCCCAGCTTTCAGGGACAGGCAGACTTTTGTCAGAAAAAAATCTGAATTTAGCCAGGGGTCATTTGTGTAGATACTTCAAGGTTTTACTATAGATACTAACAGTTGAAATAAAAAAATATTGAAATTGAGTTGTTTGTGCCAATGTTTTCACCTGTAACTTCTTCTAACTATGACATATTTTTTAAAGCAATATACCGTTACGTCCGCTGGACTCTTCTGGTTGTGGTGATCTTCTGGTTGTGTTGATGTATAGGACTTGTAGGTTCACCAAGAACCCGAGGTACCCAGAGCCAATAACTGAGCTGCTCCTTGCAATGGGTTTTCATTGTATTCCGGGTATATTACAATTAATTTCGTAAAATATAAAGAGTGAAAAATAGGTATCAAGGACACCTATGTATTTCCAAAATGAGAACAAAATATAGAGTTTAGAAGCAGTAGTTATTTGCACATCTCTAAAATTGTGGGTACTCACACGAGCATGTGAATTAGAGGACCTTTTTCAAAGTGACTTGTTTTACACATTGTCTTACATTTGGAAGGCAGAAATACATAGAAGGTCAATAGGTAATAACACTTGTTCTACAACTCTTTGTTCCCCTAAGACTCCCAATAAAAATGATACCTCACTTGTGTGGGTAGGCCTAGTGCCTGCGACAGGAAACTGCCCTAAATGCAGCATGGACATATCACATTCTTCTAGTGAAAACAGATCCTTTTTTCGCAATGTGCCTAGCTGTGGACTTTGGACCGTAGCTCAGCCAGCATATGGGGAAACTCTGCAAATCTGCACATTTTTTAAAGTTGGGCATCCTGGGGAATCCAGGATGGGGTGAATTGTGTGGCTCTCACCATGTTCTGTTACCCAGAATCCCTTGCAAACCTCAAACGTTGTAAAAAAAAAAATTAAAAAAACATTTTCCTCAATTTTCAGTGATGGAAAGTTCTGGAATCTGTGGAGAGCCACGAAACTTCCTTCAACCCAGCATTCCCCCTAGTCTTCCAATAAAAATGGTACCTCACTTGTGTGGCCTAGTGCCTGTGACAGGAAATGGCCCAAAACGCAAAATGAGCACATCACATTCTTCCATTAAAAACATACCCTTTTTTTGCAATGTGCCCAGCTATGGATTTTGGATCCTCGCTCAGCCGGCATCTAAGGAAACCTAGCAAATCTGTACATGTTTGAAAACTAGACACCCAGGGGAATCCAGGATGGGGTGACTTGTGTGGCTCTCAAAAGGTTCTGTAACCCAGAATCCCTTACAAACCTTAAACTTTTTCCCAAAAAACACATTTTCCTCACTTTTCTGTGATGTAAAGTTCTGCAATCTGGGGGAAGTCACAAACTTACACCCAGCCAGCATTCCCCAAGTCTCCCGATCAAAATGGTACCTCACTTGTGTGGGTAGGCCTAGTGCCTGCGACGGGAAACACCCCAAAACATACTGTGGAGACTTCAAAAATATCGATTGCAAAACTACCTGGTTTTGCAAAGGAGTCACCTGCGTTTTTTTAGCCCAGGCTGCAGGGGATTCTGGGTAGGAAAATGTTGGGGGATCCACACAAGCCACACCGCCCTGGACTCCCCTAGGTGTCTAGTTTTCAGAAATGTCTGGGTTTGGTAGGTTTCTCTAGATCGCTACTGAGCCCAGGACCAAAAACGCAGGCGACTAATAATATAAGATAATTTTTAAGTCTCCACTACGGTTTGAGCCATTGCCTGTCGTGTGCACTAGGTCTACCCACACAGGTTGAGGAACCATTTTTATCGGGAGACCTGGGGGAACAAAGGGTGGTAGGAAATTTGTGGCGACCCAGTGATCCCTCAACCTTCCTACATAGAAAATGGAGGAAAATGTGATTGTATTAGCTACATTTGAGGTTTGAAGGGGATTCTGGGTAAGAAAATGATGGGCGATCCATGCAAGCTGCACCTCCTTGGACTCCCCTAGGTGTCTAATTTTCAGAAATTTCTGGGTTTGGTAAGTTTCCGTAGATGACCGCTGAGCCTTGGACCAAAAACGCAGGTGAGCCCCTGAAAAACCAGGTTGTTTTGTGATAGATAGAAGGGCACCAGTGTTTTTGATCCTGGGCATGCAGACATCCAGGGGAAACTAAACAATCCAGACATTTCTGAAAACTAGACACCCGTGGGAGTCCAGGGAGGTGTTGCTTGCATTGATGCCTCAACATTTTCCTTCCCAGAATCTGCTGCAAACATCAAATTTAGCTAAAAAGTCACATTTGCCTCTAATATCTGTGTGGTAAAGTTGTGGGTTCACTGCACGGCACAAATTACCTACCACTCTGCATTCCTCTCAGCCTCCCGGTAAACATGATACCTACTTGTGTGGATGGGCCAAGTACCTATGACATGGAAGGGCCAAAAATGTGTAGCGATTGAGGGGGACCCAAAGTAGGTCCAAACGGGTAGTTTGTTTTATACGTTTTTAGGCTGACGCTACTTTGGGCACCCATGCAAGTGAGGTATTATTTTTCTCGGGAGACCAAGGGGAATGCTGGGTAGTTGTAAATGTTTTCCTGCGCGGTGATCCTACAACTTACCCACACAGAAATGTGAGGAAAATGTGACTTTGTAAGTAAATTGAAGGTTTCCGGGGGATTCTGGGTAAGAAAACGCTGGGGCATCCATTCATGCACACCGCCAGCCAAGCGCCATACACGCACACCTCCAGACAAGCGCCATACACGCACACATCGCCAGCCAAGCGCCATCCATGCATACTGCCAGCCATGCGCCATCCATGGACACCGCCAGCCAAGCGCCATCCATGCACACAGTCAGCCAAGCACTATCCACACACACTGCCAGCCAGGTGCCACCCACGCACTCCGCCAGCCAAGTACCATCCCCATACACCGTCAGCCAAGCACCATCCATCCACACTGTCAGCCGAGTGCCAGTCCACGTACACCGCCAGCCAAGCGCCCCTCCACACACACCACCAGGCAAAAGCCAATCTCCACACACCGTCATCAAGCGCGAGTCCACACACACCATTAGCCAAGTGCAAGTCTACACACACCACCAGCAAAACGCCAGACACAGGTCAGTACACGCAGACCATCAGACAAACTCCAGTTCACACACACAACTCTCCCTTGTTTCTAGTGGGTTTCTGCCCCTGCTTGGGGGCGGATGAGACTACAGATATCACTGAAATATCAACCAAAATGTGTGCCTAACAAAAAGGGGAGTGTCCCTTGCCTATAGGGCTTTTCCCTGACATGCCCTTAAACATATTCCTGGTGCCTAGCGGGCTTTCTGCCCCCCCAAGCTATTCCTTCATCTGCCTGTCGGGGGGCAGAAAGACAGGAATTTTTTTGGGGGAGGGAGCATTGGCATGCCCATTTTAGGCAGCCCCCACACCTATAGACATAAAAAAAATCCCTGGTGCCTTGTGTGCTTTGTTACCCCTCAGGGGGCAGATTTGGGCCTATTGCCTCCATCTGCCTCCCAGGGGAGGCAGAAAGACTGAACTTTGAGCAAACGTTGGGAGGGGAGCAAAATCCCTTGCCCAAGGGGCCACTCCCCCTCCCTGGTGCCTAGTGAGTGGATCCCTGCTTGGGGATCGCCCTTCTGAGGGGAACCCCAAGCAGGGATCCACTAGGGAGGGGTACCATTAGAATGGGGAAATTCTCCCCTTTCCAATGATACCTTTCCCGTCTATAGCCCCCTGAGCACCAAGGCAGGGAAACTGAAACGAGCCAATAGGCTCATTTAAGTTTCAGTTTCTCTGAAATGACGTCAGCGCAACGTGCACGCTGATTATCATTTCCGAGAAACAATCAGAACTGCCTCGGGAGCTGGGGAATCTCTTCCCTGCTACCGAGGTTGTTTTAATTTAAGGAAATCCCTCTGGTACCCGCACTAGAGGAATTTCCTGTGCCATGTGCGAAGACTGCCAGGAGCCGCCCTATGCACATGAGCACTGTGGCGTTGGACGGCTCCCGGCCGTCCGACTCACACAGAGGGTTAAAGTGTCATGGTAGGGGGGTGTGGCCATGGTGGCGGCATGGTAGGATGCAGGATTCCGTCTCTCCGGATTCGCCCTCATAAAGCTTTGTGTTTTTTCCCCTTCCCCGGTCCTCAAACACGCAATCAGGGACTGGAGACCGAGAGGGTCTACTGCGGTGTCGAAGCGGAGTCCTTTTGCTGCCTCCTGCGACCTTGATGGCCCAGTTAGTGACTTGCTGAGAGCGGGGCCCGGGCCGTGAGCGTAAGGTGCGGTGCCGCGGCTGCTGGCGGACTCTGGCGAGGACAGAGACAGCGCCTCCCCGGAGCGCTACTCAAGGAAGCGGCCCCGTCTAGCACGCAATTCCTGTCCGCAGTCTGGTGCTCTGTGAGGAGGAGGCCGCTCCAGCCAGCGATTGCGTAGCCCCCCGCCACTTGGTCGCCTCCCATGGCCTGTTGGGGCGCTCGGCGGATGCGGCTCTGCTCCGCCATTGATGCACCCGTGGCCTGTGGCCCTCGAGATCTACACGATGGTGGTGTGCGTGGGCCGCTAGGCGCCCTGGGCCCTGCGGCCTACCTTCTTTGGCACTGCGGCTCGACATCCAGCGGAGCCGCGACCGTCTGCGCCCAGAGGCGGGCCTTGAGAGAGCTGCGGCTAATGTCTGGACCCCCGGTGAGTGAGGGATTACATGCGAGCTGCGTGCCGGCGGCCCGAGGCTGGGCTTCTTGCCTGCGGCTGTTGCCGGCCCAGCTTTGCCGAGGGGTGGTGGCCCAAACCAACTCCTAAGACCCCCGATCTGCACCCCTTGCTGGAGGCTGGAACAGGGCCATGTACCCCGCCTGCTTAACACATTGTCGATGCGGGCACCTGCTGGCATGGGCTGGGCATAGGACGAGAGTGAGCACTTCTGGGACAGTGCACAGAGCTCACTGGTCTGCTCTTCGGACGGGCCCCACACCCTGCAATCAAAGTGAGCTGATCTAGGCCTTTCCCGGCAGCGGCCTACCGCGTGAGCTCCACGAACCTCGGGGTGAGAGGGCGCTCCGGAGCACGCAGGGCTCCTTCAGAGAAGCTGACTAGGCCTTGCTGAGCAACTGCCCCGCAGCACGAGTTCACGGTCCCTTGACTGCACAGTGGGGCTACCGACTCCGACTCCTATTTCATGTAGGTGCCATCAGACTCCATCGCTGCTGACCTCCTTCAGGGTGATACACGGGAGTAACACAGCACCATGTCCTCAGCCCGGGCAAGGAAGGAGAGGTCCCTCAAAGACTTGCTCCTTAAGCAGTCAAGCGGCCCTGATGCAGCAAGCACCGCGCCTTTGGACCCGAGACAGTCGGAGACGATAGAAGGGGGGGGGGGGCGGCCCGGCTACGAAGGCCTTCGTGATGGAGCTATTTTCTGCTATTAAGGAAGACATCCTGGACCTGAAGGGCCAGCTTTCGGCTGATCTCAAGTAAGTCCGGCATGACATAGATGAGGTGGGCGAGCGGGTGGCCACCCTTGAGGAGCATGAACTGAGTCGGGAAGAAGACCTTCACCAGTTGCAACAAGAGGTGATCCGGCTACAGGACCAAAGCATGGACTTACAGGCCCAGGCAGAAGATCTCGAGAATCGATCTCGGAGGATTAACATATGGATCCGAGTGGTTCCCTGGCAAGCAGAGGGAGACGACCTCAGATCCCACGTCCTGGCCCTCTTTCAGCAAGTTTTGGATGACGACGGCGCTCAAGACGTTCAAATGGACCGGGTCCATCGTGTGGGCCTGCCCGGAGGAGATAAGGCCCCTCCGCCGGACATCCTTGTCTGCGTACATGATTTCCAGCTCAAGGAGCAAATCCTACGCAAGGCCCGGGTGATTCACCGTATCCAGTTTCGGGCGACACCCCGGCACTTTTCCAAGATCTTGCAGCGTCCACGTTGACCAAAAGGCGGAAATTTAAAGTGGTTACTTCCCATCTTCATGACAAGGGAATCCCGTACTCCTGGGGCCACCCCTTCAGCATTATTTTTAAACATTAGAGTAAGCTGCGACAGAATCGTTCTCTCGCCGAGGCTCTTGACATGCTGGGATTTGAGAGCCCTACGACCACGGAGCAGAAAGAGGGCCCTACAGGTCGCGCCGCTCGGAGATACTCACGCTGGCAAACAGTCGACAAATCGTCATCCAACTTAAAGCCTGACCCAGAAACAATGGCCATGGAACGTGAGTCCGTCCTCTCCTCCCTCTCTCAGCCTCAGGAGCGCCTGAGCTCTCCTTGGGTTTATCATGCAGCCCTTCCGGGATGGGTGTCCTGGAGTGAGGCCAGAGGGACACTTGTGACTGCTCCTTCTCCCCGGCTAGCAGAATGCTCTCCCGCAGCCCTTGGACCACCAGGTACTCTGTCCCGCGACTTGCCGTCAATGTCACCACCCCTTTGGGTTTTTCTCTATTGATAAACTTATGTCCACTGTTATCGTTTGGGGCTGATTTGCAGAGGGGTGTTTTATTATTTCTGAATGTTGTTGTTCCTTTTTGTGGGGTTTCCGTACCAGGCCATGAGCCACTATTTCCTCCTCACTGGCCCTCACTCGCTCAAGCTCACCACCAGTGCTTCTCCTCCTTGTCTGTCACTGCTGCGCTTCGCAAACTAACCACCCTACTGGATGGTTAAAGACCTGAAGATTTTAAGTCTTAAAGTCCGGGGCCTGAATCCCCCTGTAAAGCGCACTGGTATCCTTTCTTTACTAGAGCACTCTGAAGGGGATATCTGCATGCTGCAGGAGACCCACTTGCTATCTAAGGACACTAGCCGCATGCATACACGACGATTCCCCCGTGAATAGTGGTCCTCAAGCACAGTGAAGAAGAACGGGGTGGCCATTCTCCTGGGGGCAAAATTTGAGGGAAAGGTGGTCTCTACTTTTTACGAGTCAAAGGGCAGGGTTCTAGCACTCCGGATACAATGGGGGGCCACTCTTCTCACTTTGATTAATATTTACACACCTAACACACACCAAGAGCCATTCTTACTTAGGCATATTGCAGAAGACCTGGCCTCCCCTGACTCTGCTGTAGTGGTGGGTGGAGACTTGAACCTGGTCATGGACATTGATTCTGACTGGTCCGGCCAGCGGTATACACAGGTGGGTGCCCTCTCCTCAGAGGGTAAACAATGACTGGCCGATAATGGCCTTCACCATGTATGGCGACTTAAGCTCCCGACCGCACGGGATTTCACCAATTATTCTGTGGCTCACAAATCTTATACGCGTCTGGACATGCTCCTTGTCTCCAACGCGCTCCTTCCCAGGATTAGTGAAGCCTCTATACCTACGCGCTCCATTTCCGACCATGCACCTATCTCCATTCACATACAACCCGAGGGGGTCAGACCCACTCCTGCTAGATGGCGGCTGAGGGTGGGACTCTTACACTCGCCTAGTAATGTAGAGAGAATATCCTCAAAGATAACGGAATACCTCCAATACAACAACACTGGGGATACCTCCTTAGCAACCGTCTGGGAAACTCTTAAACTGGTTATTCGCGGGGAACTCATGGCGATCTCCTCAGCTGACAATAAAAAGCGTAAGGAAGCCCGTCTTAGAACAAGAAGTGGCGGAGCTGGAGATGATACATAAGTGCACGGGGCCCCGAGGGTTTGGAGGTGCTTGGAAGGAAAGCGAATGCTTCTTAAACGCATAGACCTTAATAGGACGGAGTATGCTTTACTTCGCCTCCACCACAAGTTCTATCTGAGTAGCGATAGGTATGGGAGAACGCTGCCGCAGAGATTACGCGCCAAAGCCGTGGCTGTGACCATCTTCTCCTTGAAGCGGCCCACAGGCGAGGAGGTACACTTGGACTCCCAAATCGCAGAGGAGTTTAGGCAATTCTATCAATCTCTATATAGCGAAGAGGCGGTAGGCCACTCTGATGCAGGCGCTTATCAGGAGTCAAGTAAGTTTACCCGCCTCCCTGAGGCACAGGCAGAGCTGCTGGAGGAGCCCATTCGATTGGATAAGGTAATTTCAGCTATCTCACGGCTAAAGCTAGATAAATCCTTGGGTCCCGATGGCTATCTTGCCCTGTTCTACAAAACATTCTGTAAGGAGCTAGCACCTCTCTTGGCTCGGCTTTTCAACTCTTTCCTAGACAGCGGGCGGTCACGAGCTCCATGTCTGAAGCCGCGATCTCAGTAATCCTCAAGCCTAATAAAGACCCTGGGCTTTGCAGCTCTTACAGCCCGATCTCGCTGCTTAACATGAATGCGAAGCTCTTCACGGGCATACTGGCGGCTCGACTGAACCCTTTAATGGCGGGCGTAATTGATCCGGACCAGGTGCGGTTCATCCCTACTCGCCAGGGCGGCGACAATACAAAACGCCTTCTACATCTTGTGGACAGTGTCCATCGCTCCCATAGCGGGGCTGTGCTCTTGTCCGTGGACGCGAAAAAAGCGTTCGAAAGGGTGTGCTGGAAATATTTATTTATATATATATACGCTGCGGGGCTTCGGGTTTGGTCCTCGCTTCATCCAATGGGTTCAGTGCATTTACCATGGCCCCTGGGCGTTTGTCAGAGTAAATGGAGTGTCCTCGACCCCCTTTGAGATCGCATGGGGCACGAGACAGGGGTGTCCACTCTCGCTCCTCTTATTTGCCTTGTACATGGAGACCCTCGCTCAAAGAATTCGAGATCATCCGGGCATCCAAGGTCTCCGATTCGGAGGAGATACCCACAAAGTGAACCTCTACGCGGATGATGTCATCGTATCCGTAGCAGAGCCTCTTGTGTCCCTACTTGCGTTGGCAAGCGAATTAGAGTCCTTCGGACAAGTTTCCGGCTTTAAGGTTAATCTTAACAAGTCTCAGGTGCTCAACTTGTCCTTGCCCGAGGCACATGTACACCCCCTCCAAAAGAATCTCCCCCTACACTGGTCTAGCGACCCGGTGCCCTATCCGGGCATTCTCCTGGCCCCCTCGCTCCCACGCCCTCTGGAGCTGAATAACTCAACTCTGGTAGACCAGACTTGGAAAACGCTGGATGGATGGACGAAGCTTAACTTGTCCTAGTTCGGGCGCTTTGCCGCGGTAAAGATGACTGTCTTGCCGAGGATCCTGTACCTGTTCCAGACTCTGCCTCTAGTACCCCCACCCAAAGCTATGCGAGCTCTACAGCTGGCCATAAATAAATTAATCTGGGGCAACAGGAAGGCGCGCCTCTCTGTTGCACAACTGGTATGCCCTAAAAGCGAAGGCGGGGTGTACATGCCGTTGGTCCACAGGTATCTTCAGGCCGCCCACCTATGGTATGTGCTAGAATGGAATCGCCCCCTATCTGAAAAGCACTGGACCTTCATGGACCAGGCGGTCGCTGGAGCGAATGTCTGGAGAGAGATCTGGCTTCCTCGCTGATCGCGATCATGGGGTCTCTACTCCTCCCCAGTTACTGCAGTGACAATGAAGGTGTGGGACGCGGTGGCTCTCACGAGAGGCCTCACAACCTTCCCCTCCCCGATGACACCAATGTTGATAACCCTGATTTCCCCCCGGATGTAGATCTGAGGTTGTTCAGCGTTGGAGGGAAGCGGGCTGTAAACGCTTGGGCCACCTATTCGACCTAGGCGCCATCATTCCCTTCACTCAGGTGCGCCAGGACTACAACCGTCCCCGTACAGATGAGTTCTATTACCTACAACCACGGCACTGGGCTACCTCAGTGGCGTACTTACCACATGTTTCTCGCAAACTTACCCCTTTTGAGAAATGGATAATGAGCAAGAAAGATGACAAGCATCTTATAGTGCAACTCTATGTTCTCCTTGCACCAGGCCAGAGGGGGAATCGCTTGAGAGGCCAACTACGCTGGGAGGCAGAATTGGGGCAGGCTCTCACGGACAAGGAGTGGGACAACATTCATTACAAAGCTCATCATACTGCCTACAATACCGCTGGAGACGAGTCTGCATTTAAGGTAGCATCTTACTGGTACCTCATGCCTGCTTGTATCCATCAATGGGACAAGAACCATACAGAGGAATGCTGGCGGGGCTGCGGCTTGACAGGCTCCCTAGCACATCTTCTTTGGCACTGTCTAAGACTGGAGCGATTCTAGGAGCAGGTGCTCAATGACATTGACACTGCATTCAAGACTGAGATTCCTCGCTTCCCTGGCTACACTCTACTAGGACTTTCAAACCCAATAACATTCCCATTGCGGTCGCTGCGAGGTAGGCATATGGCATTAGCGTTACTCGCAGCACGTCAAGCGATTCTGGTACACTGGGGCACTGCTACAGTCCCGGACCACACGGCATGGCTCCATAGACTTTGGATGACCCTAGCTATGGAAAGCCTTTTTCTAGTACAAGACCATAAAGGCGAGAAATACACAGAACTATGGGCTCCTTTCGTTGCGTTATTATCGAAAGACCTCCGAGAAGTCACTTGCCCCAAACTCTTGCAAATCCTCCAGCTGATCCCTCAAGTTCAGGAAAATGTTGTTCCCAATCTGGGTGAACGGGGGGCTTTAGACCGAGCCTGGGGGGTAGGGTCAGGTCATTTCCTAGCACCTGAAGGAGCATGGTTCGGGCGCCCCTCTTCCTTCTTTATTTTTCTTTAGGAGGGAGTGCGGGAGGAAGGGGGGGTGGTGTTCTGTCCTTGTATAGGTTACTGTTTTCAGACCTGCACTGTCCTTTCGATGGTTTACGTTTTTTTTTACTTACCAGGCATGTTTGATAGCGCTGCCAGCCTCTGGATTGTAGGCAATGAAGCTGTGTAAAAATATATATATATATATGTATATATATGTTTATATAGATCTCCTATGCATCCTTTCCTAGCCGCCGGCCCCTGTGGTTGTAGGCGAATGGCTGTGTATATTTGTTGGTATGCCTTATAAAATAAATAAAAAAGATCTGTTCCATAAAGTGTCATAGTACGTTGGACCCATGGTGAGCAATACCCCAGTACCATGCTTCACTCTGTATATACTCAGACTTAATACGATGGGATTAAACGTGTTCTGCTTGTATTACCAGTTACTTTCTTTTTTGCTAATGAATTACGACATGTGGGTGCAAGCCATATTGTTCTAAGAGTTTTGCACTGTTTTCTTGAATCTTGTAAAATGGAAAAAGTAAATGAAAAGATTCACAAAAAAAATTAGAGATCTAGCCACAGGTGCCTCCAATTGTCTTATGCTCTGAGGACACGGAAAGTCAAGCAAGAAACTGATGGCACATAGGAGTGGTGCTTATATGCTACTCTAGTTTGTCACTTTCTTGGTGGAATGAAACCAACGAAGAGCTGCACCGCTCTAACTAGCGACACGCAAGAGCACTGGTATTAAAACGTTTGGATCCAGTCTTGTGCCTGGGCAATATTCTAGAGGTCAGAAATCTGCGGTTAGATAGAGTATCCAGCAGAAGGAGCATTGCCAAAGGTAATCAATTTGTTCTTTTCCACCATCTACCAATAATAAATGTAAGACAGGCATTTGGAGGTTAGTACAAAAGCTAAATAAATAATTTAAACTTCTATTTATTATAAACATTTCCTGATTTATTTAGGATGCCATGGAATCTCAAGTTGACAATCCAGACATTCTACAACTCATGGCTGCAGAAGATGTTGATATTCTACCATATATGAAATGGGGTGAGGATCATGATGACGGAGACAGGGTGAGAGACATAAAAAATAAGAATATCATTGTTATTATTAACAATGTATATGTGACAAACTTGCCTGTTGTGTATCGCATGATCTATTGTAGGTAATGTATGCTATCTACTGTTTGATATATTTGTAAAGTGCCTAAAAATGCCCAAGATGTTGACTTTTGGTGGCTTTGTTCAGAAAGGTGCCATATTCTGTACTACATTTCCCATATATTCCTTTTCTTTTTTAAAAAGTAAAGTGGAAAAATATTTTTGTACTAGGCGTCTCTTGAAGCAAGTATACACGAAAAGTATCTCGTTTTGCAGGCAAAAACAAATTCTCAGTACATCTCTAAATGGTAGATGTATATGCAAACTGAGCTGCAATTGTCCTTTTTATTTGTCATTTCTGACACATGAAGGAACTGTAATCAAAGCCTTACAAGATTTAGCTTCAAATTATTTACTTCATACAATAGGGTGAAACCACTTTTACAGTGTGAGCTATGCGTTAAATCGCTTTGTACCACAGTACATTACAATGTTATCGTGATAACCGGGGTAACTCCCTTAAGCCAGTGAAGACTTATTTTCTTTTTTTTGCTCTAAATATTTTATTGAGTTTTTGTGAAAAATACAGGAGAACATACAAACATAAAATGTCATTATCTGGTGCAGTGTGGTGCCTGAAGAGGCACAGAAGTACTGTTGTTCTAAGAGAAGTTAATACATCAAGACAATGTTGCTAAGCCTATTTAATATATAATGTGAAATTACATAAGTCGGAAGCAGGTACTATGGCAAACGTAGTTAGAGTACAATGTACCCATCACCTAAGGTCATACAAGAAAGGGAGAGAGCATAGAGTAGCGAGAAGGATAGGGATAGGAAATAAGAGGGAAAAAGAGAGAAGAGAGTAAAAGAGGGAGCCATGTAAAACCGTGGAAAACATGTCATGTTCGCCCTAATCCTGAGGGGTGTAACAGGAATCCTTAAAAAATTTCTGTCTGTTTTGGATGAAAGCATCTAATGCCCTTCAAATACGCTGTGATGTAATGGGGATGCTGGAGCAATTCAGTTAGACAGTGAGCTTCTCCTGAGGTAGGTGACTTTCGCCTAACACGTGTGATAGGAGCCATTGTTAGTAGATATGCAATCTATTATGATGACCGTGAGAGCAGTAGTGATCTGTAAGTCGAGAAGAGCGAGTCTGAGACCTCAGTTGGAGGTACCTCTGCATTTGTGTCAAGAATAATTGCTGGAAAAAGCACCAGGCCTGGATGGTCTAACTTGAACCTTCTATAAAGCCTTCAAACAGCAGCTCGCCCAACAACTCCTCTCTCTATATAATGAGTCCTTAATTACCGGTGAACTATCTCCCACGCTTCGAGGGGTGGTTCTCACGATATTACTAATATGATGGATGGAGCAGGTGGTTTCACCAGCCCAGTCGAGCTTTGTCCCACACCGCTCCACCTCCCTCAACCTAAGGACGGTGTTTGCAGTACTCCAAAAGATCTCTACAGACACACCAGCCGCAGTAGCTCTCCTCGATGCTGAGAGGGCTTTTGACTCGCTCGAATGGCCTTCCATAAGAGCCGTCTTTGCGAAGCTGGGAATAACCCCCCACATTCCTAGCGTTGATTTATGCTGTTATACACTAAACCCACAGCTCACCTCAGGAAAGATGGAGCCCTCATGGGCCCCATTTCTATACATCATGGCACCAGGCAGGGATGCCCCCTCTCTCCTCTTCTTTTTATACTCGCGATGAACCACCTAGTCAGGTCACTGGTGGATAACCAAGCCCATAGTGGACTGCAACTTACACATGGTCCATTAATAATATCCCTGTATGCAGATGACATATTATTGTTTGTGCGTCACCCAGAAGACAATCTGCCCCCACTCAAGATGGAAATAGCCAGATTTGGTCAACTCTCCAGGCTTCCCATTAACTGGACTAGGTCCGAGCTCTTCCCACTCACTTATGTCACCCAGCCCCCTTCGATGGAGCCCCTCTTGGATGGGCTGCAGATGGTACCAAATACCTGGGTATTCATTTACACAGAGATAGGGATCAGGTCCTCCGGCGCAACTATGGGCCAGCAGTGGACACCCTTTGTACACAAGTAGACTGATGGATAAAACTACCTCTTTCATCTATGGGGCGGGTGGCCATTATTAAAATGTTGGTACTGCCACGCTTTCTATATCTGTTCACTAATATTCCCATTCCGCTTCCAAACACCTTTTTCAGCAGCCTCCGTAGTATATTACTGTGGCTGATATGGGCAGGGGACCGGCCTTGGGTGTGATGGGAGACTCTGACTCTACCCTATGAGCGGGGAAGCCTTGAGGTCCTTGATCTCCATCTTTATTACCTCACGGCCCAATGCCACTATACGTACTACTGGTACCACCCAGATGCACCCATTCCATATCCACACCCAGAGCGTGCTTAACTGGATGGCCTTTTTCATTCCCAGATATTACCTCCGGATATAACGTTAGACACTGAATATATACAGACAGTGTCTACCACCTGCTGGGCGTGGCGCAGGTGCAGTGCATGCTGCCGGTGGGCATCCTTTACTCCGATTCCATCCCTGTTTCCGATAACCCGTGCATCCCCCGCTAGGGAAACACCAGTTAAAAGCACACTGGACAAGTACTGAATCATCCACTCTGGGTGACCTCTTCCCGGAAGGCCATGCTATACAACTAGCAGACAACACACCTACACAAAATGTTTCCTACATGGAGCTCTTTATCCGCGAAAGGCTTCAGAGTGCCCTCAGATCCCTCATACCCAAATACCCACTCCCACCGAAGGACTTCCCGCCCCTGTCACTTGTGATTTAGGCATCAGATGGCAGACACATGACATCTAAGCTCTACCAAGAGTGCATGGCCAGGAAGCCGAATACTGCTGCCAGGATACGAGAAGTCTTGGAAAGGGAGCTGGGAGTTCCGATTACTGACCACATATGGGGCTATTGGTGTGCACAAATAAAACGTATCTCTAAAAGTCACAGATACAAGTTGATAAACTTTAAATAGCTACATAGGTACTATCTTACCTCACAAGACATCGCTAAATTTGCCCCTACCAGGCCTGATAATTGCATAAAACACCAAGCTCCCAGGCAGACTTTGCCCACCTCACTTGGACCTGCCGGGTGATTGCTGGCTACTGGAAGAATGTATATGGCAAATTTCTGACATGACTGGCTGCAAATTGACCCCCAACACCTTGACTGCCTTACTGGGCTACACCCATGAAGTCCCTCAGGGGGTCCACCAACTAGTCTCTATGGCACTGCTGCTCTGCAAGAGGGAGATATCTCTGAGATGTGGGGGAAATAGACCTCCCTCCGTTAAAGAATGGCTTGAAAGTATGAGTAGATGTGAGAGCATGGGAGGAGATTATACCAGCTTGCAACTCCCCACCCTTCTCCCCAGGGATGTGTGGTCCTGCTTCTGTGAGTACCTCCGTGCTTCAGACTAGGGCTTCGGACCAGGGCTTGAGGGAGACTGCCTAATCCCCTTAATTCTCCACATAGACCCGCCATTACATATCTAGACATGCAACCTAAATGCAAGTGCTGTGTTCCGTTGCCTCTCCTGAGACCTTACATGTTATTTCTTTCACAATCTCTGCATGAACACCAGGCTTTGTGATTAGAAGAGATATATTATCTGTATTGTATACTACCAGATGTGACTGTATTTTGTATTTGAAACTTTATAAAAACATTTTTTTTAGTATATTTGTTGGAAAAGTTAAAGAAATAGGGGTGTTAAGATATTACTCAGTTTGGCAGAAGCCTCATCCCAGAAGGACTTCAAACATGCACATGAGAAGAACATATGTTCCGGGTCGTCACATGGTGGTTTACATGACCAACAGATGTCAGAGTCAGTTAGATTTAATTTAAAAAGTCTAGGAAGAGTTCAATATATGAAGTCTATTCAATTTTTTTTCCTTTCTATTAGCAAAGGAATACGTTTGGTTTTGAAGTAAAAGGGGACAGATTTTCGTCCAGGTCTCTGTTGGTAGGGGTGGAATGCCTTTAGCTGAGAACTATGATTACCACTTGGTCTGCAAGTCGGGGTGCCATTGTAGAGTAGTGTTTCCTAATAATTTATAAATCTTGGACAATACATGGCCTCCATTTTGCAGTTGTTTGAGGGAGAAAAGGAGAGTTGTATCTGAAAGAGACTTATTTATAGATCCCTTACCATAGAATTACTCCCAGGCGTCAGACTGGGTCTAGAGATATTCTTTCTTAGCAGCACCCTTGCGGGTCGGTAGATGGCGTTGGTCGACTATGCATCCATCGTTGGCGTCATGGTTGCCGGTATGACGTCGCAGTGTCTAATTAGACGCCGCCCCTGCACGCTGACGTCATTTATTCCTTGTTCCGCGCCAGCCAACGCAGATCCAGGGAGAGCGTGCCCCTTAGTCACTTTGTGACATGCCCAGGTTACCCTGGGCAGTCTTGCCCCTGGTACCTGGAAACATATTTTACCACTGCTTAGTGATCGTCAATTTGTTCAAGTCAGGCCAGCTCTGTTCTATCTTCAAATGTTATCCTCTCCCATGGTCTGCTTTGGGGTGGCAAGTTTTTTAATAGGGTCCATTAGACATAGGAAAAAGTTGCCGCCGCAGTAGCCTCCTTGTTTCATCGGTCAGTGCAAACATGCTTTCCCAAACTATAATAATGTGCACTCTATGAGATAATGCCTATAGCCTCTGGCCTACTGTCTAGCACTGTTGCACTTTATATGATGTACTCTTTGTAGGTTTATATGTGACCGATGAAACAGTAATGCCGGATGCCTTTTATAGATACTTTTAATACTTTTATGTGACTCAAGTTTTATGTTTAAAATGTATTTCAATAAAATGTGTCTTTTTCAAACTGTTTGCTTTTATGGCTCTCGGCTGCCGAATAAAGTACTTTTTGACTTTGAATAAACCCTTTTTTCACTTTTGTTAACATCTTTTTTGAGTCTTCGATTCTTGGTAGCATGAGGGATGTCCCATCGTCGGACCGGCTTCAACACCCTGTGACACTTGTCCCAAGTTGATGTCGGTCACCGATCCGCACCTCGTGTACCTTTGGTGCCTGGAGCGCGACCGCAATCCGAAGTCGTGCTCCGACTGCTGGGCGATGAACCCAAAGTCTTTCTGGGAGCGGTCCCGAAAGCTTTTGGAGGCCCAGCAGTCTCTCCGCGCCGCTCGAGGTCCCCGTGAAGTGGAAGGTCGTGGGACCGGTCGCAGAGTCATCACCATTCCTCTTTGAAGTATTCGCACTCCTCCGGTTAGTCGAAGAACAAAAAGAAGGCAAAGAAGCATCGTCGCTCTTCGCCTTCTCTCTGTCCGTCGGCTGACACGACGCGGGATCCAGAGCGTCGTCGCTCTCTGGCTCCTTCCTCAGAGCCCGCTGGGACGGCCCTGTGCTTCCCTCCCTTTCCCGGAGCCGGAGCATCCCCTGCCCAGCTTCGTTAAGTTTACGAAGCTGCACAGCATCTTTGGGCCGCCCGACTCCCCAGGCGCACCTTCAGGCCAAATGGCCCCGGTGCCGCAGGGTCCCCAAGTATCCAGACCTGGATCCAGATCGGTGCAGCTCAACCTCACAGTACCTTCCCCGGTGCTGATTCCAGTGGCCACGCCCCTGACGCCAGTTGTGCTCCCAACCGTCGTCATCCTCAGACTCACCCCCGACATGGACACAGGTCCGGACCAACATCGACCGACATCGGTACCAGTGCCGGAGGGTACTTTTGTACCGCTGTTCATCCCTGGTGTTCCCTAACGCTCTGAGTTGCAGCCAGGGAAAGGTGAGGAGGACTGGGAGTTGTCTATTGACCCTCTAGCAGACCAGCTTGAGGAGCCGGACTGGCTAGAAGAGTTGGGTGATGCCAGTGGTCTGGATACCTCCACAGACCTTGGTATGCGTTCTCCCCTACCGTGGTTACAGAGGAATGAGCCTCCTACACTGTGGTGTGGCGTAGGGCGGCTGAGGACTTGGGCCTTGAGCTTCCTGCGGTGGCTGTCAGGACTAACCTCCTGAATGAGGTGCATCAGCTGGCAGCAGCCTCTTGGAAGCCCCTGCTGCCTTTTAATGAGGCCCTCACTGACATCCTTCTGGGCACTTGGTCTAAGCCCAGCACAAGGGCTCCTGTGGAAAGGATGATTCCCCAACGCCACCGCCCTGTTCCGGGCGACTCACTTTTCCTCTCCCAACACCCTACCCCTGAGCGCTTGGTGGTCCAAACCTAATCCTCAAAGGGCTCATTCCCTACTGCTCCCCAGATGTGGAATCCAAGAAGCTGGACCATCTTGGGAAGAAGATGTTTTCTTTTGCCAGCTTAGGGCTGCGGTCGGTGAACACAGCATGTCTCTTGGGCTGTTACACACACACGGTGTGGGATACGGTTGACCAAGTGCTGCCGCAGTGCCTGGAGGATGCCCGGGCCGTGCTCACCCGCGCTGTTGCTGAAGGTCAGGACGCAGCAAAGTTCACCATCCGGTGTAGGATGGACACCGCCAACTCGCTGGGTAGAACGGTCACCACGTTGGTAGCCCTGAGGCACTACGCCTGGCGACGTCTGTCTTCTCTGGGGATGTCCAATCTACCCTTTTGGGCATCCCCTTAGATGGCCGTTTGGTGACAAGGTGGACAATGAGCTCGAGCGTTTCAAGGAATCTAGGGCTACCGCCAAGTCCTTGGGCCTCGTGACAACTTCTCACCCCATGCAGTCTGCCTTTCGTCCCTTTTGTGGCTACGGAAGGGGTGCCCCACCACGTTCCATCCAGAGCCATTGGGCTTCGCAAGCTACCCAGCCTTTGCAAGGTCTGGGACCTGGGGCCCAGCGTCGTGGGTCTGGGGGCCAGCGGGCAGGCCAGTCCACCAAAGCCACCCCCCTGCAGCAGCCTCCAAACCTTCCTAGTCCAACCTTCCAGGGCCACCAGTTGCCAGTGAGTAGCAGAATCTGCCATCACCGGCCCCATTGGCACAACATCACGTCGGACAGGTGGGTTTTGCAGAGAGTTCAAAGGGGCTACTCCTTCCCCTTCAAGACTACCCCTCTCTCCATGCCACCAACACTCCATCGCATGTCGGAGGATCATTTAGCCCACCTCAGCCAGGAAGTTACAGCTGTCTTGGCCAAGGAAGCTATCAAGCGCGTCCCTGTGCCAGAAGTAGGTTGTGGTTGCTACTCCCACTACTTCTTGGTACCCAAGAAGGACAAAGGCCTACGTCCTATCTTAGACCTCAGGGACGTCAACAGCCTCCTTCGGAATGAGAAGTTCAAGGTGTTAACCTTGGCTCAGGTCTTGTCTGCCCTCGACCCTGGAGACTGGATGGTAGAGTTGGACTTGCAGGACGCTTTCTTTTACTTCCCTATCTTGCCTGCCCACCGGCGTTACCTACCATTCACAGTAGGCCACGAGCATTTTCAGTTTACCGTGCTCCCCTTTGGCCTTAGCGGCACCCCTCGGGTGTTCACTAAAGTGATGATGGTGGTTGTAGCTCATCTGCATAGATCAGGGGTCCAGTCTTCTCCTATCTCGACAACTGGCTGTCGAAAGCTGGCTCGCCCAAGGCTGTTGTCTCCCACCTCCAGACTATGGCGGACCTCCTGCATTCGCTGGGGTTCACAGTCAACGTGCCGAAGTCGCAGCTGATTCCCTCCCAGAATCTCCTTTTCATCGGAGCGGTTCTGGGCACAGCGCAGTTTCGGGTGTATCCTCCCTAGCAGCTAGTCTGGGATATTCGGGCCGAAGTTTCAGCCTCTATCCCGAAATTCGGTTAGAATGACCCTGAGGCTGCTGGGCCTCATGGCCTCCTGCATCATGCTGGTGGATCCTGCCAGCTGGAATATGCAGGCTCTGCAGTGGGACCTGAAGTTCCAGTGAGCGCAGATCTCGGAGGGGGCTGCAAGTCAGTTGCAGTGGTGGCTCACGAACCAGGATTGGGTCAACGGCTGATCCCTCTTCCTTCCCCAACCAGAGTTCACAGTAGTGACAGATGCGTCCTGGGATGGGGCAGCCATATGGCAGAGGCGGAGATCAGGGGCCTCTGGTCTCCGGCGGAGTCTGGGCTCCACATCAACCTTCTGGAGCTCTGGCCGATTCATCTTGCACTGAAGGTATTCCTTCCTTCTGTCAATGGAAGAGTAGTGCAGGTGTTCACGGACAACACCACTGCCGTGTGGTACTGCAGCAAACAGGGCGGGATGGGTCGAGGCTCTTCACCTTTGGACATGGCTGGAACATCAGGCCATATCTCTGGTGGTTCAACACCTGGCAGGTTCCCTGAACGCCAGGGCGGACAAACTCAGCCGCTGGTGCATGATTGCTCACGAATGGCGTCTTCACTCAGAGGTGGTGCAAGGTCTCTTTCAGCAGTGGAGGGAGCCCTGGTTGGATCTATTCACTACCCAAGAGAAAGCGCAATGTCAGCAGTTCTGCACGTTGGAGTTTCCAAGGTGGTTCTCGCTCAGCAACGCTTTTCGTCGCTAGTGGAGTTGCGTCTTCCTGTACGCCTTTCCGCCTGTACCACTTCTGCCTAGAGTGCTGAAGAAGATCAAGCGTGACTGGGCCCAAGTCATTACTGTGGCTCTGGACTGTACGAAGAGTCTGGTACCCCAAGGTTTTGAGCATGGCTATCGATCCTCCGATCAGACTACCTATTCAAGAGGATCTTCTGTTGCAGCAGCAGGAGACGGTCCTCCACCCAAAACTGTCCAGTCTCCACCACCTTGGGTGGAGATTGAGCGGCGGCAGTTGACAGCTTCGGACCTTCCTCTTGAAGTCTGTAATGTCATCTTGGCAGCCAGGTGTCCCTCCAGTAAAATGGTATACTCCTGTAGATGGAGCAAATTTTTGGCATGGTGCACAGCGAAGGCTGTGGATCCCTGTTCCGCCCCTATTTCAGAGGTTCTCTTTATTCTTTCTGTGGCCCAGCAGAGCTGTACTCTGGACACTCTTAAAGGCCTTTCTTCGCCTTCCTGATCAGCCCTCTCTTTTCAAGTCCCCTATTAACAGACTTTTGAAGGGCATTACTCATCTCTTTCCTCCTTCTCCTTTTGTAATGCACCAGTGGGACTTGAATCTTGTCCTCACTTATCTTATGTGTGCTCCCTTCGAGCCACTACATAATTGTCCTCTTCACCTCGTTACTTTAAAGACTGCTTTCTTGCTTGCCATCACCTCTGCTCGCAGGGTGAGTGAACTTCAAGCCTTATCTTCCAGACCTCCCTTTCTTGCTGTCCATCCGGACAAAGTAGTCCTCCGTACTAGGCCCTCTTTTCTGCCCGAAGTGGTTACCTTTTTCCATATAGGTCAGACCAACCCCTTGCCCACATTCTTCCCGCCTCCTCACCCTTCCAAAGAGGAGGAGAGACTCCACCGTCTGGACCCAAAACGTGCTCTGTCTTTCTACCTTGACCGCACTAAAGACTTTCGGGTGGACGATCAACCCCTGTGGGCACCAAGAAAGGTCGGACAGTGCACAAATGTACCATCCCTCGATGGCTCGTCCTATGCATTAACATCTGTTATTCTTTAGCTAAAAAGGAACCTCCAGGAGGACTGCACGCCTACTCTACCAGAACGATGGCAGGTACTACTGCTTTGGGAAGTGGAGCTCCGCTGGTTGACATTTGTCAGGCTGCCATGTAGGTATTCCTGCACACGTTTACTATGCATTACTGCCTGGAAAGCCAAGTCCAGAGAGACGGCTTTTTGGGACGTTATTTTCTCCAGGACTTCCTGGTGTGAACTTAGTTTGTAGACCCACCTCCGGGTTTGGTATTGCTGTGTATCTATTCTAAGGTAAAGAATCTATAACTAATAGTCTCTTTCAATTGAACAAGTTACTTTCCTTCTGTAACAAAGTAACTGTAAGAGACATATAGTAGTTATAGATTCCTTACCGCCCCACCAATCCACCCTGTTCTGTGTTTCTAGGGATAGGGACTCCCTTGCAGGGCCCTAGTTTTGTGCACCAGTGGTCAGTGTCTGGCATGGCTCTGCGCTTCTGGCGTGCAAAGTCATGTCAGAACTGACGTCAGCGTGCAGGGGCGGCATCTAAGTAGACAGCACAACGTCATCCCTGTGACCACGATGCCGACGACAGGCGCAGATTCGACCGACGCCACCTACCAATGCTCAGGGGTACTGCTAAGAAATAATTTCTCCGGTTCCAGTCTGACGCCTGGGGGTAGTTCTTTTTTTATTATTTTAATTTTAATTTTATTTATTCCGGTCAGTGGTAAAATAAAAAAAGCAAAACAAATGAACACAACTTAAGGACATTTGGTTCATACATTTTCATAGTTCAGTTCAAATAGCTTTATTTCGACAACAGGTATCATAAAAGCATCAAGCATTCCATCCATACAAAAAGGAAAGAATACAAATTATTAAAATTAATAAATATAGCAGCATGTGAATTAAAACAATCTGAATATAAAGCTATTTCATCATGAGTTGTGCATTTCAATTTGAATTGATTAAATAAAAACACTAAGAATATGGTTAAAAGTGAGGGTATTTGATGCCGCATATGGGGGTAAGTGTACAACGATTTGAGTTACATTACCCGACTTCTTGTACTCAACTGAGCATGCTCACAAAGGTTCTGAATCAGATTACATCGCCCTTTGTTTGGCACTATGCCTAATTATCCATGACCTAGGAACTTGGTGACTCTGCAAACAAAGAGGGTTCTCAAATCAGATTTTAATATGCGTAAAGCTACTCTGTGATCCCGAGTGCCTAGTTGTTTGCAGATTGGCTCAAGGAGAACATGAGGTGCGCAATGCTCTCTTTTTGCGCCCCGCAAGAAGGGCATTCTTCAGTTGTCTGGTATGGGGGGCACCATTTCACAGTAAATTCTTGAACTTGGAGTGAGCCAATTCTAAATTGAATGTATAGTGCCCTCTCTCTTGTGATCTGAATTATGTCCAAGTAGTGTTCAAGGCTTCGGAATTGTTTGTGCTGGAAGAATTCTTCCGTAAGCCTTCCCATGCTAGGACAACTGAGATCTCTGGCGTCTACCCAGCGCCAATAAGTGCGTTTGAGTTCAATCTTGCTTGGTGGATTTTGGGTATCCTAGCATTCCTTAATACCAAGGGTTGTCATTTGTGCCTTAACATTAGAGATCCACTTGACCCCCTTGTTGGTGTCCAAACTCAATACTTCTGCAAAGGCATTTGCATAGTTGGCGAAATCCGGTGTTCGCATAAGGCAAGCCCGAAAAAGCAATGGACGAAGTTTTGCCATGTCTTTGAAGCGGCGCCTGCCCATGTCATACATCAGGGGGGTTAAAGGGACGCTCTGGGGTAGCATGGTCAGTTCCCTAAAAAACTTGTGTTCTGACCTGCTAATCTCATCTAAGTTTTCAAAGCCCGAGAGCTCGGCTCCATACAGGGTCCATACATAGCCGAGCTAACTGCCTTCGCTCCATACACAGCGAGTGCCGGGGCAACAGGTCTACTGAATGATGAGCGATGTTCTTTGCTCTGTGCCCCTGCCGCTTGCTTGTAATTGAGAAGCATTTTGTTGAGATGGGGCCTCCACTGCATTTTTCCTGAGAGGCGTATCCCAAGGTAGTCAAAGGTCGTTACTGTCTCTAGGTGTGTCTCATCTAGGGTAATATTGTTTCTAAACGATTTGTGGGAGTTGAATGTCATAAGTTTGGTCTTAGATGTGTTTATATCCAGCCCCCGAGTATTGCAGAAAAGCTGGAATCTATTCAGGAGTTTTTGCAGGCCAGCTGGGGTCTTGGAGATCAGTAATGTATCGTCGGCAAACAGGAGAGTTGGTACCTTGTTACCTGCCAGGGCTGGTGCATCAGCTGGTGTTTTTTGCAGAAAGCTAACCACCCCGTTCACGTATAAGGAGAACAGGGTGGGTGCCATCACACAGCCCTGCCGAACTCCCCTGTTTACTGGGATCTTTTCCGTGAGCTGCCCTTGGGACCCCCATCTAATCTGCGCGTAATTACCTTCATGAAGTCTTACCAATAGGTTGAGGATTAGTGGAGGAATACCCATATCACGCAGTATTTCCCATAACCTTTTCCCGGGCACCAGGTCAAAGGCAGTCTTTAAGTCAATAAAAGCGAGGTAAAGACTGCCCTTGCCAATCACTACCACCTTCCAGTAGATCACGAGGAGCCTAAAGACCTGGTCCACCGTTCCCGTGCTGGTCCTAAATCCCGCCTGGAATTGGGAGAGGATGTCTTCCTCCTCGGCCCACGATTGAATTCTCTGCAATATGACCCTGCCTACCAGCTTCTGCATTGCGTCAATTAAGCTGATTGGCCTATAGTTGGCAGGGTCCGCTCTAGCTCCCTTCTTGTAAATTGGGACTACTTCCGCCCCCTTCCATGATTCTGGGACAGGGCTTCCTCTAGAAATGGAATTAATCAGAAGGAGGACGTACTCTGCCCATTTTGTGCGATCTGCGAGAAACAGATGTCCAGGGAGGCCATCTGGGCCTGGGGCCTTAGCAGGGACAATCCTGCCTATAGCGGACTCAACTTCGTTCAAGGTGACTGGGTCGCTATCACCGCGCCACAACCCCCCCACCCCACCCCACCCCACCCCAAGATTGGTCAGGGGATGGTCACGTAGCCCATCCACACTAGCATTGTTGGACCCAGAATAGAGTCCCCCAAAATGGTCCTGCCAAACCTTTGGTGGAATATGGTTGGGGATTTGGTCAGCTACCCCCTTGATTGTCCCTCTCACTAGTGTCCAAAAAGTCCAGAGTCCCTTGCTAAACTGGCGTTTTGTAATGTTTGCCAATGGGTTTCGCCCCAATCTAATTTTGCTTGCTTCAGTGCCTTTTTGTAATCTTTCCTTATGACACTAATGGCAGGGCCATCCTTGGCTCTAATAGCTGCTGCCAGGTCCTTCCGTTTGAGTCTACAGTCATTGGTGTACCATGTATGCCCTCCCCTCGAATGTGCTATGGGCTTGGTAGGCCCAGTGGGGGCTTGGAAATAGGTACTAATCTCTTCAACAGTTTGTGTATGTATGGTGAGAGCGTTAGTGGGTCCTGCTGCTATTCCTTCCCGTAATTCCATGGTATTTTTGCGCAGAACTTACCTAATAGCCTCTAGCTTCGCTTCATCAAGGGCAACCTTATGCCATTTTAAGGCTCTCCTAGAGTTTGAAGGGATCACCTCTTTGGACACAGAGTGCGTGTGGTTGTTCAGTGGAGAGCAGGGAGGTGCCCATGGGAGGTTCATGGACAGACAGAGAGGGTGGTGATCACTACATTTTCATATCCCAGAGGCTTTACACACAGGACCGCTCATAGGGTACACAATACAGTAATTTTAGGGCGTTCGTCCCCCCGTAGGTCTTGTGCCTGTTGCTTTTACTCAGTGTTACTCTATACATCCCCTCCGCAACACCCCATACCTTCTCTATGCCCTGCTTTGTGAATTTTATTCAGTATCTTGTGGGGATCGAAGATATTGTACAAAAGGATCCCAGAAGTGTCTAGGTTTTGAGGCCTGAGGTATTTCTTCTGCATACGCTTCCAATGTCTCTTTACAAAAGGTCATATCCTTTAGCCAGTCTTTTTAACGTGGTGGGCACTTGCTACCCCATTGCATCGCGACCCTGCGTTTGGCCAGTAACAGCGCCACCGCCAGCAGCTTACGTCTTTTTGCTAGCCGAATCTTGTAAAGTCCCAGCAGGCAGACCAGTGGGGCATTTGGGATCTGCTCTGATGGCATTGCTGTAAGGGTATTTGTCACTTCTTGCCAGTATAGTGTAAGGTGTTGATATGCCCATGCCATGTGCAGAAAATCTGCATCTGGCGCACCATATCTGTGACACCTAGCGTCTGGTCTAAGACCGTATTTATGTAGTTGTACTGGAGTGTAGTATATTTGATGTAGGAACTTAAAATGAATAATGCGCAAGTTACAATTTGATGTTAGCAGCCGCATTTGTGTGCAACTAAAGTCCCAGTCCTTCTTATCTATAGTGGTACCCACTGTTTTCTCCCATCGCTGAAGCAAACCATCCCGAATCTGACCCGCATCCTCTTGTGAGGCATTGTACAAGCGTGTCACTAAGCGTTGGCGTGTGGGAGCTGTTAGCAAGATTTGTAATGCATTAAGCTGTGGGGGTTCGTCCGGGAACGATGGGTATAATTCCCTGATTGCCACACGCAGCCGCAAATACGCAAATATCTTCAGCGGCGTGCAATGAAGGACTGGTCATCTCGCGAGATGAATCGATTGTGTGGGAAAATGTCACTCATGGTGCGTAACCCCATCGTACCCAGAACAGTTAGCATGTTTTTCTCCTGCGTGACTGTTATTCGCGCATGGTGGGCTAGAGGTAGCGCCGGAGCGTATATCGGAAGGTTCAGTGCGCACTGTGCTAACGCATACCATGCTCTGGATGTACAAGTCACCGAGTGTATCATGTCTCTCGGGGTGTGCCGTTTCGGGTCAGATATGTAGGATAGCAGTGGCATGGGTAGCACACTTTTGTGTTCCACAGCTATGTGCGGTATATGCGCATGTGGTTGTGTCCAGTAATGGGCGTGTTGCGCCTGAGCACAATAAAAGTATAGTTGGAGGTCTGGTGCTCCATAGCCCCCTTGGTGATATGGCTTTGTTAGAACCTTCCAGCCTACTCTTGCCTGCTTCCTTGCCCAGGTTAGGCACTGCATGGCAGTGCGCAGTTTGGAAAATAACTCTTGTGTGAGCCAGATCGGGATATTCATAAATAAGTATAAAAAACGTGGCAGTACAACCATCTTTTGTATAGCTATTCTGTCAGCCAGGGACAGCAGTAGTCTGATCCACCGATATATCCGCTCATCCAGCTTAGTTAGTGCTCTACCATAGTTCTCCCAAATCACCATGTGCTGGTCCCTGTGTATCCATATACCAAGGTATTTTACCGGTTCGGTCTGCCATTGCAATGGAAAATCCAGGTTAGGCTGTGATGTAGTTAGTGTACGTGGTATGACCACTGATTTGTCCCAGTTTATGCTGAGTCCTAAATGAAGCTCAAACTGAACGTATTCTCTAATGAGTGGGTTTAGGTTAGTATCTGGGTGCCAAACATAGAGGACCGTATCATCCGCGTATAATGATATGCCGACTGGTTGGAGCTGGAATTGAAGAGCGAATTCTGGGTGTCTTTGTCGGGTCTTACACGCTACTGGTTCTAGTGCTATTGTGAAGAGGAGCGGGGAGAGCGGACACCCCTGTCTGGTGCCGCAGCTTATTTTGATTGGGTCAGATGTATTCCCATTTATTCTAATGCGCGCGCTGGGTGCAGCGTATAAAAGTGCAATCCAACACAGGAAAGGCTCTGGAAATCCCATCCTTGGCAGTACCGTGAACATAAATACCCATTCGACTGAGTCGAAGGCCTTTGCCGCGTCCAATAAGCCTGCGGCTGCTGTCAGTTCTGGGTGTAATTGGTGGAACATTGCAAAAATAGTTCTAAGGTTTTGCGTAGTGGATCTAGTCGGTATAAAACCAGCCTGATCCGGTAGTACAAGTTTCTGCAATAAATGTTGCAGCCTTGTCACAATAATTTTCGCTAAGATTTTTGTGCCTGGATTAATTAAAGACAGTGGTTGATAGGACTCACACTGGAGGGGGTCCTTACCTGGTTTGGGGAGAGTGATTAGTAGCGCCTCCCTCAGCGAGGTCGGCAGCATTCCCTCCTCATATGCCTCTTCATACATCTCGACTAAGTGTGGGATCAGTAAATCTCGAAATTCTTTATAGAATTCCGCGGGGAGACCGTCCACCTCGGGCGCCTTGTTATTTGGCAGTGAATTTATCGCCTCTTTGATTTCAGCTTCCGTGCTATGCTGACATAGATATTCACAATGGTCATCTGGATGTAAATGGCGCCTGTATTCGATATGAAAGCGCACGCCCCGGTTTGCCCCCTTCCTCGTATGTGCGTTCTGAATATCTGCACGAGAGATATTTGAGCTCATCGTCTGCAAACCCGTTATAGATGTCCACTTTCTGCCTTATGTTCGTTAATGTTTTGGGGTCTTGGGTGGCTGCAAACTCCGTCTCTAACCTCCCAATATCCCTTTCCGCCATAGCCAATTGTTGCTGAATGTCTTTTAATATCCCCGCCTGCCTACCTATACAGTGTCCTCGGATGGTGGCCTTAAAGGCCTCCCATAGTGTTTTCGCACTGCTGACGGATCCTGTGTTTAAGTCAAAGTATTTCACTATAGCCTGATGTAGTTCAGAGCGGAAAACCTGGTCATGTAGTGCCCCCTGGTGTAACCACCAGGTGAACTGTCGCAGAGTATGTGAGAGGAGGGCAAGTACCAGGCGGACAGGTGCATGGTCTGAGAGCATCTTGGGCATATGATCTATCTGTGTTGTCCATGTACTAATGTCTTGTGTGGCTATCCAATAATTTATTCTCGACCATGTATTATGCATCTGATAGAGACTACTAGCCGCAGATTCCTTCACGTAGAATTATCCCCAGGCGTGAGACCGGATCTGGAAACTTTTTTGCCACAGCATCCCTGCGCGCCGGGGCGACATCACACGACTCCGCCCAGGTGTCGTCTGCGTACGTGACGTCAGCGAGGTCACATAAGACCCGCCCCGGCGCGGCTACGTCAGTTTTCTCCTTTTCCGCGTTCAACGCGGATCCGATTCTTGCTACGGGCCTGTTAGGGCCCCCATTTTCTTCCATTTCTTTGGTGGAACAGTGTATGATTGCCTTCGGGCTTTAAATCTTGAACGTCTTGTGTGCGTCTTATGTCGGCGAGTGGCCCTCGCCTCATTTGTATGTGGTGTTTGGGGAAGGATCACGGCACCATAGATTGTACGGTGTGCCAACAGTTGAAGCCGAAGTTGCGGCGCGAGCGCCGGATGAAACTTCTCTCGGCACGTCTCTCCAGGTCGACGTCCTCCCCTCGGTCTGCTTCGGTGGACTGCTACAGATACGGCCGTGGTCGTCGTCCTCGCCTTTCTCCGATGTCACGTGAACATCGCTCCCCGGTAGGTAAGTGTCGCAGTTTGTCCCCGGGGGCTGGTTTCCGGCCTACCGGGGGCATGGACTCACCGCGGGTGATGGCGGCCCCGCGTGTCGTTCTATCCACCATTTCCCGGTGTTGGGGCGTTGAGTTTTCAAATGGAGACATACGCGGCGGCTTTGCAGGCCTCGCTGGTGTCTCCTCCTCCTTTCCCTCCTGGGGTGTCGGCGGATCCCTCGCCCTGCGCAGGGCCCTCTGCAGCGCCGCCGGTGGCACCAGCTGCGGCTGGTTCGGATCCAGGCTTGGAGGATGTGGTACTGTTGGGGTGCAGCTCCGCTGGGTCACCTCCTTCAGGCCACGGCATCTCTGCCTCGCCGCAAACTCCTGCGGGGGTCCCTGTGGTGTCGCGGGAGGCCGCCGGGGCTCGGTCGCATCCCCGAGCCCCTCTCGGTCCTTTGAGAGGGTGGTCCTGTCTATGGCCGAGGTGACGCCGCGCCGGCAGCAGCTGGACCGTGCAGAGCCACAGGGGTCGGTGGACCCTCCTCGTCCTGCTCCGGGTCGAGGCCTAGGGAAGACCCCTCGTCCCTCTCCAGGCCCCTCTCGTCCCTTCCCACAGGCGGCTGCCTCGTCGGAGGTCGGGGTCGGAGGTTGAATCGTCCCTGGCGCCGCCACATGGGTTGCCGAGCGATCTTCGCCTCATTCTGGGCCACGGCTGGCGGAGGGCTTCGTGCCACTCCCCAGGCCCGTCTCTTTTCCCCACGCAGGTGGCTGCCTCGGCGGGGGTCGGGTCGGCTTCATTCCGGCGCCGCTCCAAGGCCAGTGTGGCTCCAGCTCTACTCCGGTCTCCGCTCTGGTCTCCGGTGCGGGAGGTACCTTGTCCGGTGACGCCGGCTGGCACTGATGTCCTACCTCAAGCAGCGGACTCTACGGCTCCGCGCAGGGATCGTACGGCGGATTCGTCTTCGGACGCTCCTTCTTCTCCGGAGGCAGGCTGTATATTGGTGTCGTCCTCCCTGGAGACTGGTCGCTGTGTGGTGGCTTTTTCACCGGCATCGAAGGGCGGAGAGCCGCCCTTCCTGAGGCAGAGGTGTTCGTCGGAAGAGTGGCAGGACCCTCATTCTTCGACTCCTTCTGACTTCTAGGTCTGGCCCTTGCCCGTCCCACTTGACCTCGCGGCCTTAGTTTGCAGCCGTCGCCCGTGGAGGAGCTGCTTTCTCAACCGCAGGGCCCTACGGAGGCGGGGGCAGCCTTCGCTCATGCGGTGTCCACAGCTGTGAGCATCCTGAGCATGGGTGACCCGGTGGCTCACTTTCCGGCAGACCATCTATTGGAGGTCCTCCACTAGGGCTCTGGTGGGAGGGAAATCTTACTTCCCTTTGAAGGTTCACTCCTTTCTTCCTTGACGGGGGCTTGGAGGCGTCCTGCCTCAGGGGACCCGGTGCCTCAGCATCTCCTGCGCCTGCACCTCTCGGCACCGCGTGACCCGGCGTGTCTTTCCCTTCACCCCTCAGCCGCCAGTCCCCTTTTGCGGACTGCTTTTCCTCCCTACCGCCACTGTTGACTCCGCCATCCCGAGAGGCCCGCTGGCTGGACTTTTGGGGGCGTAGCATGTTCGCCTCGACCAGCGTTGCCCTGCAGGCCCTTAAAACCTTGTGTGTGCTGGCTAGGGCCTCCTCCTGTTTGTGGGACTCGGCAGAGTATTTGGGATCTGCGGCGTCCCAAGAGTCTGGTCCAGTGAACTTACAGCATCACATATTGGATGGCCGGGAGCTTGCGGCGTTTATTCTCCGCTCTGCTCTGGACATCTCGGAGGTGCTGGGCCGAGCCATGGCTTCCTCAGTCGCTCTCCGTCGCCATGCTTGGCTTCGGGACGGAGTATTCCTGAGAATATTTGGGAGCGACTCATCGAACTTCTGTTTGATGGCAGCCTGTTATTCCATTCCCCGGCCAACACCGCCATCCAAAGGCTCTTGGCAGGGCTCCGTCCTCCCCCTCTGCCTTACCCTCCTCCTCCGTCCCCTCCTCAGTGACTTCTGAGTTGGGTTGATTCTGGACCTTCTTAGGCCAGCTGTTCTGACTGTGCAGTGTGATTTCTAGTCGTTTACGTCCTTCCTTGGGACTTTGGCATTGTTGGCTGCTGGACGGCCCTTGTGTTGATGGTGTGTGGATTCTGCAGGAGTTGTTGCGCAGACTTGGCCCTGAGATTGGGCCTTCTGCTTTGCTTGGGCTGCTTGTCATGCCTTCAGCGGGGGGTGTTATTTCCCCGTGGCTCTTTTATTTTTTCCTCTGCTGTGGAAGTTCTTCCTAAGAGGGTTCCCATATCTTGGGTCTAGATGTACCCTATGTGGGGTAGTGGTAGCTGTCATATAGCTTGCGCTCTGCTAGAGGTTTCGGGTCGCCTTCGGGTGCCTGTTCTCCATGGTGTTTAGGTAGGTTGCTTTTACTTCCTGAGATCGTGTGCGCGACCACTCGTAGTGGTGTGTCCGGGCATCTCCTCCTCTCCCTGCTCCTGTCCTGTACCTTGGGCTGTTCTTTTTTCTTCTGGCGGCTTAACTGCTGGCGCTGTTCTGGCTGGCAGGCTGCTCTCCATCTGGAGTGGGTTCGCCTTCTTTTCCCTCGTTTCCTTGGGCCCTCTCAGCTTCTTCTTCTTCCGCCTTTCCTGCCTTGGCATTGGGCGGCAGCTATGTTGCCTTGTGGGGGCGTGGGGTGCTTTGGCCTCTCCGTCCTTACCGGTTCCTCTGCTGTGAGGGCACAAGCCTCTTCAGCCTTCTTTCCCTCCTACATCCCCTTGGGGTCGGTGGGATACTTGCTCAGGAGGGGGGGGGGTTTACTATGTGTGCCATGACTTTACGCATGTTCTTGCCTTCGGGGCACAGGGATGGGAGGCTGTCTATGTGCTGGCAGAGTGACTGCGCAGGTTTCTGCTTGTTGTTCTTTTCCTGCCCTTGGGTTCTGCGGTGTTGGCACTACTCTGGTGGTGGTGTTAGTCACCGTTTCTTTCCAATTTTTCTGCTCTTCGCACACTGTTCCCATGCTTCCAGTCTTTTATCTGGTGGTTCCGCGTTGTGGTGCGGAAAAGTTCTCCGAAGAAAACTAACGTAGGCACGCCGGGGCGGGTCTTATGTGACCTCGCTGGCGTCACGTACGTATATGACTTCTGGGCGGAGTCGCGTGATGTCCCTCAGCCCCCCGCGCACAGGGTTGCTGTGGCAAAAAAGTTTCCGGATCCAGTCTCACGCCTGGGTATAATTCTACATGAAGGAATCTGCGGCTAGAATCGTCTCTACCAGATACATCGTTACCGAAGGTAAGTAACTCGTACAACGTGGACGTGCAAGTGCCTTCTTTCCGCCCTGGGTTTCTCAGACGCCACAGGTCAAGCATTGCACATTCTATCATTCCATCTCTAAACATTTTTGCTGAGTGTCTCCCATATCGCTCATTCCCCGTGGACCTATCTATGGTAAGATCTAGGCATGTGTTAAAATCACCTCCCCATATAATGGGTGTGGGTGTGAGGTCGCGCAGTTTAGCCCATATGTGCGCGAAAAACAGCAGGTCGTCAGTATTCGGGTCATACGCCGTGACTATTGTTAACGCAGTGCCTCCGAAGTTGCCCTGTATGATAGCATATCGCCCCTGGTCATCTTTGAGGGAACTAATAAGTGTGAAAGGAACATTGTGGCGTATGAGGATCATTACTCCCCTCGCAAAAGTGGAGTAAGAGGACGCTATGCGGCATGAAGCCCATCTTGCTCCAATCCGCGTTTCAGTGTGGTTGGTAAGGTGCGTCTCCTGTAGGCAGGCAACATCTACTTTATGCTGATTTAGGTATGCCATGACCCTTCGTATTTTCTGCGGATTGTGTAGTCCTCTCACATTCCATGTCATTAATGTAAGTGATCTGGTGTAGCTTGTCCTGTTAGCCATACTCATCACTGTCTGTACGGTGGATTGTTGATGATTTCTGTATTGAACTTCGCTGTGTGGTGTATTCACTTTTATGTACCTGCTGACCAGGGTTTTTAAATTTACTCCCTCCCCCTCCCACTTCACCAGCCCCCGAACTGCTGCGAAGACATTACCCTTTTGACCTGAAACCTCCTCCTTCCCTCCTCCCCTTCTCAATTTTGAACCTCGAACTTGGTGTGGTGCACACTTGTTGGGGGGAGTAGCCAGCCTAATGTTTCGCCGATATATAATCTCACGGTCGATCACGTAAGATAACATACAAACTTGTGCATCCAGCAGCCTGCAGTATACCTATAACGCCTGCGCATTGCCCTGTCTTACCCCCTTCAGTTTCCCCTGAACGCCATTCCTAACCAGGTTGGACTTAAATAACACAATTTTCAACAGCATCATTTAACTAACTGTACATTTTGCTCTTGGCTATGCGAGCATTTAGAATGACATATTCTTGCCTTCTGCAACCCGAGTCTCACTCACGGTTCAGCCAGTTGGAAGAGTCAGTTCAATCACTCAACATCGGAGGTGTCTTGTTGTTCGTCTGGGCCACCTCTGGGCGACTTTTTCTGTGGGGCCAGGGACCTTCTGTGCTGGAGAAATTTGAATGCATCTTTGGGTTCATTAAACACTGTGGTCTTGCCCCCTTCCGTGATCCTCAAACTCGCCGGGTAAATCATGGCGTATGGAATGTTCTGTTCACAAAGCTTCTTTTTTACGAGCAGGAACTTTTTCCAGGCTTCCTGGACCTGTTGTGTGAAATCAGGATAGATAGAGATGTCCATGCCTTCATGCTTAAGACTGCCCAGTTCTCTGGATTTGCGAAGCGCTGCATCTCGGTCCCAATAGTTCAAAAGTCTAGCTATAATCAGTCTTGGCCTGGCTCCTGGTGGCGGTGGTTGGGCCAGTGACCTGTGAGCATGCTCCACAATGAAGACTTCAGAGAAAGTGTCCCTTCGGAATGCCCATGAAACGGAGGTTGTTGCGTTGGGACCGAGCTTCTGAGTCTTCAGCTCTCGCCATTAGGGCTGCTAGGGTTTTGTCCATCTTGTTGCTGCGCATCTTCAGCGTCGGAGATTCTGCGTTCGGCCATGTACATGCGCACCGTGTGCTTGTCCAGCCTTTCCGACATCTGATCTACCCTGTAGGTGAGGGTGTCTATCTTTCCATCAATGCTTGAGAGGGCGGTCTGTATTGCTGCGAACATGGAGTGCATATCCTCTGTAGCTTCCGCGCCATTGGGCGCTGCAGTGCTCTGCGTGGATTGGTGATCATCCTGGCCACTCTCTGTTACCTTTTTGGGTTGTTCGAAGTGCAGCTTTGGTTGATTTCTGTCTGATTGTCCCATATTTCTCCTTCAAAAACACGTGGGGCGGGATTTTGTCCCCTGGCCTTTCCAAGAAACCAGTATCTCACACAGCTCAGGCTGTCGTTTTTACCCCCATCTGTCGTTGCACCTGGTAAAGGCCTTTGCAAGGGGAGCCTGCGACGCCCAGACGTAGCGCCCAGAACCAGGATTGAGTTGTGACTCTTGACGGAATATCCTAACTTCAGGACGCGTTTTTGATATACGCACTTGTCGGCTGTACCGAAAGTGCCCAGGGAGTCAGTTGATGGTCCGCACAACTTTCGGACAAAGGGGTGACAAGCTAAGACAACAGGCAGAGGGGGTTAAAGGTGGACGCGGTCAGAAAGAAAAGGATATAGTGTGTGACAGGCTGATGGGGGTACTGTAGAGTGAGGGGGTTCACTCGAAGCAGGAAGATATAATATAGGCAGGGAGGAGAGGTTACTATCTGCAGTTAGTGGGTGAATGAATGAAAGCGGGATGGGATTCTTATATGATGAGAATGAGGGTGCAAGGTCTGACAGGCTGAGAGAGGGGGAGAGATTACATGCTGGGAGTGTGGATGGCACGGTTAAAAGGCAAGTAGGGCCTGCCAGGCTGAGAAAGGAATAGAGGTTACAACCTCTGTGAGGTGTAGATGTGGGGTGACAAACAGAGTGGGGAGTGAAAAGCGGTATCAAGCTGAGAGGGAGGGGTGACATGCTAACAGATGGGCAAAACGGATAATCTACAAATAAAGGGCACGGGGTGGGCATGCTGACACTGAGAGAAAGGGGGGGGAAAGCGGTGACAGAACAAGAGTGGGTTAAGCAGGAGTTAAGAAACACCGAGAATGGTAAAGGGAGACAGGCAAAGAAGAGTAAGGTAAACTGGATTTGAAAAACAAGACTACTATGATTATTGGTAGAGGGTGAAAGGGTAGTGTGGCGGCGTGGGGGCAGAGTTTGCGGGCTGCAGGAGTAGAGCAACGCGGAACTTATGTCAAAGAGAGCAAAGGAGGGGCTCAAACAGTATGGCTGAGGGGTGACAGTTTCCGAACCAGTCACATCGCGTCATCATATCTTGCCTCACAGCCCCCCAGTCACACGAGGCCTCCTCCCTTTCACACTTTCGGCTCTCACCAGTATCAGATTTGTTTCCCTCTGTCTGACAGAGCCTTAAAAGCCTGCTTACTAGTTGGCATGACAGTCGCAATCTATCAGGCTTTCTTGCCTGTCCTCATTCTTCGATTTAGCTATTACCTGCAAGCTGTAGCTCTTCTCTGGTTTCAAGCATTCCTATTTATCAATCAATCAATCAATCAATCATAGCATTTGTAAAGCGCACTACTTACCCGTGAGGGTCTCAAGGCACCGGGGGGTGAGGAATGCTGCTACTGCTCGAAAAGCCAGATCTTAAGGAGTCTTCTGAAGGTCAGTAGGTCTTGGGTCTGCCGAAGGTGGATGGGGACGGTGTTCCAGGTCTTCGCGGCGAGGTAGGGAGAATGATCTGCCGCCGGAGGTCGCTCTTCGGATGTGGGGGACTGTGGCGAGGTCGGTGGAGCGGAGCTGGCGGGTGGGGGTTTATCAACAGACTTGAAAATATCTCATTCAGCTGCAGTATTTTGGAATCCCTGGCCCTTCTCTCTTTTGTGACAGAAAACACATGCACACACACACACACACACACACACACAAACTCTTTTTAAGAAATCAGCATTCGAATGTGTCAGCAGTAAAGTGCACGGTGCTTGAGATCATCCGAAGAAACACAAAATAATGTATGTTTTGCTGTTGTCAGTGGTATTCCATTAAATATGTTGGTTTTTTTTTGCAATTGAGAGCTGCCTGCACACAGCAATGTATTTAGTCCTCACGAAGAATGAAGAGATTAGTAAAGGAATGTCACACCCTGGAATGCTTAGATGCTTCTGAAACGCCAAAACCTGCTAAATCCATTCCACTTCAGGAACCAATAAATACTAGATAAAGACACACGCAGTGTGTGCGTCGCTGCTTGTTCCCTGTTAATAGTCCACGGAGCGGGGCAAGAGCTGTGCCTCCGAAGCGAGTTCACTGGTAATAACAACCAGCTGAAACAGCGCACGTCGTGCCTGCACAAAGAGAAACACATTACACAATATGTGGATGCATGTGGCTCCTACGAGGCTGAAGCTGTTGCCTTCCCCCTACCAGTCTTGCCAAGTATCACGCATCACGTGTGACACTCACGCATTTCATTGTGGTATTCCGCATCACCGCACTGAAATGCTTTGTCACGCATTTTAATGCCACTGAATTGGGTGCTAGTGCGCCGGCTCTGCTGTGCTGCTCCCAGCAGACTTGCCGCCAGCAGGCAGCTCTGGCTCATAACAGTTAAGGATCATGTAATAATCCTCAACTCTGGCTGAGTCAGAGGGCTCTGCTGCAGTGCTACAATGTAACAATTTGCGGCCTCACTGCGCCGCGCTATGTGGCAGGCTGTCAGTCACTGACTGACACAGCCCACACTCTGCCGTTTACACCAGGGCGCTGGGGCGTGTCCATTAAATCCCGGATGTGACCTCACGTGGCCGCCGTAATGATGAAATCCGTGACCGAAACAGCCCGGCCCAGGCAGTGCTGCAGTACATTGCAGCGGCTGAAACACACTGCTCCCTGCGGCAGCCAGCATAGAGATAGTTAATTCCTCGTGGCTCAGGACAGCAGCTAGTAGCTGAGTCGACCGAGCCTCAGCAGCGCCGACCGGCCACCAGGCGTAGAGGCGATCCAGGCCATCCGGTGTATGGAATGGCAGCTTCTCTCACTGGCCGCCCTCGCTGCAAAATGAAGTAAGTGTGCCTAACTTAGTAAGCGCCCTCAGCGAGTTAATTAAAATCTCAGTTGCCGGAGGAGTACAGTCTGCTTCCAAACTGTGCTCAGCCCACTGACACTTCTACTAATGCCCCAGGCCCATCGCTATACATGATCTACATTAAATTCAATTGTGCACATCAACATCACGCACATTGTCCACGTGTCCCCCGCGACCCCTACCATAATGCCAGAATCCTTATGCGCGCCTTCCGGCGCTGTGGCTGACATTACAGGCCCCACCCAGCCGCCCCCATCTTTTTGCCTCACATCCCTCGAGGTCTACCCGGAGTGAGTGCTCGGCGGCCGCCGGCAGAATAAGCCGTCTCCACACGGCCCTAGTCATCACAGCTGAAGGCGCCGCACGAATGATCAAACACCCTGGGCATTAAGAGATCGCGATGCATATCATGCAGTGCACAGGGCCGTCCTTATCGACCTCCCCTGCTCTGTACCTTCATGCCCGTGAATAGTTCGCTCTAATAAAACAACTTCTCTTATGCCAAAAGGTGTAAGAGTCGAGAGACTGACCCTTCACCTCCCCCTTGCCTACATACTTTTCCTAAACCCTCGTCATCCCCTACCCAAAACCTAACCTATCGCTTGATCTGGCCCGCTCCATTCACAAAGCTGACCAGGGTAAACCCGCCTCAAGCTCCCCCTGGGCACCTTCATTAGAGGGGCCGCCCTGCAGTGCAGCCCGCATTTGGCAAGAGGTCTGCAGAGTTCACTGGCTCGGCTGGCGAGATGGTAGTTGATGGCACAGGAGTAACATCCACGTTCACCTCCCTCCCTCGGGTATCTAGGGTCAAGAAAAGGTAGCAGACAACTCTCATCCTGACCAAGGCCTTTGAGGCTCAAAGTTTCACTGACGTGATAACAGAGCTGTGAAGAAACAATATTTAAAACTTGCTTGTCTGCTACAGGCTTCATATGGAATCTATACATTGTATACGTGAAGTAGGAGTTAACACACCAGTTTTACTTCAGGCGTCAAATGAAAATAAGAAAACGCAGTTGATCGGAGATGGCCATCGTGGTTAACACACAGACTGTTAGGAGCTCACGTTTAGCAACAGAGCACGACCATCAGGCACAGACTAACTTCTTACTTTTACAGGAGCTTCAGACTTTGTCTCCTTTCCAATCAATAAAGATGATATTACCTGTAAACAAAAATCACGCGCATTGTCCACTTTATTCATGGACTGCATGCCCTAGACAGCCATTATTGTGCGCACTTCCCAGTCTCAATCCGCGGTCTAGCACGCAGCAGCTTAACAGACACACCACAATTTCTGATATTTTTATATTTCCCTCATTTTCATTGCTTGTTTTTGCTTGCAAGAAAGTGTCACTCATTATCATTGAAATGTCACTCATAATTACACTGAAATTATGAAGATGTCACACATAGCAATCTGAAACCTTGGCAGCTATACCATACTGCAAGGAACCCTCTGAATGGGATGGGACGGAGCACATGGAGGAGTGGGTGGGGCTGCGATGACTCAAGCCCAATCCCCCATAAAAAGGAAGCCCAAAACAAACCACGTATCCGACCAAAAAGTAGCCCAACTGCGGTACACATCGAAAAGTGGAAAAAGGCTGAATAAATACAATCAACAGAGCGGGAGGAACAGAGAGGAAGGCAGTACATACACAATTATGGCATAAAGAGGAGATGGGTGGGAGGAATTATATATTTACATGTAAGCAGCTTTGCGTCCAAAGCTGAACACAGGCAAACAGTAACAGACCAGGAAACAGAAAAAAAAATAGTTCCCCCAAGAACACATAAAGGGCCATAGCGGAATGAGACAGTACTTAGTCCCTGCTACATGGGAGGAACAGAAGGGAAAAATGAGGAACAAAGAGGCAGGGCTGGCCACTAGCAAGCAAGGATTTCTAAAGGACACTGAAACAAGCAAATCAAAAGCAGAGGGATGGCTTTAAGCCAACATGAGTGAAGGACTTGGCCTTTTTGGTTAAAGTCCCCTAAACTTTTTGCTCGGATAGAGGGTCGTTACATTCCCTGAATACCCCAGATCTTAAGTTTTAATCCTGCCAGTGGTTAACAAGAATGAAAAATTAAGTGTTGACCACTAGGTAGTTTAACAATTTGTATCTGCACTCTTTTGGTCCCGTCTGTAAGGGGAATGTATGTTTTTCCTTTCAGTTATGTTACGCCTTTGCGTTTTGTTTTGTGTCTCTTGACTTTTACTCTACTCTCACCACTATTCTTCATAAAAAAAATTGCGCTCCATCCAGTGTGTTGGTCTGCACCTGGGTGTATGATGCGGCCCTATGATGAAGCATGACACTGCAAGGTGTGTGAGGGCAGTATTGAGACATTTTTTGTCTTCCCTTTGTATTATCATTTTTTGTCTTTCCTTACTTTGTTTTTGGCAGGCATACTATCCCACTGAGGGTAGATGGAGAATTTTTAGTATCTCCAGTTCCCTCAATCTGGGGTACAGAACAATCACTTCTTTTAGTTCTTCTCTGTTGCGTGAGATTTAGATTTTGGTAAGGGAGTCAAAGAAGGCTCAATCCCTTGTCTTTTCAGATTTGTGATATTCAAGAAGAACCTCTGCCAAGGAAGAAGTTGCTGAAGAGACTGCTGGATAGGACTGACCCATGCTCTGGGGCTGGCCTGCAGTTTGTAGCTTTTACTAAGGGACTGAAGGGACATTGCAGTGGGTGGTGTCCCCCCCTTCTTGAACAGGACTGTGCTTTGTGCTGTGTCCTGAACCCCAAGGGCCTGAGGTGAGCTGGCTCCCTGTTTGGAACCACAGGAACAAAAAAGTTTCCGGAGAAGTCCCAAGCAACGCGGTGTGCTCATGCTTTTGCAGCTTGAGACCATAGTAAGTTGTGCCTTGTGATCGTGGGCACACAGGAGTAAACTGAGTCTCAGATGCGCAGGGTGTGTGTCGTGTTGCAAGCCGAGGCGTTGTTGAAGAGCGCCTGGTCATCGTGCGCACCGGGAGACGAGGTGAGACTCGGACACGCAGGGTGCCTGTCGTTGTGCAGCCAAGGCGTTGGTGACGAGCACCTGGTCGTTGTGTGCACCGGGAGAAGAAGTGAGTCTCGGATGCGCAGGGTGCATGTCGTAGTGCAAGCTGAGGCGCTGTTGAAGAGCGCCTGGTCATCGTGTGCACCAGGAGAAGAGGTGAGACTCAGACGCACAGGGTGCGTGTCGAAGTGAAAGCCGAGGCGTTGGTGAAGAGCACCTCGTCATCGTGTACACCAGAGAAGAGGTGAGTCTCGGACGCACAGAGTGCGTGTCGCGGTGCAACCAGAGGCGCTGGTGAGGAGTGCCTGGGTAGTGTGTGCACTAAAATCAAAGTAAGTCTCTACAAGTGGGTCTCTGTGTCCACTGAGACCGCCGGAAGGAGGGTCAGGTCATTGGGCCCGCGGAGTGAAACAGTAGTGGCCTGGACCGGCAGCCCCGGAGGAGCGGAGCTGCCGGCCCGAGCTCACCGTGCCCATTAAGATGTTCAGGCAGATGAGGGGGAATGCTATTTTGCACTTAAACTAATCCTAAACTATTTTGTCAGTATAAGGCCCCAGAATGAAACAAGAGCATTTTCTCAATAGTGAAAACTTTGGAGTTTGCAGAGGGGTTCATAATAATAGGATAATAATAGGGGGCAACTTGAATTTAGTCATGGATTGGGCAAAGGATAGGTTAACCCAAAGGAGCCCACCGGTGGGCTCCATGTCCTAAACCAGGAAGATTTGACAGAGCAATGTAGGTCTGAGGGATATCTGAAGAGAGAGAGACACCCCACAACCATAGATTACACGTACTGTTCTTTCTCCCACAAAATCGAAGAATGGCTTGAATACCTCTTGATAAGTTCACCCTTAACCTCAGCCAAAGCATCCATAGAATAGATCGCATTGCCCTGTCAGACCACATCCCGGTCTCTCCTGGCATTACAATACCACTTGCACCTCGCAGAAACCACCATTGGAGATTCAGTGATTTCCTACTGCATATAAGACAAGAGACGGAATTCACTCACACCTGCTACAGTATCTACAAATGAATGATGGAGAGGGGATATCAATGTCCACACTATGGGAGACATAGAAAGCAGTCCCAGAGGGCATACATTTATATATTTTCAATCACAGCAGAAGGACACAAACAGAATCGTAACACATCATTAGTTTAAACCAGTTTGAGAGAGTCCATAAAAAGTCAAATTTCATAAAGAGATGGAGGCACGTTACCACCATTAGGGTATAAGTAAAAACCTTGGATCTGGATAAGGCTGAATATGCATTGTTGGGAAATTAACAGAATTACTCAGGGGGAAACAAAGCCGGACGACTCCTTGCATGCAAGCTATGAGCCAAAATAATGTACAGATTAGAAAAAGCAAGGGAATTTCACTTGTAGAAGACCTCTCTGTAGGCCAAGCATTTGTCTAATGTTCTGTTCTCGCCAGAAAACGTAGCACAAAAAATGTTTCAGACACTTACCTTGAAATCTGATGTACAGTCATTCACTGCTACTCTTTTGAGTTTCATTATCAACAGTATAGCGAGTAGGTCAGCATTTGTTAACCGGTTTGAAACATCCTGCATGCAGTAACCAATATAAGCCCCCTTATCATTGAATATTCAGAAATTACCTGTTCCACAAATTCCACAACATTTCAAGCCTTTTGAACAATATCCAGTTCAATTGCAGACATGTAGATGGGTAAAAGAGGGTAAATTACATTTACAATACAGCCGTAGTTCGCAGACCCCCCATGACATCCACCTTGGTGTAGCTGACCCTGCATCAACTTTCAGCTTGTGACATAATCAGTGTCCTTACACATTTACAATACATCAGTAGTTACCAGACCACCCATGACATCCACCTTGCAGTAATGGGCCCTGCATCACCTTTCAGCTTGTGACATAATCAGTGTCTTCCCTACACTTGCCTAACTCTTCCCATTTGAAGAACAGGTGGGGACGCTGAGAACAGAGAGTGTAAGGAGAATCCATACTGCCTGACCTGTGTCAACACGCTATAGCAGCATGTACACTCTCCGTACGGTGTGGATGGAGTTTTCCTGTGGTTCCTGAAGGGCGTCTATTAAGCCTTCCCAGTCTGCTGCGATGGGCTCCGTCCGCAGTCCACGTGCACCATCCCATCTCAGTTCAATGGCTTTGCCGTTATCACACTTAATTGTTGCTGCTCGCCAGTGCCGGGTAGTGCACTAGCCTTCCAGTACATAGCAATCAACCTAGGGACCATTAGTAATGCCAGATCGATTATGCGGTTCATGGTTTTACTGGCCCTTCAGTGTCCATAAAGCCCTAGCACACTGCCCGATACACAATTGAAGTTAGTATGGCCCATCATTCTGACAAGGATGTTCGTGACCTCCAACTTAAAAGGCTGCCAACCGGTGGGCAGCTACAAAACATGTGCAACATGTCCGCCCTGGTCTCATTACAGAGTGGGCAGTTAGATGTGGACCCAGGGAATAATTTGTGGAGTCGTGCCGGGGTGAGGATTGCCCTGGGCAGAATGCTGTGCTGTTTATACTGAAGGCGGGCATTGCAGAGACCTTTTGCGGGTACATTTTTGTCCTATCATATTCCTTCTGTGTCAACCCTCCTGTTATGTCACCTTCCCATCTAAGAGAGCCTAAGGGGTCATGCGATGAGTGGGAGAGGGCCTGGGTCAGCGAGCATTCTCCATAGTGTACAATGTTTGTATGAGTGGATGTGGGTCTGGTTCTGTGTCGACTATACTCCACAATCTTCCTAATTCAGCTATCAGCCATATATAGGTCAAGAAGTGGCCCGCCGGGAGTCCCTTATCGCCCATCAGGATGAGGTCTCTAGCCTGAAACAGATCCCCTATGCTTCCCACTCCCACTGACTCCCATAGTGTCATAACTTCTCCACCAACCCACTCTCTAAATGCTCGGATGAAGCTTAATCGGATCCAGGGGCATACTGAGGCATGTCCAGCATGAGGCACAGGCTCATCCCAAAGCTATTATAGGCCACCCACAACAAGCCACCAGCTGGCTGGGGGGGCATTCTGTGTGAGAGAAACACCTCCCTCACCATCCGCCGTGCACAACGCCCGGAGGCTAGTCCAAACTCCTCTATGTGTCTTTCTGCTAGCCAGGTCTATACAAAGTTATCTCTAGGGGGTCAAGTCTTGCTTTGGGAGTGAGACTTATACCACTTCAAGGAGGGTCGGGCATAGCCGCCCCACAGTGAAGGCAGTGGCATAGAACTCCAACAGCTTTGAGGTCAATTGCACCTCATACACTTTGTTAAATCCTATGGGTAATCTATCCAGCCCTGGGGTTAAACACGTGGCAGCATCCCGGGTCACCCTTTGGATTTCCTCCTCCGTAATAAGGGTGTTATGGTCCTTTTGCCCCATCGGCGCAATAATTGGCAACGTAACCGAGCTTAAGAAGTCTTGGATCAGGACCTGGCGGTCCTCGGTGGAGGGGTCATACAGCAAGTGATAACAGATGGTAAACGCTACATGTATGTCGTCCTGGCTAGTGGCAATCAGTGTCTGGAACACTTGTACTGCAGTTACTGGTGTTGTAGCTGTCGCACTCTTCAGCAACCATGCCAGAAATTGGCCTTGTTTATCACATTCAGCATTGATCCTGGCCTGGTATACCCTATAATGTAGACACTGTAGCGATTCCATAAGACGGGTATGCCATTCCATTTGTTCAGACAAATGGGTCTTTCAGAGGGAAAATCCTGTACAGTGTTCTTAAGTGTGCCTAGTGACGCCTCCACTTGGGTCAGTTTGTGGTTGAGGGCAGCTCGTGTGCCGACCCCAGAATGCATGCATCATCCCCGTATAACCACCTTCAATGCCTCCCACTCTGTCAATCTTATAGTAGCAGTGCCCCGGTTGTCTACTAAGTCGTTCGCCAGAGCGTTGCTGGTTGATTCCTGAAATATTGGGTCTTCCAGTGCTACGGGCTGTATTCGCCAAGTGGGGACTGGATGGAGTTGTTGGAAGCTGGCTTTTTTATATGGTAGTGCCAATGTAAGAGCACACAATGCAAAAAGTGCAGACAACCTTTACTGGTTTACAGGGCTTGAATTCATAGTCCCAAGTGCTCTATTTGTGGTAGTGTGGTTGAGCAGCTCAGGCTTATCAAAGACCAATTCCTGTTGAGAGTGGGCATAAACCTGACCCAGAGTTCCTAGTTTAACCAAACTCAAGATGGCAAAACCCTTCTTTAAGTGTCCACTTTAGGTGCCCTTAGGGGTGTCCCTAGCTTGATACTGCATATAGAGAAAAAAATGGTTCTGTCGGGTTCATATATTACTTCAACAGCCGAAAAACTCGATGAGTTATTCAAAGACAGTTATCCAAGGAACACACTTGATGACCATATGGGGTATCGCGTTCATTTTGATAAATTACATAGTTTATAAATACCCCTACATACTTTGTAAGGCTGTCAAAACACAACTAGGGAGAAGAAGGCGAGCCCACTCCAGATCGGCTGGAAGGTACCTCAAGCGCGAGCACCCATTGTTTTGACCTGCTCAGTTCACTAAAACGCTTGTGCATTGCAACCCACGAAATGCTTCCCTCACTGAAAATACATGCACATTTTACTATTCATGATCTGATAGATCCGCGTCTCTAGCGCTGTGAATATGTTTTTGTATAAGATCACATTGTGAGAAAGTGGCTCTGTATATACTGTTCCCTAATAGGTACAGGGTGTACAGAGTCCACAGTCCCCAAGGGTTTGGCAGAGGCTAAAGTTAGATATAACCTTACTCTCTAAAGTGGTAGCTTGGTCGAGCAGTAAGGCAGTATCAGAGGACAGTGTAAAGCATTTGTTGTATACACTCAGTCAGCAAATGGTCTCACACACTCAATGACTGAACTCCAGGCCAATGGTTTATATATAAAAAAATATATGCTTGTTTTATTTTAGAACCAACAATTGGCATTAAAATATACTTTCTCAGAATGAGAAGCTTTATATAAATACTTTTGCAATATGCAATTGACTTTTGTAAACAGTAACAAGTGGTTGCAATAGGCAACACTATTTTAAACACAATAATGCATTGAGCTCAAAGGAAGTTTCAAGTTATTTGCAACAGATTACTTTTAGGATCACTTTTGGAATTCCAGGACTGGATCCTAGATTAAGTCCTGGGTCAGTACTTAGAATCAAGTGATAAAAGTCGACTTAATTACTGTGATGATTTTTAGACAATATTTAGCTATTTTAAAAGTTGACACTTTGAAAATATTTCATAGAAAACAGTCAATGATTCCCTATGGAAGAAAATTCAAGTTGCAGGTATAGTACGTTCTCGTTACTTTTGTAATCCAGTACTGGGTACCTAGACTCAGTACTGGGACCTTTATCCAAAACAGGTAAGCAATTACGTTTTCAGAAGTTATACGATTTTTGAAGAATATTTAAAGTTTTCAGAAATTGACACTTAGAAGAAATTTCACAGAAAAACAGTCAATGATTTCCTATGGGAGAAAATTGGGTTACTGGTAAGTACAGTTGTAAGTATTTTTCAGAGTCAGTGCTGGGCACCAAGATCCAGCACTGGGAGCTCACCTAAGAGCAGGTGAGTATTTTCGTTTTCGTTACTCGGCTGATTTTTGGTGAATATTTTAAGATTTGAAAAGTCCACACTTGGAAGAAATTTCAGGAAAAAGCCAGTCAATGTTACCCTATGAAGAAAATAGAGTTATCGGTTTAAAGGTAAGTACTCGGCTGGCAGAGTTGAGGTTCTGGGCATAGACTCAGGGGTCCCCCAGGGTCAAGTAGGTATAGTTGGTTCACCCTCAGCGACACTAGGGCGGCCGGGTGCAGAGAGAGTTAGGCCCAATGTTATCCTATGAGGGATAGGGGGGCCTTGGTTGGTGGCTGCTGACTAGCAAGCCACGCGGCTGTGGGAGCTGGGCTCCTGGTCACTTACTCAGGGCAAGTGGGGAAGTAGATAGGTGTAGAGGTTGCACTGCCAGGGCCACTCGGGCGGCTGGGTCCAGGGGGCTTTTGAGCCTTCGGGCGCTCAATTGATTTCAATGGGAAATCTCCGGTTTAGAAAAAGACTGCAAGCTCGGGGACGAGGATTCTTCAGGTGCCACCACCACTTCGAGAGGTAAGTTGGGTAGTTGGAGGATAGGTAGGTACCCAGAGATTGGGCACAGGGGGCCGCGGGGCGCCGCGTGCAGGGGTGTCTTTTGGTGTCGGGAAATCTTACCCTCTGTTGATCGCGGTAGGGGGGCACCTTGTTCTGAGGCTGCAGGCTTCTTCAGGAGTGTCGCGGGAGGTCCTTGGGTGCCGGACTCTGGGTCACAGTCGACATGGGGTCGTCCTCGTGGTCTTTGTTCACTCCGGCACAGGCCAGGCTTGGGTGGTGCAGGGTGTGCTGGGTTCGCGGTTCCGGGCTGCTGCCAGGGATTAGAAATAGATTTTGAGTAGAGCCTCTACTCATGGGAGTCCCAGGGGTTTAGAGTCAAAAGGTAGCCAGGTCCTCCGGGGTTTGTGAGGTTGCTGGCCACAAGAAATGCTGGGTTTGGAGCAGGAGCAGGTTCGAGGGTCAACAGGCCGGTAGGGCTGGGGCCAAAGCAGTTTGTGTCTTCCTTTCCTTAGCAGCTGCAGGGCAGGTCTTCTTTCTTCTAGCTCTTCGGATTTCGGAATCTGGGGAAGGAAGGTTCAGGGTGCCCCTAAATACTAGATTTAGGGGCGTTACAGGTAGGTGAAGGGCAGGGACCAATGGGTCCCTGTCCTGGGGAGGGTACAGCCCCTATCCTGCCTCTCTCCTGTGGGAGGGGGGCAGTAGCCTAGTCCTGATTGGGTAGGGCTTCCCATCTTCAAGATGGCGAGAGCCCGGGGATGTGCTTCACCTTGCCTCCCCCACCTGAGGGGTGGGGTTGGCAGGCTGGCACATCCCCTGTCCTTATTTGGGGTTTCCGGACAAGCTTCCCGCCAGAGTGGGGGGTTGCAGTGGCCTGGGGAAGCTCACAGAGGCGGCATGCCTTTGAAGCTTCCCCCTGCCCATCCTGGGGGAGGAAATGTAGCACCTCGCCCAGGATGTGCATTGTTGCAGGCCCAGGAGAGCAGGGGCTCTCCTACCCAGGGGTCCAGCAACATGTCTGCTGTGTGGCAGCCTAGGCAGCCTCAGAACAGACGTGGATTGTAGGTTAGGTTTTAGGGGGCATCTCTAAGATGCCCTCTGGGGTGCTTGGTACATTAAATCCCACACTGGGATCAGTGTGGGTTTAATGTGCTGAGAAGTTTGATACCAAACTTCTCAGTCTTCAGTGCTGCCTTTATGGTGCTGTGGAGTTCGTGTTTGATGAGCTCTCAGCACCAGGTACTCTTAAATGGCAGCACTGCTCTTACAGTGCCCAGGAATGGACCTGGGTAATGTAGGGGCACAGGGCTCCTGCTCCTGTGCCCAAACCATTGGCATGGGGCACCCAGCTAGAGGGGTGGCTGATGTATGCCATGGCAGTGTAGGTGATGGGCATGGCACACAGGGATGTGTGCCATGTCGGCTCTTTGTTTTGTCTTGCACCCAGACACCCAGCCTGCAAGGGCAGTGTGTGTGTGTGTGTAAGGGTACAGGGCCTCTAATGGTGGCACAATGAGTGCTGCAGTCCTTAGAGGCCTTCCCTGGTCACAAGGCCCTGGGTACCTAGGGTACCATTTACCAGGGGCTGACATGTGGCCAGGGTTTGCCAATTTGGGTTTTGTGTTTTTAGGGAAGGAACATAGTCCCTGGGAACCTGATTGGCAGGAGTCCAGGGTACACTCAGTCAAAGTACATTCAGCAATTCAGCAAAAAGTGGGGGCATACCATGCAAGAAAGATGGCACTTTCTCACACACATCCACTTCTCAATCACTGTAAATACTTTACGGATAGGAGCATACACACTTAGTTTTGTAGCTGTGCACATCTGAGTACAAGTTCGAACCCTGTTTTTATTTCAACTGTAATGATATTTTGTCCACCATATTGCCACCTCTGTGCATGATGTAAATTCTTACTTATCAGGGCAGTTGTCGTATTTGTTAAAACGACTGCAATTTTGCATATTTTAGCAGATAGCATAAGCTAGAATTACGTCATGAGCATTTACAACTGGGTTTGTGGTTAACAATTTTTGGAAGAATAAGGAACAATCAGTATAATCCAATTGTAAAGATGTCTTTGTGTTCGCCACAATGCACACTATGTAATGTAAGTTCCAATTCTCCGGTACATTATGTAATGTCTCATTTGGTACAGCGTCTGTACAATGTTGCGCTGTAATTATTTCATAATAGCTGCATAATGTGTATATGCAAAAAAACATATTTGCAAATAAGAAATGTATGCACCATTATTGTACTTAGATCTTATTCACCCCAATCAGCGACCACATACGATTCATGGTATCGCACTGGGTCTAGCCACGAGTGAACACCAGTCTTAACCTGTAACAGACACAACGTTGCATGACGCATACACGTAACTTTCAACGTGTCATGAACTAATCTTAGCATCGCTGGAGGTTGCCTAGCAACCATTCCCAGTTAGCATTCTGCTGCTGCACCCAATCATGCGTCGTACACGCGCACGTCCATCACTTATCGTCCGGACATATCAGCAGCCCGACAAGGTTTCCCAGTTGTTGATTCAAACCGGCATGCCAGGACTCAAGCCTGAGTATGCCCGAGACGACTAGAGTCTTCTCTAAATAACTACAGAAGGTGAGAGAAACGAGAGGGTACTTAGATACAGTACGTGTGCCCACTATCCTCCTTTTAAGTCACAAAAGGGTTTTAAACCTCCCCACTCCCGTTTCCCCGCAGGCAGCAAGGACGCCCCGAGGCGCGAGTTTCCACGCTCAAGAGTAATTATAGGGTGAGTCATGCTGCTATATATCCCGTCGTTATTCCACATCGCCAAGAGGGCTAAGTCTAGTTCCCGGTGATCTCTTCTTACCCTTAGTCAGAGGTGTATATGAAGACAATTGCACGACCTGAACGGTCACAACGGAAAGGCGGCGCAAGTGTCTAGGCGCCCTCACTGCCCAACGGGGCATTATTAGGTGAGTCACCCGCATCCGCTTGAGACACTGATCATACAAACGCTAGTATACACTGATTTGGAACACACCTGACCCATACGCCTTCATATTCGCAGGCTGTCATCATCCCCCTTCCAGGTCCTGATGAAGACCCGCATTGACTAACTAGTTGTTCAGACCCTGGGTTGAAACGTCGACGATATCCCTTGGACCATCCCTTAGGCTCTGCGAAAAAGACTTATTCAATCAATTCGCAGAATCATTGAATTCCAATACCTGATTCCTGGCCACCAATTTTCTTGTGCATATTTTTAGTCACCTTGTACATATTGTGCACCATTACTGTATCACCGAGCACTAGATGTCACTTTTGTCACAGATCACAACATATTTCACTTTGTGTTTTGACAGCCTTACAAAGTATGTAGGGGTATTTATAAATGATGTAATTTATAAAAATTAATGTGATACCCCATATGATCTTCATGTGTGTTACTTTGATAGAAAGAAAACGTGTCTTTGAATAACTCATCGAGTTTTTCGGCTGTTGAAGTAATATATGATACCCGACAGAACCATTGTTTTCCCTATATACGATTGCCCAGGTTCTGAGGGATACTGGGTTACCCCATTGCTACTAAAACTTAGCTTGATAGTGCAACATGCCTACTGACTATCTCATTTTCCCAACTGCACGGCTGCCAAATGTGCCCCAGGGCACGGGGTGCCATTCTCCAAGTCTGAAGGAAGCTGGGGTTGCATGTCCGAGGCGGCAGATGCATTGAAACCCCTGTCCTTGATGTGCTAAATCACTAGTCATCTTACTGGAGGAGATGTAAACACCTCCTGCCAGACCAGGCATTGTTTCTGACCTCTAAGAGCACTGGCTCTCCCGTTTGGAGGTCAGAAACTTGTCTATGCTGGCAGGCTGGAAGATACCAGTCATCCAGAACACTGGATAGTGGTAGCTTTTAGGGGGTACCTCTAAGGTGCCCTCTGGGTGCATGTCATAATAAATCTAGAACTGGCATAAATGTAGATTTATTAAGACAAGGTGTTTGATACCAAACTCAATAATTTTCAGTGAAAACATTATGTAGCTGGGTAACTCCAAATGACCCGTCCCAGTACATATGCTTTAGATGGCTTCCTGATCACTTTTAATGTACTGGCAATAGAACCAGACATCACAGTGGCCTATCTGCTCGGTCAGATATTTCCTCACATATAATATAATGCATCCTGCCTTAGGGCTTCAAGAGCTGCTGTAGGGGAGACTTATATATAGTATATGCAGTGTGCATGGGCATGGCTCATAGGGAGTGTGCCATGTTGTGTTTTCAAAATGGTTTGCATCATTTCCCACAGGCTGCAATGGCAGTCTGCTAGCAATTTGTTTGTGGGTCTCTTAGGGTGACATAATATATGGTGCTGCAGCCCATAGGGGTCCTCTTTAGTACCCATGCTCTGGGTACGAGAGGTACCATTTACCAAGTACCTAAAAGGGTGTTATAGTCCTTACCTATTGGGTTACAATTAGACATTTTTATGTTTTAAGGGAAAGAGCACTAGCAACTGGAAGCCTGGTTATCAGGGACCTAGTACTCTTTCAGTCGAAAAGCATCAGTACTAGGGCAAAAGGTGGGGGTGACCATGTCAAAAAGGACACTTACCTACAGGTGTGCCGTACCCCACGTTAAGTTGAGCAGTAGTGAGTTGTGGTCTGATAGGGTTTTCCCAGGTATTCTGCTCCTGTTATGTTATGTTAATTCAATTTCCTAAGCGCAACGGTTACCCGAGGATGTCCTAGCGCTGGCTACTGCCTTTCTATCATCGAGGTATGTGATAACCTATGTAGTGAAAAGCCAGGTTTTCAGTCCTTTCCTAAATGTCATCAGCTCCATGGCATTCCTAAGATGGAAAGGAAGCTCATTACATGCCCTTGCGTCACATGTGTCCTGTGTTGTTCATCTGTGTGGTGACATAAAATGTGGTCTAGGCATACCTGCAGTTCATGGGGCGATAAGTAATAGGAGTGTTCCCTAGTGTCTGGGTATATCTCACATCAGCTATCTACCAGGGACCAGTGCGCAAGCCATTGGGATAGGTAAGTCGCAGCGCGCACCACAGGGAAGGTCTGTAGCGAGGGTGCAGTCGGTCTTGTTGCGGGTTCAGTACACAATTGAAATTTCCTCCTTTAATCCAGGGTATGTGGCCCATCTAGTCAATATGGCTGAGAGATGCTCTAGAAACTGCTGCTGCGCCACATTCAGTGCGTAAACCCTCCACAGCAGGATGGGCCTACCATGTACTTGTTCCTCTACGAGGACATAATGCACTTCATAGTCTATTTCGACTGTTGTACTCTTAAATGGTGCTGAGGGCCTAACCCATATAAGGGTTCCCCTAGCATAACCTGAGGATGTTGTACTGCGACACTGGCCTAACCACTATTTTTGTAGCGAGTGGACCTCCCCTTTGGTATGCATGTTTCTTGGAGGAATGCTATCTGTGCGTTCCTTCTCCTAGTGTACTGTTGTAATGCATTTGTCTTACGCGCTGCCCCATCCCCTGGACATTCCATGTCACGAACTATAATCTAGCCATGTGTTAGCTATAGTCCAGTGGGGTGAGCGGCATGTCTGCGAAACGTGTGTTTTTAGGGGTCAGTCCACGCGCCTCTATCTCTAGTCATGCTGCATGGCTCGATAAAACTAAGAACAGAACTCCCAGTCCTAGGGCAGCAGAGTAACATCTAACTATCCAAACAAGTAACTCACATTCCCACTCGCATGGATCTCCAGCCTGTTTGCTGCAACGCGTAATAAGTCACCGGGAGAATGAGTGGGGGTGAGCAACCAGTAAAGTCAGTATGCACATAAGCAATACGTGTCAAAGCAGAGGGAGGTGGGGATATGACCCTTGTTGGAAATGGCCCTTTGCAGGGTCACCCAAACCTTTTGGCTTTACCCTCCACTTTATGCTGAATTTGTTTTTGCTGGTCTTAGGACTCTGAGCACTTTACCACTGCTAACCAGTGCTAAAGTACATGTGCGCTCTCCTCTTAACATGGTAATATTGAGACATACCAAGTTGGCATATTTAAATTTACTTATAAGTCCCAGGTAAATTGCACTACATGTGCTTAGGGCCTGTACATTAAATGCTACTTGTGGGCCTGCAACACTACTTATGACACCAACTTAAGTAGCCCTCTAACACTGTCTAAGGCCTGCCATTGCAGAGCCTATGTATGCAATGTACACTACCATTTCGACCTGGCAAAATAAATCTTTTGCCAGGCCCAACCTTCCCCGTTTTATACATATAAGGCGCCTCTAAGGTAGGCCCTGGACAGCAGGGTGCAATACATTTAAAAGGCAGGACATGTACTTTTAAGTTTTACGTTTTGGTAGTGAAAATCTTTTTTGTTTTTCACTACAGCAAGGTTTATATCTCCCATAGGGTAACATTGGGATTAACTTATTACTTTTTTTAAGTGTCACTTCCAAATGGGAAGGGATAAACGATTCAAGTTTGGTGCCCCTGAAATCCTATTTTAAATCACTAATTTATGATGAAGTTTGGTTTTAAATTATAATTCTGGAAATGCCACTTTTAGAAAGTTGTAATGTTCTTGCTTTAGTCATTTGGTGCATGTAGCCTGTCACTGATAAGATGGCTGGGTGTAGTTGGAAGTTGGGCTTTGTGTATTCCTCATTGACAGCCACATACAATGGGAGCTTAGGTGTAACTTGATGGGCCATCCTCCCCTTACACCGGAATAGGCTGTGTCCTGTCCACACACAAAGGGCTGCATACTCTCCTTTTGTGAATCTGGAGCCAGAGGCATGTCTTTGAAGTCTCCCCCACTTCAAATGCAATACTGGGTATACGTACCGAACCTCAGACATCACCACTTCACTACACGTTTGGATCTGTGGATACTTTGCCAAGAAGAAGTATTGCTGTGCTGCTGAAGCACTGCTACTCTGCTGGACTACTGATTTGCTGTGCTGATCTGCTGCCTTGCCTTGGTGAGAAGGACTGGACCTGCCTCACTTGGCCTTAGAACCCAGAGTGACTCCAACAGCTAGCTGCCTGGCCTTCTGATCTGAAACCTCAGGAACATAACAGGCTTCCAACCCCTGCACCTGGACCCTGCCATCTGTGAGTCTACCCTGCCAATTGGTACCGGTACTGAACCCTTGGAAGTGGGCCTAAGGTGCTTGCCAGCGGAACTAAAGCATTTTCTCTGCTGAGTGACGCTTCCCCAAGCAGAACCGATGCATCTCTGCGGCTGAGTGGCACATCTCCGATGCATCTCCACTGCTGCTTGATTTGGACTTGTCGCAAAAGACTCGCATTGTTGTCGCTTCTCGCATCTTGAGACCGATGCATCGCCTTCGGAACCGCCACTGTGCGATGCTTTTCTTCGCGGATCACTACTGTTGGTTGTAGTGTGTAGAACGTGTTTTTGGTTTCTGCGATGTGCGCAGAGGGTATCCTCTAGTCGTCCCGCAGCAAGCTCAATTCAGCTGCCACTGCGTCTACTCTGCTTACCTTGTCCTGTATGGTGGCAGCGATGGTGGCCAGGATTTTGTCCAGTTTGGCATCAGCAGGGTTTGCCGCTGTGGCGGCCTGCAACATGTTTGCGTGCCCCAGGCCGTGACCCCCAGAGTCTAGGCATCCCGGAGATCGAATGCCATCCTTTGGTCACTGCGCAGGTCCACCCTCCCTACCGGGGATACACATGTTTTATGGGTACCTGTCCTTCTTGCTGGCGCTGGAAGTAGTCACTGGCCCGTGGGTACCCACCATATCCACAGGTATTCATTGTGTTTGGTCGACCGGGGAGGCACAATCAGCCCAAATGTCAGGGGGGCCCAGTGCATCCAGGGTTTCTAGTGCGGCAGATGAGCTCCCCACCAGTGATCAGGGCACAATGCAGTTCCTGACTCAGGACCTGCCTTGATTCCCAGACAATTGGACACCAATCTCTCTGTCCCTGCCAGGCCACACAAGCAGCCCTGTTGTGTGACTAAGGAGGTTTATCGCTGGGAGGAATTGTCTTTCCTGGCCCAGGCAGCTCCTATCACCTCTCAGGGCCTCATCCCCTGCTCCAGGCATTTTGCGGGGGAGCACCTCGTAGTTCAGCTCTCCCCCTCCCCCCACCAACGTGCCATCATTGTAAGTGCAGGTAGGGGAAGAAAGAGAGTTACGTGTTGGGGCATGCAGTGTTCTGTCCCAATCAGTGCCCGCTGTTAAAACAGGCCTTGCTGGCCTACCTCTGGGTCAGAGCGAGGTCTTCCCAGTCCTCCTGTCTGGACCCCTTTAGGCAGTGCTGCCTGCTTTACTGGGAGCGGACCCCCATCCGACCCGCTCCTCACTATCTAGGGTGGGCCCAGTCAAGTCAGCTCTTTCCCGCACTCACCGTGGGGCTACGCTGTGGCTCTAGGCAAGTCTACATGTACCTGGAGAGCGCCGCTCCCTGTGTCAGGTGGCTCCGTGGGCCTCAGGCCGTAGGTCGGGCTCTGGCGTCAGCAGGTCCCGTTGGCCTTGGCCCCCGGCTGGCCCGCCACTCGCTTCCTGATGCGCCCTCAACTCCGTAGCATGGTTGGCGAAGGGCTTGGTGCAGGCAAGCAGCCGGATAGGATCGGATTACGGGTCTTTCAGTGGAATGATACTAGATCGCGTCCACCATCTTGCTGTCATGATTCACTGCTACTCAAGCAACATACTTGGACAAGTGTATGACAATGGAAGAGATCTTGGCAAGCATATCAGACCAAAAGATGGAGGCAATGCTCATCCCCGATGGGTACACAACTAAATTCTATAAGAAATTTTCAGGAATACTGCCCCCTATGCTGGCTACACTGTATAATAAATTTGCTGACACAGAGACTCTGCCCACACTCACAGAAGAGCAGATATTAGTGACCCCAAAACTGGGGGGAAATAAAATGAGTTGTGAATCAGTGCGACCAATATCACTACTTAATCTGGACACTAAAATATTTACAAGCCTATTGGCAGCACGATTGAACCCTATACTGTCAGTTCTAATCGAGCCAGACCAGTCTGGATTTATTACAGGGTGAAGTGGCAGAAATTGTACTATGAACGTACTCCACATAATTCATAACATTCAGAAAACATAACAACAGGCCCGCATAATAGTGCTTGAGTTGAAAAGTGATTCAATCGCATAAACCAGGCATTTATGAAGGGACCTTTAGCAAAACTTGGCATCCCACCCACATTTAGAAAATAGATCTTGGTGAGTTACCAGGATTACAATGTGAAAATAAGGGTAAATGGTTGCTTTTCTGCCACATTTGCAATCAGAAGTGGGACTATACAGGGCTGGAAAGAAATTCATATAGGCAAGGATATATTCAAACCAGGGATGTATGTCGATGATGACGTAGACGGACCCGCTCGGCTCACTTCTGGGTTTGTTAGAGGAGATTAAAGAGTATGTCCTAATCTCTGGATACAAGAACAAGATTACTATATCTCAAATGTCAGATATCTCTGTTCCAGGAGACCAGGGGACCTAGCCTTTTACATGCATAACTACACCTTTGAAGTATCTAAAGATCAGGATCACACAAAAAATGCTAGAGCGCAATTATACACCCCTGATTTGCGTCATTCAAAAACACGCACAGAGATGGCATGAAGAAGGTTTATCATGGCAAAGTCGTATGGGTAGTGTAAAGATGACTATCATGCCTAGCATTTTTTACCTCTTTCAAACTATTACCTTACTAAGGCCAACACCTCTGATCTACAAATTATATAATCAATGATCATTTTATTTAGCTGGAGAAGAGACCAACAGTAGCTAAATGTGTCCTCATGCTTCTGCACATAAATGGTGGATTAGAATCCCCTGACCTGCCTAAATACTACCAAGCAACACAACTAGGGCACATTTTGGAATGGAATTAAACATTCTCAGAGGACAGTGGTGCTTCATAGAGCATATATTAGTTGGGGAAACATAAGGAAAGTCCCCTGGTTGTATAAGAAGCATTGAAGTTGAGCTCTATCTTCTTCACCAATCACATACTCTACATTGTTGGTTTGGGATAAAATAGCTTTGAAAAAAGGACTAACTACATTCCCCTCTCCATTGACACCCATAGTGGGTTACTTTGAGAACTATAGAAAGCTCTCAATGTGGTAGCTGTGGACAGCCGTGGCCGCTGCAGGTAAGAGCGTTGGGGTCAGGTGAGGGGGGCTTTCGAGAGACAACCACGATTTTCCCTCGTCCTCGTCTCTCGAAATCCCTCCTTACCTGACCCCACCACACATCGCTCTTACCTGCAGTGGCCGCGGCTGGCTGTGGAGAGCAGCCTTCAGGCTTATCTTGAAGGAGTGTTAAGCAGTTTGTTTTACCAGTTTTTACCAGTTTAATTATGCAGTGTAAGTTAAACAAAAAAGAACCACACAGTGTTTATATAAAAATACTTCTATTTATTAGACAAATAAGTAGAGGAGTGCCTACAAGGCACTCCTCTACTTATTCTTGATTTCATTGCCCAAGCCTCCAAGGGTTTATTGGGTTTGCCCGTTCTTTTACAATTCTATTTATTACACAACACTCACTACCACATTGGTATATCTCCTACCCGGAGATGTCAACACAATACACACAAATACTTCAAATGCAATTAGGGAAGTACCACAAAATACAGTGATCTCCAGGGGTAGACCAAACCATATATCTGAAAGAAACACGTTAATTAGATTCCTTACCTTAGAATATCCCCAGGCGTCAGGCTGGATCCGGAAAGATTTTTCGTCAGCAGTACCCTTGCTCGTCGGTAGGCGTCGTCTGCAACTCCGCGTCCGTCGTCGGCGTCGTGATCGCAGGGATGACGTCGTTGGAGTACTTAGACGCCGCCCTCGCACGCTGACGCCAGTAAGCGCAGATCCGGGAAGAGCGTACCCTTAGTCACTTTTTGACTAACTTTTTGGCCATTTTTGTCTCCCTTTTCGAGTCAACTTCGACTCCTGGTGCCGGTAGGGATGCCTGGGTTCAAGCCATGTGACGTCTGTCACCGACTGATGTTGGTTACCGACACCCCACCATCGGTGTCTCTACTGCCTTGGGGCCGACCACGATGACAAGTCGTGCCCCATCTGCCGGGCCTTGACCTTGAAGGCTAGGTGGGAGCGGTCCCGCAAGCTCCTCGAGATCCAGCAGTCGGCTCCGCGCCGCTCGAGGTCCCGGTTGAGGGACCAGTCGCGGAGCCGAAGTCATCACCACTTGTCGGGAGCGAAGTCCTCACATTCAGGTAAGTCGAGGCACAGTAAAAAGAAGTCGAAGAAGCGACATGGCTCTTCTGACTCCCCTCGCCGATCGCACGACTCGTCCAAGGGTTCGGGTGGCACCACCCGCGCGGCACCCGCCGGAGCCGCAGGAGTCGCATCCGGCCCCATATCCTCCGGTCCCTGGGCCTCATGCGCCTCCAGGCGAGATTCAGGACTTCCTCGTGGCCATGAGGAGTCTCGCTCTGCCGCCGAGGCCTGCCGGTGCACCTCCGGGCTCTGCAGGTCCGACTAGGGGGCCTAGCGAGCCGGTGGCTTCGGCCCCGGCGCCGTCGTCGACTTCGGACCCGACGCCGCAGGTCCCCGTGGGATCCAGGCTTGGATCCCGGTCGACGCCGATTGACATTACGACCCCTCCGCCGGCGCCGACCCCCATGGTGCCGCCCCCGCACCGTCTTTGGACGACGCCATCCCTAGTTTCAGCCCCGGTCCCGGAGCATTTAATCTATAACCTGGCTCCGTCCTTTCTGCCTGTTTACCAGGAGACGGATGAAGGGGAGGACTGGGAGGGGTCTGAGGACCCTCTGGCACAGCAGGGCCAGTTAAGTCAGGACTGGGCAGACGAGCTGGGGGATGCAAGTGATCTAGACACTTCACCTGACACTCGTTTCATCTCTCCTCCTTCCGTGGCTACGGAGGAGGGTGTGACTTATTCTGTGGTGCTGCGCAGGGCTGCAGAGGCCGTGAGGACTAACCTCCTTACTGAGGTGCTTCAACCGCCGGTAAGCTCTTCGGAGTCTCTACTGCACTTTAATGAGGCCCTCACAGACGTTCTGATGGGCACTGGTCCAAGCCACCGCCCTGCTTTGGGCGACCCCAGCTTTCTGTCGGTACACCCCACCCCTGAGAGTCTGGTTATCCAGGCCTCTACATCCCAAACTGCCTTCCCGTCCGCACCTCCAGATCGGGAATCCAAAAGGTTGGAGCAGTTTGGAAAGAAACTGTTTTCCTCCCTCCGTTTGGGGTTGAGGTCCATTAATACCGCGTGCCTTTTGGACCGTTACACCCACTCTTTGTGGGATACGGTGTCGGACGTGCTGCCCCAGTGTCCGGAGGAGGCCAGGACACGGCTCGCCCAGGCTCTTGCTGAGGGGCGGGACGCAGCACGGTACTCCATTCGATGTGGACTTGACACCACGGACTCGCTGGGTAGAGTGATTGCAACGACTGTGGCGATTCGTCGTCACGCCTGGCTGAGGTCCACAAACTTTTCAGGGGATGTCCAGAGCACCCTCATGGACATGCCCTTTGATGGCCGTCGCCTTTTCGGCGACAAAGCGGATAGTGCGCTGTAGCGCTTTAAGGACTCCAGGGCTACGGCCAAGTCCTTGGGCCTCTCGGCCCGCGCCCGCAAATTTCCGCCTTTCGTGGCCAAGAAAGGGGCGCCCCCGCGCGTTTGTTCAGCCACAGGCCGCAGATCCAGCCTCAACGCGGACGTGGATTCCGCCGTGGCAGAGCAGGGGGACAGAGAGCCGGTCAGTCCACATCTGCTCCCGCAGCATCTGCTTCAAAGCCTTCCTAGTCCGAGCTTTCAGACCCATTCCACGCCAGTGGGAGGCAGAGTTCGCCATCACCTGCTTCACTGGCGCGCCATCACTTCGGACAGGTGGGTGCTGCAAATCATCCGAAGGGGCTGCTCCCACCCCTTCGAGACAACACCTCCACCCATGCCACCGCAGTACCACCGCATGTCGGGGGTCACTTGCAACTTTTGCAGGAGGAAGTTACGGCCCTCTTGGCCAAGGGGGCCATCAAGCGCGTTCCTGGCCCAGAAGTGGGACGGGGTTGTTACTCCCACTACTTTCTGGTTCCCAAGAAGGGCAAAGGGGGCCTATGCCCTATCTTGGACCTCAGGAGCATCAACGCCTTCCTCCGGAAGGAGAAGTTCAAGATGCTGACTCAGGTTCTGGGTGCCCTAGACCCTGGAGACTGGATGGTGGTGTTGGACTTGCAGGACGCTTATTTCCACATCCCCGTCCTGCCGGCCCACCGGCGTTACCTGCAGTTCATGGTAGGCCATGAGCACTTTCAGTTTACTGTGCTCTCCTTCTGCCTCACCAGTGCCCCTCGGGTGTTCACGAAAGTGATGGCGGTGGTCGCAGCTCATCTGCGCAGATTAGGGGTTCCAGTCTTCCCCTATCTCGACGACTGGGTGTTGAAGGCGGGCCCGCCCCGAACAGTTGTCTCCCACCTCTACGGCCGACCTCCTGCATTCGCTGGGGTTCTCCATCAACGTGCCGAAGTCACATCTGAGTCCCTCCCAGAAGCTCCTCTTCATCGGGCGGTTCTGGACTCTGCGCAGTTTCGGGTCTATCCTCCCGAACAGCGGATTCGGAATATTCAGGCTCTGATGCCGATCTTTCAGCGTTTATCCCGAGTTTCGGTCAGGATGGCTCTACGGCTGCTGGGTATGATGGCCTCCTGCATCCTGCTTGTACATCACGCCAGGTGGCGGATGAGGCCTCTGCAGTGGGACCTGAAGTTCCAGTGGGCTCAACATCGGGGCAACCTGTCCTACAACGTCCTGATCTCGGAGGGCACTGCAAGACAGTTGCAGTGGTGGCTCACGGACCGCGATTGGGTCTGCGGCAGATCCCTCTCCCTACCCCAACCGGAGCACGTAGTGGTGACGGATGCGTCCCTCCAGGGATGGGGAGGCCACATGGCAGAGGCGGAGATCAGAGGCCTCTGGTCTCCGGCGGAGTCCCGGCTCCATATCAACCTATTGGAGCTGCGGGCGATCCGGCTTGCACTGAAGGCATTCCTCCCCTCTGTCCGGGGAAGTGTAGTGCAGGTGTTCACGGACAACACCACCACCATGTGGTATTACAACAAACAGGGCGGGGTGGGGTTGTGGACCCTTTTTCAGGAGGCTGTGCGCCTCTGGACATGGCTGAAACATCGGGGCATCACCCTGGTGGTTCAACACCTGGCGGGCTCTCTGAACGCCAGGGCGGACAAACTCAGCCGCCGGTGCATAATGGATCACGAATGGCGTCTGAACTCGGACGTGGCGCAAGGCCTCTTTCGGCAATTGGGAGAGCCTTGGTTAGATCTATTTGCCACCGAAGAGAACGCGCAATGTCATCAGTTATGCGCGTTGGAATTTCCAAGGCGGCACTCGCTCGGAGCCGCTTTTCGTCGTGAGTGGAGTTGTGGTCTGTTGTACGCCTTTCCACCTACTAGCTACTCAGTCTGTCAATCGATCCCCCGATTCGACTGCCTCTTTAGGAGGACCTGTCGCAGTAGCAGGGGACGGTCCTCCAGCCGAACCTGTCCAGCCTCCACCTCCATGCGTGGAGATTGAGTGGCGGCAGTTGATGCCATTTGACTTGCCTCCTGAAGTCTGTGATGTCATTCTGGCAGCCAGGCGTCCCTCCACTAAAATGGTATACGCCTGCAGGTGGAATAAATTTGTGGCATGGTGCACAGCAAAGGCTGTGGATCCCCTTTCCGCTCTCTTTCTGAAGTTCTCCTCTTTCTTCTTTCCCTGGCCTAGCAGGGCTCTGCTCTGGGCACCCTCAAGGGATATCTTTCAGCTGTTTCTGCTCTCTTATGGCTTCCTGATCAGCCTTCTCTTTTCAAGTTCCCTGTTGTTGCTAGATTCTTTAAAGGCTTTACTCATATGTTTCCTCCTGTCCCTTTCGTAATGCCTCAGTGGGATTTGAACCCAGTGTTGACCTATCTGATGTGTGCTCCTTTTGAGCCACTTCATAATTGTCCTCTTCGTCTTCTGACTCTTAAGACTGCTTTCCTGGTTGCCATCACCTCTGCCAGACGGGTGAGTGAGCTCCAGGCTCTTTCTTCTAAGCCTCCTTTCCTCTGTGTCCATCCAGACAAGGTTGTTCTCAGGACTCGTCCTTCCTTTCTACCTAAGGTGGTAACTGCCTTTCACATCGGCCAGTCTGTTACATTGCCCACCTTCTTTCCTCCTCCGCATCCCTCGAAAGAGGAAGAGAGGCTCCACCATCTGGACACCAAACGAGTGCTGTCCTTCTATCTGGACCGCACGAAACAGATCCGGGTGGACGACCAACTCTTTGTTGGCTACGTGGGCGCTAAGAAGGGGCGGGCAGTGCACAAGCGAACCATCTCTCGGTGGGTCGTCTTGTGCATTAAGGCCTGTTATTCCTTGGCTAAGAGGGAACCACCTGTGGGGCTGCAGACCCATTCCACTCGGGCCACAGTGGCTACTACTGACCTGAGATGGGGAGTCCCTCTGCAGGAATTTGTCAGGCAGCAACGTGGGCCTCGCTGCACACGTGTGCCAAGCATTACTGCCTGGACAGCCAAGTCCGGAGAGACGGCTTCTTTGGCCGTTCTGTTCTCCAGGACTTCCTGGGGTGATCTTGGTTTGAAAACCCACCACCGGGGTTGGTATTGCTGGGTTATCTATTCTAAGGTAAGGAATCTAACTAACGTGTTTCTTTCAGATGAACAAGTTACTTACCTTCGGTAACAATATATCTGTAAGAAACATTAGTTAGATTCCTTACCGCCCCACCCATCCTCCCAGTTCTGCGAACTGATATCTAGGGTTAAGGTCATCCCTTTCAGGGCCCTAGATTCATGGCACCAGTGTCGGTTTCTTGCATGGCTCTGCGTTCCTGGCGTGGAAAGCTATGTACAAGAACTGACGTCAACGCTCGAGGGCGGCGTCTAAGTACTCTGACGTCATCCCGGCGATCACGACGCCGACGATGGACCCGGAGCCGCAGACGACGCCTAGCGACGCGCAAGGGTACTGCTGACGAAAAATCTTTCCGGATCTCCCTAAGTGAAGGGATCTCCCCTTCCCCATTGTGAACTGTGGAAAATAATTCAGGTTGAAAAGGCAGAGGGCACACAAATATTTAAAAAAGGAAAACTTTTTTCTCCACAAAAGCAGCCTGGTTTAGCTAAATGAAATTCGTCTGCGTTGAAAAACAAATAATAATATATTTTTTTTAAAAGCATTCTGACGCTTTCAGGCCACCATCTCAGTGATTGCCACCAAATGGAAAGAGTTGCAATTTGCAACCTGCCTTATCAAATTAATAAAGTAGGTCGGATTTCGACACACTCAGATTTGTAATTTTGAGAAGTAATATATTTGTACATACGTCTGTTTGCCAAATTCTGTATTGATCTAAAAAATACTGACGTGGGGGCGTGGCTAAGCTAAGAGAGCTGCGCTAGCAGACCACAGCGAATCACCCTAAATCCGGCATAATCCGTCGAAAAAGGACACCTACTAGCATGCAAAGTTGAGGAGAAGTGGCAGGCAGCAATTGGTGTTGTCTTTGGCAGCCCGCGAGAGTCTGACGGCGGGGGCGTTGTGACTCGGACGGTGCCTGCTGCAACGAAAAAATGGCGCCCGCCGTCCTGGAGTGATCGGGGGTGGCGGCGAGGACTGCTCAGCTGCGCTGCTGTGGAGAGCAGAACGCGGCGGTCAGTGCAGAGGACAGCGGAGCATGGGCGCTCCTTGACGGCGACTACTGGGAGCGGAGTGTGAGCTTTGGCTGCCATGTCGTCAGACTGTTAGAGCCGAGACTGCAGTGGGAAGCAAATGGCGCCCATCGCTGTGGAGTAGACGGCGCAGACGCGATCTGCAGCAGGGCCCGGTAAGCTGAGAGTGGGCGGCTGCAGGGCGATCCGCCTGATGTGTTGGAGCCCCATTTACGAGGAGGGCTGTGGTGTGCCCTGAAGAGAGCCTGTGTACACGATTTATTGGTGGTCCTGGCGGTGGTGGCCAGCTGAGGGACGGGGGCCTGCCGGCGCTTCTGGGTTCTGGAGCTTGCGGACGAAGTGCAGACAGGGCACAACAGCGATAGGAGCGTATGGGCTGGCCTCTCGGGTTTGCGGCCTGAAAGCGAGTGATACCGGTGAAGACTGCGGCCAGGCGGGGGCAGAGACGGACACGAGTAAGAGCGGGACTCGGAGTGACGGGCATAGCATAGGCCTCTGCGCCCTCAGATCGGGTGACTGTGAGACTGGTTTGCTCGCCCATTGCCTGGGGCGAGTATAGGAGCAGTGTCGCCTTGCACCATACCCCGCTTGGGGGCGCGCCAGGAGGGAGCGGCTGGGCTGCGCCGGGCGCCCCTGGAGTGCCATAGAATATACTGGGGCCTATCTGATGGGCGTTCCTGGGTCCCCATAAGGCCCTTTATCGTCTGGACCGAAATTGTGCTGAGGGGCACAGCGCAGGACAGCATTGCCACTGGTGGAGTGTGTGAGAAGTTGGCCTGATATATGATGTCACTAATTCTAGTGTACACCTTGTATCAGTCCAAACAAACCTTATGGTGATTGGTTGTAAAGTCAACCTTATAGACTAGCTATCCTAGTGGTAGCATGGACAAGAGCAGTCTTAGGCTAAACTCTGAATGGCATGTGAAGCCAGCTGTTATACCATATGTAATCCCTTGAATACCAAATGAAAGGACACCACAACAGATATATATAAAAATATAATGTATTTATTCTAGGCAAACTCTCAGCACTCTTTATGAAATTCGAGGTAAGTACAACACAGTCTTATTTAAGCATACATTAAGTCACACAGGTAAGTGATACAGTTAGGCCCTAGGGGCCACGCAAACCATATACTAAGTAAGTGGTATAAGAACCACTGTCACGAACACAGGATAGGCCTAGGCCTAGGGAATCGCTGGGGCTACACTATACTACCAACAGTTAGGAAGTGGGAGGCCCACGGGATTCAGGTGCAGAGTGGAAACACTCACGCGTAATGCGTAAAAGTCGATAGAATCACTAGCAGTTAGAAATAAGCAGTTTTAGGACACTTCTGGTATAGCTAGAAAGTCGAGACTCGGAAACTAGACCCTAGGATAGTCAATACCCTTGTGAGCACCAAAGTACCCAAGTTACCTAGCCCACGGGCTGCGGGTGCATAGGTGTGAACTTGCGTCGGGTTTTGTCGTGGACTTCTATGGATGCCTGAAGGAAAGTTGCTGACAGGCAGTCAGTAAAGAGTGTCCGTTGGATCCCAAGGTGGGGATCAAGAAGGAAGGAACCTGCAAGCAGAAGGGACAGAGTCTAGGTCACCAGCCAGGAGCCGGGAAGGAACCAGGCGATGTCGTGAAGATGCAGGTGAAGAGGTGAAGCTTGTCGCAGCAGCCACGGGTACCAGGAGACGTCGAGGACGACCAGGACCAGGAGGTGAGCTGTCCCACGAAGGCTCTTGCTGTCGGCGGCGTCGAAGTCGAGTCAGGACCCAACAAGCCTTGGCAAGCGGAACCCACGCAGGATGGATGACTTGCTTCTGGTGCAGACCAGGAAGGTCTGGGGTGCTTCTCTTTCACAGAGGAGTGGGTGCCAGTCTGGAGGAGCCGGACCAGCAAGATGAAAGTAAAGGTTCGTCGTCGCAGAGGCTACTAGCCAACGGGCCAGCAACGGGACAACACGTCGAGCAACACAGGTGCAGAAGGGCCCCATGCAGGACACGTGAAGTGTGGGGAGCTGGTCTTCTTTGCAAATGGTGCTCGGGAGTGGGGCTTCTCAATTCCCCAAGCACAGCCTCGAGGGAGCCTCGGAAGTCGCGCTAGTCAGGTACTAGCCACTTTTCCCAAGTCGCCGGTCCCACGTCCCTCGTCGCCTCCACGGCTCTCAGCGTCACTGGAGATGTGGATCTGGTTCAAAGGTGTCTGGAAGTCTCGGCGCTGGTCAGTCTCTGCAGTCGTCCCTCTTAGGATTCAGTCGCAAAGCAAGCAGCGGTCGCTGGATGGTGCCTGGTTGCCCAGGGTGGTCACTCCTTGGCCACAAGGGAGATTTCTTCAGTCTTCTTCCTGAGGTCGAATGTCGAAGGTCCAGAGTTTCTGTTCAAGTTGCAGATTCAGGTTAATCTAATTTAGCAGGGCCCAACTAGCTACTAATATACTGGGCTAGTGGGCTGGGCTACCTGCAAGGTCCCTCCTATGGGTGGGACCAGGAAGGGGAGTGGCTACACCCCCTTTCCTTTGTCCAGTTTCGCGCCAGAGCTGGGGCTGGAGTGCCCCAGCACCGGTTTGAACTGGACTATGCATGGGACACCTTGTGTGCCCCAGGCAGTGTCTCGTTTCATTCAACCCTCCCTGCCCCAATACACTAAATCCTGTCTAGGGTGGTGCTCGCACCTCCCGAGGCAGGAAACCTATTGTCCAAGCCTCCCTCGCTGGAAGGACTCCCAGCAGCAGGAGGTCAGACTTGTGTCTGTGGCAGCAGCATCCATTTTGTGATGCTGAGGCTTTGGTTAGAGTTAAACAGCAAAGTAGGATTTTAACATGTCTCTCCCTCTAGAAAGGGGGATAATATCCTCATCACCAGAAATGGTATGGGGGTATTATTCCAAAGTGTTAGACACCTTACACGACATGTTTTGATAAAGCCAAACCATAGTTACCATAACCGTTTAAGATTATAAGGCACTTTAAGAGTATATGGTAGGCTATATCATAGAACAGCTATAAGGACAAGGTTCCGAAAGCTGCAGACAGGCTCAGCTCATGCTAGAGCACCATCTCACATGTTACCAAGCACTCTGCCTCCAGGATTGTTAAGGCCTGCCATAGGAGTGGCTGATAGGTACACATGTGTCTATATATAAGGTAGGTATAGGGATACTACACCTAAGCAAGGGGTGATTACACGACCTTGCCCCAGCTGAGTGATCAGCCAGTTGTGTCATAATGGAAGGCCAGGCCAGGGGTGGCATAATACATGCTGCAGCCCCTGGTAGGCCTAGGGTACACCTATGCCCTGGGTACCTAAGGTACACTGTACAGGGGCCAATAAGGTGATCCTATCCAATTGGGTTATGCACCTAAAGTACATAGTATTAGTTTAGAGAGAGAACAGCTGGGCTGTGGGTCTGATTAGCAGGCCCACAGCCACATCTAAGTCGAAAACCAGTGGAGCAAAAGCAAAAAGTGGGGGTGAACATAGAAAGCAGACCCTACTCTCCTACAGAGTGGGTCAGAAGAGGCGCCCAGCTAGCGGTGTTCACTGGGGCGTCGGAGAGCTCCGGAGGTGACTGGGCCGGACGGGCCATTTTGTCTGCGGAAAGTGGAGTGGGGCCCCGGACGCAGTGGGGACGGTGCTGCGGGTGGCTTGGCCGTTGCTCGACCTAGGGTCCGGTTGCAGGACCTGGGGTCTCCTACTGATCTAGGTGCTTGACGCAACTGAGGTGCCGGCCATAAGGCAAGAGGTTAGAGCAGACTCTGGGTGACGGGGGAGCCTTGGCGGCCCGGGCGCCTGGTGTACCGCCTTCATCACTTCGGCGGGCCATCCTTCATGGGCCGCAACAGGCTGACAGCGTGAGCCCAAACCAATCAAATCGACAAGTACACAGTTGCAATGGGCAGAGAGGAGGGCCAGCATGGAGCGAGTCAGCGCAGCGGGGTGGAGGATGACGGACCTGACCCGTCGCTCCGAGACATCATGCTGGCGATTAAGGACATGCGTGGCACGATGGAGCCCAAAGTAGACTCAGTCACGGAAGAGGTTAACTTGCTCCGTGCAGACTTCCGAAAGATGTCAGAAAAGGTGGCGGCAGCGGAGAGCGGCATTGGGGGTTTGCAGACCAAAATGAAGAGGCTGGAGGAGCAGGTCGCATCACTTACCAAAAACCAAACGAACATTGTGGCTCGTCTGGAGGATCAGGAAGGTCGGGCACGATGCAATAACCTCCGCATCGTGGGGGTCCGGATGGATTGGAGGGCCCGCCCGTGGACTGCTTCGTGGAGGACCTGATACTCAATCACCTAAAGCCGAAAGCCGAAACGTCTCTCCAACTTCTCAGTTGAAAGGGCCCACCGTGCGTTGGGGGGGAAGCCCAAGCCTGGGGCGCCCCCACGCACCATTATCGCCCACGTCGTGAAGTATAGGGATCGCGATGCCATCCTGCAGGCATCGCGAGTGTCAGGGATCTATAGTTGGAGAACGCCACCATTCGTTTCTTCCCTGACTTCACGTTGCACGTCCAACGGCTGCGCAGATCCTTTGAGGGGGTCAAGAGAGCCCTTCGTGACCACGGTGTGAAATACATGATGCTATTCCCGGCGCGCCTCAAACTTATGGACGGTGAGAAGGCATACTTCTTTGACTCTCCGGCAGAGGCGAACGACTAGATGGAAGGCTGGCGAACAGTGGGCCGTCGGAGTGGTCCGCAGCGATCAGCCACTAATCGCATCGGTCAAGAAGTCCAGGCTAAACGCACGCCGCCACGAGAAATAAGAGAGAGCGAGCAGACTCCTATAAAGTGACTGTAGTAGCTCAGGACCGCACAGGGTGCTGGCTTAGTGAAGAGTGGGGGGGTGCCATGTTGCCTGAGTCTGGGTATTCTTTTGGATGTTGGGCGGGTTGCTCTGAGGCAAGATGCCTGTCACTTGCTTAAAATTGCAAGGTTGCGGTTTACTAGTTTTTACCTATGCCGGTAGGAGGTTTCTACATCCAGGGTTAGGAGGGAGGGGTGGGCCTGGGGGGAGAGGTGGGGTCCTTTGAGTTGTTTTGTCATTGGGGTGAGCACTCCGTCAATTCAGTATGACTTTTTCTGCGGACTGCAGGTTCATGTTCCCTAGTTTGGTTGACACCGGGGAGATGGGGCGACAGGCACTCTGCGAGTTTTATGGGTGGGTGGTTGGGGGCACACTTAGCAGGGAGGCAGGGAGGGGAGTCTGGTTTGAGGAGGGAAGGTTGGGGTTGAGGGGTAGTTTTTGTTTAACTCATGGCAGCTCACACTTAAATGCATGGTTGGGTCATCAGAGAGGCAGGCATGAGAGGAGGATTGAGTCAATGTACCATGGGACCTTGTATGGCAATGGGTGACCGGACGCAGATGAGGATCTGGACGTGGAATGTCAACGGTTTGGGCAATAAGATTAAGTGAACACTAGTGCTACAGCACGTGAAGCGCCATTCCCCAGACGTGGTGCTCTTCCAGGAGATGCACCTTCGGTGGAACAGGTGTAAGGCCTTAGACCGTTTTGGCTACAAGATGGTGGCTCACTCGGGGTTCACGTCAGGATCCAGGGGAGTGGGGATTCTTGTCCGAAACACCTTGCCCCTGATCATCACCGGCACATGGACGGAGGACTCGGGGTGTATGGCATCGGTAGCAGCTAGATAGGAAGGGAGGCTAATAGTCCTTAGCTCATGTTATGTCCTGCCTAGCCTGCATGCCTCGACGTTTAAGAAGCTGGGGTCGCACTTGATGGGCCTCCCCCAGGGCACACTCATGCTGGGAGGTGACACAAACGCGGTCATGGATGCCGACTACGATCGCTTGGGGCTGAGACTGGGCAATAGGGGGGAAATGGGCCTTAGGAGCTTCGTTACAGCTATGGGCCTTAGTGACATATGACGCTCGCACCACCCCTCCCAAAGGCACTATTCATTCTATTCAGCCAGACATGGGCCTTTTTCCAGACTAGATCACATTTTTATGCGAGAGGACCAGCTGGGGGATTTTGCAGAATCTTGCAATCTCGGACCATTCCCCAGTAGGCGTGGTCCTTAGGGGGGCAACAACCACCAGGGCGGCCTTCCCCAGGCTCGACCCATGGTGCCCCAGGGATGTCTCCATAATGGGTAAGTTGCGGGAATGTTCTCAACAATACTTTGCTGAGAACCGGGGCTCGGTCGAATCCCAGCTCACTTTGTGGGAAGCGTATAAAACGGTCCTAAGGGGCCAGGCCCAAGCACTGATTGGAGCCCAGAAAAAGGAGGAATCGCTGCAGATTCGGCAATTGGAACAGGAAATCGAGGATATGGAGCGAAGGGCATGCAGGACTCCCTCACCGGACCTAGCCCACACCCTAGCACTCAAGCAGAAGGAACTTCAGTCGCTGGCCGAGGGCGAGGCCCGAGCCTACTCCCTGGCCACGCAACGTAGGATTGTTGATGCGGGAGACAAGAGCATGAAACTGTTGGCATGACTCGAATGCCGAGATCGGGAGCGATCCTGGGTGGCGGAAGTGAGGTATGATTCCGGGTCCTTGGTTACTACGGGCGTTGCCATAGCGGAAGCCTTTGCGTCATACTACGAGGGGGTCTAATCTCCGGTCTGCACCAGGACTGAGCTGGACTGTGAAGAGTTCTTGCGCGATTTCGCGCTTCCCACTCTGTCTCAGGAACAAATGAGCCATCTGGAATCCGATCTAACGGGGGTGGAGCTCGGTGAAGCTCTCAACTCCCTTCAGGCAGGGAAGGCGCAGGGTTCCAATGGGCTCCCTGTCGAATTATATAAGAGTCAAGCTAGCTTGATTATCGACCAACTTCGGCAAATGTTCCTTGAGGCCCGAGAGGCGGGGAAGCTCCCGCTGGATCAGCGAGAAGCTACGATTGTGGTAATCCATAAGGCTGGGAAACCAGCGGACCTGTGCTCATCCTACCGGCCCATCTCCCTGCTAAATATGGAAGCCAAGGTTTTGGCCAAAGCCTTGGCGACGAGGTTGCTGTCGGTCCTACCGGACCTTATTCATAAAGACCAGTCAGGTTTCATGCCCCATAGGAGCACTCGACACAATTTGAGAAAGCTATATGGCGTCCTGTATATGACAGAGGTGGTGGGTGACGCTCAAACGGCCCTGATGGCTTTAGATGCATCAATCGCCTTCGATAGTATCGAATGGCCATACTTATTCATGGTTCTCCAGAAGCTGGGCTTTGGCCCGTTTTTTTGTAGTTGGGTGCAACTATTGTATGAGCAGCCGTTAGCGAGGGTGAGGGTAAACGGAGCGATGTCCCGACCATTCCCCCTGCGCAGGGGGACCAGGCAGGGGTGTCCCCTGTACCCGCTTCTTTTCGCCCTGGCTCTCCAGCCGCTAGCGCACTGGATCAGGCGGGACAGGTCTTTCTGGGGCTTGGTGCTCAATGATGACTGGGAAGAGCGTATATCTTTATACGCAGACGATATCGTCCTATATATGGCCCGACCATACCACTCGATTGCGCAGGCGCTTCATCTTTTTGAGTTGTTTGGGAGCTACTCTGGCTTCACAATTAATTGGACCAAATCCCTCATTTATCCCCTCTCGGGCCCGCCACCGAGTATCCCGAGGGGCTGTTCGGCATCGATAGTGACAGAAGGCTTCAGATATTTGGGGGTGTATGTTACCAGGGATAGGGCGGAGTTCCTTACCAAAAATCTTGAACCCCATTTGGCGAGGCTGGCATCTGATGTGTCCCACTGGAGGTCCCTGCCTCTCTCCCTAGTTGGGCGTGCTGCGCTTTTCAAAATGTTGGCACTGCTGAGGCTTCTGTACGTCTTGCAGAACACACCGTACCCAATCCCGAGCAGGGTGTTTAGGCGTATATCTCAGTCGGTCCGCACGTTGCTATGGGAGGGCAGAAGCTCGAGGATAGCGATGCGCAAACTCACGAGAGGTGTGTACGACAGGGGGCTGGTCCTCCCGGACGTCCAGTTATATTACTGGGCTTCCCAACTGCATGTGGTCAATGACAGGGGCTATGCGCCGAGTTCAGAACCTGCTTATCGAGTAGAAAGGTGCGTTATGCCAGGAGGTACTTGCGAGCCGCTCCTTTACTCACGACGTTTGCGTGGGGACCTGCCTTCGCACACAGGGGTGGTACTCCAATGCTGGCGGGAAGCTAATAAATTCCTGGGGTGGGCCGGTACCCTGACAGGGAGGACCCCTCTATGGGTGGGGGATCACCTGATAGAAGTTAAAGGGCTCGTGGGCTTCAAGGGCTGGAAATTAATTGGGATAGAATACCTAGGCGACGTATGGAAAAGAGATGCCCCTAGATCCTTCGAGTATCTCCAACAAGAATACCAATTGCACGACTCCCAGCGCTTTCATTACCTTCACCTTATGCATGCCCTGCGCTCCCATGTATGCCCAGACACTTCCATTCCAGAATATTCTCCCATGGAGGACAGGCTTCTGCTGGACCCATCCTAGGTAGGCCAACGTCCACAATTTACCGTAAACTCATAAACAATATGCCTGACCTGCTGGTGTCCCTGAGGGAGAGATGGGAGGGAGATATCGGTCATCTCGAGGATGACGACTGGCAGGATGCCTTGCAAAGCCCTCGCGAAGTTGCCATTCGGATAAGGTTCCGCCTCGTACAGCTGAAAATGTCGGAAGTGGTGGGTTCGCCGGTCCCGGTGGAGCCCAAATGGCTTCTCCTCATTATCAAAGGACCCACAGATTGGTCCAGGTATCACGAGATCTGGCTGGCAATGGCTGCCGTGGTGGCGAAGCGCAATATTGCCAGTTGCTGGGGGGCGCAGGCGCCCCCACAGTGGGACCAATGGCTCAGGGATCTGGACTGGTGCCAGAGAGCAGAGGAAACCATATATAAGTCCAGGGGCTGTGTGAAAAAATGGAAAAAGGTGTGGGGACCGTGGCAGAGGTATCGGGCTGCACAGGGTGGGGTGGAGGGGGTCATGTGTGATTAAATCATTGTTCCGTTCTGATGACTTGTGATTGTACCATGCACGGGAGTTACTCGCTATGCCTTGCAAATTTGGTTGTATTCTGTATGAGACCATGAGCAAAGTTAATAAAAAGATTATTTTTTTTTAAATACTGACGTGAACTGTGCCAAGTTTCGACGACCAGTATAATGAGACATTTGGCCCCCATTTATCAAACATGCATCCCAAGGAGTCTTACCACGTCACACTTGGTCTTCTTTCACTTCACCCAAGAAGACCTGTGTTGCAGCCTCCTTTTATAAGAACAAAATATTTTATCTGATACACCACATTCAACCTGGAGTGGTACGCAAACAATACTGATCACTTTGACTGTTGCCCTACTTATGTTAAGAGAGTCCTTTCCCTCAGAAAAGTCCCAGGACTCAGGTCTGGCAATAGTAGAAACCCCAGTCCTTTAATAGTTTTATGTACAGCTGCCTGCAGATTGCTGTCTTTACCTATGTGATTGCATTTGTACTAGTTTAGTCTAGAAGCACAAGTTACTTTCCTTCGGTAATGATATATCTGTAAGAAACATTAGTTAGTTAGATTCCTTACCTTAGAATATCCCCAGGCGTCAGGCTGGATCCGGAAAGATTTTTTGTCAGCAGTACCCTTGCGCGTCGTTTGCGGCTCCGCGTCCGCTGACGTCAGTTCTGTACATAGCTTTCCGCGCCAGGAACGCAGAGTATTGCAAGAAACCGACACTGGTGGCATGAAACTAGGGCCCTGAAAGGGATGACCTTAACCCTAGATATCAGTTTGCAGAACGGGGAGTATGGGTGGGGCGGTAAGGAATCTAACTAACTAATGTTTCTTACAGATATATCGTCACCGAAGGTAAGTGACTTGTTCGTCTGACTACGAGTAAGGGCGATTTTAAGGGAAAAAGGGGTTTTTAGGAATTGCCGTCCTATGTTTGGGTTGTAAACTTGGTGTCCTGGTCCCATACAATATATGCGAATGCACTTGCACTTTAGTTACGTGGTTTTATTGCCCTGCCTTGTATTGCTGGAGACATCAAAACTATGACCTATTTGAGAATTGTATAATTTATGCTCTGTTGCACGCTGTTATTATTATGCCAACCACAGCCATTTTTATCTTCAAATTGTCCCATTCGAATGTTGCTTTTAGCTCAGAATGTATTTAACTATGACTTGTGTGGCTGTATCATTTATGTTTTTGTATTAACCGAAACAAAGAGAATTTGATGATGATGATGACTCAGGGGTCCCTCCCAGAGGAGGGGCTAGACAGAGGGGAGGATACCCTTATGTACGTTGTCCAGTTTTGCACAAGAGTGGGTGCCAAGAACTGGAGTATTCAAGGATGATGCCAAATGTGCCCTTCTTAGTAGTCCGGTGGTGCTGACAAGCGCCTCCATCCCAACTCAATACATTAAGGCCTCTCTGGGAGGTGGTCACACCTCCCTGCGACAGCAAACCTATTGTTCTACCTTCCCCTGCTCGAGCTTGGCTCAGCAGTAGGAGGGCCGAATCGTGCCTGTGGTCGGCAGTAGCACTAGCTTGCTGTCAGACCCTGAAATGCTGGTTCCAATAGTACAGGGGGGCCCCCGTACATGGGATCATACTTCCAACTCTGGAATCGGTGTTGAGGTATGAGTCCAACATGTTTGATACCAAACATGACCTGTTTCGGTGCAGCCACTATATCGTTAGACATCTCGTATTGACTGTTCTCCACTATATGTATTAAAATGGCTGACCACACTTACAAAGCCTGGAGAATCGACTCTGGGATTTGTAGAGGTGTCAAGCTCAAGCAGTGGCACCCTCATACTTACAACCAAGCACCCTGCCCTCTGGACTGAAGAGCCTGCCATTGGGGTGACTTATAGGTGTTAAGTGCAGTGGCCTCAGATATAAGGTAACTTGCATCTGTCGTGAGAAATGCATGCACCAATTCACACGGGCTGCAATGGAAGGCCTGTAGTCACAGTAAGTGGACTCCCATGGGTGGCACAATAAATGCTGCAGCCCAATCGGAGACCCCTGGTGTACATATGCCCTGAGTACCTTAGTATCATATACTAGGGACTTACAAGGGTACACCAGTAGCCAATTGTGGATGTACAAAAGTACTTACCATTGTCAATTTGGGGAGAAAGCACAGTGACTGGGGTCCTGATTAGCTGGATCCCAGTCAGACTAGGTCAAAAATCAATCAATCAATCAAGGCATTTATATAGCGCACTACTCACCCAGAGGGTCTCAAGGCGCTAGGGGAGGGGGGTCTGCTACTGCTCGAACAGCCAGGTCTTGAGTTGTTTCCTGAAGGCGAGGTGGTCCTGGGTCAGGCGGAGGTAGGTCGGGAGGGAGTTCCATGTCTTGGTGGCGAGGTAGGAGAAGGACCGTCCCCCTGTGGTGGCTCTTCGGATGCGGGGGACGGTGGCGAGGGCGTGGCCGGTCGATCGAAGCTGGCGTTTGGGAGCGTAGAAGTTGAGGCGGCTGTTGAGGTATCCTGGGCCTTGGTTGTGTAGGGCTTTGTGTGCGTGGGTGAGGAGACGGAAGGTGATTCTCTTGTTGACCGGGAGTCAGTGCAGGTCTCTCAGGTGTCCGGAGATGTGGCTGTGACGGGGGATGTCCAGGATGAGTCGTGCTGAGGCGTTCTGGATCCGCTGGAGTCTCTTCTGGAGTTTGGCGGTGGTTCCGGCGTAAAGGAAGTTGCCGTAGTCCAGACGGCTGGTGACGAGGGCCTGGGTGACCGTCTTCCTGGTCTCGGTGGGGATCCACTGGAAGATCTTACGTAGCATGCGCAGGATGTTGAAGCACGACGAGGAGACGGCGTTGACTTGTCTGGTCATGGAGAGGTAGGAGTCCAGGATGAAGCCCAGGTTGCGTGCGTGGTCTGTTGGTTGGGGTGCGCTGCCTAGGGCGGGGGGCCACCAGGAGTCGTCCCAGGCGGAGGGTGAGGATCCCAGGATGAGGACTTCCGTCTTGTCCGAGTTCAGTTTCAGGCGACTGTTCTTCATCCATTCGGCTACCTCTTTCATCCCTTCGTGAAGGTTGGCTCTGTCGGTGGCGGGGTCGTTGGTGAGGGAGAGGATCAGCTGGGTATCGTCGGCGTAGGAGATGATGTTGAGGTTGTGCTGGCGTGCGATGTCTGCGAGGGGGCTCATGTAGACGTTGAAGAGGGTTGGACTGAGCGAGGACCCTTGAGGAATGCCGCAGATGACTTCGGTGGCTTCAGATCTGAACGGGGGGAGGCGGACTCTCTGTGTCCTTCCGGCGAGGAAGGAGATGATCCATTCCAGTGCCTTCTCCTGGATTCCGACGTTGCTGAGTCGCTGCACTAGTGTACGGTGGCAGACAGTGTCGAAGGCCGCGGAGAGGTCTAGGAGGATGAGGGCCGCTGTTTCTCCGTTGTCAAGCAGTGCTCGGATGTCATCGGTGGCTGCGATCAGGGCGGTCTCGGTGCTTTGGTTGGCTTGGAAGCCAGACTGCGAGAGGTCGAGGGAACCGTTTGTCTCGAGGAAGGCGGCCAGCTGCTTGTTGACGGTCTTCTCGATGACTTTTGCAGGGAACGGGAGCAGCGAGATGGGGCGGTAGTTCTTGAGGTCGGTGGGGTCGGCTGATGGCTTCTTTAGTAGAGCGCTGAGTTCGGCGTGCTTCCAGCTCTCCGGGAAGGTCGCGGTGTCGAAGGAGGTGTTGATGATGTCCCGCAGGTGGGGTGCGATGACAGCGTCGGCCTTGTTGAAGACGTGGTGAGGGCAGGGGTCGGTCGGAGATCCGGAGTGGATGGAGTTCATCGTGCGGACGGTATCTTCGGCGCTGATCGGGGTCCAGGCGCGGAGGGTGGTGGTGGGGGGCGGTGGTTCGGTCGTGGCGTGCGTCGGTTGAGTGCTGAAGCTGTTGTGTATGTCCGCGATCTTGTTGTGGAAGTAGGAGGCGAGGGAGTTGCAGAGGTCTTGCGAAGGGGTGATGTAGTTGTTTCCGGCGTTGGGGTTGGAGAGCTCTTTGACGATGTTGAAGAGTTCCTTGCTGTTGTGTGCGTTTTTGTCCAGTCGTTCCTTGAATGCAGTTTTCTTGGTTGCGTGGATGAGTTGGTGGTGTTTTCGGGTGGCGAGCTTGAGGGCAGTCATGTTGTCCGGTGTTGGGTCTCTGTGCCAGGTTCTGTCGAGGGCTCGGCAGTCCTTCTTGGAGCTCTTGAGTTCGTCGGTGAACCATGGGGCTTTCTTGCTGCCGGGTCTGCTAGGCGGGGTCCTCAGGGGGGCGAGGTTGTCTGCGCAGTCGCTGATCCATTTCGTGAGGTTGGTGGACGCTTGGCTGGGGTTCGTTGCGCTGGTGGGTGGGTTCTTGCTCAGGGAAGTCGCGAGCTGGTCGGCTGTGATCTTGTTCCAGCTTCTGCGTGCAACCTGTTGCTGTTGGTAGTGGATCGTGGTCCTTTTGAAGGTGAAGTGGACGCAGCTGTGGTCCGTCCAGTGGAGTCCGGTGGCGTGGCTGAAGGCGATGTTCTTGCTGGATGAGAAGACTGGGTCGAGTGTGTGTCCGGCGTAGTGGGTGGGGGTGGTCACCAGCTGCTTGAGTCCGAGGTTTGCGAGGTTGTCCAGCAGGGTGGTGGTGTTGCGGTCGTTGTAAAAAACATACTGACACCAAGCAAAAAGTTGGGTAACCATGAAAGAAGATCCCACACTAAGGATAGGGGAACTCTCTGTGGAGAAAGGGATCAAACCATTTGAAGACATAAATTGTAGATTCAACCTTACTGAAACAAATAGATTTGCGTGCCTTCAAGTGCAATATCTCAGTCAAACCAGACACATCACTCTCTATGAGATGGCTACTTACCAATAAAGATAATAAAAAATATGATGGTAACCTTGCTATTTTGATATCACATCCCAGCCAGAGTACACTCTTGTGACCTCAGAAAGATGAAAGATGCTGAAAAGATTGTGGCCAGAGGGGGGGGCACTAATTCATCTACCGTCACTGTAACTCCATAACTCCATCTGTACTTAAAGCAATTGACACAGTGTTCGATAAGTATGTACCAAGGTTTGCAGCATACACTGTATTGGATTTACTGAACAAACAAATATTTTTGCTTCACTCGAATAGTGGAAAACAAATCATCCTGGGTTTATGCACCGCAAAAAAAATGCTGGTGGCAGTATGGGACAAAACTAGGAGTTTGAAACTGGTAGAATGGCATTGCCGACTAAGAAATCTAGTTACTGGTTGAGAGTAGTAAAACCCTTCTCAAGCAACAACCACAATCCTTGTTGGGGTGAGCCACAAAATATACTAAATTAATCTGTGCTCAACCCTCTGGTAGCTCGGCACAAAAGCAGTCTGGCTTAACTTAGGGTCAATGTGTAAAGTATTAATGCAGCACACAAATAGTAATAGGTGAAAATACAAGAAAAATCCCAAACCAATTTAGAAATAAATTGCATACATTTTAATAAGCAAAATGAGAGCAAAATGTCAAAAATCTAAACGATAGAACTGGAGATATGCAATTTTAATGTTTTGGGTAGGTATAAGGCCTTAAAGCCCAAAGGGCCACTCCCGGTCATCTGGTTGTGCTAGATCAGGGAAGGTCACATGTTCAGGCTGACCACGATGGAACACGGGCCGAATACAGGGACCAAGTTAGACCGGCTGAAAAAGTTACCTTCTCAAAGTCCGATGCAGGATTTCTCCTTTACTTGTAGAGGAGTGCACTCTGATGATAGCTAAAGGTGTAGGACCTGACGAGGTACCTCCTGGGATCAGGGACTCACTCTGGCAGAAGCCACCAGTGCTAAAGCAGGTCACTGATGCCAGCCAAGGGTCTAGGACCTGAGTAGAAACCTTTTGGGTGATCAGGGACTCACTCTAGCAGAGGCAAGCTGTGCTCAGGCAAGTGCAGGCATGTCCAGTTGCAGCAGGTTCGCTGGGGAGTTGTAGGGAGGTTTCTGGAGTTTGTTGTGTACCTGTATCTCAGAACAGGAGGTCAGCCAACTGATCCTTGGAGTCACTCAGATAGCCTGGGTTGAATGGAGCAGCTCCCTCTTCCTTCGCTGAGAGCAGGGCAGGTCTCAACCAGCAGGGTAGTCCTCTGAGGAACAAGGCATGTCTCAAGCAGCAGGGCAGCCCTCTGTGAAACAAAGCAAGCCTCAAACAGCAGGGTGGTCCTTTGGGGAACAAGGCAGTTCTTCTGTAATGTCCGCAGGTCCAAGAGTGTACTGAACAGTGGCTCAGCAGGTCTAATATTGTTATGTTATGTATCGTTGGGCTATACCCTAAGTCTACAGATTTAGACCCAGTAACACAAGGACTGAGTTCACTGGGCTATGTATGAGCAAGAAGGATCTTGTTGACTTCAGGCCTGCTCCCTGCCCTGCTTCACAGCTGAAGATGTGCATTCTGGTAAACAAAACAGTCCCTCTCTCAAAGACGCCATGGTGTTCAGGAAACACATCTTTTGTACTTAGAATTTCACACTCAAGCATCTTTTACTAATAATGACACAATGTATGTTTAAAAACATTTTTTGCAATATTCTAAGAATTAGTACATGGGCTATGATCACAGACAATATGAAGCAGATTGCTAATATTAGGCTTACTGTGAGAGTAAACACGACAAACATTTGTATCATGGTTCACTGCTCCAGGTTCCATAATTCCTACACCTTCCCTTATCACTCACTACTCACTATTCTGAGAGAACAGAAATGAGCTAATATTGATTACGGAGGGGAGTGTTGTAATGTCGCTCTGCATATCTGCCATACAGAGAGCTTCTGGGTTGTCGGACCTTTGGCTGGCAAGGCAAGTAAGAGGGAGCCTTCTGTGATCAGAGTTCAGCCAAAATCGGTTTCAGCTTCATAAATCCAATCTAGATCCAGGAAGGACGGCAGCAGTTCATCAGGAATAGGACGTCTCTCCCTAATCTAAACAGTCCGATCTCAGTGTTTTTACACAACAAAATCACCAGTTAATAATATAACTGATTAATAATGTCAAGCAGGACAGAAACGCGGTACACAAACCCAGCCAAACCCTGTATTCTTTAGTTGTGTCATCTATGTGCACATATCATTGTCATATCTTTTATATGTATCAGATGACCCTGAGACAGAGATATTCTAGGGCATTTCGACCAGACTTATGTCTCGTATGCTGCTGATAAACAAGAAAATGTTGTTCAATCAAGCTGCATGTGCACTTGTGTCATAAAAATGTGTGAAATAGCTCTTTTAAAACTGACAAAGGGAGATAACTAAAATCAGGCTAACACCAAGTACCTTTAAAAAAAAATGGTGCAGGAATGTGTATCAGCCTCCTTAGTGCGCCAGTGGATATGTTATGCATATAGCATACGTTAAAAATAATCTAATCAATAATTTGACAAAAAAGTCATTTGATATCAAAAGGATTATAAAATATAAGAACATATAAAAGATACGTTAAAGCATAAACTATGCTTAGCACTCAATAAATTTCATGATTATTTAAGAGCCTTGCATGCTTCAAACTGGAAGTGCATTACATTTGCATCAAAGGAACATGATTACTTGTAAATCCTTGCTCGTTTAATGCTATTGAATTTTTCAAATTATATATATATATATATATATATATATATATATATATATATATATATATATATATATATATCAAACACAAAGTCTCCTGTTACCGGAGCCCCCGACCCTACAGGGCGGCCTCTGTACAATGGGCACGGAGCAGCCCATCAACTTAAACAGCAGAGGCCCATTGCTGGAAAAACGGCATTTATTTCAACATCTTGCAGCGCAGATTCCTTCCATTCACCTAACGTTTCGGCCACCATTGGCCTTGATCACAGGTGGAAGGTGAGATTCAAACTGCCAAATGCGCTCATGCGTGCTTTTCAAAGTTCTTTTGCATCACGTGGCTAATTGAAAAATACAAGTCCCACAGTGCACCGCAGATTTCATATGAATATGTAGACTGGAAGTCCTCATTTCATTACTCAGCATACGATGTTGATACCTGAATGGAAGGAATCTGCGCTGCAAGATGTTGAAATAAATGCCGTTTTTCCAGCAATGGGCCTCTGATATATATATATATATATATATATATATATATATATCATTTTTTCCCTCTACTGTCTCTCCGCTATCCTTCTCAATCCAAATAACTGACGAATATCCACCACTCAAATTACTTTCATATTTCACTATACTAATTCAACACTAATCCTTTACGGGTACCGGAATAGTGTGCTACTCACCAAAAAAGCGCTTCAACACCCCATCAGGGGTAACAAGCGCTATATAAATGCAAACCTTTTTTCCTCTTCCATCCCTCAGCGATCCTTCTCAATCCAAATAACTGACTAATATCCACCACTCAAATTACTTTCATATTTCACTATACTAATTCACCACTAATCCTTTATGGGTTCCAGGAGAAGTGTACAACCTGCTGAAAAAGGGCGTCAATGCCTCGTCAGGGGTAGTAAGCGCTATATAAATGCAATTACAATACAATACAATACAATGATAAAAGTGGTCATATATGGGCTGATAAAAGATACATTTTGTCAACACAAGCCAACAGGCATGATATGTCAATAACCCAATTATCAAAAATAAAAGCGCCTTAAAATTGATTAAAATAGGACCAAAGCATGAATGTGCGAATGCACCGCTTGATGGGCACGCCTTCAGGCAGGATAGGGAAGAATTAGGGAACAAGCATTGGTAAATGTAATAGATTTCTCCTATGTGGTTAATAGGCTGTTTTTTGTAAGTTGTAGCTTGGTGAGCAGTTGTGCAGGTGAGCAGTTGTAAAATGTAAGTTACTGAAACTCTGTTAAAGTGTTATGACTTGTTTGAGAAAGGTAATATATTGTGCTGTTACTGGTGATACTATAAAGCGGTGAGTACCTGCCCTACATAAGTGGCATAGTTGTAAGGAAAGTGGGAGAACTTGCAAGCGATTTGTAGCCTATTCACCGTGGTCTACGTCAGCATCTTGTGTAATAACAAATAAGATGCATGCTTATTTATCGCCTTTCTGTTGCAGGAAGAGAAATTAATGGACCACAAGCTTCAATTGCAGGTATGAGTTTAAATTAAACTATAATGCATATTTACTGTAGACCTGTACATATTTGAGCAAAGGAAACCTGATTTTAGTGGTTAGAATGAAATAGCTGTAATTATTATCCTTGAAGAGAAATTGGTTTCACCTATCTTTGATTTCATTTGCGTTTATACAAATATTGCGTAGATTTTAAGTGATATGGAATAGTATGCCTTTCATTAAAAAACACTGAATTTTCAATTTGTAGTATACCAGTTTAAATGTGGTGATTAGCTGCTGGATGTAAAACTGTAAGGGGTGTGGTTGCTCCAGAAAATCTGGGGCCATGCCAGAGTTTCAGTAAACCAGCATGAGATAAATAATCATACAGGTAATCTAAATATGAATATAAATATGAATCATTGACAGTTGTTATCCTGAAAATCTGCCATGAAGGACCACATGGACTACAAAGAAGACCCCTCCGAAGGAGTCAAACTGAAAAAAATAACTAGTGGTCCAAAAATCACACATAGATGCACTGATTAGGATGCACAGCATGTGCATAAATAAAGATGTTAAAATAAAGAAAGATTTCTAAATTCACCTCAAGCACAACGATGGGAGGTTGAGTACCCTGTAAGTGATCAAGTAACCCACCACATCCTTCAGTATAATCAGGATCCGCAGTGCGGTACCTCTGGCCATTATTGGCCTACTATGACGAAACAGGGTGCTTTTTTCTGGATATTTTCTAGGTCCTGTGTACTACATTGTGGACCCCTATCCTATTTGCATGTGGTGTCTAGGCACACACCCTGACTCCGAACTGTGCGGCTCATTGTCTCTGCAGGAGTGCCACATGACACTGTTTGCGGTACAGTGGTCGACAGCCCCTTGTCAGTCACAGTCCTCTTCTTCCTCCAAGGACCGCTCGAGGTCCAGCTCCTGGAGTCCGTCTTCCTCGCTGTCGCCTGGTAAGTCACACCATAGGCGGTTGGCACCACGGCCTTCCCCAAATTTACGGCGTATGCACAATCCTGACACACCTCCTTTTGCTTTGATCTCTGAGTCTGAGTGAGTGTCTGTTCCACGGAATACTATCTCTTCCTTCATTCCATTTTTGTCTCTCAGACTCCCTCTGGCATGCCTCTCAGCGCCAAGGAGGTTGGTGAGGCCTCGACTGACTCCACACCGGTGAGACCTTCCTCTGTGTCAGCAAGGCCCTCTGAATCCGTGCTTGACTCTTTATTGGACCCGGTGTACAGCCCTTCGTGGGTTCCGAACTGTGACACCTATATTGGATCCGTTGGTGTCGACTTTGACATCGACTGCACCAATCGTCTCTACTTTAACTCTTCTCCTTGACACCGAGGTGTCGACCTCTTCGGGTTACCTTCCTCTGCTTTTGGAGGAGCCCCCTGCTTTTTTCACCAAGGTGCACTGGTATTTTGGTGATGTGTTTGCTCACATGATTGAGCCTCCTCTGGATTTCTATTGGATCTCTAATCGTGGTGACGCTAGTGGCCTTGATACTTTGCCATCCTTGGACCGGTTTTCTCCTCCTTACCTCGCTTCAGAGATGAGCTCGGCTTTTCCTTATATTTTGCGGAGAGTTCATGTAGTTCTGAGGCTACAGCCTCCTCCTGTTGAAGTGGCCATTGATTCCCCTACTTGGGGTGGTTCAGCAGGGCCAGCTGAGAACTGAGCCTCTGACTTCCTTCAGTGAAACTCTCTTTGGTACTCTGTTGGGCACTTAGGCTAAACCCGTTTCAAAGGCCTCCGTGGAGCGGTCTATAGCTCATAGGCACAACCCTGCCCCTGGAGACCCGCTCTACTTTTCCTGTCAGCCTACTCCACAAAGCTTTGTGGTTCATGCCACTACAGCCTCCCCCGACACTGGCGCCGTGCCTGACATCCCTCCGGACAGAGTGTCCAAAGATCTGGACACTTTTTACCAATATCTCTTTTCCTCTACCAGCTTCACTTTGTGGTCCCTTACTACGGCTTGTGTTTTGGGCTGTTTTATCTTATGTGTTGTGGGATTTGGTCTTGTGCCTTCTCCTGTCCGTCCCTGATGACTCTCGCGACACTCCTGCTCAGTTGATCCAGGATGGCTGTGAGACGGCTACATTACTGATTTGTTGTGGCATGGATACAACAGATTCTGTTGGACGGGCCATGGCCCTTTCAGTAGTCGGCGTGCCTGGTTACATAGCTCCGGCTTCTCTGAGGCTGTTCAGTCGACTTGGTGGACATAACTTTCGATGGTCAATATTGGTTTGGCTTTCAAGCTGACTCCGCTTTACGTAATTTTCGGGATAATCAGAGTCTAGCAAAATCTTAATACCTGATTGCCATACCACCCTCTCCCCCTCCCCATACTCGGTCGGGCTGGGAATGGTCTCCTGCATTCCCTTCTGCGTGAGTTGTTGGCTGCTGCTTCTTTTCACTCGTCACCTCCGTGTGGCATCTGGTGTGCCCCTGCTCCAGCAGTTATTTTCTTTCAATGCATTCTTATCCTGTCAATGACAGGGTGTGGTCCCTGCTTGTTTTTTGGGACGCATCTTAATTTTTGACCCTGTTTGGTGTCTACGCCAGAGGCTGCATGGTGCTATCTGAAAGAAATATGTTGGTTAGATTCCTTACCTTAGAATTACCCCCAGGCGTCAGACTGGATCCGGAACGTTTTTTCGTCAGCAGTACCTCAGCGTGTTGGAAGGTGGCGTCGGTCGGCTCCGTGTCCGTCGTCGTGTCGCCGGGATGACATTGCGGCAGCTACTTAGAAGCCGCCCTCGTGCGCTGACGTCAGTTCTTTCTTTTTCCTGCGCAGATCCGGGAACAGCGGTACCGCAGTCATTTTTTGACTACGTTTTTCTTGACTTTTGTCGACTTCTTGTTTCGAGTTTCCAACTCCGAACAGGTCCGCGAGGGTTGCCCGGTTTCAAGGTCTGCGGTTCCTGTAACCGACTGATGTCATGACAGATCCGCCCCGCGTGTGCCTCTTTTGCCTGGAGCGCGACCACGACCCCAAGTTGTGCTCCGACTGTCGGTCGATGGCGCCGAAGGCTTTGCAGGAGTGGTACCGAAAGCTGCTTGAACACCGACTGTCGGCTCCGTGCCACTCGAGGTCCCGGTCGAGAGGGAGGTCGAGGAACCGGTCGCGGAGCCACCACCATTCCGGTTCGAAATCATGGAAGTCTTTGCACTCGGGGTCAGGTAAGTCGAAGCATAAGAAGAAGTCGAAGAAGCATCGTCGCTCTTCGACTTCTCCCTGTCGGTCGGCCAATCCGACGAGGCACGCGGGTGGTGCCACTCCCGTGGCTCCACGAGCGGAGCCCGAAGGGTTGACTACGAGCTTTCCTCCCTTTCCGGGACCCGGACGGACCCCCGCCCAGTTTTGTACGTTCTACAAGGTGATGTATGCCATCTTTGGGCGGACCGACCCCGCCGGCGCGCCTTCGTGCCCCGCGGACTCCTTTAGGGAGCCTAGGTCTTCGCTGCCGGTGGCTTCAGCCCCGGCGCCGCAGGCCCTACTCGGATCCAGGACTGGATCCGGATCGGCGCCGGTTGACCTCGTTACACCTCCACCGGCGCCACTCCCTACAGCACCACTACCGCGTTCGGCGCTGGTCGACTCCCCCACCAGCGTCAACCCAGGCCTCCATCTCGACGTGGACACGGAGCCGGACCAGTGTTGTCCGATGCTGGACCCTACGACGGGTGGGGTTTTTGTGCCCTTTTTCACTCCTGGGGTCCCTTTCCAACAACTGTGGCACCCAGAGAATTATGAGATGGACTGGGAGGGGTCAGGTGACCCTTTAACTGACCAGTTAGATACTGAGCAGGACTGGAGAGAGGAACTGGGGGATGCCACTGGTCTTGATACTTCACCCGACCCTTGCATGTTGTCTCCCCCTAGCGTGGCTACGGAGGAGGGAGCGCCATAAACAGTGGTGTTGCGTAGGGCGGCCGAGGCTCTCAACCTCGAGCTTCCTACGGTGGCGGTCAGGACTAACTTCGTGACTGAGGTGCTTCAACCGGCGGCGAGCTCTTCGGAGCCCCTGCTGCCGTTTAATGAGGCCCTCACCAATGTCCTTTTGGGCATGTGGGCCAGGCCCAACACGGGGGCTCCCGTGGACAGGATGATCGCCCGACGCCACTTCCCGGCTCCGGGTGACCCCACTTTACTCTCCCAACATTCCACCCCAGAGAGCTTGGTGGTCCAAGCCTCCACCTCCAAAAGCGCCTTCCCTACTGCTCCACCAGAAAGGGAGTCCAAGAAGCTGGACCACCTTGGCAAGAAAATGTTCTCTTCTGTCAGCTTAGGACTGTGGTCCATAAACACTGCATGTCTCTTGGGCCGTTATTTCCACTCGGTGTGGGATACGGTGGCGCAGTGCTGCCTCAGTGTCCGGAGGAGGCCTGGGCAGTGCTCTCCCAGGCTGTTGCAGAGGGAGGGATGCAGCAAAGTTTACAATCCGTTGTGGACCGAACACCGCCGACTCTCTGGGCAGGGCCATTTCAACGTCGGTAGCGCTTTGTCGCTACGCCTGGATGAGGTCCACTGGCTTTTCAGGGGATGTCCAGAACACATTGATGGACATGCCCTTTGATGGCCGTCTCCATTTCGGCGACAAAGCAGACAACGCACTAGATCGCTTCAAGGACTCACAGGCTACGGCCAAGTCCTTGGGCCTCTCCACCCATGCACAGTCTGCTTTTCGCCTCTTTCGTGGCTACAGAAGGGGTACCCCGCTACGTCCCACCCAGGGCCAAGTTATCCCACGTTCACATGGCCGGGGACGTGGACACAACCGGCGTGGTTCCAGGGGCCAGCAGACGTGCCAGTCCACCAACCCCCCCCCTGCTGCAGCCTCTAAAACATCCTAGGCCGACCTCTCAGGCCCATCAAACGCCATTGGGCGTCAGGATTCACCATCACCTCCCCCACTGGCGCACCATCAAGTCGGACGGTTGGGTTTTGCAAATAGTCCAAAGGGGCTACTCCCTCCCCTTCGAGACTACCCCTCCAGCCATGCCACCGAGATACCACTGCATGTCGGAGGATCATCTGGCCCTTTTCCAGCAGAAAGTTGCGGCCCTCTTGGCCAAGGGAGCCATCGAGTGCGTTCCTGTCCCAGAAGTAGGTCGTGGTTGTTACTCCCACTACTTTCTGGTCCCCAAGAAGGAAAAGGGCCTGCGTCCTATCTTGGACCTCAATGACGTCAATCACTTCCTCCGGAAGGAGAAGTTCAAGATGTTGACGCTTGCTCAGGTCTTGTCAGCCCTCGACCCGCAAGACTGGATGGTAGTGTTGGACTTGCAGGACACTTATTTTCACATCCCCGTCCTACCGGCCCTCCGGCGTTACCTACGGTTCACGGTAGGCCACGAGCACTTTCATTTTACCATGCTCCCCTTTGGCCTTACCAGCATCCCTCGGGTGTTCACGTAAGTGATGCCCGTGGTCGCGGCTCATCTGCGCAGATCAGGGGTTTCAGTCTTCCCCAATCTCCATGACTGGCTGTTGAAAGCGGGATCGCCCCAGGCAGTCGTCTCCCACCGCCACACAGCGGCCGACCTCCTGCATATGCTGGGGTTCTCCATCAATGTGCCGAAGTCACACCTGATTTCCTCCACAATTCTGTCCAAATTACATTTCTACTCATTTTGAAGCTCAGTCCCCAATTTGACCTTTTAACTGGTACTTCTGTCACTAACCCATATCTCCCACTAATGAATGAACGCCAGAAGAGCAAATTATAATCTACCATAATGAAGTCTAATGGCCTGAACTTCAAAGCCCTTTCAGCAGTGTGGATCCAAAAGCTTTACATTAAAATGGGTGTTAAGCATTTAAATCCTGAATCGTTTTGCAAATATTGTGATGTCTATCTTATACTGTATATAATATGTATTTTTTTTTTTTTTTTTTTTTTTGTTTTTGAAATAGTTTTTATTGAGCAACAATTCGGTCACAAGTATGGGCCTACAACCACCCGGGCCGGCCGCTAGGTACATAAGGAAATATACACACATCAAAGTTGCAATCCGTCCCCAGGGCACTGCCCCGCAGTGGCTCAAGATAGGTCTCGAAGAACAGCAAGCGTCAGTCCAACAGTAACAGAAACAAAAGAAAAACAATAAAAACAAAAGGCGAGTTACGAGGGATACCAGTGCGGTTCAGGCTCCCCCCGGGAAACTCCAGTCAGAACTTTTGAGCAATCCGCTAAAGAGAGGAGTACCGGGAGGCCGGGGACGGAGGGGGGGGGGGAAAGGGGGGTCAAGGAAGATGAACGTCCCTATGTAGTTGTTACAAAATGCGCCAGGAACCGTCGAGGGTCAGGGGGACATGGCGATATCAGTGTCTACCAGGGGGGGCGCACAGATGCCTCCGCGATACGCATTCCATTGGCCCCAAATTCTACCCCATGCCCCCGGCTTGCCACGGGCCACATACACTGTCTTCTCCCGAAACATACACCAGTCCATATTCTCCTTCCATACTGACACGGTGGGCGGCCGTTGAGCGCCCCAAAGTTGCGCTATATCCCTCTTGGCAATCATGTTCCCTAGGGCCGCCCACCGAGTCTGAGCCGCGTTGTAATCATTGGGCTCCCACACATTCAGGACACAGCGACGCACCTCCGGCAGCAGTACAACCCCGGTGACCTGTCCCATAACCGTGTGGACCCGGCGCCAATAGTCCGCCACCTCGCGACACTCCCAAAGGATATGAAGAAAGGTGGCGCTGAGCCCGCAGCCTCGTTTACAGAGCCCGTCGTCGGAAAATCCCATCGCGACCAAGCGCGGACCCGTAACATACACCCGATGGAGAATCTTGAGCTGTACCAACCGGAGACGAGCCGGAATGGCAACCTCCTTGGGGGACGACAGTGCAGACTGCCAGTCTTCGTCATCCAATTCGACCCCATCCCCAGTCCAAGCCTCCCGAAGGCGCACCAGGAGATCCGCCCGGTGATTAATCAATTTTTTATAAATTAAAGAAATAGTACTATCAGGGACATGTCCGTCAAGTACGCGGTCCTCGAGGGGCGAAGAAACAGGGACCGTGGTCCCCTCCCCGAAGACCGAGAGCAGGGCGTGTCGAACCTGGGCGTAGCGGAAGAACTCCCTGTCGGTCAGCTCGTATTCGGCCTGGAGCACCGCGAAAGTCTTGACCGCGCCCTTGTGCCACAGGTCTCCCACTTTGCTGATACCAATCGTGTCCCACTGGTCAAACCCCTTGGTGGTCCACAAGCTGCCCAGGCGGTCGGAGGCAAACAAGGGAGTAGCACATGTCATTCGCTCACTCCAGCCCGTGGCCGCAGTGGCAGCCCTCCAGGTCCGCACAGCAATCTTAGTAGGACCCGTAAGGGTCCGGTCAGCCAGGCGGGAATAAAGTGCCCTGTTGTAGTTCCCGCCGGGAAGCAGGAACTTGTCCATCTCATACGCCGGATTCAAGCCGGGCGCATACGTGGCGTGGTTGATGGCAGATAGCTGCGAGGCCCAATAGTACCTGCGAATGTCAGGAAGCGCGATGCCCCCGTCATACCAGGGGAGAGTGAGCTTGGCAAGAGCAATACGCGCCCGGCCGTTCCACACCAGTCTCCTCTGCAGGCTCTCCACCTCCCGAAAGTAGGCCACTGGGATAGCGTCAAAGGAGTTCTGGAGTGCATAGAGGAACCTGGGAAGGGACATCATTTTAAACAGCGCGGCCCGACCCAGCGGGGACAGGGGCAGCCTGCACCACCGGGCCGTGTCCTCCCGCAGCCGCCGAAGTGGACGCAGAAGATTCTGCTCGTAGCGAGCCACCGGGTCCAGCGAAACGTATATCCCCAGGTACTTAAAGCCGCTCAGAGATATTTGAATAGGGAGCCGAGGCGGCAGGAGAGGAGGACCACCAGCGATGGGATAAACGCAGGATTTAGACCAATTGATCGTGAGACCCGAATTGATCCCAAAGGAGGTCAGAACGTCAAAGAGGACGTTGAGTGACTGCCGCGGTGAGGTGAGGTACAGGAGAATGTCGTCCGCATACAGCGAGACCCGATCTTCAAAGCCCGGGCCCCACCGGATCCCTCTAAGCGAGGGGTCCCAACGGAGCCAGGCAGCGAGTGGCTCCAGGGCGAGAGCAAAAAGCAACGGGGACAACGGGCACCCCTGCCTCGTGCCCCTGCCGAGGGCAAAGGGCCGAGAGACCCGCCCATTCACCACCACTTGAGCCATGGGTCCCGTGTAAAGGAGCCTCACCCAGCCAATAAATCCCTCCCCAAAGCCGAATTTATCCAAGACGGCCCAGAGGAATGGCCACTCAATAGTGTCAAATGCCATCGTGGCATCCAAAGAGACCAGCACGGCCGGCTCGGTGAGGAGCTCCGCCCTGGCGAGGACCCCGTGCAGACGCCGCAAGTTAAGAGCGGTGTTGCGGTGCGGGATGAAGCCGCATTGGTCCGGATGAATAAGGTCGCACACGACACTCAACAATCGATTGGCCAGGACTTTCGCCAGGATTTTAGGCTCTGCATTGAGCAGTGAAATAGGCCGGTAAGAGGTACAGCGGTCACGCGGCTTGCCCTCCTTGGGGAGAACGACTATAGTGGCCAGGCGCTGGTCGGCCGGAAGGGAACCCGCCGCAAGAGAGTCGCGGAACATGCGGCCGAGGAAGGGCGCAAGCTTATCAGGACGCAATTTGTATAGTTCAATGGGCAGACCGTTAGGACCCATAGCCTTGCCCGAGCGAAGGGAACGAATCGCGGTCGCTATTTCATCCGACGATAAGGGGGCGTCCAGCCGCTCCCGGTCCTCAACGGACAGGCCGGGCAGAGCAATATCTCTCAATAGGAGGCGAGAGTCATCTTCGTCCCTGTCAGTCACCGGGGAGTACACCGCCCGGAGGTGGTCAGCGAAGCATTCCACAATCTCATCCGGTTCAGTCACACACCCACCATCCGCTGCACGCAACTCGGGGACCACGCGATTCACTCTCTCCTTTTTGTCCAGCCACGCAATCAACTTTCCCGCCTTGTCCCCCGCGTCATATAATCGGCCCTGCTGCTCCCTATACATAGTTTGGGCCGCGTCAGTGACCAGGGACCTATATTCGAACTGTTTCAGGCTAAGGGCATGTAGCCCGTCCGGAGTAATATTCGCCTCCAAGGCCGACTCCAGCCCCGAGACGTCAGTCTCCAGCTTCACCACCGCCTCGCTCCTAACCTTCTTGGCCACCACTATCTGGGCGAGGGCGTGTCCGCGTATAACAGTTTTAAAGGCTTCCCAAAGGGACAACGCAGACGACACCGACCCCTCGTTTTCACTGAAGTATTGGTCCATGGCCTTAACCAGGCTGTCACGAGTCACAGGGTCCCGCAGGTACCAGGGGTTAATGGGAGCTATCCGCCCTGCGGACCGCGGCCCGGTGTCAAAGAGAAGCCACAGCGGAGAATGGTCGGAGATACCACGCGCCAGGTGTCTGACCTCTCGAATCCGACCAGTCTGCGCCGCTGGCATAAGGAAGTAGTCTAACCTGGAGAGACTCCCATGCGCCCCCGAATGAAAAGTGAACTGGCACTGGGTCGGATGCAGTAGTCTCCAACTATCCACCAAGCCGAAGGTCTCCAACATCCCACCCAGCCATGACTGGGCAGCGGGGAGGGTCCTCGGTGGGTGACGATCCAGTTCACCCGAAACCACAGAATTAAAGTCCCCGCCCATGAGCAGGAGGCCGTCCGGGAGGTCAAGCAGCATTCGACCCAAATCAGCAAAGGTGGAGTTCTGGAGGCCCGGGGGGACGTAGACTGAAACCAGGGTAAGGGGCTGCCCCTCCCACCTCCCAATCAGACACACATAGCGCCCTCTGTCATCCGAGACTATCCTCGTGATCTCCACCGGAAGGGAGGTTCGCAGGAGAATGCCCACCCCCCTGGAGCCAGTTGTGAAACCAGAATGGGCTACGAGGCGGTATCCCCCTCTGTGCATCGCATGGCAGACATTGCCGACCAAATGCGTCTCCTGGAGAAACACCACATCAGGAGTCAAACGGCGCAAATATTGCAGTACAACACCCCGCTTAATACGGTCCCCCAACCCATTGACGTTCCACGACATAAGCCTCAACCCGTCTCCCCCCATCCCCTCCAATAGAGCAAGAAGCCCCCAGCCCGCAGCACCGCTCCCAAATATGGATAAAAATCAATTCCTCGCCCTGTAAACAAAAAACACACAACTAAACAACCCCTCTTCCCCCCCAACCCCACCCCAAGTCCACCGCCCCCCACCCTGCACCCCTGCGGGCCTAAGACCCCCCCCAACTTGCAGTGTGCCTGTCGCCCCGCTAACCCCATTCTACAAAAATACCCCGGAGGAGGAAAGGGACCCGAACCCGCCCGCTCCCCTCACGGGTCCTGGTAAAACACAGTATGCAAAAGAAGTAAGACCCAACTGTACAGTGCAGAAACGCAAAAGCAAGGACCAAAAGTCAGTCTAAGGGGACCCGTCACCTGCCGTGCCCCCAGAGGGCCCGGGCCGGCCACCCCCGTCCGGCAGCGAGTCCAGCCAGTCACTTGCGGCCACAGGAGTGTCAAAAAAGACTGTCCGCTCTCCATGCTCCACTCGAAGTTTCGCCGGGTAGAGCATCGAATACTTCAGGCCTAGCTCGCGGAGACGGCGCTTCACCCCCTGGAATCCCATCCGCTGTTTCTGGACCAGTTGCGTGAAGTCCGGGTAAAAGTTGACGATCGAGTTCTCGTAGCGGACCGGGCCACGGGTCCGTGAAGCCTGCAGAATAGCATCGCGGTCCCTGTAGTGGAACAGTTTAGCCACGATAGGCCTCGGGGGGGCCCCCGGCCGCGGCCGGCCGCCAGGAACCCGATGGGCCCGCTCCACAGCGAAGAATTTACTTAGGCCCACCGGGGACAGCTGCTGCAGGATAAGTTCCTCGACCACGAGGTCCACCGGGCTGCTGACGGAGGACTCCGGTACCCCAATGATACGGATATTGTTGCGTCGGGCCCGTCCCTCGAAGTCCTCAAGCCGCCGGGCCATGTGGTCGTTGACCACTCTAATGTCCCCAAGCGCGGCCCGCAGATCCGACACCTCCGCACCCAAGGTGGAGGTCCGTGTATCAAGGGCCTGGACCTTCTCGTTGGTTTTAGAGAGGTCGGCCCGAATCAGGGTGACGTCGATCGCGACAGTGTCGATCTTACGGGCCAGGGCCTCATATTGCGTCGCGATAGTTTCCCTGATGCCCTCGATGGCGCCCATAATGTCCTGTAGGGAAGGTTCCGCAGCGACGGTCGTGCCTCCCCCCGCAGCATCCGGGGAGAGGCCAGCAGCGCCAGGGGACCCCCTGCCCTGGGTATAGCGGTCCATGTTGTTGCTCTGGACCGCTCCCCCGCGTAGTGAGGCCTTGGTCTTGCGCCCCTCCGGTCCCCCTTTGCCCGCCATGTGAGCGCCGTCACTCAATGGGACCTCCGATCAAGAGGTGCACGGGTGCCAGAGAAAGGATCACAAACTGTCGGTGTAGGGGTCGGAGGCGTCAGACCCGTCCGTAGCAGATGGAAGCAAACCTCGGGCAGAGGCCCAAGAGGCACCCCGCCACCTTGAGCACGCACGCCAGCTGATCTCCTGAAGGCCAAAATCGAAACCGAAAGTGCTGAATCGGTGACTGGCACCGCGCTGAGGCCGCTGTTGTTCAATTGCAGTCCGGCCCCACGGGTCACCTCCACCCCGGCCTCCTCCGTCGGGTGGGTCCCAAAAGTTCCGGCGACGATAACTCAGGATTCCCAGGTCCGATTAGAATTTTGGAAAGAGATATATAGTCAGCTGGTCTTCTTCTCTCAGATTCCATACACCAACTCAGGATAGTCTCAGGATTTATTCCGAGGAGCAGAAAGGGTCCGGGGAGCCCTGTGCTCACGCGACCATCTTGGATGCGCGCTAGGCTCCTCCCTTATAATATGTATTTTTAAACTTCAGCAGCATATCTTACACTGTGTGCAGTCCACGGACATGAAGTCAGCGGAGCCATATATGACCCTCCCGGCGCGCTGACGTTAGTTTTCGTCAGAGAAACTTTTGTGCATCAGAATGCGGAGCCATCACCAAAAAACTGTGAGAATATAGGAACACAAGATTAAGGAGAGGTCACCACAAGACCTCACCAGAAAGAGACGTCGCAACCCCAATACAAGACCCATAAATGTACAGAGCCAAGAGATCTGAAGTAAAAGGCCGCAGGGGTGGCAAAGACCACAAAGCAATGGAGAAGGGGGGAGCAGGATGGTGGGAAAAAGCGTGAATAGATTTCACACTGTAAAATCCAGGCTGAGGGCTGGAAAGAACACAGGAGCTATCAACATACCGCCTAATCTTGAGAATGTGCGGAATGGAGCAGAGAAACAGAATGAAGCAGTCTGTGTTGGAGTGAGAGAATATCACTTTGTAAAAGGGCAAGCTACCCAAAGGGAGGTGACTATAGAAAGCTCCAACCTGAAAAGGTCCTCTCAGACTGCTGTCACTTGTATTTTGCTAGAGCAGGTTTCAACAGGGCTCCTTTTCGCAGTTGTACATATTCGACCGATGTGCGATGGCTCAGTCATACCGGTTCCCTTCACAAGGTTTTACTGCAGGCGACACGTTGCATCGGCAGCTCTCTCGCAAACCCTTGGGTCAGCTCCACGTCATTCCCTCCCTTTTTCCTCCAGCATATCTAGTATATGTTTTTTTCCCATGCTGGCACTGTCGGATAAGGGTCAGTATTGCCACTGCTGCCCCACGTGTCTTTGCAGGTGCAGGCTCTACAGTGCCCTTTTTTCCACTGTTTTGCTTGGTCGACCGGTAATTTCTGTTCCCATCTCAGGTCCTGTGGATCCCTCAAACCCTTTTTCAAAGTTATATCCATCTCACCTTGCCACAAGCATTCTGGCTCTGTGTTTTCCTTCCTTCAACCCATGAATACACAAAGGGGTTTGTGTGCTGTTCTTAACGGCTTCTGGTGCCTTTGCCTCCCAGTGTTTTTCGCTCTCTTTAGAGCTTTTTGGTCTGGTGGTTACCTGCGCTACATTACTGTCCTCACTATGGCTCGTCCCAAAGGTTGACCGTGCTGTTTTACTCACCTTATGGACGACTAAGTTCTCTCGGGAACTTGGTGGGGTTCAGTCGCAGACCCACCTCATCCGTGGGTATGATTTGGAATCTATTCTAAGTTAAGGAATCTGCGGCTAGACGTCTCTATCAGATTTACGAGTTACTTCCCTTCTGTAATGATGTATCTGGTAGAGACATAGTCTAGCCGCAGAATCCTTAACGCCCGCCCGTCCTCCCCGTTCTGCGAGGACCTTTTCAGGTTGGGGCTTTCTATAGTCACCTCCCTTCGGGTGGCTTGCCCTTTTGCAAAGTGATATTCTCTCACTCCAACACAGACTGCTTCATTCTGTTTCTCTGCTCCATTCCTCACATTCTCAAGATTAGGCGGTATGTTGATAGCTCCTGTATTCTTTCCGTCCCTCGGTCTGGATTATATGGTTTGAAATCTATTAACGCTTTTTCCCACCATCCTTCTCCCTCCTTCTCCATTTCTTTGTGGTCTTTGCCACCCCCGCGGCCTTTTACTTCAGATCTCTCGGCTCTGTACATTTATGGATCTTGTATTGGGGTTGCGATGTCTCTTTCTGGTGACATCTTGTGGTGACCTCTCCTTAATCTTGTGTTCCGGACTTGTTCTCCTTCACGGTTTACTTTCTGGATGCGGACTTTCTATCCTCTGCCAGGCTGTTTTTCCACCTCCTTGTCTCCCTTTACCGTTGATTGAGCCTTTGCTCTTGCGGAGTGGCTCTTCAGAGCACTGCTCTGTCTCACCTGTCAATTTCTTCAATTTTTTCATCATTTTTGCACACTGTTCCCATATTCTCACAGTTTTTTGGTGATAGCTCCGAGTTCTGATGTGGAAAAGTTTCTCAGATGAAAACTGCTGTCAGCGCGCCGGGAGGGGCATATAAGGCTCCGCTGACGTCATGTCCGTGGTGCGCGGAGTTGCTGCTGCGGAAAATTTTCCAGATCCAGTCTGATGCCTGGGGATATTGTAAGTTAAGGAATCTGCGGCTAGACTATGTCTCTACCAGATACGTCGTTACCGAAGGTAAGTAACTCGTACTGTAGGTGAAGGGGAAACCAAATTGAGAATGTTATTCTGTGAGACCATGTGTCAGACTACACCCACACTCGCTGACCCCACTCTTATTTTACTCTGGATCTCTCATATTTTATGCATTTTGACTGCTGCCTACCCATCCACCGGTGCTCCTCAGCCTTTTGCCTTTGACCTCCCTGCAGCCCTGGTCCCACCACGCATGCGAACTGGCTGTGCACCATGCCTGACTGCACATGCGCAGTGCTGCTTCCAAGTTTCTGATGCAGGAGAAGGGGCAGGAGAACTTCCTCAGAGCTACATCCTAATTTAGCACAGAGATAAATGGAGAGGCTGCTCCAAGTTATGGATTGGGAACCATGTCACTCACTCACTAATGCTGTCTCATTCTTATGGTGAAAGCTGCATTTGTTTCAGAGAAATGGGGTTAAAGTATGCAGCCATTCAAACACCACACAAATTGGGATATCATAAGGTTAGTTAGTACAGGTAAACTGCAGGGTCTGGTCTATATGCACCATATGAGTACTGCTTTGTTGGCTAGTGAATGTAGGCAAAAGGGTTTAGGGCAAGGCATGAGGCAGACAACAGTGTGTTTCCAAGATGGGACAATGAACAGCGAGGGTATTATGAGTGCTCCTGTGTTATTGAGAAGAAGTAAACCGGTCAGTTATTAAGAATCTTAGTGATGGACTGGGTTGTCTTTCTCCTGTGACTGTTGAGTGGAAGCAGTACCTCAAGTGTGTTTTAACCTTTTCCTCTACTGCGCCTCTTTCCTGGTTTCTCCATCTGTAATCTCCATCTTCCTCCCATTCTGCCAGAGGCATGACAAGGAAGGAGGGTGTGAGTAACATGCAAAGGCAAAGGGGCTGCCATGGTGAAAGGGCCCCAAAGACAACATGGATAGCTGGCCAGGGTCTCAATAGAGAGGGGAAGTGGGCATCCAGTGCACCAAAGGGGAGTGACGTTTGTGGCAGAGGTTGCTAATGTTAATACGGCTGAGCATTGCGCTGGTCTATACATGTCTCAGGTCCGTTTATCCAGTACAGTCATTTGCCAGCTCCCAGTTGCCATTGAAATGTAGCCAAAAAGCTTTCCTGCTCCTGATGGCAGGAGTTCATGCAGGTGCTGAGCTCCCTTCCTAGCTGTTCTCTTCCATCAGTGACTAAACAACTGTGCTGCGGCAACTCCTCTAGTGCCATGGCTCAGAGACTTCTAACACTATCAATATTTACCTAGACTCTGTGTCAGCTGAAGGAGCACAGCCTGGAGGAAGCAGGGCACAAGGTCTCCAGGAAGGTAGCAGGGACTGAGGTATACAAAAAAGTGGAAGAAAGCGCTGTAGGGAGCAAAGTCTTTGAGAGGGGAGTACTTTGGGAAGCTGGGCATGAGGTCCAGGAGACAAACAGGGACTGGGGGAGTGAGCACAGGCTAAAGGCTGTCAAAAGAGCCTTGCTGCTTAAACCCGCCGACCGCGATTCATACCGCCCCCTTTCCCTAATCAATATTGGTAACAAAATTTATGTCAAATTGATCGCCTCTCGCCTGCTCTTACTAATGCCCCTCATAGCTCTCCCAGACCAATCAGGTTTTATTCCCGGTAGGGCAACCTCCCACAACCTCCGAACAATATTCTCAGTATTACATCAAATTAATCCTAACCTCCTGCTTGTGGCTGCCCTCTTAGACGCTACAAAGGCGTTCGATACGCTGGAGTGGCCCTTCTTGTTTTATATCCTGCCGCGTATGGGCTTCAGCGAACTTCAGCGAACTTTTTATGCGTAAGGTTAAACTCCTTTATACTAACCCTACGGCACTGGCCCAATGGCCAGGACTCCAACCCCATCTGCATTGCTCGTGGCACACGGCAGGGGTGTCCCCTATCGCCCATGCTATTTGCCATTGCAATGGAGCCCCTGGCCGCTCGGCTCCGACAGCACCATACCCATAGAGGAATAGGTTTTTCGTCCCGCTCCCTATTAGTCTCCATGTATGCGGACGATGTAACCCTATACGTCCGTCATCCTCAGGAGAACCTAAGCCCCCTGGTCAGGGAAATCATACGCTTTGGCGGGCTCTCCGGCATTCAAGTGAACTGGAGCAAGTCTGTCTTATTCCCCTTGACTGATGCCACCACGCCATTCATGCCGGACTTTCCATTTGTGTGGGCTTCTGGCCCCACGCGATATCTGGGCATCTGGCTGAGTAGAGTCCTGGATGAATTGTGGAGATCAAACTTCGGGCGTGCGGTCGACTGGCTGGAATCTAGGATCCCATTGTGGAACCGTCTTCCGCTTTCTTTAGTGGGCCGGATTGCAATCGCCAAGATGGTGGTCCTGCCTAAATTTCTTTCTGTTTTTAAACATTCCTATTTCTCTGACCACCCATTTCTTTCGTAAATTACGCTCCCTTGTCATTTCGCTAGTCTGGGCGGGTAAACATCCAAGAGTTGCATATGACATCATTACTCTCCCCATGTCTGCCGGTGGTATGGGAGCACCTGATTTCAGGATCTACGCCCTGTGTGCCCAAGCCAGTTTTTTTCATTTTTGGATACATCCTACTCCTTATCAGCCTCATGTCGCCGTTGAGACGTATCTAGCAGCCCCTTGTCTTTTGTCTACGGCTTTGTTTGTTCCTGCTGTGCGCCCTCGTGCGGAGGTCGACACGGTCGAGACGCTGCGCTGGGCTTGGTCCGCCCTATGCCGGCTTTCTAGCCTCTCCCGGCTTTCTGCGAATGCGGTGCCGATAGTGAACCACCCAGATTTTCCCCCACTTCAGCCTTCTGGCATGTCTAGGCATGCGTCCCGTTTGGGTTTAAGGACGGTGGCGGATCTTTACCCAGATAATACTTTCTATTCTCTTCCTGACTCATCGGGGCCGCTGGACACACTTTTATTTTATCAACTGTGTGCTATATGCTGGAAACGTCATCCCACATTCCCCCAACCCCCACCCACCATGCCGGCTCTTGACCGAGTGTATACATCTCCGACGCCACACAAATTGGTTACCAAATTATACGCGCTCACTCTAATGGCCGTCCCTATATCTTCGGAACGGGCGCGGGTGGCGTGGGGTGTGGATCTTGGTACTGACATTTCGCAGGCTGAGTGGCAGTACTGTTGTAACCAGACCAAAATGTTGTCACCGAACTACCGGCTCCGCCTGATACATTTTAAGTACTTGCATAGGTTGTACCGCACCCCTGTTCAGCTCCACAAGCTTGGGCTCATTCCGACGGATGCTTGTGTGCGTTGCACTGCCCCTGCCGCGGACTTTGCACATTTGGCGTGGTTATGTCCTAAGGTCTCAGAATTCTGGCAGATGGTATGCTCCACCATTTCTGACATCCCCGGTGTCACAGTGCATCCCGACCCTCCCCTGTGCCTCCTGGGTTTTGTAAAATTCTGCCCCGACGCTTCCCGACGCCTGATTTCGATGCTGTTGGTCCTGGCTAGGCGTAGGGTGGCCATGTGTTGGGGTCGACGGCCGGCTCCAAAGGTTGAGAGCTGGCTGGAGGACGCCTCTCGGTGCCAGACTCTCCTATTGGAGTTTTGGGACTTATTGCTTATCAGATCCCGACCCATAGATATCTGGGGCCCCCTGGTAACCTATCTCCAATCCCGTTCCCATTCTGGCGGCGCTGCCTCTCCCACGCTCCCCGCCGGCTCTACGCTCGTGGCGGCCGTCAGTGCTGATCAGTAGCTGACCCCTCCCCCTCCACTACCGCCCCCACTTTTTTACTCACCTTATCAGCGTAGATGTATTCCCCTTGGAGTGAAGGGGTCTCTGTGCAGTGGAGCTGTGATCTTATCCCTCCTGTTTTTAGGTCTCGCCTGACCCAGCGCATGCGCTGGTCTGGCGAGACATTTTGTGAGGGCTTCAAAAAGTGCTACCAGGCCAGCCTAGACCTACAGTGCATATGCGCGGTTGCGCGCGTCGCGCTTTACCGCTATTACTTTCACATTCGCGGCCGCATTGATGTTTGATCACGATCACTTTCGCGGCCACACAGGCCGCTTTGATGTTCTCCGTGAGGCTTCCATAGATTGCAGCAGTTAAAACAAGCATTGGCACAGCCAATAGGGCTCGCTTTTGGGACCTTATAAGTGTTTAGTTATGCAACTGTTGAATGGCTAAACACTTATAAGGTCCCAAAGGCGAGACCTATTGGCTATGCCAATGCTTGTTTCTGCTTGCGGTAGGCTGTGGACTAATAGTAGCCAAGTGCTAAACTTGACATGTACTCTGTTGTTTCGAGCTGTAGTGGTACACAGTGTATTGTATCGGACTTGTTTCTTCTCAATAACGGTGTTTGAAAAACAAAAAAAACAAAAAAAAAGCTGTCAAAAGAGCGTAGGTAATGATGCAGTAGGCTGTGAAGTGACCTGGGGTCTGTAAAAGCAGTGATAAAGAGAAACTCACATTGCTTTTAGTTTCAGCTTCAACTCTAGAGCTCTTAATTATGCCTTGCAGTGAGCTCTCTACAAGGCTTCCATGTTGAATGCAAAAGAAAACTTCAGAAAAACATTTGGACCAGATCCAAAGTAGGCAGCTTGCCCATTAAGCCACACTCTTGTTCCTCAATTTATATGTGAAAGTTATACATCATAATAATAATGATATGAAATTTGTACAGTGCTTGGTTACACTGTACTGTGTGTCCCCCGCTGATACCAAGACTTGCGTATACTATGAGAGATACAAAAGCGACAATAAATTTAGGCAAATCTCCATCAGTTACTAAGAGGTACTGATAAGCCAGGTTTTTTAAAAAACGTTATCATTTTAGCACATATCAAAGCAATTCAGGCATAGAAGTTCACTGTCAGCATCAGTACAATTCAAACAACAATGAAAAAGCACGTAGTTTATCATTACAAATGTGACATGTCATGAGGCTTGTGGTAGAAGAGGCTCGGCAGGTCATTGAACACAGTCCCGAAGGCCCTTCCCAGCTCCCAAAGTGCAGCCGCTACCAGCCAACAGCCGGTCCCCTGGTACATTTTAAACCCATAGAGACAGAGAGCAACACATTCAAAGAGTCACGTGCATCGAGGAGGGCATTGGAGGCATGCGTTGCCATTACTTAAGAGGAATGGACCCGATTACCCCACACCCTCAGGGACCAAACCCCGTTCCAGTTGTGAGTTGGGGGCTAGTCGTATAGTTTCCACATATGATCTGTAGGGGCCCAGATGTCTTTGGGGCGGGAGAAGCTAGGCATTATGCTGGCATAGACTTCGCTAATAGTATTACAATAGGGTAGGCTGTGCAGCCAGCCCTGCAAGGTGGGAACTGAATTGCAGCCCCAGGGTATCACTATTTCTCTTTTGGCCAGCAGCCGACTGAGGGATGCAAACCTTCTAACACTTCTGGGGAAGTTTACCGTATAAACCCAGTAGAGCTACTTCAGGTGTGGGGACAAGGGACAGTTTAGTTATGTCTCCGAGTGTGCTGTGTACCTTCTCCCAGTAAGCCTGGAGTTTTGGACAGGTGCATGTGAGGTGCGCGAAATCCGCGTGTGGGGCATCGCATTTATGGCAGTTATGGGGGCTGGACAGATCCAGTTTGTGTGCTTTGGCTGGAGTGATGTAGATTCTACGCAAGAACTTAAAATGGAGTAGGTTGTGCCTGCTGTTGAGAGAGACTTCCTTCGTCACTGTGCAGCACTTAACCCACTGGTCGTCTGTGATGGGGCGGCCTAAGTCTACTTCCCAGTCTTTACGGACCTTGTCATCGTTTACCGGTCTCATCCCAGTGCATGTTTTGTATAGTTTAGATATTAAATTAGCCCCATTCACGCTCTCAATGATCAGCGAGAGAGGAGGAAAAGAGCCAGGCTCTATGGGGAAACCAGGCAGCATGGCGTGTAGAGCCAAGCGGATCCGACCCAGTACAAAGCTGTCCATAAAAGTGACGTTGTGAAAACGGGCATCCTCAGACACCGAGAAGAAATGCCCATCTGGATATAAATCTCCCAGTTTGGTGATATAATTGGGCTAAAGTGCGCTGCACCAGTCTGTCACCGGTTATTGGCAGCCAGTGGGCATTGAGGAGAGGTAGCGCAGAGGAATATAATGATATAATGCGGTGGCGCCGGTGATACGTTTCAGCTTATCCCAGGCCCAACTGGTAGTGGAAACTGTCTGTATATCTTTAGTGTCTCTGGGTATGCTCTTGGGTAACACAGTTTACAATTACTCAGGAAGGACAAAATCAGCCTCCGGGCGGAGAAATGGGATCCTGGCGTCTGCAAAGGCATAGCAGCATTGGGCCACCAAATAGTACATTGTGGGTCCGGCACGCCATATCCTCCTCTATCGTAGGGGGGGTGAGCACCTGCCAACGGAGGTGAGCCTGTTTGCCCCCCAGACCAGTCTGATAAGGTGTGTGTGTAACGTCGAAAAGAAACTGTTCGGGAGGGGCACAGGGATATTGTTGAATAGATATAAAAATGTGGGAAGCACCGCCATCTTAAGAATCGCAACTCTGCCGGCAATGGACAATGGTAATCGCAGCCATCTCTCCACTTGAGCCTCAAGGGTGCTAATTGCTTGCCCATCGTTGAGGCGAAGAATCTGAGCGGTTTCAAGCAGCCGGATTGGGCCGGAGAGATGATGAATTCCATCAACTGGGATAGGCGATTGGCAATGATCTTGGCTAAGATTTTGTAATCTAAGTTTAGTAGGGACAAAGGTCTGTAGGAGCCACATAGGATTTAGGGAGGAGTATAATGACCGTTTCCTGAAGCTTGGGGGGGCAGTATTTATTTCTCGAGGACCTCCGTGTAGACCTCAATTAACTGCGGCACCAGTAGTCCTTGTATGCCTTGTAAAATTCCCCAGTAAAGCCGTCCAGCCCCGGGGCAGAGGAGCCGCGGAGGGTATCAATGGCTCCGAGGACATTGGCCTCGGAAATTGGTTCCGCCAAGAAGTCTTGCATATTTTTTTCGAGATCGACCAATGCAATCTCGGACAGATAAGCTTCCTGCGCTGAGGGATCATACCCCACTCAAGTAGTGTATAGAGCTGTAAAATAATCCAGGAATTATTTATGAATTTCCGAGGTAGAGGCGAGTGTCTGATTTGTGGAAGAGCGCAGTTCGGTGACATAGGCTTTGCTGTACGGGGGCTGCAACATCTGAGCTAGTACCCGGCCAGGTCGTTCTCCGTATCGCCTGGCAGTCTGATACTTCCCTAAGAATAATATCTTGTGGTCTGCGGACTCCCTGTATTCAATGAGGAGGGCCAAACGTCGTCCCGTCGCATCCGAATTGAAAGAGTGCAGCGTTGTGTTGTCTAAGTCAGCTAGTTTGCACTGAATGCGAGAGAGCGTATTGCGGAGGTCCTTGAGAACTCCTGCATGTTTGGCAATGCAAACACCCCTGATGTATGGTTTGAAACCCTCCCATAGGAACGCCCATGTGTCAACAGAGCCAGTATTGAGAGTGAAGTAGTCTTCAATGGCTTTGCGCACTTCTGCATGGAAAAGGTCATCATTAAGTGCGCGACTCGAGAAGCGCCACTGTCGCTCAAACCCATCTGGACGGGGAACCCTTAAGAGAAGCTGAACCAGAAAGTGGTCAGAGTATGTCCTCGGGAGTGTCACAAGTGAATGGAACCTGCTAGAGAGTTCAGGGGAAACGAGCCAGAAGTCGATTCTAGTCCAGGTGTTGTGTTGTGTTGGCCATCATAAATGCGTGTATTCAGTGTGGGAGGGATTGCGTAGACGGCAAATATCCAAAAGAGATAATTGTTCACAGAGATCCAGGAGAGTGCAGCGTGCTAGCGGTTTAGTTTCTGGAGATGTGGAGGTGCTATTTAGGCCTGGGTTAAAGAGCAGGTTGAACTCCCCCCCCCCCCCCCTCCCCCCTCAACTAAGAGCGAGCCAGGCTCTAACTTTAATAGCTGGGCATGCAAGGAGTGAAAGAAATCTGGGGTATCAGTGGTCGAGGCGTACACACATACCAGATCAGCCCTGTGTCCCATGAGAGACCCCGTGACGATGGTGTATCTACCTTCACTATCCCCTACAACAGAGCTGAGGCTAAAGGGGATCCTTTTGTGAATAAGGATGGCCGTGCCCCTGGCATAATTGCTGAAATTGGCGAAATACCTGTGCGCCCCCCAGCTAGCAGCAAAGCGGGCCTAGTCTGATTTAGGTAAATACGTTTCCTGTATAAAAGCAATTTCCACGTTGTGTCTAAGTAGATAATGAATAACATGCAGTTTCTTGCGATTATCATTGAGACTCCTGACATTCCAGGACATCAAGGAAAGGCCAGAAGGACCATCAGTATTACCCAACTGTGCCATCAGGTGGACGTGTCAAGCATGTCAAATAAAAACAACTACACGGAAATGAGAGCTGTGACAGTGAACAAACCTGTAAACTACCATGAACATCTATGCAATAGCAATCATCCCCCCCACCCAACCTCACTATGACAAAAGCGAGGCAGAACCATAACAATAAGTAAAACGTGAAGTTCCAATTGACTTTACAGTAACATGAGAAATTCCTAAAATGTGAGGGGTGGCAACGCCAAGTCAGTCGACCAGCTACTTGAAACATTTCAGACGGATGAGTAACATTATCCCCATGAAGTTTTACTATAATAAAGAAAGAGCAACACCACAGTGTTAGCCAGTGCCGGCACCAGAAAATAGATCTATTCTTGCGTCAGAGCCGCTGTGCTCCCCCCGCAGGCGGGGGTAGGGCCCACCCCCGCCTGCATCAGCCCGATTGTTGTTTTGTTTGTATGCGTGGCAAAATTCCTTCACCTCGGTAGGAGTATCAAAAATGCGAGCCCTGCCATTAACATCTACTCTCAACCTGGCAGGGTATAACATTCCATATTTCAAACCCATGTTCCTGAGGGTGGCCTTGACCCCATTATATTTGTGGCGGACCTCTTGCACCATGATGGTAAAGTCTGGGTAAAAAGTTAGTTTGGAGACCTGCCATGTAGTATCTCCGTGTTCTCTGGCGAGGTGCAGTGCAGTGTCACGGTCTCGAAACTTCATAATGCGTGCTATGATGGGTCGTGGTGGGCAACCAGGATTGGGCCAGGGCCCCAGGGTATGGTGAGCACTCTCAATTACGTAGCCGGGTGTAGGAAGGTGGAATCTGACTGCATGGTTGCCCTCACTTTTTTCCTGGTGTTTTGTTGGTTTTTGACTTAGTTTGGCTGGGAACCTGCTATTCAGGTTCCCCAGCCTATCTGCTTTCTCTTATAAATTGATTCCATGTACTTTAGGTACACTCCAGATTGGATCCTTAGGTACCCTTGTGAGTCCCTAGTGTATGGTATGCTATGTAGCCATGGCATAGGTACCCCAGAGGCCTACCAGGGGCAGAAGCATGTATTATGCCATCCCCGGAATGCCACCCAAAATGACACCACAGGTCTGCTACTGCAGCCTGGGTAAGGTGGTGCATGCATCCCTTACTGAGGTATAGGTTCACTATACCTCACCTATCACTGCACATACAAACCTATCAGTCACTCCTATGGCAGGCCTTAACAATCCTGAAGGCAGAGTGCTTGGTTATATGTGAGGGGGTCCCCAGGCATAAGCTGAGCCCCTCTGCAGCCTTCGGAATCTCTTCCCCGGGGTTGTCAGTGGTGCAGCCTGACCATATACTCGTAAGTGCATTATAACCAAACGGTAAATGCTAACTTTGGACTGGCTGCACGGAAACATGTTGTGTTTGGTGTCAAACACCTTGGAATCATACCCCCACACCAGTAACTGGTGTGGGAGTATGACCCCACCCTTCTAGAGGGAGAGACATGGCAGTACTGGTATACCGGGTAGAAACTTAACAGAGTCCTGGCATCACAAAATGGATGCTGCAGCCACAGACATGGGTCTGGCCTCCTGCTGCTGACCGAAACTCCGCAGGGGAGGCCTGGACAATAGGTTTCCTGTCACAGGAAGTTGTAACCACCTCCCAGACAGGCTTATGTGTATTGGGGCTGGGTGGGAGCACTCTCTGAGTGCTTTGAAGTCCTGCACTGGGGCACATTTGTTGTCCCTGTGGAAAGTAGAGCTCAAACCGGTTCAGGGGCTTCCAGCCCCTGCTCTGGCACGAAACTGGACAAAAGAAATGGGTGTAGCCACCCCTCTTTCGAAACCCTCCCATAGGTGAGTCCCTAGAGTTAGTCCAACCCCTTCCTTAGGTATAAGTAAGGAACCTCTGTAACCAGAACTTTAGATATCCCTGAATGAAACTCTGAAGCTGAATCCTGGAATTTCGACGCTCTACTAAAGACTAGAGGACTGAAGAAATCTCCCTTGGGGTCAAGGAGTGACTCCCCTGCTTGGCAGGCACCAATGAAGCAATTTGCCGATCTGCATTTCCGAAGCTCCCGCCGGACTCTGAAGTATTTGCAGCCCAGGAAGAGGATTTCCAGACATCTCAGAGGCCAACCCGAGTCCCCAGCAAAGCTGAGACCCGTAACCCTCGTGAGTAGCGTGGAACCGGAACTCCTGGTCACCATGCACTTTTGCAAGTGCATTGACTTCTCAACATCTCTTGAAGTCGTGCTTGGGGTTACTTGTAGCCCCCACCTTGAGCAGTAAATCCACCGAAGATTGTCAGCCTAGTCACCCCGAGTGACCCGTGGGCCACCATTTTGTGTTTCTTCTCGAGGTCCCTTTGCGATCCCTGGTCTGTTGACTGGTGGGTCCCTGAGGGGGTAACTCTGATTTTCCTTGGGCTTCCCTGGTTGCTCCAGACGTGCCCTGACTCCCAACCAAGTGGTGAGTCCCTCAGACCTTTACTAACTGGGTACTACCCCGGCACTCTAATGTTATTAATCACAGTATCCGTAAAATAATTTGAGATATGGAACAAATGCACAGTGTTGATACTAGTCGTCCTTATTGTCCCCTATACTCAATAATGAGAACTGAAGCACTTAGTTTGATAAATGGTAAAAAACAGTAATGTCCCAACATATGTTCTTCATGATAAATCATAAAATGTAATGCGTCTGATAACGAATTCCATACACATCAAAAGGACCTATTCTCCTATTTGCATTGATATGTTTAAACAGTACAGTATACACATAAGGACCTATTCTCCTAGTTGCATTGATATGTTTAAACAGTACAGTATACACATGGAAGTGTCATATTTTTGTACAAATTCCAAGACAAAAGAACCTGTCTCCCTGTTGTGATTTGGTACAATTTTGCAGTGCAATCACACAAATTAGTCCCTTTAAGATGAGCCAATTTCCCTCAAGGTGAGAAGAGTCAAATGTTGATCCCTCAAGGTGAGAAGAGTCAAATGTTGAAACTTCATCAAGGAAGTAGTCCGGAACAGCCGACACGTGTTTCGTTACGCAATGTAACTTTTTCAAGATTCAATGCCAAAAGTATACCAATAGATGTTATTCTATTGGTATACTTTTGGCATGGAATCTTTCCGGGCTATCTTCCTGCTCTTGCACACTCACATTTTTGGACCGAATCTCTTGCTGGGACGTGTTTTTCTTTTTTGCACTTACCACATATCGCACCAAAAATAAGGAATGAACAAATGTTTGTTCAGAAAATTATTCTGATTATGCTTATTTGTCAACATAAGTTTCTCTTGTAATGGTTACATTTACAGCCTTGAAAAAGTTACATTGCGTAACGAAACACGTGTCGGCTGTTCCGGACTACTTCCTTGATGAAGTTTCAACATTTGACTCTTCTCACCTTGAGGGATCAACATTTGACTCTTCTCACCTTGAGGGAAATTGGCTCATCTTAAAGGGACTAATTTGTGTGATTGCACTGCAAAATTGTACCAAATCACAACAGGGGGACAGGTTCTTTTGTCTTGGAATTTGTACAAAAATATGACACTTCCATGTGTATACTGTACTGTTTAAACATATCAATGCAACTAGGAGAATAGGTCCTTATGTGTATACTGTACTATTTAAACATATCAATGCAACTAGGAGAATAGGTCCTTTTGATGTGTATGGAATTCGTTATCAGACGCATTAAATTTTATGATTTATCATGAAGAACATATGTTGGGACATTACTATTTTTTACCATTTATCAAACTAAGTGCTTCAGTTCTCATTATTGAGTATAGGGGACAATAAGGACGACTAGTATAAACACTGTGCATTTGTTCCATATCTCAAATTATTTTACGGATACTGTGATTAATAACATTAGAGTGCCGGGGTAGTACCCAGTTAGTAAACGTTTAGTGACAACAAGTGCCCCTTTCCGGGTCCTTTTGTCAGTCACATCCATGGTAGTGGGATGTGTTTTCTATCCCGATGGGCACCTAAAATTGTTCTGGCAATTGGGAAACAGATGTGCGACTAGTATTTCCATTACTACAAGATTCAGTATTGTGTAAAGTCCCTCAGACCTTGCTGGTCTGCACCGAAGCATCTTTCTCTTTTCTGCGTGGGTTGCTGTTGCCAAGGCTTGTTGTGTCCAATCCGGGTCGACAGCTCGAGTCCAGCTCCTGGTCATCCTCGACGCCTCCTGGTCCTCGTGGCTGAAGAGTCAAGCTTCACCTTCTTCACCTGAAACACCTGACATCGGTGGGCATCCGCCTATTGTCCTCCTGGTCACTGGCAAGTGACCCAGACTCTGTCCCCTCTGCTTTCAGGTTCTTTTCATATTCGATCCAGGCTTGGATCTCTTCGGACACTTCGCATCTTCCCGGCAGCAGCACTTCTTTGCCAGCTCCCATTGAAATCGACGACGTGACCCGACACCATTTGACACCTATGCACCCGGCTTCCCTGGGTGAGGTAACACGAGTACTCTGGTGCTCCCATGGGTGTTGACCCTAGAACTTCCTAAGTCCCAAAGCGTTTGGTCCTAGTTCGTTTCTAAGTGTCCCTAATCTTTTAAAAAATCTAACCGTGACTTTCCTAACAGAAGCTAACTGAGCTCGCGGCTGTGTTCACACACTGCACGCGCCTTCCGTGGGTCCCCTGTGTCACTACCTTGGGTGGTTCCTTGGGGCCCCAGCGATTCTACAGGCTCTAGGCCTTGTGTCTAGTTAAGTCGTGGTTCTTATACCACTATTTTAGTATATGGTTTGGCTCGCCCTTAGGGCCTGACGTGTATTTGTGCTTATTACTGTCATATTTGAAGTGTAACTTATGTGTTTTGACCTCTAGTCTCATAAAGAGTCTAGGAGGGTGTGTTTAGTAATAAATACATATATTTTATATATATATACCTGGTGTGGTTGTCTTTCATTTAGGCACTCAAGAGATTATAGACTGGTAAAACAAGCTGCTTTACATTCCTTCAAGACTTAGCCTGAAGGCTGTTCTCCATAGCTACCACTAGGATAGCTTTCAATAAAGGTTGTCTTTAACCTATAACCAATAAGGGGTGGTTTGGACTGGTACAATGTGCCCACTATAACTAGTGGACAGCATATACCAGGCCAACTTCTCACACCGGGGGTTAAGGAATCCTTCCCAAATAGATCAGTCAATAGAGTCTCGACAAAGAGGTCCAGGCAGCCTGTTTTGGTGGTCTCCGGAACACCCAGGATGCGGATGTTGTTGCGCCTGCTTCGCTCTTCGAGGTCTTTGTTCTTGATCGCCACATCTTTGAGGATGCGCTCGACCCGTTCCAATCTTTTGAAGGACTGTGCAGTGCCATCCTCGATGTCAGGGATGCGCGCCTCAGCCACATCTAGTCGTCTGTCGTGAACCTGGATTTTGGCCCCTAGGCTGGCAAGACTCTTGTCTAGTGTATCAAATCGCCCGTCTAGCGCCCTGAAGCCAGCTCTCATCTCTTGTAGCAGTGATGTGGACGGGGCGGAGGGGTCGTCAGCACAATCCGTTCCCTGTAAGCCCTCTGCTATGCTGGAGCTTTCCTCAGGAGCCTTATCTGCGAGTTTTTCAAAGGGGAGGGTCTTCTGTTTGGGGTCCTTGCGGCCCATGCCATGCCAAAGCAGCCCAAGTGGAGCAGTGGAAAAGCGAGCCTTTTCTGGTTTCTGTGGGAGTGTTGGGCCAGGCACGAAGCAATGACTAAGAAGAGTGGAGAGATGCGCAAGGATTCAGGGCGCCAATAGTGTGGGTGGTAGGAGCACCGGAGTATATCGAAGTGGAAGGTTGCGGGCACCCAGGTAGTGAATGCTGAGATCTAAATGTCCGGACACAATGGGGCTTCCAGGCTCAAGTCTCGTCTTCTAGGGCTACTGAGGCCCTGCTGAGGGCATGGGGAGAGTCATCTGTTAGTAGCGCAAGGGGCGCTGGTCATCGTCCTTCACCAGGCAGACAAGTAGGCTCAGAAACTCATAGCCGTGTAGTGTCCCGGCCCAGGCCTCTGCGCTCAAGGAAGACGAGGCACCGATGGTGACGTTTAGGAGGCCGAAAGTAGGTGGCAAGCCGGATGACGACGGGTGAGTTGTGGCCTCAGCACTGGGGAGGATGTGTGCCCTTTCTGTGTAGTGGCGAAGCGCAGCAGCAGGTTCACGTGGGCCTTCTGGGCTGCAGGGGGCCAAGTGGTGCGCCGGGGGCCCGCAGTTCGTGCATCAGAGGGGCCTTATGGAGGAGCCACTGCGTCACAGGGCCGACACCGACCTTCCCCCTGCTCCATGCCCGCCCGCTTCCAGGCTCACCGGCGGGCCCTGTCTCCGCGTGGCCTCTGGGATGTATCGGGAACGAGTACCAAGGATCAGGCACAGCCAGACGTGGGTGCTCCCTAGCTGAGCTGGAAACGCATGAAGGGGGGAAGGCACTGCCGCAGACCCACGCCAAGTGCACTCACCTCAGCACTGAACCTCCGATCCAGTCGGGCAGCTCCCTCCGTGAGTCTTCGCCATCCAGTCGGCCCGTATGGAGGAAGACCAGGCCCTCGCAGGCACTCGCTCCGCCCCCCCTGTCAGCCAAACGCCAGGAATTGATGTAGGAGGCACCGCTCCACTACCAAATCATAACGCCATGTTCAGGGTGTGTACAGCGATCCAGCGCTGTCAAGCACGTGGCGATTATTGCAGTGCACTCTGGGAATAATGCAATGAAGCTGGAGCAGCTGACGGAGCCTCAACGCCGCGTGGCCATCTTTGGTCGATGGCTTGGCCACGGCCGCCTGATAAGGTTTAAAGTTTGTGCCTAAAGATTTTCTCAGAGGGTTCTGCTCTCAGGTGTGACAGTAACGAATTCCAGGCTTTGGAGGCCAAGAAGGAAAAAGAGTGTGCCCCTAGTCTGGCCCTACAGAAGCGGGGCACCAGTGCTAACTTGGCTGTAGAAGACCGTAAGTCATGAGATGGAGAATACAGTTGAATCATGGTGCGAAGATATTTGGGGCCTGTCTGGGAGAGAATTCTATTACAAAAGCACATGGCTTTGAAACTGATTCTTTTTTTCAAGGGATGTCGGTGAAGAGAGGTGAGGGCTGCCGATGACCTTCTAGGGAGGTTGAGTTCCAGGTGTGCTGCCGCATTTTGGACTCTTTGACGTTTTTTCAGATTAGCCTAGGTAGTTCTCAAGTACAAGACGTTACAGTAGTCAAGTTGTGACGTTAATAGTGTACGAACAATGGTTTTTCGTGACTCCATAGCGAGTAAGTCTAAGGTTTTTCTTAGGGTCTTGAGAGTACCAAAGCATTTCTCTGCTGCACTGCCGATCACATTTTCAAAGGTAAGTTTGGAATCAAACCATACCCCCAGATTCTTAACTTTGGGTTTTGGTTCAGGCATCTGGCCAACCTTCATCCGTCCACCAGGCCAATGTCCAGATGGATGGGTCCTTGCCCACAATCAAGATTTCAGTTTTGTTGGCATTTAGCTTCAAACAGCTGTTAGCCGTCCACATGTTTATGTTTATGTTTATGTTTTTGAGATTTTTATTGCGCACGAATACCCAAGGGTGTCTCGGCGCATATTGGACTTCCCAATGACAAAAGACATCTGGGGCATTTACTGATTAAATTACCAGGTCTTGAGGAGCTTGCGGAACATCATGAGGGTGGGGGCAGTTTTTATAGCCAATGGGAGGGAATTCCACAGCCTGGGGGTTGCTACCAAAAAGCGTCTGTCTCCCCATGTAGAAGTTCTGGTGCGTGGCACCGGGAGCAAGTGCGTAGAAGCTGACCGTAAAGTTCTGTTGGGAACATAGATTCGGAAAGCGTCCTTCAGGAACTTAGGTCCTGAATCATGAATGGCTTTATAGGCGATACATAAAGCCTTGAACTTTATCCGACTCTTTACTCTCAGCCAATGCAGATGGTGTATAGCTGCAGAGGTAGGATGACGAAATGGAACGCCCAGCAGTAATCTGGCTGCCGCGTTTTGTACTGATTGCAGCTTGGCTAGCACCTGCTCCTGAGCATTGAGGAAGAGGCCATTGCCATAGTCCATTTTTGAAAAAACAAGGGTGGTAACTAAGGTTTTTCCTGCAGTTGAGGGAAGATATGGCAGCAACTTCTTGATTTTTCTCAGCATATAGAAGGAGGATGTCGCCACAGCGTTGACATGATGCTTAAAAGTCAATTTATTATCGAACATAATACCGAGATTCCTGACCTTGGTTACTGGAGTGGGAGGGGGGCCCATGTCGCTGGGCCACCAGGTCGAAGACCACTCAGGAGAAGGCCTACCAAAAGTCAGGACCTCGGTCTTATCCGAGTTCAATTTTAAACTGTTATCCGCCATCCATGAGCTAATGGCCATCATCCCTTCTTGGAATTTAGCGGCGACTGCGGGGCCATCTTTCTGAACAGCCAGCACCAGTTGGGTGTCATCAGCATAGGTGGTTAGCCGCAGCCTATGAGCTTTTATAACTCTCGCCAGATCCGCCACATATATATTTAATAGTGTGGGGCTTAGCGAGGATCCCTGAGGGACCCCGCAAGGAAGAGTGAAAGTGGGTGAATAAAAATTACCCAGTTTCACCGTTTGAGTTCGATTGGCCAGAAACGAGGCAATGAGCTCTTTTGCACGATGAGTTACCCCCATGGATGCGACACGGTCGACCAAGATGGAATGGTCGACCGTGTCGAAGGCGGCAGATAGATCAAGAAGCACCAGAATCGCGGCACCCCCTGATCCATGATGTACCTAATCTCATCGGAAGCCTTTACCAAGGCCGTTTCTGTACCATGATATTTCCTGAACCCAAACTGAGTATCATCTAATAGATTGTGATGGTCAATGAACTCAGATAATTGCAGGTTCATAACTGACTCAAATATTTTGGCCGGGAAGGGAAGGCAGGCAATAGGCCTATAGCTAGCTGAGTCAGTAGGATCTAAAGAAGGTTTTTTCAGTAAAGGTTTGATTACTGCCTTTTTCCAGACTTCCGGATAGATGCCTGAACGGAAAATGGAGTTACAAAGATCCGTTAAGGGAGGAACTATAGCCTCAACGAGAGTATTCAATATCGCAGGGGGGCATGGGTCAAAAGGGGAGCCGGACTTGATGGAAGTGACCAGCCTACTGATGTGTTCATATGAAATCGGAAGAAAGTTGGTGAACTTGGGCGTGTGAGAGAGGGAGTCAGCGGCGGCGGAACGTATAGGAAGGGAAAATGATGAATAGATCTTAGAGACCTTAGTAGAAAAGAAGCTGGCCAACGCATTGCATAGATCTTGAGAAGGTTCCGTCGGAGGGCCTGTAGGGGGGTTAGACAGAGTGTCAACTACCTGAAACAGCTTTTTGGCTGAGTTTTGAGCTGATTCAATTTGGGCCAGAAAGAAAGTGCTTTTACATTTTATAATGGATTTTTTGTATAGTGCCAGAGCATCTTTATAGTTCTGCCTATCTACAGGATTATAGTGTTTTTGCCACCGCCTTTCCAACATCCTGCAGTATTGACGCTGTAAGCGAAGATCGTCTGTGAACCATGGAGCAGATGGTAATAACCTATTTGAACTAAAAGATTTAGCTGGGACCACAAGGTTCACCGCGTCAGAAATCCATTCCTGGTATCTACTGGACGTTACGCTGGGATTAGGGGAAGACTCATAACGGGAGTCTACTAGGGTCTGGGAAAGAAGTACGTGGTCCACGTTTTTCCAAGCTCTAGAGCTAATGGAAATGCAGGGCATGGATTTGGAGAGGTTGCGATTATTCGCCTGGATGGTGAAAATTACAGCGAAATGGTCCGACCATACCACAGGACTTACTAAAGATAGGGAAAGCTTGAGGTTGTTGGTGAACAGCCCATCTAGCGTGTGTCCTGCTTGATGTGTGGGAACATCCACTAGTTGTGATAAGCCGGCCACGTGTAGATCAGCTGTTAGTTGGGAAGTATCTTTATCCTCAAGGTCCTCTAAGTGGAAATTGAAGTCACCTAAAATGGTGAAATCCGGATGGCTTATAGTGAGTTCTACAAATTCTTCCAAGGCCAGAAGAAAGCGCGCGTGAGAGCCGGGGGGGCGATATAACAAAATCCCTTTGAAGGCCTGATTGTGGTTGAGTGAAATAGCGAAAAAAAACGCTTCACAATCTGGTCGACTTAGTGGGACAGTTTTGACTCTTAGATTAACTTTATGAATTATGGCTAAGCCACCTCCTCTCCCCGTAGTTCTGTCCTGTCTCACCACACAGAACCCCTCTGGAGTAGCTGAACAGAAATCCGGGCCCGAGGAGGCATCTCCCCAAGATTCAGTTATAAACAAGATATCAAGCTCCTGAGTTGTAATAAATTCCCTTATTTCCCAACAATGGCTCGGGAGAGAACGGGCATTAATGAGAGCTGCTCGGATATGGCGAATAGGTCCTGGGCCAGTAATATGCTTTACAAGGGAAGGACGAGGGGGAGCAAATTTGCAGCCTGGACATGTGGCAGGTACGGATTTTAGGCAAGTAGCCGGGGGCAGACATAGGCACCGATCACTAGGGGTCCCTGAATTAAGATCCATCAGCTGGGAATGGGAATAATGTAACCTAGTGATCTGGGAGGCCAGGTCTGCACGGCCAGGGGGAGTGGCCCTGGGCCCGGAGCTGGCGCGGACGGGCGCAGACGGGCTCGCCTTTGGCGAGCCTTCGGCGTGCTGCACGCGTCCGCTGCGCGTACGCGTCATCGGCATCTAATATTGCCTTCTACGAGTCACGTGAGGGGGTGTGTCAGCGATGAACTGAAACCGGTGACCTGCCCAGCAAAAGTGGTCTTAGAGGAGCATTGAACACAGCTCCGAGTGCAACAGTAAAAACAATACGACGAAATTTAAAACAAATGTTAGCTTTCCACAGTTTCCCCTGACAATACCAGAGCTTCCCAGGACTTTGATAAAGAGATGTCCGCTGTGCGCTCGCGTCTCGGCATCTAATATTGCCTTCTACGAGTCATGTGAGGGGGTGTGTCAGCGATGAACTGAAACCGGTGACCTGCCCAGCAAAAGTGGTCTTAGAGGAGCATTGAACACAGCTCCGAGTGCAACAGTAAAAACAATACGACGAAATTTAAAACAAATGTTAGCTTTCCACAGTTTCCCCTGACAATACCAGAGCTTCCCAGGACTTTGATAAAGAGATGTCCGCTGTGCGCTCGCGTCTCGGCATCTAATATTGCCTTCTACGAGTCACGTGAGGGGGTGTGTCAGCGAGGAGCTGAAACCGGTGACCTGCCCAGCAAAAGTGGTCTTAGAGGAGCATTGAACACAGCTCCGAGTGCAACAGTAAAAACAATACGACGAAATTTAAAACAAATGTTAGCTTTCCACAGTTTCCCCTGACAATACCAGAGCTTCCCAGGACTTTGATAAAGAGATGGCCAACTCTGCCAGGCAGGATTTAAATGGATTCCCTGGATCACCCTTGGACTGTAATAGAGTAACAATTAACTGAGTGTCATCGGCATATGATGCTAATTTTACCTTGTGCCTGTCGATAATCTCTGTTAAGGGGCGGATTTATCTTTTAAACAAGATGGAGTTCAAAATTGAGCCCTGCAGGACTCCCTGAGGTAAGGTGAGAGTCTCAGATATGAAAGGCTAGTGGGCAACTTCAAAAGTACGATCAAGCAGGAAGAATGTAAGCCATTGTAGCGCCATGCAACTGACACAGCAGTCCCCCAGCCTCTATGTCAAGAGGCCGTGGGAGACTGTGTCAAAAGACGCACTCAGATCAAGTAGTATCTGGGCTGAGGTATGACCTTCATCTGCACTCTGTCTCAGAGTTTCCCTTGCGTGTAGTAGAGCTGATTCGGTGGAATGGTCTACCCTAAATCCAGATTGGGAGGAATGGAGCAAATCATTGACTTCAATGAAGCATGTTAGTTAATTATTGACATGTTTTTCAAGAATTTTTGCAAAGAACCGCAGAAGAGAGATAGATCTCAGATTTTTAGGATCTAGTGAGAGTTTTTTGCGAATGGGGAACACCGTTGCATGCTTCCATTTCTTGGGCACTTGTCCTAAGTTGAGAGCTATAGTGATCAACTGTTTAAGATGAGGAATGATAGAGGGCATGCGTGGCACAGATTAGGGGTTGGGGCTGGGTCAAGAGGAGAGCCAGATTTTATTTGTGAGAAAAGAGCTTGGAGCTTGTCTAGGGAAGGGCAGGCAAAATTGGCCAGCCCACGAAGGTTGATGATATCTTCTCTAGTAGCTAGTGAGTCACAACCCTTCTTAGCGTTGATTGGGAACATGTCATATATCTTAGCCACTTTCAAAGCAAAGAAAGTGGCAATATTAGTACAGTTTTCCATGGAAGGAATTACTGTTGTAGACATGCGTCCAAGAGAGGATAATTAATTGAGTATAGAGAAGAGTTCTTTAGATGATTTGTCCGCACGATCAATTTTCTGTGCATGGAACTCTCTGTGAGTGCTTCTGATGATGTAATGGTACTGTGTGAGCGCAAGTTTGTAGCAAGAATGGCTAATTGGGCTGTAGTCTTTTCTCCAGTCACGCTCAAGGCGTTTGCATAGTTTCTTGGTGACTGCTAACTGCTCATTATACCAGGGTGCGGAGCGGGGGGTTCTAGTTTGACGTCTGGGAGCTAGGGGGGCTATATCATCTAAGGCTGCATTAATCCATGTATCTTTATTGTTCTGTTTTGAATCCATTTCCTCTTTTAAGGCAGGATTACTGACTGCTAAAGCCTCCATGAGAGACAATATTGGCCTATTTCCTAGATAGGACCGTCTGATAGTTATTACCACAGAGGGTGAATTTAGGAAGTGGAAAAGATAAGGGAGTCATGTAATGGTCTCACCAGGGAATAGTGATGGGAGTTTCCACTAGAAGTGAGGGAAAGTTTGAAAAGATGGGGTCCACAGTATGATCTTTATCGTGTGTGGGTCTCGAAACTCGAACGAGATGAAGGGTTTCTAGGTCTCTAATTAAGTCTCTCGTCTCGTTGCAGGAGCTTTCCTCAAAGTGGAGGTTAAGGTAACCTAAAATGATCATCTTGTTGTGGAGTAGTCAAGTTGGGCGATGGTATCTGCGAGGGTCAATATGAATCTAGCAGCTGGCCTCGGGGGGCGATAGATAAGAAGTCCTGTTAGCGTACAATTGCTCGAGAATGTTACCGAGAAGTGAGCTGCCTCACACTCCGCCATATCCACCTCACTGAAAGAGCACTTCATAGTGAGTTTGAAAATTATTACGATGCGTCCACCTCTTGGGGTAGAGCGGTCATGTTTTACGATGCCATAGCTTGTTGGTATAGCATCTAGATGAATATCGGGGGCGAGGCTTCTGTGAGGAATAAGGGATCTGGTTGTTTATCGCTGAGGATGTGAAATATTCATGTTTGTGTTTCGGTAGAGAGCGTGTTTGTTTAACTTTTTATTAAACTCATCAGAATAAATCAGGCTTGTGCTTTTCAGTATATGCTTTCACCTGACTTTGGTTTCTGCTTGAAATAAAAAACACAGTTGAGAATCTGCTCTAGTTTCACCAGAAAAATAGGGAAATGTCTTCATGTAATTTGTAGTGCTGCCTACAGGAGGTATCATGCAGTGTTCCCACTGTTTGTAATTGTATATTTCACAGGGAGAGGTTGTTCTGTGAAGGTAATGATGTGCATAGTGATCATAACAATGCATTTCCTTATAATGGCAAGCATTCAAATGAAGGATAGCATATGCTCCTAAATCAAAAATATTCTCTTTCACCTTCTACATCCCAGTCATCTGAAAAGTTATAATATCCAGTGAGATTTTTATAACATACGGTTGCAGGATCTCAGTAGGCCCCATCATCTAGTAAAGGCCCTCTCCCAAACCATACCATCTGGTATAGGATAAGAGGTAATGTTCACAGCAGACAAGTCTCTTTGAACTCTGTGGGAAAAATGATGGGGTTGCGACTCCTTTTCCACTATCTGTGGCACAGTTCTGTCTGAAAAATATTAGATTTAACAATAATAACACAATTGTAATCACAAGCCACATGATAAAAAAACACCCCTGTAGCAATTCAAACATAGGACTATGGTGGCATCTAGTACCTGTCACGAAAACAGTGCTGTACTGTATACATTTTCAGGTATGCTGTGCAGAATTTGATGAAAGGTTAAATGTAATGCATCCGGATTCAGTTTCACCAAAAGTTCTGGATCTGTATGGCAGCATCTCCATAGTTGTTGTCTCTTTAGGGGGTTCATAACAAAGCACTGGATTTGATTGTGTAGTTTTTCCCGTAGGAACAAAGCCACCAAGCTTCTCCATGGAATATAATGCATGTAGAATGGAAGTGTCACCAGTCCCAGTTGTTTCTGTTCGGGAACTCATAGTTTCTTTTTTATTAAGTTCATCAAGAGGAATCTCCTGCAGGGTAGGGAGAGGGTGAGCGGTTCTACCCTGAGGCCTCCTCTGCAGTATCTGAGTGGTGCGACTGTAAAGGATCGGCCACATGATGCCTTTTGATGTAATCAATTCATACTTGCCTATTCTTTTTTGAGCCAGGTTTGTGGGGGGCAAGACTACAGTGTGTATGCCCTTCAAACCCAGTACATGTACGGGTGGTCCATAGGCTGGCTCAAACACATGTTTGTCTGCAATCTTTTCTTGAACCAGATCTCCTACTTTGCAGGTCCTCCCTTCTGTGACTGGCAAAACCTTCTTTTCACCGGTGACCGAATTAGGATGCTTGACATTCAAAAACGTGTCTCTGATCTCTTGTATTTTCTGTAAAACAGGCAATTGTTGATCAAGGTCAAAAAGATTTTCTTATGCCACCTCCCCAGAGTTGTCCACGTCACGAACATACATAGGTACTCCAAAGAGTACCTCTAATGGAGTGCAACCTCCCACCACTCCCCTATGCAAGGTAATCTGATAGAGACTACTAGCCGAAGATTACTTCACGTAGAATTATCCCCAGGCATGAGACTGGATCCGGAAACTTTTTGCCACAGCATCCCTGCGCGCTAGGGGGCGGGGCGACACCACGCGACTCCGCCTAGGCGTCGTCCGCGAGGTCACATAAGCCCCACCGTGGCGCACCTACTTCAATTTTTTCCTTTTTTTACGCGTGCAACGCGGATCCGGTCTTGCTACGGGCCTGTTTTGGGACCTTTTTTCTTCATCATTGTCCTTCTCTTGGTGGAACAGTGTGCGAATGCCTTCGGGCTTCAAAGCTTGCACGTCGTGTGGGCGTCTTATGCCGGCGACGGACCCTCATCGGATTGTGAAGCGTGCCAACAGTTGAAGCCGAAGTCGCGGCGGGAGCGTCTGTCCAGGTCGACCTCCTCCCCTCGATCAGTGTCGGCAGACGGCTTCAGATATGCCCGTGGTCGTCGTCATCGCCCTTCCCTGATGTCGCGAGAGCGTCGCTCACCAGTGGGTAAGTGTCGCAGTTTGTTCCCGGGGGCCGGGTTTCGGCCTGCCGGGGATGTGGACTCTCCACGGGTGATTCGGCCCCGCGTGTCCTCCTACCCACCGTTTCCCGGTGATGGAGCGTCGCGAGTCCAGATGGAGACATACGCGGCTGCTTTGCAGGCCTCGCTGGCGTCTCCTCCTTCCCCTCCTGGGGCGTCAGCGGTTCCCTTACCTTGCGCAGGGCCTTCTGCGGCGCTGCCGGTGGCCACGGCGCCGACTGGGTCGGATCCAGGCTTGGAGGATGTGGTGCTGTTGAGGTGCGGCTCCTCTGGGGTCCTTCCTTCACACCACGGCGTCTGTGCCACGCCGCAAACTCCCACGGAAGTCCCTGTGGTGTCGCGTGAGGTCGCCGGCTCGGGTCGCATCCCCTAGCCCTTCTTGGTCCCTTGACAAGGTGTCTAAGGCCGAGGTGACGCTGCTACGGCGCCGGCAGCTGCTGGACCGGGCGGCACCACAGGGGTCGGTGGACTTTCCTCGCCCTGCTCCCGGTCGAAGCTGGGCGCGAACCCCTCGCCCTCTGGGACTTTCTCGTCCCTCCACGCAGGCGGCTGCCTCGTCGGAGGGCAAGTTGGAGGTTGGGTCGGCCCTGGCGGCACCGCATGGCTCACCGGACCACCTCTGTCGTATACTGGGCCGAGGCTGGCGGATGGCTTTGTGTCACTCCCCTGGTCCCTCTCGTCCCTCCACACAGTTGGCTGTCTCGGCAGAGGTCGAGTTGGCGCCGTTCTGACGTCGCCCCCTGTCCACTGCGACTCCAGCCCCGCTCTGGTCCCCGGCGCAGTGTGACTTCGAGGAGCCCAATCCAGCGTCTCCTTCGGCACAGGCTGGCGTTACCGCTCTGCCTCAGGCAGCGGACTCTAAGGCTCCTGACAGGCATCGAGTTGCAGTTCGTCTTCGGACGCTCCCTCCTCTCCGGAGGCTGCCTGCATATTGGTGTCCTCCTCTGGAGACTGGCCGCCGAGTGGTGTCTTTTTCACCGGCATCGTCGAAGGGTGGCTCCCTGCCGTTTCTGAGGTGTTCGCCGTAGGAGCAGCAGGTCCCCATTCCTTGGCTACTCCTACCTTCCAGGTCTGGTCCCTGCCCGTTACGCTTGGCTTGGGGGACGGCCGCCTTAGTCTGCAGCCGTCGCCACGGAGGAGCTGCTTTCTCTACTGCGGGCCCTACAGAGGCGGGTGCGGCCTTTGCTCACGCCGTGTCCACGGCTGTGGATATTCTGCGCATGGGTGACCCGATTGCTTATTTTCCGACGGATCATCTCTTGGAGGTTCTCCACCAGGACTCTGGTGGGAGGGAGGTCTTGCTTCCCTTTGAGGGTTCGCTCCTTTCGTCCCTGACAGGGGCTTGGGGGTGTCCTGTCTCAGGGGATCCGGTGCCTCAGCACCTTCTACACCAGCACCTTCCGGCGCCGCGTGACCCTGCGTGTCTTTCCCTCCACCCCTCTGCCACCAGTCCTCTTTTGCGGACTGCCTTTCCCTCCCTGCAGCAGCTGTTGACTCCGCCCTCCCGGGAGGCCCGCTGGCTGGACACTTGGGGGCGCAACCCGTTTGCCTTGACAGCGCGGTCCTGCTTGCCCTTCACACCTTGTGTGTCCTGGCAAGGGCCTCCTCTTGTCTGTGGGACTCGGTTGAGTCTTTGGGGTCCGCAGCTTCTCAGGAGACTGTTCAGGTGGACTTACGCCGTCATGCGTTGGATGGCCGGGATCAAGTGGTGTTTACCCTTCACTCCATTCTGGACATCTCTGAGGTGCTGGGCCGGGCCATGGCTTCCTCAGTCGTTGTCCGTCGCCATGCTTGGCTTCGGGACGGCGTCTTCCCCGAAAAAATTCGTGAACGGCTCATTGATCTCCCGTTTGATGGTAGCCTGTTGTTCCATGCCCCAGCTGACTCCGCCATCCAAAGGTTCCTGGCGGGGCTTCGTCATCCTCCCCCTTATACTCCTCCTCCTCAGTGATTAAGGAGTTGAGCTGGTTCTGGTCCTTCTTGAGACCGTCGCTCTTGCGGTGGAGTGTGTTTTCTGGCCATTGAGTCCTCCTTGTGGGGACTTTGGCAATGTTGGCTGCTGGACGGCCCTTGTTCGCTGTGTGTGTGTTTTTTGCTAGAACTGTTACGCAGACTTGGCCCAGAGATTAGGCCTTCTGTTTTTCTTAGGGCTGATTGTCAAGCCGTTCGCGGGGTGTTTTCCCTGTGGCTCTTTTGTTTTTCCTCTGTTGCAGAAGTTCTTCCAAAGAGGGTTCCAATGTCTTGGGACTTAACGTACCCTATGTGGGGTAGTGGGAGTTCTGGTGGCCCTTTGGTGCCTGTTCTCCGTGGCGTTTCTGTATGTTGCTTGCTTCTTGAGGGCGAGTGTGCGGACCCTCGTGGGGGTGTGTCCGGCCCTTTCCTCTTCTCCCTGCTTGGGATAATTCTGTGCCCTCCCTTGTCAGGTGTTGCCCACTCGGTCTTCCTGGGGCCCTGGGCTGTTTTTTCTCGTTTCTGGCGGCTTGTCTGTTAGCGCTGCTCTGGTTGGCCTGTTGCCTTCCATCTGGTGTGGCTTAGCCTTCTTTTCCCTCGTTTCCTTGGGCCCTTTGGGCTCCCCCCCTGGCTTTGAAGGGAAGCTCATTGCCTTGAAGGGGTGTGGGGTACTTCGGCCCCGCCCTTGGTTCCTCTATCATGAGTGTGAAGCCCCCCCCCTTTTTTCTTCTTCCCCCATCCCTCTGGGGTCGGTGGTGTTCTGCTTTCGGGGGCTCCTCTTGCCTGGGAGGGACCGGGTTATTGCCCGGTCCGCAGGTCTGGTCCCCTGTGTGACCCTCTGTCCTGTTATGGCTGGGGGGTCCTTTCGCAGACCCTCCTTCCCCGTGGGTATTGCTAGGGTATCTATTCTACGTGAAGGAATCTGCGGCTAGTAGTCTCTATGAGATGTACGAGTTACTTACCTTCGGTAACGATATATCTGGTAGAGACAATTCTAGTCGCAGATTCCTTCACGGCCCGCCCTTCCTCCCCGTTCTGCGAGGACACGTGGGTTGTTCTCAGCACCGCCCGCTGCAATGCCAAGAAGGCATGTTGTGCTGTTCCATGCACAATGTGGCAGGCACCACGCGGTGCCTGCCATGTTGTGCATGGAACTGCAGGGGGGTACCATAGGTACCCCCCCATGTGCACCCCCCACACCCCAGAATCCCTGGGGGCCCGCTACGGGCCCCCAATGGCAAGAACCACCTGCCTTTCTCCGCTACGGAAAGGCATGTCCCCGCCTACATTCTAATATGGATGGCGGTGTCTACCAGACAACACCACCGTATTAACAGCTTTTCCGCCAGGTAGGCAATCGGGCGGATTGCCTACCAGCGGAAGAACGGTGGACGGTCTTTCCGTCCACCGGGGTACCCCCCCGCCATGTTAATGTGGCAAGGGGAAATTGCTATGCGGGCGGTGGTTTTTGGCAGGCGGATCGCCACCGCCCATATGGCGGTGGCGATCCGCCCGCTAACCTAATGACCCTCTAAATTGGTTTTGTTATCCCTAGTTTGACTAGAAAAGGAGAGTTTATTATCTACGATCACTCTAAAATTCTTAGCTTTTTCCATGGCTTAGGTAAGCAGCCCAACTCTTCCAACCGTCAACTTGGGGACCAAAAAGAGGGATCATTTCTGAATAGTACCACCTATTTTTTATTGAAATTCATTTTTAAGCAGTTACTGCTCATCCTGTTCTGACTGCTGCCATACAGTCATGGAATTTTTTATTCCGATGGTACTTGGCTGCTTTGTAACCGCCACTACAGTCTGAGTATTGTCAGCGTATGAAGGTAAGGCAAAGCCTAACGATTTGATTATCCGTGCCAGGGCTGCAACATAGACATTAAGCAGCGTGAGGCTAATGGAGGAACTCTGGGGAACTCCACATAGAAGATGAAAAGGTTCCAACTTAAAAGGATCTAAGGCTGCAAATGACATCCTATCTTCAAGGAAAGGATCACAAAAGATTGAGAGCTGGCCCCTGCACCAATATGGCCGCTAACCAATCCACCAAGATGATATGATAGATGGTATCGAAGGCTGCCGGCAGGTCCAACAGAAGAAGGTAGGCCTTGCCTCCACTTTCCAATGCTTCTCTGATTTCCTCCACAGACTTAATCAATGCTGATTCTGTGCTATGGCCACCTCTAAATCCGTGTTGAGTATCGTCCGGCCATCTATACTCAGTGGTGTACTCTGAGAGTTGAAAGTTCATGGCCCTTTCTAAAGGTTTTGCAGGGAATGGAAGACGTGATATTGGTCGGAAATTATTTGTATCATTGGGGTTGAGATTGGGTTTCTTTAGGATAGGTAAAATTGAGGCGACTTTCCACAGCTTGGGGAAGCTGCCAAAGCTGAGGACTGTATTAAAAATTGTTGTCCGGTTTTCGGCACAACATCCTTGCCAATTTTATGACTGTCACTGGGCAGGGGTCCAGTGGTGACCTCAATTTAGCTTTGGCAATTAGGTCCATCCCTTGCATGAAATAAAAGTTAGCGAATTTAGAGAAATAAGCGCCTTCTTGTTCGGTCAAAAAGTTCCGGTCATTTTGAGTGACAACCGTCTCCGGCGAAGTTCTAGGTTGGTAGACTGCATTAAAAATATTTCCCACTTTGCTCATTAAGTGTTTAGCAATCTTAAAACGCAGTTGCTGTGTACATGCAAAATCTGGTGTGCATGGTGATGTAAGATACAGGACTGTATTAAACAGTTCCTTAGATGAGTTTTTGGCACTCTTAATTGTCTTTTCAGTGACTACCAGTGCTTTGTATTTGTTAAGGCAAGGTTTAAACTTTTCTCGCTCTGGTATCGTAATCCGATCTCCAAAGACGTTCTTGCTTTTTACAGATTAATTTATAGTTTTTCAACGTGTCTGAATACCAGGGGGCAGAGGGGCGATCACACCCTACTTTGATGATAGATTCTGGGGCTACTAAGGAAGCTGTTGCCTCCAACCAATTAATATAATTACTGGCATTCCTATCCGCATCATCATATTACACCGGTTGGGAGATGGTAAGAAGATGTTGAAATTGCTGCTGGTTGATTTTTTTCTAGCCACGCTCTCTTCTCGTATTATGTATGATCTTTGGCACAGTGGTGACCACAGCCGTTGTAATACTAAACAACACTGCTGAAAGATCAGACCATGTGAGAGGCAAAATGTCCTCGGCTGAGAGATGGGAGTTGTTAGAAAAGATCCCGTCGAGCGTATGGCCCATAGAATGTATTGGTCCTTTCACTAATTGAGGTAGACCCAAGCTATACTCTGCAGAGTCCCCAGAGCCACCTCCGTCTCTAGTCATCTGTGGGACCTCACATTGGCTCATGGTTGAGAACCGAATCAAGTTCATAGCTCTGAGTTACATGTTTAAAATCAAAACCGGAGTTACCCCCCAATATCTGCAGTCTCTGGTCACCCCCTATTCTCAGTGCCCAGATTCAAATTATCTCGGATGGGAGGCAGATCGTTTGCATACATCGGTCCCTCACTATGGAACTAACTTCCCATAGCCATTCGAAATGAAACGCTATACACACTATTTTGCAAATACCTTAAGACTTGGCTTTTCAACCAGTAACCTAATAAGCTGCGTTACATTCTTCTGATCCACTCCGGCGCCGGGAAACCATCTTGGGTAGCTGCTGTGCCTTACAACTTTAATTTATTAATAATAATAATTAATATTCATAATGTCTATAAGACGTGCTGATTCTGTGTCTGAATTTGCTTCCAGATGGAAGTTAAAATCCCCCACCATAGTCATGTTGGACAAGGTTAGACCGTCTTCCAAAAGACTACTCACCTTGTCAATAAAAGATTCTCCAGGGCCCTGCGCTTAATATACTAAAATACCTTTAAAGTTGTTTGGGTGGTAGATTGGATGCTGAAAGCGAGCGCTTCGTAATCAAGAGACTGTACTGCCGAATAGGTAGCTGGAACTGAGTCCCTATAGAGTATGGCCTGGCCCCCTCCCCTCTTACCACTTCTATCCAGGGTAAATATTCCAAACCCCGGGAGAGTGGCTTTAACAAAACAAGCGAAAGTTGCACATTTCTGAAATAATCTGAAGCTAGTCATTTTCTCTTGCTGGAGAGCTCACAGCCTAAGTAGACTACATTTAGGAAAGCTATTTTAGACTTTTTTAAAGTTTTATTTTGTAACCATGTGAGGCGAATAGGCTCACTATCTGGTCCACCCAAGTTAAATGTATGTCTAAATCGTCATCTATGATATAAATGTCATCAATGTAGAATAATGCTTCAGAAGCTGGTTGTCTGATCTCTATAATGCGGGCTGAGACTAAACCTAGACTATTCTTATACCCTAAAGGGAGCTGTTGGGGAAAAAAATATTGGGTTCTGAAATTGGTAAAAGTTATGAGCTGTTTTCAGGCTCTATGTTTTCACTGACCCCCCGTTAGCAATATCAAAAGTTGTTTTGTATTTTTTATGCAATAGATTTGTAACTAGACATCTACTGCGCACATTTTGCAAGCCGTATCTCTGCATGTGTGAATTAAAATTTCTATAATCTAAAACTATGTGACATGTCCTGTCCGGTTTTAATACGGAAAACAAAGGCAAGAGGATGTGGTCTAAGGCTTGAGCTGTCGACCTTGAAGCTAAGGAGCTGGGTTTGGGTCTCGAGAGGGATGCCCAACATCCTGTGATTCTGGGCAAATCACTCAATCTCCCCGTGCTTACAAAAAAAAATGAATGTGTCTGTCTGTAACGTAACTGATGGTCATGTAAAGCACTCTGATACCTTCGGGTCGCGTTTGCGTTATATAAACTCTAAAAAAAAAAAAATTAAAACAAATACATTATTCATTGATGAATTGCATGGTGCTATGCCTTAGTCCTGCAAATGTGTTAAAATTGCTTTTATGTCACCCTTAGCTTCTGGTTTTATTGGGTATTGAGCCTGAACTTGAGGCAAATTTCATAAGGGAATTACATAAGTGATTGAATCTTTATCGGGGGCGTGGCCAGCCGGCCAACATGGCGGACGCGAGTGCCTGAGGCTCCGACCATTAACTGCGATTAATCCTGCGAGTTCTCCTGTGAGGGGGCAGATCAAGGCAGTCGGACGCGGGCCTGGTGTGGGAAGGTAGCGGGGAGCCTGCACGGCCCAGCGGACAGAGATTGGTGAGGCACCGATTAAGGCGCCGCGACCCAGCGCGGCCCGGGAGGAGAGGGCGCGTGTAGTGACCCGCGCGGCGAAGTCGGCCGCTGGAGCCTGAGGTCGCACAGGGAGACGGCTCGGAGACGCGCTGCATGAGCGGCCGTTCCCCCCCCTGCAGGCGAAGCACCCTGAAAGCTACGGGCTGACGAAGATTGGGGACGAGGACCGGCTGGAGCTGCCGCCGAGTGCCGAAGCGATACGGGAGGCCCAGGCGAGGTGGTGCGACGGGGAGGGCGGTGACCTGCGCTACGCCCTGAGGGCCTGCCGCGCCTTGTGGAGCGACTGGTGGCTGAGTGCAGTGGAGCTGCGGCCCAGGAGAACAGCGAGGCCCAGAGGGGACTGTCGCCGCTGCCTGGACAGCGAGGTGGAGCAGCGGGAGGTGAGCGGGGGCCTCGGCCATCTGCAGGCCCCGCAAATAAAGCGAGCCCTACAGTGACTATGTGAGCGCCGGGCTGCTGGAGAGAGCTGAGGCCTGGGGGTTTTCCGTGGCCGCACACGCGGCGGGGTACAGGCGGCGGAGATCGGACTGGAGTACCCTGGGGCCGGCGCATGTTGCGGGCCGCAGGATGGAGCGGCCAACTAGGGCACAGGAGCAGAGAGGTCGTGGTGAGAGCTGCTCGCTGCTGGGTCTGCCTGTACTGCGGGCCTGTGGTCTGGCGAAGAAGGAGGCGGGCGACATTTCGTGGAAGGCGCCGTTCTGGATGTGACTGCAGCAAGCCCCGCGAGCGGTGAGTCTGGCACTGCAGGGAGCGCCAGGGGACAAGGAGTGGAGAGGTAAGGGGCTCCCGGTGAGACTGCGAGTTGGGGACCTGGACGGGGAGACCGAGGAAGTGTGGCCCCTACCGAGACACTGACCGGTGGCGCTGCAGTGGTTGGACCGGCCAGCACTTTATTGGACGCAGCGTCGACAGGGTGGTACTGCACGAAGCCGGGGTGGCACGGAGCGGGTGAGCCCAGGAACTAAGCGGCCCGCTGGCGGGCACATGTCGGGTGTACCTGGCGAGGCCGGGACGGGACTGAATTGGCCGCACCGAGCACCACCGGGGAGAGACACGGGAGATCCTACCGGTCGGTGCACCAGAGGGACAAGGAAAGTGGTGCGCTGCCCCAGGGGAAAAAGGGCACAAACATTTGGGAGCCCCTTGCTGATAGGGGGACACTACTGGTGCACGGAACAACCTTCCCCTCAGAACCTGCTGCTTATACGAGCTGGGGGATTTCTCTTCTCCTTCCCTCTTTGGTTTGAGGTCGGACGTTTGGGACCTGGGGGCTGAGCGGAGCCCCAGAAGTCGCACAAAGAGGGGAGCCGGCGAGGTTGGGGGGCTTGTGCCTGGTTGTGCCCACGCCACTTGTGGACGGACTGTGGATGCCGACTGCCCAGCAACTCGCGATGGGCCGGCTTCGAGATAAATCACAGCATGGACAGATGCGCACAGGGAGCCTGGACCCCCCACAGGGGCGCCCAGGGGGAGACATGGAGCTGCAGGCGGCGGCCCTCTCGGCCAAGATGGACTCTATGCTTGCGGCGGTGGAGAGGATTGGCACCACCCTGGAGCAGACCAGGGAGTCCCTAGAAACAAGGATTGATAAGGTCACATCAGACTTTACCCTCTTTCATGCTGATCATCGTAAGCTGGCCGAGAGGGTTGCGGCGCATGGTCAGATGCTTCAGGAGCTGCAACCCGTGGCCCAGAGCCATAGCGCAGCACTACAAGACGTGCTGGACCGGGTCCATGCGCTTGAAGATCGGATAGACAATGCGGAAGGGCGCTCCCGACGCAATAATATACGCGTGGTGGGACTACCGGAAAGAGTGGAGGGGAGGAACCCGGAGCAATATGTGGAAAACTGGCTGCGTGATCTTCTGTCTCCGGGGATGTTGTCTCAACACTTCGTCGTGGAAAGAGCGCACAGGGTGCCGGCGCAGAAGCCCAGGCCGAGGGCCCGACCCCGCCCGTTCCTTTTTAAGCTCCTTAACTTCCGTGACAGAGATGCGGTCCTGAGTGAAACTCGAAAGTCCGGCGACCTGACTGTGGGCAGTAGCCGAGTTATGTTCTTTCCGGACTACACCGCAGCCGTGCAGGAGCAACTACTTGGCGGTGAAGCGACAGCTCCGGGAATTGGCGCTGCCTTACTCCCTGCTGTTCCCGGCCCGTCAAAGAGTGGTAGCAAAAGAGGGGACCCGCTTCTTCGACTCCCCGACGGACGTGTGGGACTGGCTGGAGGAGTCGGGACAGTGGACGGGAATGAGACCCACGGGCTCGGACGCCGATAGCCGCCCAGAGAGAAGGCCCAGAAGGCGCAAGCGCCGGGGTGAGCGACAGCCTGCACGGCTGGGGCCGGTGGCACCTAGCCCGGAGAGAAAACGAATGAAGCGACAGGCGGTATTTGAGGCGGTGGCGATACTTGGAACATCACAAAGCAGTGATCACATGGAGATCCGTGAGTACAGTGCTCCGGGAACTAGTGGTGCGTCGTCTCCGTCCACAGCGATCTCCGAAGACTTGAATTTGCCGGTGGTTTGTTTGCATGGCAGCTCATTAACATGCTCCCCCTGGACCATAACCCACACCCCCCCCCCTGGTGAGGACACTTCACCCCATGCTTTGCCTGTTCAACCAGCTTTGCGATGACGCACACTAATATTGTGACCTGGAACATACGGGGCATGCACACGCCGTCTAAGCGTTACTCCATCTTTTCTTACCTGCAGCGGCACTCTGTTGGGATTGCTCTCCTGCAGGAAACGCATATGACCCAGGTGGAACTGGACAGGCTTTCCAGGCGCTGGAGAGGGCAAACATACGGCACCGCCTTTTCGGCGCATGCGCGGGGTACGCTGGTCTGGGTGCGGGCGGGTGTCACTTTCAAGTGTGAGGAGGTGGTGGTGGACTGGGAGGGCAGGTACACGCTGGTGCGGGGGAAGCTGAATGGGCAAGAGATGTTACTAGGCTCGTTATATGCACCTAATGTGGATCAGTCGTCCTTCTTGGTGCGGCTGACGCAGCTTCTACACCCTTACGCTGGGTTCCCCTGGCTGTTGGGAGGCGACTTTAATATGGTGCTGGATGTTAAGTTGGACAGATCCTTCCCTCCCCTTCGTGCCACGGTAGCGGAGTCCAACGCTCGGGCACTCGGGGACTGGCTCACACACAGGGCGCTGCAGGACCTGTGGCGCATGCTTCACCCGAGGGATAGGATATACTCCTATTACTCAGAAGTGCACGGTTTGCACGTCCGATTGGACAGGATAGTGGGCTCCCAGTCATTGCTCCCGCTTGTTGCGCAGTCAGAATATCTGGGGAGGACGCATTCCGATCATAACCCCCTGTGGTTTCGGATTAGCTGGGAGGCGGACCGACTGCCGGTACCCACCTGGCGACTTCAACCGAGTGCGTTGGAGGACTCGGAGTTCCGCTCCTCTCTTGGTATGGCTATTTTAGCATACTTTGACACAAACGAAGGGACGGCGAGCAGTGCATTAGTGGAGTGGGACGCCCACAAGGTGGCCATTCGGCGGCACTGCTTGGGAGCCAAGTGGAACATACGTAAGACACTCTCGGATTCCCTGGCGCGCCTAGAGGACGAGCTCTTACAGTATGAGAGGGAGGGAGAAGGAGGGGTTAGGCACTCGCCCAGCTTGGAGGATCTCCGTGGAAAACATGCGGAGCTTATGGAGAGGCTTCGATGCCATAACTATGCGGCGCACACGGCCAGGACACACGCTAGAGCGGATAGAGCGGGCCGACTGCTGGCTTGGTTAATACGGCAGGACGACCGCCATGCCCCGATCGGAGCAATCCGAAGGGAGGATGGAGTGATGGTATACACGCAGCGCGAAATACACCGGGCCTTCGTCGGCCATTATAAACAACTGTACAAGGCCAAGGGGATTGGTCCCCGGCACCTTCTCGGGGAGTTTCTGGCCTCCATCAAGTTGCCTGTGGCCTCAGAGGAACATAACGCAGCGCTTAATGAGCCTCTCTCCCTAGAGGAAATTGGGGAGGCGATTCAATCAATGGCATCCGGGAAAACGCCGGGGTCAGACGGATTGCCTGCGGAGTACTATAAAGCATACCGTGAGTCCCTGGCGCCGTTGCTGCGAGAGCTCTACAATAAAGCGTTAGAGGAATGGTCGCTCCCCCCCTCCATGCGGGAGGCGTTCCTGGTCTCCCTGCCTAAGCCGAACAGAGACCACGCGGCTTTGGGCTCATATAGACCCCTGGCGATGCTCAAAGTGGATTACAAAATCCTTGCAAAAGTACTGGCGGAGCGATTGGCGCCAGTGGTCCCCCACTTGGTGCATGCAGACCAGAACGGGTTTGTCCCTGCGAGGTCCACATCGTTAAACCTTAGGAGGTACTTCAGGGTGGCAGCAGAGGCCGTCCACGAGTGGCCCAGAGCGGGATGCCTTATCCTGGATTTGGAGAAGGCATTTGATTGCCTGGAATGGAGCTACCTGTCTGTGGTGCTGCTACAATATGGGTTGGACGGGGGGTTCCTCAGGATGGTCGACCTGCTATACAGGAGCCCCACGGTCCGTGTTCGACAGGGCCCCTACGTCTCGGAGGCAGTGCCGGTGGGCCGAGGCACCCGGCAGGGATGCCCTTTGTCCCCATTGCTGTTCGTCCTGGCGATTGAGCCCCAGGCGGCGGCTATACGGATGACCCTGGGGGATGGTATACCGCTGGGGGACGCTGTTCACCACGTGTCGCACTACGCTGATGACCTGTTGGTGTATGTCAAGGATGTGGGGCGCATGCCAGAGCGACTGACCCAGCTGCTGCGGACGTTCGCCACTATCTCGGGGCTCCGTGTGAACGCAGGTAAATCCTGTCTGTGCGCTTTTAGCGCAGGGACCGAGGACCCGGGATATCGTCTTGATGGTACACCGGTTCAGTGGAAGGAAGGCACCTTCCGATACCTGGGGATACAAATCTACCGCTGCCCGGCTGACTTATTTGACGGGAACCTGGGAAGGGCGGTCACGGCGCTTAAGTCGCCGATGAGCTTTTGGAGCACACTCCCATTGACGACCACGGGCAGGGTGGTGCTCGCAAAAATGGTCATGCTTCCCCGCCTCCTGTATTACTTTGTTAACTTGCCGTCGTATATCCCCCCCCCCTTTTTTGGTAGACTCAACAGGATGCTGCGGGACTTTGTCTGGGGCGCGGATAGACACAGGTTGGCGCTCGGGAAGCTATTTCTGCCAACGGACAGGGGTGGTCTGGCTGCTCCTTGCTTCGAACACTACTATCTGGCCGCTCAGCTGCAATGGGTTGCCCGCTGGTTGGCCGATAGAGGCAGGGACGATACAGCCACAGAAATGGTGCCTTACTCGCTGGAGTGTATAACCGGATTCTTTCACCCCCTTGCCACAGTCACGCGGCTGCTGCCGCTCCTTCTGGCTGTGGCACACAAGTGCTTTCGGAGGGCCTTATACCTCAACCGTGCTGCTGTCCCATATGCGCCGGCAATACCTCTGGAGGGCTCCCCTGGTGGTGAAGGGGTGCTCACGGCTCCTGCACTGGCGGACTGGTGGGAAGCCGGCGTGCGTACGCTGGGGGATCTATACCGGGATGGTGAGCTTATACCATACGAGACCCTAGTGTCAGAGGACGGGCTCCCACCCAGAGGGTTCCTGGCGCACCGCTCACTGATAGCGAGATTGACTGCCAAATGGGGGGACATGACCACAGAGCCTAGTCAGCATTTAACCATGCAATACCTGCACGTCATGGGGAGAGGCAGGCACCTGGTTCGCGGCTTTGCTAAGGGAGCACGCGGCGGTCAGTTTGGACCCGCTTCGTGGCAAATGGGAACTGGACCTGGGGAGGCCGCTAGCAGACAAGGCGTGGGAGAGGATTCTTAAAGGTCCAGTACGTGTCCCCAGGAACGTGCGGTTCCGCCAAATCCAGCTATTCATTGTCCACAGGGCTTACCTCACACCAGAGTTGATTAACAGGTATTTTCATCGCAACGATGCAATTTGCCCTAGGTGCAGTGAACTAGGGGCGGGGCTCTTGCACATGCTGTGGAGCTGTCCTGAGCTGGGCGCTTATTGGAGAGTAGTCAGTGGGTTGTTGCAAGGGAGTGTGGGTCGTAACATCCTATTAGACTGGCCCAAACACATTCTGCACCACTTTAAAAGATCACCCAAAGACAAAGTAACGTCCCGATTCCCTGACCTGGGGCTCGTAGTAGCAAAACGCCTTATCACGAGGCGATGGAAGGCACATGACCCGCCACACGCGCGGGCATGGAGCTCCTCATTTCAGGCATGGGCTAGGGCAGAGGGGACAGCCTTCCGGAGGGAGGAAACCATGGGGCTGCGGAAGGAGCCTATGGCGGACCACTGGGAGCAGTTGCTCGGTGAGCTCCGGCGCCTGGAGGGGGGGGGGGGTCACACGGGGGTGATTGCCAGTGTCTGCGCGAGTGGAGGTGTGCCACAGGCTGCTTCACTAATGGGATAGCATGGCCCACACTTACTCTGGCCCAACGCTGGGGCGTCTGCAATCACACAGGGGCGGTCATAGCTGAGGTGCATACAAGTGACCCCTGGGGGTGAGGGGGGGAGGCGGAGGTAGCAGGGGGGGGGGGATCAAAAATGTATTAATAGTACACGCTGCCACTGTTATGGTTTCTTCTTTTGAATTGTAAGTAACTCATCTGTTTTCAATACCTGAACTGAGTGGGCGGCATAAGTCTGCACGTACGGCTACGTGGTTGGCACGCGGTTGCTCCCGTCAATCCTAAAGAGACTGCACCAGAACTGATAAAGATAACGCTGTTGGCTCCTGAGCAAGTAGTGGTTGACGCACAGTTCGAACGTATGTTGCATTAAAGTAGCTACAGGTCCAAGTACGGATCAACAATCTGTATATGCTTACGAACTTCTATGTGTAATGTATGCTGCCAAAGTGTGTATTCTTAAAAAAAATAAAAACAGATTTGCAAAAAAAAAAGTGATTGAATCTTGGTGGGACAGGCACACCTAAAGGTCGAGGGATGTTGCGCCAACCGACAAATAAGGTATTTCTTCAAAGAGATAGCAAGTTTCTAGTAACGGGTGGAGGCCTTGAGCAGTAAAATATCCATAGGTCATCAAGAGATCAATCCATATTGAGGCGGAGATGGAGACACTTTCGTCTCTTCCCGGAAGCCGCTTATCCGCGTTGCTCCCGTGAGAACCGTGCCTTGAGGTTGTTGTTCGTCCCGGCGTTTCTATACAGGCACGATTATTTTCATTACCCGTCTCCTAAAATCCTCCATCTGTCACTGCTGATTTAGAGACTGCCTGTGCGCCTATTCTCCCCTCGACTAAAGGAAAATATCTCCCTTCACCTCTACCCATCGACGACGAAAGTGTCTCCATCTCCGCCTCAATATGGATTGATCTCTTGATGACCTATGGATATTTTACTGCTCAAGGCCCCCACCCGTTACTAGAAACTTGCTATCTCTTTGAAGAAATACCTTATTTGTCGGTTGGCGCAACATCCCTCGACCTTTAGGTGTGCCTGTCCCACCATCCCTGCCTTCCTTCGCCCTGATGAAGGTGCAGCCCCTGCTGGGGCTTGCACACCGAAACGCGCGTTGGCATTCTTCAGCCTAACTTTGGCTATTCAAAAACGTGCTCATTGGCGCTCTTTTTAGCCCCTCGGGCTGTGCAAAGCTTATTCACTGAACATGAATTGTGAAATGACCATTCAACTTTGTACATGTTTTTATTAGTGTGTATTAACGTGATGTGTTGTATGATGTTGTTGCTGAATGAGAGTTAGTATGATTGTGGTGTTTTGAAGGAGGTTTGTGGGACTGTTAGCTATTTTGATATATAGGAATTGTACTATTTTGATACTCACCTTGGTTGTTGCTGTCAATTTACACATTTAAATTTCAAAAAAAACTTTGCTCGATATTTTCACAAACTAAAATGATGAAATAAAAAAGATAATTAAAAGATTTATAAACCTATCTATATCCTTTTTTGTGCTTTTCTTTGTCTGGGTTTGCCTATCGGCAGTGGTTATTAATTTCTTGGACCCTGTTTAGGGCCTTGTTCTTTATCCGTTTGTGGCAGGTATTCTCTTTTGCTCCTCATATCCTAAGTACAGTAAGACATTGAAAGACTAGTTGTGTATTGATCACTGTAAAACTGAAGATGGGTCGAGTATGAGGGTGGGAGTTCTTTTGGTGTTTAATAATAGAATTGAACGTCTTTACTCACCGGCCAGTGGATATAGCTGAGATGTTTTATACATGTAGGAAATGTAATAAAAGGATTTAAACCATAAAATGACAAAAAGAAGAAAACATGCATTTAATGGTTTTCTTAAGAGTACAGTGCATATGTTGTGCTAAACAAATGCATGCAAGGATCAGGAGCCACTTTGGAATGTCTCTGCACATAAATGATCCCAGTAGTGACAACATTATTATCACACTACAGTCTAAGGCTTGTGTCTGGTCTCTGAGGTAAGCAGAGCGCTTGGCACAATGTGCACACAATCTTACTCACTTCCTCTGATGTGTTGGTGTCAGTCAGTAGAATCTTGGGTGTCATTCGGATTATGGATTTGGAATCTCTGTCAGCGCAGGCAGAGGTTAGTAGATATGGAAGCAGCAGTGACAGGGCTTCTAGACACGCTCAGGTGAAAGATGGAATGCTAGCATGGAGAGGATATGCTTGTAGTTGTAAATCTGTAAGTTCTGGGCTTCATGCAAGGGGATCTATGCAAATAACGGCCATAGCCCGCAGCTCGGGGCTCAACTGAAAAGTCAAACTTGGGAGTCTGTGCTCTTTGTCACACCACAGCAGTAGAAAATGCTAGGCACAGGAAGAAGGACAAGTATATCTGGCAGATTTCAAAACCGTATTGTCCGAGCCCCACACTTCTCTTGAACGCTTCTACTGCTCATTTGTCTGACATATGGAACATTGATTCATTTTCATTCTCTGGAAGATGGGGATAGTTATGCTTTTCCAAATCATGATTTTGGGCATGACTGGGGAGAGGTAACAATTCTCCAGTCTTAGCAGATCCTTGCAGGTAGAATGCTTACAGAGACACGCGTTACAGCTGCGCCAGCAGTCTGATCTAATTAATTATAAGTTTCAGCATCGGGTCCTTTTCCACAGTCACTCTTAAAGTTTATTTGTCAGCCCTTTTAGCATTTATACATTTACTGGACCAACCATCCTTTTTGAAATAGCCTGCTGTGATGTGTTTTACTAAAGGTTTGGCGCTCACATTCCCTTTTAAATTGTTTGTGATGCAACAGTGGAATATCAAATTGGTTCTGACTTTCCTAATGTGTATCCTCTTGGAAGCCATGCCCAGCTGCTCGCTGCATCTCCTCACTCTCAAAATAGTGTTTCTCATTGCAATTATTTTAGCTCTTTGCATGAGTGAGCTTCAAACTCTATCTGTGCATCCGCCTTACATGACTTTTTCCCAAGATAAGCTGGTGTTGAGGAGCTGAGCAGAATTCTTGCTGAAAGTTGTGAGACTGTTTCACATTGGGCAATCCATCTCCCTCCCAATGTTCTTTGCTCCACCTCACCTCTCGAAGAAGGAGGAGAGACTCCATCGACTGGATCCCAAGAGAGCTCCAAGTTTTTATATTGAGTGCACCAAAGACCATTGTGTGGACGATCGACTTGTGGTATTCTCCAGACCAAAGAAAGGCAAGGCGGTGCTTAAACGGACTCTGTCATGGTGGATAGTTCTTAGCATTAAGACCTGCTATTTATTGGCCAAGATTCAATCTCCAGTTGGGCTGAGGGCTCATTCCACCAGGGCCAAGGCTGCTACCACTGCATTGACATGCGTAGTTCCTGTTCGCGATATCTGCCAGGCTGCGAAATAGGTATCAGTGCACACGTTCAGGAAGCCTTGACAGCCAGGTCCAATGGGGAAAGCATTTCACCCTTTCGGATTGTAGGACATTTAGATCTTAGCCTACTCCACAGATACTGCTTTGGTATTTTTTTCTGCAAGTGAGAATCTGCAGTTGGAAGCATCCCTCAGATGAACAAGTTACTTACCTTCAGTAACGCTCTTTCTGGTGAATATGCTACCTAATCCAGATTCTTCACCTTCCTTTCACCTCCCCTTTCTTTGGAGTGGTCTTCTCTTGTCACCCAATAAAGTCCCAAATTAGAGATCAGCACACTGGTACCTCTGGTTGTTTTTTGGTGCTCGGAGAGCAGGGAAAGAGTCAAACAAGAATCTGACGTTAATGCGCAGAGGTGGCAAGTATGTGCTCCACTCTTTTACTGCTGGGGTGGAACAAGGCCAACACGGAGTCAATCAACACCACCCAGCCGTGCATGGGAGCACTGCTATGAAAAGATTATAACCCAGTCTGGCATCTGGGGAATATTCTAAAGGTGAAGAATCTGTGGTTAGATAGAGTATCTAACAGAAAAAGTGTTACAGAAGGTTAGTAACTTGTTCTTTTTTGTTTAGCTGTTTTCAATACAAGCTAATTTCCCATCTGGTGCTAAGGTTAGATGGTCTAGCAGCACCAGAAATTACATTGTCGGTCCAATGCTGTGAGCCACCCAGAAGACCACTCACAGTAAACAACTTAGCTCTGCAAACACTGTAAACATTGTTTTACAGAGAGAAAGTTCCTACAGATGGATTAGATGTTTAGAAAGAGATGATACCCTGCAAAATACCAAGAGATTTTTTCAGACAAAGAGCTGCAAAATGAGAGGCTTGTGACCATTGTGAAAATTGCTGGATACTACCAAGTCTCAACTGTCTACCCCTCCTAAGCTGTGCTGAATGCATGGTTAGAAAATTAATATTTGAATTATGGGGGTTCTCTCATCTATTCTTCCCTAAATGTTCCATTGACGTTTTGAGAATGAAAAGACCAGATTCTTTTGGATCTCACAAGAGCTAAACTAAACAACCACACTGTTAAAAGCAGGTTTCAGTTTGAGCATGGCTGATCCATTTCTATATCACACATACAGGTATCCTTCCACTTTTTTATTCCCTGGCCCTAATTGTAGGGTACAGGAATACTCACAGTACAGTCCCCACGGGGACTAACAGCATAATCTCAGTGGTTTTGTTCAGGAGACCCTCATTTTGCTCTAGTAGCAACATTCTTCATCATCAGGTCATATCCTGGTCCCTAAGAACCAGGATGGGTTCAACCAGGTTCCAAGGAGCACTTTTAAGGTTGTTGTCTACCAGGGTCTAAAAATGAAAATACCTTTAAACTCAGTAGTATCCCTTTTAGTGGTAGGTGTATTTGGATGGATAAAACTGTGCATCTCGGGTGATAGCTGTGAATGTATCACCCTACACCCTAAACCAAGTCAACATGTTCACGTCCTGACTGATAATTGCTCAAAAATGCCTTACTCTTTTATCCAATGTAAGTATGTGCCCAGGAAAATAATGGCCTATTGCTAACCTGTCTCCTGCCCTAGCTCAGTCAGTTTGGATAAACAAAACAGAATGACCTAACATGCAAGGATCACTGGAGTGGCCAGGAAGAGACGGGAGAATTTAGGTATCGAAAATGAAAATGACACCCATGACAAATGTGTGACTACAGAGGCATATCCCCGTCTTCCTTTGCCACAGTAGAGGGATCCTAAATTGGGAATCCCAAATGGCAGACTCAACGTTAGTCCCTTGCATGTTATGTGTATCTGATAGAGACATCCAACCGCATATTCCTTACTTGAGAATCATTCCCAGTTGCAGGACTGGATCCGTGGAAATTTTTTCCAAAGTATGTCCACACGTCGGAAGAGGGCGACATGCAACTCCATACCAACGTCATCCGCCCATATAACCTCCTCGCCGAAGCACTGACATCAGTTCCTTCTTTTCTATGCTTGCAATGTGGATCCAGAGCTGTTAGGGGGGCGTTTTTCAGCCCGGATCACCGACTAAATATCGAAGGTCAAAATATCGACCTACAAAAATATCGCAGCAAAAATATCAAGGACAAGAATATCGACATCCTATCTACATTAAGGTAAGTACCAAAATATCGAGAAAAAAAATATCGATGTCAAAAATATCGTTGTTAAAAATATAGTTTATTAGGAAAAATGAACTCAGAGAAGTGTTATAATTGTAATCGCAATTCACTATACTTTACCTATGGAAAAAGTGGTTCATGATAATGCTAACACACATGATGCTCTATATGTGATTATTGGAAAATTAATAAACATGTTATTTTTAAAAAATATATATATATAGTTAAATATTTAAGTTAAAAAAATAATATAAATAAAGGAAATAATACATATAATTATAATAAACATACTTAAAAGTATTTTAAAATGCTTAAAAATGATAAGTAATATATATATAATTTAAAAATACATTAAACATATACATATTATATATAAAATATACTTATTAATATGTTTTAATATTTATTTTAATCACTTATAAATGGTTATTTTTTTGTAAATTATAAATACATCTATACATTTAAACAATAATGTAAATCAAATTTAAAAAAAATATATATATAACAAATTCAAACAATTTACATAATTGTTAATCTTTGTAAAATTAATTATACAGTACATTAGCTAAAATAATACAAAAAATATTAGATAGCGGAAGAAATAAAATTAGTATTCCAAACCCAGTGACTGTAACAGTAGGAAAAGTGTTGAATAGCGTAGGGGTAAAAATTACTATTCCCACTCCAGTGAGTGCAACAGTAGGGAAAGTGTTGGATAGCGTAGGGGTAAAAATGACTATTCCCACTCCAGTGAATGCAACAGTAGGGAAAATGTAAAATAGCGTAGGGGTTAAATTAACATACTTATATATATATATTTTTTTTAAATGAATCACATATTAATAATTATTTAACAAAATAATTATTAAAAAATACCTGTTGAATTAAATGAACATTTAATTACTTCCCACCAAATTCCCCTATAAACACACAAGTGACACATAAAAAATAACACAATTGAGAGCGCTAGGTGGCGCTAACCAAGATGGCCGCACTAAGGTGAGGCTCCTGGATGCTTGACCCCTCGCATCCGCCCTACATCCGCCGTGGCTGTCCTGGGTGCACTCTAATGACCACCGAGTGTTGAGGAGCTGCTGCCCTGCCTCCGGTGAAAATTTTGGCCGATTCTGAGCCGCTGGAGCCGAGATAGGCGGCCCGTGAGCTGCACCGGTGATCGGGACGCACCCGGCCGGTTCCCCCAGCTGGCAGGGTCATCTACGTGTGCCCGCTGCGCACCACGAGGGGCGAAGGCCGCGAGACTGTCAGCGGCCGGCCAGTGACCGGAGGACCTTCCTGAGTGGAGCCCGAGCCAGTGCCAAGACCTCAAGTGAGCCGGGAAGGGGCAGCGGAAGGTTAGAGCCCCCGGAAGTGAGGAGGCTCTGTCCGGTGGGCGGATCGGCCCGAGCTGAGCAGGCCCGACTGAAGGGCCGGATCCGGTCTTGCCTTCGCTGGCATCCGCTTCCTCCCTGCGCTGGGCTGACGCCGATGGAGGGGGACGGCTTCCCCTGGCCCCCTGTCAACTTGTCCTGTTGGACTCCTGTTCGGGCGAGCCCTGGGGCGGTACGGCCCCATCGGACCCTGCGGACCGCCGCCGCGCACGGAGCGGGGGCGTTTCCTTGGCGCCCGCGGCGCCGGCCTGTGAGAGAAGCTGTGCCTGTCCTCTTCTGCCCTGCACCATTACCCGGGAGCCGTCGCCGGCGGGGAGGCCCCCCCCCCCCGCCAGTCGCGCCTTGTCGATCTTCCCCGGCGCTGTGCCTGGACTGGTGGGGGCACCCTCAGACCCTTGCGCCCGGGGGTTTTCGGCTGTCGGCCCCGGGCCGGGGGTGACCGCGGAGTTCCCTGCTGACTTGGTCGAGCCTGTGAGCTGGGGCGAGGGACGGCGCTTCAGCAGGCTGTGCGCTGTGCATTGACGGAGGACCATCACGGGTGCGGATTACAACGTGAGGCCCACAGCGAAGTAAGGGCAGCTCGGCCCGGATCCGTCTGAGGGGGTGCGGGCCGGACGGGCTCTGGGCCCTCCATCGCCGGGGATAGGACGCGCCTCCGCCCCTCCCCTCTCCCCGATTTCTCCGTCCCTGGCCCGGCGTGGGGAGCTGCTTCGCTTGGCAGGTGGGGGCCGCCTGCCGGTCCACTGCGCCCGCCCTCGTGCCCGGCGCGTGCTCCCTGGGTCCAACATGGGCAAAGAAAAAGGCCCCAGGCCGCCGGCGACGTCCCACCAGACGAAGATTGACCAGTTCGCGAGCTCGGACCCGCCGGGCGCGGGCGGGGGGGCGGCGCCGGCCCCGAACAAGGACTTGGCCGTCATCCTCCAGGCCATTGATGCCTCCCGCACGTCCTTGGAGGGGATGGTTGGGGAAGTGAAGGTAGATGTCGCACTCCTGCGGCAGGACCTCCGCAACGCCACTGCCCGCATTACGGAAACGGATTCCCGGATCTCCACGGCGGAGGATGACATTCGCCTGCTACAGGACCAGGTCCGGGAGCTCACAACCCACTCCAAAGAACTGCACAGACGGGCAGAAGATGCCGAAAATCGCGCCCGCCGCAACAACCTTCGCCTGGTGGGCTTTCCGGAGGGGGTCGAGTCCGGCCGAGCAGACGACTTCCTCGAAGCGTGCTTTAAGTCCTGGATGCCGGCGGCCGGTCTGTCGACCTGGTTCGTGGTGGAGAGGGCGCACCAGTCACTGGCGGCCAAACCTCCTGTGGGAGCCCCCCCGCGCCCCTTTATTCTTAGGATCCTCAACTTTAGGGACAGAGACGCTATCCTGCGGGAGGCGCGGGTGAGTGGCCCTTTGACTTTTAACAACCACAACATTATGATCTTCCCAGACTATACTCGGGAGGTCCAGGAACAACGTCGCTCCTACACGGAGATAAAGCAGAAGCTGCGCTCCCTGGGCCTCCAGTATCAGCTCCAGTTCCCTGCCCGCCTACGCATCGTTTTCCAGGGCAAGACACTGTTCTTTGACACTCCCAGGGCAGCTTGGACCTGGCTCACTGAGGAAAGACCTCTGCGCCAACCCGGAGGGGTGTCGTCCACTACTGTACCCCGGGGCCAAGATGCAGCTGGGTCCCAACGTCCACGGCGCAGGAAGCGCACACACTCACGGCAACGCCGAAGTGCGGCGGTGGCTCGGACCCGGTCCGCGAGCATCTCTGGAAGAAAAGTGAGGGACTCCTCGGCCTCCTCCGGAACATCAACTCATGCGGCTGGGGGGTCCCGGCGCCGCCTGTCGCCTCGACCGGACGGGTCTCAAACCCCCCTCAACGTGCACATTGACCTGTCAGACCTGTCCCGCAGCCCTGCTATATGACTTAATGTTTGTTTCCTGCATCCACAAGGGGAGGCGACGACCCTGCCCGGTGGCGGGGGTGGGGGGCTCTGCAGTCTCACGCTTTCCCGTAGCGGCCTAGGACGAGACACTGGAATCCGTGCTTCAGGAGGGGTCCACCACGCTCTTTACACCCGAGCGCACAAGCTTGGGGTTTTGTAATTGTTGGTTCAGTTAGGGCGACAGATGCTTCCGTTCTTGAAGTGTAGGGTGGGGGGTGCGGGTCGGGGTTGGGTATTCGTTGGTTGTTTCTCCTCGGGGACTGTTTTGTTTGGCTTGGGTGTGTTCTCCATTGAGCCTCTTATGCAGCGCCGTGCCCCGCGTGTCTCCACGCTACTCCCTGCAGCCACTCACACAGGCTCCGTCGCCGGTCGCTCTCCTGCGCTGCCCGATGGCTTCCCCTAGCGTGAGATCCGTAGTCCTGGCTTCCCCTGGCCGCTTCGCTCCCGGGGCGCTCCGCTCCCATCACTACCATGGATGACCTAGCCTCCAAGGCCCAGGTACGCGTCCTGTCCTGGAACGTGAACGGCTTACTGGATAGACTCAAGCGCACCGCCGTCCTTAAGTATGCCCAGCGCGCGGAGGCAGATGTGCTCCTGCTTCAGGAAACCCACCTGCTCGGCGAGAAATGCCTCTTTCTGGCGCGCTACGGGTACGACCGGGTGTGGCATTCTGGGTTCTCACGCGGATCGCGGGGGGTCGCCGTCCTGCTGCGCCGTTCCTTCCCCTTTGTGTTTACCCGGGTGATCAACGACCCCCATGGGATGGGGATTGCTGTTTGCGGCACGCTTGAGGGTCGGCCGCTCAGTCTCCTGTCAATCTACGCGCCGCCTACCGGGCTGTCTCAGGCTTTATCCCACGTCGCCGCCTACCGGGCTGTCTCAGGCTTTATCCCACGTCGCCTCTTTGTTGGCAACTCTGCCGTCGGGCGCTATTGTTCTTGGGGGAGACTTCAATGCTGTCTCGGCGCCACAACTCGACTCCGGTTTCGGCGCCGCGCGGGCGAAGCAGCTGGCGGGATGGGCGGAGGCTCAGGGCTTGTGCGATGCGTGGCGGCTCTGCCACCCACGCACAAGGCAATACACTCATACTTCGCCCACCCATCACACCCATGCCCGTATTGATGCGATCTTTGTCCCCCCCGCCGACTGTGTCGGCATCCAGGACATCCGCATCCTCCCCAGGGGTATATCTGATCACTCGCCGGTCCTCCTGGGTCTGGGTCCCCAGCCCCGTGGGGCCCGCCAGATGTGGCGCTTCAATGCCTGGTTCCTCCAGGATAAGACGCTCCGTAGGGAGGTGGGGTCCGCATTGACGCATTATTTCGGTGACAACGACGGGTCGGTCTCCTCGGTGGGCACCCTTTGGGAGGCCTGTAAAGCCACCATTAGGGGGGCTGCCAAAGCACAGGTGGTACGGCATCACCAGACGCAACTCCAGCAGCTCACTGCCTGTGAGGCCCGTGCGCTGCGACTGGAGCAATCTCTCTCTGAGTCCGGTTATCCTAGTGGGACTCGGCAACCGCGACTTCTGCGTAAGGAGATTCGTCAACGGTCGCTTGATGCGGCTAAGCTCCTCTGGCAATCCTCGCTGGCGAGGGTATACGGGTGGGGCGATAGAAACGGTGCGCTGCTGCATCGGCTGGCTACTTACCCCAGAGCATCGCGCATCGTCCCGGCGGTGGCCGACTCTGATGGCCTGCTCCAATCTTCCTCCGTGGCAATAGCGGAAGCTTTCGCTCAGTATTATTCGCAGCTATATCGGGCCAGGGCGTCAGATCTTTCCTTGGCTTCATTACTTGCCGCTAGTAACCTACGGCTTCCCCACCTTCGGTCGGGTGACTGGGAGAGTCTGGAGGTGCCCATTTCTCCTGAGGAGATTGGGGATGCGATAGGGCGCACGTCCGCGGGGAAGACCCCGGGACCGGACGGCTTCCCCCAGGAGTTTTATGCCACCTATAAGGAGCACCTGGTCCCACGATTAGGTGCCCTCTATGCTGAAGCGGTCGAAAAAGGCTCCTTCCCTCCGGAAGCCGACATAGCCACGATTGTGGTCCTGCCCAAGTCTACGCCGCCTCCCTGTGATAGGTCGGCCTATCGGCCGATCTCTCTTATTAATACTGATATTAAGCTCTACGCGGCGGTCCTGGCCCAGAGGCTCCGGCCCTTTTTGTCGTGCTTGGTGCATCCGGACAAATGCGGCTTCATGCCGGACCGCGGCACTCGCCACTGCCTTCGTCGCCTTCACGTGGCCTTGGCTCACCGCCATTGCATATCTCCATATCTCACTCTCCTGCTTGCCGATTTCGAGAAGGCTTTCGACTCGGTTGGGTGGCCCTACTTATTTGATATCTTGACCCACCTGGGTTTCGGCCCCAAGTTTGTTGGAATGGTGCGGGTCCTTTACGTGCGCCCCCGCGCCAGAGTGTTGGTTAACGGGGCACTGTCAAGACCATTTCAGATCGGCCGGGGAACACGGCAGGGGTGCCCGCTGTTGCCCCTCCTCTTTGCGCTTGCAATGGAGCCCCTTGCTGCCCTGATCTGAGCGGATCCTCTGCTTCGGGGCTGGGAGTGGCCGGGCCTCGAGCCGGACAGAATAGCCCTCTACGCGGACGACGTTCTGTTGTACCTTAGTGATCCGGCGCGCTCGGGCCCCCGCGCACTCCATATCTTGGGCCGCTTTGGCCGCGCATCTGGTCTCTACTTAAACCCGCGAAAATCGGTCCTTGTGCCTCTGCACCCCTCCCGGGAGTGTTTTGACTGGCAGGACACTATTCCCCTCCGCCGGTTGTCCTTCAGGTATCTGGGCATCTGGGTCTCCCTTCTCCCGGAACTGAGCTGGGCTCTTAATGTGACCCCCCTGGTCAAGAAAGCCAGGGTAGATCTGGCACGATGGCAATCACTCCCGCTCAATCCGCTGGGGAGGGTGGCACTATACAAAATGATGATTCTCCCCCGGTTCCTTTATGTATTACAAAATACTCCCGTGTCATTCCCAAGGCCTTGGTTTCGTGAGTTGGATGGGTTGGCGACCAGATTTCTCTGGGTTGGTGGGAGACCGCAGTTGGCCCTGTCGACATGTCGCCTGCCCACCTTTGATGGAGGGTTGGGCATGACCAATCTTTACCTCTACTACTGGGCCACCCGCCTCCTGGTCATCCATGATTGGTTTGGGGGGGGTGATGGTCCGATCCGGCCTACAGGGTGGAATTGGCGGACCTGGGTTTCTCCTGCATTCAAGACTGCTTGTATGGCGCCCCCATCCCCGCCTCCTGCCTGGACATCACCAAAGCGATCTTCCTGGCTTGGCGAGCGGCGCTTCGCCACACCCGGTGGACCGGGAGACTGACTCGCGCCACTCCCCTCTGGCACGGGACATGGCTGCGGGACGTCGCGGACCTGGAGGGTTTTAAATCATGGGACCTACTTGGCATCTCCCAGCTGGGAGATGTCTGGCGGGGGGCACGCATGTGCTCCTACTCGGAGCTGCAGGCGCACTTCTCCCTCCACTCATCTCAATTTTATAGGTACCTCCAACTGCGACACACCATACGCATCTACACCCCTCTGGACATTAGGCTGCCGGACCACAGCCCCCCGGAGGCTCAGGTCCTGCTGGGCAACCTAGGGAGGGGGGATATATCCCGGATACATCGTTCTCTTATTAACAATACCCCCATGGCCCGTGAAGGCCTGAAGGAACGGTGGGAGGTGTGGGTGGGTCCCCTGGATGAGGTCGACTGGCGGGATGCCCTTATGGCCCCCAGGCTGGTGACGGCCTCCGCCAAACTGAGGCTCATTCAAATGTATTACCTTCACACCGCCTACCTCACGCCGGCTCATCTGTATCGTGCGGGCCTCTCCGTTGGCGCAGCTTGCCCTCGCTGCGGTTTTGATCCTGCCGACTTCATCCACATGGTGTGGTCTTGTCCGGAATTGGGGGGATACTGGAGGGGCATAGAAGCCGATCTCACGGAGGTCTTGGGATGGGCGGTGCCACATAGCCCTAGACACACCCTTCTGGACATCACTGACGGCCTAGATGGCACACGCGCAGAGAAGCTATTCCTTATGACAGCATTAATGGTGGCGAAACGAGATATTGCAGAGGCCTGGAAGAGTCGGCAGCCGCCTAGCTTGGCCAAATGGAGTACTGGAGTGGACTGGTGTGCGGCACAGGAACGGACTCTCTATCAGGCAAGGGGCTGCCTTAAGAAATACCGTAGGGTCTGGGGGAAATGGTTGGGCAATGTATTATGAACATGCGGTTCGGGGGGGAAGGGGCGGGGGGAGGGCTTCGGGAGGGGGCGGGGAGATGGCGCGGTCTTGTGCTGTGCGCTTGTAAACTGGTGGTTCGACAGGCTCAATGTTTTTCTATTGTGTCACTTAAAACAATAAAAACTTGTTTATCCCAAAAAAAATAACACAATTAATTTAATTATCAATTAAAAAAATAATTACCAATTATTAATTAACAATAAATTAGTTAACAATAAATAAACACATATTAACTAATTAATTATATATAAATTACTTCCCACCCTATTCCCCTATAAACCCACAAACCGCTACACATTAAAAAATAACATAATTATTTACTTACCAATTAATCAATTATTTAAAATTAATTACCAATTAATAATTAATTTTACAATACATTAATTAATAACAAAAATGAATAATACATTATTATTAATATAATTATAAATTAACCAATTCATAAAAATTAATTACCAATTAATAATTAACAATACATTAATTAACAATAAAAATAAACACATATTAACTAATTAATTATATTTAAATTACTTCCCACCCTGTTCCCCTATAAACACACAATCCGCTCTGATACTAAATCACAAAATTGTCTTTAATTTTTTGTAAACTATTTTCTAAACATTTAATACATATATTTAAAAATAATGTAAAAACTTTAAAAAAAAATGTTAAACATACATATAAAATACATACTAAAATACATAACACAAAAAAAAAGTATTTACAACTATATTTTTGCAAACGATATTATTTGCTTTGATAATACATACTTTAATATTAAAAAATCGATATTACTTACCTTAAAGTCGATATTCTGGTCAACGATATTCTTGACTTCGATATTCTGTCCCTACGATATTTAGAACTCGATATTAGTGTAGGTCGATATTTTGACTGAGCTCCTTTCAGCCCATCTCGATAGTTTGTCGAGGAAACAGTGTGTTTTTTCTTGCAATGTCTTTGGGGTTTAAGCCCTGTGGATCTTGTGGCAGACAAATGTTGGACACGGATCTTCACACCATCTGTATGTGGTGCCACGGAGAACATTCCAACTCGGAGAAGAATGGTTCCTGTTGTCGTGTTCGGTCAAAGGTGTTGAGAGAGCATTGTTTGAAAACCTTGGCGGCATGGTTAGCAGAGGGCCTGCATCATTGTTGGTCCCCCTCGAAGTCCAGAGATCCCTTGGAGAGCTGTTCACCTAAGGCTTCTCCACCTTCGACATCCAAGGGGGCCCCAAAGCAGAAACGAAAACTGACACGTAAGTCAGGTGTCTCAGACGACGCCTCCTGTTGCGGAGTCTTTACAAGAGTCTACCTGCGCCTCCCTGTTGTTCCAGGAGCCGGAGCGACTCTGGCTCCAATATTATAATTCCCTTCCTAAAGTCCTTGGGCCTAAGGTTCCCTTTGTTGCGTTTTCTAGTCCCTAGGAGGTGGAGGGTGCCTTAACTGAATCAGCGCTGGTGGGTTCGCCCTCTGGATCAGTTAGGCCCTCTGGAGCTGTTCTTGGATCCGTAACAACACCGGTGCAGAGCTCTTCTAGGCTACCACCTTCAGCGCCGATGTCTGGTCAACCAATGACGTCAGCGGTGCCAGTTGACGCCGAACCTATTACTCTTTCCGACAGTGATACGTTGCCAAAACGGCACTGGGCGGTGTCGGATGCGGCGCCAATAGAGCTGCCTGCTTCGGGCAACTCTTTAATTGCCCCTGGAGAGTCTACCACTGTTTTCCTTACAGGAATAGGCAGTTTTCAAGGTGAAGAGCAGGATATAAGGGATCAAAATCCTTTGGACAACACTACTACCTCCTGTGGAAGGAAATTGGTTGACAGAACTGAGTGAGGTGAGTGGTGTTAATTTTTCTCTAGTTTCGGACTTACTTTCTACACTTGGTACAGCTACAGAGGTGAGTTCCTCTTATCCTAAAGTGTTAAGGAGAGCAGCTGTAGTCTTTAATTGGCAGCTTCTCTTGATGCAACTATCCACAGACCCTTTAGTGAATGTACTTCACCAGGGGGAGACAGGAGTGGAGCCTTTTCTCCCTTACAATGAGTCTCTATATGGCATATTATTAGGAGCTTGGGCAAGGCCGTTAACCAGAATGCTAGTAGACCGGACTATATCCCATAGGCATTAGCTTCCCCCCGGGATCTTGTTTGTCTCTTAAAACATCCCTCCTAAAATGGTCTGGTTGTACAAGCACCAACAGCTTCTGTGTACCCAAATCTCCTCCCTCTAGTTCCACCAAGCACTGAGTCCAGATTGCAGGAAAGTTGTGGCAGAAATACTTTCTCTTCTGTGAATGCAGCATTGCGGTCTTTGAATACTACGTGTGTTCTCACAGACATCCATGACTGCGTCAATCTGGATTTTCTAAGGAGGTTCAGAGTAGCCTAATAGATATGTCATTTGATGGTGTACACTTATTTGGTGTACAGGCAGATTGCGCCTTGCAGCGGTTTAGAGCAGGTCGGTGTGACGGAGACACCTAGACATGTCTTTCATTGTTTTCATTCCTTCTGAATTTTGAGGAAGGATTGTTCTGATTGGTTAAGTTGCTTATTCTTTAAGTGGCGCACTGTGTAGTGCGTAATCCAGGTGTTAATGGCTATTCACTTATGGTTATGTGTGTCATCATCACGCTTATCTCTGACATGTTACTATGATTAAGGGTGATATATGAGCAGTTATTCTAACGTACTCTTTTTTGGGAGTGTCTTATTCTTTAAAGTCTTATGTTTGACTTTCCACTTCAAATCTGTCAAGAACAATTTTTTATGTGTTTATTTCTTTTCTGAAACTTTGTTGTTGTTGCCTGATACACAGGTCCTGCAAATTTTTCTTTACTCTGAAGAGTAGCTAATGCTCCAGAGTTGATAACCATTATGAGTAAAGCATCTTTTGTTTGCTTGGTAAGCAGTTGGTTGTAAACATGTTGAACTGGTGTCGCTAAGCCTATGAAGTAAGACCCTCATTGATCTGACTTAAGATATAATAAATTCATGAAATTTAGTATTCGCCATAGGGACATTTTGATAATCAAGCTCCATGGAGTCTCTGTCTGTTATGTTATGTTATACTTAATTTGTAGAGCGCATGTACACCAGATTGGTTTCTTGGCGCTACTCTGAAAGGTGTTAGAGTGATACGCTACTCGTATGCCTGTCTAAATAGCCATGTTTTTAGGAGTTTGCGGAAGGTCATGAGGTCTGTGCAAGATCTAATCTAAAGAGGTAGGGAGTTCCAATATCTGGGACCTAGTGTGGAAAATCTTGTTCCACCAAAGCGTTTCCGTTTAAAGGGGGGTGTTGTCAGGAGGTGCATATGGGCAGATCTCAGGTTGCGGGTCGGAGTGTACCTGTCGATCAAGCTATTAATGAATTTAGGGTTTCTGCAATGCAGAGATTTAAAGATAATGCATCCCACCTTGAAGGCGCATCTCTGGGATATAGGGAGCCAGTGTAGCTTCTTCAGGAGGGGAGAGACGTGTTGGCGTCTGTTTTCCTGAAGAATCAATCTGGCCGCCTGATTCTGTACCAGTTGGAGACGATGGGTGAGATAAGCCGGGATGCCAAAGTATAAAGAATTGGCGTAGTCGATGTGCGATATCACCATGGCAAGTACTGCCTGTATGTTTGCTTCCTGTGTTAGAAACCTGCTGATTTTCTTTATTTTTCTTAGTTTGAAGAAGCAAGTTGAAATTACGGATCCTATTTGAGTTTTCATGGTAAGATCATTGTTAATTATGACTCCCAGGGTTTTGGTATGTGTGGAAGGAGTGGGAGGCTGTCCCAACTCTTTAGGCCAGAAATGGGAGCTCCAGGGGTTCAGTGAGCCTCCCGTAAGAATCACTTGTGTTTTTTCTGGGTTTATTTCAGATGATTGCTGTTCATCCAGTCACGGATGAACAGCATCGTTATCTGGAATTCGTGAAAGGTGGCAGGGGAGTTATTGATGGGGAGTACTAGTTGGAAATCATCTGCGCAGTTGAAGGTTTGAACATTCCTTTCTTTCAGTGCTTGGATCAGGGGGAGAAGGTATAGATTGAAAAGATTAGGGGAAAGTGATGATCCCTGGAGAACACCACATGTAGTTTTAATCTTGGGGGTTGTGAAATGACCAAGGCGGACCGCCTGAGATCGGTTTGTTAAGAAGGAACTGATCCATTCGAGGGCTGTTCCTTGGATTCCCGCATCCTTGACACGGTCGATCAGGATGTTATGGTCGACCGTGTCAAAGGCTGCGGAGAGATCCAGCAGCACCAGGGCCTGCTTGGAGCCTCTATCTGCCTTCTCTCGCAGGATATCCAATACTGATAGTATCACTGATTCTGTAGAGTGAACCGGTCGGAAGCCTGCTTGGTGTGCATCCAGATAATCGGACTGCTCCAGAAAGGCAGATAGGCTTTTGGCTACACTTATTAAAAGAGAGTTTGTTTTAAAATAATCCTCTTATCTCTGCTGTTCTTATGTGACAGTGTATGTGTGTGTATATATATATATATATATATATATATCAATATAGTATTTGTGCAGCTTTACACTTCAAGTCAGGACTATAGAAGGATGTTCCATTAATCAGATTGTACAGCACTAAGTGTGTGTGTAATAAACGCCACAAAATTTGTAGCCTACATTACCAGTATATGTAAGTTAAACTTCTACCTCTGGTATTTGCTTTACATCTAAGCAGTAGGTGATGTTCCTTGTTGATGATATTAAACGTTCTTTATTCTTGCTAGATTAAGTAGGTGGGGACCAAGACATTAGCATCTTGTGCGTCTTAAGACACTATATGTTTTTGCTCCTAAGGTTCTGTCTTATAGCCATTACAGTTTGTTGGCTTTTCTATACATTCTTGTAGATATTTGTTTGTTTTTTAAATGTTCTTTGAACATTATTATTTCGTATTCATGCAATACATCAGGCTGATTTAGGTCTGCAAGAAGACGTACTCTCTACGTCGATTCTATATCACGCTCTGTATTATTACCTAAGATTTCTTTCTTCTCTGAAGGAAATTTCCCTATAATGGTGTACTTTTTCATTTCTGTGAAGTTGTTCATATACATTGTACATGAGGAGAATAGGTGTTTTTCCTAAATCTACTACTTTTTGTAGAAGACTTTTATTACTATAAGAAAGGATTGTTGCACTACTGGGTGACAAGTATTTTTATCATTTAACTGACTAATTGTTTGTAGTTTGGATTTAAACTTTGTGGAGTGTTGTCTTTAGATGGAATATACAAAGTCAGTTGGATTCTTTTATTAATAGAATCCTTTAAATATTCTGGTTTTAGTATGGAAGAACCTTTCTGGATCATCTGTGGGGGGTCTCTATTCATATTGTAGAGTCACGTTCTAACCTTGGTTTTCGCCAGGCAATCAAGATTTCTTTTTCATACTTACTATCTTGTTCAATTCTATACTGCTATTGCTTGAATGTGGTGTCTCAGGCAAATTGCATTACGCTGACAGTTTGGGTGACTGTTGCTTTCCTACATTGTATGGCGCCCACTTTGGTTTCTATACTGTTATGTCAGTATTGTCTTACTGATAGCTTAGCTTTATTTTATATCTATGTGTTATAGTTTTTCACTTGTGAATACATAGGCGGTTATTTGTGTTACTCCTATGTTAGTTAATATCCCGGGAATATTCTAAAGGTATTTGTTTTATCTCTTGTTGATAATTCTAGGAATAAGACTGGTTCTATGCCGATAGTTCCTATTATTGTCTTCAACTCATGTTAGAACAGCATTCGTTATGCTTTCCCACGGATGATGGACCTTTCTCTGTTTACAAGGCAGGTCTTGCTCTGGTAGAACTTTATTTGGATAAGATTTTTTACTCAATGGCATGGCCTGCTGATCTGTGTTTTGCAAGTATCGAACATGCAGTTCGAGTCTGGATATGTGAGCAAATAGCTTCATATTTGTTGGGTCATTTGGCACAATTGTTCTACTGTCATGGATAATGTTATCTCAATCTTTTCTTACTATGGTCAGCTGCGCCTGATTGTGCCCGTGCTCCCGCTCTCGCTGCTGCCGCGAGTTCGTGCCAGTCCTCTGTCTCTGTTTTTCTCCCCTATTGCCTGATTCTGCCTGTCTGACGTTTTTTTCACATTATTTGCCCCTTTTTTGTGACTCTCTCTTGATTTTGGCATTTCTGCCACATTCCTTTCCCGCCGCTGCATCCCCTGCGGCCCGCTCGCCCATTCGCCCCGCACCCGCCTCCCATCTGCTCCTCCCTCCCACCTCCCCTTCTTAATGGCGGCCGAAGGCGTGCTTAAGGCAAGCCCGTCTGCACCCGTCCGTGCCTGGACTACGCCCAGCGCCAGACCCCCTGGCCCCCGCTAGCACCACAACGCCGTTACGATGCCAACACCCTCCACGAACTCAACGCCGGCCGATCATCCACCTGCTTCCAGGCCACCCCGAAGCTCACCCACGGACCCTTCTCCTGCCGAAACTGCAGCTTCACCAGCCACCGAACACCTGCACGTCCTGCCTCTCGCACCAGGGCAGGTCACAACCATCTCAGATGCATACTACTCAACACCCTCTCCATCCACAGGCACATCATCGAACTCTGGGACCTACTCGATTCATCCTCCCCGGACTTCGCCTTCCTGACGGAGGCCTGGATGAACCCCTCCTCGGCGCCCGACATTGTAATAGCCATCCCGGACGGCTACAAGATCACCCGCAGTGACAGCACCAACAGACCAGGAGGTGGAATCGTCATCGTCTACAGGAACACCCTCAGAATTTTGACCAGCACCGAAGACACTCTCAGCGCTGCCGAACACCTGCATTTCCAGATCAACATTGACCCCAACACCACCCTCAGAGGAACCCTTGTCTACAGACCCCCCCAGAACCCAGGCCACAGTTCAGCGACTCCATCACTGATGTCATCCACACGCACACCCTCGCATCCACAAACGACATCCTTCTCGGAGACCTGAACTTCCACCTCGAGAACGCCAACGCCAGCATCTCCACCACCCTGCTCGACAACCTTGCCAACCTCGGACTCAAACAATTCGTCATGACACCCACCCACTCCGCTGGACACACGCTCGACCCCATCTTTTCTGCCAGCAACCATGTCAGCTTCTGCGACACCACCGAACTCCACTGGACCGACCACTGTTGCATCCACTTCTCCTTCGAGAAACACACCACACACAACCACCCGCAACAAATCTCCCAGCGCAGCTGGAACAAGGTCACCGAAGACCAGCTAATCACCACCCTCGCCCGAGACCCACCAACCGACCACCCCGACACAGCCGCCCGCAACCTCAGGCAATGGATCGACGACTGCGCCAACACTCTCGCCCCGATCAAGAAAGCCTCAAACAGACGTACCAACAGAAGGGCCATGGTTCACCACCGACCTCCAGGCATCCAAGCAGACCTGCCAAAGACTCGAGAAGAAGTGGGGCCACTAACAGACACCGGACAACCATGCAGCCCTCAAGAACGCCAGCCGCAGGCACCACCTACTCATTCGAAGCGCCAAAAGGACCTCCTTCAAGGTATGCATCGACAACAACGCGCACAACAGCAAAGAGCTCTTCAACATCGTGAAGGAACTTGCCAACCCCAGCTCTAACGACATCCCGCCGTCACGACCTCTGCGACTCTCTAGCCACCTTCTTCCACCGCAAGATCACAGACATCCACGACAGCTTCAACACCCAGAAGCCGCCGACACCTCAGATTCACTGCCCTCCAACCACACCAGCCTCCTGCTCTCCTGGAACCACGTCAATGACACCCTCAAAATTATGAACACCATCCACTCCAGTTCACCGTCCGACCCCTGCTCTCACCACATCTTCAACAAAGCGAACTCCATCATCGCACCCCAACTCCGGAAGATCTTCAACAGCTCCTTCGAGACCGCCCCCTTCCCGGAGAGCTGGAAACAAGCCGAGATCAACGCACTCAAGAAACCCAAGACAGAGCCAAAGGACCTCAAGAACTTCCAGCCCATCTCCCTGCTCCCGTTCCCGGCGAAAGTCATCAACAAGATCGTCAACAGGCAACTGACCCGCTTCCTCGAAGAGAACAACACCCTGGACTCGTCCCAATCCGGATTCCGCAGCAACCACAGCACCGAAACCGCCCTCATCGGCGCCACCGACGACATCAGGACCCTACTGGACAATGACGAAACCAAGGCCCTCATCCTCCTAGACCTCTCGGCCGCCTTCGACACCGTCTGCCACCACACCCTACGCACAAGCCTCCACAACGCAGGGATCCGCAACTAAGTCCTGGACTGGACCACCTCCTTCCTCACCGGCAGAACCCAGAAAGTCCGCCTCCCTCCATTCCGATCCGAAGCCACCAAGATCACCTGCTGCGTACCCCAAGGATCATCCCTCAGCCCGACCCTTTTTAATGTCTACATAACACCTCTCGCCAACATCATCCGATCGCACGACCTCAACATCGTCTCATATGCCGACGACACCCAGCGGATCCTCTCCCTCACCAAGGACCCCGCCACTGCCAAAACCAAAGAATGAAGGCTGTCGCTGAATGGATGAAGAACAGTCTGGCTCAACCCCTCCGCCTGGGACGACTCCTGGTGGCCGGCCATGCTGGAAGCTGCGCTGACACCCACTGACCACGGACGCAAGCTGGGGTTCATCCTGGACTCATCACTATCAATGACCCAGCAAGTCAACGCTGTCTCCTCCTCCTGTTTCAACACCCTCCGCATGCTTCACAAGGTCTACAGATGGATCCCCACTGGAACCAGAAGAACGGTCACCCAGGCCCTCGTTAGCAGCAGGCTGGACTACGGCAACGCCCTCTACGCAGGAACCACGGGCAAACTCCAGAAAACACTTCAACGCATACAGAACGCCTCCGCACACCTCGTCCTCGACATCCCCCGCCACAGCCACATCACTGCCCACCTGAGAGAACTTCACTGGCTCCCCGTCAACAAGAGGATCCCCTTCAAGCTCCTCACCTACCCCCACAAAGCACTTCACGACGCCGGACCAACATACCTCAGCTCACCTTCTACACCCCCAACTGCCAGCTTCACTCCGCTGACCTCGCCCTTGCCACCATTCCATGCATCCACCGAGTGACCACCAGCGGCAGATCATTCTCCCACCTCGCCGCCAAGACATGGCACACCCTCCACATCCACCTGCGACAGACCCAGGACCTGCTGACCTTCAGGAGACTTCTCAAAACCTGGCTGTTGGAGCAGTAGCAGCACCCTCACCCACCCCGGGTGCGCTCTACAAATGTTTGATTGATTGATTGACTTATTTAAGTGATGTACCTTGCACTAATCCAGGTAACCCTTATGGTGATTTAAGTGGTCTTTAATAACCTTTGAAAGCTCTCTAAGTGGTAGCTGTGGAGAGCAGCCTTCAGGTTTATCTTGAAGGAGTGTAAAGCAGCTTGTTTCTTTTACCAACTTTAATCTGTAGTGTAGGTTAGATGAAAAGAAACCACACAGTATTTATAAAAAATAGATCTTATTTATTAGACACACAATTTCTAACACATTGGTATATCTCCTACCCAGAAATATCAACACAATACACAAGAATACTTTGCAAGAAGCAGGTAAGTAGCACAAATATACACTGGTCTTCAGGGGAAGACCAAACCATATATTAAGAAAGTGGAATGCAAACTGCAAACGAGAACTGGACTTAGACCGGAGGTGCAGGGGACACAAGGAACCACCCAAGGTAAGTACCTAGGAACCTGACGGAGGCTGTGTGCAGAGATGGAAACAAAGCTGCGTGCCCAATGAAATTCAATGGAGAAGTCACCGTTGCAGTTTTAAAGAAGGAGGACCCTTCCAAGATGACCCCAAAGAATTTCCTTGGAGGACGGAAGGTTGAAGAGCCACCCCTCCCCTGGATGCCCCAGAAACCAAGTTACCTGCACCAGGGAAGCCGGGTGCATAGGGATGAAGAAACATCAGAACCTGCCATAGGCGATAAAGGAAGCATCTGAAGAAATTGCCTCTGGAGAAGTTCAGAAAGGAGTCCGGTGGAATCCAAGGATTGATTCTGGAGGTGAAGAACCTGCAAGCTTAAGGGACAGAGTCTATGCCACTCGGAGGTGACCAGAAGGCAAAGAGGCACAATGCCCACCGATGTCGGGAGGTTCAAGAGATTCAACGGTGACCTTGTTGCTGCAGATGTGAGGACCAGCTGATGCTGACGAAGACCTGGAGCCGTGCACGAGCTGTCCCACGTCAGCTGTCGGTGTCCAGGTGGTCGGTGTCTGGGAGCACCAACAAGGTTTGGTAGCCACAACCTAAGTGGAAGACGAAAAGGAGCAAACGTTGGGACCAGCAATGTCCAAGGGACTCACCAAGTGCAGGAGAGTCAGAGCAGGCCCCAAGCAAGCAGGGAAGCCCACTGAAGCAAAGGAAGATGCTGGAGAGAATCCAAAGGCACAGAAGTCACAAGAGAACCTCAGACAGCTCACGATGGAGGCCCACGATGGAATGACTGCAGGGAAGACCCTGATCTTCAGGTAGTCAGATGCTGGAGCTTCTTGTAGCCCGAAGTTCTCTGGAGTGAAGAGCTAACAAGCCTTGGCAATGGAAAGTCGAGACGGTGCACAGGGGTTTGGGTTAGTTATTCATAATTAGTTCAAATATTCCCAAAAATATAAAAAAGAACGGATGGAAGATCAATATATTAAGCAGATCATTAACTTATGAGGTGCATAGCATATGTAGGAGAGTAGGATCTGCTTCACATGGGTACCCCCACTTTTTGCTGGTATTTCACTGTTTTTTTACCTTAGTCTGGCTGTGGCCCTGCTAATCAGGACCACAGCCTAGCTGCTTCCTCTCTAACATGGTTTCCATGTACATTAGGTACATATCTAATTGGATTCTGGAGTGCCTTATAAGCCCCTAGTATATGAAATACTATGTACCTAGGGCATAGGTACCTCAGAGGCCTACCAGGGGTTGCAGCATGTATTATGCCACCCCTGGGAAGCACTCCAAAATGACACCAGAGGTCTGCTACTGCAGCCTGGGCAAGGGTGTGCTTGCACCCCTTACTGTGGTATAGGCTACCTATATCACTACCCTATACAGATACATATAAACCTATAAGCCACTCCTATGGCAGGCCTTGACAATCCTGAAGGCAGAGTGCTAGGTTTTATGTGAGAGGGTGCCCAAGCATGAGCTGAGCCCCTCTGCAGCATTCAGAAATACTTCCTTATGGCTGTTCTGTGATACAGCCATACCATATACTCTTAAGTGCATTATAACCTCGCGGTAAATGCTAACTTTGGGATGGCTGCATCAAAACATGTGTTTGGTGTCAAACGATTTGGAATACTAAACCCCCCCCCCACCCCCCCCCCCCCCCCACCAGACCTGGCGGCAGTGGTAGCATTCCACCCTTCTAGAGGGAGAGACATGTTCACACTGGCTAAACCCGGTTAAATCTTTCCCAAGCTCTGGCATCACAAAATGGATGTCACTGCCTGGACAATAGGTTTCCTGTCACAGGGAGGTGTAACCACCTCCCCAGACAGGCAGATGTGTATTGGGGCAGGGTGGGTGCATTCAGAGAATGCTTTTGAGACACTGCCTGGGGCACACAAGGTGTCACTGTGCATAGCCCAGTTCAAACCGGTTGCAGGGGCACTCAGCCCCTGCTCTGGCGCGAAACTGGACAAAGGGGAAGGGGTGTAACCACCCCCACCCCAGGCCCACCCATAGGTGGAGCCTTAGAGGTAGTCCATCCACTAAACTTAGTATAAGTATAGGAATCCAGTCCCTAGGACTTTAGATTACCCTGGACGAACCTCTGCAACATATATCCTGGACCTTCGACTTTCTATCACGACTAGAAGATGGAAGAAATCTCCCTTGGGGTCAAGGAGTGACTCCCCTGCTTGGCAGGTACCAAAGAAGCAACTGACCGGTCTGCAATTCTGAAGCTCCCGCCGGACGCGGAAGTCTCTGCATCCCCAGAGGTGGATTTCCAGACTTCTCCAAGGCTACCCTGAGTCCACAGCAAAGCTGAGGCCCGTGGCTATCGTGGGTAACGTGGAACCGTGACCCCTGGATACCGTGAGCTTTTGCAGCAACACTATCTTCCTGGTCATCCTCGAAGTTGTGCTTTGGGCTCCGAGTAGCCCCAGCCTTGTGCACCTCCTGCACCGAAGATTGTTGGCCTCCACTCCATGAGTGACCCGTGGGCCAGCTCCAAGTGCGACCGCTCGAGGCTCCTTCGCGATCACTAGCCGTTGGCTAGCAGGTCCCCACAAATGCAACTCCACTTCTGCTGGGGCTTTTCTGGTTGCTCCAGACTTGCCCTTACTTACCCTCGCTGGGTGAGTCCATCAGACTTTGCTGGTCTGCACCGCAGTCCTTTCTCTGATTTCCTGTGACTTGCTGTTGCCAAGGCTTGTTAGGTCCTTTATGGTCGTCGACACCGCAGCACTCAACAGACTTCGTGGGACAGCTCGAATCCGGCTCGTGGACTTTGTTGACGCCTCCTGGATCTCGTGGCTGAAAAGTCAAGACACCCATCAACTCACCTGAAGCACCCGACATCTGTGGGCATTGGTCCATCCTGCCCTAGGTCACTGGCAAGTGACCCAGACTCTGTCCCCTCTGCTTTCAGGTTCCTTAAATGCTAGATCCAGGCTTGGGTCTCTCCGGACACTTCTCCTCTTCACGGCAGCAGCAGTTCCTTGCAGGCTTCCATTGAAATCGACGACGCAACCCGACACCTATGCACCCGGCTTCCCTGGGTGAGGTAACTCGAGTACTCCGTTACTCTCGTGGGTGCTAGCCCTAGAACTACCTAAGTCCAAGAGGGTTTGGTCCTGACTCGGTTAGAAGTGTCCCTAATCTTTAAAATTCCAACCGCGACATTCCCCATAGAAGATAATATGAACCCGCGGTTGTGTTTACACACTGCATACAGATCCTGTGCGTCCCCTGTGTCACTACCTTGGGTGGTTCCTTGGGGTCCCAGTGATTCTAGAGGCAATAGGCCTAGTGCCTATTCCAGTCGTGGTTCTTTTTTTTTTTTGATAAACAAGTTTTTATTGTTTTGAGTGATACAACATAAAAAACTTTGAGCCTTTCGAACCACCATCATACAATAACATATCATGAGAACACGCCACATTCCCGCCCCCCCCCCCCGAAATCCCCCCCGTCCCCTCCCACCCGAACAGCACGTTTATGGTACATTGCCCAACCATTTCCCCCAGACCCTTCGGTATTTCTTGGGGCAGCCCCTTGCCTGGTAGAGAGTCCGTTCCTGTGTCGCACACCAGTCCACTCCGGTGCTCCATTTGGCCAAGCTAGGCGGCTGCGGTTGCTTCCATGCCGCTGCAATGTCACGTTTCGCTACCATTAACGCTGTCGTGAGGATCAACTTCTCTGGGCGTGTGCCATCCAGGCCCTCAGTGACGCCCAGTAGGGTGTGTCTAGGGTCATGTGGCACCTCCCACCACAAGACCTCCGTGAGTTCGGTTTCTATGCCCCTCCAGTACCCCCCCAGTTCCGGACAAGACCACACCATGTGGAGGAAGTCGGCCGGCTCAAAGCCACAATGGGGGCAAGCTTCATCAGCGGAGAGGCCCGCACGGTGCAGTCGAGCCGGTGTGAGGTAGGCATTGTGGAGGTAGTAAATTTGAATAAGCCTCAGTTTGGCGGAAGCCATCACCAGCCTGGGGGCCATAAGGGCATCCCGCCAGTCGGCCTCGTCCAGGGGACCCACCCACCCCTCCCATCGTTCCTTTAGGCCGGGATATGGGGGTATTGTTGATGAGAGAACGGTAGATCCTGGAAATACCCCCCCTCCCCAGGTTGCCCATCATGACCTGAGCCTCCGGGGGGGCTGTGATCTGGCAGCCTAATGTCTAGTGGGGTGTAAGTGCGTATGGCGTGGCATAGTTGGAGGTATATATAAAATTGGGATGAGTGAAGGGAGAAGTGCGCTTGCAATTCTGGGTATGAGCACATACGTCTCCCCCGCCAGACATCTCCCAGCTGGGAAATGCCGAGTAGATCCCATGATTTAAAACCCTCTAGTTCCGCAACTTCCCGCAACCATGTCGCGTGCCATAGGGGGGGGTGGCGAGAGTCAGCTTCCCAGTCCACCGGGTGTGGCGAAGCGCCGCCCGCCAAGCCAGGAATATCGCTTTGGTGATGTCTGGGCAGGAGGCGGGGACGGGGGCGCCGCACAGGCGGTCCTGAATATGTGAGAAACCCAGGTCCCCTAATTCCACTCTGTAGGCCGGGTCGGACCATCCTCCCCCAAACCAATCATGGACGACCAGGAGGCGGGTGGCCAGGTAGTAGAGGTAGAGATTGGTCATGCCCAGACCCCCATCAAAGGTGGGCAGGCGGCATATCGACAGGGCCAACCGTGGTCTCCCACCGCCCCATAGGAATCTCGTCGCCATCCCGTCCAGCTCGCGAAACCAAGGCCTTGGAAAGGACAGGGGAGTGTTTTGCAGCACATATAGGAACCGGGGGAGAATCATCATTTTGTATAGGGCCACCCTCCTCAGCGGATTGAGCGGGAGCGATTGCCATCTCGCCAGATCTACCTTGGCTTTCTTGACCAGGGGGGTCACATTAAGCGCCCAGCTCAATTCCGGGAGAAGGGAGACCCAGATGCCCAGATATTTGAAGGACAACCGGCGAAGGGGAATAGTGTCCTGCCATTCGAAACATTCCCGGGAGGGGTGCAGAGGCACAAGGACCGATTTTCGCGGGTTTAAATAGAGGCCAGATGCGCGGCCCAAGATGTGTAGCGCGCGCGGTCCCGAGCGCACCGGATTACCAAGGTACAACAGGACGTCGTCCGCGTAGAGGGCGATTTTGTCCGCCTCCAGGCCTGGCCACTCCCATCTCTGGAGGAAAGGATCAGTTCTGATCAGGGCAGCAAGGGGTTCCATCGCAAGCGCGAAGAGAAGGGGCGATAGTGGGCACCCCTGCCGCGTCCCCCGGCCGATCCGGAATGGCGCGACAGCACCCCGTTGACCAACACTCTGGCGCGGGGACGTGCGTAAAGGACCCGTACCATTCCCACGAACTTGGGGCCGAAACCCATGTGGGTCAGGACGTCAAACAAGTAGGCCCACCCAACCGAGTCGAAAGCTTTTTCGAAATCAGCGAGCAGGAGGGTGAGATATGGAGGTAAGCGATGGCGGTGAGCCAAGGCCACGTGAAGGCGACGGAGGCAGTGGCGAGTGCCCCGGTTCGGCATAAAACCGCATTGGTCCGGGTGGACCAAGCACGACAAAAAGGGCCGGAGCCGCTGGGCCAGGACTGCCGCGTAAAGCTTGATGTCGGTGTTAATAAGAGAGATCGGCCGGTAGGCCGCTCTATCAACGGGTGGCGGCGTAGACTTGGGCAGAACCACAATCGTGGCTATGTCGGCTTCCGGAGGGAAGGAGCCTTTCTCAACCGCCTCCACAAAGAGATCACACAGCCTCGGGACCAGGTTATCTTTATAGGTGGCATAAAATTCCTGGGGGAAGCCATCCGGTCCCGGGGTCTTCCCCGCGGACGTACGCCCTATCGCATCCCCGATCTCTTCAGGAGAAATGGGCACCTCCAGGCTCTCCCAGTCTCCTCGCCTAAGTTGGTTGAGTCGTAAGTTACTGGCGGCGAGCAGAGAGGCCAGGGAAAGGTCCGGCGCTCGGGCCCGATACAGCTGAGAATAGTACTGGGCGAAAGCCTCCGCTGTCGCCACTGAGGAAGATTGGAGCACGCCATCGGAGTCTGCAATCGCCGGGATGATGCGCGATGCCCTGGGGTAAGTGGCCAGCCGGTGCAGCAGCGCACCGTTCTTGTCGCCCCACCCGTACACCCTCGCCAGCGAGGACTGCCAGAGGAGCTTGGCCGCGTCAATCGACCGTTGACGAATCTCATCACGCAGAAGTTGCAATTGCCGAGTCCCGGCCGGGTCCCCGGACTCAGAGAGAGATTGCTCCAGTCGCAGCGCTCGGGCCTCACAGGCGGTGAGCTGCTGCAGGTGCATCTGGTGGTGCCGTACCACGTGCGCCTTGGCAGCCCCCCTAATGGTTGCCTTACAGGCCTCCCAAAGGGTGCCCGCCGAGGAGACCGAACCTTCATTGTCACCATAGTAGTGCGTCAGCGCGGACCCCACCTCCTTACGGAGCATCTTGTCCAGGAGGAACCAGGCGTTAAAGCGCCACATCTGGCGGGCCGCGCGGGGTGGGGGCCCCAGACCCAGGAGGACCGGAGAGTGATCAGATATCCCTCTGGGGAGAATGCTGTCGTCTTGGATGCCTACACAGTCGGCGGGGGGGGACGAAGATCGCGTCAATGTGTGCATGAGTGTGATGGGCGGCCGAAGTATGAGTGTATTGACATGTGTGCGGGTGCCAGATCCGCCATGCGTCGCACAAGCCCTGAGCCTCCGCCCAACCCGCCAGCTGCTTCGCCGGCGCGGGAGTCTGAAATCGGTCCTGATGAGTCGAGCTGCGGGGCCGACACTGCGTTGAAATCCCCTCCAATAACAATAGTGCCCAGTGGGAGAGTTGCCAGCAGAGATGCGACATGAGATAAAGCCTGAGACAGCCCGGAGGGCGGCGCGTAGAGCGACAGGAAGCTGATCGGCCTACCCTCGAGCGTGCCGCAAACGGCAATCCCCATTCCGTGGGGGTCGTGGATCGCCCGGGTAAAAACAATGGGGAGGGAGCGGCGCAGCAGGATGGCGACCCCCCGCGATCCGCGTGAGAACCCGGAATGCCACACCCGGTCATACCCATAGCGCGCCAGAAAGGGACATCTCTCACCAAGCAGGTGGGTTTCTTGAAGCATGAACACATCTACCTCTGCGCGCTGGGCATACTTAAGGACTGCGGTGCGTTTGAGCCTATCCAACAGGCCGTTCACGTTCCAGGACAGGATGCGCAGCTGGGCCTTGGGAGCTAGGTCATCCATGACATCGGTGGGAGCGGGTCGCGCTGGGAGCGGAGCGGCCAGGGGACGCTGGGAAGATACCCAATGGCGTGGGTGCGCAGGGAGGGAACGAGGAGCATGTGGGCCCCAGAGGGACGACGGATCTCGCGCTAGGGGAAGCCAGCGGACGGCGGCGGAAAACGAGCGACGGCGGAGTGCGTGTCAGTGTCTGCATGGAGTATCTTGGCGACACTTGTGGTGTGGTGCTGCATGAGAGGCCCAGTGGAGAACAAACCCAAACCAAACAAAACACCCTCCCAAGGAGGAACAACCAACTAATACCCAACCCCGACCCCCCACCCCCCACCCTACACTTCAAGAAAGGAAGCATCTGTCGCCCTAACTTTAACTAACAATTACAAGGCCCCAAGCATGGGTGCTCGGGTGTAAAGAGCGTGGTGGACCCCTCCTGAAGTACAGATTCCAGTGTCCTGTCCTAGGTTCCTACGCGAAAGCGGGAGACTGCAGAGCCCACCGCCCCCGCCACCGGGCAAGGTCGCCGCCTCCCCCTGTTAATACAGAGAACAAAGAGAAAGTCATATAGTAGGGCTGCGGGAGAGGTCTGACAGGTCTATTGGCGCGCTGAGGGGGGTCGGAGACCTATCCGGCAGAGGCGACAGATGGCGCCGAGATCCCCCAGCTGCATGAGATGATGTCCCAGACGAGGCAGATGAGTCTCGCGTTCCTCTTCCTGACATGCTCGCGGACCGGGTCCTAGCTACTGCCGCGCCTCGGGGTTGCCGGGAGTGCGTGCGCTTCCTGCGCCGTGGTCGTAGGGGCCCGGCTGCATCTTGGCCCCGGAGCGTAGTAAGGGGCGACACCCGTCCGGGCTGGCGCATAGGTTTTTCCTCGGTGAGCCAGGTCCATGCTGCCCTGGGACTGTCAAAGAACAGTGTCTTGCCCTGGAAAACAACCCAGAGGCGGGCTGGGAACTGGAGTTGGTACTGGAGGCCCATGGATCGCATCTTTTGCTTCACCTCTGTGTAGGATCGGCGTTGTTCCTGGACCTCCCGGGTGTAGTCCGGGAAGATCATGATGGTGTGATTATTAAAGGTCAAGGGGCCGCTCACCCGCGCCTCCCGCAGGATAGCGTCTCTGTCTCTGAAGTTGAGGATCTTCAGAATAAAGGGGCGCGGGGGGGCTCCCACTGGAGGTTTGGCTGCCAGCGACCGGTGCGCCCTCTCCACCACGAACCAGGTTGACAAACTAGCTGCCGGCATCCAGGACTTGAACCAAGCATCTAGGATGTCATCGGCTCGGCCAGACTCGACCCCCTCCGGAAAACCCACCAGGCGAAGGTTGTTGCGGCGGGCTTGGTTTTCGGCGTCCTCTGCCCGCCGATGCAGCTCCTTGGAGTGGGTCGTGAGCTCCCAGACCTGGTCCTGTAGCTGGCGGATGTCATCCTCCGCCGTCGAGATCCGGGATTCCGTTTCCGTAATGCAGGCCGTGGCGTTGCGGAGGTCCTGCCGCAGGAGTGTAACGTCCGTCTTCACCTCTCCAACCATCCCCTCCAAGGACGTGCGGGAGGCATCGATGACCTGGAGGATGATGGCTAGGTCTTTGTTTGGAGCCATCGCCGCCCCTCCGCCCGCACCCGGCGGGTCCGAGCTCGCAAATTGGTCGATCTTTGTTTGGTGGGAGGTTGTCGTCGGTGTGGGGCCCTTATTCTTGCCCATGGTGGCCCCCGAGGAGTGCGTGCCGGGCTTTAGGTTTGGTGTGGTGGACCGCCAGTCGGCCCTCGCCTGCCAATCAAGTAGGCCTCCGGCGCATGGCCTGGGACTGAGAAATCGGGGAGAGGGGAAGGGTAGAGGTACATCTTGTCCCCAGTTAGGGAGGGCCCAGAGTCCGCCGGGCACGCCACCTCCCCGGTTTGACCCGGGCTGGGCCTCTCTCACCTCGCCGCAGCCACCTCGCCGTAGTCCGCACACGTGGTGGTCATCAGCTGAGGCGCAGCTCCAGGGCCATCGAATCACTGTCGCCCGCCCCGGCCCACAGGCCTGTCCCAATCATTGGGTCCACTCGCATCCACCTTCGGCCCCGGGCAGACAGCTGGACCTCCTCGTGCGCAAGGGCCAGGGGGCGCCCCCACCCGTCCGACAGCAGTGCCGGAGGCCACCCCGCCTGGTCAAAATGGGCAGAGTCCGGATACCGGACAAGTGGTACCGGACAAGGGTGGGCTCCAGCGGCCGCTAGGCCAGGCTCAACATCACTCACAGGCCGCCGCTGTTTGCGCCCAGGAAGCGTCGCAGCCCCGTATGTGGCGTCCACCCTCAGGATCGCCCGGACAAGAGTTCCCCCGTCGGGTGCACAGGACAGGATGATGGAAGCCAGGGAGAGCCGTTCCCCCCCCCCCCCCCCCCCCGGCTCGCGTTAATCCTCAGCTGGCAGCATAGGTGGAGAGTGGGCGCCAGCGACGGCAAGGCCAGATCCGGCCTCTCGTTCAGGCCCGTATTATAGGGCTTCGCCGCTACAGATCGTGGGCTTCCACCCCGTGTCAGCTCTGGGGGCGCCTCACCAGCCGCCGCCCACCCAACTCACTGGAGGTCCGTGGAGGGCGTGGGCTCCCCTCCGCAGGCTCCCGCGTTGGATGGCTGGGCGCCGCCGGCCACACGGCCTTCGCACCTAGCAGTACGCCGCGGCTCACGTAGCTCTCAGTGCCGGCCGTGGAACCGGCCGGGTGCGTCCCTCTCGCCGGTGCAGCCAACGGGCCTCCTATCTCGGCTCCGGTAGCTGGAAATCGGCCGGAAATCGCACCGGGGGTAGTGCAGCAGCTCCTCTCTAAGCGGCAACCTCTGGATCGCTCCTAGGACAGCTTTAAACAGATGTAGGTCGGATGCGAGGGGTCAAGCATCAAGGAGCCTCACATCGGTGCGGCCATCTTGGTTAGTGCCACCTAGCGCCCTCTCCAGTCGTGGTTCTTATACCACTTTTTTAGTATATGGTTTGGTACGCCCCTGGGGCTCAAACGTGTATTTGTGCTTTTACTGATGCTTGATCACTTTTAACTTTAGTACTTCGAACTCCAGTCTCATAAAGAGACTAGAGGGGTGTGTTTAACCTTAAATACATATATTTTGAATATGTACCTGGTGTGGTTGTCTTTTCATTTGATCATTCAAGAGATTATAGACTGGTAAAACAAGCTGCTTTACATTCCTTCAAGACTTAGCCTGAAGGCTGCTCTCCATAGCTACCACTAGGATAGCTTTCATATAAGGTTGTCTTTAACCATTCACCATAAGGGGTTGTTTGGACTGATACAAGGTGCCCACTAGAACTATTGGACAGCATATATCAGGCCACCTTCTCACAACATATTCTAGATCTTAAGAAATGTCCATGAATACACCTGAAAACCCATGCCTTCATCTGTATACAATTCTTTAATGGGGGCACATTTACCATTTTTGTTCGTGAAAAGGGCCATATGCTTATATTTTCAAAGAAGGTGCAAGTGCCAGCTAAGGGAAGTGCTGCAGTTTGTGGCACCATAGGTAACAGATGCCTGCAAGGGAATTCGTTTCACAACTATTATTTCTAGTGTATTATACATTAAATTATTTAGTTATTCAGTCCAAACTGGTCGTGAACATTAGACCAATCAAAGCATTATTGTAATCAACAATCTGATAGAGACTACTAGACACAGATTCCTTCACGTAGAATTATCCCTAGGCGTGAGACTGGATCCGTAAACTTTTTGCCACAGCATCCCTGCGCGCCGGGGGCAGGGTGACACCACGCGACTCCGCCCATGCGTCGTCCGCGTACGTGACGTTAGCGAGGTCACATAAGACCCGGCGCGCCCACGTCAGTTTTCTCCTTTTCCGCATGCAACGCGGATCCGATCCTTGCTACGGGCCTGTTAGGCTCCTTTTTTCTTCCATTTTTTAGTGGAACAGTGTGCAAATGCTTTTGGGCTTTAAGACTTGCATGTCTTGTGGGCATCTTATGTCGGCGACGGACCCTCACCTCATTTGTATGTGGTGTTTGGGGGAGGATCACGGCACCACAGACTGTACGCAGTGCCAACAGTTGAAGCCGAAGTCGCGGCGGGAGCGCCGGATGAAACTTCTCTCGGCGCGTCTCTACAGGTCGGCGTCCTCCCCTCGGTCTGCTTCGACGGACGGCTTCAGACTCTCCCGTGGTCGTCCTCCTCACCTTTCTCCGATGTCACATGAGCGTCGCTCCGCGGTGGGTAAGTGTCGCAGTTTGTCCCCGGGGGCTGGTTTCCGGCCTCCCGGGGGCATGGACTTTCCACGGGTGATGCGGCCCCTCATGTCGTCCTATCCACTGTGTTGGGGCATCGAGAGTCCAAATAGAGACATACGCGGCGCCTTTGCAGGCCTCGCTGGCTTCTCCTCCTCCTTCCCCTCCCGGGGCATCGGCAGATCCCTCGCTCTGCGAAGGGCCCCCTGCGGCGCATCCGGTGGCTCCGGCGCCGACTGGTTCGGATCCAGGCTTGGAGGATGTGGTACTGTTGGGGTGCGGCATCTCTGGGGCACCTCCTTCAGGCCACGGCGTCTCTGCCTCGCCGGAAACTCCCGTGCGGGGTCCCTGTGGTTTTGCGGGAGGTCGCCAGGGCTTGAGTCACATCCCCGAGCCCCTCTCGGTCCTTTGACAGGGTGGTCCTGTCTAAGGCCGAGGTGACGCCGCTACGGCGCCGGCAGCAGCTGGACCGTGCGGAGCCACGGAGGACAGTTGACCCTCCTCGTCCCGTTCCGGGTCAAGGCCAAGGAGAGACCCCTCGTCCCTCTCCGGGCCCCCCATGTCCCTCCACACAGGTGGCTGCCTCGGCAGAGGGCAAGTAGGAGGTTGAATCGTCCCTGGTGCCGCCGCATGAGTTGCTGAGCGATCTTCGCCTCCTTCTTGGCCGCGGCTGTCGGAGGGCTTCGTGCCACTCACCAGGCCCGTCTCGATCCCCCGTGCAGGTGGATGCCTCGGCGGGGGTCGGGTCTGCGTCACTCAGGCGCCGCCCCGGGGCCGGTGCGGCTCCAGCTCTATTCCGGTCTCCACTCCGGTCCCCGGTGCGGGGTGACTTGGAGGTCCCTTGTCCGGCGACGCCAGCTGGTGCCGACGTCCTACCTCAGGCAGCGGATTCTACAGCTCCGTGCAGGGGTCGTACCGCGCATTCGCCTTTGGACGCTCCTTCTTCTCCAGAGGCATGCATATTGGTGTCGTCCTCCCCGGAGACTGGTCGCCGTGTGGTGTCTTTTACACCGGCATCGAAAGGCGGCTCCCCGCCCTTCCTGGGGCAGAGGTGTTCGTCGGAAGAGCGGCAGGTCCCTCATTCTTTAGCTTCTTCTGACTTTCAGGTCTGGCCGCCTTAGTTTGCAGCCGTCGCCCACGGAGGAGCTGATTTCTCCGCCACGGGGCCCTACGGAGGCGGGTGCGGCCTTCGCACTCGCGGTGTCCACGGCTGTGGGCATCCTGCGCACTGGTGATCAGGTGGCTCACTTTCCGGCGGACCATCTGTTGGAGGTCCTCCACCAGGGCTCTGGCGGGAGGGAGATCTTGCTTCCCTTTGAAGGTTCGCTCCTTTCTTCCCTGACGGGGGCTTGGAAGCGTCCTGCCTCAGGGGACCCGGTGCCTCAGCATCTTTTGCACCGGCACCTCCCGGCGCCGCGTGACCCGCCGTGTCTTTACCTTCAGCCGCCAGCCCCCTTTTGCGGACTGCTTTTCCCACCCTGCCGCCGCTGTGGACTCCGCCGTCCCGAGAGGCCCGCTGGCTGGACTCTTGGGGACGCAACATGTTCGCCTCGACCAGCGCGGCCCTGCGGGCCCTTAACACCTTGTGTACGCTGGCTAGGGCCTCCTCCTGTTTGTGGGACTCGGCGGAGTCTCTGGGATCTGCAGCGTCCCAGGAGTCTTGCCTGGTGGGCTTGCGGCATCATGCGTTGGATGGCTGGGAGCTTGCGGCGTTTATTCTCCGCTCCGCTCTGGATATCTCGGAGGTGCTGGTCCGGGCCATGGCTTCCTCTGTCGCTCTCCATCGCCTTGCTTGGCTTCGGGACAGAGTATTCCGTGAGAATATTCAGGAGCGACTCATCGAACTTCCGTTTGATGGTAGCCTGTTGTTCCATGCCCCAGCCGATAACGCCATCCAAAGGCTCTTGGCAGGGCTCCGTCCTCCTCCTCCGCCTTACCCTCCTCCTCCTCCGTCCCCTCCTCAGTGACTTCTGAGTTGATTCTGGGCCTTCTTAGGCCAGCTGTTCTGACTGTGCAGTGTGTTTTCTAGCCGTTTACGTCCTTCCTTGGGACTTCGGCATTGTTGGCTGCTGGACGGCCCTTGTGTTGATTGTGTGTGGTTCTGCAGGAGTTGTTGCGCAGACTTGGCTCTAAGATTGGGTCTTCTGCTTTGTTTGGGCTGCTTGTCAAGCCTTCAGCGGGGGTGTTTCTTCCCCGTGGCTCTTTTGTGTTTTTCCTCTGCGGCGGAAGTTCTTCCAAAGAGGGTTCCCATATCTTGGGACTTAACGTACCCTATGTGGGGTATTGGTAGCTGTCATATAGCTTGCGCTCTGCTAGGGGGTTCTGGTTGCCTTCGGGTGCCTGTTTTCCATGGCGTTTAGGTAGGTTGCTTTTGCTTCCTGAGGTCGTGTGCACGGCCACTCGTAGTGGTGGCCTGGGCATCACCTCCTCTCCCTGCTCCTGTCCTGAGGTCTGGGATGATCCTTTTGACTGCCGGCGCTGTTCTGGCTGGCAGGCTGCTTTTCATCTGGAGTGGTTTCACCTTCTTTTCCCTAGTTTCCTTGGGTCCTCTAGGCTTCTTCTTCTGCTCTTCCGCTTCCTGTCTTGGCATTGGGCAGAAGCTGTGTTGCCTTGTGAGGGGAGTGGGGTGCTTCGGCCTCTCAGTCCTTGCCCTTGGTTCTTCTGCTGTGTGGGTACAGGCCTCTTCAGCCTTCTTTCCCTCCTCCATCCCCTTGGGGTCGGTGGGGTTCTGCTTGTGGGGGTTCCCTTGGCCTGGCAGGGGCCAGGTTCTACCTGGTCCACAGCTCTGGTCCCCTGTGGGGCCCTCTGTTCTGCATTGGCTGGTGGGGTCCTTTCGCAGACCCTCCTTCCCAGGGGGTATTGCTAGGGTATCTATTCTACGTGAAGGAATCTGCGGCTAGTAGTCTCTATCAGATGTACGAGTTACTTACCTTCGGTATCGATGTATCTGGTAGAGACAATTCTAGCTGCAGATTCCTTCATGGCCCGCCCTTCCTCCCCTATTCTGCGAGGACCCTTGGGTTGGTCTTCGGTACTCACCTTCCGATGGGGGGCTGTGTCTCTTGTGAGTGCCTTCCTTATTCTTTCGGGTGACTCCGTCTGGGGGTGGTTCATTCCTTGTTTGGTCCTTGGAGGATGGGGTTCCGGTGTTCTGGTGCCCTGCTGCTCTGGCTACTCCGGGTTTTGTGGGGATTGCTTTCTATCCCTGTCCCCCCTCCCCTCCCTTCCTTCCATTGCTATCCTCCGATTACGGGTCATCGGGCTTTGTCTTGCCCTTGTCACTTGTGGGTGGTTGCCCTCCAGGTTGGGGTGGCTTGGAGGTTTGTTGTCCCTGTCTGTCTTGGGACTGGTCCCGTTCCTTGCTCAGGATGAGGGGGGTGGGCTTCCTACGTGTGCCATCACTTTTACGCCTGTTCTTGCCTCCGGGGCTCAGGGATGGGAGGTTGTCTATGTGCGGGCAGGGTGACTGCGCAGGTTTCTGCTTGTTCTTCTTCTTTCTTCTTTCCCTGCCCTTGGGTTCTGCGGTGTTGGCACTACCCTGGTGGTGGTGTTAGTCACCGTTTCTTTCCAATTTTTCTGCTCTTCGCACACTGTTTCCATGCTCCCACAGTTTGTTTATCTGGTGGTTTCGCGGTGTGGTGTGGAAAAGTTCTCAGAAGAAAACTGACGTGGGAGCGCCAGGGCGGGTCTTATGTGACCTCGCTGACGTCACATACGCGGACGACGCCTGGGCGGAGCCGCATGGTGTCGCCCCGCACCCGGCGTGCAGGGATGCTGTGGTAAAAAGTTTCCGGATCCAGTCTCACGCCTGGGGATAATTCTACGTGAAGGAATCTGCGGCTAGAATCGTCTCTACCAGATACATCGTTACCGAAGGTAAGTAAATCGTATGATACTGATGCTCAATCAATGAAAATGATAATGATATCAAGGAAACACGAGAGTATCTTTTTTTCATGAATAGCACCATTTTATAGATAAAAAACACAAAGGGTACTGATAACATCAATCAATACAGCAAAACACCATGAAAGAGGAATAACCAAATTGACCTGCAATTCATGTATGTAAACATCTATTCCACAATTATTGAAGTAGCAGTTTGTGGCAGGCAGACTGTGGCTCTGTAAAAGCTGTAGTATTCTGTGTGTCAGTGCTTGTGAGGGGCTGCTGGCTCTGACGTCACACCAAACCGCATACAAAAGCTTTAGTATTCTGTGCTTCAGTCTGTTGGGTAGTTCCTTCAAATCTGTGTAGGATCTACGAGTTTAGACAACATAAACTAAGGGATTGGTGTCCAGACTGATTCCAGGCACCCCCATAGAATAGGTTAGTCCATAGACCAGCTAGCTCACAGTGCCACTACGATCCCCGCTTACCAAGGAGCGAATAGCTTCTGGCAACTATGGAACATGACAACCCTGACCCCTCAGAGATTGTGGAAACAGTACAGTACTTTTGTCTCAGAGAAACACAGAATAAACAGTGGGGACATTTTCAATAGGCATTTATTGAACCAACGTCATTCGTTGTGAATATCTGCAGGCATATATGTACATAACAGTAGTATGCATACTTCTACGATGCAAACCCTAACTAGATGTACCTAAGTGTGCCTAGCATGTATGTAGGTGTATAGCCAAGGATCCCCTTAGGTTAAAGACAACCCCATTACCTGGTATGGAAGGACCCAGCCTTGGTCTCGAGACGGACACCCCGCAAGGGACGTCAGGCCACTGCGTACTGGAATGTTCCAAGTGCAGAAACCTCAGCGTCTCGCGTCAGCAGGTCAGCATGGAAGTTTTTCTCCTCTGGTTTGCCCAGTGAAGATGTAGAGCTTATATACCCAAAAGGTACTCTCAGGGGTTCTACCTAGAAGCATACTATGGAGATGTCGGGCAAGGATGATGACAGAGGTGACCCTTATACAGAGTCATAATGCAGAAGATGGTAATCCTGCCGTGATACTGAGAATCCTCATGCATAATACAGGAGGGTAGTTTTTCAGAGAAAACCATACAACAGTCATGTAGCACCTAACTAGGTAAAAGGTCAGCGTCAGACCCATTATGTAGAACAATGATAGGACAAATGTAGATACAAGGTTGTGTAACTACCTAGGCCTATATTGAGGTACATTGGGGTTCATAACACCCACTCCTCATCCGACTGGACGACATAACACTAAATGCTAAAATATGCCTGTTTTTAAAAGCATAAAAAATATTGCTAAAATTTGAAGTTAAAAAACTCCTAAAAACATAGCATGTTAAAAAATGGATGTATAGGTAAAAAGCACTATAAGTCCTCTAAAAGTCAATATATTGTCAGACGAACTGAGCATGCCGAAAGCCATAATGGTCAGTGAGAGCAGAAGAGGAAAAATAAAACAAAAATTATGTTTTCGAATTCCACATTTAGTTGTTTTTGAAAAACCAAATTGTTCCCAGCAAACGGATAGCCAAATGTTTGTGTCCTGTGCGGGGACGCAACATCACTGTGGCCTGCCCTCGCAGACGACGGTCCATCTAACACCTCTTTGATCAGGTCAATGGAGCAACTGTGATCCTCTCCTGTTCCCACAGCCGTAACTGAGGAAGCTTTCAATGCCTGTAAGCCTGTTGCAGAGCCGGTGTCCATTCCGAGAGGAGCTGAAGCATCCTGTGGTGGCTCTAAGAATGCAGACATCAGGATTGGGATACACTGAGGACACTGCACTACATGTGCCTTTAACAGGTCCAGCAGTACATCCACGTCTGGAGGCGCAACCGATGGAAGTGTTAGACAAATGTCCAACACATTTTCTTGTCCGCAGAATAAACAGCCGAGTACAGGCAAGACGCAGTCCACCCAGACTGATCTGAATAACAGAAAGCAATGCTCACTAAGTTGAAGAAGCCGAGTTCTGCCCAGATGGAGTACCATGCGTTCACGGCAACGTTGCTCCAAGAGCGCTAGTTCCATCTACTTGGTATTTGGGATGTCCATTGCGGAGCAGAAATAATAAATCTAGGATACCCAGTACAAGTAACAGGATCAGCGGAAGACCTCCACAAATGCTTCCAAATACGGAGCGTATCAAAGATGGAATAACTCTGAAAATCATCTGAAAGGTGCCTAGTAGCCCAGAAACTATGGTCTTAAATCAATCAATCAATCAATACATTTGTAGAGCGCACTACTCACCCGTGAGGGTCTCAAGGCGCTGGGGGGGAGGGGTGCTGCTACTGTTCGAATAGTCTTGAGGAGCCTCCTGAAGGTTAGTAGGTCCAGGGTCTGCCGTAGGAGGATGGGGAGGGTGTTCCAGGTCTTGGCGGCGAGGTGGGAGAATGATCTGCCGCCCGTGGTCGTTCTTCGGATGCGGGGAACGGTGGCGAGTGCGAGGTCGGCGGAGCTGTCGGTTCGGGGTGTAGAAGGTGAGTCGTCTGTTGAGGTATGCCGGTCCGGTGTTGTGGAGCGCCTTGTGTGCGTTGGTGAGGAGCTTGAAGGTGATCCTCTTGTTGGTGGGAAGCCAGTGCAGGTCTCTCAGGTGTGGTGTGATGTGGCCGTGGCGAGGGATGTTGAGGATCAGGCGTGCGGAGGTGTTCTGTATGCGTTGTAGTCGTTTCAGGAATTTGGCTGAGGCTCCTGCGTAGAGGGCGTTTCCGTAGGTGTACTATCCCACTCGTATCAGACATGTTAAAGATACGGTGTACCATTTCCCCAAAATGGAGCGGGAAGTTAGTTTGGACTAGGGCCTGTATCTCAGCCGAAGAACTTGCAACCTGTAGATAAAAGTCTTGCCGGCCGAGGTTAAGGCCATCTCTTTCTGGAAAAGTATGCCTTTCAGTTTGCTCAGAGAATTAAACCATATCAGGTAAACATTCACCGAAGGCCTTAGTGCCAGCTCTTTGACTGTGTGGATTATTGGAAACAATACATACAACAACTGGAACTTACTGTGACGCCTGGCAGTATCCCACAACAACCTCGATCATTCAACATCAAATAACTCCCGCTCGAGAGCAACTTGAACACCGGATGAATCATGGCAGCTGGGGACCCTTTTTTTTTGTCCAAAGTATTTTATTAATTTTTTTATAACAAGTACATTTGCATTTCCCTTATGAGGTTCCAGCCAAACGTGGTTGGTGTTGCAGTAATTACAGGTACTGTGGTATACGTGTTTAGCTAAGCCCCTCTACGTTGACTTGCTGGGAAATTAGGAACAGGATGGTAGAAAGGGAGAAGATAGGAAAGAAAGAGTGGAGATAGGATACAAGAAGTGTACTATAGCTATGAGCCTAGTCTGGGTTTGTAGACCTGTGTGAAATCCGACCCCCCTGGGGACCCCAAGTGGACTCACGGGGGTTCATAGGAGTCCAGATACATGTCTAGGGACTTCCACATCCACCTAGTAGCTGGTCTCCAGGGTGAGTTTTGCAGGGCAGTGCTATCTGCGCCTCTGAGGTGCATCACCCAATTGACCCAGCCTTTGATTGATATCCTAGCAGTATCCTTCCAGTTGGACAGGACCAGTTTCACTGCCGCGGTCAGTAGGAGGTCTAGTAGGTCCCTGTCATGCTGTGCAGGAAGTCCTGTGGTCATGAAAGCGGTGGTGGGGGAAGATAATTCTGTAATTAGTGAGCATCCCAGCGCCTTCTTTATGAAATCAAAGATTTTCTCCCAGAACGTTTTGCGTTTTGGGCAATAGAATACGAGATGTGCTAGATCCCCCTTTTCGTTGCCGCAGTTCCAGCATAGGTCGTTTTCTCTGAGGCCTAGCGAGGCTAACCGAGCGGGGGTCCAGAAAGTCTTCTGGAGTAGCCAGAATTTTGTTTGTGATAGTACTGGGGAGATTTTATTACGTGAGGGGGAGGCCCAAAGCAAAGCTAGCTCTTGCTCATTAAGTGAGATATTGGCTTGTTTTACCCAGCAGTTAGTTCACTTATCGTTAAGTTTGGTGGAGTTTGGGCGTAGTAGTTTGTAGAGGTGCGATACTTGATGACCTATTCTGTTGATTTTTGCCATATACTGCATGATTGACGGATTGGATGGAGATAGTTTGGCTTTTGTTAGGGCTGTTTTGATTTGTAGAAAATTGTAGAACTCAATGGCTGGTAGTTTGTCTATCTTTCAGTGTGTTAAACATGATGGGATAGCCCTCTTCCTCTAGTTGGGCTGGGTAGGAGATGCCTTTCTCCATGCATGTGTCAAGGGCTAGGCATTTCCTTTTGTATTTGATCTTGCTGTTGGCCCAAAGAGATTCTCATTTCGAGTTCTTTACACTGTTCTCCATTTTCTTGTCTATTTTGAGTAGGGCAATTTTTGTGTTTTTGAAGATTGGGCTGGAGGTGTGTGTGTGTTTGTTAGCTGTCAGCGGCACCAGCGGGTTGAGGTTGTTTAGTATGGCTCGCTCAACTAGTAGCCATACAGGCGAGTACCCTTGCGGGGGTGACAACCAGCAGGCTCCTTGTTTTGCCAGGAATGCGGTTTGCGGTTTGGAAGGTTCTAAAGTCTGCTAAATTTAACCCTCCCAGTTTTTTGTCTAGCCTTAGTTTTTTTATACTTATACGTGCCTTTTTTCCCCGCCATAGGAATTTACTAATCAGGTTATCCACTTTGTGGTGGAAGGCATCCGTAAGTAGTAGAAGTAGCATGCTCGTCAGGTAATTGATCATTGGGGTGATCATCATCTTGATCGTTTCTATTCTGCCCCACCAGGTTATAAATTTTGGGGACAAGGACTCCAGGAGTTTCTTTATTTTTTCTATCAATAGCTTCTCATTTTGGTTTAGTATGGTCATGAGGTCATTACCAAAGTGGATCCCTAGATATTTGATGAACCCTGTTTGCCTTGCCAGGCCCGACCCCCCCTAGGGTGTCCCTAGTGGTGTGGATGTTGAGGGGTTTGCATTCTGATTTGACCTTGCTGAGTTTATATCCTGAGTGTCCTGAGTATATCTCTATGGTTTCTACACGGGCCACAATAGAGGTCTTAGGTTGCTCTTTTACAATAAGAATGTCGTCCGCGTAGGTGGCTAATTTAATTTCCACGTCCCTAATATTAATCCCCTTTATTTCCGCGTTAGTCTTGATGTTGCTAATCAGGAGCTCTAAAGCTAGCAGAAAGAGTGAGGGAGGCAGAGGGCAGCCCTGTCTAGTGCCGCGTTGCAGTGTGAATGGTTCGGAGAGTGATCCATTAATGACAATGCGTGCTCTAGGGTCCCCATACAGAGCCAACACCTTTCTTATGTACCCTTCCCCTAGGTTGAATGACTGCATGCATTGCTCCAAGAAGGCCCATGAGACTCTGTCAAAGGCCGCCTCGGCATCAAGGGTGATAGCCACCACTGGCTCTGTCAGTTTAGCGGTGTGTTCTAGAATGTGGGAGAGGAGTCTGGTGTTGTCATTAGACATACGGGTCTTTAGGAAGCCTACTTGTGAGTTGCTTATTAAACTGGGTAGGACGGGGTTTTGTCTTTTTGCCAGGATTTTTGCGTATATTTTGCAGTCTACATTGATTAAGGATATGGACCTGTAATTCTTGGGTAGCAGTTCATCCTTGCCTTCCTTTGGGATGACAATTATGTTGGCCTCGTACATGGATTGGATACCAGCCCATTCTCCGCACAATGGTTGAACACCCTTTTTATGGTGGGTTTCAGGTGATGAAGAAAGGACTTTTAAAAAATGGCTGTGTATCCGTCCGGGCCTGGGGCTTTGTTGTCCTTCATAGACTTGACCGCCATTTCAATCTCGGCCGTGCTAATTTCTTGCCCTAGTCTCTGTGCTTCTACATTGGTTCCCTTAGGGAAGCCGAGTCTGTTAAGGTATTTTGTGCACGCCTCCAGGTCTAAGGTCTGGTCGTTTTTGTAGAGTTCCTGATAGAACTCTTGGAAGGTCTTTAGGATGTCCTTGCGTCTTGTGTGGATTTTGTTGTGTGAGTCCGTGATGGATGAGATGGTAAATTGGTTACGTTTGTGTTTTAGGTAGGAGGCTAGGAGTTTCCCCACTCTATTAGCCTTGCAAAGGTTTATGGCCTTGTATTTGTTGATCCACAAACCGGCCCTCTCGCTCAGGATTTTGTTATATTCATACTTTTTACTGGTTAGGTCCCTTAGGGTTCTAGTATCGTGCGTGACCTTGATGTGGGCAGTTTCTAGGTTTTTTTTGTGTGGTTTTTTTTTCGATTTCAAAAAGGGTTTTATTGGCTGTTTCCAAATAAGACAATACATACAATGCGATAAAATAGGAGCATACGAAATAGACATACAGAAATAAGCAATGAGGGTAAAACAATGAAGAAATGGTCAGCAGAAGGGATAGATAACCAAAATGACATAGCGTTGCATCTCAAATTAAACAAATAAAACATATGTAGTATCGAACATATGTAGTATCAGTTCAATGCCCCTCAGACGGTGGTATCCGCTAGCGATAGCAGGAGAGGTATCCAGGAGACCAGTATAGAGCGAGACAGTGAGCATAGGTAACAAGGTTCATGGCGGTTTGCGAGAGCTAAAGTAATGGTCGAGAGTGTCCCATATATGTCAGGTAGGAGAGCGCCGCGGTGAGTTCTTGAGTGTGACATTATCAGCCCCTCTTAGATTGGTGACCCAGTTTAGCCAGCTAGTGAAGGAGGCTTTGCGGGTGTCCTTCCAATTGCTGAGAATATTCTTGACCGCTGCCATTAGGAGTAGATCTAGGAGCGCCCTATCATTGTCGTTGAGAGATTCAGCTTTGAGGAAGCCGAAAGCTAGGGTCGATAGTTCCCTACTGGGAGAATATGAGAAAAGATTAGATAGAAATGCGAAGACCTTATCCCAAAAGGGCAGCACGCATACGCACTGGATCAATAAGTGTTCCAGGTCGTCAATTTTATCGTTGCAATTCCAACAAACAGAATCCTCTCTGATTTTGTGTGAGTGAAATCGCGCTGGTGTCCAGAATGCCCTGTGTAGCAACCAGAACTTCGTCTGGGAAAGTGCCGGACTAATCTTATATCTCATGGTTGATGACCAGGTTTTGGTCCATTCTAATTCCAAAATCGGAAAAGAGGCATGTGATTCCCAGAAATGTGTGAGTTGTTTATTGAGGATGGAGTGGTGTGGGCGTATTAATTTATAGATCCAGGAAACCTGATGGTCGAGCTTATTTAATTTTGAAAGATAGCTTGGGAGGGAGGGGGGCATGGGTGAGAGTTTTGCTTTAGTAACGGCTGACTTTATTTTAAAAAAGTTATAGAATTCTAGTGGGTCAAGATTGTGTCTGGATTGAACATCTTTGAAGGAGAGGGGGTATGCGCTTGCAAACAGTTGTTGGGGGAAGTAGATACCCTTTTCAACCCATAGGTCGTTATGTAATGGTTTCCCTTTATAGAGAATTTTATGATTATGCCAGAGAGCTTCTAGGTTAGACCGTCTAATACTAATGTCAAGGAGTTTTATCAATCTTTAACAGAGCGTATTTTGTGTTCTTGAATAAGGGTTTTGAGCATGTGACCGTGTTGAGGCTTGCGGTCAGGAGGGCCGCTGTGGAAAGATTCCTAATTATAGATTTCTCTATGTCCAGCCAGACGGGAGTATATTCAGCGGACGGTACCAACCAGGAGGAACCTTGCTTTGCTAAAAAAGCCGTCTGATATAGCTTGAAGTCCGCCAGATTGACCCCTCCCAAGGACTTATCTAATCGGAGTTTCTTCATGCTAATTCTTGCTTTTTTCCCCTTCCATAAGAATTTGGAGAGTAAGATATCCAGCCTATGGTGGAAATCCTCAGACAGCATGAGGGGTAACATAGTAATTAGATAGTTCACTAGTGGGGAGATCATCATCTTGATGGTCTCGATCCTGCCCCACCATGTTATAAACCTTGGAGACCATCCGTCCAGGAGGGTTTTGATTTTTTCGAGGGTGGTGGTTTCATTGCATTGGAGCGTCTCTAATAGGGTGCTGCTAAATTCAATCCCGAGATATTTAATGTAACCTGGCTGCCATGATATTTTAATGTCCTGCTCAAGCTGGGCCAGGTGTAGGTTTGTGTTTTTGTTACTTTTGGATTTAATTTCGATTATTGTGCCTCTGACTGTCGCTTTGAGTGCATCCCATAAGGTAGTGGGGTTGGTTTCCAGTGTATCATTGTGTCAAAGGTATTCATCTATGCCCTCCTCAATCTTTTTTTTGTTTTCCGGGTCAGCCAAGACGTCACTGTTAAAACAGCATCTTCGGGGGATGTCTTCGTTGTGGCACCCGCTCAGCTGTAGGCTGATGCATGAGTGGTCTGACACTAGCCTAGGCGCTATGTCAGTATGTTCTATCAGGTATGTGTGTGGGCCTGTGATTAATATGTAATCTATCCTGCTATATGAGTTGTGCGGGTTGGAGTAGAAGGTGTAGTCTCTAGTGTCCGTGTGCTGGATCCGCCATGGGTCCTTGAGGTTGAATTTGGCGCAGATGTTCTTTAGCGTGGAGTTTGCGCTTGGGGGTTGGGAGTGGCAGAGTGATTGTCCAGTATATGGTCCAGAGGCATGTTAAAGTCCCCTGCCACCACAGTAAGGTCGTCCTGTGGGAGGCTGTCCAGTTTGTGCGATACTCCCTCCCAGAATGCGGGTTCGTCAGTGTTAGGGCCGTAGATGTTGGCAACATGAATGAGCTCCTCCCCCCTTCTCAAGTGTGTTAACAAGAGTCTTCCTACCTCGTCGTGATATTGTGATTCTATTGTTAGGTGGGAGTTTTTAGAAATCAGTGTAATTACCCCATGTTTCTTCCCTTCTGCCAGTGAGCACGCCACCTGTGATATCCAGTTGGCTTTCACTAGTTTGACATCTTCCAGGGACAGTTTGGTTTCTTGTAACAGGACCACATCCCCCTTACTCTTAGCGAGGTAGTCAAATATCTTTTTGCGCTTGACTGGGTGGTTGAGCCCCTTGACATTGAGGGATACTATCCTTAGATCCGAAGCCAGGTTAATCTTGTTGGTGGGGGCCATTATCTATGGTGGGTAATGTCTGGTAAGCCTAATCTGCGGCCCCAGTTCTCGTTTGTTGTGTTTCCTCCCCTCCCGCTAGGCTCAGTTATCTGGTGTTGGTCGGGTGTCTGTCCCGTGCATGCCCCAGTGTTAGGTACTGGGTGTTATACGGGTCAGAGTGTACCTTCTTGTAAGGGAATGTGAGAATAAGGAAGTGAAGGTAGAGTAGATGACAGTGATAAGGAAAGAAAAAGAAAACAGTGCTCCCCCTCCTCCCTACATAAAAACATTGTATGCTGAACGTGCGACGACAAGGTTGTCGTTCCGTCTCCCTGGGAGTTGTTAGTTATTGTTCTGTGTGTTGCCGTTCCCAAGAGTGTGACTTTACAGTCTTTTTTACAGTCACTTTGCTGTGCAGAAGTCTGTGTTAGTTCCCCCCCCCCCCCGTCCCCCTTTCCTCACCCTCTTATGACTCCGTGACAGGTTGGGTAAAAAGGATATGGTGATAGTACTCGATTCTGTGCAGCTTGCGCTGCTTACTACTTCAAGTGTCTGTTGACTTGGGCACAGTCCCGTCGAGGTAGTCTGTAGAGATCTCCAGCGAGGTAGTCAGTGTTGTAACCATGTTCTGTGGCTCTAGTGCATCTGCGCATGGTCACTTGTCGCTGGTCGGGGGTTGGGGTTGTAAGACATCTCCAGCTGCCAGTTGTTGGACCCCTGGCTTGAGGTGGTTGTTCGGTTCTGGCCCATCAAGAAGGTAAGTCCGTTGTGTCTGGGTTTCTTGGCCTACGGTGACATTTGCTGGTTATTTGTGTAGTTCATACTTTTTGTGGTTTCTTGAGGTAGTTAGGTGGTTAGTGACTGCTAGTTAAAAACTAGTAAGCTATTGAGGTAGCTGTGGATACTTTAATAGTTCATTACGAGAGTCTTATCGGGTTTCAGCACACTCACTCCACCCTCAGCTCCGGTGAGGCTCTTCTTTTACTGGTGCCTGCTTGGAAGGTCTCCATTTCTTGTGCTGTTGGGCCATCCAGGTATCTGCCTAGTTCTCTTGGGTCATCGAAGACATGAGAGCGTCCTTTGTCGCTTATCCGGAATTTTGCCGGTCCAATGAATGAAAACAGTATGTTTTTCTTCCTCAGTTTGTCGCTTAGGGACAGAAAGCCCTTCCTGATGTCCACTGTGGGCTTGGAGTGGTCCTGCGTGAGGATTATCTTCTGCCCATTCCACGTGATCTGGTGGTTTTTCCATGCGAAATTTAATACGGCTTCTGTATGTCGTGTTCTCAGCGGTTTGCATATTATTGGGCGAGTCACGCTATTTGTTGTGGATCTGAAGGTAGGAACTCTGTAAGCTCTATCCAGCTCGAAGGGATGGTCGAGTTTGAGGTTAGTGATTTTTGGTATCATGTCCTCAAGGAAAGTCAGGGATGACCCCGCTTTATCTTCTGCTACTTCCGGGACACCTAGGATTCTTATGTTCCCGCGTCTATTTCGGTCTTCTAGCTCCGCCGGTTGTTTCTGGAGTGTTGCCGTGACTTTGGTTAAAATTTTTAGTTCCTTGTTTACCTGCAGGTCCGCATCCTCAATGTCGCTTATTCTCTGCTCCGCTGCGAATAGTCTGTTGTTGGCTGCATGCATGTCTGCCCTCACTGCTGCCAGCTCCAGCTGAATTGCATCTGTGGTCTGTTTTGTGGACCTGGCCAGGTCATGAACATCCGCCAGCTTCTTTAGAATCATCTCTAGTGTGCTGTTGATGTCTGGTTTCTGCTTGATAGGTGAGTCTGTTAACGTGGGTTCACCTTTTTTTTTTTTGAAATTGTTGCTGAAGTCTTGCCTCGCTCCCCGCCATGTTTGCTAGTCTTCTCTTCTCCTGGTGTAGGTTAAATCTCCCTTTTCTTCTTGGTAGTACGATCAGCGATCTGTGATCAGGAGTTGCCTTCCCTTGTGTCTGATGCGGCAGTTTAGGCTCCACTGTTGTTTTGCTTGCTGATTCTCTCGAATGTCTCGCTGGGGCTGCTGCTTCCTCCTCCCGGTCAGCTGTCCAGCCCTGTCTTCTCCCTTCGTTTCCTGTCCGCTGAACACCGCAGCTGGGTCCACCAGCAACAGAGGTGTTTGGCTATTGGAGAGCTCCTGATGTTAGCCCTAGTTGTAGGCACGATTCTGTCTGTCTGTATATGCTTATTTTATATTTTGCGTGCCAAGAGACTAGCGCGACTCGCCAGGTTGGAAATTGCTCCCCCTTGGTCTCAGGACTTTGTTTTGACACCTTGCGCTGTGTGTGAGGTCTGCGGTATGGCCTTACTGTTCCCGCAGTGACCCACTGTATCTTTCTTGCTTAGAGTGCACTTGTGGCGTGAGTTTGGTGGTTCACTCCTCCCTTGCACTGAGGTCGTGCCCGCATTCACACTTCTGTCAGCGTTATGGACTTGCCGTTCCCAGTGTGCTGTTTCCCACTGTGTTGAGCTTGCTTAGGGTGTGCTCAGAGTGCGCTTGCTGCATATGCCCGGTGCTTCACTCTCCCCCTCGCACTCGCACTGCAGCTGTGTTCGAGCCCTGCCTGGGGAAGTGGTTTTGCTGCTCCTTAGCCTTCCCTTTCAGCCTCCCCGTATTTCACTCGTGGGGGTATCCTGGGGATAATGGTTGGTTGCAGGGGCTATGTTAGGGTAGCTGACCTGCTCAGTGAGCGCTGCCTGCCTTTCCCGGTTCTCCGCGCTCTGATCTCCTCCGATTGCAGTGGTGGGACTCCTTGAGATGAGGTCTGTGTTCAGACAGCCGATCTCTTCGGTGAGCGCCGCCCGCCTCTCCCAGGTTCTCCGATCTCCGGTCTTCTCCGGTTACAGACCTCGAGTTGGGGGGCACAGAGCACAGAACTCCTTCTATTGTTTGTGTAGGCACGCTACACCTCCCACGCTCTTGATCACAGATCTCAGCCTTTCCCCCTCTGATGGAGATGGCGGCGCCTCGATCAGCCCGCTCCTCCCCTAAGATGGCGGTGTTGTTGCACAGTGCGAGTCTGTTGGGTTTCAGTTTCGTGGCTACGTCTTGCACGCCATTGTTCCCTCTTGTGCTTTCGCGCCCTTCAGCTGCTTAACATCTTGTCTGTGAAGGCCGTATTGGTGCTCTTTGCCTTACTGACCCCCGCTGGTCATAACCCGCATCCCGTACCTCATTCCGGGCCTCATTCCGGTGCCGCTCCGCTTGGCCTCATTACGCTCCGGTCTGTTACCGCTGGTTCTGTTCCTGCGTGTATTGTTCCCCCCCAACCGGCTAACCACACTCCAAACCGCTTGGACTGATGCGCTGTGGGATGATATTGTCTTTGCACCTCGCTGTCGGGCAGCCTTTAACACTCTCCCTTCGATCACGGAGGTGGCCCTCGTTACCTCGTCTTCCTTCTACACGCTTTCTTCTATGCCTCTAACCTTTACGGTGGGGATGGTGGTGCGGCGTAGCAGCGCGGGGGTGTGTTGAGTGGGGTGGCAACACACAGCTTCCCTCTGTCCCGGGCTCACCGTGCCTGGTTTTCATACAGATTCAGTTTCGGTTTTGTGGCGCCATTTTGCACTCCGCATCGGGATCCTGGAAAATTTGTTAATTCACCCTTATTTTTGGTGGGGGTCTCAAGCTTTAGTTATCATCGTCTGCCTCAATCCTTCTGACGCTTGGAAATCTCATTTTTGCCCACTTTGTCCGGCACCAACTCTTGGGATCGCCGCTGTTTCTCCCAGGTACGACGGAGCGGCTGACTAAGGCAAGCATCCCCTTTGCCGTCCAAGCCACGCCCCCTGCTGGGGACCCTTTCAGCTGACAAGATAAGTTTCATCCGAAGCGTTGCAAGCTCCATGTAGAATAATATCCTGACACATTAAATATCCACTTAAAGAATTCTCGCAGTCTGAACCGCTGAGAAAGACTACAGTGCCACTATTTTCTGCATCTAAATCTGTATGATAACTCCCAAGATTCATGGATGTATTCCTTACCCAACGCTTCATTCCTACCTACCTGGTGGTACTGTATACAATATTGAATTTGAAATGTTGTCAGTGGCAATGTTATATGGCAATGAATTAACCATTCTGTGGAAGGTGATTCAGCCACGGTGAAAGGTAATTGGTCCAATTTTTCAATGTGCAACATTGTTTATTTTGCATCTCTTTTTGTCATCGTAATCTGCCTTATCGTCAAGTTGTAAGAAGAAAACCGACACGCACTGTTGATATATCGCCAAGGCACATGACCGAAGCGCAGTGATTGTAGCGTCCAGCTTAGTAACATAATTGATCGTAGTTGTGTTTGCCCATGTTGAAGAATGGACAGATCCTGTTCAATAATATCTATAGCAGAAGACACAATGTTGCCCAGTGAATAAATTCTTGATGTTAGTTTGGTCATGCCATTGTTGACCACAGCCAGAGCCTTTTCTAAGTTAGCCGTATCAATTTCACGTAATCTCTCCGCAGCTTCCTGTTGAGAGATCTTCCATACTTGTTGTAAATAGCGTATAAGAAGCGTTTTTGACGTGGTTTTCCGGGACCTAACAAAAAATCCCTTAGATCCATGTCAAATGAAAGTAATGATAAGTGTTGTTTCACCAAGGACAGTATTGAGATTTCTTGCCAATCGAGGCATAACTTCCCAACACTGTATGATGTCACCACCCCCGTATGTTCTCGTTGTACGTAGCTTTGATCAGGCCTATGGATACTAAACCCTTCGGTGTTACCTCTGAATCTTGACTGACACCTGTTTGTGTCTGTAGGCCAAACCAACCATACCTTCCATTTGGGGTCTGATGAATTGTATGGACCATCATTTCTAATGTCATGTAGCTTATCCTCCCTAAGCTGTGTATAATTTTGCGTCCCTCAAAGTGTGTAAGTGAGGGAATCTGAGGTGTGTCTAAGTCCTTGATCTTGGCTAATCCAAGACAAGAGGTCTGTTGCACAGTATCGTTCAGGATAATAATTTGCTGTGGTATGAGAAATACCCTAAATAATGCCTCTATTCCCTGAACTTGCCAATCTTTAGTCCCCCAGACTGATGTTGTGTCTATAGTGTCCTTCCAAAAGTCGAACCCTTGTAAAGACAGCTGGGAAACAAAGGAAGCAGAGTATATCTGTTTCATGTTAGTAAGCATATTTTTTCATGCAGGTGTAGGTGCAACCTTGTAATAATATGAGGTCGGGTCTGAAGTGTTTGACCCAGAAAAATAAGCAAACTTGTACGCAAACATTTGTGAACTACCTTTGGGTAGTGATGCAATGTTCCCATTGATAACTAAACACGCTACGTGGGATTTTTGTTTTGTGCAAAAATTGATGACCATAATGTTGAAAGCAATACATGGTGTTAAATTAAATAGATGTATCATCAATCAATTCATCTTTAGAAAATGCAGCAGATTGTTCTAAAACAGACAGCATACTATTCACAGTTTCAAAGTCCCAATCATCAGAGTATGTACTGGAGGTGATGATATCATTGAAAGAAATTTTAAATACATGTGGTATTTTCAAAAGTTCAGTGGGGTCAAATATATCATATGAAACCCTATCCCAAACTATCCCTTCAGGAATTGGAACCGCTGTAATGTTCACAAAGGACAAGTCTTTTCGTTCACGATGAGATAAGTTTGAGGTTTCAGGACCATGTTCATATGTGGTACCGCAGAGCGTTCTGGGAGATAATGTCCATTCAGAAGCATGAAAAAGACAGTCACTACATCTATCCAGAGGACTAGGAACAGTAGACCATTTGCAATCTAGAGCTGTAGCCAGGGAGAAATAAAGTAAGTCTTTTTCAGCCAAAGGTAGATTTCATCAAATTTGTCTTTGCAGGAAACAAGAGCTTGCGATGACTCAGGTTCACTCTGATCCGCTGAGCAAGTATCAAAATCGTGAAGTAGCCAGATGCTGTTTGATCTATGTTTGGTAGCTCAGCAGGTTTAGTTGAACTGGCAGTTGACTCATTTTGAGGCATATTCACATAAAAATCGGTATTAGGCCGAATTGAGATCTGTGTTTCATTTGAATGTTGTTGTTGTTCAATGTCAATGGGCATGAGTTCCATTCCATTGTTGGCAACTCTGTTACTTCGTAGAGTAGGATCTTCTAATGTTATTAGCGTTTCTGTCTGAACCACCTGTATGGTAGCAAGAGGAGATCAGCGGCTACCCAAGTGCCCACACCGCCTACTATTCAGTATCGGCCACATAATGTGGTTTGATCAGATCAATGGAGACAAATCTCTTTTCTTTCTTGCAGGCAAAAGTCGGAAGAAGTACTGTTCTTGTTCCTTCGACAGCCAGGACAGGTACAGGAATTCTGTAGGATGGCCCAAATTCTTTCTTGTCCACAATCTTTTCTCTGACCAGGTCCCCGATCTTTGGGACCCAGGCAGGTCTTGCCGGAACAACTTTCTCTGTGCTTTACTTGGGCGTTGCTTTGTAATGCTAGGAATTCATTCTGCTCCTGTAAAACAGCCAAATGATTATTGATGTCATATATTTTTCATCCGCCTCTGTGCTGCCACAATCGAGGTTGGGTACCCACATTAACGTCCCAAACAGGACCTCGTAAGGGGTACGGCCTCCCATGGAGCTTCTGGGCATGTTATTAAGTGCCCTCTGCACCACATATAGGTGATTGACCTAACTGCCACCCAAGCCTAATACCCTCACTGGTAAGGATTGCTTTAAGCCCCAGTTTTTCCGTTCCACAATCGAATTTCCCTCTGGATGATACATAGAGGAGTACCGTAGTGCTACACCCAAACTTCCCATTGCTTCCTTGTAAGCCTTGGAGCTAAACGCTGGGCCACGGTCAGAATGTAATGTGTCAATTGCATACGCCCCTATGAAGACTCACAAATCCTTTATAATAGTTCGGGCGTCAGCCGAGCTTGAGACCAAACCCACAGGAATCTAGAGCATTAATCCACTACCACCAAGATGTATTTGTAAGACCCGTAAGATTGTAGGGGGCCACAGTGGTCCAAATAGACACATGCAAGAGGCCTCTCTGATATCAGCAAAGATTTTTGCGGTGGACGTGCTACGGTGGATCCCTTCATCTGCTGACAGATGTTGCATTTAAAGACAAAGCCCTTGATCTGTTTGGTAACCACCGGCCACCAATAACGATGTTTCAACAATGAAGCAGTCACAGTGATACCTGCGTGTGTTGAGTCCAGACCCTTGTGTGCAGCTAGGATTAAACCTAATCTGTGATCCATGTTTGGTATTACTCTATTCCTCACTCCTGGAATTTGAGCATACAGTATATTTTGTGCATCTAACTTGTAGGAGTACTTCAGTGGAAAACCTTTTGGCTAGGCTGTGCTGTTTTTCAGTAAAGCGATGACAGCTACCATTATCTGTCCGTCTATTCTTGAGCTAGAACAAGTGATTGCAGCAACGGCAGCAGTTCGCACTGTCGCCTTGGCGGCTTTACCAGCCAATTAATTCCGTTCAACGTGCATGCCAACACGCTGATGACTCAGCGTATGAATCACGTGAGCCCACGGCAAGCCCTTGTTCAGCTCTGCCACTTCCCAGAGCAATTTATGCTTTATTGTGCAACCTTTTCAGTCTTGAAATCCATTCTGACACCAGTAGTGAAGATATTCATTATATGACTGGACACAGTAAAATTAATTGCACACAATCGGTGTTGGGAATTCTTGATCCATATTTTTTAGAGCTAGTACTACGGCTTTTAGTTCAGCCAGCTGAGCTGTTCAATCCACTAGAGAATGCGTCTGCAAATTGCTAGGACCGAACTTACCGTCCCGCATACACTCCTTTTACAATCTCACAAGCCGCGCTGTATTGCTGTTTACTTCATATGGCAGGCTGAGCAGAACCGTCAGTGTAAATTATGTATTCATACTGATCTAGAGGCATTATTTTATTTGGGAGAGGATAATCTTGTCCGTACTGCGGAAATGCCTGTTTTCAATGTAGAATCAAATCTATAGTCTACATCTGTGGCAGTGAGAGAATTAGCCTACTGTATCTATCTTGGATGCAGAGCTTTAGCATTTGGAACGCTTGCTTTTGTAACAGCTTCTAAGGTTGGTACTCGAGTTATGACAATTATTTGTTTCCTCTGAGCTAATGCTCTTTCTCTCACTACCTGCTGTTACAAAAAATTCAGTAGATACGAAGCGCATTTTAGCGTTGGTGTACAAATGAGATTTGTATGCAATCGGTACTGTATCGCCTTCATTGAAGGTCAGGTAAGTGTGTCCGGATTGACCTGCTATTACACAGATCACCAAATTTATGGTATTTACACGTGTTTGTAAGCTATCATGTCAGCTTATAGGGAAAGTAGTATTTCTGTATGTTCCTGTGTCCTATGTTGAACTGAAAAATCAGGTCTGATTAAGTCATAGAAGGGTTTTAATCTTTCTGCGTAATCCAAAATGAATGTTCTGCCAAAATTTAGGAATCGTAAAATGGATTGTAGGTTTTTGGAGGTTGGAGCAGCGCACATTTTTCTAAACAATTAGCTGCCAGACTTTTTCCTTCACTTTACATCTCATATCCCAAAAATAGGACATTGAGGTGGGCAATTGTTGATTTTTTAAAGTTAAACTTGTAGTCCTCAGAGGCAAACCCCAAAATTATGTTGTTCATTCTGGTCAAATGATCCAATAACTGATAGTCCTTTAGATAGATATTATCTACATAGGACAATGCCTCTTCATCAAAATTTTGCTGCAACTCAGTTATTCTTGCTGAGAACTGCCTGGGGCTATTCTTATACCCTTGGGGCAATCTACAAAATTGGTGTTTAAAGCCTAGGTCCACAAATGCTGTCAAATATCTGCTTTCAGGCTCTATATTTATCTAGTGTTTGTATTTTTTCCGCACAATGTTATTTATTAATGCGGCACCGTGTGCATTTTGTACTACAAATGTCTTTGTTGTGCATGTGTTCAAATGTCTGTAGTCTAAAACTAGATGGTATGAATTATCAGGTTTCATTACGGGAAACAAAGGATTATTCATGGAAGAGGTGCAACTCTCTATTATACCTTGGTATTCAAGTTGAACTAAGATCTCCCTGACTTGTTTTTTCGCGTCATGTTTTATTGGGTACTGTCTCTGTGGAGTTAGCGTAGTTTTTACTGGGATTACATGATGAAGTGACTCAGCATCCCACCCTACATGATTACGGTATAATGCAGGATCTAATGCTTCCGCCCACTCCTGCTCATATGAATGTTTCAGTGACTCTTGAACAAGGTCAGAGAAGGCAGGTAATATTACTGTTTCTCCTTTTGGGCAATCCATAACAAATTCAGGCGGCCAATCTTTTTCTTCTAAAAGAATGTCATATCCAAAGGACATGTTCTCTCAAAAGAGACCATTAACCTTCCTAGGTATGTCCCCCTCCATAGTAAGTGTTATTTCATGTAACTGGTGTGGGACACTTACCCTAGTATGTGGTGTTTCCACCGTGATATGTTCATTCAACACTGCTGTCACCAGAAATTCCATCAGGTTCTGGTGAGCTATTGTTACTTCTGCTGCACTGTCTAGCATCGTCAGAGCCCATTCACCGTTCCGAAGTTGAGTCTTCAGTAGCCTGTGCATTTCTTATTTTAAGGCCTGCTACCTTCTTCTTTTTAGGTTTATCATTTCTTTATTGGTTTTACAACATAAAATAAAGTAATGCATTATGCTGTTACATTTTGTTAACCCCACCAAAGTAATGAAGGCTGTAATATTCCAACAATTAACTTGTCCCAACTCCCCCCCAACGGTCTTCTCCCCTCCCCTCCCTCCTTCCACAGCCCGTCTTTGGTTCCTGTTTAGCTAAGAGTTCTGCTCAAGTAGCCACAGGGGGAGGGTCAGTGAGTCTTAAAAGTCGTAGGTATTTGGTGTAGGAAGGTGGAATCTGACTGCATGGTTACCCCCACTTTATTCCTGGTGTTCTGCTGGTTTTCAACTTAGTCTGACTGGGATCCTGCTAATCAGGACCCCAGTCTATCTGCTTTCTCCCTAAATTGGTTGTTCATGTACTTTAGGTACACTCCAGATTGGATTCTGGGGTACCCTTATAAGTCCCCTAGTATATGGTATACTATGTACCCAGGGCATAGGTACCCCAGAGGCCTCCCAGGGGCTGCAGTATGTATTATGCCACCCTGGAAGACCATTCAAAATGACACAACAGATCTGCTACAGCAGCCTTTGTAAGGTGGTGCATGCACCCCTTACTTACATATAGGTTTACTATATCTACTCCGTATCACTGCACATATGAACCTATCAGTCACCCCTATGGCAGACCTTATCAATCCTGAAGGTAGGGTGCTGGGTTTTATGTGAGAGGGTGCACCTGCATGAGCAAAGCCCCTCTGCAGCCTTCGGAACCTACATTCTGGGGTTGTTTGTGATACAGCCAACCACATATACTTAACTGCATTTTAACCTTGCTGTAAATGCTAACTTTAAAACGGCTTCATGGAAACATGTTGTGTTTGTTGTCAAACACCTTGGAATTATACCTCCACACCAGTAACTGGTGTGGGAGGTATGATTCCATCCTCCTAAAGGGACATATGCGACACACCGGTACACCCGGTACCAGCTTTCTCGACCCTGGCATCACAAAATGAATGCTGCCAGCCACAGACACAAGTCTAACCTGCTGCTGGACGAAACTCCGGTAGGGGAAGGCTTGACAATAGGTTTCCTGTTACAGGGAGGTGTGACCACCTTCCAGACAGGCTTTAGTGTATTGGGGCTGGGTGGGTGCACTCTGATAGTGCTTTGATGTCTGCACTGGGGGCACATTTGGTGCCCCTGTGCATAGTCCAGCTCAAACCGGTTGCAGGAGCCATTTGCTCCTGCTCTGGTGCGAAACTGGACAAAGGACATGGGTGTAGTCACCTCTCTGTCCTGACCCTCCCATAGGTGGGTCCCCAGAGTTTGTCCCACCCCTTCCTTGGGTATAAAGTAAGAACCCCTGACTACAGAACTTTTGATTTTAGCTGGACTAAACTCTGCTACAGAAAGCAAGTACTTTGGCGATCTGCACAACACTGGATGACTGAAGAATCTCCCTTGGAGTAAAGGAGTTACTCCCCTGCAAGGCAGACACCTGAAACGCATCTGACCGGTTTGCATCTCCGAAGCTCCTGAGGACTCCGAAGATTTCTGCAACACAGGAGGTGGGTTCCTGAGGTTTCTGAGGTTGATCTGTGCTCTCAGCAATTCTGAGGCCCGTATCCCTCATGGGGACCGTGCAATCCGAAACCCTGTGCACCGCGTACATTTGCAGCAGCATATGCTTTTGGTGACCCCTGAGGCTGTGCTTTGGGCTACTTGTAGTCCTGACCCCGAGCAGTATTTCCACCGAAGATTTCCGGCCTACACTTCACAAGTGTTCAGTGGACTGGTACTTTGTGATTCAGCTCGAGGTCTCTTCGCGATCCCTGGTCCGTCGACCTGTGGGTCCATGTGAAGGTAACTATGACTTTCCGTGGACTTTCCTGGTTGCTCCAGGCGTGCCCTGACTCTCCATAGCTGGAGAGTTCCCAGGACGTTGCTGATCCTCACCGAAGCATCTTTCCTCTGCTCTCGTGGGTTGCAGTTGCCAAGGCTTGTTGGTGTTTAATCCGGACACTGACCCCCCAGCACTCGACATCCTTCGTGGGATAGCTCCCCTCCGGACTTTGGTCTTCGTCGACGTCTCCTGGTCCCCGTGGCTGCAGACTCAAGCTTCACCTGTTCTCACCTGAAACACCCGACATCGCTGGGCATTCATCTATCGTGCCCCTGGTCACTGTGAAGTGACCCAGACTCTGTCCTCTCTGCTTTCAGGTTCTTTTCAGCTCCGATCCAGGCTTGGAGCACACCGGACATTTCTCATCTTCCCGGCAGCAGCACTTCTTCGCATCACGCTATTGAAATCAACAAGCATTTCCGACACCACTTGACCCCTATGCACCCGGCTCCTCTAGGATAGTTAACACGGGAACCTCGGTACTCTCATGGGTGCAGGCCTTAGAACCTTCTATGTTCCAAAGGGTTTGCTTGAAGTCCTCTCCTCAGTGTCCTTAATCTTTAAATTTCCAACCGTGACTTTCCCATAGAGTTGTACAGAGCTCGCGTCTGTGGTCTCACACTGCACCTGTCCTCCGTGGGTCCCCTGTGTCACTACTTTGGGTGGTTCCTTGGGGTCCCAGCGATTTTACGTGCTCAAGGCACTGTGTCTAGTCAAGTCGTGGTTGTTATACCACTTTCTTAGTATATGGTTTGGTCTCCCCCTGGGGCCCACTGTGTATTGTGCTATTTACTGTCGTTCTGGTGCTTTAATATCGTGTGCCTTGTTCTCTAATCTCATAAAGAGGTTAGTATTGAGTGTTTATTAATAAATACATATATTTTATATATACCTTTTGTGGTTCTCCTTTCATTTGGACATTCAGGAGGTTATAATCTGGTAAACCAAGCTGCTTTACATTCCTTCGAGACTTAGCCTGAAGGCTGCTCTCCATAGCTACCACTAGATAGCCTTCAATAAAGGTTGTCTTTAACCTAATCATCAATAAGGGTCGTTTGGACTAGTGCAAGGTGCCCACTTTAATTAGTGGACAGTATATACCAGGCCTTTGAATTCGGAGGAGAGCATCAACAGGAATGGTTTCCAAAGTTCGAAAAACGAGGCTCCTTTATTCGTCAGGGAAAGAGAAATGCATTTCATGCCCAGGATGTTCCAAACGCGATGCAGCCACCACAAGTTTGTTGGGAGACGAGTGGATCCCCAGTGCGCTAGAATGGTTTGAAGAGCTTCTCCCAGTGCAAGTCCCATCTGCCGGTCCATTCGCGATTTTAGGGGGAATGTTAGGGGGTTGGGTAGACCCAGAGCTGTGTAGGCAGGGAATCTAGAGATCTGTGTGTCAAAATACGTGTCAATGTCATCAAGCACTTGTATCCAGTAGTCAGTAAGCTTGGGACAGTCCCACAGTATATGTGTTAAGTTGCCTGGAGAACCACAAGCCCACCAGCACTGGGGACTTCTTGCAGGGTTTCCCTGTGGAGTCTGGTGGGGGGTTAAGGTACCAGTAGGTAGCTATTTTAGTAGCTGTTTCTACGCTTACTACATTACGCGGTGGGTGCCTGGCCCTGTAGTATATGTCTTCCCATTCCCTTTGTGTGAGTTCACGGCCCTCCTTCCTTTTCCGGAAGCCGGAGTGACCCCTGCACAGCTTTGCAATTTCTACAAAGACTTGCATTGCATCTTTGGGCAGCCCGACTCCGCCGGCGCGCCCTTGGGCCCCGCGGACTCGGTTGGGGGCTCTAAGCCTTCGATGTCGGCGGCTTTGGCGCCGCAGGATCCCAAGGATCCAGGCGTGGATCCGGATCGGCGCCAGTCAACCTCGTGACACCTCCTTCGGGCGCTGAATCCAGTGATGACACTCCTGGTGCCTACGACGCCGGTTGTGTCCCCAGCCGGCGTCGGCCCTGGCCTCAACCTCGATGAGGACACAGAGCCAGCCGACGTCGTCCGACGTCGGGACCCATGCCGACCAGTACTTTTGTACCCCTGTTCTCCCCTAATGTTTCCTACTACCCTGAGTGGTGCATAGGAGAGGGTGAGGAGGACTGGGAGGAGTCTGTGGACCCTTTACAGACCAGTTGGAGGAGCCGGACTGGAGAGAGGAGTTGGGTGAGGCCAGTGGTCCGGAAACTTCCCAGATCTTGGCATGCTATCTCCCCTTCCTGTGGCTATGGAGGAGGGTGCATATTACGCAGTGGTGTTGCGTAGGGCAGCCGAGGCCTTAAACTTCGAGCTTCCTACGGTGGTAGTCAGGAGTAACCTCCTGACAGATGTGCTTCAACCAGCAGCGGCATCTTCGGAGCCCTTGCTGCTGTTCAATGAGGCCCTTATGGACATCCTTTTGGGTACTTGGTCCAAGCCCAACACAGGGGGTCCTGTGGACAGGATGATTGCCCGACGCCACCGCCCGGCCCCTGGTGACTCCATTTTCGTCTCTTCTCATCCTACCCCTGGGAGCTTGGTAGTCCAAGCCTCAACATCCAAAGGCGCATTCCCTAACACACCACCTAATAGGGATTCCAAGAAGCTGGACCACCTTGGGACGAAGATGTTTTCTTCCTCCAGCTTTGGACTGCAGTCGGTGAACACTGCATGTCTATTGGGCTGTTACTCCCACTCGGTGTGGGACACAGTTGCACAGGTGCTGCCACAGTGCCCGGAGAAGGCCCGGGCCATGCTCTCCCTAGCTGTTGCTGAAGGGAGAGATGCAGCAAAGTTCACCATCCGGTGTGAGCTGGTCATCACCGACTCACTGGGCTGGACAATTTCCACGTCAGTAGCACTGAGACGCTACACCTGGTTGAGGTCCACTGGCTTTTTGGGGAATGTCCAAGCAATGCTTTTGGACATGCCCTTTAATGGCCGTCGCCTGTTTGGTGACAAGGCAGACAACGCGCTTGAGCGCTTTAAGGATTCTAGGGCTACAGCCAGATCCTTGAGCCTCACTTACACCTCCCGCCCTGCGCAGTCTGCTTTTCGCTCCTTTCGTGGCTACAGAAGGGGTGCTCCACCACGTTCCGCCCAAGGCCACAGGCCTGCGCAAGCTGACTAGCCTCTGAGCGGCCGGGGACGTGGCTCCCACCGCCGTGTGTCGGGGGGCCAGCAGGTGGGACAGTCCACCAGCACCCCCCTGTGCAGCAGCCTCCAAACCCTCCTAGTCCGACCTTTCAGGCCCATCAATCGCCAGTGGGCGACAGGATGCCTCATCACCTCCCCCACTGGCTCAACATCACGTCGGACAGGTGGGTTTTGCAGATAGTCCGAAGGGGCTACTCCTTCCTCTTCGAGACTACCCCTCCATCCATGCCATCTCAATTCCCTCGCATGTTGGAGGATCACCTGGCCCTTCTCCAACAGGAAGTTAAGGTTTTCTTGACCAAGGGAGCCATTGACCACGTTCCTGCCCCAGAACTCCGTAGTAGTTGTTATTCCCACTACTTTCTGGTGCCCAAGAAGAATAAGGGCCTGCGTCCTATCTTGGATCTCAGGAACATCAACCACTTCCTCCCGAAGGAGAAGTTCAAGATGTTGACACTGGCTTAGGTCCTGTCTGCTCTTGACCCTGGACACTGGATGGTAGCGTTGGACTTGCAGGATGCTTATTTTCACATCCCCGTCCTGCCGGTCCACTGGCGTTACCTGCGGTTCACGGTAGGCCACAAGCACTTTGTTTACCGTGCTTCCCTTTGGCCTTACCAGCGCCCCGCGGGTGTTCATGAAAGTGATGGCGGTGGTCGCAGATCATCTGCGCAGATCAGGGGTTCCAGTCTTCCCCCTATCTCGATGACTGGCTGTTGAAGGCAGGCTCGCCCTAGGCTGTCGTCTGCCACCTCCAGACTACGGCCGACCTCCTGCATTCACTGGAGTTTACCATTATTTGTGCCGAAGTCACACCTGATTCCCTCTCAGAAGCTCCTTTTCATTGGAGTAGTTCTGGACACAGCACAGTTTTGAGCTTATCCTCCCGAGCAGCGAGTCTGGGATATTCAGGCTATAATTCCAATCTTTCAGCGTCTATCCCGGCTTTCGGTCAGACTGATCCTTAGGCTACTGGGCCTCATGGCCTCCTGCATCCTGCTGGTGGAATATGCCAGGTGGCATATGGGGGCTCTGCAGTGGTGTGAGAAGTTGGCCTGATGTATGATGTCACTAGTTCTAGTGTACACCTTATATCAGTCCAAACAACCCTTATGGTGATTGGTTGTAAAGTCAACCTTATAGACCAGCTATCCTAGTGGTAGCTGGTCTATAATGTTTTGATGGACAAGAGCAGTCTTAGGCTAAACTCTGAATGGCATGTGAAGCCAGCTGTGATACCATATATAATCCCTTGAATACCAAATGAAAGGACACCACAACATATATATATGTATATAAAATAAAGTGTATTTATTCTAGTCAAACCCTCAGCACTCTTTATGAGATTCGAGGTAAGTACAACACAGTCTTATTCAAGCATACATTAAGTCACACAGGTAAGTAATACAGTTAGGCCCTAGGGGCCACGCAAACCATATACTAAAGAAGTGGTATAAGGACCACTGTCACAGAAATAGGATAGGCCTAGGCCTAGGCCTAGGCCTAGGGAATCGCTGGGGCTACACTAAACTACCAACAGTTAGGAAGTGGGAGGCCCACGGGATTCAGGTGCAGAGTGGAAACACTCACGCGTAATGCGTATAGTCGATAGAAATAGTACAGTTTAGAATTAAGCAGTTTAAGGACACTTCTGAAGCAGCTAGAGAGTCGAGACTCGGAAACTAGACCCTAGGATAGTCACTACCCTTGTGAGCGCCGAAGTACCCAAGTTACCTAGCCCACGGGCTGCGGGTGCATAGGTGTGAACTTGCGTCGGGTTTCGTCGTGGACTTCTATGGATGCCTGAAGGAAAGTTGCTGACAGGCAGTCAGTGCAGAGTGTCCGGTGGATCCCAAGGCCGGGATCAAGAAGGAAGGGTACCTGCAAGCAGAAGGGACAGAGTCAAGGTCACTAGCCAGTGACCACGTGGAACCAGGAAGGAACCAGGCGATGTCGTGAAGATTGCAGGTGAAGGGTGAAGCTTGTCGCTGCAGCCACGGGTACCAGGAGACGTCCAGGACGACCAGGACCAGGAGGCGAGCTGTCCCACGAAGGCTCTTGCTGTCGGCGGCGTTGAAGTCGAACTAGGACTCACCAAGCCTTGGCAAGCGGAACCCACGAAGAACGGAGGACTTGCTTCTGGTGCAGACCAGGAAGGTCTGGGGTGCTTCTCTTTTGCAAAGAAGCGGGAGCCAGTCTGGAGGAGCCAAACCAGCAGTGAAGATTCAAAGGTGTGTCGTCACAGAGGCCGCTAGCCAACGGGCAAGCAACCGGACAGACGCGGCAAGCAGGAAAATGCAGAAGGGCCCCACGCAGGACTCGTGGAGTGTGGGAGGCTGCTCTTCGGTGCAGATGGTGCTTGGGGTTGGGGCTTCTCAATCCCCGGTGCACAACTTCGAGGGTACCTCAGAAGCTGCGCTGGAAGATACACGCCACTTTTCCCAGGTAGCCGGTCCCACGTCTCTCGTCGCCTCCACGGATCTCAGCTCGGCTGTGGATGTGGATCAGGGTCGGAGAAGTCTGGAAGTCAAGGCTCTGGTCGGGCTCTGCAGTCGGTCCCTCGTAGAACGTCAGCAAAGCAAAGGGTAGTCTCTTGATGGTGCCTGTTTGCACAGGGTAGCCACTCCTTGGCCACAAGGGAGATTCTTCAGTCTTCTTCTTTCGTCGAATGTCGAAGGTCCAGAGTTTCTGTTCAAGTTGCAGGTTCAGGATAATCTAATCTCCTGGGGCCCAGCTACCACTCTTATCCAAATCTGGGGGGCTAGGTTACCTGCTAGGTCACGCCTTATGGGTGGGACCTGGGAGGGGGGTGGTTACACCCCCTTCCCTTTGTCCAGTTTCGCGCCAGGACTGGGGCTGGTGTGCCCCAGCACCGGTTTGAACTGGACTATGCATGGAGCACCTTGTGTGCCCCAGGCAGTGTCTCGTTCCTTTCATCCCTCCCTGCCCCAATACACTAAGGCCTGTCTGGGGTGGTACTCGCACCTCCCAAGGCAGGAAACCTATTGTCCAAGCCTCCCTTGCCGGGATCACTCCCAGCAGCAGGAGGTCAGACTTGTGTCGTGGCAGCAGCATCCATTTTGTGATGCTGGGGCTCTGGTTAACTTTAACCGGGTAAGTAGGTTACAACATGTCTTCTCCCTCTAGAAGGGAGGGATAATATCCTCATCCCCAGAAATGGGATGGGGGTATTATTCCAAAGTGTTAGACACCTTACACGACATGTTTTGATAAAGCCAAACCATAGTTACCATAACCGTTTAAGATTATAAGGCACTTTAAGAGTATATGGTAGGCTATATCATAGAACAGCTATAAGGACATGGTTCCGAAAGCTGCAGACGGGCTCAGCTCATGCTAGAGCACCATCTCACATGTTACCAAGCACTCTGCCTCCAGGATTGTTAAGGCCTGCCATAGGAGTGGCTGATAGGTACACATGTGTCTATATATAAGTTAGGTATAGGAATACTACACCTAAGCAAGGGGTGATTACAGGCCCACAGCCACATCTAAGTCGAAAACCAGTAAAGCAAAAGCAAAAAGTGGGGGTGAACATAGAAAGCAGACCCTACTCTCCTACAAGTGGGACCTGAAGTTGAAGTGGGCACAGCATCAGGGGAATCTTTCCGATTGTGTCCATATCTCGGAGGGCACTGCACACCAATTGCAGTGGTGGCTAACGATCCGGGATTGGGTCAACGGCAGATTCCTCTCCCTTCCCCAACTAGAGTTAACAGTGGTGACAGATGCATCACTGCTGGGGCGGGGCGGCCATATGGGAGAGCCGGAGATCAGAGGCCTCTGGTCTCCGGAGGAGTACAGGTTCCATATCAACCTTCTGGCGCATCAAGCGATTTGAACTAAAAGCATTCCTTCCCTCTGTCCGTGGAATAGTGGTGCAGGTGTTCCCGGACAACAACACCGCCATGTGATACTGCAACAAACAGGGCAGGGTGGGGTGGGGTGGTGGACCCTATGTCAAGAGGCTCTCCGTCTCTGGACATGGCTGAAACATCAGGGCATATCCCTTGTGGTTCAACACCTGGCAGGTTCACTGAATGCCAGGGCGGACAAACTCAGCCGCAGGTTCATCACAAATGGTGTCTTCACTCGGAGGTGGTGAAAGGTCTCTTTCTGCAGTGGGAAGAGCCTTGGTTAGATCTATTCGCTACCGAAGAGAACGCGCAATATCAACAGTTCTGCTCGTTGAAATTTCCAAGGCGGCACTCGCTAGGCGAAGCTTTTCGTCGTGAGTGGAGTTGCGGTCTTCTATACGCCTTTCCGCCTATACCACTTCCGCCCATAGTGCCGAAGAAGATCAAAGGTGACTGTGCCCAAGTCATCCTTGTGGCTCCGGATTGGGCATGAAGAGTCTGATATCCCGAGCTATTACTCATGGCCATTGATCCTACGATCAGACTGCCTCTTCAGGAGGATCTTCTGTCACAGCAGCAGGGAATGGTCCTCCACCCCGAACCTGTCCAGCCTCCTCCTCCATTTCGGCCTTCCTTCGGCTGCCTGACCAGGCTTCTTGTTTCAAGTCCCCTATTCTAAACCGCTTCCTTAAGGGCATTACTCCTTTGTTTCCTCCAACTCCTTATGTGATTCCCCAGTGGGACTTGAACCTGGTTCTTACCTATCTGATGTGTGCTCCTTTCAAGCCACTACATAACTGTCCTCTCAGACTCTCAATACTTAAAACCGCCTTTCTGGTTGCCATCACCTCTGCTCACAGGGAGAGTGAGCTACAGGCCGTTTCTTCTGAGCGTCCTTTCCTGGCTGTTCATCCGGACTAGGTTGTCCTCCGCACTAGGCTTTCTTTCCTTCCCAAAGTGGTTACCTCTTTCCATATAGGACATACCTTAACTTTGCCCACCTTCTTTCCGCCTGCCATCCTGCTAAAGAGGAAGAGAGGTTCCACCGTCTGGATCCAAAACGTGCACTTTCATTCTATCTGGATCTCACAAAATAATTCCGGGTTGATGACCAGCTCTTTGTCGGTTATGTGGGCGCCAAGAAAGGTCGGGCTGTGCAAAAGCGAACCATTTCCCGATGAGTCATTCTTTGCATCAAAATCTGCTAGTCCTTAGCAAAAGAGGAACCTCCAGTTGGGTGCGTGCCCATTCCACCAGGGCGACAGCAGCTACTACTGCTTTGGGACGTGGAGTACCCCTTGTTGACATCTGCTAGGCAGCTACGTGGGCTTCACTGCACATGTTCACCAAACACTACTGTCTGGACAGCCAAGTCCGGAAGGACGGCTTCTTTGGCCATTTAGGTTCTCTAGGACGTTCTGGTGAGAACTTGGTTCGCAGACCCACCACGGGGTTGGTATTGCTGGGGTATCTATTCTAAGGTGAAGAATCCGTAACTAATTGTCTCTTTCAGATGAACAAGTTACTTACCTTGTAACGATAACAATATATCTGTAAGAGACATAGATGAGTTATGGATTCCTCCCTATCTGCGAACTAACTTCTAGGGTAAGGGACTCCCTTTCATGGCCCTAGTTTTCGTGCTCCAGTGGTCAGTGTCTTGCATGCCTCTGCGCTTCTGGCGTGGAATGTCGTGTAAAGAACTGACGTCAGCGTGGCGTCGAAGTAGATACTGGAACGTCATTCCGGGGACCACAACGCCAACGATGAACCCGGAGTCGACCAACATATCCATCGACGCGCAGAGGTACTGCTGAGAAAAATATTCTCTGTATCCAGTCTCACGCCTAGGGGTAATTCTAAGGTGAGGAATCCATAACTAATCTGTCTCTTACAGATATATTGTTACCGAAGGTAAGTAACTTGTTCATTAACTTGCACCAATGCCCATGACTTTGTGTAGCTACTCAAAACCCATTTTATAAACCCGACAGGGAGTCCAAAGTGTTGTAAAACTTCCTGTAGATATGGCCAATGCACCCTGTTGAATGCTTTTTTGTGTCGATGGAGAGGAGCATGTGGTCCATGTTATAGCGATGTGCTTTATCGATAATGTGGAATAATCTCCTGGTGTTGTCGGCACACTGACGGTTAGAGACAAATCCTGCCTGGTTTTGATCGATCAGGCCAGGGAGAAGGGGAGACAGTCACGATGCAAGGATCCCGGTAAATAGTATAAAATCAACATTGAGAAGTGAAATCGGCCTATAGGAAGCACACTGGCATTTGTCCTTCCCAGGCTTGGGTATGACAACCACCGCTGCCTCTAGCATTGTGGAGGGCAGAGAGGAAGTGGACCCCTATTGCGTTGTACAATCGAGTGAGGACGGGGGCCATGAGGTTACAAAAGTCTTGTAGAAGAGGGCGGAGAACCCATTCCGGCCCGGGGATTTAAGCAGCTTTTGTTTCGAGATAGCAGTTATCCCCTCTTCTATTCTAATAGGTGACTCTAGTGTTTCAGCCTGTTCAGAAGTGATGTTGGCTGTTGCGACATTCCGCAGGTACTGAATGGGTGCTTCAGGGGAGAGAGTTTGTGCTATATAGAGATCAGCATAGAATTGACGAAATGTCTCTGCAATTTGCTAGTCTGCGTCTTTCTCTTCTCCTGCTGGGGTGAGTATTAAGGTAATCCCTGTGGTTTGTCTTTGCATCCGCAATCTGTTGGCCAACAGCTTCACGCATCTATCTCCCCCATTGTAAAATGTGTGACGGAGTCTAAGCGCTGCATATTCTGCCCTGTATATATCTGAGGCGTTTAGCTGGGCGCGTGCAACGTCCAGCTGTTGCCAGACTCGTGGGGCACCTGTCCTTTGGTGGATGCGCTCCAGCCCTTGCACCTGCTGTGTCAGGAGTGCTCGCTTATCCCTACGGGCCTTATTGTCAGAACCTGCTATTGCGATAAATTCTCCCCTAACAACCGCCTTCAAAGCGTCCCAGAGAATAGCCACTGGAGTCTCTGGTGAATCATTTGTTGCCAGGTAATCTTTTAATGTCTTAATATGCTGGATCACCTCATGGCGATGTAGTAATTTGTCCCTGAGATGCCAGCGCCGTGGCGGGGGGGAGCTGTTGTGCAGGGAGAGGGATAGGAGGACTGCTGAGTGATCTGAGAGCGAACGAGGTGAGATCTCTATTTGCTGAATGTACGATTGTACATCTTGTGATCCTAAAAAGTGATCTAGTCTCGCAAATGTTTTGTGGGAGTGCAAGTAAAAGGTATATTTCCTGTCTGTGGGGCGCATGGTTCTCCAGATGTCTATAAGGCCTACCTTTCGCAGGGTCTGAAGTCCCTCCTTAGAGAGGGCTCCTGTCTGCCCCTGCCTCTGGGCGGATCTGTCAAGTGTGTTGTCAAAGACCAAATTCAGGTCCCCTCCAGTTGCACCATCCTATCTGAGGACCAACCAATCTCCCGCACTGCCCTCTGGAGAAATCCCTACTGACCCTCGTTTGGGATGGAAATTGAGCTGATGGTGAGAGTGTGTGTGCCAAGCGTGAAGGAATATGCTAGTAACCGACCCTTCAGGTCTGCTAGTTTGGGACCTAGTTTCCCGGGGAAAGAGGAGGAGAGGAGAATGGCTAACCCTGCTGTCTTGGTATGCATGGACAAGAACAATTGTTGGGGTAACTTCTTGGAACGGAGCCTGTGGGTATCTCCGGGGTGATGTGTGTCTCCTGGAGGAGGCAAATATGTGCCCCTTAGTTTTCGAGATAGGAAAGAATAGCACGCCTTTTAATAGGGTTATTGAGCCCTTTAACATTCAATGTGAGTATCTTAATGGATTGTGGCATATTAAAGTTCGGGTAGAGAGGCTGGGAAACGCAATTTTGTTAAGAGATAAAAACGGTGTGGATCTGTAAACAAAGAAACTGCTAATCTATACTTATGACGCGGCCTAAAATTAGCTTCAACATTTAGATTTAGGGAACATGGGGAGATGCGGAGACTGAACAAACCTAATTTAACACAACAAACAGGGAACATCACTCACAAACTATTGTGATTGTCCTGGGTGGTAATTCCCATGGGAGAAGGGTAGATCCAGTCGAGACGTCGTGGCCCACTTGTACCCCCACGATCCCACCCCCTTCAAGAGGAAGCTAGGAAGGGACCCAGAAGACTAGCTATGGTATAGCGCCAGGGAAACAAGGAAACAGCTGGACCAGTTCATGCCGGGCCCGCAGAGTCCACTTCCAGGGAGGCCAGCACTGCCTGTTGCTCCCTTGCAATTGTTTCAGAGTCCGGACGCAGCCGAGTCACAGAGCGACCCACCGTTTTCCATCTATGAATGTCCCGGGCCCTCCAGGGGTTCATGCGGGAGATTCAGCAGCCGATGAGCCCCCATTAGGGAGCGGATTTGATGGATCTTATCATTCAGTTGGAAGATAAGTTGGAACGGTTGGCTCCAAGAGTATGTCACCATGATGTCTCGGAGATGGGACGTAATCGGGCAGAATGCCTTCCTTTATTGCAACGTGGAAGCTGCGAGGTCCTGGTATAGTGTAGGATGATGCCCTTGATAATGGACTGGGTGGCTATGCCGTACTTTCTGAAGAATGCGCTCTTTTAATTGATAATCATGGAGGCATGTAGGTATATCAGTAGGCGGAGCCGGGGAGGGCCTCCTCCGGCCAACCCGGATGGGTGCGATCCAGCTTAATTTCCAAGTCTGTGGTGGCCCCTAGGATAGACATAACAAGCTTTGGCATAGCCAATAGGTCTCGCCTTTTGGACCTTAACAGTTAATGTTGTTGCACTAAGGATATTGTGCTGCATAACTAAATACTTATAAGGTCCCAAAAGCGAGACCTAGTGGCTATAGATATTATATTGGCTATACCAATATAATGTCACTTCTCTTTAATGGGCTGGCATTAAATGCTGTCTTTGAACTGCTTTATCAAAATGCAAACTATCTATTGCTCATCGCTCTGTCACATATATTTATGTCTGCCTATTTGTCTGCCTGTGTCTGTCTGCCTATCAGCCACTTGCATAACAGCCGCCAGTATCTGTATATCGATCTGTATTTTTCACAATGCTATCTATCTATCTATCTATCTATCTATCTATCTATCTATCTATCTATCTATCTATCTATCTATCTATCTATCTATCTATCTATCTATCTATATATCTATATATCTATCTAACTATTTTTCTATCTATTACCTGGGCATGTGCCTCTGGAAACAAAAGCTGTTTGTAAAGATGCACAGGTAATGCACACTTTAAATATTACATTTTCACGACGATTCTGGCAAATAATAATCGGCTTAATCTCGCCTTTCTGGGTTGTTATTATCCAAAGCAAAGAGGCGGGCTGGATTCCAGACTGAATCATTGTAATCACGTAAGCCAGCCACACAACCTCTTAATATGCAAAAGTTCCTGAGATAATAAAACCGCAAATAAACATGGTTTTGTTCTACTTCAGGTAATGACATTATCGGGCAAACAGAATCTACTTTGGGGGAGAATTCGACGTGAACGTTGTTTATTACAGCATCTGAACAAGACAAGACCTGGTCTTTTGACTTTGAACCACTACCAAATTTCAGGCTGTGAGGGAATTGTTCTACATTTCCTGACAAATTGAGTTAAGCGGACATTAAGTGGGCTTTAAGAAAACAAATGGCCATCTTTATCACAGGTGGACACTGATGGCTTAATGGGGCCTGGGCTGATTGTATCACTTCTAATGGTTTGACAGGAAGCATTAGGGGTTTTTGCATAAAGAACTGGCATGGCGAACCCTGCTAACACAGACCTGTCGAGCGCTCTGGATCCCTTTGTGCACGGAAGCAGATGTTTGTATGTATACCATGAGCTGGCATTAGAGCAAGCAACAGATACCTGTACGGATGCCAGGTTGGAGCATTTTTTTTACAGCAGGAGCATGTTCCGAGGAAGTGCAACCGTGCCCTCTATCCTAGGTAATTCCCAGCGGGGCCTAATAAATCCCAGCTAGGTTTTCAGTAACCGGCTTTCCCAGCACTGGCTGCGCGCGCGATTTCTCGAATACTCGCAAACCAGCGAAGGAGCAAACAAATCGATGCAGACAGATTTGCATTATCTGGCCATTTGAAAATTCACACAGCCTTTTCTTCTGCACAATCTCTTTTATGATCTTTAATAAAACGTGGGCCTATTTCTAAGAAGCGTCAAAGCACGTTACAGCAAAGCTGTATTTATTCTCAAGGTGAGAAGCAGGTTTGTTTTGGTGGTATTTCAAGTTGTTGGGGGTATGAGCGGCTCATTTAGGCACGTGTCAGCAGTATTTGAAAGTGGTAGAGATGGCAGCGGTATTTGACATTGTTAAATTGTATGTATTTAAGCCTTCCTTCAGCAAACCAAAACACAACACATGGTGCAATGAGATGCCAACATTAGGCACAGAGAAATATACTGCTGACAAATGTAAATTCCGCAAACCAGGAGCTAAGGTATCAGTAGTGCAGCAGTTTCAGTGGCACCGGAGCTCAAGAAATATATGAATCAACTGCATCCCATTTACGCTGTCTTTTATTGCCCAACCAAAGAAAAGCGGGGCATTTTCTTTGCTAGCAATAGGGCCCACAAAGTCCTTGCTATACCACTGCCGCCAACATACTTTACCACAAAAAACATTACATACTACCAACACAAATCTGTTTCCATTATTTGGCTAGCACAAGTGACATATTTAAATATCGCTGACACAAAACGGTTTATTTGATGTGGCTTATGATGCAATGAGGTATTGGGGACCGAGCTACATAAACCTACATATTTTCAATTTGAGCCATATTGTACTAATTGAACTTGCCCAGAACACACATTTTGTAGTGCAGTGGCAACGCTGGGATTAGAAATACCACCCCCTGCCCCGTTTTCCGGATCAGGAATTTAGTTACTTTTCCACAGCTCTTCCCTCAGCCTGTCCTTACAAATGCCTCAAATGTAAGCACACTTCCCGCCCATCTGCAAGGCTTCCTGACAAAAACACAAAATGACGGATTCTGAAGGAGGCTTTGCCTCAAACATTCAAACCCTAGACCGCCGTTGTCCGTGGACAGAGGCAGGTACCTTGCACCCCATTAAACAAACACTGTGCACTCTCACTTTTCTTTGACATTTTATTTGGCTGTGACAAATGAGCAACGGTTGGATTATAACATAATTTGTCTTGTCTTTATTACCAGCACAAAGGACACCATTCATTAATTACTCTGCAGTCGCAGCTTAACACTAGCTGGAAAGGTCCCTCTCCGGACAGATGGCGGGGGTGGTGTTATTTATATTAATCAGCCAAAATCCTCAGCAAGGATTACTCTTCCTGAGACTACCGTGATTTATTTCTTTTTACTTCACCCGCCCTGAACATTTTTGGCTTCCCGAGATTTCTCTATTAGGGCGAGATTCGAAGGGAATCTTAAACGGAAGCAGTTTTTTTAAAGTGTTTATTTGCAAAACCTTCAGCAGGCTGCTGTGGTTCTGCGGGCGTTGGTGGATAGAAAAACAGGCCCGTCCCTGTTATGCGGGAGTTTCATTGTTGCTTCATCGCTGCTAGTGAAAGTATCTGGGGACTGGGAGGTGATAGTTCAGAGCGAGTTTGCCCGTCATTTTGTGTCACATCGCGTCAGGAGACCCACCAGAGTTCCAAAACAAGCACAAGCGCACGCGGCAGCAGGGGGAGGGGGAGAGGAGGAGAGGAGGGGGCCTGCGCGATTCCCTTGTGAGAGCGAGCGGCAAGGTGCGATAATTGATACCATATGGCGCTGCCGCTCGCTCCCCCAAGTGAATCGCCTCACGTGCACGCGTTGCCATTGAAGGCAATGGAACGCGTGCACGTTTTTGGGGAAAAACAGCAGCAGGGGGAGGGGGGAGAGGAAGGGGCCTGAGCTATTCCCTTGCGGGAGCGAGCGGCAAGGCGCGATAATTGATACCATATGGCGCTGCCGTTTGCTCCCGCAAGTGAATCGCCACACATGCACGCGTTGCCATTGAAGGCAATGAAACGCGTGCACGTTTTTGGGGAAAAAAGGAACCGTTGGCTAAAGGTCTCTTCCTATACAGCGCATGCGCGCTGCGTAGGCAAAACCTAAAAAGACCTCTGATGAATGACTCAATATCCTGACTTTCCCCTCCATGCTCAATACTTCTAATGCGAATATTGTTCCGCCTCGAGCGATTCTCCAAGTCTTCGGCGTGGGCCTGGAGGTCCAAGTGCTGGTCTTTGATGCGGTTCATCTCCTGTTGAAGTTGCTCGATTTCTCTTTGTCTCTGTTCGAGCTTTACGTTTTTAACGTGTCGGCTCCACCCCCCCCAGCGCGTCCACATCCCTCCTCACTTCCTTGAGCTCCTACGACAGCTCTGTCTTCATCGTTTTCAGGTCCTCCTGCAGCGAAGCAAAAAAGCGCTTCAATGAAGGAGTGAGTGAGTGGGGCCTCGGGGTATCCCGAATCTGTGGGGTCCTGCGCCTCCGTTGGCTGCGTAGCATTGCCAGTCGATTTAAGGAGAAGGTCTTTGACTGAGTAGTTCTTTTTTTTCCTTTGTTAACTGCAATTTTGGCATCCTGGCCATTAGAGGGAGTAGGGCGAGTACTGTGGTAGTTCTGCTTAGCTACTGGTCGGAGTGGGATCTGTCTCCGCCACTGCACCAAGAGAAGCGTTAAATGAAGGAGAGTCTCTCTAGGGCCCAGGACACCGCCCAGTGACTTCCCTCGACAGCTTTAATTGTTGGGTGATCACTCCAAGGAGAGGCTGTTCAAATGCCGGCCCCCGCGCATGTGGAGCAGGGTATCCTGGTAGGGCGATATAGCGTGGACAGTCTCCCTATATGGCAAAGTCTTTGTGGGTTAACTCTCCTGGTCCCTCGCTGTACAACTGAGGTCTCCTGAAGCGCAGTCTCCCCTGTGGTGAAAGCAGGACTGGGCCCCCCTCTCCTGGGCTGCTTGGCTCTTAAGTGACTGGTAGGTGCATCAGGGGGAGGCAGAGACTCGTATCACTGGGTAATGGAAAGCCACGGGCTCCTCAGCAGGGAGTGGGGGCATACAACTCACAGCCCTACTAGGCCTAGTTCAGGCCCTCACCCGTCCTCTGTTCAATCCCCAGATCAACCTCCGCCCTCCGATTCTGCTGCAGCCTCCGCTCCCCGTCGCTGTATCTTGGCTGCTCTGACCAGCTCTCGTCCTCCCCTGCTCACCTCCTTGCTGAATCTCTGCTCCACCCCACGGGGCCATCTGCCCTGGGGCCGTCGGCAATGTCGGAACACCCTGTGATAAGTCTGTGGGATCACCAAGGCAGCTGCACACCGTCTCGGGCAACCAGGTCCAGACCCCTCAGGCCCCAGGCAGGATGACCTTGCCGCGTCCGGAGGAGCGGGCCGGCGTGCTCACCAGGGCCAATGGGGCTGCGGCGATATTAGACCAGTCCATGCCGCCCGAGCCACGACACGCCTCCACGGCCAACTGGACTAGGTCCACTTAAGTCCAAGGCCATGTTAGCCACCCCCTCTATGCCTGTGGGGGTGTGGACCGGTAGGCTCTTCAGGGCCGATGAAGCTGCAGCAAAACGGAACAGCCGGCGCCTTCCGTACCACGTCACACCTCCGCGGGCAGCAAGCCAGGTCCGTCCAAGCCAGAGTCTCGTTGACGGGCCCTTGATAGGGGACACACCAGCAGCTCCCTGCACCGCCTCACTACTTCGTGCCTCATGGTCGTCACTGAGCCAGCCTCCCGCAGGAGCCGGCCTGCTGCCCTGTTCTCGCTCCTCGGTTCACGAGGCTCCTTTCACCGTCAAATCTCGGCGTTGAGTCACAGCACCGTGTCCCGGTTGCTTGGCTAAGGCGGGACTAGGGCTTCTTGGTCACGCTAGTCAAGACTTGGCAGTGGACCCAGGCAGTCTGCGGAGCAATGAGCAGGCACGTCCTACTTGCTCGCCATCTTGGCCACGACCTCTACCTTCTTTTTAAATGGAGGTTTTGATTTTGGTTTATCTTCTTTTTTGATATTGAAATCTGAACTGCTTTGTTTTTCTCTTGACTTGGCTTGCTCTTCTGATCTTTTTCCGACCGTCCTTCCCTCTCTGTTTCTTGGTGAACCCTGAAAGGTACGAGAGGAATGTGTATCAGTATCCTGATGCCTGTCTGGTTTTTTAATGTTATCACGGTTTCTAAGGTTATATCTCCTATCAGAGGGAACCTGTTGAGGAGACCCACCATGTGATAGTGATGTATTCTGCTTATTTTTCTGTTTTTTATTGTCCCAGATCTTATTAGAAGGGTCTGGTGTTTGCTTGGTGTTATCCTTTTCAGGATTTCCCACTACTTGTGGTTTCATAGGTCTAGCTCCCAAATTATCTCCACCTAATTTGGCTATGTATCTTCGATAATTTTGGGTAATTCTTGCTCCTGTTATGTAGGAGTACATTCCCTCAGGCGTTGGGGTATGGCTAGCGCTGCTGCCTTCCCTTTTATGAATGCTAACATAATTGTAGATATCTGGGCAAAATTGCCTAACAATTTCATCCCTAAGTTCGGAGCAGGTTCTGCTCCATACTCATTCTGTATTTGTCTTAATAACCCTGGTATCACAGCTATTGAAGGGATACCATGTGTTCTGGTATAGAAAGCAGCAAAAACTGCACCTCAAATGGTACAATCCTCTATCGGGGGAGCTATCCCCATTGCCAAGCAAATTGTCAGTATTCTGTGTTTTTCTTGTGGACCTGTGTGTGGAAACACTGTCTCTAACTGCACTATTTTCTGTGCTATCCAGAATGGCATTTGCTCACATTTAGTGGGCATTCTTCCCATAACTGCGTTTAATGTTTGTGGGGTAATTTTAGTTGCAGCTCCTTATAGTTGGCCTGCTGGTGTAATTTTAGTTGATTGAAGTGTGAGCGCTCTCATAATGACCTGTGTTAGATTTCTGTAAAGTTTTATTATTTCTTTGTGAAGAGGACCTAAGTCTGCTATTGGCATTGTGCCAAGTCTGAATGCGGTGTGTAAGCTGCTAGGACCAGCCAAGTCGTTCTGTCTCTGCTGAGTTTCACTTTTTCTGTGGTGTGTGAGAGGGCACCTTTAAACCAGTTTATATGCTCCTGGTAACTGAGCGGAACTTCAATGTCCTCATACGGACAATATTCTTCCGGTATTTCATCCGGAGTGTAAGAATGAAATGTATTTGTGCGTGTATCTGCAGGTGTGAATTTAACCCATGAATAGAATACCTCCATCCTGAATGACTCGTGAGCCTCAATCATGAATGTTATAGTCCCGCCTAAGGTTGAGGCTCCAAACTCTGCTAATTTTAAAGTAAGTGCATTTCTGCCATTATCTATAATGTTTATTACACATTCCTGCTCCCCTTCTCCCACTGCATTCACATGTAATGCTGCTGCAGCGTTCACTTCGACAGACATTGTTAAAAGGGAGTTACAAAACAAAACAACAACAAAAAATGAGAAAAAGGTTTCATGCACAATGTAGGGAACTACAGTCCTTCAAGGTTGAATAAACCTACAGCCAATTGTCAAGTACCACGCACCTCGAAAACTTGGACTTCCACAGGAGCAGATGACTATTCCTCTAATCCGGAACTCCACTGAGAGCGCATGATGAAATCCACTGCCAGTAAAGAGGGGGAAAGGGGGAATGGGATAAAAAGAGAGACTCAACTGCTGTACCTCTTCCTCTCGGGAATTTTAGCAAGACTACCTGGCACCTGAAACACAAATGACACCATTAATACATTCCTTACCCCGCCCAGAATCTAGACTAAAACACTCTATACGCTTGCCCCTTATGCATCTCCTACCTTCACCACCGCAGTGGTTAGCTTCTCCCTTAAATGTTGCAGTTGTATTATTTCATTGAAGAATTTTTTTAATTAATTTTCTTTTGTTTCTTTTTCTTACAGACGGCAGATGAAATGGGTTGGTTGGTAAGTATAATATATATATATTTCTACATACAAAGTATGAAGATTAGAAATGATGTAACTGCCTTTACTTATAGTTTACTTTTGTATTCCAAAATGAATAACCTTTTGTTTTAAAGATTGTCGTCGTATATTAGCTGAACAAGGGCAGGGTTAATACTAAGGAATATTCTGGAATAGTTCTTTTCAAATGAAAGTTCAAACTGCCCAAGTGCGCTGAAAGAATAACTCTGCTGATTCTCATACAGTCAAAAAATAATGTTCACCACCTACACAATTGAAGTCACAGATAGAATAGGCTCTGTAACTAAAGTCAGAACTATAACTACTGAGCTTGGTTGGCAGAATGTTAGTTGCATGTAAATCGTTGATGAGGACTGACAGCGCGCTGCAAACGAAAAAATACTGCTGCTCTGAAACTCCTTTCTGTGGAATGATTGCGCTAGATAAAGAGATGCTCAGCTTTAGCTTTCCTGCAGATATTGTAGTGAAATGACAATTGACAAGTTCGTATTTTGAAACAACTTACTTGCTGTGAGAGAGGCTTCTCCCACACCCCCAACTCACGGTTCTAGAAGAAACTGTTAACCAGCTGGTGAGCTCTGGAAACTCCCGCTACGCTTCACTAAGCTTTGGGAGGGATGTCAGGCAGAGATACGATAGAGAAGAAAACTCCCATGACTGGATTTCTATAGTGGAGAACAGGCGGAAAGAAACGCATCCATTCGCCGCAAAAAGACGGTTGGAGTGCGCCGTGCAATTAACGCACGACCGCGAACACCTGCTTACTTCTCAGATAGCCCCCAAACACTAGAACCACAACCCCAGGATCAGCATAACCGCAGCGGCCGCAATATTGGAACACTAAGTCCCCTACAAACCACTAGGGGGTGAATCAATAATTTAGCAACTTCTTGCGCCTGAAGCCTGCCTGGGGGTGGAAAGGGCTTCTGAATTGGCCAGTCTTGACACCAATACATAGGATATGCCTACTCAGCTGTGGCGGATTTCTTTCCTCCCACTTCAGATGTCTCTGGGTAGTTGTGAGTAGGGATCTCTGAGAAAACATACCTGAACTACTCAGATTTGACTTTTAAATAGGAACTAAACCAACGTTGGGTGCCATGCTGTGTAGTTCCTACAAATCTATATAGGATCTGCGCGTTTAGACAACGGATGTATGACGTTACAACGCACACTTTTACAACGCATGCACTTACAACGCATTTTTTACAACGCATAATCCATTACAACGCATGACATTACAACGCAGGACACTACAACGCATTTTTAAAAAATACCTTTACAACGCATTACCATTACAACGCATACTACCTTTACAACGCATACCATTACAACGCATAATATTAAATTACATTTAAGGTAAGTATTAGATAGTATAGGGGTAAAAATTACTGTTCTAACTCCAGGGGGTGCAACAGTAGGGTAAGTGTTGGATAGTGTAGGGGTAAAAATTACTATTCTAACTCCAGGGGGTGCAACAGTAGGGTAAGTGTTGGATAGTATAGGGGTAAAAATTACTATTCTAACTCCAGGGGGTGCAACAGTAGGATAAGTGTTGGATAGTATAGGGGTAAAAATTACTATTCTAACTCCAGGGGGTGCAACAGTAGGGTAAGTGTTGGATAGTGTAGGGGTAAAAATTACTATTCTAACTCCAGGGGGTGCAACAGTAGGGTAAGTGTTGGATAGTGTAGGGGTAAAAATTACTATTCTAACTCCAGGGGGTGCATCAGTAGGGTAAGTGTTGGATAGTATAGGGGAAAAAATTACTATTCTAACTCCAGGGGGTGCATCAGTAGGGTAAGTGTTGGATAGTATAGGGGTAAAAATTACTATTCTAACTCCAGGGGGTGCATCAGTAGGGTAAGTGTTGGATAGTATAGGGGTAAAAATTACTATTCTAACTCCAGGGGGTGCATCAGTAGGGTAAGTGTTGGATAGTATAGGGGTAAAAATTACTATTCTAACTCCAGGGGGTGCATCAGTAGGGTAAGTGTTGGATAGTATAGGGGTAAAAATTACTATTCTAACTCCAGGGGGTGCATCAGTAGGGTAAGTGTTGGATAGTATAGGGGTAAAAATTACTATTCTAACTCCAGGGGGTGCAACAGTAGGGTAAGTGTTGGATAGTGTAGGGGTAAAAATTACTATTCTAACTCCAGGGGGTGCAACAGTAGGGTAAGTGTTGGATAGTGTAGGGGTAAAAATTACTATTCTAACTCCAGGGGGTGCAACAGTAGGGTAAGTGTTGGATAGTGTAGGGGTAAAAATTACTATTCTAACTCCAGGGGGTGCAACAGTAGGGTAAGTGTTGGATAGTATAGTGTAATATTATGCGTTGTAATGGTATGCGTTGTAATGGTAGTATGCGTTGTAATGGAATGCGTTGTAAAGGTAGTTTTTAAAAATGCGTTGTAGTGTCATGCGTTGTAATGTCATGCGTTGTAATGGATTATGCGTTGTAAAAAATGCGTTGTAATGGTAGTGCGTTGTAAAAGTTGCGTTGTAAAGGTTGTTCCCCTTAGACAACATAAACTAAGGGACTGGTGTTCAGACTGATTCTAGGCACCCCCACAAAATATGTTAGTCTATAGACCAGCTAGCTCACAGTGCCACTATGAGCCCTTCTTACCAAGGAGCGAATAGCTTTGGGCAATTATTGAACATGACAACCCTGACCCTTCAAGGATCGTGGAAACAGTACAGTATATTTCGCTCAGTCACCCGTGCTCACTTAGTCTCAGAGAAATACACAGAATAAACGGTGGGGACGTTTTCAATAGGCATTCATTGAACCAGCGTCATTCTAGTGTAAAATACGTGTGCTGCAACAACCATTAGACATAAACAGAAATATACTATTATGAGCACCATTAGAGTAAAGAAAAGGTAGATTTCTACCACAGTGCTGAAACAATGAATGAAAGCATGAAAGTCTTTCTCCTCTGGTTTGCCCAGTGAAGATGTAGTGCTTAAATACCCGAAAAGTACCCTCAGGGGTTCTACATAGAAGCGCACTATGGGCTTGTCGGGCAAGGATGACGACAGAGGTGACCCTTATTATTCGGAGTTATTATGCAGAAGATGGTAATCCTGCTGTGATACTGAGAATCCTCATGCATAATATATGAGGTTAGTTTTTCGGAGAAAACCACACAACAGTCTTGTAGCACCTAACTAGATAAAAGGTCAACGTCAGACCTGTAATGTAGTACAGTGGTAGGACAGATGAAGGTAAAAGGTTGTGTTACTACCAAAGCCTATATTGGAGTACATTGGGGCTCATAACAAGCCCTTGTGTGGGGCTGCAGGATCTGACGTCACACCGATGCGCGTGCAAAAGCTGTAGTATTCGGTGCTTCAGTTTTTGTGTGGGGCTGCTGGCTCTGACTTCATGCAGTACCGGATACGGTAGAAGGGTTGCCAGTTATGGAGATAAGAACTTGGGCGCTAGATATGGCGGCAAGGGCTGAGTCGATTTTACCTCTACCCTCTGCTGTTTCTCCTGTATTTACACATCGGTACGAAAAAGGGTGGCATAACCAGCAGAAATAACGTTTCCATCTGCGTTGTCCCCACACCAGACATTGCCATATTTTCGGAAGGTAAGCACAGTTAATGGGTTATCTACTGGGATTACCATTACTTCTCCAGCTAATACTAGAGATGTTTCCTGAAGGTGCAAGCAGAAAAGGGAGTTTTTACAGTTCCACACCCTTTATGCCTTCCTGTAATGACGAAATGATTGTTATACGCAGTCTTTCGTTTGTAGTTCTTGTATTCAAATTTTGAAGGGAAAAAAAACTAGCACTTAAAGTAAAACAAATTAAACAAATATCGTCTTTTAAATTGCATACATTTGATTAATGCATGGTCATAATATATTTTTCCACAAGTTTGGTGAATCATCGTCATCAGATGTCATCGGACTCGATATGTGTTTTGGGGAAGAAGTAGACTATGAGGTTAGTATCAACTTTGCCAAACATGGTTTTATTACAATGTTTTTGCACTCTGTGAAGTCCACTATTATTAAGCACATTTTTATCTACCTAGTAGGTCTGAACGCTCATGAACTTCTGTTGTTTAGCGTCTGATGTTGCATCATTAAAGATGTCAAAAGCATTCTGCAGAGGAGGTGCAGCGGTGCCCTCACTGTGCGTGTAATCATGCCATCTGGTGTCTGTTTTAATCATGTACCTGGTGAACAGTCAAAATAATCTGCTGTGATGTGTTTTACTGAAGGTTTGGCACACATATTCCCTCTGATACTGTTTGTGATGCCACAGTCGGATATCAATTTGGTTCCGACTCTCCTTATGTTTACCCTCTTCGAACCCATGCCCAGCTGCTCACTGCGCCTCCTCAGTCTCAAAACAGCCTTATTGCAATTTTTTTATTTATTTATAGTCTTTTATAAAGCACGACATGACCACCATGGTATTAGAGCGCTGTACAAAGAGAGAGCTGATGGGGGTTGTGTTACAGTAAAAACACCAATCTCATATGATATACCGTACATAGAATTATTTCAGTTCTTCACATGAGTGAGCTTCAAGCTCTACCTTTGCATTCACCTTACACCACCTTTTTCCTAGATAAGCTGGTGTTGAGGGCTGGAGCAGAATTACTGCTGACAGTGGTGAGACTGTTTCACATTGGGCAATCCATCTCCCTCCCAATGTTCTTTGCTCCACCTCACCTCTCGAAGAAGGAGGAGAGACTCCATCGACTGTATCACAAGAGAGCTCCAAGTTTTTATATTGAATGCACCAAAGATCATTGTGTGGGCGATCAGCTTGTGGTATTCTCCAGAGCAAAGAAAGGCAAGGTGGTGCATAAACGGACTCTGTCATGGTGGATAGTTCTTAGCACTCATACCTGCTATGTATTGGCCAAGAATCAATCTCCAGTCGGGCTGTGGGCTCATTCCTGCAGGGCCAAGGCTGCTACCACTGCATTGGCATGCGTAGTCCCTGTTATTGAGCCTTAACAGCCAGGTCCAATGGGAAAAGCATTTCACCCTTTCGGTTTTGTAGGACATTTAGGTCTTGGCCTACTCCACAGATACTCCTTTGGTATGTTTTCTGAAAGTGAAAATCTGCAGTTAGAAGCATCCCTCATAAGAACAAGTTACTTACCTTCAGTAACTTTCTTTCCGGTGAATAATCTACCTAACCCAGATACCTCAACTTCCTTTCACCTAATGGAGTGGTCTTCTTTTGTCACCCAAAAAGGTCCCAAATTAGAGATAAGCACCCTCGTGCCTCTAGGTGTTTTTTGGGGCTTTGAGAGCAGGGAAAGAGCCAAACAAGAATCTGACGTCAATGCACAAAGGTGGCAAGTATGCACTCCACTCTTTTACTGCTTAGGTGAAACGAGGCTAACATGGAGCCAACCAACACCACCCAGCAGTGCACGGAAGCACTACTATGAAGATTCTCGAAACCCAGACTGGCACCTGGGGAATATTCTAAAGATGAAGAGTCTGTGGTTAGATAGAGTATCCAACAGAAAAAGTGTTGCAGAAGGTTAGTAACTTGTTCTTTTGTGTTTAGCTGTTTTCAATACAAGCTAATTTCCCATCTGGCGCTAAGGTTAGATGGTCTAGCAGCACCAGAAATGACATTGTCGGTCCAGTGCTGTAAGCCACCCAGAAGACCACTCACAGTAAACAACTTAGCTCTGCAAACACTGTAAACATTGTTGTTCAGTGGGAAAGTACCTACAGATGGATTAGACAATTAGAAGGAGATGTTAACTGTCAAAATACCTAGGGATTTTTTCAGACACAGAGCTTCAAAATGAGAGGCTTTTGACCATTGTGAAAATTGCTGTACACTACCAAGTCTCAGCCGTCTACCCCTTTTAGCTGTGCTGAATGCATGGTTAGAAAATTAATATTTGAATTATGCGGGTTCTCTTATTTATTCTTCCCTAAATGTTCCATTGACGTGTTTGAAATTGAAAAGAAATGAAAAGACCAGATTCTTTTGGATTTCACAAGAGCTAAACTAAACAACCACACTGTTAAACGCAGGTTTCAGTTTGAGCATGGCTGATCCCTTTCTATATCACACATACAGGTATCCTTCCACCTTTTTATTCCCTGGCCCTAATTTTAGGGTACAGGAATATTCACAGTACAGTCCCCACGGGGACTAACAGCATAATCTCAGTGGTGTTGTTTAGGAGACCCTCATTTGCTCTAGTAGCAACATTCTTCATCATCGGGTCATATCCTGGTCCCTAAGAACCAGGATGGATTCAACCAGGTTCCAGGGAGCACTTTTAAGGTTGTTGTCTACCAGGGTCTAAAAATTAAAATACCTTTAAACTCAGTAGTATCCCTTTTAGTGGTAGGTGTATTTGGCATGGATAAAACAGTGCATCTCGGGTGATAGCTGTGAATGTATTGCCTTACACCCTAAACCAAGTCAACATGTTCACGTCCTGACTGATAATTGCTCAAAAATGCCTTACTCTTTCATCCAACGTGAGTATGTGCCCAGGAAAATAATGGCCTATTGCTAACCTGTCTCCTGCCCTAGCTCAGTCAGTTTGGGTAAACAAAACAGAATGACATAACATGCAAGGATCGCTGGAGTGGCTAGAAAGAGACAGGAGAATTTAAGTATCAAAAATTGAAATGACACCCATGACAAATGTGTGACTACAGAGACATATTCCCCCGTCTTCCTATGCCACAGTAGATGGATCCTAAATTGGGAATCCCAAATAGCAAACTTAACATTCTGACGGGTAGTCCCTTGCATGTTATGTGTATCTGTTAGAGACATCTAACCACATATTATTTAATTGAGAAACCTCCCCAGTTGTGATACTGGATCTGGGGACATTTTTTCCAAAGTATGTACACACGTCAGAAGAGGGCGTCGCGCAACCCCATACAGATTTCATTCGCCCATATAACCCCCTCGTCAAAGCACTGACATCAGTTTCTTCTTTTCTGTTGTTGCGACACGGATCCGGAGCGGTTAGAGGGGCATTTTTCAGCTCATCTCGATGGTTCGTCGAGGAAACAGTGTGTTTTTTCTTGCAATATCTTTAGGGTTTATGCCCTGTGGATCTTGTGTCAGTCAAATGTACGACACAGATCCTCACACCATCTGTATGTGGTGCCATGGAGAACATTACAACTCGGAGGAGTGTGGTTTCTGTCGTCGTGTTCGGTCAAAGGCATTGAGAAAGCGTAGTTAGAAAATCGTGGCGACGCAGTTAGCAGAGAGCCTACATCATGGCTGGTCCCCCTCAGAGTCCAGAGATCGCTCAATGAGCTGTTCACATAAGGGTTCTCCACCGTTGACATCCAAGGGGTCTCCAAAGCTGAAACGAAAACGGACACATAAGTGAGGCTTCTCGGACGCCGCCTCCTAGCCTCCGGTAGCGTAGTCTTTACAAGAGTCTCCCTGTTATTCCAGGAGCATCGGTGACTGTGGCACAAATGAGGGAATATAATGATTTTCTGCATAAATTCTTTGGGCTCAAGGCTCCCTTTGCTGCACTTTCTTGTCCCAAAGAGGTGGAGGGTGCCCTAACTGAATCGGTACCGGTGCGTTGGCCCTCTGGATCAGTTAGGCCCTCCGGATCTGTTCTAGGATCAGTAATGACACCGGTAACATCCCTTCTAGGCTACCACCTTCGGCGCCGATGTCTGGTCAACCAATGACGTTGGCGGTGCCGGTTGACGCCAATCCTATTACTCTTTCTGACAGCGATACAACACCACAACGGCACTGGCCGGTGTCGGATGTGGCGCCAATGGAGCTGCCTTCTTCGCGCAACTCTTTATTTGTCCCTAGAGAAACTACCACTGTTTTGGCTACTGGAATAAGCAGTTTTCAAGGTGAAGAGGAGGATATAAGGGATCAAAACCCTTTGGACAACACTGTACTGCCTCCTGTGGAATGAAATTGGTTGGCAGAACTGAGTGAGGCGAATGGAGTTCATTCTTCTCCAGTTTCCGACTTACTTTCTCCACTTGGTACGGCTACAGAGGTGAGTTCCTCTTTTTCTAAAGTGTTAAGGAGAGCAGCTGTAGTCTTGGATTGGCAACTTCCCTTGATGGATCTATCCACAGACCCTTTAATGAATGTACTTCACCAGGGGGAGACAGGAGTGGAGCCTTAACTCCCTTATAATGTTTCTGTATATGACATATTAGGAGCTTGGGCAAGGCCGGTAACCAGAATGCCAGTAGACCAGGCTGTATCCTATAGGCATTGACACGCCCCCGGGGATCCTGTTTTTCTCTTAAAACATCCCTCCACAAATGGTCTGGTTGTTCAAGCAGCAATAGCTTCTGTGGACCCAAATGTTCTCCCTCAAGTTCCACCAAGCACTGAGTCTCGATCGCAAGAAAGTTGTAGGAGAAATACTTTCTCTACCCTGAATGCAGCATTGCAGTCTTTGAATACTACGTGTGTTTCCGACAGGCTTTCCCATGCGTTAAGGGACTCAATGGAGAGTGTGCTGCCTTCTCTTCCAGAAGAACCTAGAAGTAAACTGCTACAGTCGGTGCAGGATGGCTGAGAAGCAGCTAAATTTACCATAAAAAGTGGTATGGATAACACAGATTTTGTTGGGAGAGCCATGGCTAAATCAGTTGTGCAATACAGACATGCATGGCTGCGTCAGTCTGGATTTTCTGAGGAGGTTCAGACTAGCCTAAAAGATATGCCATTTGATGGTGTGCACATCTTTGGTGTACACGCAGATTCCGCCTTGCAATGGTTTAGAGCAGGTCGGAGTGACAGAGACACCTAGACATTTCTTTCATTGTTTTCATTCCTCCTGAATTTTAAGGAAGGATTGTTCTGGTTGGTTAAGTGACTTATTCTTTAAGTGGCACACAGTGTAGTGCGTAATCCAGCTGTTAATGCTTATACGCTTATGGTTTTACGTGTGTCATCATGACGCTTATCCCAACATGTTACGATGATCAAGGGTGTTATATGAGCAGTTATTCCAATGGACTCTTTTTTAGTGGAGTCATATTCTTTAAAGTCACATGCCTGACTTTCCACTTTTAGTCGGTTAATAACAGTTTTTTATGTGTTTTTTTCTTTTCTGAACCTTTGTGGTTGTTGCCTGATACACAGGTCCTGCGGATTTTTCTTCGCTCTGAGGAAGAGCTTATACTCCAGAGTTGATAACCATTATGAGTAAAGCATCTTTTGGTAAGCAGTTAGATATATATACATGTTGAATTGGGATTGCTCAGCCTGTGAAGAATACCCTCAGTGATCTGACTTAAGATATAATAAATTCATGAAATGTAGTGTTCTCGATAGGGAAATTTTGATGATCAAGCTCCATGTAGTCTCTGTCTGTGGTTCACTTATTGAAAGATAGTTTTTGTGCAACTTTACTCTTTAAGTCAGAACAATTTTTGCTGTCCTATAATAGAAGGATGTTCCATTATTAGGATTGTACAGCACTAAGTGTCTGTAAAAAAGAAACAAAAAAAAGGTTTGTAGCCTACATTACCAGTATATGTGAGTTCAACTTCTACCTCTGGTATTAGCTTTACATCTAAGCAGTAGGTGATACTCCTTGTTGATGATAGTAAAAGTTATTTATTCTTGCTAGATTAAGTAGGTGGGAACAAGACATTAATATCTTGTGCGCCTTAAGACACTATGTTTATAGGTCGAGCCTAGAGTCCGCGCGCATGCGCTGCTCTGCGAGACTTGTTGTGGTGGAGTACGAGTAGAAGCCCTGCCCACACTCCGCCCATGTTTGTCATTGGCTTGTGTCTTTGTCCTTTGTAAATGCAGGCTTCTGATTGGGTAATAGGCTTGTTAGTCCCGCCTCAGTACTGCCTTGTCTTCATTAGTAACCTCCCATGGTGACTGGCCCCTTTACTTCGGTTGTTACACAGTACGCCTTCTTTAGTCTGTCAGCACTCTCATGTGCAGTTGTGACCACCGGCTTGTTGTTTATTTACAAGGGGCACTTCTGTGGGTGCGTGTGTGCGCACGCAGCACCTTTTATTCACGGCGCCCGTTTCACGAAGCTCAGCTGGCGTCACGCTGAGGAAAGAAGGTTCAGGCTCTTTTTAATTTACCCAGCACGGCAGCCTCAGCTGCAATAATGCCGAGCACGCCTTTGTTTTATTAATTGGGATCGCTGAAGCAGTGGCATGCTTTTTTTTCTGTTTATTTACTCCTCTGTAGTAATGGCGGCACCCGTGCTTTAGCTTTAAACATCTTAAGCTAAAGCGTGGGTGCCGAGATTGCTTCAAAAGTAAGGAAATAGACAATTCTTTGCTTTTGAAGCATTCTCGGCCCCCACGCTTTAGCTTAAGATGTTTAAAGCTGAAGCGCGAGTGCTGCAATCAATTTGCAATGCGCTGCGCTGTCAAGGATAACCTTGAATTCCCCCGCACTAAATATGGAAGTAAAAGCGTGCATCGCATGAAAGCTATGCCCAGAGCGTTAAGTGAAAAGGGTCAAGTTGGAACGCTTTGAGGAGAATTCATTCATGGGCGCAACAGAGAAGAAAAACATACATTAAAATTAAAAACATGGTAACATTAGGACGTATAGGCTGGTTTTGTTTTCGCTTTCGCACTCGGCAAAAGTGTCCCGGTATTTCTCGTAAATATCGCTTTCTTTTCCAGAGAGAACCTGTTGTCATCTGCAGGGAAATGATAGCGAAGTTCATAAATAGGTCCAGTCCTGCCTCCACATGCCCTTTATAACAGTTTATTGGCACACGACCCGCGTGAGTCACCAGTGGATTTTGAAAGTGATGGGGCGAAAAATGTTGTACCCCAATATAATGAGCGAGTGAGCGAACCGAGCAAGGCCGAACGGTAAAAGGAGGGTGCGGGGGTTTCTCCCCCGCAAGAAAAGTTAGAAAAAAATGGATTCAAATGGTGGGTTTTTTTCTCACATATTTACTGCAAATTGTTGAAAAAAGGGGATCCAAATATAGCATTTTAAAGCACAAATGTGAAGAAAACATTAGAAACAAATCAAAAAAATGCCCAATCCTCTAAATGGTCTGCTTGCAAAATGACCTCCAAGCCAAGCACACCCAACCAACGGAAACAGGCCCTCTAAGTGTTTCTCCCCTGTAACACATCTCTAAACCACCTATGTTTTCATTGTATATAATAATGAAAATGCTGCAGTTTGTTCCTATTTATCCTATGCAACTTACAACCACTGACAAAGCCAATAGTCCTGGCTGGTTGTAGGTGTAATGTCACTTGTATTATATATCTGGAGGCAATGACAGAAGAAGAAACAGTACCAGTGGGGGAGTCCACTATGCTAAGTACAGATTTTTAGCTTAACAGTTAAAGCCACGTTCATAATTACATCGGCTACCCCTATGAGTGAACCCCCCAGTTTTTTCATCCCACTTAAAGCCCTGCACACACAAAAGTGTGTGTGTGTTTCTTTTGTATATGGAGGGAGTCATGGTAGAAACAAAAGGACGCGCATTTCATGATTTCCCGATTTAAATCATGAAATGCGTGGCCTCTGGTTTCTACCATGTCTCCCTCTATATACAACAGAAACACACGCTGTGTGTGTATGTTGCATGGGCACATGGTAGAAACGAAAGGCCATGGACACTCATTTCTATTAAAACGAGACTCATGCCTTTCGTTTCTACCATGTGTCCATATACAACATACACACACAGCTTGTGTGTGTATTCTGTATATGGAGGGAGGCATGGTAGAAACGAAAGGCCAGAGACACTATTTTTAAATAAATTACATTCACCGCTCTGACAGCAGCAAAAGACAGAGCAGTTAGTTGCAAGTAAAGAGCTCGGCCTCGGTCGTCTTAATTTAAAATGACCAACCACTCTCCAAGCCTTTTATTCAAAACAGTCAGTTCTCTAAGTGCATCTAATAATAACTACAAACTCACCTATGGAAGAATGTTCTCGCGCCGGGCTCCTCGTGACTGGACTGCCAGACTCAGAGTGCAGACAGAGTGGCAACGGTGGAACACAACTGACTGGCTGCCTGGAAGGAACTGGTAAATTCAGGATTTGAACTCCTCCCCCAGGCCCCAGCCCACCAATCATTTATAAAACTAACAACTGTTGCTGGGTCTCGTGGGAGAGGCAGAGGCCACTGACAGCCCCACTGCAAAATTCTCTAAACTGGACTGCCCTGCCCCCAGCCATTGAAATTAATGGAGGGTTTCCGACTCCTTCCTGGGCTATAAGAATCATGCCCAAACTGAAACTAAATGCTGGCAGAGTGACACAGGCCGCTCCCACCAGTGTGTCCTTACAGCCCTGCTTTCTGACCCCAGGTCAAAGAAATCTTCGCCCAGCCAAGGCAAGCCAGAGCCAAGGGCCATCCTCTCCCCACCCCCTCTAAAAAAACAAGCATTTGCACTGCAATAGGTCTCGCATTTACGAGAGTTTGAGCGGTTGGCACTGTAAATGACAATGCCTTTTACTTATGTAAAAGGCAAGCCAGAGCCAAGGGCCATTCTCCTCCAACCCCTAAAAAAACCCAAGCATTTGCAATGCAATAGGTCTCGCATTTACGATAGTTTGAGCTGTTGGCATTTTAAATGACAATGCCTTTTACTTATGTTTTGTTTTTAAAACATAAATAAAAGGCCTTGTCATTTATAATGCCAATAGCTTGAACTCAAGGGCGAGACCTATTGCATTGCAAATGCCTGCGCCCGTACTATTAAAAAAAAATAATTGCGTTAGGAGAGGGCGTGTCATTTGAGAAAATAGTGCTCGGAGGCTGTAATAAAAGCCTACCGAGTAACAACATATGTAACAGGGAGTGTCGCCATGGGGGGTTACAAAATGAGACAAGGTGGTTCCAAGGAGGGACTACTAAGCCTATTGACCAATGAACAGCCGCATTTTACATTGGACAATGACACAAGCCAATGAAAAATATGGGCAGAGTGGGAGGAGCTTCAAGTCTCTACCTGAATACAGCGTTCCTCACAGAGCAGTTAATTCGCTGCTCAGGCTTTAACAAAAAAGGGGGGTGGGGGCTTATTTGGTCCATGTAGCAGTGTTCAGCAGAAGGAGTTTGTATTCGATCCACGTACCCACCTCTGTGTGTAGAAGATCACACTATATCCCTTGCATACTGTTAAATGATGGACGGTAAGACTACCCCTTTACTGTCAGCGAGTAGAGACCTAGTCGAGCTTGAAGTGTTTGGAAACTGTGTTTGAGAAGTACTTCAAAAGTATTTTAGAACTGCCTAAACTATTCCTAAATGAATATTATATAAAACTGTGTCCATATTTTTTTGTGAGGAAAAGGTGCATAGGATTTTAGTCTTTTTTATTTTTTAAGCACCACTGACTGACTCGGCCACAGTCTCAAAAGATGAAAAAATATCCCATATTTTTTTCTCCAAGTCAATAATACTTAAAGCAAAGATTGCTATAGTACAGAATCTATATTTTTTGGAGGACGGTCAAGAAACTGACTTCTCTTTTAAGTGTGAACTTCCAATATTCCAAAGCCACTTTCTTGGCATGTGTATCACAGCATGTGCAAGAAGCTTCTTAACTAAATGATCATTTTACCTTTTGTCTTTGAAGCCCACTGACCTCTCAGTTTCCCAAAGTTTCCATCTAGGATCTGTCAACTTCACTTCAGTCCCCTAGTTTTTCACTGTATTTGAAATAATTTGTTCCACCAGAAATTTTCAACAGTGATGTTCATGAAACCTTCAGCTTTTGTCATTAATTTGTTAAATTTCTGGGCTATGTAATTTTATAAAGGGGTCTCACAGCAAATGCGATTTGGCCATTGGCCTGCCATACTTCACCCACTATTTTCGGTTTTGCTATTGGTTATTTCAGGTTGGTGTCCGTGTTCTAAATATTGCAGCTATCGGAATGTCCTCACCTCGCAAACGTTGTCGTATACCTGTGCTTTCCCTAAAAAAACATGTGTGGAGGTTATAGAAATAGGCCCAAATATCCAAAGATGATTTAATTTACTACTCTAGCTCTTGTTCGCAACTATTTGGGGAAAATGCATTTTTAGGCAAAGATGTGGAATGAAAATACGGCGATGTTAGGGTACGTTTGTGTAATGTGTTTTGTTAAAGAGAATCTGCACACATCAGTCAAAAAGCCTGTAGTCTGTGAATCAGAGACAATCGGCAGAGGGTCCTCCTGAAACCATAAAGTAAGCAGTAAGCAAAACAAGTCACAAATATATAGAGATTTGAATACAGGTTTTTGTTGGGAATCACATGACATCGTAAAGCAAAGAGTACACAGATGCTGAAGTCTGAGATCATGAGAAAGGGGTAAGTTGACCTTCAGATGTAACAAAAATTAAAACTTTTTGGTCGGGCAAGTACTTACTATTATCTCGTCCTAGTAGTTAATCCCTTCGCTGCTGGGCCTTCCCTCCCCGCCCCCCTGTGCTAAGCCTTTTTTGGGCTATTTGGGGTAGTTCGCGCTTAGGCCCCAGTACATTTTTGACCACATAAGGTATCCATGCCAAATTTGAGTCCTTTTTTTCCAACATCATGGGGATTCTAAAGGTACCCAGGTTTTGTGGATTCCCCTGGAGGGGACCGAGAAATTAGCCAAAATACAGGTACATTTTGATTTGTTTTAGAAAAATGGGAAAAAAGGGCTACAGATAAAAGCGTCTGTTTTTTTCCCTGCAAATGGTATTAACAAAGGGGATTGTGGTGCTGAAATCACCATTTCCCAGCTTTCGGGGAGAAGCAGACTTTTGTCAGAAAACCAACATTTTTTACACAGTTTTGGCGTTTTTCTGGGACACAGCCTATTTTTGCTATTTTGTGTGCTTTCAACCTCCTTCCAGTTAATGGTAGAAATGGGTATGAAAGCAATAATGGATCCTGGAAAGCTATACATTTTGGAAAAGTAGACAAAATTCTGAATTAAGCAAGGGGTCATTTGTGTAGATCCTTCAAGGTTTCTTCACAGAAACTAACAGTTAAATAGAGGAAAAATTGAAAATTAGTTGAAAAAAACAGCCATTTGTGCCAACATTTTCACCTGTAACTTTATCTAACTGGGACAGCTGTTTGGAAGCAATATACTGTTACATCCGCTAGACCTTTCTGGTTGTGGGGATATATAGGACTTGTAGGTTCACCAAGAACCCGACGAACCCAGAGCCAATAACTGAGCAGCGTCTTGCAATGGTTTTTCTTTATGTTCCGGGTATATAGCAATTAATTTGGGAAAATATATACATGGAAAAATTGGTATGAAAGATACCTATGTATTTCTGAAATTGGAACAAAATATAGAGTTTAGAAACAGTAGATATTTTCACATTTCCAAAATTGTGAGTAGCCATACTAGCATGAGACTTGTAGGTCATTTTTCAAAATGACTTCTTTTTTACACATTGTCTTTCATTTGGAAGGCAGAAATGCAATGAAAGTCAATAGGTAATAACAGTTGCTCTACAATTCTGTGTTACCCTAAGTCTCCCGATAAAAATGGTACCTCACTTGTGTGGGTAGGCTTCGTTCCTGTGACAGGAAACGGTCCAAAACACAAAGTGGATGCACTTTATTTTTACAGTGTAAATTGACCCTTTTTTTGCAAAGTGCCTAGCTGTAGATTTTGAACCCTAGCTCTCCCGGCACCTAGGGAAACCTAGCAAACCATACCTCCCTGGAATCCCCCGGGTGTCTAGTTTTCAAAAATGTATAGGTTTGCCACACTGGTTTGCATTCACTCTCCTGTCTCCCCCTCCTGCTCCTCCACCCCACTTTTTCTGTTGTCCCTCCCTCTCCCAGTCACAGGACTTTGCAAGCATGATGCAATTTCTGATATTTCCAATTGGGGATCAAACAATAGCGCTGTGAACTTGACTCAGTTGAGCGAGAGCGTGAAAACCTCTTTGCCTACATTGGTCACTCTGGAAGCAAACTGCACTTCCGGACACAGGACACAGTTTCGAAACCGCCACACAGGTTGAGGGAGAGACTAAATCTTCTCTTCAACTGATCATGTAGTTTTGCAATTATTCAGCTCAATAGCTTTTAATGCACTGTGAGAAAACTTGGCCTAAAAGCCAGTCGGGGATTAATAATAAATCTATTTTAATAACTGGTCGGGAGTCAGTCACTATTACTTAAGCATGTATCCTCCTCGTCTGCTGAAAAGCACCACTTAAGGCTGATCACGTCGAGACCTGAAACACAGGCTGAACAACTGAAAAAGGCTTTACTCACTCGTCGACCAACACCGATGCCACCGCCACGTGTGTGAACCAGCCCGGAGATAAACACCCTTCGACTCCCCGGAGACCAGAGCCAGTCCACGGCCGGGGAAGCTCCCAGGAGTAGGCTGCAGTACAACCCTCCCTCTCGCCCACCTGGCTCTGCTGGAGCCTGCTGACTGATTGGGGGAGGGAAAGAGCACACAAAGTGAGACGAAGGAGCCGGGAAATAGACAACAGTGAATGCGACACCAGTGCAGCGCTCGTGAAATGGGCGCTGCGCTGATAAAGTATGTCAATATTAAGTAAACAAGCAGGGGGGTGGGTGGGAGGGAAGTGCATGGGACAGAACAGGTGCCCTCTGATGATAAGCAGGAAAGAACGCGCTGCAAATAAAAAAATAAATGCTTTACAGACTAATTGAAGGAGACAGTCTAACGCCGCAAGTAAACGATCCAGTCCGGATGGGCCTTCCCAGAAGGAAACAGGGCGGTAACAAGGAGGGACTAAGAAGCCTCGTTTACAATCGAAGGCCAGCGGTTAGCATGGATGATGACGCAAGCCAATGGAAACAAGCATTGGCATAGCCAATAGGTCTCGCTTTCGGAACCTTATAAGTATTTAGTTATGCAGCACAAAATCCTTGGTGCAACAACATCAACTGTTGCATGGCTAAACACTTATAAGGTCCCAAAAGCGAGACCTATTGGCTATGCCAATGCTTGTTTCCAGTTGTCTCAACATGACTTTGCAACACGTGTAAAGATAAAAAGGCCTCGCTTACTTTTCTTTAATGATTGCAGCTCTTATCCAAAAGCAGACGTCAGATGTTGTAAATCTCTATCTATCTCTCTCTCTCTCTCTCTCTCTCTCTCTCTGTCTCTTGGTGTCACATAATAGATACAGGGACGACTGCACAATGCAAGGTGCAGCCATTCTTCACACAGTAGATTCTTAATGATCCTGCCTACAGCGCGTCTCTAGTGCCAGCAGGATATTTTTAGCTCATGCAGCACAAGGGAAATTCGAAGACAAGAATAATGGATACGTTTTCCTCAAATAGGTACAGAATGCAACCTATTAGCTGAGTGCTCCCACTATAACCTTGCTTGGCACTGGTGCCTTCCTTGGTTTTGCACAACTGTTGATTTACCTCGTCACGTGAGACAAAGAGGGCCACTGTTAAATGCATGCAATAAAATGTATTTGTTTTTAAATGTACAATTCGCAGTCTAAAGTTAAGGAAACGTTCAGTCTGCGGCAACACGAGCCTTCCTTTTAATGTGCATCTGGTGCTGGAGCGTGGACAGAGAGCTGTTAATGAGCACGCTAAATAGGGTTTGGTGGCATATTTAGACGGCGCGCATTTCTAGTTGACTTTGACTGGACGAGATGGAGTAACTGTTGTGCCAGGCAAGTCTTAATTGCCCAGACCAGGACACGTTTACGGTTTACCTGATTAAATAGAAAGTGGAAGCAGAGTGGATGCTTGAGATTCTGTTTAGCGTCTTCGCTCTTATGTAAGACTGGAAGGTTCTGAGTTGGCGGGAGGAGACTGGGAGGTATTAAGAGCACATTAGGGCAGATTCCGTGGAGCTCACGATGATATAAAATTCAGCACCGTAACAAGGGGGCAATGTATCATAAAGTAGGTAAGGGAAATAAGCTCAACTGCCCTTCGACTATATTTTGTAGAAAGACGTCCATAATTGAGGCGCACAGGGCCCCCACTCACCGAGACCTCCGTTCAGCTGCACCTGGGATTTAAGTGGGCCGGGTCCTGCCGGTGCGGAGCACCTGCAGTTCTAAAAATATGGTGCTGAGACGGGTCCATATCGGGCTCTCCATTTTTGCCCTCACTCTCGGTGAAAAAAATAAATCTTAACTCTGCAGCAGTGCCACCCTTCATTGCCTTTGATGTCACTTCAAAGAGGCTCGTTAAGTTCTTTCACAGTCTCACCATGTCAGAACCGAAGCATTCTCAATATGCTATACAGAAGCCATATTTGTTGCTTATTTATCTTACGCAACTAACAACCATTGACAAAGCCAATGGTCCTGGCTAAGTGTTAAGTTACTTACGTAAAATATATACATGGATGCAATGACAGAAGCAGCCAAATACCAATCAGACGGCACACGATGCTAAGCACAGATTTCCAGTTTACGTGTTTTAAGCCACGCCCTTATTACATCGACCACGCCCCTACAGTTTTCCATCACACTTAAAGCCCTGCCTGCTACACTAACTTATAAGTAGGTTCCTGAGAGGGATTGGCATTTGAGCTGGCCCTTACGGTACATGTGAAGAGCCGCGCCTGCGCAGATTTTTGAAACTTGGGTGTTGTCACTGAAGCGAGCAGCAATATTTTCAGGGAAAGGAGTTAAACCAGGAATATTTAAAATAAAATAGCCCTCGAATTGGTCTACTTTGAGTCAAGTACCGTTGCTGCGGTCATTGTTGACAGGGGTGTTGTAGTGGATATTTCCCCACTGGGCGACAGGGTACAGAGCTGCACTCAGAGCTGGGTGAGCTGCCGGACATGTAAGCAATCCCCCTTTGCCCGGTTTTAGGCGTGGCCTCCTCCAGCGTGAAGCTGCTTTGAACGTTTTTGGCTGATTTTGCTTGGCGTTCGTTGCTTGATCTATCAAAAAAAGCTTCAACAGTACAGAACAGACGTAGGAAGATTGTAACTAAAATGTGAAGCGACAGAGAAAAATCATCGTAACAAATACAGAGCTCGATGCTTAAAGGGACAATACACTTGGGATTCCTAAATTATTAAAAGACAATCTGTAGAAGTAGTTGCCTTTGTTCCCTAGCTGTCTACGACAAATACATCACAAATGTAATGAATTTCCCCCAAAGGCTTTCATTGACAAAGCTTGTTCCATGTTTGAACCCCTGTGAGGAGATCTTTCCTGAGTGCAATATGCTGGGCATTTCTCTCCCTCCACCCAGCCATCCACCACAAACACTCTCAGCATCAGCTATGCAATAACCTAACAACTGATGCCCTTGCTCCTCCTCATCACCTCCCTTAGAGTCATTATTCTTGGATCTCTGTAAGGCCAATCGCCAAGTCCCAGTCATTAGTGCTGAGATGGATCCCACCACAACAGAGGGAAACAAGCATTCGGCCGCGCGGCCGAAAACGAAAGTAATAGCGATCGCGATCAAAGCAAGTGATCGCGATCGCTTGGACGGGAGCGCTGTGTGGCAAGCACGCGAGTGGTGCGCGCGCAGCAGTGATTGGCGGCTGCGCGCGTGCACGTTCACGTGCACTGTAGCTTTAGGCCACGGCAGCACTTTGAAAATGCCCAGTTATAAAATGTCTCTTCGAGCCTTTGGCTCACGAGACCTAAAAAGGAGCGGGGCTTCCACTCCACTTCTAAAACCTACCCTACTACAATATGCCTCGCAGAGCGTGCAGCGCATGCAAGCTGCAACGCTAGGAGAGACCTAAAAAGGCATATTTTGGACATGTTTGTTTACCGAGGAGCCAGCACAGTTTATTGCTAGCGGCTCGGTGTTCCATCTCGGATTTTTCTAAGCCCCCCACGGTGGCAGGGCGATGCCATCTCGCCCCTGTGCACCAGCCGCCACTGTGAGTCACCCTGCTACTTGCAGGCTCAAACATGAGAGACAGCAAGCTACTAAGTCCCAGCTTGAATGCTGTCGGGACAAAACCACAAACTAAACACAGTCATGCGCATCATTCTTCAAACATCCAGCAGGGCCATTTAATTCTGTATTGTATTGTTTATTTTTAAACATGGTTATTCAAATACGTTGCCAGCCTTTCAAACACAGAAACAAATTTCAGTTAATGCATCACTGCTGCATTCTGAATTTAGACTGGTCGCCAACAAGCCCTTTCCCTTGCTTCTGGTATAAAGAGGTGGTCCTGACATAGCCTGAGGCCTTGAAGAAAGCGAGGAGAACCAGATGCTTCTGCTGCTGTTGCAGTTTTTGGTGATGACCTGGCTAGAAGAGAGTAGGCTGGGAAGAGAGTTGCAGGACAAAAGGAGACGGAAAGTTTGACTGCTGTCCTACCAGGACCAGGTCCTACTCGGAAGGGAGGGAAGGCCCAGGCATTGACATGTTGGCGGTTGAGTCCAGTGCCTTCAAAGACATGCTGCATCACGGTGAGCCTGATCTGGCTGCTTAGCCAGACCTAGTCGAGCCCTTACATCCACCAGGAAGCAAGATGCCAGGAGAGAGGAAAAAAGGCCAGGCTGAGCCTACCCCCCATAGAGCTTCATCTGGAAAGCAGCCTGTGCAACTGGGGAATGCCAGCCACCGAAAACATTCCATTAGAGGATCCGAGCAACGCTTTCCCACCTCCTCCCCCCGAGAAGAGAAAGAATGACCCCAAAGACCTGAAGAACGGCAAGAAGTTTTGGAACCACTTCCTGCTTAGGAGGAACTCTTTCTCAGAGGAGCTGGTTCTGCCCATGAAGACGTAGGAGATGCAGCAGAAAAACTGCTGCACGCTGTCCTTCTCCCAGGTAAGAGACTTCTTGGTGATGGCTATATAAACTAAATTTTTACCACTTCTCACCCTGGTGTCTTAACGCACTAAAGCAGACTTCTAACTGCCCATTGTAATCTATAAACCAGCAATGGCAGATCGCACTGCAGCACAATAATATAATAAGATATCAAAGCATAACATAGTAACATAACACATAGAAAAATGTGGCACCCTATAGCATAGAGCAGCATAGCATAGCATGCAATTCCATTATGCATCATACTGTAACCCAATATACATGATGTGCTTATGGCATAAACAAAGTTGTAGAATCCATTATGGCGGCTCTAACAAAGTTGTCCAATTCTCATAACATGTTCATATTCTTATAATACAGCTCTCATAATTTTACGTGTAATGTAAACTTCTATGTGAAACAGCAGGATCACAGACTTTTAACGTATGCGTGTTCTTCTTGAGATACACACTTTTGCCATACAATGTTTCTATACTCCTCCTTGTTCTGAAAACAACAAAGGTGCAACTTCAAAACATGGCTGGTCAGAGGCATGCTTTTAGATAACTGGCCCAGCTAGCACTGTCCGAACTGGAGACAACCGTCAGGTCAACGTCTTGCTTCACATTCGCACAATCTGTAAACTGCCCTCTGTTACCCAGCACTGTGAAGCAACTGCATGGCAGTGTAGGCACTTTACAAAAACAATAAATACGGTTATCGTTTGTTTAAAAAAAGTGCTCTACAAGCTTTTTTTTTTTTTTTTTTTTTGGAAAACCTTTATTGGTCAGTAGCAGATAGTACACAGCTTCTTGCCTACAACCATGGTACCAGGCCGGCAGCAACAACATGCAGTTCGACAGACTTATAGCACTTGTTAAACAGGAGCAATTCAAGAACACCGCGTGTTGCCTACAACCCACATGGGCCGGCCGCGGAGTAGTATATACCAGCTGTTTAAGGATGCATACATTGGCAGTAATAACAGCAAGTGGTGCTCGACCAGTGACTCTATGAGGTTTCTTTTCATTTTGTGATAACCAACCTTGAACTCCAATAAGAACTGTGCTCCCCCAGTGCATATCCACCATACTTAGTATGTGGCGTAAGGAACTGTCCAGTGCAGGGCCATAGTGTAAAGCGTCCCATTGCTGGGTATGGTCCAAGCTCGGTGTGATGTTGCTCTGCACTTAACTGACCCAGCCAATGACCTGGGAGGAGATAACGTTAGTGCAATTAGTGAACGTGAACTGGTGCTACATCTGTCAATGCCACGCAGCATGCGCTGTGGTAGGGTAGGTTTTATGGTGTCCGTAGTCCCGGGAGACTTCTACCTCACACCCCCTCCCACCCGTGTAACCTGTGCACAGAATGCAATCTTACCAGAAAGCGGGTACCCAATCCGGGCGTACAGGGAGTGTCCGTATGCCATACGTGGGGAGGGAACGAAGGAGAAAGGGGGCCAAGGAAATCAATCTACCGCCGTAGTCAACAGGGGAGGGTCAGGACAAAACGTGGCGGATGAGCTAACTCTCTCTACATTCCCGGTCCCGCCGTCCTCGGAAACGTCATCATTCCGAGCCCGCAGGAGGTACGCAACGAGGGGCCCCCAGAGATCCCTAGGCCGCGACTTGGGGGGCAAGAGGTCAGCGTACTGATGAAGTCTTTCCTGCCAAGTGGACATCGTACCCAGCCAAGTCTTGAATTTAAGCGCTCGCCCACGTCCCCATCTGCACGCCACGTGTCGTTTCGCCAGCAGAAGACCCAAAGCGAAGAATTTCCGATGTGCCTTCAGCACCGGGTGCGAACGGCCCAGCAGGGCAAGAGCAGGGCAAGGCGCGGTGACCACCCCGATCATCTCGGACAGGGCCGTGAAAACCTCCTCCCAATAAGGGGCAACGGCTGGGCATGTCCAGGCCAGGTGCAGGAAGTCAGCGCCCGTCCCCCTGCACCTCCCACAGCGGTCGTCATCCCTCAGTCCGAACCGGCACAGTTTGACAGGGGTATAGTAGAGGCGGTGCAAAAATTTAAAGTGAACTAATCTAAGTCGAGCATTGCCCGTCACTGCAGTGGCATGAGAACAACTCTCCTCCCATTGTTCGTCCGACATTTGGGCCCCCAGGTCGCTGTCCCAGTCCGCGCGTGCTCTGAGGGAGGGGGGCGGAGCCGCCTGTGCATGGGCATATAACATGGAGACTACATGTTTCGGAGTGTCTGCCTGCAACAGTGTATGAAGAGGCGCCAACACAACTGGCTCCTCCGGGAAATTAGGCGTGACAGCCTTTATATTTTGCCGCAGCCGAACGTAAAGAAAAGTATCCATCGCCGACGGGGAATTCTCGCCAAAGAAGTGTGTCGCCGTGCGGAAACTCCCCTGGTGATATAGGTCCCCCCACATGCGGATTGCGAGCCTAGTGAGCATTTTGCGACCGAGTTCCTCTCGGGCAACACTCAGTCTGGGGTCATGAGCTAGGATCATACGAGGAGAATATAGGAATTTGACCTCCAGATGTTCCGCAATGCGTTTCCAGGCCCGTACTGTGCAGTTCACCGTAGTGGGGTCACGATCCCCGATCCGGACCTCCGAATATAGATAACCTGAAGGTTGCTCAGGCCTCATATACCCATCTTCTACTGCCAGGTGCGCCATAAAGGGTGGGGGGTGTAGCCAATAGGCCGCAAAGTGCCCTTGGGCGCAGTCGTAGTAGCGCCGAAAATTAGGCACATCAAACCCCCCTGGTGGTAAGGCAACGTGAGGGTCCGCATCCCGAGTCTGGCCTGTTTCCCGCCCCAGATTAGACGCGACATTTGGGAGTTAAGAGCCCGGAAGAAGTAGGAACCTGGGTTGTATGGTATGTTGGTAAAAAGGTATAGCAATTTGGGAAGAACCACTGTGGAATCTGAAATATAAGCAAGAAATGAATCCACACAAACGGTCCTCAGTCAAGGGTAAGATAACAGCGTTTATTAGAAGAACCAACAACGAAATAACGTGCAGCACGGGGGCACCAGCAAAGTCACTGAGTGCCCAAAGAGGTGACGTGCCTGACAGTTTTTATAGGTCTAAACCACAGAGGATGTAGCATCATAACATATGTTGCATAAATTAAGCATAGTTCATTTGACCAATTTGCAAGGGCCTAGATAGTTATATACCATTTAAGGTCCGAAAAGTACTGTTGCCGCCTGCGTGACCTAGGTCTGCTTCTGGGACTTTCCACTGTAATGTAAGATATAGGTCTGGTGCTTTTCCAGTTAATAGTTGCAACATAATAGAAAGGACCAGACATATTACAAAATGTGCTATGCTGAAATGTCTGTGTCTACATGAGCATCTCTCCCTGTCACGTATTATTCTTGATCGAACCTTGTGTTACAAAAGCTGTGTCTCTGAAGCGAATGGTAAAGTACGGGCATTTTGTGCACTGCTTTTCATGTCAACTTAGCAGGGCCTAGAAGCTTACAGCATTTGGTATCATACAAGAAAGATGGCTTCTACATTGCCCCATCTGATACCAAATCACTATCTTCTAACCCCCCACCTCCCTGCCGGCCATTGATGAACAGTATTTCAATTGTTTTTGCAAATATTATTATCAGTGCAGTCACTAATATCCATGGGACTGGTGTCAATATGTCCGTTCTTCTTTGTACTTGGCATTGTTCCTTTCTTTCACTTGTTTAGTTAATGTCTCTGATAAGACCAGCTCAGATCTCTTCTATTGCATAAATCACGCAATCCGAAATGTCAAGTCAAAGGTCTGTTATTTCTTGTGCTGTTGTTTGATGTCCAAAAGTGGGGAACGAGATGTCTTGCAAGATCAGGTCTCCTAACCCACTCAATAGCGTAGAATTTGGCACAGTTAGTTCCAGCACACTATTTAATTTTATTCCAGGACACAATAACCTCATATAAATTATTAGTTGTTACTCTTCTACCCTCACTTGTATAGATCTAAGCCTTCCAGATCTTGTTGCTGGCATTTGTCGTAATTGGGGTCTACTTAGGTAGTTGCATACCCTCAACCAAGTGTTCAATTCTGTTCTTTGATGTTCCAAAGCCTTGTCCTTAATATCTAACTAGCGGGTGATGCACCTCCTAGGGGTCTATTGGTGCAGACACCAGTCAACCATTTAGAAGAAAACGTTGGTGCCTTGATGGTGTACTGTCAGAGGTTACTAGCACATGACAGTTGGCACTCCCTTGGAAAGTAGCTGGTACAGACGTCTTTGGAGTGATGATACCCAGGGACCTGTGTTTGTTGTGCGCAGTACGTTACTGCCTCTGGTGTCTTCTGTTTTCTGTTGGAGGCCTAGCCTGCCCCGAGGTCTGCCTCTTATTTCCCATTCGTCTTGTCTTGCGTTCTTGATCGAATGTTGTACCTGCGAGGTGCCTCAGATCTCGCTTGTGGTGCTGGTAGAGCTCATTGTCTGCTGTCTGGTGCGTCTGCTTGCTTGGTGTGGGAGCTGTGGATCCAGGATGTCAGCCCTTGGCACTTCACTGCTGTTGCTATGCTGAGGATGATCTGGTGAGGTCCCTTCCACCTTGGCTGGAAGCAGTGCCGTCGGGTGTGGACCTTTACCCAGATCCAATCACCAGGCTGCAGGTCATGTGGCGGTGGAGATGTTGCCTCTGGAAGAGCCTGCAGTACCTGGTGGTGAAGATAACGTAAGGTCTCTGTTAATTTCTTGCAATAACATAAAAGCAGGTAGTCTGTTATTGATAGTGGGGCTGTGGACATGTGGCCTGCAATGTTCATGGGGTGGCCAAATACTATTTCTCGGGCTGGGCTTTGTTACCCTATCTGGCGTGCTCCTCATTGCCAGCAGGGCTAGTGTTAGTGCACCTACCCATGAAAGTTCAGTTGATGCACACATTTTCCCAATTTTATTTTTCAACACCCCGTTCTTCCTTTCCACCGCGCCCGCAGCAGGAGGGTGATAGGCGCAGTGTAACTTCTGTGTCATCCCAAGTCCCTTACATATTCCCCCTATGACGTGGGAAATTAATGCTGGCCCATTGTCGGAGCTCAGAAGGGCTGGTATTCCAAAGCGTGGGATAAGTTCCTGTAGGAGGCATTTGGCAACCGTATGTGCATCACAGTTCTTTGTTGGGTATGCTTCGGGCCACTTGCTGAACATGCACACAATCACCAACACATGTTTGTACTTGTGGGTGGTGGGCATGTCTAGGAAGTCCATCTGGAGGCTTTCAAATAGTCTGTGGGGAGGTGGGAAATGACTATGTGCAGTTGGTGTGCCCTTTCCAGTATTGTATTGTGCGCAAACAGTGCATTGCCTGCAAAGTCTTTCTGCTATTTGGCAGAACTTGGACTTGTACCAGCATTGGGAAAACAGTCTGATTCATGCCATCTCGGCCAACATGTGAGAGATCGTGAAAAAAGGCATGTGATAGAAGGAAGCATTGCTGAGGGCAGGCATATCTTCCCATTGGGCCCTGTCCATAACCCCTCCTTTGTTTGCACACATTCTCCTTTGGCCCATTTCTCTTTTTCATCCTCCCCTACCTTCCTCTTAATATATATTGGGTCAGAGTGTACTGAGTCACTGTTATATTTAGTATTCTTCTCGCTGCTTGTTATTTGTACCATTGCTAACTGGCAGCCTGTCAGTGCTATTGTCTTTTCTTCCCCATCAATAAATGCGTTGCCCTTTGATACATATTCCTTTGATGATGTGTGCGCTGCACATTTTATTATAGCCACTGTGGTTGGTCTTAGTAATGCTTGGAGGAGGCCACTTATCAACTGTGCATGTTATATTTGTTGGCCTGTGGGTGTGAGGAATCCCCTCATGGAGAGAGAGGGAAAGAGACAACATTTTGATAAACACAGAAGGTCACTTGTTAATGCCAGACCTTATTAGGGGCCGAGTAATGAAATAAAGTGCACCCACGTCCTTTCATTAAGTGCAGATATACAACTGTTGTTAATTCACAAGACTTTACAGAAGAAGGGCAAGAAATAGTACTCCTAGAAAATATTTGTGAACTGCATTTAAGCATGAGCAAATATGCAGGTGTAGATCTACTCATGCGAAAATCTGAGTGTTTGCAAGCTCACTTTTCCTCCATCCACTTTTATCCAACCTTGGAAGAAGTATTATGTCTGCCATTTTCAGGAGTAAAAATCCAACCTGTCTCAGCATTCCTACCATTACCTCCATCCTCTGTATGTAGATCTGTGGAACGTGGCAGCATAAGGTAATAGTTAGTATTCAAACCCTACTATGGAAGGAGCCCTGGCATAATCAGAAATGCTATTTTAGAGATCTTATATAATGATATTGCTGCCATAATTTGTCGCCGCATTGCATGGCATAAAAGGGACAAGTGGTTTTTGTCACAGGACACCTATTCACTAACACCCCTAAAGACTGCACCTGTACATTAAAAGACATAATAAATCTGTACACATTGTATCCTTAAAACATCATAATACGAAGCACAGTTATTCAATGCGCACTATCCTTCTGCATTGGCATATACTCATTACTAAAGAACAATAAATAAACATAATATCACTACTCTTTGCCCAATCCTTTGTAGTCCCTGGCGAATGCACTGCTTTCAAAAGCATTTTAGCGCATTCCCCTTACAATATAAATTGTGATATATCCTGCAACTCTGAAGAACCTAGAAATGAAAAACATTAATATACATACACAATATTTCTTTTAGATGCATACATAACATAGTACTTCTCCTTGCTCCATTCAATTTAGGCAAAACCCTTTAAGAGCGCAATATACCTAGTATATGTGCTTGTGAGGATGGTGACGTTATATGTTAGGCTGCCGTCTGTGGAGTGAGAAATGGGAAAAACAAGCCAGCTAACATGACCTTATTGTGTTATCCTGGGCATTTCATTTTTATCTTAGCAACTTACATCTTTTTTAATAATGGGAACCCAGGCCACCCAGATCATTCATCTTTTAGCTCAATAGCTAATATGTTCAAATGCACACTTCGAAAAACCAGCACTTGAAACAGGGACAATACCTATAAATGCACAGAAATAACCTGATAACTGGCAGGAGGGTCCTCTGTTCCCCCTGCTTTTTAATTAAGTAGCCTTTGCGCAATGTAATGGAATCTTTTGTCCTTTAAAATAGCAAATATCTCCTGTTGTAAATCACTCTGGGAGATGGGGTGGGGGACCTGTGGATAGCATCACTCTGGCCCTCACAATGTCAATTGACAAGACACCAAACAGACACGTACGACACACATCTTTTCTCTGCCGTTCTTGCATCTGAAAATGTTGCACCAAAACTTATTAAAGTGCATATACACAAAATAACATTTTCCTTCACCAATCTTTAAATGAACCTTAAACAATAATAATTTCTAACAGTTATTCAATCCTATTTTGTTAGAATACATTTAAGAATTGGCATTCCCTTCCATTCTCCGCTGCGCAGAATACATTTCTTTTTTTAACCGGTTCTGTTCATACCCACAGAAAACTGTTGTAGAGTGTGGTTTAGTCTTGGCGCAATGCCCAGAATCTGTGGCCAGCCCACGATCGTTATTTCAAAGTCAGTCCAAAAGAGTTTTCTTTAACCCCTTAATGTATCATATAATCAAAGGCCGTGCTGGCCATTTCTCAGTAACTATTGCTTTATTTATTTTTTCACTCTTTCTACTCTATAAAATTATCAGGCGTTCCCTTCCATCTATTTGTCTCCCTTCCTGTCTCATTAGTTCTATGTACCCTCTTCTTTGTTCTACACGTCATTTTCAGAAATACGTTGGTAAAGGACATGAGATGCCACTTTATTCTCCTTTTCCCCAGGTGGAGGGAGCACATTTCACAGGGGCATTATCAATGTGGTGCGTTGTGGGCACTTGGAAAGAAATCAGGGAACGTAAATTTGACAACATCGCAACTATAATATGGAGAGAGGGGGGCTGTTCCCGTATTCTGTGTTAGTCTTAGGGCCAAAGCTTTCTGCTTAGAAGCACAGTGGGCCTCAGGACCTTAGCCCATTAAGACGCGGTATTGTATTTTATTTTTCTGTGCATAATCTTAACAGCTTATTTTTCTTTCTGCAGAACTTGAAAGGTGCATAGGCTGCGTCCTGTCCCATAGTTACAAGAGAAGCAGTATTTTGAAACATCCTGTCAAAAGTTCTATTTGGTTAACTTCCCCATTTATGAGTTTGTGCACGAGAAATTTGCAAAAGGTCTGCTCATCATGGGACAGCTCGGTGGGTTGTGCCCCTGTGGTAGAGAATACCAGTGCATAAATATGTGTTTAGCACGCACAATGTATCCTCTCTAAAAACACATTTACTTTGCACTGGTAAGGGTAAACACACTTCAGCGCGCCCCCCACTTCCTCACAGAGGAGCAGCGTGCTCACTCATGTACATTAATCTAACTGAAGGGATGTGTCTATTTCTATCAACCCCTTACGGGTGATAGTCGGAGTGGGCCTGCCCAAAATTTGTTGTGCAAGCTCAGGGTCCAAGAGCTCTGTTGCTAGAGTATTACAAAACAAGCCCATAGTTAATCAAAGACAGCATATCAAAAATAAAAGCACTTCAAATAAATGCATACAATACAATAACAGCGCTTCAAATTAATGCATATAATGCAATACCAACACCCTCCTTGTTGTGAGTAGGTGGACACCTATTCACATCTGGAGACCACCCTTGGTATCCATCAGGAGGCAGTGCACCAGAGCCAACTGATCTCTGGTCACCACTTTTTCATGTCGTACTATCCTTGACACGGGGACTGTAAGTCCGGTATTCTAGCAGTCATGTCATGCCATTATGTACAAATAGTATGGAGTGGAGTCCTTGGCTTAGGGCCACCTAGTATGCCGGGGAGTCTTTGGGGGGGGGGCTGGCTGAGCGTTATCTAGTTTGTTTTTACCCAGTGAATTTCCCATTGTGAGAGGTCAGTGTGGAGTGTGTCAAGTGCAAGCGCTAAACAGGGACGGGGCAGACACACCGGACAGATGGGTGGGGGCCTCGCGCCGGACAATGGACAGACACCACCACAGTGGGTTAACGTACGTGATCATACTCTTCTCAGCCACTCTCCAGCTGACGTGATAGCAGAGTTAGCCATTCGTCAGGCAAACAGACAGATCAGTTACTTCAAGTTCACCCAAGCGGTCATAAGTGAGAATGAGAAATAGTTCTGGGTGCTAAATACTGGCGTCCCATGAACGGAAGAAAAGGTGACAGAATAGTGTCGGAAGGAAGGTTAGTAATTCCGCCTCCTTGCAATCTTCCGTTATCCATAAGCTGGCGGAAGGGGCGGCTAGGCGGAATTGGAGTCTGTCAGGCAATCCACTAGATAGTGCAGGGTGGTGAACTCTACATTCAGTGCAGGCAAACATATGAAACAAAACACATCCCTGCGCGCAGCGCTGTCAAAGAGGCTGTGTACTAAGAGTATGTGTATTGCCCTTACGCTAATCCCAAAATAGTAACGGGGGGACTTTTATTACGTCAAGAGGTCTCAGGGACAGGACGCAGAGGGTCACTTGCCCTGTATATTATTATTGAACGATGGCGTACAGGACAATTGATATGGGGCAGTCAGACAGATTAGCAGCGTCAAATGTTAGTGGTGTTAGCGTCACAATACCCAAAGAAGAGATAACATCATACAGAGACTAGTAAAGCTCTGGAACCCTAACCAAACCATGCCACTATATATAAGAGGCCTATGTAGTACACAAAAAAAATGCAAGGAATTCCCATAGCAACAAACAAGTCAGCAACCACGAATAAATCAACAACAACAAACAGGTCAACCACAACAAATAGGTCAACTGATACTCCCCCCCCCTGTGCCTAGGAAATTCCCTAGGCACAGCTGGAGACCGCCTCAGGCGTCCAGTAGGAGGCAGCGCCCAACTGGGTACCCGGGTCCAGCGGCGCTGAGGTGAGGCAACTTGGCCCAGACCTGAGTACAGGGACCTGGAGAACTGGCGCCCTAAGAAACCGTTGCAACCAAAAGAGGGGCAGTCCAGGGACCGCCACTCCCACGATATCGTACCTGTACCAAACAGGATGCGCGCTGTCAGGGGTGCAAAACCGCCACCACCTGAATCTGGGGAGCCAAACTGCCACAACTCTAAAACGAGGGGCTACCTGCTACCACCCAAAACCTGGGGAGCGAAACTGCTACAACTCTAAAACGAGGAGCTACCTGCTACCACCCAAACTGGAGTACATAACTCCCAAAGGAAACTTACCGGCGTCTGTTGAGTCTGGCAAAGCGTACCGACCTCTGATCCAGTCAACGGGAAAAATCCGTGAATGTCCTGCCCCCCCCAACGGCCGGGGACTCTCTGCTAGCAAGACAGGGGGGTGCAGTAGGTCGCCCTCCTCGGCACGCCATCAGCCAGGTGCTGCCTGGCACCAGGGAGTCACTGCGTGCTGGGAACCTGCAGAAGGGCGCTGTCACCGGCCAGGAGGGGAGGGAATCCGGACCAGGAACTGAACGGTAGAGCAAAAATGCACATGTAAAAATTCAGGCAGAGAGCGGCAGCAATGTCAGAGATCAAGAGCTACGCACGGAACCAGAGGAGAAAGCCTGTCTGCATCCTCTAACGAGGGGCAGACACAAAACAGGAACTCAGTCCACATCCGAATGATGACAGACCGCAAAGCAAATCACGAGAGCCACAAAAAGAACACAGAAGAAAGTGATAAGTACAGGCGTAATGATAGCCATTGAGGTGTCCCACAAGTCGGGGAAGCAGACCTTATATATGTCACCCGGGCACAAGCATATTACCCTTGACATAGGAGAGAGAGAGAGAGAGAAAGGAAAAGAGAGCAGGAGCCAGAGGCAAAGCAAAGTCAACATACGGGCAGACAGTCCCTCAGCGTTCCAAGGGAGGCGGAGGAGAGAGGAAGGCAAATGGAAATCATCCTTCATCCACACGTCTCCGAACCCTGATGGAAGCTGGAGTCCAGGCCGCCAGTCCGTGAAATCGCCAGTGGTCTGGAAGCTGCATTCTCCACCAAATGTGGAATCTGAAATATAAGCAAGAAATTAATCCACACAAACGGTCCTCAGTCAAGGGTAAGATAACAGCGTTTATTAGAAGAACCAACAACGAAATAACGTGCAGCACGGGGGCACCAACAAAGTCACTGAGTGCCCAAAGAGGTGACGTGCCTGACAGTTTTTATAGGTCTAAACCACAGAGGATGTAGCATCATAACATATGTTTCATAAATTAAGCATAGTTCATTTGACCAATTTGCAAGGGCCTAGATAGTTATATACCATTTAAGGTCCGAAAAGTACTGTTGCCGCCTGCGTGACCTAGGTCTGCTTCTGGGACTTTCCACTGTAATGTAAGATATAGGTCTGGTGCTTTTCCAGTTAATAGTTGCAACATAATAGAAAGGACCAGACATATTACAAAATGTGCTATGCTGAAATGGCTGTGTCTACATGAGCATCTCTCCCTGTCACGTATTATTCTTGATCGAACCTTGTGTTACAAAAGCTGTGTCTCTGAAGCGAATGGTAAAGTACGGGCATTTTGTGCACTGCTTTTCATGTCAACTTAGCAGGGCCTAGAAGCTTACAGCATTTGGTATCATACAAGCAAGATGGCTTCAACACCACCATCTTTGATCGGGGAAATACGCCCTGCCATAGACAGCGGGAGATGGATCCATTTAGTGACATTATCAGAAATTTTGTCAAGTGCTGTCCCATAATTAGCCCTGAGAAGGGTCTCCCGATTTCTGGTCACTCTGATGCCCAGGTATTTAATCTCCTCCGACTCCCATACCAAGGGGTAGTCTAGAGGGAACTGCAGGGTCTTGTCAGTCAAGGGGAATAAGGCCGACTTCGCCCAGTTTATCTGAATTCCAGCTATGGCTCCAAATTTGGTTATTTCCCGCAGTAAAGGGTTTAGATTTTCTTGCGGCTTGTGCACATAAAGGGTTATGTCATCTGCGTAAAGGGCAATAAGTAGCTGGCGTTCTGGATATATAAGAGAGCGGTGGTTGTGGTGCTGCCTGAGTTTGGCCGCCAAGGGTTCAATCGCGATAGCGAACAGCACCGGAGAGAGGGGGCACCCCTGTCTGGTTCCCCTGCGGATGACAAAGGGGGCAGAGCGGGCCCCATTAAGCAAGACCGTAGCCTGTGGCCGGCAATATAACAACCGGATCCAGTTCAGGAAGCTGAAGGGAATGCCCATCCGCTCCAACAGCGCCAAAAGGTAATCCCACTCCAGGGAATCAAACGCCTTAGTGGTGTCTAGGAAAACCGCGGCAGCCTCGCACCGAGGGTCGATATCCTGCAGCACAGCCTGCAGGGTGCGCAGGTTATGTGCAGTCGCACGATTAGGGACAAACCCCGCCTGGTCTGGGAGGACCAGGCGTTCCATCAGAAGATTAAGGCGCGTGGCCAGTACCTTTGCAAGTGTTTTAATATCCGCATTCAGCAACGACAGAGGCCTTTACGAATCACATTGCTCTGGTGGCTTCCCCGGTTTCAACAATGACGTGATAAGGGCCTCGCGCATCGTAGCCGGCAGGGAGCCCTCCTCTAGCGCAGTGTAGTATACTTGCTTCAGCACCGGGGCAAGGACGTGAATGAAAGCTTTATAAAAGTCAATCGGTAACCCGTCCGAACCCGGTGCTTTACCCGAAGACATGGACATTATAGCTTCTTTTATTTCGTCTAATTCGATTTCGTGGTGTAGGAATTGTTGCTGAGAGGGGCCCAGCCAGGCTATAGCCGTGTCATCGAGATACTCATGTAGATTGATCGGTGTCGTCCTGTGTGAGGTGTAGAGTCTGGTGTAATGGTCCGTAAGGATCCGAAGCTGATCCAGGAGGTCACGCTGCGGGACGCCCTGTTCGTCTAGCAGGGAGGCTACGTAATTGCGATACCTAGGGGGACGGACAGCTGAGGCTAACGCTCTACCGGGTTTGTCACCTTTGCCGTATACCCGCGCCACAAACGGTTTCCCTAGGAACTTGCTTTCCTTATCCGCCGCTACAGTATATTCAGTCATTTTCTCTCTTAGCTGCGCTGCCGTTACTGCCTCCCACGGGCGCTGCGTCAGTTCGCCCTCCAAGTGGCGCAGCTCAGTTTCCAGTTTGCGCAGATCCCCTCGCAAAGATCTAAGGACCCCTCCCCCTTTAGCTATACACCAGCCTCTCACAGTGACTTTGAATGCTTCCCAGACCGTGGAAAGACTGGACACCGAATCAACATTACGTTCGAAAAACTCCTGAATATCTTGCTCCAGTTCCGCCCTGAAGGCCGAATCCGTGAGATGCGCCGGGTTTAGGCGCCAACTCAAATAAGGGGACACCGCTACGGGTATGCGTAGTGATAGGAGGACCGGAGAATGGTCTGAGAAAGTGCGGGCAAGATGCAGTGTCCGAGCCACCCATGGAGAAAGACCGGCTGACAGGAATATGTAATCTATGCGTGCCCATGTAGACTGCACTGCTGAGTAATGAGTACCCTGTCTGAGCGAGGGATGTGAGTGCCTCCATGCGTCGACCAGGTGGTGTTCGTCAACTATGCCTAACAGTGTGCGTTGGGTGTGCGTGTAGTGTGACGACTGAGGGTGTGATCTGTCCGTCGCAGGCCGAAGCGCGGTGTTGAAATCGCCCCCTAATATGACATGAGCAATTCCCAGGGTTTGAATCTTCCCCCACAGTGTAAGAAATGGGGCCGGATCGTCCACGTTGGGGCCATAGTAACAAGCAAAAAGTATTGTGTGTGAGTGCAGCGTCCCCCAGACCAAACAGTACCTGCCGCAAGAGTCCACCTCGGTCCCGGCAGGTATAAACCCCACCCCCGTCTTACCAAAATCGTGACACCTCTAGCATAGTTCGAATAGGATGAGAACACTCTACATGACGCCCAACGGGATGCAAATAAGGGGGACCCACCCGGTAATAGGTGCGTCTCCTGTAACATAGCAACAGACACGCCCTGCCTGTCTAGATACCCCAGGACCTGTCTCCTCTTCCTCGGGTTGTTCAGCCCTCATACGTTCCATGATACAAGCTGAAATTGCACAGTGGGCCGAGAGTCAACTACGTCTTTCATTCATACAGACATAAAAATCCGTGGCATATTGTCATAGCATATAAAGTCGTGTAGCACACAGTTTCACTAAGAGAACAAACCCCCCCAACAACTGCCGCCCCCTCCCAGCTCCATGTGTGGAGTACTGATGAGTCTAAGATCTCTGAAACAAGGCGGAGTTGGCACCCTCCCACACCGGCACTCCCTACTAGCCGGGTATATAGCTCCCTCCCTACCCCTCCAGCCCCAACCAATACCAACCCTAACAACAAAAAGGAAATAACTAATGTCCCCCCCCTACTGAGGGATGGGGTGTATGGGGGTTCGCCCATCGGGGGATTATGCCTAAGGGCACCAAACCTGCCCACCGCCTCTCTACTTACACCCACTAGAAACCAGATAAGCTTCTGGTATCACAGTGCGGGACGGAGGCGGGTGACCGGGCACAGATTGCAAGATATATCGGTTCCTCAGACAGCAGTTCTAAACATTATAAATGCCTCACCGGGATATATACTTCTAGTCATGACGTGTATATTCAGCAGCGGCGGTCGCTCGAGTCCGGAGTGCCATCCTGGCACGATCAGTCCTGCTGTGCCATCGGCGAAGACGCCCCAGAGCTCCTCCCTCCCGCCCTAGCTTCGGCTATGTCTTTCTTATGATGCTTGAGGAAGTCTTCCACCTGCTGTGGAGTTTGGAAAAAATGCAGCCTGCCTTGATGAGAGATTTTTAACTTCGCAGGGTAGAGCATGGCGTAGGGCAGCTCCAGGGTCTGTAGTTTCTTTTTTACCCCAGCGAATTTCCGCCTGGCCTCCTGTACCGAGGCAGTGAAGTCGGGGAAGAAGGATAATGTGGCATTCCCATACACCACTATGCCAATCTCCCGTGCGCGTCTCAGCACCGCGTCTTGGTCCCTGTAGTTAAGGAAGCGCGCAATGACGGGCCGCGGCTGAGCCCCAGGTGGAGGTCGGGCAGCCAGAGATCTATGGGCTCTTTCCACGATGAGGTGTGAGGAGAAGGATTCTTTCCCAAACAGTTCAACGACAATTTCCCTGTGTTGGTGGACTCCGCAAGGCCCAGAACGCGGATGTTATTGCGACGGGACCTTGCCTCTAGATCCTCATTCTTATCCGCGATGATTTTGAGGAGCCTGTCCATTTGGGTTACCTGCTTGTCGGTAGAAGTGGCTCCATCTTCAAGGGTAGAGATCCTTTCCTCCGTTTCCTTGATACGTGTATCATGGTGCTCCAGCTTAGCAACCACACTGTCCAATCGGGTATTGATGGTGTCTATTTTTGAGTCTATGGACGACAGGCTGTGCTTCATGCTCACCAATAGGGACTTCCAGTCATCGTCCGGGGCACTAGCGGCAGTAGCGGCAGACGGATCGCTCCCCGACTCCGGCGCCGTCACGGGGGCCTTCTTGGTCTCGAACGGCAGCTTAGACTGCCTGGCATCGCTGCGTCCCATGGCCCGGCCGGCCCGCTCCGGAGACCAGGCTTCCCCGACAGCCCGGACGACAGGAGGATCCCCACGAACCAGGGGCGAGAACAGACCAGTCCGGTGATGCAGGCCCCGAAGGGCAGCGTGAGGGGTGGTGTTTCGCGGCCCCCGTACAGTGAGCGAGTGGAAGGAGGGAGCAGCAGGCAGACCCCGCCGTGTCCGGCCCCCTCAGCACAAGGGCGGCCGAACCGGCGCCAACTCAGCGGCGATCCCGAGCCGTAGATCGGGGCACGTAGAAAGCTGGGCCCACTCCTGTCGCAGGCCCCGGTAGTGTATGCACTCGCCTCCCCACCGGCAGGCGGCCCCGTCCCAGTATCCCGGGGCGGGAAGCTTCCAGACCGCACCCCAGAGCTGGCGCGCCCCTGCGTCCGGGGCCAGCCACGCCAGCAGCCACGACGCGTTGTTCGGCCGGGGGCCACAGAAGGGAGAGGGCGAGAGGGCAGGAGGGGGGAGGCCGCGTCCAATAATTCAGTCGGGCCCAGCTCGCCTGCCTCCACCGCAAGCCAAGGGAGAAGGCGCTCCCCCGAGTTTCCACTCACCCCCAGGGCAGTTGGCCTATATTGACTCCGGGCCACGCCGGCCCTCAATCCAGGCGGGTAGACGGACGGTGCTTGTATCCCGGCCGGGTAGGCCGCAGCGCGCGGGGAGCTCCTCCCCTCCCCCACGTGAATCGCGGGAAGCACGCTAGCACCCCACCGGGGCAGGTCAGTTCAACAGAAGGGGGGGGCGTACTCCCAGCCAGGTAACTCTTCCAAGGGGCCAAAGCAGCGTCGGGCAAATTATGGCGGTATCCGGGCCCCCACAGCTTCCTGCATCCAGAGGTGAGTCGAAGCCGCCCGAGTCCCGGGCCGCAGCCGATCGCGCTGTCACACCCCCAAGCTCGGGGGAAGGCCCCTACCTCCAGGGCACCGCAGGCGCTGTCATCCCCTCCGCGACCTCCCGGCTCCTTCTCGTGCTAGGCTCTTCTCGTGGGGCGACGTCTCTGTCGCGGCCCCAAGGCCGCAGAAAGCCTCGGACTTTCCTGGCGGGCCGACGCCGCGCCTCCGCTGGCCACAGCGCCACCAGTCACTCCGCCAAGGCGAACACACGCCGATTCACCAGCCGGTCGTCAGGTTACAGCGACGCCGCTGATACCGCTGTGCTCCACAAGTGTTCAGGCGTCCAACGGAGATATCAAGAGGCAGGATAGGATGGTCAGGATGCTCTTAAGGATAGAAAAAGTGCCCGGTCGGGCGAGAGCCTTGCTAAAGCACGGCCATCTTGGTTTGGCGCCACCTAGCGCCTCGTGCTCTACAAGCTTTGGTTACTTACTGCCCGTTTCTGACAGATGCGAGGCAAGGTTTTCCAAATTTGAGCACAAGCAAAAAATTGAATTTGCACATACATACGTAATTGCATATCATCAAAGCAACACAAACCTCAGAATTGTAAGGCAATTTTGTTTTCTGAGTGCCTGAGGGGTGTGGGTGCAGCAGTTGATTGAAAGTGCGTGTAGGACTGTGTACTGAAATGTGTCTAGCAGGCATGTTGGGCTAAGACACTTAAATATATGACTATTTAACTATATTAGGCCTGGTGCAGTTTGTGTGCATGGGGCAAAGCACAGCATATTTGCATCTCACTGGAAACAGCCAGGGTCCGATTGGGACGAAAAATATGCCTGGCCACCAAAATAAAAGTGGCCCCCATCAGGGAACCAAATAGCTAAAAAAAAAAAAGTGGCCCAAGTTTGCCAATAAGTCCAGTAACGTTTAAGGACAGTGTTGGACCTGTCAACCCTAGGGTGGTCTTACCCCGTTTTTTTGCCCTTGTCGCCTCATTTTTGCTACCCTCTTTTTTTGGCCCTAGGTCTCTGGGCGCCTTACCACTGCCAAACAGTGCTGAGGTGCAGGTGCTCTCTCCTAATAACATGGCTGCCACAGGCCCCTGCTACTGCGGAGTGGCCATTGCATACACGCGCTAGTGGTTAGGAGCAGGCTGGGACATCTTGATACAGTATCTTTACCAACCCGCCTTTTTTCCCCATAGACAGTTATGTGGAAGCTCCTGGAACCTTCCAGCCCTGGGAGGGATTATGCTTTGCCGCCTTTACAGGAGGGTCACCTGACCTGGGGATATAAGAGCAAAGGAGGGAAACTGAACTAGTCAGTTGGGGCACCACTGGAGCTGGGGGAACCTCTGTGGTGAAACCAAACTTCCGCTGTGCCCCCATAGCGCATTGTTAATGGGACTGTGCTCCCCTCGGAGGTATACTCCGCCTATGCTACCCCGTACTGTGCCCTACGAGCGCTAATCGCCCCCGATCACCGCTGTAGCCCAGGTACCTGCGATCCCGCGCGGTGTCTGGACGTGCCCTAATCGCCGGAATCACCGCCGCGGCCCAGGTGCCGTGAAGATCGGAGCGTGGCCCGCGCTTGAAGCCGGGACGTGTTGCCCTCCGAGGCGCTGCACCTGAACGCGCCGTTCAGCATGGAGCACCCACGTGGGGTCTCCAAGGAGAGCGGGAGCTCCCGGTCTCTTTTCCCCCCCAAGCCGAGACAGGACTGCGAGGGCCTACCAAGGCCCAAGGCACACCGGTAACCCCCTGGGGGAGGAGGAAGGAGGGCGACGATCACCAGGGATAGCGGGGCTGCTGAGGTGAGTCCCGTAAGATAGTGGCAGCCCCGTGTCTGCCTCCCCCTCCAGGGAACTGCAACCGGGCCTCGGGGGGCCCCATTTAAGACGTACTGTCCAGCTGTTGGGGCTAGGGTGAACCTCAGACTGCCCAGGAGAGTGAATTGAGGGTTATTCACGCTATGGTTAATTGAATAAGTAAACTGTTACCCTGAGATTATCTGCACTGGACATTTGAATGAATTAACTGTTACCCTGAAATTGCCTGCAGTGGTTACCTGCCTGAATTATTTGCTGTCCTGAGATTACCCACTCTATTTACCCTTTTGACTGTGATGTTGCCCTGCGATTCCCAGACCTATTTACAGGAATTCAATGTGCCCTGAGGTTAACTGTGCTGTTGACTGAAAGGAATTCACTGCTGTCTTGAGATCCACTATGCCATTGACTTGAATGAATTTATTGTTGCCTTGAAAGTATCCGCATTATTCCTGAAATTAGTTGATTCACCCCAACTTGAAATAGATAAAGGATCTTGTTTTTTACCCAACAACTTGGTGTGGTGTCCTTCATTATGTGCGCATCATTGACTCCATTTGGGTGAGTGCTGCACAACTGCTTTACACATTGCCTTCGGGTGCCTTCCTACCTCGCGCCAAGCTACCACGTCTGAATTGGTGACCCCAGTTCTAACATTGGTATTCAGCGGTGGGATTGGGACTTGTGCTTGTGCAGCACCCTACAGGGATTCAGTGTGCGCCGCAATTGGACACCAGTTGTATTGCAAGCCTGACAATTTGCCCTTCACTGTGTACTTGAGTGTATAGGCTCCTGTTTTGAACCTGTTGCCTACGTCCTTGTATTTTTCCCTTGAATTGTCTGGGGCCCCACCTGTCAGGATGGAGTTCGAGCTGGCCAAACTAGAGATGTATACGATGGCGCAGCTGAGGGAGTTATGTCAGGGGATGGGGTGTCCGTCAAGCGAGGCGCCAAGAGAGAGGAGCTTCAGAAAGCCTTGACGGCATGGCTAGTGCCGGACGTTCGAGGGGAACCGGGCACTCCAGGAGAGTTGGACCTACTGCAGGTGGACATTAGTGATAATGTGTTGCCAGGGAGACGTTCCAGGGCAGGTAGTAGTGTGTCAGCAGGAAGTGTGTTGGTGGAGGAGTACGAGGACAGGAGGGAGGAGAGGCAATTGAGCTTAGAGCTTGCTAGGATGGAGAAGGAGAGAGAGGAGAAGAGGCTAGCCATGGAAGAAAGGAAGCTTGCGCAAGAGCTCAGCCTAAAGGAATTGGAGTTGCGAGCATTGCAACTAGGGGCGCAAGGCAACAGGAATGGTGGCAGCGTACCAGCTGAGGCTCCACGAGAGCCTAAGTTTTATCTACCGAAGGAGGTGGTGGCCAATTTTACTGTAGGGGATGACATAGACAAGTGGTTGGCGGCGTACTAGGTGTCTCTGGTAGCTCATGGGGTGCCCGAGAGTTACTGGGGGGGTGGCCTGTATCGGTACGTACCTCCAGTGGTAAGGGATACCCTCCTGACTTTAGAAAAGGAAGATCGAACAAATTACCCTATCATGAAGGAGGCACTGCTTAGGAAGTTTGGTCTCACCCCAGAGAAGTATCGCCAGAGGTTCTGCAACAGCCATAAGCTTCCCACACAGAACTGGGTGGGTTTTTTGATTATGCACGTAAGACCTTAGAGGGTTGGGTGCGTGGCAGCGAAGTGAGCGACTATGAGGGGCTGTACAACTTGTTTTTAAGGGAGCACCTCCTCGATAAGTGTTTTCCAGAGCTGCGTCAACACCTGGTGGACCGCAAGCTGACCGACCCTCGGAAGCTAGCGGAAGAGGCGGATACCTGCGTTAGCACTCGGGTGTCCCACAGGGGACCCGGGGTAGACACCCCGAAAGGCGGACAGGGCTTAACCCAGAAGAGAGAGGGGGGAGATAAAAAGAAGGAGTTCTTTAAAGGCTGCCAAAATAGACCGCAAGGGAAGGGGGTAGGTTCTCCACCCCAATCTGGATCACAGAAACCCACTTACCCTGACAAGAGTCAGCAGCCCAGAACTGTCCGGTGTTATGAATGTGTGGAGGTTGGACACTACAAGGGGGATCCCCAGTGTCGCAAACGGACCCCAGCCCCCACAGGAGGTAAGAGCCCCGGGGTGGCTAGTGTAGCGCTGGGGGAGGAGTTGTCCCTAGATGAGGGGGGTGAGTGGATAGGCCTGACCCTGGTTTCACTGCGGGATAGAGAGATGGTCCCAGTGACACAGTTGCCCTCGAACACTGCCAAGTACCGGCAGAGGGTACAGGTTAACAGGGAGGAGGTGGAGGCTCTGAGGGACACGGGTGCCAGAATGACGATGGTAAGACGTCAGCTGGTGTCCCTAGAGCAGGTAATTCCTGAAGTATTCCACCCGGTGGTAATGGCTGATAACAGCCTGGGTCATTACCCTGTGGCCCAAGTTCCCTTTGAGTGGGGAGGAGTCTCAGGCCAGTTGAGAGTTCCCATAAGCCCTGCCATGCCGGTGGATTGTCTGCTCGGAAACGACTTGGAACATACCGCCTGGAAGGAAGTGGAGTTCAACGCCCATGCTGAGATGCTGGGGTTACCATGGTGGACCTGCGTGGTCACGAGGTCCATGGCTGCCCGGCAAGGAACTCAACCCGGGTTGGAGCCTGGAACAATGGCTCAGCCCAATGCTGATGAAGAGGACTTTGTGGAGGACGCACCCTGTGAGATGAATGGGGAGCCCACGGAGGTGACCCCGGAGTCCGCGGAGGTGGATGTTGTTCCCGTGGGGGACTTGCCGACCCCTGCAGAGTGGCAGGGGCAAGGAGGGCCTACCCGGGAGGAATTTTGTCGGGCATAAAGACAGTGCCCCACGCTTGAAGGTATGCGGCGGCAGGCCGAAGCCCAAGCGACGAACCAAGAGACCGGCAATTACCATATTTACTGGGAGGATGGCCTCCTCTACAGTGAGCCTAAGGCTCCGGTGCTCGAGTCATCAAGGGCCTTAGTGGTCCCCGAATGCTACCGGGCCTTTCTGCTGGAATTGGCACACGAGATACCACTAGCAGGACACCTGGGCCAGGACAAAACCTTTGCTCGGTTCGTCCCACATTTTTACTGGCCCAGAATGCGAGTCGCCTTTGACACCTTTTGCAAGACCTGTAAGACTTGCCAGGCGAATGGCAAGACTGGGACTAAGTTAAAGGTCCCCTTAGAACCGCTTCCGGTTGTCGGTACCCTTTTTGAGCGGGTAGGCATTGATATTGTCGGGCCGATGGACCCGCCGACTTCTTCGGGACACCGGTTCATCTTGGTGTTGGTGGACCACGCCACCCTGTATCCGGAGTCAATCCCTCTGAGGACCATCACTGCACCTGCGGTGGCGCGGGCCTTGATGGGGATTTTTACCGGTGTGGTATTCCCCAAGGTCGTGGTGTCAGATAGGGGCACAAATTTCATGTCGGCCTACATGCAGGCCATGTGGAAGGAGTGCGGAGTGACCTACCAGTTCTACACTCCTTACCACCCCCAGACTAACGGGCTCGTAGAGCGCTTCAATAAGTCTCTGAAGGGGATGATCCGGAGTCTGCTCGAGGACTTGAGACGGAAGTGGGACGTCCTCTTACCCTGTCTGCTATTTTCCTATCAAGAGGTGCTGCAGAAGGGAGTCGGGCTCAGCCCCTTTGTGCTGCTCTATGGCCACCCCGTTAGGGGGCCCCTCAGTCTTGTGAAGGAGGGGTGGGAGACGTCTACCAAGAAGCTTCCCCGTGACGTTGTCAGCTACATGCTGGCCTTCCGCAGCCAGATATCCAAGCTGTGGAAGGAAGCCTCAGACAACCTGGAGGCTAGTCAAGCCGTCATGAAGGAGTGGTACAACCGCAACGCTCGGACGGTGGAGTTGGATGTTGGACAGAAGGTGTGGGTCATGGAGCCCGGAGAGCTTAGCGCCCTCCAGGACCGGTGGACTGGACCGTACGACATTTTGGAGAAGAGAGGCCAGACCACTTACGTTGTTGACCTCCAGACCCACCGGCAACCCCATAGGGTGTTCCACATCAACCGCCTGAAGGCGCACCATGAGCGATCGGAGCTTGCTCTCCTTATGTTGACGGATGGGAGCGAGGAGGAAGAGAGCGAGCCTCTTCCGGACCTTCTGGCGGCCCAAGAGAAGGATGAATGTTATGTTATTGCATTTTATAGAGCGCAACTGTTACCCAAGGGTGTCCTGGTGCTATGTTGAGGTCCTACAGAGGCCCGCGGGCAAGGAGACTAGGCACGAGATTTAGGAAGAGAAAAGCCAAGTTTTCAAGGCTTTCCTGAAGTAGAGCAAGTCTGCTGTGGATCTGAGATCTAATGGGTGATCGTTCCAGGCCTTCGCTGCACAAGTCACAAAGCTTCTACCTCCCAGCTAGCTTTATGCACTCTGGGTACCGAAATCAGTTTTGCCTCTGTTGAGCGAAGCGGTCTTTTTGATACATACCAGATACATTTTTGTTTAAGGAATTCTGGGCCGACTCCATGGAGAGCCTTGTGGACCAGGCACAGAGCTTTAACTGGGTCCGTTTCCTTATGGGTAACCAGTGAAGCCGTCTCATCTCCGCAGAGATAGAGGCATATTTTGGTGTACCTGTAATCAGTCGTGCTGCTGCATTCTGAAGGGTTTGTAGTCTGTGCATGAGTCCCTCTTGCAGTGTGAGGTAGAGCCCATTACAGTAGTCAAGCCTGGATAGGGCTAAAGAGGTAACAACCGTTTGTAAACTGTCTTTGGGGAGGTAAGGCATTATTTTCCTGCATGCTCTAAGAATATAGGAGGTAGAGGAAGTCACCGCATTGACCTGGTCTTTGAAGTTGAGTTTGTCATCAATCCAGACCCCGAGATTTTTTGCTTTTTTCTTGGGTGTTGGGAGGAGGCCCAGTGTGTCCGGCCACCATGCCGGAGTCCAAAAGGTGGGGTCATTACCGAACAGCACCACCTCTGTTTTTCCAGAGTTAAGTTTAAGGCAGTTCTGAGCCATCCAGCTGCCTACGGCTGACATGCACTCTTGGAGATTTGATGCTGTTCTCATCACTAACCCTGGAAGTAATGACACCACAATTTTGGTGTCGTCAGCGTAGGAGGTTAGAGAGAATCCGTACGATTCGATGAGTGGGGCCAGTGATGAGACATATGTATTGAAAAGTGTTGGGCTCAACGAGGAGCCCTGAGGGACTCCACACAGCAGCGAGAAGGGTTTGGAAGAGTATTCACCAAGCGCAACCATTTGAGTTCTGTTAGAAAGAAAGGCTTCAAGAAAGTCCCAGGCGGTACCATGGATTCCATTCTCCCGCAAACGGTCCATCAATAAAACGTGACGGACCGAATTGAAGGCTTCGGAGAGATCCAGCATGATCATCACTGCTTTCCCTCCTAGATCAAGTACGGACCTGATCTCTTCTGTGGACTTGATGAGGGCTGACTCGGTGCTGTGACCAGCTCTGAAGCCGTATTTCAAGTGATCAAGCACCTGTGAGTCTGACAGGAACCTGCTAAGTTGTGTATTCATGAGCTTCTCTGCTATTTTAGCCGGGAGAGGGAGTCTGGAGATTGGTCTGAAGTTATTTGGGTCTTTAGGATCCAAAGTGGCTTTTTTAAGGAGAGGCAGTATAGATGCGCTATTCCAAATTTTGGGAAAGAGTCCTTCAGAAAACATCAAGTTTATGACGGATGATAGCGCTCGAGCAACTGGTTCCGATCCTTGTATTATAGTGGAAGCCGGGCAGGGGTCATGAGGGGAGCCTGATTTCATAGTCCTAATAAGATTTAGAGTTTCTTTAGGTGTTGCAGGAGCAAACCTATCAAAAAGTGCCTTAATGCCCTTTCCTGATTGAGCGTCATTGGCTTGAAGGGTACTGGATTTGGTTGTTGTATAGGTGAAGATTGAGAAAATAGACTCCACTTTGAGCTGGAAGAATTGAGCAATTTTGTCACATAATTCCTGGCTCGCAGTGATAGTGGGGGTGGTCGGATATGCCAGAGATGTGACCGTTTTATATAGTTCTTTGCTAGAATTTTTTGCCAAATTAATTCGATTTGTGAAAAACTCTAGTTTTGCTTTTAGAAGCAGCTGTTTGTAGTGTGCTAGGCTGAGTTTATATTTATTCTTGTCACTATCATCATATTTCTTCCTCCAGTTTCTCTCTAGGTGTTTACAGACCAGTTTTTGGTCTCTTAGTTCCTGAGAGTACCAGGGGAAGGAAGGACGCGCTCTGTTAGGGCGGATGAGTTTATTTGGAGCAAGCTTATTGCCGGCTGCCTCAAGCCATTTGGTATATGATTGGGCCACTTCTTCCGAATTTGTGGGGAAGGATGGCGAGGTTGCAGTCAACTATTCTTGTAATTCTTCAGACTTTATCTTATTCCAGGCCGTACTAATTATTTGTGTTTTTTTCTCTGGATTACTTGTGTGGCTGTTGGGTGCAGTGAGTTCGAACAGCACTGCTTTATGATCTGACCAGACTACTGGGAGCGTGTCCATGAAGAGCAGTTGTATTTCGTTGAAAAAGATGCCGTCTAGAGTGTGCCCGGCCTAATGTGTGGCGCTGAGCACCAGTTGCTCCAGACCAACGTTTCTCATCATGTCACGCACATTGGAGGTATCATGATCCGAGAGTGCTTCCAAATGAAAATTAAAATCTCCAAGTATCGTGTATGAATTAGAACTAAGTGCATTTGCCACTGTACTGTCTGCTTGCATAAGGAATTGGCTTCTAGGACCTGGTGGTCTATAAATAAAAGCAAAAATCTAATGCTTCATATTGTGAATTAACAAGAGGGTTAAAAGAGGCTCTTATGGAGTTGTGATAAATAACAACAAGGCCCCCCTTTCCTGTTAGGTCTATTGAGTGTGTAGCACAGGTGATCAGGTGGGGTGGCTTTAACTATGTCTGTGCCCGAGGCATCATCTGTCCAGGATTCTGTGACAAATGCAATACTAATGTTTTCATCAACAATTAATGATTCACACTCAGAGCGGTGTTTGACTAGAAATCGGGCATTTATAAGGACACATTTCCAAGCTTGCTTTAGCAGTATGTTTAGTTTTTTAAATCTGCTATTTTTTATTAGTGATTTAATAGGAAGAAAAGTAAGTTCAGGCAGAGTGGAACCACAGCCTGGGCATGTCAGCTGGGAGTGTGGGAGCCAAAGCTCTGCTTGTAGACATAGGCAACAGGGGTGTTTATTGATATTGAAACTATGAAGCATTTCACTAGAAAAAGTGATTGTATCGAGATTCCCCAGATTCAGTTGGACAGGGGGACTGGCGCTAGGTGCGGCCTTGGAGCGGACGGGTGTAGACGGGATTGTCTTAGGCGCGCCTTCCGTGCGCCCACTGCACGCTCGCGCCAGCTTCAGTATTTGTAGCGTTAGGGGTGAAAAACGACTAGCCCACTGACCTGCTTCTCCCAAGATGGCGTCCCGCGTGAAGTAGCGGTCCACGGGAGAGAGTGAATGTGCAAAGCTCGCAAATAAGGTAAAAATGAGAGCGCTATATCGCCGTTTATAGTTTAAAAGATTTCCACCATAAAAGTAGTTAAAACAAAGTAAACATAGACAATTACGCTATCACGCTATCAGTCTAATTGGGATCGCTAGTGTCGCCCTTTACAGTTTGTGGTATCAACAAGGTTAAAAAACAGTTAGCACCGTAAAAGCGAGGCAATCAAAGAGAACAAATCATATCAAGTGTCTATTCCCGGCTCACGCCTCAGGAAGACTTCGGGAAGCGCGCTCGCGCCAGCTTCAGTATTTGTGCGTCAGGGGTGAAAAACTACTAGCCCACTGACCTGCTCCTCCCAAGATGGCGTCCCGCGTGAAGTAGCGGTCCACGGGAGAGAGTGAATGTGCAAAGCTCGCAAATAAGGTTAAAATGAGAGCGCTATATCGCCGTTTATAGTTTAAAAGTTTTCCACCATAAAAGTAGTTGAAACAAAGTAAACATAGGCAATTACGCTATCACGCTGTCAGTCTAATTGGGATCACTAGTGTCGCCCTTTACAGTTTGTGGTATCAACAAGGTTAAAAAACAGTTAGCACAGTAAAACAGAGGCAATCAAAGCAAACAAATCATACCACGTGTCTATTCCCGGCTCACGCCTCAGGAAGACTTCAGGAAGCGCGCTCGCGCCAGCTTCAGTATTTGTAGCGTCAGGGGTGAAAAACGACTAGCCCACTGACCTGCTCCTCCCAAGATGGCGTCCCACGTGAAGTAGCGGTCCACGGGAGAGAGTGTATGTGCAAAGCTCGCAAATAAGGTAAAAATGAGAACGCTATATCGCCGTTTATAGTTTAAAAGTTTTCCACCATAAAAGTAGTTAAAACAAAGTAAACATAGGCAATTACGCTATCACGCTATCAGTCTAATTGGGATCGCTAGTGTCGCCCTTTACAGTTTGTGGTATCAACAAGGTTAAAAAACAGTTAGCACTGTAAAACAGAGGCAATCAAAGCGAACAAATCATACCAAGTGTCTATTCCCAGCTCACGCCTCAGGAAGACTTCAGGCGTGGATCAGTGGAGGGAGTGGTCCTCTCACCATCCTTGACCCCTGAGCAACAGAGGGACTGCCGCCAGGTCTTGGAGCAGTACGCCTCGTTGTTCTCCCTCACTCCTGGGATCACCCATCTGTGTACCCATGACGTGGACACAGGGGACAGCCCACCCGTGAAAACCAAGTCTTACCGGCTGTCCGACAAGATCAAGATCCAGAGTGAGGTTGCCAAGATGTTGGAGCTGGGGGTGATCGAGCCTTCCAGCAGCCCTTGGGCTAGTCCGGTGGTGTTGGTGCCGAAAGCGGCCCCACCGGGCACCACACCGGAGCTTCGGTTCTGTGTGGATTACCGTGGCTTGAACTCCGTGACCAAGACGGATGCTCACCCGATCCCTAGGGCGGATGAGCTTATCGACCGACTGGGAGCAGCTCGGTATCTGAGTACCATCGACCTGACGTCAGGATATTGGCAGATTGCCATGGCAGACGGTGCCAAGGAGAAGACTGCGTTCTCCACCCTGTGGGCCACTTTCAATTTTGGGTGATGCCCTTCGGGCTAAAGAATGCTCCGGCCACTTTCCAGCGGTTGGTCAACCAGGTGCTTTCTGGCCTTGAGGCCTCCTCAGCTGCCTACCTGGACGACATAGCTGTCTTCAGCAGCAGCTGGGAGGACCATCTGGAGCATCTCCAGGAGGTGCTACAGGCTCTACAACGGGCTGGCCTGACCATCAAGGCTAGCAAGTGCCAGATTGGACAGGGATCTGTCGTCTACGTGGAACCACCGGGTGGGCGGGGGTAAGGTGCAACCCCTCCAGGCCAAAATCGAGACCATCCTGGCCTGGGAGCCCCCCAAAACCCAAACGGAGGTCCGGGCTTTCCTCGGCCTCACGGATTACTACCGCTGGTTTGTTAAGGGGTATGGAACCATCGTGGCCCCCCTGACTGAATTGACCTCTAAGAAGCAACCCCGTAAAGTCATCTGGACGGATGCCTGTCAAGAGGCCTTTGAAACCCTTAAGCACGCGTTGTGCACCGCTCCGGTGCTTAGAACTCCTCATTTCAACAAGGAATTCATCGTGCAGACAGACGCCTGTGAGCATGGCATAGGAGCTGTGCTCTCTCAACTGAATGAGGAAGGCCAAGACCAGCCAGTGGACTTTATCTCCCGAAGGCTACTCCCCAGGGAACAGCGGTGGAGTACGATAGAACGCGAAGCCTTCGCCGTGGTTTGGGCCCTGAAGAAGCTGAGGCCATATCTTTTGGCTCTAACTTCCTCATTCAGACCGACCACCGACCCCTTCGCTGGCTCATGCAAATGAGAGGCGAAAACCCCAAATTGTTGAGGTGGTCCATTTCCCTCCAGGGGATGGACTTTAGGGTGGAACATCGACCCGGAATAGACCACGCCAACGCTGACGGTCTCTCTCGGTTCTATCGCCTTAGTGATGAGAACTCCCTAGAGGTTGGGTAGCTCTCCTCACTTTCGGCTGGGGGGGGGCATGTTAGACCTGTTAGCCCTAGGGTGGTCTTAACCCGGTTTTTTTGCCCTTGTCGCCTCATTTTTGCCACCCTCTTTTTGTTGGCCCTAGGTCTCTGGGCGACTTACCACTGCCAAACAGTGCTGAGGTGTAGGTGCTCTCTCCTAATAACATGGCTGCCACAGGCCCCTGCTACTGCGGAGTGGCCATTGCATACGCACTCTAGTGGTTAGAGGCAGGCTGGGACATCATGATACAGTATCTTTACCATCCCGCCTTTTTGTCCCTTAGACAGTTATGTGGAAGCTCCTGCAACCTTCCAGCCCTGGGAGGGATTATGCTTTGCCGCCTTTACAGGAGGGTCACCTGACCTGGGGGTATAAGAGGAAAGGAGGGAAACTGAACTAGTCAGTTGGGGCACCACTGGACCTGGGGGAACCTCTGCTGGAGCGTAGGTGGTTGGGCCTAGGGGAGGAACCTACACTACTGGGACTGACTGAGCTTAGGCCCTGCTGTACCCAGTTTAGATGAGGGACTCTGCCTGTCTGCTGATCTTGCCTGGTGACGGGGCAACCCAGTGGACCATCTCCAGTGTGCTGCAGGGACACACCCTGTCTCTGATGCCTGCCAACTCAACCGCCTTCTCCCCCTCAGAAGCCTGCAACTGAGGCCTGCCCTCTTTCTTCCCCCTAAGATAAGCGCTGCTCTGAAGACGTGGGCTGTTCGTTGTGAGCCCCTACAGGAACTACAGGTAACGTGCTTTGCCCACCTAGCGCTGCACTGCCAGAACTGTGCCCCTGGGAAATAATTTGCCTGAGCTGTCGAGCGCTGTGTCACCTCTCAGCGCTACTTCTCCACCACATCGCTGAACTGCCGCTGTGCCCCCATAGCGCATTGTTAATGGGACTGTGCCCCCCTCGGAGGTCTACTCCGCCTATGCTGCCCCGTACTGTGCCCTACGAGCGCTAATCGCCCCCGATCACCGCCGCAGCCCAGGTACCTGCGATCCCGCGCGGTGTCTGGACGTGCCCTAATCGCCCGAATAACCGCCGTGGCCCAGGTGCCGTGAAGATCGGAGCGCGGCCCGCGCTTGAAGCCAGGGCATGTTGCCCCTGAACGTGCCGTGGGCCTAGGAGTCACCGCTGCGGCGCCTGGGTAGGCCGCGCTGGGCCCCATCATGTGACGGGGGTGCCGGCCGCGTCATCGACCGCACCCCCTCTCAAGTCGCGCACCCATTGGCGGGTGCGGCCCTGCCCCCAGAAAGCCGCGACCTGATTGGGTCCTGGGCTCTGAGGCGAGGAGGGAGCCCGGAGCCCGCAGCAACATCGAGGAGAGACCCGGAAGGCTCAGAGCCAGCGGGGAACACCCACGCGGGGGCTCTAAGGAGAGCGGGAGCCCCCGGTCTTCCCCCCAAGCAGAGACAGTACTGCGAGGGCCTCCCAAGGCACACAGGTAACCCCCTGGGGGAGGAGAAAGGAGGGCGAATATCACCAGGGATAGCGGGGCTGCTGAGGAGAGTCCTGCAAGATAGTGGCAGCCCCGCGTCCGCCCCCCCCCCCCCCTCCAGGGAACTGCAACTGGGCCTCAGGGGCCCCATTTAAGACGTACTCTCCAGCTGTTAGGGCTAGGGTGAACCTCAGACTGCCCAGGAGATTGAATTGAGGGTTGTTCACGCTATGGTTAATTGAATAAGTAAACTGTTACCCTAAGATTATCTGCACTGGACATTTGAATGAATTAACTGTTACCTTGAAATTGCCTGCACTGGTTACCTGCCTGAATTATTTGCTGTCCTGAGATTACCCACTCTATTTACCTGTTTGACCGTGTTGTTGCCCTGCGATTCCCGGACCTATTTCAGGGACGAATTCAATGTGCCCTGAGCTTAACTGTGTTGTCGACTGAAAGGAATTCACTGCTGTCTTGAGATCCACTATGCCATTGACTTGAATTAATTTATTGTTGCCTTGAAAGTATCCGCATTATTCCTGAAATGAGTTGATTCACCCCAACTTGAAATAAATAAAGGATCTTGTTTTTTACCCAACAACTTGGTGTGGTGTCCTGAATTGTGTGCGCATCATTGAGTCCATGTGGGTGAGTGCTGCACAACTGCTTTACACATTGCCTTCGGGTGCCTTCCTACCTCACGCCAAGCTACCACGTCGGAATTGGTGACCCCAGTTCTAACATTGGTGTTCAGCGGTGGGATTCGGACTTGTGCTTGTGCAGCACCCTACAGGAATTCAGTGTGTGCCGCAATTGGACATCGGTTGTATCGCAAGCCTAACAATTTGCCCTTCACTGTCTACTTGAGTGTATAGGCTCCTGTTTTGAACCTGTTGCCTACGTCCTAGTATTTTTCCCTTGAATTGTCTGGTGCCCCACCTGTCAGGATGGAGTTCGAGCTGGCCAAACTAGAGATGTATACGATGGCGCAGCTGAGGGAGTTCTGTCAGGGGATGGGGGTGTCCGTCAAGCGAGGCGCCAAGAGAGAGGAGCTTCAGAAAGCCTTGAGGGCATGGGTAGTGGCCCACCCAGAGGGAGAGGGGACGAGGGACAGGGGGAGCCAGGCGCTTCGGGGGAGCCGGGCGCTCGAGGGGAACCAGGCACTCCAGGAGAGTTGGACCTACTGCAGGTGGACATTAGTGATAATGTGTTGCCAGGGAGACGTTCCAGGGCAGGTAGTAGTGTGTCAGCAGGAAGTGTGTCGGTGGAGGAGTACAAGGACAGGAGGGAGGAGAGTCAATTGAGATTAGAGATTTCTAGGATGGAGAAGGAGAGAGAGGAGAAGAGGCTAACCATGGAAGAAAGGAAGCTCAGCCTAAAGGAATTGGAGTTGCGAGCATTGCAACTAGGGGCGCAAGGCAACAGGAATGGTGGCAGCGTACCAGCTGAGGATCCACGAGAGCCTAAGTTTTATCTACCGAAGGAGGTGGTGGCCAATTTTACTGTAGGGGATGACATAGACAAGTGGTTGGCGGCGTACGGGGTGTCTCTGGTAGCTCATGGGGTGCCCGAGAGTTACTGGGGGGTGGCCTGTATCGGTACGTACCTCCAGTGGTAAGGGATACCCTCCTGACTTTAGAAAAGGAAGATCGAACAAATTACCCTATCATGAAGGAGGCACTGCTTAAGAAGTTTGCTCTCATCCCAGAGAAGTATCGCCAGAGGTTCCGCAACAGCCATAAGCTTCCCACACAGAACTGGGTGGATTTTTTTGATTATGCAAATAAGGCCTTAGAGGGTTGGGTGTGTGGCAGCGAAGTGAGTGACTATGAGGGGCTGTACAACTTGTTTTTAAGGGAGCACCTCCTCGATAAGTGTTTTCCAGAGCTGCGTCAACACCTGGTGGACCGCAAGCTGACCGACCCTCGGAAGCTAGCAGAAGAGGCGGATACCTGGGTTGGCACTCGGGTGTCCCACAAGGGACCCGGGGGAGACACCCCGAAAGGCGGACAGGGCTTACCCCAGAAGAGAGAGGGGGGAGATAAAAAGGAGTTCTTCAAAGGCCCCCAAAATAGACCGCAAGGGAAGGGGGTAGGTTCCCCACCCCAATCTGGATCACAGAAACCCACTTACCCTGACAAGAGTCAGCAGCCCAGAACTGTCCGGTGTTATGAATGTGGGGAGGTTGGACACTACAAGGGGGATCCCCAGTGTCGCAAACGGACCCCAGCCCCCACAGGAGGTAAGAGCCCCGGGGTGGCTAGTGTAGCGCTGGGGGTGGAGTTTTCCCTAGATGAGGGGGGTGAGTGGACAGGCCTGACCCTGGTTTCACTGGGGGATAGAGAGATGGTCCCAGTGACACAGTTGCCCTCGAACACTGCCAAGTACCGGCAGAGGGTACGGGTTAACGGGGAGGAGGTGGAGGCTCTGAGGGACACGGGTGCCAGCATGACGATGGTAAGACGTCAGCTGGTGTCCCCAGAGCAGGTAATTCCTGAAGTATTCCACCCGGTGGTAATGGCTGATAACAGCCTGGGTCATTACCCCGTGGCCCAAGTTCCATTTGAGTGGGGAGGAGTCTCAGGCCAGTTGAGAGTTGCCGTAAGCCCTGCCATGCCGGTGGATTGTCTGCTCGGAAACGACTTGGAACATACTGCCTGGAAGGAAGTGGAGTTCAACGCCCATGTTAAGATGCTGGGGTTACCAGGGTGGACCTGCATGGTCACGAGGTCCATGGCTGCCAGGCAAGGAGCTCAACCCGGGTTGGAGCCTGGAACAATGGCCCAGCCCTATGCTGGTCAAGAGGACGTTGTGGAGGACGCACCCTGCGAGATGGATGGGGAGCCCGCGGAGGTGACCTCGGAGTCTGCGGAGGTGGCTGTTGTTCCCGTGGGGGACTTGCGGACCCCTGCAGAGTGGCAGGTGGAAGGAGGGCCGACCCGGGAGGAATTTTGTCGGGCACAAAGAGAGTGCCCCACGCTTGAAGGTATGCGGCGGCAGGCCGAAGCCCAAGCGCCGAACCAAGAGACCGGCAATTACCATATTTACTGGGAGGATGGCCTCCTCTACAGTGAGCATAAGGCTCCGGTGCACGGGTCATCAAGGGCCTTAGTGGTCCCCCAATGCTACTGGGCCTTTCTGCTGGAATTGGCACAGGAGATACCACTAGCAGGACACCTGGGCCAGGACAAAACCTTTGCTCGGTTGGTCCCACATTTTTACTGGCCCAGAATGCGAGTCACCTTCCTCTGACACCTTTTGCAAGACCTTTAAGACATGCCAGGCGAGTGGCAAGACTGGGACTAAGTTAAAGGTCCCCTTGGAACCGCTTCCGGTTGTCGGTACCCCTTTTGAGCGGGTAGGCATTGATATTGTCGGGCCGATGGACCCGCCGACTTTTTCGGGACACCGGTCCATCTTGGTGTTGGTGGACCACGCCACCCGGTACCCGGAGGCAACCCCTTTTGAGCGGGTAGGCATTGATATTGTCGGGCTGATGGACCCGCCGACTTCTTCGGGACACCGGTTCATCTTGCTGTTGGTGGACCACGCCACCCGGTATCCGGAGACAATCCCTCTGAGGACCATCACTGCACCTGCGGTGGCACGGGCCTCGATGGGGATTTTTACCCGTGTGGGATTCCCCAAGGTCGTGGTATCAGATAGGGGCACGAATTTCATGTCGGCCTACATTCAGGCCATGTGGAAGGAGTGCGGAGTGACCTACCGGTTCTCCACTCCTTACCACCCCCAGACTAACGGGCTCGTAGAGCGCTTCAATAAGACACATTGCCTTCGGGTGCCTTCCTAACTCGCTCCAAGCTACCACGTCGGAATTGGTGACCCCAGTTCTAACAGACAGATTATATGGGTATTTTGCAAAGTGTGGGAGATTGCATACATTTGTGTTTCCTACAGGTAATGTTTGTTTAAATATCAGGGAGGTCAACAGTAAAAAGCAGCCTACCTGGCCACAAAAGAGGTCACGATCTGCAAAAATACGGGCCCATGCACTGATCTGTTAGACCAGCCCATCGGGCACTGCCTGATTGCCCTATACGCCAGTCTGACACTGTAAACAGGTCTAACTCACAATGGCAGGGTTGTCGTTAACCACAGACACAGCGCCAAGATCCACGTGTCCCTGCTTGTAAAGCATCACTTCCTCATGGGAAGATGAGATGTTATGAGGCAGATTGCAGAATGAGCTGTGTTCCTATCTCACTGCATCCATGCATTGAGCCCTGGGTTTTCAAAACATTAGTTTTCCAGGCAAAAATGTCTAGTCCTATTCTTTTCATAGCCTGCAAATATTTAAAATATAATGCAAACAATGTACAAAGTGTGCACATGGCCTGCTTTTTCCACTTTACTAAAATTAGATGGTCAAAATGGCATTTGGTTCAACCTTCCATGTGAAGCAATAGCCAGAGTGGAGTCCTAAGAAGAACAAGCATTTGCAATGAAATAGGTCTCGCATTTGTGAGAGTTTGCGGTATTGGCATTGTAAATGACAATGCCTTTTAATTATGTGTTTTGAAAACCTGCAAGCGGTGCATCAACACCCACTTTGTACTTATAGTCGTTGCTTATGAGAAGCAAGTCTGGCAGTAACAGGGGTGCAGTTACTGCCATCCTTGCTTCTCAGAAGCAAGGACTAGAAGTACAAAGTGGGTGTTTACGCACCGCTTGCAGGTTTTCAAAACTCATAAATAAAAGGCATTGTCATTTACAATTGCATTGCAAATGCTTGTTGCTCTAAAGGTTCTGTCTTATAGCCATTAAAGTTTGGTGGCTATTCTATGCATTCGTGTAGATATTTGTTGGTTTTTTAAATGTTCTTTGAACATTAGTATTTCATATTCATGTGATACGTCAGGCTATTTTAGGTCTCCAAGAAGACGTAGTCTCTACGTCGATTCTATATCACGCTTTGCGCTATTACCTAAGATTTCCTTCTTTTCTGAAGGAAATTTCCCTATAATGAGGTACTTTTTCTTCTCAGTGAAGTTGTTCGTATACATTGTACATGAAGAAAATAGGTGTTTTTCTTATATCTCCGACTTTTTGTAGAAGACTTTTATTGCTATTTTTAAGGATTGTTACTCTACTGGGTTACAACTATTTTCATCATTTAATTGACTAATTGTTTGTAGTTTGGATTTAAACTTTGTGGAGTGTTGTCTTTAGATGGAATATTCAAAGTTAGTTGGATTCTTTTAGTAATAGAATCCTTTAAATATTTTGTTTTAAGTATAGGAGACCCTTTCTGGATCATCTGTGGGGGACCTCTATTCATATAGTAGTCGCGTTCTAAACTTGGTTTTCGCTAGGCTATCAAGATTTCTTTTTCATACTTACTATCTTGTTCAATTGAATACTGCTATTGCTTGAACGTGTTTTCTCAGACAAACTGCATTACGCTGACGGTTTGGATGGCTGTTGCTTTCCTACGTGATATGGTGCCCGCTTTGGTTTCCATACTTTTATGTCAGTATTGTCTGACTGATCACTCGGCTTTATTTTATATCTATGTGATTTAGGGCCATATGTTTCAAAAAAGAGTTTTGCGATTCTCTAATTGCTATTTTTAGCGAATCGCAATTAGAGAATCTCAAAATGCAATGTATGTAGGATTTGCTAAAAATGTTGCGAATCCAACATATTCCTTATTTGCAAATCGCAAATTGAGATTCGCAAATAAGGAATACCTTCCTATTCATTCCTATGGGCTAGGAGGCCCATAGGAATGAATGGGAAGACATTCTCAATCTGCGATTAACAATTAGAGAATCGCAAATTGAGAATGCAATTTCAAGTTTGCACGGGTGCCAAAAGGACACCCTGTTGCACTCCTGAAATATGCATGTGTGCACATTGTGCGCACATACATGCCCTAAGGACATGTACGTGCGACATATGGCAGTTCTAAAAAATCAAGTGCATTTTTTTTAAAGAAAATCGCAAATTACCACCAACTTGAAGTTGGTGGTAATTTGCAATTCCTTAAGGCCAAATAGCAAATTTCTGGTGCTTCCAGAATTGCATTTAAGGAATTGCAATTTGCAATTCCTTAATTGCATTCACACAATAAAGAATCGCAAATTTTGCGATCCTCTATTTTGTACTGGCCTTTTGGGATGATACATCCCAAAAGGCTTTTTCCCATTCGCAAATGGACAGATTCTGAGAATCAGCCCGTTTGCAAATGAGATAAAGGCTTGATACATATGGCTGAAACATGTTGACCATGTTTTTATCTCTTGACATCTAAGGATACTGAATAAATATAATTTTCTTTAGATAGTCAGTTTTAATACACTATTCATTCACACTGCACTTTTCACGCTGTTCCACCACACGTTAGGCAGCTTTAGTTTCTGTATAGAATGGTCCATCTAAGGTGTTAAGTTTAAGAAAACATCCGCGAGCTCCTCCTCTCTCATCTACGCAGGAGTTGTAGCTCCTTACCCACACCAGGTGTGGTTAAGAGGAGGCCCCAGATGATGAAGCATGCCACCTCGGTGGGTGATGGGACTTCGTCCTCTTCATGAGGACTGTTTTTCGTTTTCTTTAAGCATTCAGATTTGCAGGTATTAGCATTTAGCATTATTTCTCTAGACCCACGGATTCCTTGTCATTTGATATACAGCTATTAGGGGATTTTTTCCGTGCAGGTCTTTAAATTTCCCCTTGACCCTCGTTTTTCCTACCGGTTCTTTGCGATTTGATACATATGGCCCATACTTTTTCACTTGTGAATACATACGCGGTTATTTGTGTTACTCCTATGTTAGTAAATATCCCTGGAATATTCTAGAGGCATTTATCTCTAGTTGGAGACTGGTTCTATGCCAATAGTTCCTATTATGTCTTCAACTCATTTTACTACAGCATTCATTACGCTTTCCCAAGGATTATGGACCTTTCTTTCTTTACAGAGCAGGTCTTGCTCGGGTAGAACTTAATTTGGCAAAACAGGTATTGCTCAATAACATGACCTTCTGATCTGTGTTGGTTCACAAGTATAGAACACGCAGTTCAAGCCAGGATATGTGAGCAAATAGCTTCTTATTTGTTGGGTCATGTGGCACAATTGTTCTACTGTCCTGGATAATGTTATCACAATGGTTTCAATCTTCTTTTACTGTGGTCCTTTCCGCAGTGCTTATGCTGTGAGCATGCATGGGTTTGGAATCCATTAAGAGTGCTGTAGGAGGCTGGCTTAGTATATGGTGCACACTTATTTAAGTGATGCACCTTGCACTAATTCAGGGAACCCTTATGGTGATTTTAGTGGCCTTCGATGACCTTTGAAAGCTCTCAAAGTGGTAGCTGTGGAGAGCAGCCTTCAGGCTTATCTTGAAAGAGTGTAAAGCAGCTTGTTTTACCAACTTTAATATGTAGTGGAGGTTAGATGAAAAGAAACCACAGAGTGTAGGTCTTATTTATTACACACACAATTACTAACACATTGGTATATCTCCTTCCCGGAAATATCAACACAATACACAAGAATACTTTGCAAGAATCAGGTAAGTAGCACACATGTACGCTGGTCTCCAGGGGAGACCAACCCATATATTAAACAAGCATTTGCAATGCAACAGGTCTCGCATTTACGCAAGTTTGAGCTATCGGCATTGTAAATGACAATGTCTTTTATTTATGTTTTGAATTTTGAAGCATAAATGAAACACATTGTCATTTACAATGCCAATAGCTCAAACTCACTTAAATGCGAGACCTATTGCATTGCAAATGCTTGTTATGTCTAAGGAAGGTCTGGATTCAAGGAAGTTCTGCAGACCAGCTGATCAAGTCCCCTTTGAATATTTTGTATCTTAACTGGTGGCTCCATTACCATTAATAATCAAAAACGTATTTATGGAGGACTTGGATGACAGATCCTGAACTGAAGGTTTATTTAAGCCCCTGTAACGACCTGTTACTTTAAATACCTGCCAAATAATGTCCAAAACGTGTTTCTAGTACCTCATAGTAGATAATAATTTTTATGTTTAGCCCCGTCAATAGTTAACGTGCAGAAAATGTTACTTTCGAGGTGGTATTTAAACTTGTGCAATAGTTTCAGGGTAGCTGCTCTTCAGTATGTCACGTGCTGTACAGACACCCACCATACCGTGTGTCGGGGCCCTGTGCACGCTGGGCGGGGTCTGCCTGGCATGTGATGCCGCTTCCTACTGTACCGCCTGGAATGCGGGTTGCGATAGGAATGTAAGGTCCGTATCCAAACAGCCACCGAGACTCGGACAGTTTTTCAGGGATATGCACCACCCTGTGCCTCAACCCCTCCACCTCTGTGTGCACGTGCTTGCAGGGGCACGCATGCAGCGCCCCATCCCCCTACAGCCGGGGAGCCGGCCCCGCAGCAGCCGCTCATCTGGTACGCATTTGCAGACGGGAGCACACTGCTTCTGATTCATTTACCAGCGCAGTAAAGCGCTCAGTTTTCTTTCACAGAATCCCCAGGGGGGGCTAAAAAGCACCACGTCCAGGGTGAAAAGTGATTCTGACGGCGCGTTGCCTCCGGACTCCCTAATATAAACTCCCTGCACGTCTCTCACCCTCAGACACTCACTGCCTGACTCAGGTTCCGCTGAATTCTCCGAGGTCTTTCATGAACTTGCCATATTTACTCAAGAGGTCGTGAAAGGAACATTTTGTTTCCCCGCCCCCAGTTATTTCATAGACCTAAATTAAGCCTGCGCCCTCACCTCTGCTCTCAATTGACTACATGGGAACACTGTTAAGAAAATGAAGGGGAAAAAAATCACACCCAGCTGCTGATGAATGCGTGTGTTTTTGTAGGCGCTAGTCCAGCGCCTCCACACCGAGAGTGAAGGAACCTTCACTGCTCTGCAGAAGTCGTCTCCGCCGGCCCTCCCGCCTCAACCACCCCACGACCCCCCACCCCCTTTATTTTCAGAGTGGCTTCGGGTGACGAAAAAGAAAACAGGCAGCAGCGAACTCAATTCCAGAATAATTACGTCTGGCTTCTGTCCGCCTGCGAGTAACGGCTTCCTCTCTCATCACAACCAGTGGGATTTTCTGTTCCACTCCCGGCCTTGCCTCAAAGAATTGAGCAGGCCTCCAAAGTCACAGCCTGTGTGAAGGCAGCGAGCTCCTTCACCCGAAAATCCCAGTAACTGCATACAGCAAGCGTCTTCAGCCACCAGGCTCCATCAGGCAGCGAGCATCCTCAGTCATTAGGCTGTTGTTGGCAATAAGAATCTTTAGCCAACAGTCTATTAAATGTAGCAGAATCTTCGGTCATTAGGTTGCCACAGGCAACACTGCCTTCAGCCACCAGGCCACTAAAGTTGTCAAGTCTCAACAGATTGTTACTAAGCACCTCCCTATTTCCGCTGACTGGGCACGTATGGTGATTCAGGCAGCAGGATTCAATAAACACTAGGATATAACAGGCCATAGGTTCCTGCTGCTGTCGAGCAGTTTCAGCCAGTAATCGTCTTCAGGTCACCCGGCTTTCACAGCTAGCATAAGTATAAAGTCACAAGCTACATCTACAGTCACAAAGGTATCAGTAGGCGTACACAGGGGCCAGATGACTACAGGAAGACAGGCTATAGTTACAGGACTGCTGGAGGCTGCAGTGATCCACAATCATAGGCCTGTTGCAGGTCTCCAGCTTCACCAGACAGCAAGCTGTTACAAGCAGCATATATCTGCAATCACTACAGGAACCAAGCTTATTGTCACCGCACTACTACGAGCAGCAGAGTATTACAGGCAGCAGGCGTGTATGCTCACAGGATGCTACAGGCATTCATCTAAGATCATAGGCAGTTCCCAGGCTTCTAGCCAAAGTGACTGAATACGCTTCCATAGACCTCAAGCGTTAAAGGCGAGACTTCATTCTACAGGCGCAGACGAAGCCTGTGGCCCCCGGGCTCGCTTCTTTCGTGCCATGTGGGTGAAGCAGCAGCAGACTCCTGCCCTATAGGAGCACAAGCAGCGCTGTCAACGCGAGGAGCTGTCCCGGTGCCAAAAGAAAACAAGCATTGGCCGCACGCATCGTGCTTAAAGTAAAAAAAAAAGCCCTGGATTTGTGTGTGGGTGCGCGCGTGCTAGAAGCAGTGGGTAGGTGGGGGGCCTGCGCGATTTACTTGCGGGAGCGATAATTGCTACCATATGGCGGCACTCGCTCCCGCAAGTAAATCGCCTCACGTGCATGCGTTGCCATTGAAGGCAATGGAACGCGTGCACGTGTTTGGCTGCAAGCCTGGAGCGATTTCTAAAGGTCTCTTTCCTATGCAGCGCATGCGCGCTGCGTAGGCGAGACCTAACAAGTGGAATGCGAACTGCAAAGGAGAACGGGACTTGGACCAGAAGACCCAGAGGAGCAGGGGACACAAGGAACCACCCAAGGTAAGTACCGAGGAACCCCAAGGAGGCTGTGTGCAGAGTGGAAACACAGCAGCGTGCCAGATCGAAGTCAATGGAGAATTTGCCGTTGCAGTTTTAAAGAAGAAGGACCCTTCCCAGAGGACCCCGAAGAATTCCCTTGGAGGACAAAAGGTTGGTGAGCCACTCCAACCGTGGATGCCCCAGGAACCAGGTTACCTGCACCAGGGAAAGCCGGTGCATATGGGTGAAGAGACGTCAGAACCTGCTGTAGACGATAATGGAAGCCTTTGAATAAATTGCCTCTGGAGAAGTTCATGAGTGAGTCCGGTGGAATCCAAGGATTGATTCTGGAGGTGAAGAACCTGCAAGCAGAGGGGACAGAGTCTGTGCTACTCGGAGGTGGCCAGGAGGCACAAAGGCACATTGCCCACTGATGTCAGGAAGAGTAAGAGAGTCGACTGTGACCTGGTTGCTGCAGCTGTGAGGAGCAGGCAACGCTGAGGAAGACCAGGAGCCGTGCATGAGCTGTCCCATGTCGGATGTCGGTGTGCAGGTGGTCGGTGTCCGGCGGGAGCACCTACAAGCCTTGGTAGCTGCAACTGGAGTAAAAGATGAAAAAGAGCAAACGTTGGGACCAGCAAGGTTCAAGGGAATCACCAAGAGCAAGAGAGTCAGAGTAGCAAGCGGGGGACTCCACCGAAGCAAAGGAAGACCCTCAAAAGGACCCACAGGAAGGAGGCACAGAGGTCACAAGAGGACCTCAGACAGCTCACCAAAGATGGAGGCCCACGATGGAAGGACTGCAGGGAGGACACTGATCTTCAGGAAGTGAGGTGCCGGAGCTTCTTGTAGCATGAAGATCTCTGGAGTGAAGAGCCAGCAAGCTTTGGCAACGGCAAGTCGTCGCGCTGGGTGCAGGAGTTTGGTTAGGTAATCATAAATATTTTGAATATTCTCAAAAAGATAAACAGAACAGATGGAAGATCAATATATTATGCATATCATTAATTTATAAGGTGCATAGAATATTCCAGATCGTAAGAGATTTCCAGTAGAAAACCTGAAAACCTGTGCCTTCCTCTGTACACGATACTTTAATGGGGGCACAGTTCCCATTTATTTTTGTTAAAAGGGCCATATGCTTATATTTTTCAAGGATGGTGCAAGTGCCAGCTAAGGGGAGTGCTTCAGTTTGTGGCAGGCAGACTGTGGCTTTGCAAAAAGTATTCAGGGTTTCAGTCCTTGTGTGGGGCTGCTGGCTCTGACGTCACACCGTACCCCATGCAAAAACTGTAGTATTCTGTGCTTTAATCCTTGTGCGGGGGCTGCGAGCTCTGACGTCACACCTGACCTCATGCAAACGCTGTAGTATTTGGTGCTTAAGTCCTTGTGCGAATCTGGCGTAACACCTTACCGCATGCAAAAGCTATTCTGTGCTTCAGTCTTTGTGTGGAGCTGCTGGCTCTGACGTCACACGTTACTGCATGCAAAAGCTTAGTTTTCAATGCTTCAATCCTTGTGTGGGGCTGCTGGCTCTGACGTCATACCGTATCGCATACGGTAGTAGGGTTGCCAGATATGGAGATTAGGAATTTGGCCGCTAGATATGGCGGCAAGGGCTGAGTCGATTTTACCTTTACCATCTGCTGTTTCTCCTGTATTTACACATTGGTACGAAAAAAGGTGGCATAACCAGCAGAAATAACGTTTCCATCTGCGTTGTCTCCACACCAGACATTGCTATATTCTTGGGAGGTAAGCGCCTTTAACGTGTCATCTACTGGGATTACCATTACTTCTCCACCTAATATTAGAGATGTTGCCTGAAGGAGCAACCGGAAAGGGGAATCTTTACAGTTCCACACCCTTTATGCCTTCCTATAATGACGGAATGATTGTTATACAAAGTCTTTTGTTTCTAGTAAGTAATATGTTCTTATATTCAAATTTTAAAGAAAAAAAAAATAGCATTTAAAAAAAAACAAATTACACAAATATTGTCTTTTAAATTGCATACATTTCATTAATGTATTGTCATTATATATTTTTCCGCAAGGCTCCTGAATCTTCGTCATCAGATGTCATCGGACTCGATATGTGTTTTGAGGAAGAAGCAGACTATGAGGTTAGTATCAACTTTGCCAAACATGGTTTTATTACAATGTTTTTGCACTCTGTGAAGTTCACTATTATTAAGCACATTTGTATCTGCCTAGTAGGTCTGAACGCTCATGAACTTCTGTTGTTTAGCGTCTGATGTTGCATCATTAAAGATGTCAAAAGCACTCTGCAGAGGAGGTGCAGCGGTGCCCTCACTGTGCATGTAATCAAGCCATTTGGTGTCTGTTCAAATCATGCACCTGGTGAACAGTGGAAATAATCATCTGCTATGTTTACCCTCTTCGAACCCATGCCCTGCAATTTTTTTTATTTATTTATAGTGTTTTATAAAGTGCAACATGACCACCATGGAATCAGAGTGCTGTACAAAGAGAGAGCTGATGGGGGTTGTGTTACAGTAAATGATCGGGTTGTGTTAGAGTAAAAGCACCCATCTCTTATGATATACTGTTCATAGAATTATTTCAGTTCTTCACATGAGTGAGCTTCAAGCTCTAGCTGTGCATCCGCCTTACACTACCTTTTTCCCAGATAAGCTTGTGTTGAGGACTGTAGCAGAATTTTTTCTGAAAGTTGCAAGACTGTTTCGCATTGGGCAATCCATCACCCTCCCAATGTTCTTTGCTCCACCTCACCCATCGAAGGAGAGATTACGTTGCTCGGGTTCGAATTCCATAAAAGAATCAAAAGGCATGAGGTGTTTGGCAAAACAGGAATAGTTTTTTTAATTATATAGTGGGCCAGGAGAACAGTTCTAACCAATTGGTCTTAGGGCTGTCTCGATTTACATTGGGTTCACATTAGTCTCATATACAATGTCACAACAAGCGATACATATGGTGAGGAATGTTGGTTGCTGCCTTAAAGTAATAAATTAATGGTCAGTTGGTTACTACAGGTGGGTCTCATCCTTGCGTGGACACAATGTGTCCAGTGGTGAATGTGTCCAGAAGTCCGGCATGGGCAGCATGTGATTACTCCGTGTGCTAGGCAGTGGCTGCTGGTGGAATTTGAAAGTGGTAAGGCGTATGCAGAACGACTCAATGTATGCGAGTGAGCGTAGCGAGCGAGGCCGACGGCAATAAGCGGGGTTCGGGAGGGGGCGAAGACATCTTTTTGGTGCGATTTTCAGCACTATTTCTGTGATAAATGGACTAAAAATTCAGTTTTTATAGGCATTCATAAAAGAAAACTCATACATTATTTCAGAGAATTTCTGGGTTGCCAAGCAAGTCTGACTTCTGAAGAGGGCTAGGGTACTAAGCAAGACTGCTATGGCTCTACCCTTTCCAATAGAAAACACTAGTTAGCGATGTGAACAAGTTCAATGGACAAACTTGGGGTCTAGGGAGAGTCCCTCTCCTGAGAAAGAAATTTTAAAAAGATTGGCAAATGGTGCATTTTAAAGCAAATGAATGCAGCGATAAATCAAGGCTTATTAAGCAGTGGTAACGTATAGTCTTGAAATATTAAAACACATTAAAAACTGCCCGTATCTTCTTGCATTAATTTGTTCAACAGTTACTGTAATATGTAAATTGTTCTACATGACAACAACTTTTAGCCCTTTAAAATGTATGCTTGCCCAGTGTCTTGCACTGCATGCAGCATTAACTTTGGAAAAATATGCTCTAACCAGACTTCGGGAAGCACCCACAGCTGCTGGCTGTAACCAGTCATGTAGAAATATGTGCATACAGGGCTTTAATTGAGATGAAAAAAGTGGCCATGCCACACGACAGCATCATGGCACATAACTCTATCTTGGTAAAGCATGGCATGACACATAACATATTCTATGTAAATAACACCATATCACACAACAGCGTCACAGCAAGGCACAGAACTCCGTCTAGGTAAAGCATGGCACATAGCATAATCTATGTAAATAAAACCATGTTACACGACAACATCATGACATGGCACATCGAACCATCTGAGTAAATGATGGCAGGATGCACAACGCCATGGCACATCCCGGCAGGGCGCACAACATTTTAGGTAAACCATAACAAGAAGCACAACATAATTTTCAGAAATTACACAAGCTACAAGACCACATCGTAGCATGCCACACAGCATCAGGTAGGTCAACCACTGCAAGGCACACACCAAGTAGGAAACAAGCCTATGCCCATAGGCCGCAACATAACATTGCACACAACATCACCCATGTGAACATTGGCATGCCACACAACTTCATCAGTTTGAATAGTGGTTTGGTGCATACTCCACCAACATACATATTTACATGGCACACAACCTAAGCTAGAAAAATAACACAAAATATACAAGATCACGGCATCTACAGCATTTCTTAGTTATGCCACATCACCTTGCCACGTTCATGGCAAGGTCTCAAGTCACACTAGGGTAAAGTATCGCATGGTACACATGGACACAATACAATAACGCACTTTGTATGCAGAGTTAAATGTGCCACCTGTCTAAGAGCATGTATGTTACACATGATATAAAATGGCATGGCACACATGATATACAATGACACACCTGATCTGCAATTTTATTGCCCATCCTTCATCAGGGTATACAAGGCTTGGCACACGTGATTTAGAATGACTTTTATCAAGGTATATAAAGGGATGGCTCACATGCATTTATATACCCAATATATACTGTGCCGTGTCACACATAGCTATGTCTTGGCACACATAATATACAACAGCATGACACATCCTTTAATAAGGTATGTAAAGGTACAGGACACATGAAATGCAATGGTTTGGCACAAGTGACATAAAATGTCATGGCACATGGTTCATCAACGGTTGTGTGGGGAGAGCACTCCGATGATATGACAGTTTAATCAGTGATTCTCCATAGGAAAAAACAGCGGTGCATCAGTTATGTAGGAGTTTGTCCTCTCCTGCTAAGATAAAGACCGGGTATTGACAGGTTGAGAGCCTGTATATAACTGAGCACTGTTCACAAAGTGTCTTATCTGACACTAACTAGTTTGAAAAAAATATGTTTAATTTTCAGCATAGAAACAAAACATTTACTGGAGCTTTTTTCAATGTCTTCATGTAAGATAGCAAGTAAAGATATAGCGGTTTGTACCAATACAAATTAATGACATTTGTACATAAATAACTTGGTTACAAACAGATTTCATGTGAGGCACAAATTCAATTTACATATTATGAACATGACGTAGTGTAACGAAGATTACAACACAGCAGAAATTTAAATGCCCAATGCATTTCGGAACCAGCCGGTTCCTTCGTCAGGGGCCAGTCTGAAAAATACAAAATAAACCATGTCGCTAGTTAGAATAATGTTATTGGGGCTCAATCTCTACAACTCTGATGGAGAGCGGGCATGTCTGAAAACAGGTTACCTGTTCGTGTGTGTTGTTTAAATGTTCTCTGAAACAGATAGAAACATGACCGAGTAAGCAACAACTAAGGTAATAAGGTTACGTGAAAGATGACAGTATAACATTGTCAGATTCACGCTTACCTGGGTTGGAAGAAACTCGTGGTTCTGAAAATGTGTAAGCGAACCAAATCGGGTTAATGAAATTGATCAGGCCAAGAGTACAATGCGTGTGCTCGATGGTAAAAAAGGGGTTACAAAAGTGATAGTAAATCTTACCTCTCACAAGATGTTTGAATACGAAGCTGTGTGGAAAATAATTGCATAGTGTCAACAAATAACGTACCAGGTAGGCTGTACGGAGCTAACGGAACTTACAATGGTGCAATCTAGAGGGAGTTACGTGCACTGCCAGACGGGTATAAATCTTACCTCCAGAAAGGTTTATAAAGAGCTGTGGAAAAAGAGAAAAAACGCGTTTTTTTAAAAAAGAAGAATTTTTGGCAGAATGGTGCGGTCGTAGTTAACAGCGTGCTCGACCAGCGTAGGACATAGAAGAGAAACCTCACCTTTAGAAGTGCTACGAGACAGGAATAACCGACGGTTCTCCAAAACGAATGAGCGAATGCAGGGAGTCAAATGTAAAGATGCTTTAAGAAGGACAAACCGGGACGTGAACCGGAAGTGTTCAACATAAACGACGGACTATAAGAAACAATGTTGTCAACCGGGTTTTCTTGATATTCTACAGGCGTACATAGGCGCCATGTTGGAACGGAGTTAAAGGACTGGGAAATATAGGGGAAGGCATCAAAGTGCATGAAATAATAACGATGTGGGAACGGAAAGGAAGCCAAATAGTCAGAACAAGAATGCGCTTCGTGAACGCTAGTTTACGCAATCCTAAAAGCGAAAATTATAAAACGGTGTCATTCCAACTGGAATTTGATGAGCAGCTTACACATTGATAGTGCAGAGATAATCTGCCATGTGTGGCGAATGGTTAACCCTATGGGCAATGCTAAGTATTGTGTTGTGTGGAATGGACAAAGTAAGGAGTGTGACGATAAGATAAACACTGAGGTGTGGGAATAAACGCTTTGAAAGCTAGGATGTGTGTTGTAACAAAGAAAGTAGTACACAGGATGTTGGTGTATGTATGCCATGATATGGGGATTTTTATTGTGCTGTGATGCTGGTCACAACTAACCCAGGGTTTCGCGGACTGGTCAGTGAACTTATGATCAAATAAAGCACGACATATCTAACCTGTCATTAAGGCCAGTTGGTGCCATGGTATCCAGGAATTTAATCCAAAAAACTTCCCTTTGTAGGAGTCTCAGGTGATTATTGATACCTTGTTGTTGCTCCACATGTTCGATTATTTGAAATCTAAGTTGTGATATGGAGTGACATGCTTCATGCCAGTGGGACGCCAGAGGAGAATTTTTGCTCTGAGTTCTGATACGGCTTTTGTGTTCAGTAAGACGTGTTTTCATTTTCCGTTGGGTTTTTCCAATGTATAATTTGCCACACGGGCATTTAATCCCGTAGATTACATTAGAGGTATTGCAGTCACTGGTGTGTCGAAGTAAAACATCCTTGCCTGTGGTGGGATGTTTTAAAATGTTTCCTGGGATGATGTTGTTACAGTGCGAACAATTTTGACATTTCAAAGTGCCTTTGTGGGTGCGGCAAGTCTGAGGTTTCTTTTTTGTGGAAGATATTAGTTCACGAAGGTTTTGACCCCTAGTGTAAGCATGCAAAGGCAATTCACAGAAAATGTTGTTGAAGTCAGTCTCGTTAGATAGTAGTTCCCAACGTTTGTTGATGATTCTTTTGATGGCAATGGAACAGGTTGAATATTTAGATATAAAGACTATGTTTGATTTGTTGATTTTTCTGGTGGGTGTCAGCAATTCTTCACGTGATTTAGCCATTGCTCTTTGTGCACAAGAGTCAATGATAGTAGAAGGGTACCCTCGTTCCTGATATTTTTCTTTTTGTTCATTAATCTTAGTTGTGCTGTCAACTGTGTTAGAACAAATACGTTTGATCCGGATGAACTGGGAGTAAGGTAAATTGTTAATGAGATTGTTAGGGTGAAAGCTGGAAAAATGTAACGCATTGTTGCGATCAGTGGGTTTGGTGTAGACTGTAGTTGTTAATCCATGGCCGTCTGGATTTTTATTGATGGTAACGTCAAGGAATTGGATGGTCTGTGTTTCAATTTTGTGGGTGAATTGAATCCTGGAGTTATGGGAATTTAGAGTTGTTATCATTTGTTCAAGGAGTTGCTGGGAGTTGGTCCAAACCAGAAAGATGTCGTCAATGTATCGACTGTAGGTGTAAATGTTTGACCACCACTGAGGTATGTCCATGATATACTCCTGTTCAGACATAGCCATGAAGATATTGGCGTACGAAGGAGCCCCTGGAAAACCCATAGAGGTTCCCGAGAGTTGGGCGTAGAATTGTTCGTTCCATTTGAAGTAACTGTGATGAAGGCAAAAGTGCAAGAGTTGTAAAATGAAAACCTTTTCTATGTCAATATCTTCGCGTTGAAGTAGAGCCCATTCAACTGCCTCCATGCCTGTGGAGTGAGGAATAGAGGTGTAGAGAGCCACCACATCAATAGTGCACAATAACCAGGTAGATTGGATGTTTGGTTGAATAAGCTGAAGTTTCTTAAGAAAGTCTGTGGTGTCCTTGGTGTATGACCACCAATTCTGCACAAATTTCTGTAAGTAATGATCCAAATATTTGCCCACGACATCAAAAATTGAACCACATCCAGAAACAATTGGTCTGAAGGGTGGTTGGTGTAGATTTTTATGTATTTTAGGTAACATGTAGAGATGAGGTCTACGTGGATCTGATGTGGTGAGAAACTGTCTGGTTTGTTCGTCAATCCATCCTAAATCATATGCTCTTTTCAGGATGTCTTGTAAGATGATTTCAAGCTGTGGTGTGGGATCGGTTTGTAATGGTAGGTATATTGATTGATCATTCACGTGAGTGTTAACCTGTTGTGAATAGAATTCTGTGTCCATTATGACAATTGTTCCTCCCTTGTCAGCGGGTTGGATGGTGATGTCTGGGTTGTTGGCAAGGGTTCTCAATGTGATTCTTTCGTTGTTTGTCAAGTTCCGATGTTTGTTGGGACGAAGAGTTAAGTTTTTGATGTCTTTTTTAATCATAATCTCAAATGTGTCCAGCATCTTATGGGACACAGGGGCTTGAAAGGTACTGCGAGGCTTAAATTTCGTCAGTTTGCTGGTTGTTAACCCGATTTGGTTCGCTTACACATTTTCAGAACCACGAGTTTCTTCCAACCCAGGTAAGCGTGAATCTGACAATGTTATACTGTCATCTTTCACGTACACCTTATTACCTTAGTTGTTGCTGACTCGGTCATGTTTCTATCTGTTTCAGAGAACATTTAAACAACACACACGAACAGGTAACCCGTTTTCAGACATGCCCGCTCTCCATCAGAGTTGTAGAGATTGAGCCCCAATAACATTATTCTAACTAGCGACATGGTTTATTTTGTATTTTTCAGACTGGCCCCTGACGAAGGAACCGGCTGGTTCCGAAATGCATTGGGCATTTAAATTTCTGCTGTGTTGTAATCTTCGTTACACTACGTCATGTTCATAATATGTAAATTGAATTTGTGCCTCACATGAAATCTGTTTGTAACCAAGTTATTTATGTACAAATGTCATTAATTTGTATTGGTACAAACCGCTATATCTTTACTTGCTATCTTACATGAAGACATTGAAAAAAGCTCCAGTAAATGTTTTGTTTCTATGCTGAAAATTAAACATATTTTTTTCAAACTAGTTAGTGTCAGATAAGACACTTTGTGAACAGTGCTCATTTATATACAGGCTCTCAACTTGTCAATACCCGGTCTTTATCTTAGCAGGAGAGGACAAACTCCTACATAACTGATGCACCGCTGTTTTTTCCTATGGAGAATCACTGATTAAACTGTCATATTATCGGAGTGCTCTCCCCACACAACCGCTGTTATACCAGTTCTTTTTGTCCACCAAGGAGAAGCACCCAACCTAATTAAAAATGTCGTTTGAATCTATAACGAACATAACAGAAAACAGAGCAACTACTCTGGTCTACACCACAGATCAAGCATCTGAAATTTACTCTTTAATACAGGAAGTAAGAAACATGGACACACACAGTGGCTCAATCTCGCAACAACTTAAGCAACTTGAATACCTAACCAGACGCCAACTCAACCAACAACTTCATGCTTCCACACTCGTACAGTATCATAAAGCCAAACGGATCCCCAGAGGACTACGACTTTCAATTAGACCCATGCTATTCCGTTTTCATCTCAACCCCACCTTCATGAACAAATGGTTCTCAATCCTCAACAAGTGCTCCCTTGACCTGATTCTTCTTATTATCGAGGAGCTTTCTAAAACTATTAAGGATCTTGAACAAGAAATTAATACATTGAAAGGTGAACTTCAAAACAGGCTAGAACATGACACCTGGAAAATAAATCTAGAAGGCTTGAACATAAAATTAGACAAGTACAGCAGAGAATTACAAGAGGGCAAACTCAGGAAGTATAAAAGAGACACTATCGACTACAAGTTAAATGAGGTTTACACCTGGGCCGAAATATATGCACGCAAGAGATTTGAACCACGTAAACCAACCACACATTCATCAGAGGAAAGTTTGGTTTCAGACAAGGACATTTCTACATCCAGAACACCAGTGCAGTCCGCAACCTCATCCTCTAACTCACAAACTTCAACTAAGGATACCACTGAACAAGTCGATAAAACCAACACGGTGTATTTTTTGTCCCAGGCCCCGGATCAAGGAATACCTCCAGCTTTACAACCAGAGACCCAAAGCGCAACAACAAGACCAGGCGAGGAAAGGGCAGGAAAATCGTTACGCAGCGGGAAGAACATTCCCTGATCATAAACATTTCATCTGTTGACATAACACCTCACCAAAAAGCCGTTCTAAACAGAGGCTTGTCTTTTGTTCCAACCAGTCATGCAAACCAACTGGACATTGATGTTGCACTGTATAAGTTCATGCGGACATTACGTCTACGCCATTACTTTTCTAACGTAGTAATCTCAGAAGCAACCCCAACAACCAGCAAACTGACGAAATTTAAGCCTCGCAGTACCTTTCAAGCCCCTGTGTCCCATAAGATGCTGGACACATTTGAGATTATGATTAAAAAAGACATCAAAAACTTAACTCTTCGTCCCAACAAACATCGGAACTTGACAAACAACGAAAGAATCACATTGAGAACCCTTTCCAACAACCCAGACATCACCATCCAACCCGCTGACAAGGGAGGAGCAATTGTCATAATGGACACAGAATTCTATTCACAACAGGTTAACACTCACGTGAATGATCAATCAATATACCTACCATTACAAACCGATCCCACACCACAGCTTGAAATCATCTTACAAGACATCCTGAAAAGAGCATATGATTTAGGATGGATTGACGAACAAACCAGACAGTTTCTCACCACATCAGATCCACGTAGACCTCATCTCTACATGTTACCTAAAATACATAAAAATCTACACCAACCACCCTTCAGACCAATTGTTTCTGGATGTGGTTCAATTTTTGATGTCGTGGGCAAATATTTGGATCATTACTTACAGAAATTTGTGCAGAATTGGTGGTCATACACCAAGGACACCACAGATTTTCTTAAGAAACTTCAGCTTATTCAACCAAACATCCAATCTACCTGGTTATTGTGCACTATTGATGTGGTGGCTCTCTACACCTCTATTCCTCACTCCACAGGCATGGAGGCAGTTAAATGGGCTCTACTTCAACGCGAAGATATTGACATAGGAAAGGTTTTCATTTTACAACTCTTGCACTTTTGCCTTCATCACAGTTACTTCAAATGGAACGAACAATTCTACGCCCAACTCTCGGGAGCCTCTATGGGTTTTCCAGGGGCTCCTTCGTACGCCAATATCTTCATGGCTATGTTTGAACAGGAGTATATCATGGACATACCTCAGTGGTGGTCAAACATTTACACCTACAGTCGATACATTGACGACATCTTTCTGGTTTGGACCAACTCCCAGCAACTCCTTGAACAAATGATAACAACTCTAAATTCCCATAACTCCAGGATTCAATTCACCCACAAAATTGAAACACAGACCATCCAATTCCTTGACGTTACCATCAATAAAAATCCAGACGGCCATGGATTAACAACTACAGTCTACACCAAACCCACTGATCGCAACAATGCGTTACATTTTTCCAGCTTCCACCCTAACAATCTCATTAACAATTTACCTTACTCCCAGTTCATCCGGATCAAACGTATTTGTTCTAACACAGTTGACAGCACAACTAAGATTAATGAACAAAAAGAAAAATACCAGGAACGAGGGTACCCTTCTACTATCATTGACTCTTGTGCACAAAGAGCAATGGCTAAATCACGTGAAGAATTGCTGACACCCACCAGAAAAATCAACAAATCAAACATAGTCTTTATATCTAAATATTCAACCTGTTCCATTGCCATCAAAAGAATCATCAACAAACGTTGGGAACTACTATCTAACGAGACTGACTTCAACAACATTTTCTGTGAATTGCCTTTGCATGCTTACACTAGGGGTCAAAACCTTCGTGAACTAATATCTTCCACAAAAAAGAAACCTCAGACTTGCCGCACCCACAAAGGCACTTTGAAATGTCAAAATTGTTCGCACTGTAACAACATCATCCCAGGAAACATTTTAAAACATCCCACCACAGGCAAGGATGTTTTACTTCGACACACCAGTGACTGCAATACCTCTAATGTAATCTACGGGATTAAATGCCCGTGTGGCAAATTATACATTGGAAAAACCCAACGGAAAATGAAAACACGTCTTACTGAACACAAAAGCCGTATCAGAACTCAGAGCAAAAATTCTCCTCTGGCGTCCCACTGGCATGAAGCATGTCACTCCATATCACAACTTAGATTTCAAATAGTCGAACATGTGGAGCAACAACAAGGTATCAATAATCACCTGAGACTCCTACAAAGGGAAGTTTTTTGGATTAAATTCCTGGATACCATGGCACCAACTGGCCTTAATGACAGGTTAGATATGTCGTGCTTTATTTGATCATAAGTTCACTGACCAGTCCGCGAAACCCTGGGTTAGTTGTGACCAGCATCACAGCACAATAAAAATCCCCATATCATGGCATACATACACCAACATCCTGTGTACTACTTTCTTTGTTACAACACACATCCTAGCTTTCAAAGCGTTTATTCCCACACCTCAGTGTTTATCTTATCGTCACACTCCTTACTTTGTCCATTCCACACAACACAATACTTAGCATTGCCCATAGGGTTAACCATTCGCCACACATGGCAGATTATCTCTGCACTATCAATGTGTAAGCTGCTCATCAAATTCCAGTTGGAATGACACCGTTTTATAATTTTCGCTTTTAGGATTGCGTAAACTAGCGTTCACGAAGCGCATTCTTGTTCTGACTATTTGGCTTCCTTTCCGTTCCCACATCGTTATTATTTCATGCACTTTGATGCCTTCCCCTATATTTCCCAGTCCTTTAACTCCGTTCCAACATGGCGCCTATGTACGCATGTAGAATATCAAGAAAACCCGGTTGACAACATTGTTTCTTATAGTCCGTCGTTTATGTTGAACACTTCCGGTTCACGTCCCGGTTTGTCCTTCTTTTTTTTTTTTTTTTTTTTTTTTTAAAAACCTTTATTCGTGCATCTTAAAAGAACAAATACGGGCCTACAACCGTCAGGCCGGCCACGTTACAGTGAAGCACTAATACCCACATTACAGCCCCCGTGCGTCAACGGTCAGGATTAACAGCGAGTTAGGAGTCACATACTGGAAATAGCTTTGACACCCGGGGAAGGAGCGGTGAAGGTTAATTTTAAGTTTTTTAGATAATTTTATCAAAGAAAAAAAAGTCAGTGAAGGATAAGAATAAAGGAGATTCGAGTCCGCAAAATAGCTTCACCACACGGGAGAGCAGCAACATCAGTAAAAACATCAATGGAAGTAAAATCTCAAGCAGTGAGGCGGTGCAGAGATATAACAGGATAGTCACATGAGCAAGTACGCACCCCTCCAAGGTCGCCCCCACTCGATCCACCCCACACCCGGACCCCGAATCGGAGAAAGTAGAGCGCAGAGACATAGAAGAAGAAAGGCCCATAGAACTAATTAAGAACAGAGAGTATTACCCCCCCACCCTACACCAATGCGGAGGCTACGGCCTACCCCCCCCCCCAGCATAGTGCCTGTCGCCCAAGGAACCCGAAATATAGAGAAGAGAGAAAGTAGGAATAGAGTAAAGAAATGAAGAAAACAGAAAAGAAGGCGGGGAGGAGCCCACGGGACACCAGAGCGCCCCAAACCATCAGCCAGTTATGGCCTCCACACACTGAGAGCCCACTACGCCAAAAAACGGCATGCGAAGATACCATGGCACCACTGTTTAAGCAAAGGGACACAAGTCGCGACGAGCGCGCACAAAACATACATACAGTTCCAGTCCCAGGCCAGCCCGTCCATGAACCATGGCGATAGAAGTCAGTCTAGCCCTGGCCCGATCGCGGGCTTGGGATTAAACCAGCCCCTACATGAAGGCCCCGTGTCCCGAGCAGACAAAGACAAGATGGCCGCTTGTGAGAGGATGGTGAAGTAGGATCACGAAATGGCCGCCGACCATCGATTGAGGTCCCTCTTTGCACCACATAACATCCAAACCTGGCAAGTGAAGTACAGGAGATCCACAACAAGGAAGCAGTAGGCCACCGCGGACGGTTCCTCGAAGCCGTTAGGTATCGCTCAGCAGGATATTCTTGCGGATGCGGTGAGGCAGGCAACAATGAAGCAGGCAGCCATGACCAGGGGGACAAAGTATCCGCAGTTGAGGTGGAGAGCGGTAGACCCCGGGTGCCGGGAACGCCAGATGAAGGCACCAGTGTAGCACAATCATACACCGCCGTTGCGTCCCCGCAAGAGGACAAAAGCACCGGGAGACCCACGCCCTGTGAATGACAAACAGAGCGCTCACGACCCGCAGCCGACAGTATGGGGTCCAACCGCTCACTCAGCGCCTGCAGGCCAGCGCACATCTGTAGTTGAAAGTCCCGCAGGACAGCCAGAACGGAGCCGCATGTCAGCGGAAGCTGGGCCCCCACATCGGCAGCGATCCGGGACGGCACTGCGGAGCTGGTGTCCGGAAGAGGGAGGGCGAAGTGGGCGGCGGGCGAGACCGGAGTATCACCCCCCAGCCGCGAGCAGGCACTCAACACCATGTTTCGCCGCTGTACGTTGCAATGGCCCGGGGGGGGGGTCGCGGCAAGGAGTAAATTCCCCTCAGGTCTACGCCGCAACAGGAAATGCCGACAGTCGCTTCTCTTCCCGCAGGTTACCCTTCGCCGCCGGCTAGGCAATAGGTGAAGAGGGCAGCAGCCTCTCACAGCGCGGCCCTCAGAGCGGGGCAGGAGACCCGCCGCACCGGGGCCCACCCCACGGCTCCAGCCCTTCAGGCACAGGGTGCAGAAGGTGTCCAGCCGGCCCTCCCCGGGCTCATCCGGCAACGATCTGTGGTGCGGGGTAAGATCGGGACCGCGGGGCCCCGGTTAGCGCTAGCTGGTCCGGTGACTGCGGAGCTTCCAGGGGACCGGCAAAGGCCAGAATGGCGCCGGGTTTCAGTGCAGAGGACAAAAGCACCCAGAACTCGGGCATCCGGGCGGGCTGAGACTCCGGGAAAGCGACAGCGCGGTCAGCGCGTCTTCGCACACGTCGCGCCTCGAGAATCGGCGAGGATGGGCATCAGGATAGTAGTCCGAGGCCACGGGCCGACGGAGCCGGGCGCTCAAGCGTCTGCTCCGGTCGCCATCTTGGCTCCTCCCCCCGGTTTGTCCTTCTTAAAGCATCTTTACATTTGACTCCCTGCATTCGCTCATTCGTTTTGGAGAACCGTCGGTTATTCCTGTCTCGTAGCACTTCTAAAGGTGAGGTTTCTCTTCTATGTCCTACGCTGGTCGAGCACGCTGTTAACTACGACCGCACCATTCTGCCAAAAATTCTTCTTTTTTAAAAAAACGCGTTTTTTCTCTTTTTCCACAGCTCTTTATAAACCTTTCTGGAGGTAAGATTTATACCCGTCTGGCAGTGCACGTAACTCCCTCTAGATTGCACCATTGTAAGTTCCGTTAGCTCCGTACAGCCTACCTGGTACGTTATTTGTTGACACTATGCAATTATTTTCCACACAGCTTCGTATTCAAACATCTTGTGAGAGGTAAGATTTACTATCACTTTTGTAACCCCTTTTTTACCATCGAGCACACGCATTGTACTCTTGGCCTGATCAATTTCATTAACCCGATTTGGTTCGCTTACACATTTTCAGAACCACGAGTTTCTTCCAACCCAGGTAAGCGTGAATCTGACAATGTTATACTGTCATCTTTCACGTACACCTTATTACCTTAGTTGTTGCTGACTCGGTCATGTTTCTATCTGTTTCAGAGAACATTTAAACAACACACACGAACAGGTAACCCGTTTTCAGACATGCCCGCTCTCCATCAGAGTTGTAGAGATTGAGCCCCAATAACATTATTCTAACTAGCGACATGGTTTATTTTGTATTTTTCAGACTGGCCCCTGACGAAGGAACCGGCTGGTTCCGAAATGCATTGGGCATTTAAATTTCTGCTGTGTTGTAATCTTCGTTACACTACGTCATGTTCATAATATGTAAATTGAATTTGTGCCTCACATGAAATCTGTTTGTAACCAAGGTATTTATGTACAAATGTCATTCATTTGTATTGGTACAAACCGCTATATCTTTACTTGCTATCTTACATGAAGACATTGAAAAAAGCTCCAGTAAATGTTTTGTTTCTATGCTGAAAATTAAACATATTTTTTTCAAACTAGTTAGTGTCAGATAAGACACTTTGTGAACAGTGCTCAGTTATATACAGGCTCTCAACCTGTCAATACCCGACATGGTTCATCAAGGCATAACATGGCATAAGGAACGTGTTGAATGGCATGGCACATAAAGCCACATAATTGCACACACATGTGATATACAATAACAGAGAACCGCCGTCATCAAAACTGATATGCATGGCACATATATACAATCACATAGCACAATCTTCATCGATGTACGTACATGCATGGCGCACATGACATGAACATGGCGTGGCACACGTGATATAAAATGGGATGGTACATCCTTCACGACGGCATATCACACATAGTGTAAATGACTTGGCGTATGTGACATAAAATCGTATGGAACAACCTTTAAACATGATAAGGAAAAGCATGCAAAATATTGACCTGGCACGGCTGGCCCTAGAAGTGATGAGTGTCTGTGACAGCAACAAACTGCGTTGTATTTACATCTGGCTCGCGCGTACAGCCTTGTGGTCCCCGTGAGGGCCTGTGGACTGATGGAGGCGGGGGTGTTTCCAAGCTGTCGGTGGCTGGCAAGAGGGTGCCTGCTGTCTGTGTGACCCTGCGGAGGGAGCTGGGTAGGGAGAGAGCGGAACTCAGGGTACTACAGCCTGCTTGCTGCCGAGGCGCTGATGACCTGTATAAAACCCTGTAGGAGCACTTCTGTCACCCTTCACATGCAGGAGTAGCACCGAGAGGCCCCCGACCCCCCACGGCCACAAAAAGCAAGGAAGCACAGCGCAGCACCAGGTGCTTGCCGCTTTCTCTTGCGGTGCGCGCTGTCCTGGACAGGGAAGGGAGGAATGCAGCGGCTGCTGCCGCTGAGAGAGGCGGGTGCGAGCCCTGATGCCACCGGTCTGTGAGAGGGAGGCAGTGAACGTACCTGGGACTACAGACCACCTCAGCTCGAAGGTCGATAGCTGCGGTTGATAGTACTTTCTTTCTGTATATTAGTTTTTGTTCCTCACATGCCGATATGCCTGTCGCTCATGGCACAGTGTCCCAGTACAGCTATAGCATATGTGTCCTTGCTTTCTCTCTGGTGGTGATGGCACTTTATCACTTAGGTTTTGTTTTTCACACTGTATTGTGCCTGTCGCTTCTGACACAGAAACCCAGTACAGCTCTAATAGGTTACAGTGCTTCCTGTCTAGCTGATGGTGATAGGACTTACTCTTAGTTTTTGTTTTGTTTCTCACACTGTAATGTATCTGTGGGTGATGACACAGTGTCCCAGTACTATTACAGTTCTGCCTCTCTGCTGGTGGTAAACTGCTTATATTCGTTTTTGTTTCTCACACTAGTAATGTGCCTGTCGTTCATGGCACAGTGTCCCAGTACTGTTTCTGTCCTCGTTGTCTCTCTGGTGGTGATGGCACTTTCTCTATTTTAGGTTTTGCCTTTCAAACTTTATTGTGGCTGTTGTTGATGGCACAGTAACCCAGGACAGTTCTAATACTACTCCTGTCTCGCTGGTAGTGGTAGGACTTGCTGTATGTTTTTGTTTATCACACTGTAATGTATCTGTTGGTGATGCCAGAATTCCCAGTCCTGTTACAGTTCTGTGTGTCTGGTGGTGATGGCACTTTCTGTATGTTATTTTTTGTTTTTCACAGTCTCACATGCCTGTTTTTGGTGGCACTTTTGGTCTCAGAGTAAACCTAACGTGTTTACAAGTTTGTGCTGTGAGAAAGTGCCATCTTTTCTATCGTTCAGAGTTTCATGGCCCCCGAAGCCATGGTTACTAAATTCCTTGTCTCAGCTGCCTGGTGCGAAAAGCTGTCTAACTTTTTCATCGATAAGATCCGGGCCATCCAGGCGACGTTTGTTGGCCAGAGCCTTCATTTGGATGTGGGTCCTACGGTTGCTTCCACGTTGTCAGCCTTTGCCTCTGTTGATCTGTCGGAGCCCCTCAAAATATTGAAATCTATAAAATCTGGGTCTCCATCGGACCTGTGTACGGCCAGGCTTCGGCCTCCATTGCCGAATCGGTTAATTATGAGGTCAACACACTCATTAACCTTTCCCTCAAAGAGGCAGTTGTTCCGTCGGAGTGGAAACAGGCAAAAATCCTTCCGCTGCTAAAAAAGCCATCGCTCGACTCGGGGAACCCGGGGAACTATCGCCATATTTCTCTGCTCCCCTGTCTGGCGAAAATTTGCGAAAAGGCCGTCAACAAACAGCTTACTGATTTTGTTGAGGGGTTTAGCTTACTACATCCAGCACAATCAGGATTTAGAGCTGCCTATAGTACTGAGTCCGCCTTGGTCGAGGTCTCGGAAGCTATTCGAGAATGTTTGGGCTCGGGCGGAAATGCAGCTCTTAGCGAAGGAAGCAGTGGTCCGGGCACTGATCCTATCTCGGGTAGACTATGCTAATGGGCTGTATCTGGGCCTTCCTGACTATATTTTTAAAAAACTGCAGGTGGTCCAGAATGCGGCAGCTCGGCTGGTGTTGAACATTCCTTTCAGGAAGAGTATTGGGCATCATCTGCGCATGTTGCATTGGCTCCCGGTTAGGAAGCGTGTGGAGTATAAGGCCTTGGTCATAGCGCATTGCGCTTTGTATGATGAAGGTCCCCCTTATCTTAGAAAGCGTTTTGCTTTCTACCTGCCTACTAGGCATTTGAGATCGTCGTCTCAGCTGCTTGCGCTAATTCCCCGTGTGCGTCTTCAAAGAATGGGGGGCAGATCACTGGCCTTTGGGGCAGCTACGGCTTGGAATTCGCTGCCTCTCTCTCTGCGTGCTATCCAAGAGCTGGGTCAGATCAAAAAGCATCTCAAAACATTCTTGTTCTAGCTTTTTTTCCTATCTTGACCTCGCAGGCTCGCGCCGGGACACTCCTAGGAGTAGCTGTGCGCGCTATAAAACCCAATAACATAACATACCATAACATGGTATGCCCCCACTTTTTGCTGAATTGCTGAATGTACTTTGACTGAGTGAGCCCTGGACTCCTACCAATCAGGTGCCCAGGGCCTATGTTCCTTCCCTAAAACCTAAAAACCAAATTGGCAAACCCTGGCCACATGTCAGCCCCTGGTAAATGGTACCCTAGGTACCCAGGGCCTTGTGACCAGGGAAGGCCTCTAAGGGCTGCAGGACTTATTGTGCCACCCTTAGAGGCCCTGTACCCTAACACAAACACACTGACCTTGCAGGCTGAGTGTCTGGGTACAAGACAAAACAAAGAGTCGACTTGGCACACATCCCTGTGTGCCATGCCCACAACCTACACTGCCCTGGCATACATCAGCCACCCCTCTAGCTGGGTGCCCTATGCCAGCGGTGTGGGCACAGGAGCATGAGCCCTGTGCCCCTACAGTACCCAGGTCCATTCCTGGGCACTATAAGTGCAGTACTGCCATTTAAGAGTATATGGTGCTGGGAGCTCGTCAAACACGAACTCCACAGCACCATAATGACAACGCTGAAGACTGGGAAGTTTGGTATCAAACTTCTCAGCACATTAAACCCGCACTGATGCCAGTGTGGGATTTAATGTACAAAACACTACAGAGGACATCTTAGAGATGCCCCTGAAACCTAACCTACAATCCACGTCTTGTCTGAGAGGCTGCCTAGGCTGCCACACACCAGACATGTTGCTGGACCCCTGGGTGGAGAGCCCCCGCTCTCCTGGGCCTGCAACAATGCACATCCTGGGCAAGGTGCTAGGTCTCCTCCCCCAGGATGGGCAGGGGGAAGCTTGAAAGGCATGCCGCCTTTATGAGCTTCTCTAGGCCACTTGCTGTACTCAGCAACTGGCCCCCACCGGTTCTGACCCCCACTCTGGCGGGAAGACTGGCCAGAAACCCCAAGTAAGGACAGGGGATGTGCCAGCCCTGCCAACCCCACCCCTCAGGTGGGGGAGGCGAGGTGAAGCACATCTCCGGGCCCTCGCCATCTTGAAGATGGGGAGCCCTACCCAATCAGGACTAGGCCACTGCCCCCTCCCACAGGAGAGTGGCAGGATAGGGGGTGTACCCACCCCAGGACAGGGACCCAGTGGTCCCTGCCCTTCACCTACCTGTAACGCCCCTTAATTTTGTATTTAGGGGCACCCTAAACCGTCCTTCCTTAGATTCCAGATTCTAAAACAGCAAAGAAGATCAAGAAGAAAGAAGACCTGCCCTGCAGCTGCTAAGAAGAGGAAGACACCAACTGCTTTGGCCCCAGCCCTACCGCCCTGTCGACCCTCGAACCTGCTCCTGCTAAATCCCGGCACCTCCTGTGGCTAGCAACCTCACAAACCCCGGAGGACCTGGCTACCTTGTGACTCTGAGCAACTGGGACTCCCACAAGCAGTGGCTCTGCTCAAAGCAAGTATCTAACCCCTGGCATCAGCCCGGAACCGCGAACCCTGCACACTCTGCACCCGCCAAGCCTGGTCTGTGCCAGAGTGAACAAAGACCCTGAGGACTGTGACCCCAAATCCGGCACCCAAGGACCCACCTCGATGCTCCTGACGACGCCTGCAGCCTCAGAACCAGGGACCCCTCAACCGCGATCAACAGAGGGTAAGATTTCCGACACCAAAAGGCACCCCTGCACCCTGCAGCCCCATGTGCCCAACTCCTGGGTACCTATCTATCCTCCAACTACCCAACTTACCGCTCAAAGTGGGGGTGGCACCTGAAGAATCTTCGTCCCCGAGCTTGCAGCCTTTGTTCGTCCTTGAGCTTTACCATAGCAATCCATTGAGCACCCTGCACCCAGCCGCCCGAGTGTCCCTGGCAGTGCAACTTCTACTCCTATCTACTTCCCCATTTGCCCTGAGCAAGTGACCAGGAGCCCAACTGCCACAGCCGCGTGGCCTGCTAGTCAGCAGCCACCAAGCAAGGGCCCCCTGCCTTCCATAGGATAACATTGGGCCTAACTCACTCTGCACCCGGCTGCCCCTGTGCCGCTGAGGGTGCAACAATTGTACTTACCTGACCCTGGGAGACCCCTGAGTCTATACTCAGAACCTTAACTCTGCCAGTCGAGTACTTACCCAAAAGCCGATAACTCACTTTTCTTCCATAGGGTAACATTGACTGGTTTCTCTTGAAATTTCTTCTATGTGTGGAGTTTCTAAACTTTAAAATATTCACCTAAAATCAACCGAGTAACTAAAACGGAAATACTCACCTGCTATTAGGAGAGATCCCAGTGCTGGATCTTGGTGTCCAGCACTGACCCTGAAAAGTACTTACAACCGTACTTACCACTAACTCCATTTTCTCTCATAGGAAACCATTGACTGTTTTTCTGTGAAATTTCTTCTGTCGATTTTTACAAACTACAAATGTTCTTAAAAAATCATACCAACTGTGAAAACGTAATTACTTACCTGTTTTAGATAGATTTTCCAGTACTGAGCCTAGGAGCCCAGCACTGGATTACAAAAGTAACGAGAACATACTTTACCCGTAACTTGAATTTTCTTCCATAGGAAACCATTGACTGTTTTTCTGTGAAATTTCTTTCGATTTTGCAAACTTATAAATATTCCTTAAAAATCGCCTGTGGAACTGAAACGCAGTTTCTCAACTGCTTACAGGTGGTACACTAGTGCTGGATCTAGGATCCAACACTGACCTAGAAAAAGTAACCATAACCCCACTTACCTGCTAAGTGAATTTTCTTCCATAGGATAACATTGGTAATTTGTTTAGAAAAAGTTTCTAAGTGTCAACTTTTAAAATAGCAAAATATTGCTTAAAAATCACAACAGTAACTAAAACGAATTTACTCACTTGTTTCCAAGAACTGTCCCAGGACTGAATCTAGGATCCAGTCCTGGAGTTAAAAAAGTAATCCTGAAAGAAATCAATTGCACATAACTTAACATTCCCATTGAGCTCAATGTATTACTGTGTTTCAAATTGTGTTGCCTATTACAACAAACTTTAACTATTACCTGCAAAAGTCAATTGCCTATTGCAAAGTATTTAACTAAAGCATCTCATTCTGAGAAATTATATTTTGATACATATTGTTGGTTCTAAAATAAAACAACCATATATTTTTTATTCAAACCATTGGCCTAGAGTTCAGTTATTGAGTGTGTGAGACCATTTGCTGATTGAGTGGGTACAACAAATGCTTTACACTGTCCTCTGATACTGCCTTGCTGCTCGACCAAGCTACCACTTTAGATAGTAAGGTTATATCTAACTTTAACCTCTGCCAAACCTCTGGGGACTGTGATCTCTGTACACACTACCTATTTGGGAACAGTATATACAGAGCCACTTTCTCACATGTGCCGTCTGTCTGGTGGCGATACTACTTTCAATTAGTTTGTGCTTCTCCCGGTCTGTTGTGCCTGTTGGCGGAGACCCTCTCTGTGTCCCAGTGCGCCTGTCATATGTCACAGTTATTGCTGTCTGGTTGTGATGACTCTCTCTTTGACATTATGGTTTATTTGCTATGCCCTGCTATGTCTGGTGATGGTGCAATGTCTGTCTCTCAGCCATGGCTCTAATATTTTCAATTTCTAGTTTTTTTCCTGGTCTTTTCTGCTGGACAATCAGATACCCCGTGTTCCGATGCATGCTTTGTGTGTACGGCTCTTGTGCTGTTCGTGCTCCGAGAAACATCGGTTGTCTTTGCATGACCGACTGGCAGGAAAAAGTCTCTGGTAGATTGCCTTTGTTGGAATGCCCTTATTTTCTTCAGACTTTGAATACTTTTGTACCAACGTGAATTACCTGGCCAAGCGAGCGAATTAGCACCTACAACGTAGCCTTGGCACCTTGGGATTTCTAGCGCACGATGTGGAACTTGCGTGGATTGAAAGTCGCGGCTCGCAGTACTCGCGGAGGGGGGGGTCGCGCGGGGATGGGGGCCCGGGGGAGGGGGTTTTAAAATAAAATAAAAAACTTACCTGAACGGGTCTGCGCCGCCTCTGCTCCGGGGTCCTGTTGGTTGGCACCTACAAACACAGCTGCGTCACTGCTGGCAAACCCTCTCAGCCAATCCTGGCGCTGCTCCAGCAGCTGTAAACCACAATTGGCCTGACTGGATTAGCAACCCTAGTACTGCAAACTCGACACTAGAGGGGTTGCCCCTATTTTTCAACTCCCTCTCAAGAGCGATCCTTATCGCTAGTCAAAGTGTCATGGTGTGTCAATTTACAACAAAAATGTCAAACTACCATCATAGAACTACTCACACCCAAAGATTAAAAGAAAGGAGAGAAAGCACCTCACAGTTGTAACACCAAGGGGGTTGCTGGCTGGTACTCACTAGCACAACCACTTATCATCATTGGTTACTTTCTCTCCATACAAGAAAAGAAAAATGTGTGTTCTATCGTGAGAATCTCAAACAACTGAAGAAAGAGGAGAAAGACAGTAAAACCTAAGTGTAAATGAACTGTCAGTGCATAGTGTCGTTACAAGTGCCCACTGGACCCCTGCGAGAATAAAAATATAATTCTCACCATTAAAAACGGTAAAGCTTACTAGCTTGACATACCTTAATCAAACGCTGTAAGCTTTGTCAATTAAAAATGGGTTAGATCAAACCATATTTAATCTCCACAAGCCAACATGTTTTGTTGCAAATAGTTTGTGCAACTTCTTCAGGGCTGTAGGGGTTCCATAATATTAACTTCATGCGAGATTCACATCAAACCTATGACATTAAAAGAGGAAGAATAAACGTGTCACATGTAAAAACCACCAAACTGTTAAGAGCTAACAATGAAATCATAATTTACTCCATAGGTAATGCAAATGCTTAATTACCAGCTGGTTGCGAAGATTCCTCATACCTGCAACCCTCTCATAGTAGTACACGCGTCAGCTGATCGCATGCCCACAGGGTGACTGCCCAAGGTCCCGTCACCTGCAAGTATGTATATGATAGCATTACTTGACAGGCCCACTTTTCTCATTATTTGCCAAAATTATGTTCTCATGGCGCCTGACCCCTGAGAGCATCTTGGGTCGATTTCTATTCGATACTCACTCCGCATCACGGCTCATCTCATTAGGCAGTACTTAAAGTGAGCCCCCCCATTTTGGGTCACAAACCTCCCCTCTGTTAGATACGGCCTGATTTTCATAACGACTGTGGCATTCAGCCGCACCAAGATTCATTCCACATATACTCAGTCTTACTCTCCTTATTTTTCTGTTTACTCTTTGCAATTTTACAACCTGCCCCCTTACCAACTGACCAGAGATAGCACAGCCGTTCGCACAGCCGTGCTCGTATGTTAAAATCTGTTAATAATGCGTCCGTTTCTCATTCAAAGCGGGTGAACCAAAAGGTGCTTTTGACTCGCGTCACATACTCATCCACATCCAGACCTCTTACCACTACCGAGTCCCGCCGGCGTTTGTGTCGCTCCGTCTTGGAGCTCGATCGAACGCTCGGCAGATATACAACCATCCACGCCCTCATACGGCTTGGACTCCGTATGTGCATGGTGATCTTTCAAAGCCTACCACGGCGGCCATCTTATAGTGGAGCACAGTGGTCTTCAACGACTGTGTCAGTTAGTGACCGGTATAACAACTTGTCTGTTTGCCCATATTTAAACCAATTCAGAACCGCTGTGTCATGGCAGATAATTCTTCGCTCTTTTCATATACAAGGCCTATTACTTCAACCACCCCTGTACATATCAAAAAAAGGGGGGAACAAAAACCCTGGGAAAAAAATTGGAAAAAACCCCCACAAATGCCCTTTGTCAGTTGCTTATCACGACGGCCTTTCGGGAATGAAGCATAGTGTTCTTCAAAAGTCCCTGTGTATGTCAGTGACACGCATACCAACGTGAATGTTTACCCAGATGTAAACACATTCAGATACTCTTTGTAATAGCAAATAGTTCTTCGTTTTTTCAACAAACTACAGCTTCAACAACCCCTGTGCATATCAAACAAGGGAAAAAACTTTTTCAGAAAATATGGGAAAAAACCCAACAACACTGCCCTTTGGCAGGTGCGAAATACTTTCAGGATGTACCGCTGAAGGTTTAGCTAGGTCATACTGTCAACAAGGCACATAAAAAAACACTTCCAGGGTATGTCAATAGATGGCAAGGTCACAAAGCCTCAGGGGCACCTGGAAACACGCACTCTCACAGTATGTACATAGAGTGCGCAGGGTGTTATGTTCCAATCTTGTCCGGCGTTCATCGTCAAAATAGAGCCTAATATATGGGTGCCCCCCTGTGATAATCAACAGCCAGTATCTCAACATGTATAAAGTTTGGGCACAACAATTATGTGTGACTAAACGGTGCATCTAACCATTTCTTTCCTAACCTTTACATATAAATGTACACTAGGCACAACTGTAATGCGAGTAGCCATGCTATTGATGTTATGTAATTTCTGTGTGGAGGTTATTAACAGTCCACACAGAATGATGATAATATACAGGGGCAAAGGACTCCTAGAAGAATCTTAGTGTCTACTGATTTTATTCCACTCAATAGAATCATTCAGTCCAACCTGATCTGCTTTCTCAGAAAAAATCAATTTTGCGTCTTTCCTTGCCAAAATGGATTTGATATTATGTGTGTCACCCATCACCCTCTAAAGAACTGTCCACTTCAGATCCCTGAAGTCATGTTTCTCTTGAAAGTGTTGCACCAAACGGGTTGTCAATTTTCTGGCTTTCAGAGTGCTTAAGTGTTCTTGTACACACACTTTCACCTTGCGGGAAGTCAATCCAATATAGTGCAACCCACAATTACACGTCAGTCTGTAAATGACATTTGTAGTGTTGCAATTTCTGAACCTGTTCAGAAACCACACTCTGCCATTCTCCAAGAGTACACTTTTAGTAGCCTGAGTAAGGCTGCAAACTGAACAGCCACCACACGGATAGTGACCAGATGGTAAGTTGGATAACTGTGGCCCTGTTAGAGTGCGGGTGTGGACCAGTTTGTCCTTAAGATTAGGGGCTCTCTTAAATGCAAACCATGGAGGTGGCATCTTATTAGTGGCTGTATCTAGGATGGACCAATGTTTTCTCACTATCTTCCTTACTTTGGTTGATAGTGGATCAAATATCTGAAAGAAACACGTTAGTTAGATTCCTCACCTTAGAATATCCCCAGGCGTCAGACTGGATCCGGAAGATTTTTCGTCAGCAATACCCCTTGCGCGTCGCTAGGCGTCATCTGCGGCTCCGTGTCCGTCGTCGGCGTCGTGCGCCGGAATGACGTCGTCGGAGTACTTAGATGCCGCCCTCGCGCGCTGACGTCAGTTCTTCTTTTTTCCGCGCCAGTAAGCGCAGATCCGGGAGAGCTACCCATTTTAGTCTTTTTTGACTAAGTTTTTTTATCCTTTTTGACCTCGACTCCGGTGCCGGTAGGATGCCTGGTTTCAAAGCCTGTGCTAACTGCAACCGCTTGATGTCGGTTACGGATCATCACCGCCGGTGCCTTTACTGTTTGGGCCTCGACCACGACGCGGAGTCGTGCTCGGACTGCAAGGCCCTGACCTCGAAGGCTAGACGGGAGCGGTCCCGTAAGCTCCTCGAGCTTCGCCACTCGGCTCCATCTCTCGTCTGGCTCCAAGTCTTCGGGTAAGTCGAAGCACTCCAAGAAGTCCAAGAGGCGACACCGCTCTTCGGACTCCCCTCGCCGGTCGCGCGACTCGGCCGAGGGTCAGGGTGGTTCCACCCCCGCGACTCTAGCGGAGCCGCAGGCGTCACGCAAGTCCCCATACCCGCCGGTCCCTGGGACTGACGCGACGCCGGCGGAAGTCAGTGCCTTCCTCTCGGCTATGAGGAGCCTGGCTCTGCCGTCGACGCCCGCTGGCGCGCCTTCGGACCCCGCGGACCCGACTGGGCAACCTTGCATGCCGGCGGCGCCGTCGCCGGCTCCGGCCCCGACGCCGCAGGTTCCCGAGGGACTCGTCCCCGCCGACGCCGGTCGACCTCGTCACGCCTCCTCCGCCGGCGTCGACACCGGTACCACCTCCGACGCCGGCTCCGCTCGGCGTCGAGTCCCAGTTCAGCCCCGCTCCGGATCCGACGCCGTTACGGCGTCGATGGACGCCGCGTACGGCGCCGTTAGAGACACATTATGTCTATCGTCCGGCTCCGATCCTTCCTCCTGTTTACCAGGAATCGGAGGACGGGGACGTCTGGGAGGGGTCCGAGGATCCTATGGCCGTTCAGGCTCAGCTGTCACAGGACTGGGCAGATGAACTGGGGGAGGCCAGTGGTCTGGATACCTCACCAGACACTGGATTCATCTCTCCTCCGACTGTGGCTTCGGAGGAGGGTGCTGCTTTCTCTGTGGTGCTGCGCAAGGCGGCCGCAGCCCTTGGGCTCGAGCTGCCTGCCGTGGCTGTGAGGACTAACGTCCTCACTGAGGTGCTTCAGTCTGCAGCAAGCTCCACTGAGCCTCTGGTGCAATTCAGTGAGGCCCTCATTGACGTTCTGCAGGGCACCAGGTCCAAGCCCTCCACAGTTCCTCCTGTGGACAGGAACGTCGCCAGGCGCCACCGCCCTGCTCCGGGCGACCCCAGTTTTCTGTCCTAACACCCCACCCCCGAGAGCCTGGTTATCCAGGCTTCTACCTCCCAATCCTCCTTCCCGACCGCTCCGCCGGACCGGGATTCCAAGAGACTGGAACAGTTTGGCAAAAAGCTGTTCTCCTCCCTTAGTTTGGGTCTACGGTCCTTGAATACGCCTGTCTTTTGGACCGTTATTCCCACTCTCTGTGGGATACGGTGGAGGACGTGCTGCCCCTGTGCCCGGAGGAGGCCCAGACACGACTTACCCAGGCTCTGGCCGATGGGAGGGATGCAGCACGACATGCAATCCAATGTGGGCTTGACACTACGGACTCGCTGGGTAGGGCGATTTCTACCATGGTGGCGCTTAGACGTCACGCCTGGCTGCGGTCCACGTCCTTTTTGGGGGATGTCCAGAGCACTCTCATGGACATGCCCTTTGATGGCACTCGCCTTTTTGGTGAGAAAGCGGACAGTGCGCTGAATCGCTTTAAGGACTCCCGGGCTACGGCCAAGTCCTTGGGCCTCTCGGCCCCGCGGTCGCAAACTTCCACCTTTCGCCCCTTTCGTGGCCAAGGAAGGGGTGCCTCCTCACGTCCGCCTAGCCACCAGCCGCAGAACCAACCTGGAGGACGACGCGGTCAGCCCACATCCACCCCGGCAGCATCCGCCTCCAAGCCTTCCTAGTCCGAGCTTTCTGGCCCATTCCTCGCCAGTGGGCGGCAGAGTTCGCCATCACCTGCTCCACTGGCGTACCATCACTTCGGACAGGTGGGTGCTGCAAATCATCCGAAGGGGCTACTCCCTCCCCTTCGAGACGACCCCTCCAGCCATGCCACCGCAGCACCACCATATCTCGGAGGATCATTTGAATCTTCTGCGAGAGGAAGTTTCGGCCCTCTTGGCCAAAGAGGCCATCGAGCGCGTTCCGGGCCCAGAAGTAGGTCGTGGTTGTTATTCCCACTACTTTCTGGTTCCCAAGAAGGGCAAGGGGGGCCTACGCCCTATCTTGGACCGAAGTCGCACCTGAGTCCCTTTCAGAAGCTCCTCTTCATCGGAGCGGTTCTCGATTCGGCGCAGTTCCGGGTCTATCCACCGGAACAGCGGGTCCGGGATATTCAGGCCCTGATTCCCATCTTTCGGCCTCTATCCTGGGTTTCGGTCAGGCTAGTGTTGCGGCTTCTGGGGCTGATGGCCTCCTGCATCCTACTAGTGCATCACGCCAGGCGGCGCATGCGGGCTCTGCAGTGGGACCTGAAGTTTCAGTGGGCCCAGCATCACGGCAACCTGTCCGACCATGTCTTGATCTCGGAGGCACTGCAAAGCAGTTGCAGTGGTGGCTCACAGACCGCGATTGGGTTACGGGCAAGAGCCTCTCCCTTCCCCAACCGGAGCATGTCGTAGTGACGGATGCGTCCCTCCTGGGATGGGGTGGCCATATGGGAGAGGCGGAGATCAGAGGCCTCTGGTCTCCGGCGGAGTCTCGTCTCCACATCAACCTGTTGGAGTTGAGAGCGATCCGACTTGCACTGAAAGCCTTCCTTCCCTCTGTCAGGGGAAGTGTCGTGCAGGTGTTCACGGACAACACCACCACCATGGGGTATTGCAACAAACAGGGCGGGGTGGGGTCGTGGACCCTTTGTCAGGAGGCTCTGCGCCTCTGGACATGGCTGGAACACCAGGGCGTCACCCTAGTGGTTCAACATCTGGCGGGCTCTCTGAACGCCAGAGCAGACGAACTCAGCCGCCGGTGCATGATGGATCACAAATGGCGTCTGCACTCCGAAGTGGCGCAAGGTCTCTTTCTGCAGTGGGGAGAGCCTTGGCTAGATCTATTCGCCACCGAAGAAAACGCGCAATGTCAGCAGTTCTGCGTGTTGGAATTTCCAAGGCGGCACTCGATCGGCGACGCTTTTCGTCACGAGTGGAGTTGCGGTCTGTTGTACGCCTTTCCGCCTATACCACTTCTGCCCAGAGTGCTGAAGAAGATCAGGCACGACCGGGCCCAAGTCATCTTGGTGGCTCCGGATTGGGCACGAAGGTACTGGTATCCCAAGCTACTCAGTATGTTGACCGATCCTCCGATACGTCTGCCCCTTCGGGAGGATCTTCTGTCGCAGCAGCAGGGGACGGTCCTCCACCCGAACCTGTCCAGCCTCCACCTCCATGCGTGGAGATTGAGCGGCGGCAGTTGATGCCATTTGACTTGACTCCTGAAGTCTGTGATATCATTCTGGCAGCCAGGCGTCCCTCCACAAAGACGGTATACGCCTGCCGGTGGAACAAATTTGTGGCATGGTGCACAGCAAAGGCTGTGGATCCCCTTTCCGCCCCTCTTTCTGAGGTTCTCCTCTTTCTTCTTTCTTTGGCCCGGCAGGGCTCTGCCCTGGGTACCTTGAAATGTTATCTTGCTGCCCTCTCTGCCTTCTTACGGCTTCCTGATCAGCCTTCTCTTTTCAAGTACCCTGTGGTTCAACGCTTTCTTAAAGGCATTACTCATACGTTCCCTCCTGTTCCTTTCGTAATGCCTCAGTGGGACTTGAACCTTGTTCTCACATTTCTGATGTGCGCTCCCTTTGAGCCTCTTCACAATTGTCCTCTTCGTCTTCTGACGCTTAAGACTGCTTTCCTGGTAGCCATCACCTCGGCTAGACGTGTGAGTGAGCTCCAGGCTCTATCGTCCAAGCCTCCTTTTCTCTCTGTTCATCCGGACAAGGTTGTCCTTCGGCCTCGTCCTTCTTTTCTGCCGAAAGTGGTGACTCCCTTTCATCTTGGGCAGTCTGTCACCTTGCCCACCTTCTTTTCGCCTCCGCATCCTTCCAAAGAGGAAGAGAGGCTCCACCGTCTGGACCCAAAACGTGCGCTCTCTTTTTATTTGGACCGCACAAAACAGTTCCGGGTGGACGACCAACTTTTCGTTGGATGCGTGGGTGCTAAGAAGGGAAAAGCTGTGCACAAACGGACCATCTCCCGGTGGGTCGTTTTGTGCATCAAAATCTGTTACTCCTTGGCGAAAAAGGACCCTCCTGTTGGGCTGCGCGCTCATTCCACTCGGGCTACAGCGGCTACTACTGCTTTGGGACGGGGAGTCCCTTTGCAGGACATCTGTCAGGCGGCTACGTGGGCTTCGCTACACACGTTTGCCAGGCATTATTGCCTAGACAGCCAAGTCCGGAGGGATGGCTTCTTTGGCCGTTCTGTCCTCCAGGACTTTCTGGTGTGATCTTGGTTCGCAGACCCACCACCGGGGATGGTATTGCTTGGGTATCTATTCTAAGGTGAGGAATCTAACTAATGTGTTTCTTTCAGATGAACAAGTTACTTACCTTCGGTAACGATGTATCTGTAAGAAACATTAGTTAGTTAGATTCCTCACCGACCCACCCATCCTCCCCGTTCTGCGAACTGATATCTAGGGTTAAGGCTATCCCTTTCAGGGCCCTAGAATTTTTTGGCACCAGTGTCTGTATCTTGCATGACTTTGCGTTCCTGGCGCGGAAGGCTATGTACAAGAACTGACGTCAGCGCGCGAGGGCGGCATCTAAGTACTCCGACGACGTCATTCCGATGCACGACGCTGACGACGGACGCGGAGCCGCAGACGACGCCTAGCGACGCGCAAGTGGTATTGCTGACGAAAAATCTTCAGGATCCAGTCTGACGCCTGGGGATATTCTAAGGTGAGGAATCTAACTAACTAATGTTTCTTACAGATACATCGTTACCGACGGTAAGTAACTTGTTCTTCGTGACGACTGGGAGACAGTCGTTCTTCTGTTTCACATTCCTCTCCAACAGTGCATCACGTGGGGTGTTCAAAGCACGTTTACGGGCTTGTTTGATGACTTTAATGGGATAATCTCTGTCCTTTAACTTGGTCACCAATTGCTCTGATTGTTCCATAAATTTACCAGTCGCCACGATATCGCAAAAACTGGCCCACCGGGAGGTTATCCCGCAGGGCTCTAGGATGGAATGAGCGACATTGCAATAGGGAATTCCTATCTGTGGGCTTTTGATGAACATTGGTTACCAACCCGTGATCCATGGCTGTTATGTCTAAGTCCAAATAGACTGCGAACGTATGGCTGAAGGACCAGGTAAAACGCAAGCATTCATCTGCTTGATTAAGCCATGTCAAAAACGATGACAGAAGGTCCTCTGATCCAGTCCAGATGCAGAGGACATCATCAATATACCTCCTCCCAAGAGAAATATTCTCTTTAAAGGGGTTGGAGGCATGATGTATAACATTTTCCTCAAACTGGCTTACATAAATGTAGGCCAGACTGGGAGCAAATGTGGCCCTCATTGAAGTCCCCGACACCTGGAGGTACAGCTGGTTCTTATATTCAAAAAAGTTCCTCGTCAGTGCCAATTCAATGCACTTCAATGCACTGCAGGACAAAAGACTGCGGGGTGTCATAGAACCAATCCAGTGCCCCAAGAGCAACGCTGCTGCCACCAGCATGGCATCTTGGGGTATGCTGGTGCACAAAGATTCAATGTCAATAGTCACCAGAAATTGACTCTCAGAGTCATATTCCACTGTCTTTAAAATTTTCAAAATATCAGTGTTGTCCTGCTCCAGCAGCGCCAGGATTGGTTTAGCAGGGCTGCTCGCTGCCCACCAGCCCATTAGGGGACCGAGGTTTGAGCCTTTGCTCAACCCTCACTCTCCTAATGCGCAGCCGCAGCCTGAGCAGACACTAGTGGGCATGACTGGGCTTGTCAGAAAAATTCGCCCACCTTCCCCAGTCATGCGCATTTGTGCATTGTGCTGCTGCCTGCCCCTGGTCTGACAATGCATGTCAGTCAACATGACGCCGGACAGTCCACCCCCTTCAGACTCTGAAGGGGGTGGGCGGTCCGACGTCATGCTGACTGACATGATTGTCAGTTCACCTTCGCGTCTCTGAACTTAAGTAAACTGAGAGTTTACTTAAGTTCAGAGACGCCGAGGGAGGGGCGGGCGTGGGCGGCTTGTGGGGCAACGCCACAGCGCCCTAATGGACGCACCGTCCCTGGTGCTAGGTCCTGATTGGCTATTTGTTACTAACTCATGTGGCATCTGACTTAATGGTATTTTTCGAAGCATGCGTACCCTCATGTGTGCTTTATTGGGGCAATTTCCCCTGACCATTGTGATATCTCTGTGCCTATCTGTGGGATGGATCAAGAGTTTCCTGCCGCCTGTTTGCCTGCCAGCGATGCACCTTCCCACCGGTGACCCATCAATCAGTAATCCCGGGCCTAGGTCGCAGGACCTGCCTGACTACATACTTGCATGTTGAGTTCAATGTGGAGAGCGGGATGGGTGATTTTATTAATAAGGAAGACAGTTCCGTTTTTTTCAATAAACGCATCAATATACATATTACTTTATTAGGCTCCTGCTATTCCCTTTGCTCACTTTTGACTACAACCTTCCTGGTTACTTACATTCTTCCTAATTTGAGGACCGCCTTTTTACAGCAGGATATTCCCAACTATACAACCCCACAAACTAACAGGAACAAAATAATAACTGCCAACAATGATCTGCACAGATCGTATACCCATCGTGAAAGCCAGGAGAACCAATTTGACAACCACTCTTGCTCATGGGCACCACCTTCTTCACGCATGCTTCTCTGTAGAGTATGCAGTGCTGGGATTCCATTGTCCATGTCATTCCCTCGGATGAAAGTGCAGCAGGCAGCGCCGATCTTAGCGCAGACCCCTCATTGCGGTCATTAAGTCCAGCACATGTCAATGCTGCATCCCTATGAGGCGGATAGCTGCCATTTCTTTCTTGATTGAATTGAGGCCGACCTTAGTGTTGTTCATTATCTTGAGCATTTCCCACCTTGGTATTTGAAGCCGGAGGGAATTAGCTTTTGACTGTAGAGTGAAGAAGGGTATTGGCCCCCCTGCTGTACCTCTGTGAACAGTCTAAACTATTCTGGGATGTCCTTGAACTGAGTCCAGCCTAAATAGTCCATCACTGTCTTCTCACAGGCTTGGTGCAACAAAGTGCTCTTTTTCCTTAACTTAACGGGAGCTGGTACAAATCTGTGCTCTTCTCCAGTAATGACAAGGGTCAGGGTGTGCAGCGCCACCAGGGAGCACAAACATCTCCACCCAGGAACCACCTGAGTATCCAAACATCCATGAGCATGGAAGTGCTTCATTGCATATCCAGAATGTGCAGGATCATGCCACAGTTAGCATTTGTGTCCATTGGTAGGGTTCCCTTTCTTCTGAAACATAAGAAATACAGTGTAAGTTTCCCGTACAATCAGGGATTGACCTTTTCCTTCTAACCAAGTGTTACCACCAAACCTTGGTGTCCCACATTTCTTGACATGGGTTAGGTATACTCTCATTTAACCCTCCCTCATGTGACCCATTGCCCTTATTATCCCAGAGATGGACGGGCGTACACAGGAATTTCATATTAGGAGACCACTTGTTTAAAAAGACTGCCTGGACACACTAAGCGCCACTCTCAGTCCACAAGTGAATGCTGGAGTAAATCTATTCGTGCATTGATTTTGGGATTTTGCTACCTATCCAAAAAGACATTTCTGGGAAATCTCGGGCCACTTGGTATCTTCCACTATGGTGCCCTTCCTATCCAGGTCAGTTTGGATATCAGTGGGCTCAGTCAAGAGGTATCACGTTGTTGGGTTGGTATCGTATCGGCTCAGGTGTACAACTACCCTGTGTGTTTCTGTCTTGTTGGATTGGATTTTGGCCTGTATTCTACAATCGGTAGAGGTGAATGAGACATTTTGCTTTCTCAGGGGATACCTCTTGGGCAGGTAAAGCCTGTCCGGGTCTACCGCATGTGATTTAACGAACAGACATAACATGATCTGGCTGGTGCTTGGGAGGTGACTGTGGTCATGTTTTGATGCCAGGTGTTATGTAAAAGGGTGCTGTGCAGTGCATTAGGTATGCTAGAGTTCTGTTTCGTACAATAATAGGTGACATTTGAGAGGTCCCTGCGCAGGTGCTGGAGTTCCCCATTAGTGACTCTCTTTTGACTAAGCAGCTCCACTGTAATACTCAACTGTAGGATCACCCATAGTAGGCAGATCGTACCCAACCATACTAGTATACATAACTTTTATCGTGATGTTGTCATTCGAGTCCCTTCGGAGCCATCTGTACTCTTCCGGTGGCTGTGTTTCTTTTGTCAATTTTGAAAATGTTTGTGGTATTTAGTTCATGGGTGTCATCGCCATGGAAGGGCTCGACTGCATGAAGGACCAGTGCACCTACTTGTGTGTTATGCAGGCTGTGGGTTTTTCCTCCTTCCATTGGTGTTAGTTTAGAAATTGTCTTTTTTCCTCTTCCTTTCTCAGTGGGAGTTGACAACACGTCGCATTGGTGCACTTCGGTTATCTTCTCTGTTACCTAGTTTTGAAAGAACTTTGTTGATTGTTAAGTCTGAAATATTATACATGCTCTGTGATTAATGGTTTTTGAAGTCCCTGTATTTTTACCATAGGGGTGTGATTTCCTTACCCCACTAGTCGCAATATAGTGAGGCACCCGAAGGTGACCCTTGTTGGGTATATTTAAGTAATTTTAGGGAGTACGAGTGATTATTAGTTATCTAGATAGATCAAATCTTCTTGTAAGCCATTGAACCCTCCCTTCCAGTCTTTAGTGGATGCTTAGATTGGGGCTAAATATGTTTGTGGAGTGGGGCGTGGCCTGGAAACATGGCCGACAGGACGTGAGCTCCCGAGCAATCGGGCAGCCAGACAAAGAAAATCCTGCTTAATCCTGCTGTAACATCACATCCTGTTACCCCTCCGAGATACCAGTGCTGGTTGCCTCTCGCGATCCACCATGGGGGTAAAGAAACAAGGAAAGAAAGACGGATTCATCGTCAGTAAGGTGCTGCAGCAACTAGTGGGCCCTGTCAGTGTTGTGTGCAGTGGCCCTTCGCTTTTTGCATTGGCTACCTTGATCATGTGGAAAAGGGTATTTGCCCTTAGACTCTGATTACTGGCATTGCGCCACCAGGGACCAATGGGGGGACAGACTCCTGGGAGCTCACAGAGTACCAGCAGCGATGTCTGCAGCGGCCAGGGTGAGGAGCGCCGGCCAAGATCGGTTCTCAGTGGGCCTGTGACAAGGGCTGGCCCCTTCTATCCTGCCTGGCCTGCCTCCGGTCCACAAGGCCCACAGTTCTTGACTGCCTGGGTCATACTCGTGGGGGTAGTGGGTCTCTGCAGGCAGCCGGCGTCGACTCCAACCTTCCCCCGCTCCTGGGCTTTTCCCGCAGGTGGGTCGGGGAGTGGCCACTTGGCCTGCATCAGCCAGCAACTGACCTTCACCTCAGCCAGGGGCTGCTTTACACCATATCAGGAGGCGGCCTGAAGGGGCCTGACACCCAGCAAACGGGAGATCGCATGCAGTCCTGCTGCCTTGTAGCACGCCAGCAAGGGCTTTCTGGAGCATGAGGTAGGGTCACCTGTGAGGACTGCTTGAGGTGGCTGACACGGGGGGGGTCACGCCTGTGAAAGGCCAGTCGTCCGCGTTTGCAGACCGCGGAGCCCGATGCTGGAGGCCTGCATGGACCCTGCCCTGCGTAATCATTGAGACTAGGAACAACTGGGGGGGCCCTGGGCTGCCCATCGGGCCTGAGCAGAAGACATTTTGGAGCTGCCAACACTCTCATCTCCTCCTGAGGTTGCGATCTGTAGTGGCGGGTGGTGAAGTCCTTGAGGACATTCCAGCACCGGGGCGTGGGGTGGGGCCTCGTGGTCACTGGTCCCTAAGCACAGTGCCACAGGTGGGCTTGTCCCGTCCCCTCCAAAAGGCTGTGTGGCCCAGAAGAGAACTCAGGCATTGAAGATACAGGACCCCATCTTCACTAGGACGAATTGACTCTCTCCAGACCACGGAGAGTCAACGCTGGGTGGAACGCAGGGTCATCGATCAGGACTGCGACCCAGGACCGTGTGGGGATGCTGACCTGTGAAGTGGGGTTACTCCAGGACTTGGTAGCCGGTCCCTTTTACACTGTCCCAGGAACACCCAGAATCTTGGGAAAGGACAGGCTCACAAGAGCCCATACGGCGAACACTATCAAGCAATAGGCCGCATCAACCTACACAAAGATTAACATGGCAATCGGGCACTACTCATGTTGCAGATCAGCCGGGCAGTGAGTCTAAACCGACCAGATCGGAGTTATTGGCAGCAATACAGGGGTCCCGCAATGCTCTTGAACATAAAATCGAGGCTGTCTCCATTGACGTCAATCTCCTTTGGATGGACCTGCAGAAGGTAACTGTCAAATTCGCGAAGGGCACCATCACCAATTTGAAGGGGCCCAGATAACTTGACTCTGGGGAAAAATAAATGAAATGGGGCATCCCGCAATCCCTACTGAACAGTCATCTCTCTGTACATTGACACCTGAGTGGTCAACAACCAATACAATTATAACCAACAGAGGCCTAAAGCAGGGATGCATATTGGCCCCTCCACTCTTTAATTTGTACCTAGCAGACCTGCCCAAGTGGCTGGCTCTCCCTCGAGCTTTTCTGCCTAGAATTACATCTGTTAAAATTCAATCAATGCAATATGCAGACGATACGATTCTCGTCGATCAAACCCAGGTGGGCCTCTAAAGACTCTTTGATTCCTTGGCATTGTACTGTAAAACAAACGTTTTAGAGATCAACATCACCAAAGCCAAGGTAATGACAGTCTCGAGACAACGAGCAAGAAAGCGCTCGTGGTATATTGAAGGGAAATCAATAGAGGTAGTGGCCGCATATAAATACCTGGGAGTCTGGATAGATCACAGAGGTCTGCACATTGATGCAATGCAAGGAGTGGCTTGCTGCCTGGAGGGGGCCTTCTCAAGAACCAAGAAAGCACTCCATTCTCCAGATCTCTTGCCGTTAATCAGCCTGATAGGTGCCAAACCTTTCCCGACCTTAGCCTTTGGTGCCATAACTTTCAAGGATTAAATGTTCACCTGGTTAGACAGAGCGCAATCAGCTGGTTTTTGCAGAGTGTTCCACCTACCCAACTCGACCTCTTATGCCCAAATCCGTATGGAGTTTAGCTTGTCATCCCAACACTGGATTATGAAAGCAAGATTTATTGCCTACTGCTTAAAATCTAAAAAGGCCTGTGACCTTACACTAAAGAGTTACATCTGGTCCCTGCTAAACAATCCTCAAACCTCCTGGAGTCAATTTTTAACATACTGCTTGGACGCACTAGAAGCTCAAGAAATATGGGCTAGTTCGCTGCCCATAGGGGTGGTCGCAAAAGTACTGACCAAACAAGCAACGATCTTGTAAGCGGAACATGATGCACTTGCCGTGAAAATCTCTTCCGTGGTAGCTGGGCATCAAAACTCCATGATCATAATACTCTACCACACTATCTGTGATCCCCCATGAAGCTATCAGTGAAACACCACCTAATGAGATTATGTTTTGGCCTAATCCCCGTGATGGCGTACAAGTATGGCCAGAGGTACAAGACAGGTACGCCCTCTCACTGCCGTTTTTGCTGCAACGGGGAAGAAAATGTAATTCACGTCTTGTGCATTTGCAGGATCTTACTCCCCTTGCGAACCTTTCGGTTGCGTCCCATTTGGCGGATCCTCAATGTGCGGACATGTCAAGAGGCCCTAGAGGAATGTATGAAGGGTGACTAAGCACAGATGGGCGTCCGTTTTGTAAAATACATGTCTGAGATTAAATCTATTTTCTCAGTAGATGACCGCCATGAATTTCAGCTATGCCAGTCATGAACTCTCTTTTAATATGAACTCCATTTTTAATAGAGAACGGAAAGTGCTTTTAAGCTTTTTTGTATGAATTGCAATGATTTTAATTAATTGTGCAAAAAAAAAATGTATCTATCTATCTCCCCTCATGGCAGACCTGGAGAGACGAGCCGAGGACACAGAGGGGTGCTCCTGCCAGGGAAACATACGCATCTTGGGATTCCCAGAGAGAATGGAAGTCATCAACTAAGCAATTTCTGGAGAACTGGGTGCGGATTGAACTTAAGCCGAAGGGTCTCTCTGCCCTGCTTGTGGTGGAAAGGGCACACAGAGCCCAGGTGCCGCCTCCGTGCCTGGGTGCGCCTCCTCGTGCCATCATCGTCAAGACCTTAAATTACCATGATAGGAACTTTGTTCTTTGAGCTGCTAGGGAAGAACCGGTCCCCATGTTCGACAATGCAAACAATTCCCATTTACCCAGACCATACGAGCGACGTAAAAAGTTACTCAGTGTCAAACAGAAACTGAGAGTGTTCAATCTCAGGTACATGCTCCTGTACCCAGCAAAACTCGTACCCAGCAAATCTCAAAGTGTTACGTCAGGAGAAAGCCCATTTTTCTCAAATGTCCAGAAGATGTCTGGGAATGGCTCAAGATTAGGGGTGATCCTGTAGACTATCTATCGGGGGCCAGCTATCCCAAGTCATGGGGGATGTGCTCCCGCAGGCCTTCAAATCATAGCCACACAAGGGTGACCTGCCCTAACTCTCACCAGTTGGGGCCTCAGAAAATGCAGAAGGATGCGGACCTACAGGCTCCATCGGATGGAAATGACACGGATATCTACAGCCTGGTACTAGATTTTGTGCTGTTATATTCCTGGGTAAGACCCATGTAGCGAAGCAGCTTATTTCTTACATTGTCCTCACAATAACATTTCAGCCGTGAACTTTTGCTCATATTTGCGTGCACGACAATGTTGGATTAGTTTCCCTGAAACTAAACTTGCTTACACATCTAGCTTCGGAAAACATTATCGCAATGCCCTGAACATCATGTACAGGGTCTCTTTGTACTGTGTACTAATGTCATCTCTATCTTCATCCACAGGGCGACAGGGCTATCTACATATCCATAACATCACTAATCTCTACGCACTTCGCAAGGCTGCCTTCTATTATAAAAGATGAGCATCCCGATAGATTAGTAGAGGAGGCACTTCAGCTGACACCGAGGGTCCCTGCGATAATTCAAACCATTTTGTCTTAGACTATAGACATTTAAACACTTCTACACGCACATTTTCAGTACAAAATGCACATAGTGCCGCACTAATGAATAACATAGTGCGGAAAAATAGAATACAACACTAGTTATCTCAGATTGATTTTTCTGCCAAAATATAGCCCCTGGGAGCAGATATTTGACAGCATTTTCAGTGCTCAGTTCTTAATGCCAATTTTGTCGATTACCACAGGGGTATAGGAGTAGCCCCGGTCTGTTTTCAGCCAGAGTGACAGAGTTACTTCAAAATTCTGATGGAGAGGCATTGTCCTGTGTGGACAATATTAATTCTAGGGTTTGCTCATCTGGATTACAAAGTCAATTTAAAAAAATCTAAAATTGCCCACCTCTGTGTCCTATTCTAGGATACGAGTTGTCAGGTGAAGGCAAAAGCCTAGCAGCACATTTTTTAGAAAAATGTGCACTGCTCCAACCTATGACGACTCTGAAAAGACTACAATCCATTTTAGGATTTTTAAAATTTGGTAGGACGTACATTTTGGATCTGAAAGAAACACGTTAGTTAGATTCCTCACCTTAGAATATCCCCAGGCGTCAGACTGGATCCGGAAGATTTTTCGTCAGCAATACCCCTTGCGCGTCGCTAGGCGTCGTCTGCGGCTCCGCGTCCGTCGTCGGCGTCGTGCGCCGGAATGACGTCGTCGGAGTACTTAGACGCCGCCCTCGCGCGCTGACGTCAGTTCTTCTTTTTTCCGCGCCAGTAAGCGCAGATCCGGGAGAGCTACCCCTTTAGTCAATTTTTGACTAACTTTTTTGATCCTTTTTGATCTTGTCTCGACTCCGGTGCCGGTAGGATGCCTGGTTTTAAAGCCTGTGCTGTCTGTAGCCGCTTGATGTCGGTTACGGACCATCACCGCCGGTGCCTTTACTGCTTGGGCCTCGACCACGACGCGGAGTCGTGCTCGGACTGCAAGGCCCTGACCTCGAAGGCTAGACGGGAGCGGTCCCGTAAGCTTCTCGAGATTCGCGCCTCTCGATCCCGGTCCAGGAGGAGGTCCAAGGATCGGTCGCGGAGCCGCAGCCGACGTCACCATCGGTCGTCGGGATCCAAGTCTTCGGGTAAGTCGAAGCATTCCAAGAAGTCCAAGAGGCGACACCGCTCTTCGGACTCCCCTCGCCGGTCGCGCGACTCGGCCGAGGGTCAGGGTGGTTCCACCCCCGCGGCTCCGGCGGAGCTGCAGGCGCTGCGCAAGTCTCCATACCCACCGGTCCCTGGGACTGACGCGACGCTGGCGGAAGTCAGTGCCTTCCTCTCGGCCATGAGGAGCCTGGCTCCGCTGTCGACGCCCGCTGGCGCGCCTTCGGGCCCCGCGGACCCGACTGGGCTGCCTTGCCTGCCGGTGGCCCCGGCGCCGTTGACGGCTCCGGCCTCGACGCCGCAAGCGCCCGAGGGACCCGTTCCCGAGTCCCCGCCGACGCCGGTCGACCTCGTCGCGCCTCCTCCGCCGGCGTCGACACCGGTACCACCCCCGACGCCGACGTCAACTCCGCTCGACGTCGAGCCCCAGTTCAGCCCCACTCCGGGCCCGGTGCCGATACGGCGTCGATGGACGCCGCGTTCGGCGCCGCTGGAGACACATTATGTCTATCGCCCGGATCCGTACCTTCCTCCTGTATACCAGGAATCGGATGATGGGGACAACTGGGAGGGATCCGAGGATCCTATGGCCCTTCAGGCTCAAATGTCCCAGGACTGGGCAGATGAACTGGGGGAGGCCAGTGGCCTGGATACCTCTCCGGACACTGGATTCGTCTCTCCTCCGACTGTGGCTTCGGAGGAGGGCACTGCTTTCTCTGTGGTGCTGTGCAAGGCGGCTGCAGCCCTTGGGCTCGAGCTGCCTGCCGTGGCTGTGAGGACTAACGTCCTTACTGAGGTGCTTCAGTCTGCAGCAAGCTCCACTGAGCCTCTGCTGCAATTCAATGAGGCCCTCATTGACGTTCTGCAGGGCACCTGGTCCAAGCCCTCCACAGTTCCTCATGTGGACAGGAACGTCGCCAGGCGCCACCGCCCTGCTCCGGGCGACCCCAGTTTTCTGTCCCAACACCCTACCCCTGAGAGCCTGGTTATCCAGGCCTCTACCTCCCAATCCTCCTTCCCGACCGCCCCGCCGGACCGGGATTCCAAGAGACTGGAACAGTTTGTCAAGAAGCTGTTCTCCTCCCTTAGTTTGAGCCTGCGGTCTTTGAACACCGCCTGTCTCTTGGACCGTTATTCCCACTCTCTGTGGGATGCGGTGGAGGACGTGCTGCCCCTGTGTCCGGAGGAGGTCCGGACACGACTTACCCAGGCTCTGGCCGATGGGAGGGATGCAGCGCGACATGCTATCCGATGTGGGCTTGACACTACGGACTCGCTGGGTAGGGCCATTTCTACCACAGTGGCACTTCGACGTCACGCCTGGCTGCGGTCCACGTCATTTTCGGGCGATGTCCAGAGCACTCTCATGGACATGCCCTTTGATGGCACTCGCCTTTTTGGCGAGAAAGCGGACAGTGCGCTGAATCGCTTTAAGGACTCCCGGGCTACGGCCAAGTCCTTGGGCCTCTCGGCCCCGCGGTCGCAAACTTCCGCCTTTCGCCCCTTTCGTGGCCAAGGAAGGGGTGCCTCCTCACGTGCGCCTAGCCACCAGCCGCAGAACCAACCTGCGCGCGGTCGTGGTTTCCGCCGAGGCGGTTCTGGAGGACAACGAGGTCAGCCCACATCCACCCCGGCAGCATCCGCCTCAAAGCCTTCCTAGTCCGAGCTTTCAGGCCCATTCCACGCCAGTGGGCGGCAGAGTTCGCCATCACCTGCTCCACTGGCGGTCCATCACATCGGACAGGTGGGTGCTGCAAATCGTCCGAAGGGGCTACTCCCTCCCCTTCGAGACGACCCCTCCAGCCATGCCACCGCAGCACCACCGTATCTCGGGGGATCATTTGAATCTTCTCCACGAGGAAGTTTCGGCCCTCTTGGCCAAGGGGGCCGTCGAGCGCATTCCGAGCCCAGAAGTAGGTCGTGGTTGTTATTCCCACTACTTTCTGGTTCCCAAGAAGGGCAAAGGGGGCCTACGCCCTATCTTGGACCTCTGGAACGTCAATGCCTTCCTCCGGAAGGAAAGGTTCAAGATGTTAACTTTGGCTCAGGTTCTAGCTGCCCTAGACCCCGGAGACTGGATGGTAGCGTTGGACTTGCAGGACGCATATTTCCACATCCCCGTCCTGCCGGCCCACCGACGTTACCTGCGGTTCACGGTGGGCCAAGAGCACTTTCAGTTTACCGTGCTCCCCTTCGGCCTCACCAGTGCCCCTCGGGTGTTCACGAAAGTGATGGCGGTGGTCACAGCTCATCTGCGCAGATCAGGGGTTCCAGTCTTCCTCTATCTCGATGACTGGTTGTTGAAGGCGGGCTCGCCCCAGACAGTCGTCTCCCACCTCCAGACTACGGCGGATCTCCTGCATTTGCTGGGATTTTCCATCAACGTGCCGAAGTCACACCTGAGTCCCTCTCAGAAGCTCCTCTTCATCGGAGCGGTTCTCGATTCGGCGCAGTTCCGGGTCCATCCACCGGAACAGCGGGTCCGGGATATACAGGCCCTGATTCCCATCTTTCGGCCTCTATCCTGGGTTTCGGTCAGGCTAGTGTTGCGGCTTCTGGGGCTGATGGCCTCCTGCATCCTACTAGTGCATCACGCCAGGCGGCGCATGCGGGCTCTGCAGTGGGACCTGAAGTTTCAGTGGGCCCAGCATCACGGCAACCTGTCCGACCATGTCTTGATCTCGGAGGGCACTGCACAGCAGTTGCAGTGGTGGCTCACGGACCGCGATTGGGTCAAGGGCAAGAGCCTCTCCCTTCCCCATCGGAGCATGTCGTAGTGACGGATGCGTCCCTCCTGGGATGGGGTGGCCATATGGGAGAGGCGGAGATAAGAGGCCTCTGGTCTCCGGCGGAGTCTCGTCTCCACATCAACCTGTTGGAGTTGAGAGCGATCCGACTTGCACTGAAAGCCTTCCTTCCCTCTGTCCGGGGAAGTGTCGTGCAGGTGTTCACGGACAACACCACCGCCATGTGGTATTGCAACAAACAGGGCGGGGTGGGGTCGTGGACCCTTTGTCAGGAGGCTCTGCGCCTCTGGACATGGCTGGAACACCAGGGCGTCACCCTAGTGGTTCAACATCTGGCGGGCTCTCTGAACGCCAGAGCAGACGAACTCAGCCGCCGGTGCATGATGGATCACGAATGGCGTCTGAACTCCGAAGTGGCGCAAGGTCTCTTTCAGCAGTGGTCAGCAGTTCTGCGCGTTGGAATTTCCAAGGCGGCACTCGCTCGGCGACGCTTTTCGTCACGAGTGGAGTTGCGGTCTGTTGTACGCCTTTCCGCCTATACCACTTCTGCCCAGAGTGCTGAAGAAGATCAGGCACGACCGGGCCCAAGTCATCTTGGTGGCTCCGGATTGGGCACGAAGGTACTGGTATCCCGAGCTACTCAGTATGTTGACCGATCCTCCGATACGTCTGCCCCTTCAGGAGGATCTTCTGTCGCAGCAGCAGGGGACGGTCCTCCACCCGAACCTGTCCAGCCTCCACCTCCATGCGTGGAGATTGAGCGGCGGCAGTTGATGCCATTTGACTTGCCTCCTGAAGTCTGTGATATCATTCTGGCAGCCAGGCGTCCCTCCACAAAGACGGTATACGCCTGCCGGTGGAACAAATTTGTGGCATGGTGCACAGCAAAGGCTGTGGATCCCCTTTCCGCCCCTCTTTCTGAGGTTCTCCTCTTTCTTCTTTCTTTGGCCCGGCAGGGCTCTGCCCTGGGCACCCTGAAAGGTTATCTTGCTGCCATCTCTGCCTTCTTGCGGCTTCCTGATCAGCCTTCTCTTTTCAAGTCCCCTGTTGTTACACGCTTTCTAAAAGGCATTACTCACACGTTCCCTCCTGTCCCTTTTGTAATGCCTCAGTGGGACTTGAATCTTGTTCTCACATTTCTAATGTGTGCTCCCTTTGAGCCTCTTCATAATTGTCCTCTTCGTCTGCTGACGCTTAAGACTGCTTTTCTGGTAGCCATCACCTCGGCTAGACGGGTGAGTGAGCTCCAGGCTTTATCTTCAAAGCCTCCCTTTCTCTCTGTTCATCCAGACAAGGTTGTCCTTCGGCCTCGTCCCTCCTTTCTTCCGAAAGTGGTGACTCCATTTCATCTTGGGCAGTCTGTCATCTTGCCCACCTTCTTTCCGCCTCCGCATCCTTCCAAAGAGGAAGAGAGGCTCCACCGTCTGGACCCAAAACGTGCGCTCTCCTTTTATTTGGACCGCACAAAGCAGTTCCGGGTGGACGACCAACTTTTCGTTGGATACGTGGGTGCTAAGAAGGGGAAAGCTGTGCACAAACGGACCATCTCTCGGTGGGTCGTTTTGTGCATCAAAATTTGTTATTCCTTGGCAAAAAAGGACCCTCCTGTTGGGCTGCGCGCCCATTCCACTCGGGCCACAGCGGCTACTACTGCTTTGGGACGGGGTGTCCCTTTGCAGGACATCTGTCAGGCGGCGACGTGGGCTTCGCTACACACGTTTGCCAGGCATTATTGCCTTGACAGCCAAGTCCGGAGGGATGGCTTCTTTGGCCGTTCTGTCCTCCAGGACTTTCTGGTGTGATCTTGGTTCGCAGACCCACCACCGGGGAGGGATGGTATTGCTTGGGTATCTATTTTAAGGTGAGGAATCTAACTAACGTGTTTCTTTCAGATGAACAAGTTACTTACCTTCGGTAACGATGTATCTGTAAGAAACATTAGTTAGTTAGATTCCTCACCGACCCACCCATCCTCCCCGTTCTGCGAACTGACATCTAGGGTTAAGGTTATCCTTTTCAGGCCCCTAGATTTTATTTTTGGCACCAGTGTCGGTCTTTGCATGGCTCTGCGTTCCTGGCGCGGAAAGCTATGTACAAGAACTGACGTCAGCGCGCGAGGGCGGCGTCTAAGTACTCCGAAGACGTCATTCCGGCGCACGACGCCGACGACGGACGCGGAGCCGCAGACGACGCCTAGCGACGCGCAAGGGGTATTGCTGACGAAAAATCTTCCGGATCCAGTCTGACGCCTGGGGATATTCTAAGGTGAGGAATCTAACTAACTAATGTTTCTTACAGATACATCGTTACCGAAGGTAAGTAACTTGTTCATTAGGATGACACCTGCTCGTGATAATTATCACTGTTGGTTCGACCTGACTATCCAGGCACGCATGGTGAAGGGTAGGTGCAGCAAGTCGCGCAACCGGCAAAACCTCAGTAACAGTGCAGGTCACTGTGCGATAGCTTATGAAGCCTAATCTTTAGAATAATTAGGTCGAACCAACAGTGATATTTATCACAAGCAGGTGCCACCCTAAAATAAGAAAGGGGGACCGCTCAATCAAAAATGTATGATTGGGGTTGACTCACTAACACTTTTTACTCTTTATGGTCCTGATGAAGCACCAGGGATCAGTTCGACCAATTTTAGGCGCAAAACATGTTTACCTTTTCTTTTTTCAGTTACTAGGGGCCACTACTAACACACAAGTAACACTAACCTACGGGTTTTTTACTCTGACAGGGGAATCAGCATATTAAAACATTAGGGACATCATCTAGCCAGTTTTAAAATGTAGTCTCATACCCACTTCTCACGACCCCACTTAGGACACACTCTCATACATCAAACGGCGAAATAAAAAGATCTACGCTAAAGTGACCCTTCGGGGGACCTGTAGGGCATTGCAGCGCCGGCCCAACAAGGAGCACCGCCCAATGATAAAGCATGACATCCCTAGGGATGTGTGAGGGCAACAAGAGACAATCTTGTTTACTGTCTTTGCTTGTTTAGAGCAGTACCTAGACACCCACTTCTTCCTGCTCTCTTTTTCTCAGACACGATTTGTGTCACTTTAGGAACAGTAACCCCCCTTGTTGGATTGATATTGTCTTTGGAGCACGGGTACTGGACCTTTATCAGCTCCTAGTCCCCCCTCTTTATTTGACAGAATATTCTATCTAACCCAGATTCCTCACTTTCCTTTCACCTCCCCGTTCGGTGGAGCGGTCTCCTTTTGTCACCTACAAAGGTCCTAAGTTAGATATCAGCACACTGGTACCACCAATTATTTTTTGCTGCTTTAGAAGCAGAGAAAGAGTAAAAAGAAATCTGACATCAACGCGCAGCGGTGTGAAGTATGCCCTCCACTCTTTCACTTCTGGCGTGGAACGAGGTCAACGCGGAGCTGAGCAACGCTACTCAGCAGTCCACAGAAGCACTGCAATGAAAACTTACTAATCCAGTCTGGCACCGGGGGAATATTCTAAAGGTGAGAAATCTGTGGTTAGATAGAATATCCACCAGACAAGCGTTCCAGAATGTAAGTAACTTGTTCTTTTATGTTTAGCTGTTTTCATTACAAGCTAATTTTCCATCTGGCGCTGTGGTTGACGGGTCTAGCGGCACCAGAATGAAAACTATCGGTATACTGCTGTAAGCCAACCAGAAGACCACTCACAAAAAGCAATTTAGCTCTGCAAATACTGAAACCTTGTTGTACTGTGGGAAGGTACCTACGAAATGAGAGGCTTGTGACCCTGCTGAAAATTGCTGCATACTGCCAAGTCACTGCCATCAACCCCTCCTAAACTGTGCTGAATGCATGGTTAGAAAAATAATATTTGTATTATGGGAGTTCGCCTATCTATTCATCCCAAAGTGTTCCTTTGATGTGATTGAGAAAGAAATGAAAAGACCAGATTATGTTGGCTCTCGCAAGAGCTAAACTAAACAACCACACTGTTAAAAACAAGTTTCAGCTTGAGCAGAACTGATCCATTTCTATATCACTCAAACAGGTATCCTACCACCTATTTATTCCCTGGCCCAAATTAGAGGGTACGGGAATACTCACAGTACGGCCCCCACAGGGACTAACAACACATTCTCAGTGGTGGTGTTTAGGAGACCCTCACCCACGCTAGTAGTGGCATTCTTCATCATCGGGTAGTGTCCTGGTCCCTGAAAACGGGGATGGGTTCTACCAGAGTCTAAAATAAAAAGGCCTTATAACTCCCAAGTATCCCTTTTAGTGCTAAGTGTATTCGGTATGCATAAACCTGTGTATCTGGGATGATAGCGGGGTATTTATTGCCTTACATCCTAACCCAAGTCGACATGTTGAAGTCCTTACTGATAATTGGCCCAAAAGGGCCTTGGGCTTTCATCGGGGCTAAGGATGTGCCCAGGAAAATAATGGCTTATTGCCTGTTAACCTCTGTCTCTTGTCCTCGCTCAGTTAGTATGGACAAACAAAACAGAAACACACATGCAAGGGTCGCTCGAGTGGCCAGGAAGAGACGGGGCAATTTAGGTGTCGAAAAGTGAAATGACACCCATGATGAATGTGTGACTACAGGGGCATGTGCCCCCATCTTCCTATGCCACAGTAGAGGGATCCTAGATTGGGAATCCCAAATGGCAGACTCAAGGTTAGGACGAGTAGCCCCTTGCATTATTTGTGTTTCTGTTTTTTGTCCAAACTAGCTGCGCTGCTGTACAGTATTTGGATGCTTCACAAACTTGTCTAACAACGACTGTTTGATAGATTGCTAATCATGTTCAGAAAGCTGGAAGGCTGACTCAAACCCTCTGGAGTTGGGAAACACAGCGTGCACTTACATTTATGGATTAGGAGCATTAAACTGCTCTGAGATCTTAACGATGCGCTCATCTCATCTTCTTTGTTTTTAATATTGTTTACGGTCATTTCGATTTAAAAAACGTAGGCTCTCTGGCAGCATTATGAAAGTATGTTTTCATTGCGGTTATTAAATTTGTGTCACTTCCTTGGAGAGATTATGTTGCGTCACCTTAGAAGTGAACAAGCTGCGGTATCCTAAACCATTTAGATAGTTCTATGGGTTAAGCAGATTTGTCAGTAGCCAACAGTTCACATATTTGAATTTGGGCAAGATCAACCGTGTTTTGTATGGTGTTAGATTCTCATAAAATTAAAATTTTAAAACGAAGGGCCAGATATTTACTAAAGATTTGCACATTCATTTGTGCTGTACAAAAGGCTACTAAGTGACACAAAGTAGCGTAACCAAAACCATCAATGATCATTTGCATGCCCAGGGATTCTTGCATCAAAAGTTGGCGCGAGCGCAGGGCTAATTGGAATTTGGTCTCTTAGAACAAACCTGCAGGTATTCGTTACAAGTGGTCGAGAGCATGGCAAACCCCCTTGGGATTCCACGCAATGCCAGGTCAACTACATTCACTCAGAGTTGAACACGCCTTCATGTGGAATACACAGGTCATATGAATACAGGGAAAAAAGAAAACGTGATCATTCCACGTGCAATAGCGTAATGTCCACAAAGCTGCACATATTACAAAATGTAGTTTTGGGCAGTTGTCTTTTTGCCGAGATTTATACCGGCAGGTGTGCCTCCACTACAAAGCTCATGCAAAGACCTTGCATGCTGAGGTGCAAGTGTGTCATGCTGCATGAACATTCTAATGATATCTGTGGCACGCAACATGTAGTAAACAGGATACTGCAGAGTTACATGCAGTATTGCGTTGCACAACCCATATATTGCATTGTTCTCCATATATATTGCGGATACCATGGTGGGATTACATTTAGTTCGATTATTTCCGCCAAACCTAGGTAACAAGGCCATTCCAGTAATGTTTTATGCTGATGATACAGTTTTGCTAGATCTTACACCAGTTAGCCTGCAGAGTCAATTATGCTTTTGCTGAGTACTGCATGTCTAATGATTTGAAAATAAATACGGCCAAGACTAAAGTAACGGTCTTCTCGAAAGGGGGGGTACAGAGGAAAAGGTATAAGTGGCTAAGTGGCATCCCAGTAGGAGAGGTAAAAAAATATCGCTATCTTGGCCTTCTCTTTTGATATAATCTCAACTTTACGTCTCATATTGACATTTAGGAGGGGGGATTAAGGCCATTGTAGGTGCTTTATATAGGATGGACTCAGTATTGGGGCCATAAGTCCATAGAAGTGCTTAGAGAGACATCAAATGAAGAAGTAGTTAGTCTGTTGCTGTATGGGGGTGAGGTGCTGCCCCTAAAATACTTGAGGAGGGTGCAAACCATAAAAATGAATGTCTGGAATAAATGGCTGGGCCTACCCAGAGGAACCGTAAAAGTGCCCTGAGGCAAGAATTGGGCCTCAGTAATGTACTGTTTACGTACAAACAGCGGCTCTTTAATTACTGGTTTGGCGACCTTAGAGCTGATGAGGGCTCCCTAAGGTATATAATAAAATCCTGTCTTTAGGAGAAGTATCCTGACACATGGGCTGCTAATCTTCTCGGTAATAAGGTATCCCTAGATGTTGCAGTAGGAGTAGAACCTCAAGGGTTGTCTATTGTACAGCAGAAACAAACTTTAAAGCTTTTAGTAAAAGAGGGCTGCATGAGGAGTGATTTAGATGATGTGTGTAACAGAGATAATTTGTCTTATTTAGAGGAGTCAAGATATGGGGGGCATATTCAGCCTTACCTGCGAGATCTAAAAAGCGCTTATATAAAGAGATGGGCCTTGAAGGTTAGGCTGCGCCAGGTTTGAGCCTTTATACGATGGAAGCTGGCTAAACAGAGAGGGTCAGATATAGTTAAGTGTCCCTTTTGTCAATGTATACCTTTAACCTTTCTGCACTTACTCATAGTCTGCTCATGTTTTGATACTAGTAGAAGAAAATTGCTGTTACTGGCTTTTAGAATGACACATGTCCGCCGTACAAATGATTTAATGATAATAATTCTAAGGTATAATATATCATTGTGTTAATTTTCGCTTTTTTTATTTTGTGAAGTTTTATATAACACAAACTGGACCTGGAGGTATCAGAGCGCTTTACATGAGCATCAGTTATATTACAGACAGACACCTTCATGTTTTTTTTGTTAGGCTCTGGGAGCTTAAGTGATTTGCCCAGAATGACAGAATGTTGGGCATCCCTGCCAAGACTCGAACCCTGTTCCCAGCTCCGAGGTCGACCTCCTAGCCGTTAGGCCACATTCTCGCCCTGCTTTATTTTGCACAAAATACATTTTATCTTGCACAGTGATAATTGTTTACCCTGTATGTACAATTCCAATGCCAATCTTGCCCAATCGAGTACGGTATAAAAGGAACTGTATTTTGCAGTACTACTGCTCTATTTTGCACATAAGTGAATTGCATTCTGCACGATGACAATGTTTACTTTGTTTAGAAATATGATTTAATGCTAAATCTTTGTGCAAATGAGTGATGTAGAGTGTTCCAGCTTGGACGGCAAGCAGGAGAGATTTTAGTGTTTTAGATACTGATCAGATAGCAGGTAAAAACTAGTCATTGTAGATTTTAAATATTTTTGTTGGGTTCGCTAGTAAAATATATTTTTGTGTAAAATGTATATGTTTTAAGATGACTGGAGTCTCTTTAAGTGGTATGTTATTTTTGTATTATGTGTGTATAAAAACTGTTTGTATTGCCTTGTTTGGCATGATATCAAAACTTAATTAAAAACAAAGCATTGCATGACCCTTAGTAAATATGCATCTTTTTGGTTAAGCTCCAAGAAGCTGTTACTTTTTTGGTTCATAGTGCTCAGCAGCTCAATATTGCTTTTGCTCCTGAAACCTTCTCTCAGTCTCTGTGAGCCTAGCCAAGCTCCCTGGTGTTTACCTGGTACAAAATGTAACTTCTCTTCTAGGATAGAAAAAGACGATTCCCCTCCATATTTACCTGGAAAGTAAGAGAAGGATCTTTCTCTATGTAGAAAAACATTCCACCCTCAAAAGAAAAGAAAAAGCATGTTTTCTGAAGGGGCTCCCCACGTGCCTAAATGTATGCTACGTAAATTTATGCACAGGGGAATAAACACCTGTAAGAGATGGCACACGACCATCCCTTTTTATTTATAGATGTATTTTTATTTATTGGGTTTACTGGTAATAACAGTGGGCAAATCATCTCACAGCAGAGTGATGGCACATTGTTTTTCATACATAAATATGTTGATACTCTAAACATAATATAGCTAGGAATTCATCAACTTCAAATCCATGAAGTGTATATAGTTAATCATAAGTATTTAGAATATTCCAAAAAGATTAAAAAGAATGGATGGAAGATCAATATATTAAGCATATGTGAAAGAGACAATTAGTTATGGATTCCTCACCAAGCGTCAGACTGCATCCAGATACTTTTTTCCTCAGGATTACCTCTGCACGTCGATAGGTGGCGTCGGTCGACTCTGCATTCGTCGTTTGCGCCATGATTGCCAGAATGACGTCACGGTATCTACTTAGACGCTGCCCTCGCGTGCTGACGTCAGTTATTTCTTTTTCTGCACCAGCCAGCGAGGATTGGAAGAGAGAGCGGTACCTCAAGTCACTTTTAGACTCAGTTTTTGCGAATTTTGTCGACACCTTTTTTGAGTCGATCGACTCCTGGTGCACGGAGGGATGTCATGTCGGACCGGCTTCAAGGCTTGAGACTCCTGTCGCAAATTGATGTTGGTAACGGACCCGCACCTCGTGTGCCTTTGGTGCCTGGAGCGCGACCACGACCCAAAGACGTGCTGCGACTGCCGAGCCATGAACCTGAAGTCTTTGCGGGCGCAGTCCCGAAAGCTTCTCGAGGCCCGGCAGTCCGCTCTGCGCCGATCGACGTTCCGGTCGAGAGGGAAGTTGCGGAACCGGCCGCGGAGCCGCCACCACCACCATTCGTCATCGAAGTCTTCGATTAAGTCAAAGCACAAGAAGAAGGCGAAGATGCATCATCGCTCTTCACGTTCTTCCAGTCCGTCGGCCGATGCAACGCTGGAAGCGGAAGGTAGTCATCCGGCTCCGCCCGCGGAGCCTGTTGGGTTGACTCCGGCCTTTCCGGGAGCCGGAGCGACCCCTGCCCAGCTTCGCAACTTTTACGAAGCCTTACATTCCATCTTCGGGTAGCCCGACTCCGCCGGAGCCCCTCAGAAAGGGGCTAACGAAAATCAGTTGGTTTGAAGCTTGGAATTCTCGTAATTCCAAGATGGCCGCCAGATTCTCTCCCTTTAGTCAGCGCTCTAGTTCTTCAGAGCGCGAGACAAAGGGAATCTGAAAATGCGCGCAAACACCGGTCTCCTCGCACTCCACCTGAGGAGATTCAACGAGAAACAGCGTTTTTCCCTGTAGCGTCATGGTAGCTAGTCAGGATAGTGGCGATGTTAGCGTCTGAGTAGTATGGCAGAAGGCTTAGACTTCAGTAAGTTAAGTAAAGTGCTGGAAGGCATGCAGAAGGAATCAGTTGGAGTAAGGAAGGGAAATAGGAATTTGAGATTAGATTTAATACATTCAAAAAGAGGAGGGGGCGTGGCTTGGGCAGCTGCAAGATGGCCGCACTCTAAGTGGGCTCTGCCGGCCAAGCCGATAATCCGTAACTATCCTGCGGACTGCCACGGTGCTGTTCTTCGGCACCGGGTCAGAAAGACTGCTCTCACCTTGGGGCTTCTGCTGCTGCCTTCCCGAGCCTCCACCCACACTGACACGCCGTGATCTCTGCTTTGGCCTGGTGCAGCGGCTGGGCGTCGCGGCTGGCGCTGTGGAGGAGCTCGGCCTTGGCTGCTGCGGCGTTCTACACCTGACATCCTTCCTGACTGGCTTCCTGCCGACCGGGATCCTTCCTCGAAGCTGCCCTGCTACACTGCTCCTCCGGATCCGGTGAGTCGTCTCCCGGGCGGCTGTCCTGCAGCGGGGTAGGGGGCACGCGTGCCGCACCGCCGGGCCCAGGCCGGTTCCTCTCGCAGGCGCCTTCCCCTCCTCCTGGCACCCGCTGCTGTGGCCTGCCTGCCCCGGGCCTAGCGACGGGGGCAGTGCGCCCCCGTGAATCCTCGCTGCCTAGAGGCCCCGCGGGTGCGTGCCCACTGATGCTGCTCCTGGCCGCTGACATTGGAGCCCCCACCTATTTCTCCTGCCGGCCTGCTGCTGTGCTTCTGTGACCCATGCCTCCTCTGCTGCCTGCACGGACCGACGCGGCCCAAGACGAGGAGATCCTTTTCTTCCGCCCTGTCGTGGGCTTGCCGCCTGCACCATTGAGCCTGCTCCTCTCCTCTCTCTCACAGCTTTGACGATCCCCCGCCAGGCCTGGCTCCGCCGTGGATCGCTGGAGTTTTGCTCCTTCACCCTGCCTCCCACGCTGGCTCACTGAGACTGATACTCTGTTGGAAAGGGGGCCTTCTTTCGCCATCCAGCCACTACCTCCACTGCTCAGGAGCCTCTTTCCCTGCGAGGTCCTGGCTTAGAACCTTCTGCCTGTTGATCAGAGTCACCCCTTGGAGCGTTTCGTTCCTCTTGGCCTCTCACCTCTCACTTGGCCTGCTTGATCTCCCCAAGGTCTCACGACAGCATGCTATGGCCATAGCTACCCTAGCCAGCTTTGCTGCTCCGGACTGCCTGCCTCTTCCTTGCTGGGCTCCCCGTTCTGTTCGGCAATGGGGCTCTCCTCATAGGTTTATCTGGCTGCGTCGCAACTTACCTGCTCCTACTCTGCCCTGTGGGCCTGGCTGCCATCATCTCCCCTGGTGCCCTCTTTCCGTCCCCGCTTCTCCCGCTAGCCTTGGCCTCCACATACCCTGCTCCGCTGCTCTCTGACCTGCGGGGCACGCCGGTGCTTGACCATGGGGCGAACTGATCCGAAGCAGCCGAAGATAGCTTTCGACCAGCGCAAATCGTCATGACAAGAGGGGGTGGTCACGGTCACCGGCGAACTCGCTATCCAGTCCGAAAATGACTCTACCCGCGAAGATGACCAAAAAGCTATCATGCTGAATGTTAAATCTACAGTCACCGGCATCGCCGCCCAGCTTGACCAGCTCTCTACTCGTCTGGACACTGTTAAGGCTCGAGTGGACTCTCATGATACACGCATAACCCAAGTTGAGGCGAGGATGTCTGACGCCGAAATGTACAAAGTTCTGGAGCTCATTAAAAGTAAGAATGAGGATTTGGAGGCACGCTCCCGCAGAAACAATCTCCGAATCATGGGCATGCCCGAATCCTCCAACATAGCCAAGATGGAAGACTTTGTTGAACAGTTGCTTCGAGACGTATTCAGGGAGGTCCTTTTCCCACCGCTCTCTGGGACCCCGGCCTGCCCCAGGTCTTCCAGCTCGACCTATCATCGCTAAACTACTAAATTTCCTCGACCAGGACGCGGTCCTTCGAGCTGCCAGGGAGAAGGGGGAAATTCGTCATCAGGGAAACCTGATCTCCTTCTACCCTGATTACACAATGGCGGTTCAGGCTGCCCGCCGTGAATTCCTCCCAGCCAAACGTTTGCTGCAAAAACATGACGTATCCTACTCTCTGGCGTACCCGGCCAAGCTGCGTGTCAGACACAGCTCGCAGGTCCACACCTTTCTGGAACCCAAAGCGGCGATGGCTTACGCCAAAAAACTGGACAAATCACAGCGCTCCACACCCTCCAATTCCCCTCCAATTCCCAAGCGGGCGCAACCACTGAGCTAAGTGACAATGACTGAGAATAACCCTTACTGATATACTCAGATCTCCTGCACTTGCGCCTTATGACATGGACTTGCCCGTCCTGGTCCCCGTTCTTGTTGTTATCACATCGTTCCTCTATTGATCCACTGTGACGGCGCTCACGCTCTCTAGCTCTTGGACCTGGCAGCCCTGATCTGCTGATACGACTCCTGGTGCTGTACTGGACCCCATTGACTCGCACCTTTCTCTCCTAACCTACGCAACATTGACACTTGCTTACAAGGTGGGCCCTGGGCTTTGAGGAGTCATATTGGGTCCCCATCCCCTTCCCCCGCAGTCCACCTTTACTCACGGCTTGGCCACCCTGTCCTAGTGGCAGGGGTGTTCGCTGCACCGAGTCACGTCTCTATGGGATGATTCCCCTTCGTTCTCAATTTGCTTTTTCCCTTCCGAGTTGGGGGTTTCCCTGGGTGGGTGGGGTTGGTCTCTCAACCTGATTGGGGGGTTGGTGTGGGTGGTGGGAGGGGGTTCTCTGGGTGCTGTTGCCTCTCCTCCGAGGGCTGTTGTTGTTTTCTTTATTTTTTTCTTCTCTGACCTATTTTGTACTGTGCTGTTTGATATTTTGCTCTTAGTACTGCACACAGCATCGCACACTCCACAGGTTTCCCTGTTGCACATGACCTTACCCGGCATTCTCCCTCCTGGCACAGTTCAATGACGGCAACTACACTCTAGACTTGGAACGTCCAGGGCCTGAACGATTATCGTAAGGCCCACCATGTACCTGCGCATCTCATACGCCATAAAGTCGACATCTGTTTCCTCCAGGAAACTCATCTGCTCCCCACAACCGCCTCCAGGCTCCACTCCCGACACTGGGACGAAATTCACTCCTCCTTCTACTCTAACTATTCCCGCGGGGTGTCTATCCTTTGATGCAGAGAGCTCTACCGTGGCACACCACCAAGGCCATTACTGATGCCGAGGGGCACTTCGTCATACTGCTTGGTACCCTTTTACCACAGCCCTTGATCTTCGCTGCGATCTACGGCCCTAATTCTGATGACCCCGACTTCCTTGCGCAGGTATGGCGACACATATCCTCCCTGGGCCCTGCAGCGTCTCTGTGGGTAGGTGATTTTAACATTACACCCTTGACCGCTCTGGGCCCTGCGCTTTGCACCCGTGCTTCACCGCCCTCCTGCGCTCCATCTTGGCCGACAATTCTCTGTTGGATGCTTGGCGCCATACCCACTCGAACGTGTGCGAGGGCACCTGCATTACGGGCACTTCTGGCTGCTGGTCCCGCCTAGACCTTTGGATCACCATCCGCGATGCATATACATAGGTCACAAGCCACCTCAACCACCCACAAGGGACAAGGGCAAAACAAGGCCAGATGACCCTTAATCAGAGGATAGCAATGGAAGGAAGGGAGGGGAGGGAGGACGGGGTAGAAAGCAATCCCCCCAAAACCTGGAGTAGCCAAAGCAGCAGGGCACCGGAGCACCGGAACCCCATCCTCCAAGGACCAAAGGAGGAATGAACCGCCCCCAAACGGAGTCACCGCCAAGAACAAGGAAGGCACTCACTGGAGACACAGCCCCCCACCGGGAGGCGAGTACCGAAGGCCAACCCAAGGGTCCTCGCAGAATAGGGGAGGAAGGGCGGGCCGTGAAGGAATCTGCAGCTTGAATCGTCTCTACCAGATACATCGTTACCGAAGGTAAGTAACTCGTACATCTGCTAGAGACTACTAGCCGCAGATTCCTTCACGTAGAATAGATACCCTAGCAATACCTCCTGGGAAGGAGGGTCTGCGAAAGGACCCGACCAGCCAACACAGAACAGAGGGCCGCACAGGGGACCAGAGCTGTGGACCAGGTAGAACCTCGCCCCTGCCAGGCCAAGGGAACCCCCACAAGCAGAACCCCACCGACCCCAAGGGGATGTAGGAGGGAAAGAAGGCTGAAGAGGCCCGTACACTCACAGCAGAGGAACCAAGGGCAAGGACTGAGAGGCAGAATCACCCCACTCCCCTCACAAGGCAACATAGCTTCCGCCCAATGCCAAGACAGGAAAGCGGAAGAAGAAGAAGAAGAAGCCTAGAGGACCCAAGGAAACTAGGGAACAGAAGGCGAACCCACTCCAGATGGAAAGCAGCCTGCCAGCCAGAACAGCGCCGGCAGTCAAAGCCACCAGAAGCAAGAAGAACAGCCCGAGGCCCCAGGAAGGCCGAGTAGGCGACGCCTAGCAAGGGAGAACACAGGATCATCCCAGACCTCAGGACAGGAGCAGGGAGAGGAGGTGACGCCCGGTTCAGCACTATGAGTGGCCGCGCACACGACCTCAGGAAGCAAAAGCAACCTACCTAAACGCCATTGAGAACAGGCACCCGAAGGCGACCAGAACCACCTAGCAGAGCGCACGCCATATGACAGCTCCCACTACCCCACATAGTGTACGTTAAGTCCCAAGATATAGGAACCCTCTTTGGAAGAACTTCCGCCGCAGAGGAAAAAACAAAAGAGCCACAGGGAAAGAAACACCCCCGCTGAAGGCTTGACAAGCAGCTCAAACAAAGTAGAAGACCCAATCTCAGAGCCAAGTCTGCGCAACAACTCCTGCAGAACCACACACAATCAACACAAGGGCCGTCCAGCAGCCAATGCCAAAGTCCCAAGGAAGGACGTAAACGGCTAGAAAACACACTACACAGCCAGAACAGCCGGCCTAAGAAGGCCCAGAATCAGCCCAACTCAGAAGTCCCTGAGGAGGGGACGGAGGAGGAGGAGTATAAGGCGGAGGAGGAGGACGGAGCCCTGCCAAGAGCCTTTGGATGGCGGTGTCGGCCGGGGCATGGAACAACAGGCTGCCATCAAACGGAAGGACGATGAGTCGCTCCCGAATATTCTCAGGGAATACTCCATCCCGAAGACAAGCATGGAGACGGAGAGCGACTGAGGAAGCCATTGGCCCGGCCCAGCACCTCCAAGATGTCCAGAGCGGAGCGGAGAATAAACGCCACAAGCTCCCGGCCATCCAATGCATGATGCCGTAAGTCCACCAAGCCAGACTCCTGGGACGCTGCAGATCCCAGAGACTCCGCCGAGTCCCACAAACAGGAGGAGGCCCTAGCCAGCACACACAAGGTGTTAAGGGCTGGTCGAGGCGAACATGTTGCGTCCCCAAGGGTCCAGCCAGTGGTCCTCTCGGGACGGCGGAGTCAACAGCGGCGGCAGGGAGGGAAAAGCAGTCAGCAAAAGGGCGCTGGCGGCTGAGGGGTGAAGTGAAAGACACGCCGGGTCACGCGGCGCCGGGAGGTGCCGGTGCAGAAGATGCTGACTCACCGGGTCCCCTGAGGCAGGACGCTTCCAAGCCCCTGTCAGGGAATAAAGGAGCGAACCTTCAAAGGGAAGTAAGATTTCCCTCCCACCAGAACCCTGGTGGAGGACCTCCAATAGATGATCCGCCGGAAAGTGAACCACCGGATCACCCATGCGCAGGATGCCCACAGCCGTGGGCACCGCGTGAGCGAAGGCCACACCTGCCTCTGTAGGGCCCCGCGGTGGAGAAATCAGCTCCTCCGTGGGCGACGGCTGCAAACTAAGGCGGCCGTCCCCAAGGCCAAGCGGGGTGGGCAGGGGCCAGACCTGGAAGTCAGAAGGAGCCGAAGAATGAGGGACCTGTCGCTCTTCCGACGAGCACCTCTGCCCCAGGAAGGGAGGGCGACACCAATAATCATGCCTCCGGAGAAGAAGTAGCGTCTGAAGACGAATCCGCGGTACGACCCCTGCGCGGAGCCATAGAATCCACTGCTTGAGGTAGGATGACGGCACCAGCCGGCATCGCCGGACAAGGGACCTCCAAGTCACCCCGCACCGGAGTGGAGACCGGAGTAGAGCTGGAACCACACCGGCCCCAGGGCGGCGCCGGAGTGACGCGGACCCGACCCACGCTGAGGTAGCCACCTGCACGGGGGAACGAGACGGGCCTGGGGAGTGGCACCCGACAGCCGCGGCCCAGAATGAGGCAAAGATGGCTCGGCAACCCATGCGGCGGCGCCAGGGACGATTCAACCTCCGACTCGCCCTCCGACGAGGCAGCCACCTGTGGGAAGGGACAAGAGGGGCCCAGAGAGGGACGAGGGGTCTTTCCTTGGCCTCGACCCGGAGCGGTCCAGCTGTGGTCCAGCTGCTGCCGGCGCCGTAACTGATTCACCTCGGCCTTAGACAGTACCACCCTGTCAAAGGACCGAGAGGGGCTCGGGGATGCGACCCGAGCCCCGGCGACCTCCCGCGACCCCACAGGGACCCCCGCGGGAGTTTGTGGCGAGGCAGAGACGCCGTGGCCTGAACGAGGTGCCCCAGAAGAGCCGCACCCCAACAGTACCACATCCTCCAAGCCTGGATCCGATCGAGTTGGCGCCGGGGCCGGAGCCACCGGCGGCGCCACAGAGGGCCCTGCGCAGAGCGACGGATCCGCTGACGCCCCAGGAGGGGAAGGAGGAGGAGATATCAGCGAGGCCTGCAAATCCGCCGCGTATGTCTCCATTTGGACTCTCAACGCCCCAACACCGGGAAACGGTGGATAGGACGACCCGCGGGGCCGCATCACCCGCGGAGAGTCCACGCCTTCGCGAGGCCGGAAACCAGCCCCCGGGGACAAACTGCGACACTTACCCACCGGGGAGCGACGCTCACGCGACATTGGAGAAAGGCAAGGACAACGACCACGGCCGAGTCTGAAGCAGTCTGTCGAAGCAGATCGAGTGGAGGACGTCGACCTGGAGAGACGCGCCGAGAGAAGTTTCATCCGGCGTTCCCGCCGCGACTTTGGTTTCAACTGTTGGCACTGCGTACAGTCTGTGGTGCCGTGATCCTCCCCCAAACACCACATACAAATGAGGTGAGGGTCCGTCGCCGACATAAGATGCCCACAAGACGTGCAAGTCTTAAAGCCCGAAGGCATTCGCACACTGTTCCACTAAAAATGGAAGAAAAAAGGGGCCTAACAGGCCCGTAGCAAGGATCGGATCCGCGTTGCACGCGGAAAAGGAACAAAACTACGTTAGGGGCTACCAAATTTCTCAGTACCTTTGACTTAAGTGCAGGGAACTGGCAGATTGACATGCCCCCCGGAGCAAAAGAAAGACAGACTTCTCCACACCTGATGGGCACTTCCAGTTCACTGTGATGCCCTTTGGTCTAAAGAATGCCCAATCACTTTTCAAAGGATGGTAATTAAGTCCTTGTTGGGTTGGAAGGCTTTAGTGCAGCTCATCCTGATGATATTGCTGTGTTTAGCTCTTCCTGTCAGGAATACCTGGTCCACATGGGGAAGGATTTATAGGCCCTGCAAGCTGCAGGCCTAACTATCAAGGCTTCCAAATGGCAGTTATGGCAAGCAACATTCTGGATTTGGGACGCTCCAACCATTCCTTGACTTGACTGGGTACTACAGGAGGTTTGTGAAGGGGTATGGATCTATTGTGATTCCCCTGACAGAACTCATCTCCAACAAGATGCATAAAAAAGTGAAATGGACAGTTACAATGTGCTCAGCACCTATTCTGAAGGTTCCGGATTACTCCAAGAAGTTTATTGTGGAGACTGATGCCTCTGAGCTAGAGATAGGAGCGATCCTATCCCAGACCAACACTGATGGCCAACCTGTTGCTTTCATCATCGAGAGGTACTCCCCAGGAAACAGTGTTGGAGTGCCATTGAGAGGGAATCCTTTGCTGTGGTCTGGTCCTTGAAGAAGCTGAGACCATACATGTTTGGTACTCACTTCATAGTTCAAACTGACAGCAGACCTCGCAGATGGCTAATGCAATTGAAAGGTGAAAACTGAAAACTTTTGAGGTGGTCCATCTCCCTACAGGGAATGGACTTTACAGTGAAACATAGTCCTGGGATTGCCCATGCTAATGCAGATGGTCTTTCCAAATGTTTCCACTTAGACAATGAAGACTCTCTTGGGAAAGGTTAGTCTCCTCCTCTTTCTTTTGGGGTGGGGGGAGCGTTTAGGAAAGTGCCCCTTTTTGCATTGTTATCCCCTACTTTTTGCCTGACACTTGATGCACTTTGACTTGATGTGCCCTAGGTCCCTGCCAATCAGGTTCCCAGGGCCTGTGTTCTTTCCCAAAACTGTACCTTCGTACCCACAACTGGCACATATCTGGCCACAGGTAAGGCCTTGTAAAAGCTATAATGGGTACCAAGGGCACTGTGACTAGGTAATGCCTTTGAGGGCTGCAGCACTTACTGTGCCACTCTTAGAGACCATGCCCCTTGACACCCCACACTGCCATTGCAGGCTGCGTGTTTTGGTGCAGAGAAAAGTCAAGAGTTGACATGACACACATCCCTGTGTGCCATGCCTGCAAACCACTGCCTGTGGTTTAGGTAAGTCACCCCTCTAGCAGGGTGCACTAGACCACAGGTGAGGGTACAATTGCATGAGCACTGTGCCCACACAGTGTCTTAAGTCCATAATTAGACATTGTAAGTGCAGTAAAACCATAAAGAGTTTATGGTCTGGGAGTTGGTCATTATGAACTCCACAGCTCCACAATGGATTTACTGAAACCTGGGAGGTTTGGAAGCAAATTTCTCAGCATATTAAATCCACACTAATGCCAGTGTGGGATTTAATGTAAAATGCACTCAGAGCATATATTAGAGATGCCCCCTGAAAAACGACCATCTCTGTTGTGGTCCTGAATGGCTACCCACCATTTGCCACCACCAGACAAGTTTCTGGACACCTGGGTGGAGGGCCTCTGCTCTCTGGGTCCAGAGACAAAGTCTGTCTTGGGCAGAGGTGTCATGCCTCCCCCCCAGGATGAGCTGGGACAATGAAGGGGAAGCTTTAAAGGCCTGCCGCCTTTGTCAGCTGACCCTGCCTTTTGCTGCCCCCAGCAACTGGCTCCCACTGGTTCTGACCCCCTCTTTTGGTGGGAGAATTGTTGAAAAAACCAAGTGAGGAAGAGGTGTGTCCACCTTTGCCAAACCCGACCATCAAATGGGGGAGGTGAGGTGAAGCACACATATCAGCCCCCGCCATCTTGAAGATGGGGTGACAAAGCCAATTTGAGAGAGGCATAATAGGGGATGCACTCAGGCCAAGGAAGAGACCACTTGGTCCCCACCTGTACACCCCTGTAACACCCCTAAAGGTAATATTTAGGGGCAACCCTGAAACTTGCCTCATCAGACTTGAGGAAGGAAGAAGAAGAATTGAAGGGCCGTGCTGACCCAGGAAGAAGAGGACACAAACTGCTTTGGCCCCAGCCCTACCGGCCAGTCCCGACTCTGACCTGCCCACATTGAAACCCCAGCTTGTTCAGCAACCAGCAGCACTCCAGAACCCGAAGGACCTGTCCTGCATTCATCTGAAGTACTCTGTCTCCCGTGCCAAGACAGGAAAGCGGAAGAAGAAGAAGAAGAAGCCTAGAGGACCCAAGGAAACTAGGGAACAGAAGGCGAACCCACTCCAGATGGAAAGCAGCCTGCCAGCCAGAACAGCGCCGGCAGTCAAAGCCACCAGAAGCAAGAAGAACAGCCCGAGGCCCCAGGAAGGCCGAGTAGGCGACGCCTAGCAAGGGAGAACACAGGATCATCCCAGACCTCAGGACAGGAGCAGGGAGAGGAGGTGACGCCCGGTTCAGCACTATGAGTGGCCGCGCACACGACCTCAGGAAGCAAAAGCAACCTACCTAAACGCCATGGAGAACAGGCACCCGAAGGCGACCAGAACCACCTAGCAGAGCGCACGCCATATGACAGCTCCCACTACCCCACATAGTGTACGTTAAGTCCCAAGATATAGGAACCCTCTTTGGAAGAACTTCCGCCGCAGAGGAAAAAACAAAAGAGCCACAGGGAAAGAAACACCCCCGCTGAAGGCTTGACAAGCAGCTCAAACATAGTAGAAGACCCAATCTCAGAGCCAAGTCTGCGCAACAACTCCTGCAGAACCACACACAATCAACACAAGGGACGTCCAGCAGCCAATGCCAAAGTCCCAAGGAAGGACGTAAACGGCTAGAAAACACACTACACAGCCAGAACAGCCGGCCTAAGAAGGCCCAGAATCAGCCCAACTCAGAAGTCCCTGAGGAGGGGACGGAGGAGGAGGAGTATAAGGCGGAGGAGGAGGACGGAGCCCTGCCAAGAGCCTTTGGATGGCGGTGTCGGCCGGGGCATGGAACAACAGGCTGCCATCAAACGGAAGGACGATGAGTCGCTCCCGAATATTCTCAGGGAATACTCCATCCCGAAGACAAGCATGGAGACGGAGAGCGACTGAGGAAGCCATTGGCCCGGCCCAGCACCTCCAAGATGTCCAGAGCGGAGCGGAGAATAAACGCCACAAGCTCCCGGCCATCCAATGCATGATGCCGTAAGTCCACCAAGCCAGACTCCTGGGACGCTGCAGATCCCAGAGACTCCGCCGAGTCCCACAAACAGGAGGAGGCCCTAGCCAGCACACACAAGGTGTTAAGGGCTGGTCGAGGCGAACATGTTGCGTCCCCAAGGGTCCAGCCAGTGGTCCTCTCGGGACGGCGGAGTCAACAGCGGCGGCAGGGAGGGAAAAGCAGTCAGCAAAAGGGCGCTGGCGGCTGAGGGGTGAAGTGAAAGACACGCCGGGTCACGCGGCGCCGGGAGGTGCCGGTGCAGAAGATGCTGACTCACCGGGTCCCCTGAGGCAGGACGCTTCCAAGCCCCTGTCAGGGAATAAAGGAGCGAACCTTCAAAGGGAAGTAAGATTTCCCTCCCACCAGAACCCTGGTGGAGGACCTCCAATAGATGATCCGCCGGAAAGTGAACCACCGGATCACCCATGCGCAGGATGCCCACAGCCGTGGGCACCGCGTGAGCGAAGGCCACACCTGCCTCTGTAGGGCCCCGCGGTGGAGAAATCAGCTCCTCCGTGGGCGACGGCTGCAAACTAAGGCGGCCGTCCCCAAGGCCAAGCGGGGTGGGCAGGGGCCAGACCTGGAAGTCAGAAGGAGCCGAAGAATGAGGGACCTGTCGCTCTTCCGACGAGCACCTCTGCCCCAGGAAGGGAGGGCGACACCAATAATCATGCCTCCGGAGAAGAAGTAGCGTCCGAAGACGAATCCGCGGTACGACCCCTGCGCGGAGCCATAGAATCCACTGCTTGAGGTAGGATGACGGCACCAGCCGGCATCGCCGGACAAGGGACCTCCAAGTCACCCCGCACCGGAGTGGAGACCGGAGTAGAGCTGGAACCACACCGGCCCCAGGGCGGCGCCGGAGTGACGCGGACCCGACCCACGCTGAGGTAGCCACCTGCGCGGGGGAACGAGACGAGCCTGGGGAGTGGCACCCGACAGCCGCGGCCCAGAATGAGGCAAAGATGGCTCGGCAACCCATGCGGCGGCGCCAGGGACGATTCAACCTCCGACTCGCCCTCCGACGAGGCAGCCACCTGTGGGAAGGGACAAGAGGGGCCCAGAGAGGGACGAGGGGTCTTTCCTTGGCCTCGACCCGGAGCGGTCCAGCTGTGGTCCAGCTGCTGCCGGCGCCGTAACTGATTCACCTCGGCCTTAGACAGTACCACCCTGTCAAAGGACCGAGAGGGGCTCGGGGATGCGACCCGAGCCCCGGCGACCTCCCGCGACCCCACAGGGACCCCCGCGGGAGTTTGTGGCGAGGCAGAGACGCCGTGGCCTGAACGAGGTGCCCCAGAAGAACCGCACCCCAACAGTACCACATCCTCCAAGCCTGGATCCGATCGAGTTGGCGCCGGGGCCGGAGCCACCGGCGGCGCCACAGAGGGCCCTGCGCAGAGCGACGGATCCGCTGACGCCCCAGGAGGGGAAGGAGGAGGAGATATCAGCGAGGCCTGCAAATCCGCCGCGTATGTCTCCATTTGGACTCTCGACGCCCCAACACCGGGAAACGGTGGATAGGACGACCCGCGGGGCCGCATCACCCGCGGAGAGTCCACGCCTTCGCGAGGCCGGAAACCAGCCCCCAGGGACAAACTGCGACACTTACCCACCGGGGAGCGACGCTCACGCGACATTGGAGAAAGGCAAGGACAACGACCACGGCCGAGTCTGAAGCAGTCTGTCGAAGCAGATCGAGTGGAGGACGTCGACCTGGAGAGACGCGCCGAGAGAAGTTTCATCCGGCGTTCCCGCCGCGACTTTGGTTTCAACTGTTGGCACTGCGTACAGTCTGTGGTGCCGTGACCCTCCCCCAAACACCACATACAAATGAGGTGAGGGTCCGTCGCCGACATAAGATGCCCACAAGACGTGCAAGTCTTAAAGCCCGAAGGCATTCGCACACTGTTCCACTAAAAATGGAAGAAAAAAGGGGCCTAACAGGCCCGTAGCAAGGATCGGATCCGCGTTGCACGCGGAAAAGGAACAAAACTACGTTAGGGGCTACCAAATTTCTCAGTACCTTTGACTTAAGTGCAGGGAACTGGCAGATTGACATGCCCCCCGGAGCAAAAGAAAGACAGACTTCTCCACACCTGATGGGCACTTCCAGTTCACTGTGATGCCCTTTGGTCTAAAGAATGCCCAATCACTTTTCAAAGGATGGTAATTAAGTCCTTGTTGGGTTGGAAGGCTTTAGTGCAGCTCATCCTGATGATATTGCTGTGTTTAGCTCTTCCTGTCAGGAATACCTGGTCCACATGGGGAAGGATTTATAGGCCCTGCAAGCTGCAGGCCTAACTATCAAGGCTTCCAAATGGCAGTTATGGCAAGCAACATTCTGGATTTGGGACGCTCCAACCATTCCTTGACTTGACTGGGTACTACAGGAGGTTTGTGAAGGGGTATGGATCTATTGTGATTCCCCTGACAGAACTCATCTCCAACAAGATGCATAAAAAAGTGAAATGGACAGTTACAATGTGCTCAGCACCTATTCTGAAGGTTCCGGATTACTCCAAGAAGTTTATTGTGGAGACTGATGCCTCTGAGCTAGAGATAGGAGCGATCCTATCCCAGACCAACACTGATGGCCAACCTGTTGCTTTCATCATCGAGAGGTACTCCCCAGGAAACAGTGTTGGAGTGCCATTGAGAGGGAATCCTTTGCTGTGGTCTGGTCCTTGAAGAAGCTGAGACCATACATGTTTGGTACTCACTTCATAGTTCAAACTGACAGCAGACCTCGCAGATGGCTAATGCAATTGAAAGGTGAAAACTGAAAACTTTTGAGGTGGTCCATCTCCCTACAGGGAATGGACTTTACAGTGAAACATAGTCCTGGGATTGCCCATGCTAATGCAGATGGTCTTTCCAAATGTTTCCACTTAGACAATGAAGACTCTCTTGGGAAAGGTTAGTCTCCTCCTCTTTCTTTTGGGGTGGGGGGAGCGTTTAGGAAAGGGCCCCTTTTTGCATTGTTATCCCCTACTTTTTGCCTGACACTTGATGCACTTTGACTTGATGTGCCCTAGGTCCCTGCCAATCAGGTTCCCAGGGCCTGTGTTCTTTCCCAAAACTGTACCTTCGTACCCACAACTGGCACATATCTGGCCACAGGTAAGGCCTTGTAAAAGCTATAATGGGTACCAAGGGCACTGTGACTAGGTAATGCCTTTGAGGGCTGCAGCACTTACTGTGCCACTCTTAGAGACCATGCCCCTTGACACCCCACACTGCCATTGCAGGCTGCGTGTTTTGGTGCAGAGAAAAGTCAAGAGTTGACATGACACACATCCCTGTGTGCCATGCCTGCAAACCACTGCCTGTGGTTTAGGTAAGTCACCCCTCTAGCAGGGTGCACTAGACCACAGGTGAGGGTACAATTGCATGAGCACTGTGCCCACACAGTGTCTTAAGTCCATAATTAGACATTGTAAGTGCAGTAAAACCATAAAGAGTTTATGGTCTGGGAGTTGGTCATTATGAACTATACAGCTCCACAATGGATTTACTGAAACCTGGGAGGTTTGGAAGCAAATTTCTCAGCATATTAAATCCACACTAATGCCAGTGTGGGATTTAATGTAAAATGCACTCAGAGCATATATTAGAGATGCCCCCTGAAAAACGACCATCTCTGTTGTGGTCCTGAATGGCTACCCACCATTTGCCACCACCAGACAAGTTTCTGGACACCTGGGTGGAGGGCCTCTGCTCTCTGGGTCCAGAGACAAAGTCTGTCTTGGGCAGAGGTGTCATGCCTCCCCCCCAGGATGAGCTGGGACAATGAAGGGGAAGCTTTAAAGGCCTGCCGCCTTTGTCAGCTGACCCTGCCTTTTGCTGCCCCCAGCAACTGGCTCCCACTGGTTCTGACCCCCTCTTTTGGTGGGAGAATTGTTGAAAAAACCAAGTGAGGAAGAGAGGTGTGTCCACCTTTGCCAAACCCGACCATCAAATGGGGGAGGTGAGGTGAAGCACACATATCAGCCCCCGCCATCTTGAAGATGGGGTGACAAAGCCAATTTGAGAGAGGCATAATAGGGGATGCACTCAGGCCAAGGAAGAGACCACTTGGTCCCCACCTGTACACCCCTGTAACACCCCTAAAGGTAATATTTAGGGGCAACCCTGAAACTTGCCTCATCAGACTTGAGGAAGGAAGAAGAAGAATTGAAGGGCCGTGCTGACCCAGGAAGAAGAGGACACAAACTGCTTTGGCCCCAGCCCTACCGGCCAGTCCCGACTCTGACCTGCCCACATTGAAACCCCAGCTTGTCAAGCAACCAGCAGCACTCCAGAACCCGAAGGACCTGTCCTGCATTCATCTGAAGTACTCTGTCTCCCGTGAGCACCGGATTTGCTCAACCAAAGACTCCAACACAGAACCCGGATCCAGGCGGCTCACCGGTTCTGCACCACTCTGCACACGACGCCCACGGCTCGAGTTCGAGTGGCCCGACACCACGAGGAGGTCTACCCAGCAATCCTGCCGTGGGATCTGGTAATCCCTGACCTGCCACGATCTTCAGCCCAATGCCTTCAGCCTCAACCAGAGGGGTCCGCCTGACCGCGACCGGAGCTGGTAGGAAAACCTGATGCCTCAAGACACCCCTGCATCCGATGCCACACTACCTTGGGTGACCCAACCGACGGTGTCCAGGCATCTCCCAAGATCCCAACTTACCTCTCTTGCTGGTGGTCGCCCTCAAGAAGCCTCCTTGGCCGAGCCTGCAGCATCTTTTCCGAACCGTAGATCTCCATTGGACTCCACAGGGCTCCCAATGTACCCTTGGCACTCTGCATCTGGCCGCCTCTGTGCTGCTGGTGGTGCAGCTCCTGTGCTGATTGTGGCCCCAGGAGCTTTGCTCAGTCAACCGAGTGGCCTGCTCGTAAGCAGCCCCTGACCGACGGCTTCCCTAGCCCCATTGGCTAACATTGGGCCCCTGCACTCTGCACCAGGCCATCCTAGTGCTGCTGGTGGTGCACTTGAAGTGCCAACTTTAACCTTGGGGAACCTTGGTTCTAACCTCCAATAACTATTCTTGCAGGTCATTTCTTACCTGCAAACCGGTAACCTTCTTTCTTGCATAGAAATCCATATTGTGGTTTTTCTTCTGAAAACTACAGTAACTGTGCTTTGTCGTACTTACCTGTGTTTGGAAAAAGTCCTGGTGTGGTATCTAGACGTAGCAGCCCGAGTAACAAGCAACTGTAACTAAAAAGTAATCTAAAAGTAACTTAACAGTAATCTGAACTGTTTCTAAAGCAAATACAAACCTGTAACAATTCTATTCAACCTACAATTGCAAATCCTTGTAATGTTTTGCATTTGAAAGTATATTCTACTTTCCTGTGCCAAGTCTCACTTGGTTCTAAAAATAAAATAATACCTTTTTTATACTTACCTAATTCGTCTGGATTCTGTCTCTGAGTGTGTGCCATCATTCTTTTGAAGAAACAAAAAACAAAGAGGAAGGTGCACCAGATAAAAAGAGTCCAATCCAAACAAGTATCCTTAGTGTTTCCTTTTATTTTCTTGTAGTATGAAGAGATAAAACCCAGCCAACGCGTTTCGTTCCACACGGGAACTTCTTCAAGGCATGAATAAGTTATTTTTATCTTTCAAGCGCGAAAATTCCCAAAGTCGAAAATCCAATATTGGAATGTGAGTCTTATAAACAAATATGCACCAAGCCTCACGGTCAACGGGTTAATGTATTAAGTATAATTTTAGTATTTATACTCCATAAAACAGGCAGAATCAAAAGGGTTCCAAAAATCTTAGAAGTCCCATACTTCGAACGACCAGGAAAGTAGTAAGGTCACGCCACAACAATATCCGAAGCCATCATTCATTACCTAAGTGAACACAGTAAATGCGTAACACACCCTCTGATAAGCTTAACTGCTCGACCACACTACCACAAAGAGAGCTCTTAGTGATTGTCTAATTTACCTCAACTATACCTCTGGGGATCCATTGGATTCTGTGCACAATATACCTCACTTTGGTATAGTATTTACAGAGCCAGCTTACTACACTACCCCCCCATGCCACCTTCTAACGACCACATGTCGGAGGATCATTTGGCGCTTCTCCTCAAGGAAGTTTCGGCTCTCTTGGCCAAGGGAGCCATAGAGAGGGTCCCTGTGCCAGAAGTAGGTCATGGTTGTTATTTCCGCTACTTTCTGGTGCCCAAAATGACAAAGGCCTGCGTCCTATCCTAGACCTCCGGGCCCTCAACTTCTTCCTCCGGAAGGAGAAGTTCACAATGCTCACTTTAACCCTGTTGCCCTTGACTGAGGAGACTGGATGGTGGCGTTGGACTTGCAGGACGCTTATTTGCATATCCCCGTCCATCCAGCCAATAGACGTTACCTATGGTTCACGGTGGGCCACAAGCACTTTAAGTTCGCCGTGCTCCCCTTTTTGCCTTTGTGCCCCTCGTGTGTTCACAAAAGTGATGTCGGTGGTCGCAGCACTTCTGCGGAAATCAGGGGTTCCAGTCTTCCCCTATCTTGATAACTGGCTGTTGAAGGAGGGCTCGCCCCAGGCTGCGTCTCCACCTCTAGACTACGGTAGACATCCTGCCCTCACTGGGATTCACTATCAACGTGCCGCAGTCACACCTGACTCCCTCTCAGACGCTCCCTTTCATCGGGGCGATTCTGGACACAGTGCAGTTTCGGGCCTATCCTCCTGAGCAGAGAGTCTGGGATATTGGTGATAGCGATGTTTCAGCTTCTATTCCGGATTTAGGTGAGAATAACGCTGAGGCTGCTGGGTCTCATGGCCTCCTGCTGGTGGATCATGCCAGATGGCATATGTGGGCTCTGCAGTGGGACCTGAAGCAATGGGCGCAGCATCAGGGTAATATTTCCGACTACGTCCAGATCTCAGAGGGATATGCACAACAACTGAAGTGGTGGTTAACGAACCAAGATTGAGTCGGATGCAGATCCTGCTTCCTTCCCCAACCAGATATAATGGTGGTTGTGAGAAGTTGGCCTGATGTATGATGTCACTAGTTCTAGTGTACACCTTATATCAGTCCAAACAACCCTTGTGGTGATTGGTTGTAAAGTCAACCTTATAGACCAGCTATCCTAGTGGTAGCATGGACAAGAGCAGTCTTAGGCTAAACTCTGAATGGCATGTGAAGCCAGCTGTGGTACCATATATAATCCCTTGAATACCAAATGAAAGGACACCACAACAGATATATATATAAAATAAAGTGTATTTATTCTAGTCAAACCCTCAGCACTCTTTATGAGATTAGAGGTAAGTACAACACAGTCTTATTTAAGCATACATTAAGTCACACAGGTAAGTAATACAGTTAGGCCCTAGGGGCCACGCAAACCATATACTAAAGAAGTGGTATAAGGACCACTGTCACGGAAATAGGATAGGCCTAGGCCTAGGGAATCGCTGGGGCTACACTACCCTAGCAACAGTTAGGAGGTGGGAGGCCCACGGGATTCAGGTGCAGAGTGGAAACACTCACGCGTAATGCGTAAAAGTCGATAGAATTACTAGCAGTTAGAAATTAACAGTTTAAGGACACTTCTGAAGCAGCTAGAGAGTCGAGACTCTGAAACTAGACCCTAGGATAGTCACTACCCTTGTGAGCACCGAAGTACCCAAGTTACCTAGCCCACGGTCTGCGGGTGCATAGGTGTGAACTTGCGTCGAGTTTCGTCGTGGACTTCTATGGATGCCTGAAGGAAAGGTGCTGACAGGCAGTCAGTGAAGAGTGTCCGGTGGATCCCAAGGCTGGGATCAAGAAGAGAGGATACCTGCAAGCAGAAGGGACAGAGTCAAGGTCACTAGCCAGTGACCACGTGGAACCAGGAAGGAACCAGGCGATGTCGTGAAGATTGCAGGTGAAGGTGAAGCTTGTCGCTGCAGCCACGGGTACCAGGAGACGTCGAGGACGACCAGGACCAGGAGGCGAGCTGTCCCACGAAGGCTCTTGCTGTCGGCGGCGTCGAAGTCGAACTAGGACTCACCAAGCCTTGGCAAGCGGAACCCACGAAGAACGGAGGACTTGCTTCTGGTGCAGACCAGGAAGGTCTGGGGTGCTTCTCTTTTGCAGGGAAGCGGGAGCCAGTCTGGAGGAGCCAAACCAGCGGTGAAGATTTCAGGGTGCGTCGTCACAGAGGCCACTAGCCAACGGGCAAGCAACCGGACAGACGCGGCAAGCAGGAAAATGCAGAAGGGCCCCACGCAGGACTCGTGGAGTGTGGTGGGCTGATCTTCGGTGCAGATGGTGCTTGGGGTTGGGGCTTCTCAATCCCCGGTGCACAACTTCGAGGGTGCCTCAGAAGCTGCGCTGGAAGATACTAGCCACTTTTCCCAGGTAGCCGGTCCCACGTCTCTCGTCGCCTCCACGGATCTCAGCTCGGCTGTGGATGTGGATCAGGGTCGGAGAAGTCTGGAAGTCAAGGCTCTGGTTGGGCTCTGCAGTCGGTCCCTCGTAGAACTTTAGCAAAGCAAAGGGTAGTCTCTTGATGGTGCCTGTTTGCACAGGGTAGCCACTCCTTGGCCACAAGGGAGATTCTTCAGTCTCCTTCTTTCGTCGAATGTCGAAGGTCCAGAGTTTCTGTTCAAGTTGCAGGTTCAGGATAATCTAATCTCCTGGGGCCCAGCTACCACTCTTATACTAATCTGGGGGGCTGGGTTGCCTGCTAGGTCACGCCTTATGGGTGGGACCTGGGAGGGGGGTGGTTACACCCCCTTCCCTTTGTCCAGTTTCGCGCCAGGACTGGGGCTGGAGTGCCCCAGCACCGGTTTGAACTGGACTATGCATGGGACACCTTGTGTGCCCCAGGCATGTCTCATTCCTTTCAGCCCTCCCTGCCCCAATACACTAAAGTCTGTCTGGGGAGGTGCTAGCAGGAAACCTATTGTCCAAGCCTCCCTTGCCGGGATCACTCCCAGCAGCAGGAGGTCAGACTTGTGTCTGTGGCAGCAGCATCCATGTTGTGATGCTGAGGCTTTGGTTAGAGTTAAACAGCAAAGTAGGATTTTAACATGTCTCTCCCTCTAGAAGGGGGGAATAATATCCTCATCACCAGAAATGGTATGGGGGTATTATTCCAAAGTGTTAGACACCTTACACGACATGTTTTGATAAAGCCAAACCATAGTTACCATAACCGTTTAAGATTATAAGGCACTTTAAGAGTATATGGTAGGCTATATCATAGAACAGCTATAAGGACATGGTTCCGAAAGCTGCAGACAGGCTCAGCTCATGCTAGAGCACCATCTCACATGTTACCAAGCACTCTGCCTCCAGGATTGTTAAGGCCTGCCATAGGAGTGGCTGATAGGTACACATGTGTCTATTTTAAGGGTAGATATAGGTATACTATATCTAAGCAAGGGGTGATTACACGACCTTGCCCCAGCTGAGTGATCAGCCAGTTGTGTCTGATTGGAAGGCCAGACCAGGGGTGGCATAATACATGCTGCAGCCCCTGGGAGGCCTAGGGTACACCTATGCCCTGGGTACCTAGGGTACACTGTACAGGGTCCAATAAGGTGATCCTTACCAATTGGGAATGTACCTAGTACATGGAGTCCATTTTAAAGAGAGAGCAGACAGCCTGAGACCCTGAATGGCAGGATCTCAGGCCAACTAAGTCGAAAAACCAGCTAGACACTAGGCAAAAAGTTGGGGGTAACCATAGTCAGATATCCACCTTCCTACAGTGGTGACACTTGCGTCACTACTGGGATGGGGCGGCCATTTCGGACAGGCGGAAATCATAGGCGTCTGGTCTCCGACAGAGTCCAGTCTCCATATCCACCTTCTGTAGCTCTGGGCAATCAAAGTGGCACTGAAGGCATTCCTTCCTTCTCTCAAAGGGAAAGTGGTGCAGGTGTTCACAGACAACACTACTGCCATGTGGTACTGCAACAAACAGGGTGGTGTGGAGTCATGGACCCTTTGTCAGGAGGCTCTCCACTTCTGGACATGGCTGGAACATCAGGGCAGAACCCTGGTGGTTCACCATCTGACAGGTTCTCTGAACACCAGAGCGGACAAACTCCGCCGTCAGTGCCTGGTCGATCACAAATGGATTCTCCAGTCAGTGGTGGAGAGAGCCTTAGTTAGAGCTGTACGCCTCAGAAGATAATGCACAATGTCAGCTGTCTTGCACGTTGGCGGTTCCAAGTTGGCACTTGCTCTGTGACACTTTTTGTCGTAAGTGGAGCTTCGGCCTCCTATATGCCTTTCCTCCCATACCACTTCTTCTCAGAGTGCTCAAGAAGACCAGGCTCCAGTCATTTTTGTGGCTCTGAATTGAGCACTAAGAATCTGGTATTCTGACCTTCTGAGTATGGCCAGCGATCCTCCGATCAGATTTCCCCCTCAGGAGGATCTTCTGTTGCAGCAGCAGGGGACGATTCTTCACCCGAACCTGTCCAGTCTCCACCTCCTTGTGTGGAGATTGAGAGGCGGCAGTTGACAGCTTTTGACCTTCTGCCCGAAGTCAGTGATGTCATCTTGGCAGCCTGGCGTCCCTCCACTAAATCGGTACACGCCCTTAGATGGAACAAATTTGTGGCACAGTGCACAGCAAAGGCTGTTGCTCCCCTTTCTGCCCCTCTTTCAGATGCTCTCTTGGGCATACTTTCTTTGGCCCAGCCGGGCTCTATTTTGGGCACTCTTAAAGGTTATCTTGCAGCTATCTTTGCCTTTCTGCGGCTTCTAGATCAGCCATCTTTATTGAAATCTTACATTGTTAGTAGGTTCTTTAAAGGGCTTACTCACTTCTTTCCTCCCTCTCCTGTCATAATGCCCCAATGGGATTTAAATTTGGCTTTAACCCTTCTTATGTGGGCTACCTTCCAGCCCCTTCATAATTGTGTCGCAGGTTGCTGACTCTCAAAACGTCTTTCCTTATTGCCATCACCTCTACTTGCAGTTAGCGAGCTTCAGGATCTATCTTCCAAGCCTCCTTATCTGTCTGTCCATCCGTATAAAGTGATACTTCAGATGAAAGCTTTGTTCCTTCTTAAAGTGGTCACGCCATTTCCTGTGAAACAATCCATCACTCTGCCCACCTTTTACCCGCCCTGCCTCCCTCCAAGTGGGAGGAGAAATTCCACTGTCTGGACCGAAAACGCGCGTTGTCTTTTTATCTTGATCGTATCAAAGACTTCCGGGTGGATGATCCACTCTTAGTTGGCTATATGGGTGCCAAGAAAGGTCGGGTTGTGCAATTCCGGACCATCTCTCGATGGGTTGTCCTTTGCATTAAAATATGCTATGCTTCGGCGAAGAAGGATCCTCCTGTGGGGTTGCGGGCTCACTCCACTAAGACACACAATTGATGGACAGACTGTAGAACAAATCAAAACATTCACCCCAGTCAAGAGATCTGGGTTAAATCCATCATTCTTTTGCTCACCATGCCACCCCAGTTTAGACCTGGCCATATGCAAATCTATTTTGACCCTGTGCCTCACGGGAACAGTCCAGCCCGAACTACCAAGCCAGGTCCTCCCTGGACCGGAAACAAGCATCCTAGGACCGGTTTCGGGGTTTCACCCCTCTTCAGCCAGGATAGCTTGATTCCAGTGGCAGAGTGAGCCCGGGACCCATGTCTGGGCATACCTGGCAAGAAAGGACAAGACACACAATTGAGGGACGGAATGCAGAACAAATCAAAACAGTCACCCCCAGTCAAAAGATCTGTGTTAAATCCATCATTCTTTTGCTCACTATGCCAACCCAGTTTAGACCTGGCCATATGCAAATCAGTCTTGACCCTGTACCTCATGGGAACAGTCCAGCCCGAACTGCCAAGTCAGGTCCTCCCTGGACCGGAAACAAGCATCCTAGGAGCGGTTTCGAGGTTTCACCCCTCTTCAGCCAGGATAGCCTGATTCCAGTGGATTCAAGCTAGCTTGGCTAAAGAAGGGTAACATACCCTGAAACTGGTCCCATGATGCTTGTTTCCCGTCCAGGGAGGACCAGGCCTGGCAGTTCGGTCTGGACTGTTCCCATGAGGCACAGGGTCAAGTCTGACTTGCATATAGCTGGGTCCAAACTGGGGTGGAGTAGTGGGCAAAAGAACAATAGATTTAACCCAGATCTTTTGACTGGGGGAGAATGTTTGCATTGTCAGCATTCCGTCCATCATTTGTTTTCTGTAACACTTTTCGCCCTAAGTGGGATGGGTATGCCCAGACGTGGGTCCCTTGCTTATTGTACCACTGGATTCAAGCTAGCCTGGCTGAAGAAGGGTGACATACCCTGAAACCGGTCCCAGGATGCTTGTTTCCGGTCCAGGGAGGACCTGGCCTGGCAGTTCGAACTGGACTGTTCCCATGAGGCACAGGGTCAAGACTGATTTGCATATGGCTGGGTCCAAACTGGGGTGGCGTAGTGGGCGAAAGAGCGATGGATTTAACCCAGATCTTTTGACTGGAGGAGAATATTTGCATTGTCAGCATTCCATCCATCATTTGTTTGCTGTAACACTCTGTTATATCTCTCTTCTTTAGTTTACTATGTCATAGAATGTTAGTGTTGCTAGGTAACCCATTGTCAGTGTTGATTTGAATAGTTTGCGGAGCTGTTGGTGGAGAAGCCAGCTCTTCACCGTGCTCCTGTCTACTGTGTAGCTGTAAGTGAATAAATTACATTCAGCACTATCAACGTTGGAGTAGTTAATTACTACAATTATTGTGGCGACGATCGAGTGCTACACAGAAACATTTCGGACTACGCACGCAAAGCTGAGTGACAAGCCCTATCTCAAGAAGAAGACGAATTGCGGTAAGACTGTTTATTTAATTAAAAAGGATTGCTTCGTTTGACTTCTACCGCAAAGTCTTCTTACGGAATTGCGCAGAGAGGATGACTGATGTCTTATTTAAGCAACAAGAAGCACTTACGTTTAAAAAGATGTTTAGAGAGTAATTCTCTTACCTGTGCACGACGCAAACTCTCGTTTCTTTAGAAGATTGCTACGCTTCTTGTCCGGTCTTGCGCAGTCAAACAAGCGCTGGCTGATCTCTGCAGTTGCGCACTAACGGTTGCAGGCCTGGATTCGCCTGATCTGCCTGACCTAGGCCGCAGTAACACGATGTAAGCTTGTGGGACATCACATCATCAACGTGAACGACGCGCAACGGTATTTACTCACCTCGTCAGTAACGGTTCAGCCAATCACGACGATTGGCACGTCTAAACATTTGGTTAACAAGTACAAAGGCCATCTCAGCCGATCAACGATTTCAAGGCATTTCTAGTGCTGTCTCCATACGACGATCAGCACGTCTTTTGGTTTCTTTTGGAAAATAAAAGCAGTTTCTAGTTTTAAAGGCATCAGCAGTGCTGTCTTCACACGACGATCAGCATGTCTTTTTGTTTTTTTTGGGAAAATAAAAACAGATATTAGTGCATTAAAGGAGCATTCTCACACATATAAAAAAAAATGTGTATTTAAGTTAACTTCACATTTATCTGTTTTTTTTGTGGAACATTTAGCCAAATAAGGACAGATTTAAAAACGAATTTTTTTATTTTTCTTTAAAAAGTAAAATGTTTGTTAACTGATGCTCACACCTCATGAAAATAATAATTTGTTTTTGCAGTCTACATATTGCTACATTTTGCTGATTTTCATGTAAATTCATGTACTAGAGTCAATTTGCGTATTCTAGGACTGTGAATGCTAAATTATTTTCTAGTTAAAGACATAATCCCTTTTGGTCAACAGTATGCAATCTGCAGCTCCGCCTCCTTCATTTTTAGAATCTCCAGGAGAACCTCCTGTCAGGTGGGAGGTGTGGTTTGATGCGTTTCAAACCTACCTGGGTGCCATTGGTGCATCCAGGTTTTCAAGTGAAAGAAGAAAATATCTTCTTCTACATGCTCTTGGTTTCGAAGGACGTTCTATTTTCAAGCATCTCTCCGAAATTAGTTATCCTCCTGATGAAATTGTTGATGCCTTCCAAGATACTGTTGCAAAACTTAAGTTAAGGTTTGACAAGAAACCCAGTCTAATGGTGTTACGACACAAATTTTTCAAACGCAAACAGTGATACTGAAGACGTGGATTCGTATATATCAGTACTACGTAATTTTGCTTCTCTATGTCAGTTTGAAAATTTTACTGACCAATTGATCCGTGATCAGTTTGTATGCCACTGCAAAGATAAACAGATTCGTCAGAAACCTCTATCTCTAGCTAATCCCACTCTTGACGAAACTATAAAAATAGCTAAAAGCATTGAGACTTCGGTGACCTCTTTGAAAGAACTGGAGGAGAATTTTACAGAAGCTGTTAATGTTATTACGTCTCAAGGTAATGTAGGAGAGTAGGGTCTGCTTTCTATGTTCACCCCCACTTTTTGCTTTTGCTTTACTGGTTTTCGACTTAGATGTGGCTGTGGGCCTGCTAATCAGACCCACAGCCCTGCTGTTCTCTCTCTAAATTAATACTATGTACTTTAGGTGCATAACCCATTTGGATAGGATCACCTTATTGGCCCCTGTACAGTGTACCCTAGGTACCCAGGGCATAGGTGTACCCTAGGCCTACCAGGGGCTGCAGCATGTATTATGCCACCCCTGGCCTGGCCTTCCATTTTGACACAACTGGCTGATCACTCAGCTGGGGCAAGGTCGTGTAATCACCCCTTGCTTAGGTGTAGTATTCCTATACCTAACTTACATATAGACACATGTGTACCTATCAGTCACTCCTATGGCAGGCCTTGACAATCCTGGAGGCAGAGTGCTTGGTAACATGTGAGATGGTGCTCTAGCATGAGCTGAGCCTGTCTGCAGCTTTCGGAACCTTGTCCTTATAGCTGTTCTATGATATAGCCTACCATATACTCTTAAAGTGCCTTATAATCTTAGACGGTTATGGTAACTATGGTTTGGCTTTATCAAAACATGTCGTGTAAGGTGTCTAACACTAGGGAATAATACCCCCATGCCATTTCTGGACATGAGAATATTATTCCCCCCTTCTAGAGGGAAAGACATGTTAAAATCATACTTCAACTGTTAGCCTCTGACCAAAGCCTCAGCATCACAAAATGGATGCTGCTGCCACGACACAAGTCTGACCTCCTGCAGCTGGGAGTGATCCCAGCCAGGGAGGCCTGGACAATAGGTTTCCTGCTTGGGGAGGTGCTAGCACCTCCCCAGACAGCCTTTAGTGTATTGGGGCAGGGTGGGCTGAAAGGAATAACACATGCCTGGGGCACACAAGGTGTTCCTTGCATAGTCCAGTTCAAACCGGCGCTGGGGCACTCCAACCCCAGCTCTGGCGCGAAACTGGACAAAGGGAAGGGAGTGTAACCACCCCCTCCCAGGTCCCACCCATAAGGCGTGACCTAGCAGGTATCCCAGCCCCCCAGATTAGTATAAGAGTGGGAGTTGGGCCTCAAGACTTTAGATTATCCTGAACCTGCAAAACTGAACAGAAACTCTGGACCTTCGACATTCGACGAAAGAAGAAGACTGAAGAATCTCCCTTGTAGCCAAGGAGTGGCTACCCTGTGCAAACAGGCACCATCAAGAGACTACCCTTTGCTTTGCGACCGTTCTACGAGGAACCGACTGCAGAGCCCGACCAGAGCCTTGACTTCCAGACTTCTCCGACCCTCATCCACATCTGCAGCAGAGCTGAGATCCGTGGAGGCGACGAGCGACGTGGGACCGGCTACCTGGGAAAAGTGGCTAGTAACTTACAGCGCAGCTTCTGAGGCACCCTCGAAGTTGTGCACCGGGGATTGAGAAGCCCCAACCCCAAGCACCATCTGCACCGAAGATCAGCCCCCCACACTCCACGAGTCCTGCGTGGGGCCCTTCAGCATTTTCCTGCTTGCCGCGTCTGTCCAGTTGCTTGCCCGCTGGCTAGTGGCCTTTGTGACGACGCTCCCTGAAATCTTCTGCGCTGGTTTGGCTCCTCCAGACTGGCCCCCGCTTCTCTGCAAAGAAGAAGCACCCCAGACCTTCCTGGTCTGCACCAGAAGCAAGTCCTTTGTTCTTCGTGGGTTCCGCTTGCCAAGGCTTGGTGAGTCCTAGTCCAACTTCGACGCCGCCGACAGCAAGAGCCTTCGTGGGACAGCTCGCCTCCTGGTCCTGGTCGTCCTCGACGCTTCCTGGTCCTCCTGGCTGCAGCGACAAGCTTCACCTTCACCTGCAACTCTTCACGACATCGCCTGGTTCCTTCCTGGTTCCACGTGGTCACTGGCTAGTGACCTTGACTCTGTCCCTTCTGCTTGCAGGTTTCCTTTCTTCTTGATCCCAGCCTTGGGATCCACCGGACACTCTTCACTGACTGCCTGTCAGCATCTTTCTTCAGGCATCCCTAGGAGTCGACGACGAAAACGACGCATCTTCACCCCTATGCACCCGCAGCCTGTGGGCTAGGTAACTTGGGTACTCCGGTGCTCATCAGGATAGTGACTATCCTAGTGTCTAGTTTTCAAGTCTCAACTTCCTAGCTATTCCGGAAGTGTCCTAAATCTACCGTTTTCTAAACTGTACTATTGCTATTGACTTTTACGCATTACGCGTGAGTGTTTCCACTCTGCACACGAATCCCGTGGGCCTCCCACTTCCTAACTAACGCTAGTGTAGTGTAGCCCCAGCGATTCCCTAGGCCTAGGCCTATTCTATTTCCGTGACAGTGGTTCTTATACCACTTACTTAGTATATGGTTTGCGTGGCCCCTAGGGCCTAACTGTATTACTTACCTGTGTGACTTAATGTATGCATAAATAAGACTGTGTTGTACTTACCTCTAATCTCATAAAGAGTGCTGAGGGTTTACTTAGAATAAATACACTTTATTTTATATATATATCTGTTGTGGTGTCCTTTCATTTGGTATTCAAGGGATTATATATGGTATCACAGCTGGCTTCACATGCCATTCAGAGTTTAGCCTAAGACTGCTCTTGTCCATGCTACCACTAGGATAGCTGGTCTATAAGGTTGACTTTACAACCAATCACCATAAGGGTATTTGGACTGATATAAGGTGTACACTATAACTAGTGACATCATACATCAGGCCAACTTCTCACATTGGTGAGCAGCGGTTGGGATCTGAGCTTGCTGTTGTAATACCATTGTAATCTTGAGATACTAAATTGAAAGATCACACAGATATTGTCTAGGTACATATAACATGAGTTTGAGTTTGAGTTTGAAAGTATTTATAGAGCGCACGTATACCAGCGGTTTCTTGGCGCTATGGCTGACGGGAAACTGAGGTTAAGAACAGGGAGGGAAGGGGGAGCGTTTATACAAGGGATTTTGTGAATAAGTGGGTTTTAAGGCATTTGCGAAACTGTGAATAGAGGGTGATGGAACGAAGTTCAAGGGGAAGGGAATTCCAGAGGGTAGGGGCAAGAATAGCAAATTTAGATCCTCCCCACTTCTTTCTCCGGAAGCGTGGGATGGTGAGGAGGGACTGGGAGGAGGAACGTAAAGTCCTGGTGGGGATATATGAGGCAATTTCAGAAGAAATGAAGGCTGGCGCCAAGCCCGATCGGGCCAAAAAGGTAATGGATGCGAGCTTGAATTGAATTCTAGCTCGCACGGGGAGCCAATGTAGTGAATTCAGAAGTGGGGTGGAATGGTGACATTTAGGGAGATTGAAGACCAGGCGAGCCGCCTGGTTTTGTATCTGTTGTAGGCGACGCAAACTGTATGCGGGGATACCGGCATACAGGGCGTTCCCATAGTCCAGGCGGGACATCACCATGGCCAAGATAATGAGTTTGAGGGCAGAGAAAGTGAAGAAGCGGGACACCCTGCATATAGTGCGCAGTGAGAGGAAAGAAGAGGATACCACAGAACTGACCTGGGAGTGAAGGGTGAGTTGAGAATTAAGTTTTATGCCTAAGGTTTTAACTGAGGAAGAGGGAGCAGGAGAGGGACCAAGGGCGGGGGGCCAGAAGAGGGGGGACCAGGGGCTGGATGAACCACCCGTCAGCACCAACTCGGTTTTATCAGGGTTGAGTTTCAGGTGGTTGTGGTTCATCCAGTCCCTGATATGAAGCATGACAGTTTGGAAGTTAAGAACAGCAGAGGGAGAAGAGAGATTAAAGACCAGCTGGAGGTCATCCGCATAATTGAAAACGGTGACCTCCATCTGTTGAAGAGAAATAATTAGAGGGGCAATATACAAATTAAACAGAAGGGGAGAGAGAGAGGAACCTTGGGGGACCCCGCACTGAACTTTCCGGATGTCCGCTGTGAATTCACCCAGGTGGACAGCCTGGGTGCGGTTACTCAGGAAGGAGGATAGCCAGACCAGGGCAGACCCCCCGATCCCCGCCGCCCCGATACGGGAGAGTAGAATGTTATGATCCACTGTATCAAAGGCGGCTGAGAGATCGAGGAGCACAAGGGCCTGGTGCTGATTAGTATCCATGCCCTCCCTGAGGGTGTCTAGAACCGACATAACCACGGACTCCGTAGAGTGTGCGGGGCGGAAGCCAGCTTGGCGGGAGGCAAGGGCTCCGTGCTTCTCCACAAAGGAACTCAGGGCGCGAGTGACGTGGCGCTCGAGCACTTTAGCCAAAAATGGCAAAAGGGAGATGGGGCGGAAATTGGCTGGGACAGAAGGGTCTGCCCCCGGTTTTTTCAAAATGGGCACAATTACCGCGGATTTCAGGGAGCTGGGGACTATGCCTTGAGAGAGGGAGCTATTTAGGAAATGAAGGGGAGGGTCTGGGCAAGAGACAAAGATGTGGCGGAGGATATGGGCAGGACAGGGATCGTGCGGGGAGCCAGATTTGATCAAAGGGATCAAAGAGGTAAGATTTTCCTTAGTGATTGGAGGAAGGGTGGTCAGTGCGCCCTTGGGGGGAGGACATCGAGGAGCAACAAAAGAGGGAGAAGAAGGAGGGATGTTGGCCTTGATGGTTAAAATTTTGTGAATGAAATAATCGTTGAGAGAGAGGCAAAGATCTTCAGACGGGACTGGTTTTAGAGTAATTCGGTCTGAGAACGCCAGGTTGTGAACGATGGTAAAAATCTCCTTAGACTGGTTCTCTGCTGCTAAAATCTTGGAGGAGAAATAAGATGTTTTAGCCTCCAAGATGTCTTTTTTGTACTGGCTCAGGATGTTAGAGTATTCCAGTTTCAAAGTGGGGCAATAGTTTCTCCTCCAGGCCCGCTCCGCGCGACGGACTGTTAATTTGGTGGTTTTGAGCTCTTTATTAAACCACCGATTAGCGTCTTTGTCGCGTTTGGAAGAGATGCGCTTGAGCGGGGCAACGGAGTCGCGGCTGTGGGAGAGCCACTGATCTATGGTATCAACCTGGGAGGCGGTGGTAAGGCCCTGGAGAGAGGGGAGAGAGCGGGTAAGAAGAGAGGAGAGATTCTCGAGGTTGACACGGCCCCATGAGCGGACCCAGGTGTTTTTGGGCCGGGGGGGCTTAGCTGGAGGGAGAATAGGAAGGAGAAAGGAGATCAGGTGGTGATCAGACCAAGAACAAGGGGAGATAGAAAGTGATTCCACAGGGCAGTTCAGGGACCAGATCTGGTCAAGCCGATGACCTTTAATGTGGGTAGGGGAGTGAACGTGAGATATAAAGTTTAGGGAGTGAAGGGTTTCGGAAAATTCCTTTGATGACGGACATTCGGCGGGATCAGAGGGCCAGAAATTAAAGTCGCCAAGGAGCAAGATGGAGGAATTATTGACTGTAATGGTAGCCAGGGCCTCCAAAAAGTCGGGGAGAAACTGCAGGGGGGACTGAGGAGGACGGTAGGTGAGGAAGCAGGTTAGATTATTATACTTAAGTCCTACTGGACTTTGTAGTTGTAGGTTGAAGGGAGTAACACACCCTGACTACAACTACTAGGGAGGTTTAGTAGATACAACTAGTGTAGGTAGGTGCACACACCACACCCTCACTAGATCATGTCTCTGAGAGTAGATCAAGTAGATGCTCTCTCAGGAGGATCAGGTCTGCAAAAGATCCCCTCTAGATATGATACCTTAACATTCCAGGAGATGAGACACTTGTGTACCTCCAGAGGAATAAAACAGGGTGCAAACTCTACCCTCCTTCAGTTAAGACAACTCCTAGAGGAGTATGATGCTCATAGGGCATCTCAGGCAGGTGCCCTAGGCACAGAGGAGAGTCTACCCACCACAGAGGAGTCAGATGGGGCTTCAGATGGGGAGGTAGACAGCCAGAGCCAAGTAAGGAGACTTAGCCAGGCTAACTTGAGTTTACATGGGAGTTTGCATGGGGTCCCCCCATACAGACCCCCAAGTAGGCATTCACAGAGAAGCAGGAGGGACAGATCCCCTTCAAGGGAATCCATCCACTCCCATGTCTCTAACATCTCTAATGCTTCCTCTCACAGGGGAATGACTTCACCTGAGAGAAAGGAGCATGCAGCCAGAATGAGGGAGGCTAATCTGAGGATTCAGAGGGAAGAACTTGCCCTTGCCAAAGAGAAGCTTGCTCTGGCTAGAGAACAAAAGTTAAGTGGGTTAGAACCCACTGGTGGCAGCAACATTCCTAGAGATAGAGACAGGCACTATGATAATAGAAACCTGAGCAAGATTGTCCCTCCCTACAAGTGTGGGGATGACATCCACAAATGGATAACTGCTTTGGAGAGAGCTTGCAAAGTACAGCAGGTACCCCAAAGTCAGTGGGCAGCTATCTTGTGGCTCTCCTTCTCTGAGAAAGGAAGAGACAAGCTCCTCACAGTTAGTGATGAGGATGCAGATAATTACACTGTCCTGAAGAGTGCTCTGATTGATGGGTTTGGCCTAACCACTGAACAATACAGGTTGTTGTTCAGGGATACCCAGAAGACACAGACTCAGGACTGGACTGACTTTGTAGATTGTGCCACTAAGGCTCTGGAAGGCTGGCTAATGGGAAGTAAGGTTAAGGACTATACAGGATTGTATAATTTGATCATGAGAGAGCAAATACTTAACAACTGTCAAAACCAGCTATTGCATCAACACCTGATTGATTCTGATCTGACTTCTCCCCAAGAATTGGGAAAGAAGGCAGATAGATGGGTCAGGACTAGAGTTAAGCAGAAAAACCAGAACCAGGGCGGTGATCAGAAAAAGGCAGACCAGAAGGGTAATGAGCAGAAACAAAAAGACCAGAAGTCTTCACCAGGCCCCCAAAAGGCTCAGGGGGAGGGTGGTTCCAAAAAGGATAAGAAGAAAGATGGCCAAAAGAAACCATGGTGCAACTATTGTAAGTCCAACTCACATTGGTTTAGTGAGTGCACCAAAAAGGATAAGTCCCCAGCCACCATTGCCCCTAAGGCAACTGTACCCCCTAGTTCAGCTGTAAGTGGTGGTTCCCAGCAAAAGGGTGTAGTAGGGTTAACCCTGGGAACTGAGGAGGATTCTGGCCTAGTCAGAGTACCTACTCAGGCTGTCCTGATCTGTGATGGGGACTTAGCTTTGTCCTCTACTGTAGGCCCCAGTAACCTGGGCAAGTACAGACAGACACCTTTTATCAACCAAAGAATGGCTCAGGCCTACAGGGACACTGGAGCTAGTGTCACAATGGTGACACCTGCTTTTGTGGACCCTGGACAGATCATACTAGGTGAGAATTACCTAGTGACCAACGCTAGCAATGCCACTACCTCCCATAGTGTGGCTATTGTTAACTTCTCCTGGGGAGGGGTAACTGGCCTCAAGAAAGTTGTTGTTAGTTCAGACCTTCCTGTAGAGTGTTTACTGGGCAATGATCTTGAAACTTCAGTTTGGTCTGAAGTTGAGTATAGGACCCATGCAGAAATGCTGGGGATAGATGCACATGTCCTTGCTGTGACCAGGTCACAGGCCAAAAAGTGCAACACTGAACAAGTGCTGGATCCTGAAACTATGGACCAGTCACAACCCAAGAGAAAGAGCAGTAGGGTTAAGGCTGTGCCTTCCCCCCTGCCTCAGGTGGTGGATCAGCCCTCCCAGGAGGATGATTCTGAGAGCCCTGAAGGAACTGTCCTAGAAGAACTTGAACCTGATCAGGTTGAGTTTCTTGGGACAGGGGGACCTTCCAGGGCAGATCTGAGGCAGGCTCAATTAGACTGCCCCTCTCTTGAACCCCTCAGACAGCTGGCTGCTGCTGAGGCTGCAGGGAATGCTCAAGGTACCCATAGAGTGTATTGGGATGAAGGGCTACTGTACTCAGAGGCTAGAGACCCCAAGCCTGGTGCATCCAGGAGGTTGGTCATACCACTGAAGTTCAGAGGCTTCCTTCTAACCTTGGCCCATGATATTCCCCTTGCAGGACATTTAGGCCAGAACAAGACTTGGGACAGGCTTGTCCCTCACTTTCACTGGCCCCATATGTCAGAAGATACTAAGGAGTTTTGTCGCTCCTGTGTCACCTGCCAAGCCAGTGGCAAATCAGGTGGCACCACAAAGGCCCCCCTCATACCACTACCTGTGGTGGGGGTCCCCTTTGAAAGAGTGGGCATAGATATTGTAGGACCAATGGACCCACAAACAGCATCTGGGCACAGATTCATACTGGTGATAGTGGACCATGCCACCAGGTACCCAGAAGCAATTCCCCTGAGGACCACAACAGCTCCTGTTGTGGCAAGGGCCCTGCTTGGAGTATTCTCCAGAGTGGGCTTTCCAAAGGAGGTCATTTCTGACAGAGGTGCCAACTTTATGTCAGGATACTTGACTGCAATGTGGAAGGAGTGTGGTGTTAACTATAAGTTCACCACACCCTATCACCCACAGTGCAATGGGCTTGTTGAGAGATTCAACAAGACCCTAAAGGGAATGATAAAAGGTTTACCAGACCAGCTTAGGCGAAGATGGGACATCCTTTTACCCTGCCTTCTGTTTGCTTACAGAGAGGTCCCACAAAAGGGGGTTGGCTACAGCCCTTTTGAGCTTTTGTTTGGGCATCCTGTAAGAGGACCCCTGTGTTTGGTGAAGGAAGGATGGGAGAGACCTCTCAGACAACCCAAACTAGACATAGTGGATTATGTACTTGGTCTCCGCTCCAGGATGGCAGAGTATATGAAGAAGGCTTCTAAAAACCTTGAGGCAAGCCAAGAACTCCAAAAAGCTTGGCATGACCAAAAGGCTGTACTGACTGTTTACCAGCCAGGACAGAAAGTGTGGGTGTTGGAGCCAGTGGCCCCAGCAGCACTCCAAGACAAATGGTCTGGACCCCACACTATTGTTGAGAAAAAGGGAGAAGTCACCTACTTGGTGGACCTTGGGACTCCCAGAAGCCCCCACAGGGTGCTTCATGTCAACAGATTGAAGGCATATGTTGACAGGGCAGACATGGGGCTACTCATGGCTACAGACGAGGGGCAGGAGGAAGAGAGTGACCCTCTCCCAGACCTGTTGACTCAGAACCCTGATGATGGCTCAGTTGATGGTGTGGTCTTTTCTGACAGCCTCACTGTCCATCAGCAACAGGACTGCAGACAGGTTCTGCAATCCTACAGACATATGTTCTCTCTGACCCCAAGTCAGACAAACTGGTGCACCCATGAGGTGGACACTGGTGACAGTCTGCCTGTGAAGAGTAAAATCTACAGGCAACCTGACCATGTCAGGGACTGCATAAAAGTTGAGGTACAAAAGATGTTGGAGCTGGGAGTCATTGAACCTTCAGAGAGCCCTTGGGCTAGTCCTGTAGTCCTTGTGCCAAAACCTCACACCCAAGATGGTAAGAGAGAGATGAGGTTTTGCGTGGATTACAGAGGTCTCAATGCTGTCACTAGGACAGATGCCCACCCAATACCTAGGGCAGATGAGCTCATTGACAGACTGGCAGCTGCTAAGTTTTTGAGCACATTTGACCTAACAGCAGGCTACTGGCAAATCAGACTAGCTGAGAGTGCAAAGGCCAAAACTGCTTTCTCGACCCCAGGAGGACATTATCAATTTGTGGTAATGCCCTTTGGTTTGAAGAATGCACCTGCCACTTTCCAAAGGCTGGTGAATCAAGTCCTTACTGGGTTGGATGATTATTGTGCAGCTTATCTTGATGATATTGCTGTCTTTAGCTCCACCTGGGAGGATCACCTGGTCCACCTGAGGAATGTTTTAGAGGCCCTGCAAAAGGCAGGCCTCACTATCAAGGCCACTAAGTGCCAGATAGGGCAGAGCAAGGTTGTATACCTGGGCCACCTAGTTGGTGGGGGTCAGGTTCAACCACTGGAGAGCAAGATCCAGACCATAAAGGACTGGGCTCCTCCAACTAACCAGACTCAGGTCAGAGCTTTCTTGGGCCTGACTGGGTACTACAGAAAGTTTGTTAAGAACTATGGGTCCATAGTGACACCACTTAATGACTTGACCTCCAAGAAGATGCCAAAGAAAGTTCAGTGGACAGTAAGCTGTCAAAAAGCATTTGATGACCTGAAGCAGGCCATGTGCAGTGCACCTATTCTGAAAAGTCCAGACTACTCCAAAGAGTTCATTGTCCAGACAGATGCTTCTGAGTTAGGTGTGGGAGCTGTTCTTTCACAACTGAATGTAGATGGTCAAGACCAGCCCATTGCTTTTATAAGTAGAAGGCTGACCCCTAGAGAGAAACGTTGGTCAGCTATTGAGAGGGAGGCCTTTGCTGTGGTTTGGGCCCTGAAGAAGCTGAGGCCATACTTGTTTGGCACTCACTTCAAGATTCAGACAGACCATAAGCCCCTCTTGTGGCTAAATCAGATGAAGGGTGAAAATCCCAAACTTCTTAGGTGGTCCATTTCCCTACAGGGGATGGACTTCACAGTGGAACATAGACCTGGGACTGACCATGCCAATGCAGATGGACTCTCCAGATATTTCCACTTAGAACATGAAGACTCAACTGGTCAAGGTTAGTTTAATGTCCCTAAGTTTGGGGGGGGGGGTTGTGTAGGAGAGTAGGGTCTGCTTTCTATGTTCACCCCCACTTTTTGCTTTTGCTTTACTGGTTTTCGACTTAGATGTGGCTGTGGGCCTACTAATCAGACCCACAGCCCTGCTGTTCTCTCTCTAAATTAATACTATGTACTTTAGGTGCATAACCCATTTGGATAGGATCACCTTATTGGCCCCTGTACAGTGTACCCTAGGTACCCAGGGCATAGGTGTACCCTAGGCCTACCAGGGGCTGCAGCATGTATTATGCCACCCCTGGCCTTCCATTTTGACACAACTGGCTGATCACTCAGCTGGGGCAAGGTCGTGTAATCACCCCTTGCTTAGGTGTAGTATTCCTATACCTAACTTACATATAGACACATGTGTACCTATCAGTCACTCCTATGGCAGGCCTTGACAATCCTGGAGGCAGAGTGCTTGGTAACATGTGAGATGGTGCTCTAGCATGAGCTGAGCCTGTCTGCAGCTTTCGGAACCTTGTCCTTATAGCTGTTCTATGATATAGCCTACCATATACTCTTAAAGTGCCTTATAATCTTAGACGGTTATGGTAACTATGGTTTGGCTTTATCAAAACATGTCGTGTAAGGTGTCTAACACTAGGGAATAATACCCCCATGCCATTTCTGGACATGAGAATATTATTCCCCCCTTCTAGAGGGAAAGACATGTTAAAATCATACTTCAACTGTTAGCCTCTGACCAAAGCCTCAGCATCACAAAATGGATGCTGCTGCCACGACACAAGTCTGACCTCCTGCAGCTGGGAGTGATCCCAGCCAGGGAGGCCTGGACAATAGGTTTCCTGCTTGGGGAGGTGCTAGCACCTCCCCAGACAGCCTTTAGTGTATTGGGGCAGGGTGGGCTGAAAGGAATGAGACATGCCTGGGGCACACAAGGTGTTCCTTGCATAGTCCAGTTCAAACCGGCGCTGGGGCACTCCAGCCCCAGCTCTGGCGCGAAACTGGACAAAGGGAAGTGGGTGTAACCACCCCCTCCCAGGTCCCACCCATAAGGCGTGACCTAGCAGGTATCCCAGCCCCCCAGATTAGTATAAGAGTGGGAGTTGGGCCTCAAGACTTTAGATTATCCTGAACCTGCAAAACTGAACAGAAACTCTGGACCTTCGACATTCGACGAAAGAAGAAGACTGAAGAATCTCCCTTGTAGCCAAGGAGTGGCTACCCTGTGCAAACAGGCACCATTAAGAGACTACCCTTTGCTTTGCGACCGTTCTACGAGGAACCGACTGCAGAGCCCGACCAGAGCCTTGACTTCCAGACTTCTCCGACCCTCATCCACATCTGCAGCAGAGCTGAGATCCGTGGAGGCGACGAGCGACGTGGGACCAGCTACCTGGGAAAAGTGGCTAGTAACTTACAGCGCAGCTTCTGAGGCACCCTCGAAGTTGTGCACCGGGGATTGAGAAGCCCCAACCCCAAGCACCATCTGCACCGAAGATCAGCCCCCCACACTCCACGAGTCCTGCGTGGGGCCCTTCAGCATTTTCCTGCTTGCCGCGTCTGTCCGGTTGCTTGCCCGCTGGCTAGTGGCCTTTGTGACGACGCTCCCTGAAATCTTCTGCGCTGGTTTGGCTCCTCCAGACTGGCCCCCGCTTCTCTGCAAAGAAGAAGCACCCCTGACCTTCCTGGTCTGCACCAGAAGCAAGTCCTTTGTTCTTCGTGGGTTCCGCTTGCCAAGGCTTGGTGAGTCCTAGTCCAACTTCGACGCCGCCGACAGCAAGAGCCTTCGTGGGACAGCTCGCCTCCTGGTCCTGGTCGTCCTCGACGCTTCCTGGTCCTCCTGGCTGCAGCGACAAGCTTCACCTTCACCTGCAACTCTTCACGACATCGCCTGGTTCCTTCCTGGTTCCACGTGGTCACTGGCTAGTGACCTTGACTCTGTCCCTTCTGCTTGCAGATTTCCTTTCTTCTTGATCCCAGCCTTGGGATCCACCGGACACTCTTCACTGACTGCCTGTCAGCATCTTTCTTCAGGCATCCCTAGGAGTCGACGACGAAAACGACGCATCTTCACCCCTATGCACCCGCAGCCTGTGGGCTAGGTAACTTGGGTACTCCGGTGCTCATCAGGATAGTGACTATCCTAGTGTCTAGTTTTCAAGTCTCAACTTCCTAGCTATTCCGGAAGTGTCCTAAATCTACCGTTTTCTAAACTGTACTATTGCTATTGACTTTTACGCATTAAGCGTGAGTGTTTCCACTCTGCACACGAATCCCGTGGGCCTCCCACTTCCTAACTAACGCTAGTGTAGTGTAGCCCCAGCGATTCCCTAGGCCTAGGCCTATTCTATTTCCGTGACAGTGGTTCTTATACCACTTACTTAGTATATGGTTTGCGTGGCCCCTAGGGCCTAACTGTATTACTTACCTGTGTGACTTAATGTATGCATAAATAAGACTGTGTTGTACTTACCTCTAATCTCATAAAGAGTGCTGAGGGTTTACTTAGAATAAATACACTTTATTTTATATATATATCTGTTGTGGTGTCCTTTCATTTGGTATTCAAGGGATTATATATGGTATCACAGCTGGCTTCACATGCCATTCAGAGTTTAGCCTAAGACTGCTCTTGTCCATGCTACCACTAGGATAGCTGGTCTATAAGGTTGACTTTACAACCAATCACCATAAGGGTATTTGGACTGATATAAGGTGTACACTATAACTAGTGACATCATACATCAGGCCAACTTCTCACAGTAAAGATAAACAAAGTGCGTCAAAATCCTCATCGACTAAGATCAGTTCACGCAAAGACATTAGTGGAGGAAACAGTGTTTATCAAGCACAAATTACAAGGAACATGTGTTACCGATGTGGAAATCCTCCTCATCAAAAGGGATCAAAGTGTCCAGGAGCAAATGTCATGTGCAATTATTGCAAGAAATATGGACATTTCGCTAAAGTCTGCATGAAGAGGAAAAAACCACTCAAATCTGTTGCCTGTATTGTTGAATCTGATCAGGATTCTGATCCTGAAATCATTTCTGTGGTTACTGACCTTCATGATATGGTGGCTAATGTTAATGATTCATCTGAATGTGTGGATCCTGTTGAAGAGATTATAGTAGGTGGTAAATCTCTACAGCTTTTGATTGATTCGGGGGCTAGAATTACAATGATCACTCAAAAATTGTTTTATGATACATGAGGTGATAGACAACTTCAACCCCCTGATCGCTCCCCAGTCTCGTATGAGGGACGGAAAATTGACCTTTTAGGGTTTTTTGAAGACGAACTTGTGTTCAAAGACAGGAAAATTTGTGGTAAGATTTATGTTGCTGTCAAGGGCCTTAACATTCTTGGTTGGTACCATCAAGTATTGTTCAGAATGGTACTCAGACCAGGCACTAGTGAATAGGTTTTGGTTATTACTGAAGATCAACAATTGGGCAGTTGGAAAGAACGATACCCTTCTGTTTTTGGGGAAAGTTTGGGTACGATTAGGGGTTTTCGACATAAAATCATAGTAAAAGAAGGGGCTCTTCCAGTAAAACACAAATTGAGAGGTGTTCCTTTTAGTGTGAGGTATGACTTGGACAAAGAACTTAAAATGTTATGCGAGCAGGGAATAATTGAGCCAACGGAGTCCTCACTTTGGCTTTCTCCCTTGGTAGTTGCACGGAAAAGGTGTGGTAAGCTTCGTGTCTGTGTGGACTTGAGGTCTCTTAATAAGGAGATTTGGGTCGATTCCCACCCGTTACCTAAGATCTCTGATCTCTTATCAAGTGTAAAGGGGTTGAGATATTTTTCAAAACTAGATCTTGCAAGTGCCTATCATCAGATTGAATTAGACCCTTCCTCTCGTCACCTTACTGCATTTATTTCACCTCTCGGCACATTTCAGTTTAAAAGGATGGTATTTGGACCTGCCTCTGCGGCATCAGTGTTTCAGAGGGTGATGCAAAACATTTTAGGTGGGATTAGTGGAGTTCTGGTTTTTCAGGATGATATTTTAATTCACTCAAAAGATATTCCTTCACACGATGCACTGCTCAAGAAAGTTTTTGATGTGTTAAAGAATCAAGGGGTGGTTGTTAAATCAGAGAAATGCAAATTTCTCTGTGATGAAATTGAATATCTGGGTCATTTGATTTCCAGCGATGGTATCAGGCCTAGGCAAGGTTTACTTGACGCAATTACTCATGCACCATCACCTTCTGACAAGGCGGGAGTAAAATCACTTCTTGGTTTGCTGGAATACTATTCCAAGTTTGTCCCGAACTATGCTACAATAGTTCGTCCTATCAGTTCACTTTTATGCAAGGGAATGATTTTTGCTTGGACTGATGAGTGTGAATTGGCCTTACAATATGTGAAATCGTCACTTGTTAAGAGTGGAGCTCTTAAACCATATGATCCTACTCTTGCCACTTGTATCATAGTTGATGCAAGTCAAGTTGGCTTGGGAGCTGTTTTAACCCAGGATTCTTCCTGTGGGGAAAATACTGTTGAGTTTGCATCCAGAGTGTTGAGAGATGCCGAGTCACAATATTCTGTGATCGAGAAGGAACTACTATCATGCTTGTGGGCTGTTGAAAAGTTCCGACGATAAATGTGGGGAAAACGTTTCACACTAAAAACTGATCATAAACCCCTAGTTAGTATATTGAGTTCGTGTACTGGCAAATCATGTTCTCCGCGGATACTTCGTATGGTTTCTCGCCTTATGCAGTATCAGTTTGATGTACAGCACATCTCAGGAGGTAGAAACCTTAGAGCGGATTATTTATCGCGTTTTCCACTTGACAATTGGAAGTTGGAAGATTACGAGGTTGGGGATGATGACTCTGAAGATTGTTTTGTAGCTTCTGTGGATCTTCATGAGCATGGTTTTGAGTCAGTTGATGAATGGGTAAAAGCACAAGGTGAGGATCAAGTTTTGCAACGTGTGTGCTCCCGCAATCTTTACAACCATTTTGGAAAGTAGCGTCTGAAATTTCTGTGGAGGATGGTGTACTGTTGCGTGGTGACAAGCTTATTGCTCCTCATAGTCTCAGAAGGAGTATTATGTCTAAAGCACATGAGGGTCATCTTGGTACTACGCTTACTAAGCGAAGGGTTCGCCAGTCTTTCTGGTGGCCAGCTATGGATGGTGATATCAATCAAATTATTGACGACTGTGTGATTTGTCGTTCAGCTGATAAGGGTCTGAAGGTGACAACTCCTCCTCTTCTCCCCATAGAATGTCCTTCAGAACCATGGTCTAAGGTTGGTTTGGACATAATGGGACCAATGGAAATATTGCCAGGGGGGTGGCGATTTATTTTTGTCTTGATTGATTATTCCTCAAAATGGCCTGAAATTAAAGTTGTGAAGGATTCTTCATCTCGTTCTGTGATCTCTTTTCTAAAAGAGATTTTCATGAGAGAAGGGTTTCCTGATACAGTTGTTACAGACAATGGGACACAATTTATTAGTTCAGAATTTGAATGTTTTTTGCGTTCTTGTCATATCAAGCATGTAAAAAGTTCGCTTTATCACCCTCAATCTAATGGTCTGGTCGAGCGCATGAACAGGGTAGTGGGTGATTGCATTAAATGGGCTAGGTCTCGGAATGCTGATGTTCTTAGCTCAATTGATAGCATGTTGTGGTTCTATAGAACTACCCCACACTCCACTACCAAAGTCTCTCCTTTTCAACTTCTGAGAGGTAGAAGAGCCAATACGAGTTTCAAACCTGCATGGATGAATAGATAACTTAATTCTGTTCCTGATGTTGATAGTCTTATGACATTGGTTCGTGAAAATGTTTCAAATTCCCAACGTAAACAAAAAATGTGGTTTGATAACAAACGTGGGGTCAAATCTGTACATGTTGTTGTAGGTGATTTTGTCCGCATTAGAACTCCTTTGCATGTAAACAAAGGTGAATCTAAGTTTGGTTGTCCTGTACAGATTATTAAGGTGGGAAGGAATGCTGTACAAGTCGATGGAGGAAAATGGTGGAATGCTAACAAAATTGTAAAGGTAAAGGAGGTTGTGGGTTTACCATTGTCACCTTCAACCTCACATGTTGCCCAAGATACAAAAAATGTCGAGGGTTCTCTAAGAAGAATAGATCGAGAAATGTACCTTACAGATATCGTAATTGATAATGTTGACATATGTCTTTTATAGTCACTGTGATTGAAATGTGATTATTTATTTTTCTTTTCTTTATCAAGTGTTAGTTTTGTTTTTGTTTTTGAGGATTTGATTGTCTTTTGTTTATTTTGTTGGGAGGAGAGAGGATATGTTATATCTCTCTTCTTTAGTTTACTATGTCATTGAATGTTAGTGTTGCTAGGTAACCCATTGTCAGTGTTGATTTGAATAGTTTGCGGAGCTGTTGGCGGAGAAGCCAGCTCTTCACCGTGCTCCTGTCTACTGTGTAGCTGTAACTGAATAAATTACATTCAGCACTATCAACGTTGGAGTAGTTAATTACTACACACTCCACTAAGGCAACAGCGGCAACCACTGCGTTAGCACGTGGAGTCCCACTCCTTGATATCTGTGAGGCGGCGACGTGGGCATCCCTTGGTTAGGATGGTATTGCTGGGGTATCCATTGAAAATTAAGGAATCTACAACTAGTAGTCTCTATCAGATGAAGAAGATGCTTACCTTTGGTAACAATGTAACTGGTAGAGACATATATGAGTTGTAGATTCCTTACCGCCCCATCCTTCCTCCCAGCTCTCCAAACTGCTTTATAGGAATATTGACTCCCCTACAGGGCCCTAGTTTGGATGCACCAGTGGTCACTGACTTTCATGGCTCTGCTCTTCTGGCGTGAAAAGTCAAACTGACGACAGCGCTCATGAGCGGCGTCTATATAGGTTCCGCAACATCATCCCGGCGCCCACAATGCCAACAACTGACACAGAGCCAATCGACGCCACCTACAGGTGCGTGTGGATACTGCTGAAAAAAAATCTCTGGATCCAGACTGATCCCTCTGGGAAATTCTAAGGTAAGGAATCTACAACTAATATATGTCTCTTCCAGATACATTGTTGCCGAAGGTAAGTAACTTGTTCTTTGGGGGCAGTAGGGGAGTGTAGGGTAGTAGCCAATGGGCTACTTACCCCTAGGTCCCCTATGTCCTCTATATGATCACTTACTGGGGGAAGTGGGCATAACTCTGTTCCAGAGTTCCCAAGTTTGCCATCACAAAGATTGCAGATTGCAGACTCTGGAAATTCGTGTCTACTTCAGGTAGGCCACCTTAGGGGTGGTACTAGCCTGGGGATGGGCATGCCTATCTGACTACTTATTTTCCCGCCTGTCCACGTGCCAAAGGGACTCTGGTCAAGGAGGGTCGACATTGTCTCCTGTGAGGAAAGCCGGATTCGCATGCCAAAGATGGTGGACTCTGTGAAGCTCCATGCCTTAGAATGGCAATGCGCAGGTCATCCTGTGGGAGGGGGTGTAAACACCCTCTTCCCAAGCAGGCATTGTTTCTGACCTCCTGAGAGCAAAAGCCCTCACCGTTGGGGTCAGAAACTCGTCTGTGGCGGTATGCTGGCTAAAACCAGTCAGTCAGCACACTAGTAGTTGGTAGGTTTTCAGAAGGCGCCTCTAAGGTCCACACTGAGTACATGTATTAATAAATACTTCACTGGAATCAGTGTGGGTATATTAATATGACATGTTTGATACCAAACATCTTTATTTTCAGTGAAGCCATCATGAAGCTGGGGAACATGTTTTTTTCTAGTGTCCAGCACCAGTGGCGGCTTGCCGAGGGAGTGCTGTGGGGCGGGGGAGGGACAGGTTGGGGGGGGTAGTGGAGGTGGACATACGATGGCCAGGAGTAAAGTAAGTAAATAAATAAATACATCTATTTACCTTGCGCTCGCTGCATCACTCAGAGCGGGAAGGAGGCTGACGTCGCCTGGACTCGAAACTGGGAGAGCCGCGCTGTCAACAGCTTCATCTCCCATTCCCGCAAAGCCTTATGCTTTAGCCGTTTACAGGCGTAGCACTCCTAAGAGTCGTGGTGCCCTCCTAAGCACCACATGCAGATGGGATGGGGATACGTAGCCGACATCTGTCGAGAACAGGTCTTGCACGAGTTAAAACCCAAAGGCTTAGGCACACTGTTCCATGACGCAAAAAGGCGTCAAAGTAGGCCAAAATACAAACGGCCCAAGGAACCTCTTCTCTGGATCTGCGTTGCAGCACTGAACAGAAGATACTGACGTCAGCGCGCCTAAGGGGACTTATACGGCACCACTGACGTCATGACTGGAGTCTATGTCATCACGGAGCTGTTCGACGCCGTCCCCCGGCGCGCAGAGGTACAGCTGAAAAATTTCCAGATTCAGTATGGGGACAATTAAAAACGTAAGGAATCTGTGGCAAGATGTCTCTTTCAGATGTGCACTCCTGTTTAGATGGATGTGCACATGATAGGGAAAATATATTGTCACTCACAGGGCAAGAGAGCCAACAGCTGAAGTGGGTTGGCTCATTGCCCCATGCTGTGGGGGAAGGTTGGAGAAGTGGAAGCAAAACTGAATGGCGGTGGAACAGATCCATGGATGAAGGGGTCTGCTTCAAAACCCCTTTATGTTTGTACATATGTTTGTATTTTTTACGATTTTTTATCACATGGAGCTGGCAACATGGCAAAGGCAGTCTCTCGGCATAACTTAAAAGTAATTGGTTGAATGCTGGAATTAATGTCGGACTTTAGTAGTTACTCTTAGTCACATTCAAGTCCTATATTTTTTTGTTGACTGTACTGTGGGCCATATTCCAGTTCGTTATTTTTTGTGCCGACAGTGTCCCCAACGAAATAGACACACCTTATGGCAGTCAGACTGGGCCCTCCCCCTAAACTGCCAGACTATATCCCACCTAAATGGGAAGATACACAACTAAAACCAGTTTCAAACTTATTGCGACTTATCAACACCGGGCAGCTTGAGTCCTACGACACAAGAAGGTGAGACTCACATCTGGGCAGCACTTGACAATTGAATTCTGCTTTTCTATCTATTCAGTATTAGATGTTTGGCGCTAATAAAGCCTGTGGAAATACAAAGTTCTATATACTTTTTAAGATACAGGGTTCTCAGGTTTCACCTGTAAGAATCAGCAACTGAGGGTTAAAACTAGTTACATGTCAGGATCATTTCCACCTTTCTCATCACTGCAGATCTAACCTATTGAAACAACCTGCCTCTTTTAAACCACATCACCAATAACATAGCATGATTGATACAATGATATCCTCATCCAAAGACCATCAAGCTCTACTGAGGCATGACTGTCCTTTATTGGTTTAGACACATATGACCATAAACACCATAGCAAAACAAAGAAGCAAAAAATGGAAGCAAAGATCAACCACCATGCTTCGTTCTTAGGCGCTCATCACGAGTCAGACACATTGAAATCTCAATATGTAAATTGAAATCTCAATATGTAATTCTGCTTCACCCGATCAGGAAGGCCCTAGTGTTTTTGTACGCGATTTCCTGGATGTGAGAATACTAGACTGATTTTGCTTGCTATAAAACCTATCTGAAAAAATCTTTTAGGATTTAGCAACAACAGAAGCCAGGCATTATCCTTCAGACCCGCCGACCTCCTCCTCGGACAAAGAAGCAGCATAGAATGCTCCCCCTGCCAGGAAACGTCTACCCTTCCCGCCCCCCCCTCCTTCCCTTTTCTCCCACCCTTCCCACTCTGCGTCGTTTTACCATCTGCTTCTAACAAGTAGTAAATGAGACCGATAACCCAAATGAAACTGTAAAATCCAGTTACACACATTTATTCCCCATTCTAAGGAGTTTAACTCATAATTGCACAGTACTGGTGAGGTGTTAGTGCATGGTAATAGTAATAACAAGCATTGGCATAACCAATAGGTCTCGCCTTTGGGGCTTTATAAGTGTTTTGCCATGCCACACTAAGTCCTGGCATTATCATGAAATTTGTGAGAAAGTCTGTAATACTATAAGAGTAAGACCCATCGGTATGTTTGGTAATCCTGCCCTGAGTGTTTGAATAGATGACTGCATGCACGAGTGTGTTTGTATGCAGCTCTTGGATGGCAGTTTTTAGCTCACTGTGCTAGATTACTATTGTAGATTGTGAACTGCACAGTAACAAAAGGATCCCTGTGACAAAGGCAGAAACCCACAGAGCTATACACATAAAATACACTGCTGTATTTAGCATGGTACACATTCTTTGCAGCAGTCATATTAACCCTTACAAATGGTTACAAAAAAAAGCATTAAAAAACTAGTTTATAACCTGGAGAAAATTAAAATGGCTAAACAAGCACTTTAAATTCATAAGGGGAAAATCTTAGCAGAGAAAACAAGAATGTGTGGAAGTGCAGATAAGTTTCCAATTCAATAGTCCCGTGTTTTGTCCTCTCGGGCTACAATGATTTAAGATATCGGCAACTTCTTCAATCAAATGAGTATACTTGCAAAGTAAATGGAAAACCCACAGATTTCTCCTTATAAAATGTTTTCCAAGTCATGCCCGTTGCAGGAAAAAAAACACACACCCGGCCCAGACAAGCAACCCAAGGCTGATGAGCTTTCCAAACCTTGGCTCAATGAAGGGTGTGTCCACAGGACTATTTCCTGCCAGAGACAGTGTAAATACAGACTGCACTTACACAGTTGCAAACCCCTTGATGGGAGTAATCTGACAGAAGCCCACTAGCTGCCCAGTCAGGTTACCGCTGCCCCGCCGCAGCATTCCTTCCCTATTGTAAATCAGGAGCGAAGCTCATAAAAACAGTGCACCATACATCCATGTTCATATACGGCTCATTCAGAATAGTAAAGTTGTAGTGAAGTCATATGAAGCAGCACGTGGGACCACAGAGGCGATGGAAGCTAAAGTCAATTAAATAAGCTTCCATGAACGTCGTAAGTTAGAACTAAGAATTGAAATGATGTACACCGTGCACGTGGTGTGGGGGGGGCGTTAAGGCTGGTTCCCAACATTAACAGGGAATCTAGGCGTGCCTATTAAGATGTGAATTTCGCGGATCGCTCGAAGCATCACAATCAACATGCTTATACAGTATTTTATTTCACATTTGTATAGCACTCTGATTCCAATAGGGTGCCTCATAGCACTTTATGCGGGATAAAAATGTAAGTTAAAGTGTAACACATTACTAACTACAATAACCACAATCCACTAGATATAGCAAGCATGTAACGGATGGACTGTTAACCCTGACTAAGGGCCCGATTCACAGAACAAACTTAAGACTAAATCCTAAACTTAGTACCATTCTGGTATTCACAGAATGCGCCTAGTACTTCTGGTATTCACAGAATGAACTTACTACTTTTGCTATTCACAGAATGAACTTAGTACTTTTGCTATTCACAGAATGGATTTACGACTCCTAAACTTACGTCCGCACTCGGGCCGGAAATTCCGGCCCGGAGGCGGAGCTTCCGGGCCGGAGGCGGGGCTTCCGGGCCGGAGGCGGAGCTTCCGGCCCGGAGGTGGATATTTCAGCCATAGCTAAATCGGCTGGAATCCCTACCTCCGGCCCGGAAGCTCCGCCTCTGGCCCGGAAGCTCCGCCTCCGGTTCGGAAGCCCCGCCTCCGGCCCGGAAGCTCCGCCTCCGGGCCGGAATTTCCGGCCCGAGTGCGGCCGTAAGTTTAGGAGTCGTAAATCCATTCTGTGAATAGCAAAAGTACTAAGTTCATTCTGTGAATAGCAAAAGTAGTAAGTTCATTCTGTGAATACCAGAAGTACTAAGTGCATTCTGTGAATACCAGAATGGTACTAAGTTTAGGATTTAGTCTTAAGTTTGTTCTGTGAATCGGGCCCTAAGTCTTTGGAACAGTCTAGCAAGGATTTCAGACTTAATAACAGCCTGCTGTAACTCAGGAGCTGCCCACCCATTCAAGTCCTATCTGAAAGACTAAATGTGTCTACCGGTCCCCAGCAGTCACAAGCGTTCCTGCTACACTTAATAAACAAATGAATCTACAGGAGACACGCCTTTAATAAGAGAGCAGGAAGAGACAGGGGATGGTAATGCCAAGGAAAGACTTTTTGCGGCACAACACAGGCTTTTGAATGGAAGTTTGCGATTCCTTGATGAGGGCGCCTAGGTATCGCAAAACAGGCTATTTGGACAGTTACAAAAGCAGTATGTCGTATTACTATTGAACTACTTGTAGAGTGTAAAATTCATTCTCTCCCTCCCCCCACACACACCCCGTCCGCCAATCAGGTCACAAAGGTTAAAGTAATAATGCTGTCTCTGGGGGCGGACAGGCTGAGGGAGCCTTGCACAAAGCTTTGCAAATGTGCGCATTTCATATCACCCGACCAACAGCAAGTGGGGAAGGAGAGTGGTGACACGGGAGAGATGAAAAAGGGGAGGAATTGTGAGGCAGACAAGATGGGGAGAGAAAAGAGGGAGCGACAGACAGACGAGAGAGGCCCGAGAAAGAGATTCAAGCGAGGGCAAAAGGGAGGGGACAGAAAATGAGAAGAGTGCAATCGAGGAGTGAGAAAGAACAAGACGGCAAAAGTGAAAGCAGGGGTGCGCGCACGCGACGGCAAACACACCAGTGGCAAAAATGAAAGTAATTCAGGGTCCAGATGGCACCTCGGGCGCTAAAAGCTGGCGGCTGCGCGCGCTTGTGCGCGTAACAGCAAGCTGGTGGCCGGCTGCCTCGGGGTAGCACTTCCGAAACCCGCTTACTATATGTCTCGCTTGAGACAGTGCATGCGCTGGCTCAGGTGAGACCTAGAAAGGGCAGAGTTTGGACCCAACCAGTACTGTGCATCTCTAATGAGGGTATGAGTGGTAACAACAAAGGAGAATATAACTCAAAATACTGTAATACGTGGCAGCAAAATCAATTATGAGTAGTCCTCAGAGAGTAAAATGCAGTGACAGCCCGTCCACAATGAGGGTAAATTAAAAACTCTAATCCTAGTTCACATGTCAATGTGCTGCACGGGCCACAAGTCACCAAACTAGTCCGAATTACCATAAAACCTTACAGAGACAGCGCGGAGGTCCAGATAAACACTCCGAGCACCTCAGAAAAGACCAAGAGCCACTGAACTCTAGGAAGCCCCATTGTCTTACATGGTCAATCTAATAGAGACATCTAGCCGCAGATTCCTTAACTTAGAAGAATATCCTCCAGGCGCCAGACTGGATCCGGGGATTTTTCAGCAGGACCTCTGCGCGCCTGGGTATGGCGTTGCATGGCTCCGCCCTGACGTCGTCCATGGGTATCACGTCAGTGGAGCCATAAAAGGCCCTCCCGGCACGCTGATGTCAGTTTTCTTATTTTCCGTGCTTGCGGCGCGGATCCTGGAGAAGCGGTTCCTCTGGCCTGTTTTAGTTTATAGGCCTTACTGACGCCTTTTTGCGTCCGGGAACAGTGTGCCGATACCTTCGGGCGTCAAATCGTCGTCGTATGAGACCTGTAACCAGCAGATGTCGCGACGGACCCACACGCAATCTGTATGTGGTGCTTGGATAAGCACCACAACTCCGAGGAGTGCGACACCTGTCGGAATCTGAAGCCGAAGTCCCTGCGGGAATGAGGAATGAAATTGTTGTCCTCCCCGATGTGCCGTTTTCTGCTCCCATATATGCCAATAGAGGTACCAGTTGTAGTTTACTCGATGAAGGGGCTTGGTTAACATTTCGCTGTGGCACACTCATTATCTAATTAATGTGTTCAAATACATCTTACTGCAGTTGCAGCAAAGGTCGTGTTAGTTTTCTACACACTGTTCAGAAACACATGTATGTCAGCAGCACGCCAAACAAACGGTTAAGAAGACAGTGTCAGCTTCATTACATGATTTGCATTGTAAGTGCTGCCCTTACGCTACGGAATTGATATTGCAGAAGAGGCATGCAGCCGCCTTATAAATCAGTTCACTAAATATCTCAGGCCTGAACACATTGGAGCAGTTTTTTATTCCTGATCACCCATCCTTTGAACCGAGAACCACCAGCAGCACTACATATTTATGCTGCAATTGAGAGCTCTGTAGCTGAGGCTGAAGGCACTGCGAGTTTCTCACTGTGTGTGCCAGTCAGTCAAAAATATGTTCAGAATACATGCCCATCCAATCTTTGGCCTCTCTGCAGAGAGCACAGGGCAGTGGTCATGTACTCCTGTTGTATTTGTGATTCTGTGCAAATGGATGTGATGGGACCCCCATTATGGGGGTGCACAGTCTTCAAAATAATAACAAGGCGAAAGTAAATGACAATGCAGTGCTCGCTCCTCAAAAGTCATACCTAACTTTTACACCCCACCACTTACAAATGTCACCAGCCACCACTGCAGTAGCGGCTCCGTGTCCTGGCCTGGAAAGTTTCCCAGAAGAAACTGACAGCCACACCCCGGAGGGGACTTATATGGGTCCACTGGCTTCATGACCGGAGTTGACGTCATCAAGGAGCCGTACGATATTGTCTCCCGGTACGCAGAGGTACTGCTGAAAGATTTCCAGATCCCATCTGGTGCCTGGGGACAATTCAAAAGTTAAGGAATCTGCGGCTAGATATTACTTTACCAAAGGTAAGTTATTTGTACTTCGGTATCAGGGCTGGTGCACCAATATTTTACTCTGCTAGTGCTTTTTTCTTTCCATTCTTTATCCTTTGTTTTTTTTAAATCATCCTTGAGTGTTTAAACTGGTATGAGGTTACAGTAAATCAAAGCCAATAGACAATAATACCTTTTTTACACCAATAAAAATCATATTTTCCTATTATGTGCATTGAAACTAAAAAAGGTGTCTATACGTACAACTGTGTGCTAGGAAGCACTTGTACAGGCCTATTGCAATTATGGTTCTTTCATTGTGATGGTATTTTTTTTTTTAATTTAGAATTTTTAGGACAAGCTAATGGCTGGACATTTTGGCAATGCTTGCAAATAAAAATGTAAATAACCATCTTAACACCTCGGGAAAGCAGGACCTATTGACTTTTCAAATACATACATATTTGTTTTTCTGAGTGATGGCTTTAGGAGATAATTATCCAAGTTTAATTATGAAAGGTAACATGTAAATACCAAACTGATTTAAAAAAATGTATGAATCTCTAACGTGGCTGCCTTGACTTGTATGTATTATCCTCTTTGATTCTTTGTCGGGCACTGTAACCTTTTGTCTGTTATTTCGCTCCCCATCCCACCTGCCCCTTTGATTTTTTGCTGCCAGAATGAGGCTAATTAGTCCATCACTTCCCTTTTCTCTATTTCGTGCTTCCCGTATTAGTAGTCATTTGCTTTTACCGTTTACACCTAACCTAAACATTTGTTATATTCGTAACGTTTACGCCTATCCTAAACATTTATGTTTTCAATGTTTAACCTATCCTAAACGTGTTATGTTTTTAACGTTTACACTTATGCTAACATGGTATTAATAATTTCACAGTACACTGTGATACTTTGGAATGAAGTACTGTCCACCCGTCTTGTGTAGTGTAATGGCCATTAAAATATAATAAGATAGATAGTGGTCGATCAATGTTGATTTTGATTGCCCCTGACTGAAAAGACCTTGATGGCAGGTTGGTGCGGCTTGTCTTCCTCTTCCACTACAACTGCAGGCTACCATAATCTATGCAATATGTATTCTTTTCTTTATATATCAACCCACATTAACCCATTTTCTGTGTTTTTTTGTTGTTTTCCCCTTGTGTGAAATAGATGGCTACTGAGGTATGTGTTGAAGCACCTGAAGAGGATGCACCACAACTACAGTCCGAGCAAAACAGACAAGCGCTTAGAAAAAGGAAAACAAGGCTGGTTAGTCGTGAACGGTCTCCATCGCCTTCAGCAGAAGGGTTATTCGAACTCCGATGTCTGATACCTCCCGAACCAGAACCAAGGGAAAGGTTTCTAAGCGCAATACCGCCACCGGCCCCTCCCCCTCCCAGAGGATTATTCGAGCCTCTACGGGACGCCGCATCACCATGGTCGCCCTCATACCACCCGACAGCGCCTTCAGCCCCGCCGTGCCTAGAAGCACTAGCAGCGCCGCCCATGATGGCGCGCCGAAGACCCCTGCCTCTAGAAGTGCGCCCTTCTCTCGAGTTCTCGGCACCGTTGCAGGATGACGCAGAAATGCCTTGCTTTGAGCTTCCTAGCCTGGAAGTCGCATATGCCAGGAGAATGCCTACCAGCCCGTGTTACGCAGACGCATTTTCCATTGAGCCTCAATATCAGGCGCTCAAGGTCACTCGGGCTTCAGCACCTCTAGATGAACCGGAGCCGTGTCGAGCAAGACCAATGCCGTGTCCAGCAAGAGCAATGCCGTGTCGAGCAAGACCAATGCCGTGTCCAACAAAAGCAATGCCGCGTCCAGATGGAGCTGCGCCTTCAGCTGGGCCCGCACCGGATGTCTGCGAAAGTTTGACGAACAGAAAGTATGCAATGCCGATTACGCTTGGATCATCTCCTGGGTCGAGCTTATTCTCGCAGAGCATAGAGAAAACCGTAAGTCTATTTCTTTCTTTACATTAATCACTTAAAGACATTTGTTAGTGCTGAAGAGGACATCAGGTTCAGAAGGTCTAGCGAAAGGATTCCTCTAGCAGAGAAAACAAGCCTCCCGTTTCGTTGGCTGATTGTGGTGCTAATAGTAAAGTTCTTGGCTAGTAAGAGTCACTTTATTTACTGACATCCATTGCACACAGATCCGATTGTTTCTTCTTCCATACGCTACGTCAGCGTGAGACACCATGGGTGTGTTTCTTTGTTGCTGTGAGTGCTTGGTGAATGTGTATCAAGCGGCTCTAACAGTTCACTATAGCCTGGCAGCAGCAAGCCCATCTGCCTCCGTAACATAAACACTGATAGATAAATATGTGCGGCTAGTTACCTCTGCACACTTTCACCCATGCATCCAGCAGGCCCGTGCGCGAGCTTCTCTCCCTCGAGTACCCATGGCCCTCGTCAACTTTCCTTGACGAGGGCCTTTGGTTTCTAATTGTATTGAACCCTTGACACTCACACACTTGAAAGTTGGACTGTGACTTTATCCCAGCGATTTCAATTTACAGTCCCATATCAATACCATCGCCAAAAATGCACGCTACCAACTGGGCCTTCTCTGGGGGGTTTGGTGCTTCTATCCTCAGCAAGACCTAAAAACCTTGGTCCAATCATTGGTTCTTTTCAGATTGGACTACTGCAACTATCTCCTTGCTGGCCTCCCCAAATCCCACCTTTTCCCTCTAAAATCCATCCTCCACTCAGCAGCTCGCTTCGTATATGAGGCTAAAAGAAATGATCACATCACACCCATACTGTTGTCTCTTTGCTGGCTTCCTATTGAAGCAAGGTCAATTTACAAGACTACCTGTATCACCCACAAAGCCTTGCACACCTCCACCCCACGCTATCTGGCTAAAAAACTCAAAATCTCTGGAGGCTCTAGACCTTCACGCAATGTGGAAAACTTACTGCTCGAACCTCCTACCTTCAAAACGAAAAGATTTATGGCTCAATCCTCTGGTAATGCGGCCAGAATCTGGAACTCACTTCCTCTATCCATCTGAACCACCCCCTCTTTCCGTACCTTCAAAACAGATCTTAAAACTCTCCTCCAAAGGAACTTCCTGGAATAATTCAACCCATTTCTTGACCCTTACGGCCATCTAGCACTCACATGAGGTCAACTTTGTAAATTTGTATTTTACTCCTGTTTTAACCTAACGCTGGCACCTTTTATTTTTTACAATTTACATATGCAACTTGTTAGCGTTTTAACTGCATATATGTAACTTGTTAGCATGCTCAGCCTATCTTGTGTACCCTTGTAACTGTATATATGTAACTTGTTAGCATATTTAGTCTATCTTGTGTACCTTGTGTAACTTAACTGGTTCTTTTGTAAAGCTCTGTGACACCCTTGGGTGAAGTTTGCTCTATATAAAACTGCATTAAATACATTTCCCGCAGTGACCTCATTGACTGACGTCATTCAGGCGATCCACTTCGTAAGAAAGGCAACAAAGAGCACAGGCTATTTTAAAGCCTGGCCAGGGTAATTTGCTTCACATTAACACAGCCACCCTTCCGTTAGAACAGAGGGCGTGGCGCCTCGTCTGAATGTTATGTCGACAGGAGGCAATGACTAGTGTTAGGTTGCACCGCATGCCTGCAGGCTCCAAACTAGAGGCCACGCAAGGAAAATAGTGCCTTTGCTGCCTCAGTGGTAGTGAAGCAGAGCTAAACCCAAGCATTCGGATCCAGGATGCACCCAGACTTGGGCCCTTTTAAAAGCGATGAGATGCTATTCAATGCAGATGACACTACTAAATCCAGTACCCTGTTACCTTAAGTTTCTTTTTTCTCATATAAGTTAAGGGCGGCAAGTGCCAGAATACATGATGCCACATGATGGACCTAAGAAAAAGTGAAAGATAAAGACACAGGGATAATTGAAAACCCCAGAATTTCTGAGGTATGACCAATATCGTGATGGCACCAGGCTTGGGGTCTCTTCTCAGTCAGAAAACAGGAAGCCACGCTCCCAATAGATCGTGTGGGACCCACTGACACTCCCTGCCTCCTCAGCAACAGCTTGCTGTCTGAGCTGTTCAAGAGAGGGGCAGGATTTCTGTGTCCCTAAACCTAACCCTGTATTGCTCAGTAATTAAACCAAACCCATCATTGAGGGCATTCTTCAAGACTGTGTAATTATCTGCATCATCCTTCCTTACATTAAGAAGTTTGTCACTACCTTTGTTAGCAAAGGAGAGCCACAGGATAGCTGCCCCTGGGAGCCTTCTGTACCTTACAGGCCCTCTCTAACACAGTGAGCCATTTATGGATGTCACCCGCCTCATGGTAAGGAGGGACTTTCCTGCTCAGGTTCTTTGTGTCAAAGGAGTGCTCCCTAACCCTAGATTCACTAGTGATGCCACCATGGGATCCTGAACGCAAATTCTTCCTCTCTTTCTGCACTTTCAGGGTCTTCTTATCCAGGGCCAACATTCCATTCTTGTCTCTGAGCCTAACTCTCCCAAGTTTAAGCAGATGGTATTCCCTTTCCAAGGAGTCCTCCCACTTGCTAGAGTTGGAGGACCCTATAGAAGTGTGAGAAAAGGTTGAATTGACAAAGGAGGACATAGACCTCCCCTGAACTCTTTGCACCCTCCCAGGAGTAATAAAGGGGGCCTACCTCCAGGACCTCCCTCTGTGTCACTAGAACTATTCCCTGAAGGATTAGAGTTCACCAGTGAGGGGTCTTCAGACTCCTCCTGGTCAAGCTCAGAATGAGGGTCACTGGGGTGAGACACCCCTGACTCTTCTTCTGGAGCTACCCCACCCACGTTGTCCTGCCCTACTGACCTATCAGAATACTTGCAGTCATCCTGCAGGAGCAGCTCTCAGAGTTGCTTTGTGTTAGGGTTGCTACTTGTCTTGCATTTCCTGGATGCGCTCAGGGTCTTGAGTCCCTGGAACTTACGACCACTGTATCTAGAGGGTTGAGCTTTGCTAGTCTCACCAACTAAAGACATGGTACTAGGTGTAGTGTGGTGTCGCACCTACCTACCCTAGTGAAACTCAACTCCCAAAGATTGGAGAAAGGATGGTGCTAAGACCCTTGACAACCAATCCAAAACGTTCAGTAGAACTTACTGATAAAAAGTATTTATGTTTGCCTAGCTAGTGGTGGTTTTACATGTAATCTTCACCTAGATTAGCTGGTAAAATAGTGCAGGCTTAAATCCCAACCGCTACACACCAATATAGGAGGCTGGCATAGTATACGGTGCACGCTTATTCAAGTGGTGCACCTTGCACTAACCCAGGCAACCCTTATGGGGATTTTAGTGGTCTTTGATAACCATAGAAAGCTCTCAAATTAGTAGCTGTGGAGCGCAGCCTTCGGGCTTATCTGGAAGCAGATTGTTTTATCAGCTTAATCTGTAGAGTAGATTAGATTAAAAGAAACCACACGGTGTTTAGCAAAAAATAAGTCTATTTATTACAGCACTATATCACTATCACATTGGTATATCTCCTACCTGTAGATTTCAACACAATGATCAAAAATACTTCAAATATAACAAGTAAGCAGCACCAAAATGTAGTGGTCTCTGGGGGGAGACCAAACCATATACTAAAAAAGAGGGATGCGAACTGCAACGAGGGACGGGACTTGGACCAGGAGACTCAGAGGAGCTGGGGACATGAGGGCCAACCCAAGGTAAGTGCCCTGGAACCCCACAGAAGTTGTGTGCAGAGTTGAAACAAAGCCGGGTGTCCTATAGAAGCCAACAGGGAAGTCACGGTTGCAGTTTAAAAAAGATAAGGACCCTTCACAGAGTACCCAGCTTAATTCCCTTTGAGGACATAGGTTGGAGAGCCACCCCACCTGTGGATGCCCTGGGAACCAGTTTACCTACACCAGGGGAGCTGGGTTGGGTGAAGAGATGTCGGAAACCTCCGTAGACGATAATGAAAGGCTTCGATGAAGATGCCTCTCGAGAAGACTGTGAAAGTGTCTGATGGAATCCAGTGGTGGATTCTGGAAGTGAAGAACCTGCATGCAGAGGGGACAGAGTCTAACCCGCTTGGAGGTGACCAGGAGACACAGAGACACAATGCCCACTGATGGTGGGAGGTTCTGAAGAGTCTTCTGATGTGGCTCTGTGCCTATGAAGCATTAATAGTCACAACAAGATAGTGATGTCAGCATGCTGGTTCGGGCCTATATAAGCACCGTGCATGTCGCATGCGGCACGAATGACACAGACGCAGAGATTTTCTGCATCCAGTCTGAAGTCTGGGGAATATTCTAAGGTAAGGAATCTGCAGCTAGATATAGTCTCTACTGGATAAGACATTACTGGAGGTAAGTAACTTGTTCTTCAGGCGTACCTAATTAGACACTGTGGCGAGCAGATAGCAATTTAAATGGGCTTCAACAACTCAAAGCAAAGCTCAAAATGACCTTGAGCTTAGTCACTGTATTTTATTCCAGTGGCAGTTAAAGCAAGAGAAATGATGCATGTTAAAGTTTAGGTTATGCGCTTTAGATATCTGTTGGTCTCCAAGATTCGTGAGTTTTGTTTATGGACCCTGCAGTGCTGGGTCTCATGGGCTTTTCCTGAGGCTACAGTATAGACTGTACCTGTTTAGAGACAAGCAATCTGCGATCAGCCCCAAGTTGCTCAGTGGTAATGAATTGATATTTGAATCTTTCTGTGTTGATCGAATCCATCTTATATAAAGTGCAACCATCTCATCTTTTTAGAAGGAGAAAGCGTTCCCTGTAAGTGGCTCCTTTTCTGAAACGGAGCCAAATATCTTTGGTTCGATGTCTTCAGGAGTTAGCTTGGAAATGGACCACTATGGCAAGCCGCAGGCAAGTGATTGTTTTTGGTTTACTTTCCTCATACATATAAGGGATGCACAGAGAGAATGATTTTTCAAACCATATTGCACATTATTGCCTGCAAATTATTTATTTTTAAATATATAACTATCAAACCATTTCTGATGCATGCTTCCAAACACAGATTTCCCACCTCCAGATTCCAGACTAGATCCAGAGATTTTTTCAGCACTTCCTGTGTGCAGCGGTAGGTGGCAGCGTGCAGCCTCATGTTTGGTCCATCTGCCCCAGAAGTGATGCTGAGGACACATACCACCCCCTACAGATCAACGTCAGTTCCTTTCTTTCTGTAGCTTTTGAAGTTGGCTCCTCACAAGACCCAAGTGATGGGACGACTGAGCTTTGATGAACCCAAAAGCCACCTGAGACCCCAAGGCGAAGCTTTACATAGAAAAACACCACAAAAAAGCATACAAGGGCTGGTCTTGCTTCAAGTCGAGGACATGGACGCAGTCTCTCTTTTGAGGCAGCTCTTGAGAGACGACTTTGTCCCCCTCCAAGTCATCAGGTCAGTCATAGTGAAAAAAGAAGCATAAGTCAAAGTGTGAATCTTCTTCCCGCCACTCTTGTGAAGAGAAGATAAACGGACGTCAGGGTGCCTCCCGGTCTCAGTTCCGTTCCCCCAGCGTGAAACTGATCACCAAGATCATCCCAATACAGCCCGAATACCAAGGTCCGTCGTAGTAAGCAGCAAGAGGCTGAGGCCTAAAAAGAGGCCATCTTGCACATCAGGAGCATACTTCTGGCTCCCTCTGACTCGTCACCGTGCCCCAAGGGTGTGAGGAGGCCTCCATTCGGTTTACTGCTACGGATCTGTCCCTGGCACTGCCTGTGCTTCGTGACCCTGTTCTGGGACTGACGGCTACTACGACTCGTCTTCTGGCACTAAGGTCCAGGCCTGTTAACCGTGTGCCAATGACAGAGTAAGGACTATTTGTTGTTTTAGACTCTGAAGCAAATCCACCACAACCAAAGGCACGTCCATCTCTACCTCACTGTAGAAATTTGGCTTTTTATGTAGTGTACTAATGTAGTGGTACACCATGCAAAAAGTCCAGACGACCCTTGTTAGTTTACAGGGGCTTACTTTAATAATCCCAAGTGCTCTAATTGTGGTAGTGTGGTTGAGCAGCTTAGGTTTATCAGAGGGGAAGGTTGAGCATTTGTTGTACAGACAGAGTCAATAAATAAGACAGGAATTCATAAAGAAATCAGAGACTAATTTAGAAAAATAAGACAGATTTTATATATTTTTAGACACCAATATCATCGGAATCGGGCAAGTACTTTTGGAGATAGGAGTTTTACAGTAAAACAGTAAAATGCTCAAAGGTTTTTAAGACGTGCCTTGAACGCTGTAATGTTAGCCCATGGGAGAAACATACACTGCATACATATACTTGCAAACGTTTTTTGAGGGTGTGATTTGGGACTTGAGGTGTTTAGGAGCCAAGGTCCTGGAAACCACCAGCAGTTCGAATTTACCCATCCTGGTGAGTCCGGGTGCAGAGGTGCTGGTCGCGTTGGTAGCCTGGAGCGCTACAGGTTTAAGTCAGTGATAAAGTGCCTGTGGGAAAAAAGGCTGCAATGAGAGACTTGGGGGCAAGTCCAGCAGAACCCAAAGGGGTACTCAGCTATTGAGGGTTTCTGGGGCAAGGGGATACCGTCTGTTTACTTGAACTCCGGCATAGTTTTTTTGTCCGGCGGGTCGCTTTTGCTGGAGGCACTCACTTCGCTTTCTCAAATTTGAGAAAGCCAGACTTAAGCTCAGGAGAGATCTGTTGGCCCTTGACAAAGAGTCCCTGTAAGTTCAGAAGGCTAGGACGAGATTGGGGCTAAAGTCCCATGGTGGCAGCAACAGTGTCCCTAGAATCAGAGAGACTTCTTTTGGTAATAGGAACCTGAGCAGGATAGTCCCTCCTTACCAGGAGGGGGATGATATCTATAAATGGTCACTGCTTTAGAGAGGGCCTGCAAAGTTCAAAGGGTACCTCAAGAGCAGCTATCCTGTTGCTCTCCTTTGCTAACAAAGGTAGAGATAAGCTCCTCGCTGTTAGAGAAGAGGATGCTGACAATTACTCAGAACTGAAGAGTGCTCTCATAGATGGGTTTCACTTAACCACTGAACAGTATAAGATTAAGTTCAGAGACATCCAGGAAGCACACACCCAATACTGAGTAGATTTTGTAGACATTGCAATCAAGGCTCTGGAAGGCTGTCTTCATGGAAGCAAGGTACAGGACTATGAAGGATTCTACAGTTTTATTATGTAGGAGCACATCCTTAATAACTGTCAGAACTAACTTTTGCATCAGTACCTGGTGGACTCTGATCTGACCTCTCCCCAAGAATTGGGAAAGAAGGCAGACAAATGGGTCCGCACCAGGGTTAAGTAGAAAAACCATGGTAATGGAGGTGACCAGAAGAAGTCAGATTCTTCTAAATCCCAGGATAAGGGTGGGGACAAAAGAAAAGATAAAAAGAGTCTTCTCTGGGCACAAGACAGGGATGTCCGCTATCCCCTATGATTTTGCCCTAGACCTGGAGCCCTTAGCGGCTTGTGGAGACACGTTAATCCGTTGCATCACAGTAGAGGACAATTGGTAATAGGCGATGTCTCTCTACGTGGACGATATCTTCCTTTATGTGACAAAACCCTGCTTCTCGATACTGAGAATTCTCCACATCTTGGCCTTTTCAGGAGCTGCGCCGGCTACCAAATCAACTGGGACAAGTCCCCGATCTTCCCACTTTCCTCCGATAACCTGTCACTGGCACTCCGGTGTCCAGCCCGAGGGCAAAGGATGGATTCACATACCTAGGGATCTATATAACTAGAGACGAGAAAACATTCCTGGCCCGCAATCTACTGCCCTAGATCGACCGCTTTCAGGCCGACACAAGTCACTGGCGCACACTACCCCTCTCACTAATGGGACGGGCAGCACTTTTTAAAATGATGACCCTCCCACGTATGCTCCACATCCTTCAGAACACACCTTTCAGAATACCCAACTCTTGCTTCCGTAGAATTAATAGCATTCTGAGATCCCTGCTATGGGACGGGGGCAGCCCGAATCTCATTATGGAAACTGCAGGGGGGTATCTATAATGGTGGTCTGGCGATCCCTGACGTGCAAGCTGATTATTGGGCCTCGCAACTCATGGTGGAGAATGGTCTGAACCAGTGCTTTAAATGGAAAAAAATAAGTGCAGGTACTCAACAAATTGAGATGTTAACTAAGGGGTGGGGCTTGGGGTGGGTTTGGGGCGGGGCTTGGGGCAGTGTTAGGGTGCGTGGCTATTGGCCGTCCAAAGGGATCCGGCCAGGGCCACACATTTAATTTGATTGAGATTTAATTGGTGTGCAGATGTGCATAACGATACAAAATCATTTCTGGTATATTTTGATTATTCCATTTCCCTTATACGTACAAAAGGGTACATTTATCATTAAAGTGGGCTTCTCATGGTGCAACACCTCGATCGCATATGACTTGCACAAGATATTTTCCTTAACATTTTTTGGAAAGGTTTAACTATGGTTAACCCTCTTGTCTCACTGCCACTTAGCAGACATCACCCAGCACCTCCTAGATGGCACAGCTATGCCTCAAAGCTCCTTACCTGCTGTAAAGTCTGATTCCCTCTTTCTGGAGTCGAGCAAGCTGTTGAAAGCCTGAGGCACGATGCCTGGCTCTGGCTCAGTTCCAGGTCCTCATGCACCCTCAAGCCAAAAATGAACTGAACTTTGATGGTGCATCTGCCTGCCAACCAAACTCTAATTTCATGTGCAAAGAATAAAGACAAATAGTGGCCTTTGTTGTAATACAGGAGAGAAAGAAAGAAATAGTCATCTGGAGGCTGTATTGCACAATGTGAAAGCAGAAATTCTGGGATTAATTCTGGCTTCCCCACATGACCAAATTGTGTGATCATAGACAAATATTTTATCTCACCAAGCCTCCTTTTTCTTCATTTGCATATATGATAGTATTCTCAAATGAACGAATTCAGGATGTGTGCTGTGCAATCACATCTTTGTGTTAGATGTAATACACTATAATGTTGCCTCATTCATGAAAAGAAAATAGGCCATATACGATCTAAACATGAAAAGTGACTTGCTTCCTAGATAACTAATGGCATTGTCGTCACAGTGGGAGCACATACGCCTCGCAAGGCGGTTATATAAACTTGTGCGTCAAGGTGAAATGATTCCAGATTACATTTTTTTATTTATGTCAATGGTAATGTTTTCAAGGCTCGACTTAAGTATGCACAGGATTTTAAGGCCTAGACAGACTTCCTGGTTTGGCTCTGCCTGGCCTCTTCTTGTTAATTTGTTGCTCCGCCCACCTCTACCCCTCCCAGAGACTCTCCATTAACCCAAGAGAAAAACGTCACTAAAAAACAAAATACAATTGTCTTCAAACACTGCGGAGAAAGCAGATCTGCACTGTAGAGAGAGTGGCCTTGCACTTGCTACAAGCGCACCCTTTCATCCCCGCTTCAAGTGCAGAGTGTGGTAATGCAGGGCTTATCGGGCTTGCAAATATATATATGCCATGCTGGACACTGCAGCCGACACTCACTCATGCAAGAACATGCACAGTGACATAACATAATATAACATAACATAGAAACACTCGTGCACGCAGACAGGAGGTTCAGTACAAGCTATAGAAATGCTTACATTCGCTGCTGCACACATTACTAAACCTTTATTCCCACGTGCTGTGCTACAAGCATCACTATCACCACCTTTCTCCTCACTCTGGATTCAAACAAGTGCCATACTCTGATATGCCAGCAGGAAGACTTCTCTTAGATTTTCTGAGAGTTACAAGATATGCCTGTTAGCAGGCCCTGTTCTCACACCTACAGTGCTATGGACTACACAGAGCCTGAGTGCAGTCCTGCTAAGTGTCACGTATCATGCGTTAGCCTAACCCATTTGAAGGCAAGTCAGGGACATCTTAAGGATTTTGCGGACCCTGGCCCAAACGTATTTTGGGGGCCCCTGCTCAGAACAGCTTTGAATTTAGGATCCCATTTCAGCTGTTTAATGCTCTCTTTCACTGACACAGGCACACTCGTCTAAATTATAAATGTGTTTAGATCTAGTATTCAGGGGTAGTGACCTGCGTTTTCAATATTGTAACACAGCGGCAGCTCATTAATTACTGCAAATACTCTCTGTGACATCCTTACATTTCTCATATGCGAGGTCCTGTTTTGATCTAAAACTGTTTTTGTACATGTTGCATGAAAAATTAACACACTTTCTCTGCAAAATGTCTCACACATCAAACACATAAAATAAATGAAAGGGCAACGGTATTTAAAACAATCTATTTAAGAGTAATTAAAATCTGCAGTTCAGAGGTGGCTTTATCAGGGGGCCCTCTGAAAGGCTGGGGCCCTGGCCAGAACCCACTTTGCCCATGCCTTAAAACGTCTCTGAGGCAAGTCCCTGCATTGCCGCATTAAAAATAACTATTGCGCTTGTAATTAGATGTAAAGCTGGAGGACTGCAGTATTATAATTAGCACTCTGAGCAAAGCCGCTGTCTACGCCATTCCGCACTGCTTGCGACAGGGGGCTGGCTCAGCTACAGAGATACATTAACTTGCAGCATTTTGGATCACGTGCGCACGTCAGGAGAGTGGCTGCAATGATTCGACCAATGGCTGCACAGCCGAGACATGGCACTCAAAGGCGGGCCGGCGCCAGTTATGTGCAGTTTGGTAGTTGCACCGTTTGTGTTGTGCGCCGTGGTGTCAGTAAAATATATAACTTACTTGATCCGCCGCCCTTGCGATTTAGTGTCTGCAACTATACCTCTTCAGAATGTGGCCAGCGCAAATCCGACCTTACCGGACTCTTCAGTGATGATTGCGCATGCTCTGTGATTTAAAGTAGGGTCAAGGTATTTACCTCCTTTGATACACTTACTTTTTAAATTAGAATTTCCTGTTCTCCCTGCCTCCAAGAGTTCATTGCCGCCCCTGTGCCTAGTTAGATAATTAGAGGAGGACACCTGTGTTCGGCCTGTCACCTCCTGACCGCAACACTTCCTGCCTTTTTATTAGCCCCTTTCGTGGGGGATCCCTGAAGTTTGTGTCCCACACAGCGTGAGTCTGAGAGCAAGTGCTGCGTGTCTTAAAAAGGCACAACAAGCACGGCTCTCAAGACAGCGGTGCCACTTAGCAGATTATCTCACGGTCATCACTACCTGAATTGGACACTGCCTCAGGCATCACAGTGCGAGTCTGGCCCCTCCCAAACTTCCTGCCAACTCTGAATGAATGCCTATGGGGCGGCCGCGGCTCTATTATCACATTGAAAGGGAGATTAGCACTCGATTAGAGTGCTTCAGGAAAACGGACCCACTCGTCAGCTCTATTGCTCTTCTTTTTTGTAAATGCCAATATCACTGAGCTTGGCTTAAAGCCCATGAGTACCGGTACTCTCTATGGACAAAGAGAAGTTCCGGTACTCAAGCGGCGAAAATTTAGAAGTGCCGGTACTCAGTACCGGTGAGTACCGGCCCATTTAAAGCACTGGTCTGAACCAGCATAAAGGGTGGACCGTTTAGTCATGGGAAGCAGGGGCTACCCGGCACTCTTATATGAAAGAGCCAGGTGAGATTCGCTCCCACCCCACACACAGGTGGTACTGCAGGCGTGGAAAGCATCCAAGAAATGTCTGGAATGGGACAATAGACTGACTGCAGAGACCCCTCTCTGGGACAGCAACAGCTTGGGGGAAGTTAAAAAGCTACGCGCCCACACATGTTGGCACACTATAGGAATAGACAAAGTAGGTGATATCTAAAGAATGGGCACACTAGTGACATTCGAGGTACTGCAATCAGAATACGAGCTGGCACCGGGCGATATTTTTCAGTACCGGCAGCTGCTGCACGCCCTGAAACACCACCTACCGGTAGGGAGCTCATCCTGGACTACTCCCCCATGGAGGATCGATTGATACTAGACCCAATGCCAATTTAGGCAGTCTCCCTAACATATAGGAAGATGATAAACAACATGCCGGCCTGTCTAGCCTCACTTAGAGAGGCATGGGCGGTCATTGTGTTGCCTCTAGAGGTTGAGGAGTGGATCGAGGCGTAGCAGAGCCCCAGGGAAATTGCTATACGAGCACGGTTCCGCCTGGTGCAGCTTCGTATATTGCATAAATCCTACCTCTCTAGGTCAAGGGTGTCCAAAATGGGCCGCAGCAACTCAGCCGAATGCCCCGGGGGATGTTGAGATGTGGGCACGTTCTACCACACACTTTAGACTTGTCCGCTGATTCTGGGCAGGAATAATAGAGACAATGAGCGAAGTAACAAGCTTGCCTGTTCCTCTCGAGGCCAGATAGATGCTGCTGGGTGTGCTGGTGGAAGAGAAATGGCCCAGCCACTTACGTACTTGGCTAAACATAGTGGCAGGGGTCGCAAAGCGCGACTTAACCAGACTATTGGGTGCAGGCAGATCCCCAACAATTAGGAAATGGGAAGAGGACCTAGACTGGTGCCAACTAGCTTAACACGCAACATACTGATCCAGAGGCTGCCCCCGTAAATTCCACCACAGGTGCTCCAACGGCTGGGCTGAGGTGGTGAATTGGGGGGGGTCTCTACTATATAAATGGCCAGGGCAAAGAGACCGAGAGACTCCCTAATTGGGCAGGGTATGCTCCAGAGCAACGGAGCTGGGTCAAGTATTCGGATTGTTGTGGAGAAGGCCCCTTGCGAGCGGCCCTTAAATTTATATTGCATTGCCTTTGATGGGTTCCTGCTCTTAACCAACTGCTTAATAAAACGATGTTTAAAAAACAGATTCTTCTCAAGGGCCCCAAAAACCTGCATCTGTGGGGTAAGTCTCAAAATTCCAAGAAAGACAAAAAGTAACCTTGGTGTTATTTATGTAAGGTAAAGATCCATTGGACAAGAGACACTGATTGTCCAAAGGCCAAAGAAGCTCCTACTATCCCTGCCCCTAAGGCACCTACTCTCCCTAGTACAAGTACAAGTGGTAGTGCAGCAATCAAGGGATTAGTGGGGTTAACCTTGGGTTCTGAGATGGGTTCTGACTTCGTCAGAACTCCAGCTCAGGCTGTTCTGGTCTGTGATGGTGGCATAGACCTTGCCACCTAACTGGTAACTCACACTAACTTGGGCAAGTACAGACAACAGCCTTTGATAAATGGAAAATAAGTAATGGCTTACAGGAACACAGGGGCCAGTGTCACCATGGTGACAGAGAAATGTGTCCCCCCTGATCAGATCATACTTGGACAACTGTACCAAGTCACCAACTCTAGCAATGTCAGGACTGACCATTCCTTGGCAGTTGTGAACCTCAGCTGGAGAGGAGTAACGGCACCTAAGAAGGTTGTGTTATCTCCAGACCTACCTGTAGATTGTCTGTTGGGCAATGATCTAGAAACTTCAGCCTGGGCTGAAGTAGAGTTCAGGACTCATGCAGAGATGATGGGCATCTCTGCCAGTGTGTTTGCTGTCACTAGGGCTCAGACCAAACAGCTCAGCACCGACAAAGCACTGGATCCTAGAAAATGGACCAGGTGCTTCCCAATAGAAAGAGCAGGAAGGGTAAGGAATTGCCCTCCTCGCAAACTCCTAGTGAAGATCAGCCTCCTGAGGGTGAGGATCTCAGCCCCGGTGGAGGAACTGTCCTAGAGGAACTTAGGCCTGATTAGGCAGAGTGCTTGGAGGCAGAGGGCCCTTCCAGTGCAGACTTGAGTTTGTAGCAGCAGTCCTGCCCCTCTCTTGAACCCCTCAGACAGCAAGCTGCTGCTGCTAAGGAAGCAGGGAATATCAGTGGGTCCCATAGGATCTATTGGGTAGATGGGCTTCTGTACTCTGAAGGTAGAGATGCCAAGCCTGGTGCCACCAGGAGGTTAGTAATACTTCAGAGGTTTCCTCCTCTCCCTAGGACATGATATTCCCCTTGCAGGACACTAAGGGCAAAGCAAGCCTTGGTTCAAGCTTGTACCTCACTTTCACTGGCCCCATATGTCTGAAGACACAAAGGAGATTTGTCGCTCCTGTGCCACTTGCCAAGCCAGTGGTAAGTCAGATGGTACCACAAAGGCTCCCTTAATTTCACTTCCAGTGGTTGGGATCCCCTTTGAAAGGGTAGGGACTGACATTGTTGGTCCCTTAAACCCTCCAGCTGCACCTGGGGACAGTTACATCCTAGTGGTGCGGTACCATGCCACTAGGTACCCAGAAGCTATTCCCCGTAGAACCACAACAGCTCCTATAGTGGCCAGGACCCTCCTGGGAATCTTTTCCAGAGTGGGCTTCTTAAAGGAGTCTTAACAGACAGAGGTACCAACTTGAACAAAAAGGGGAGGTCACCTACTTGGTTGTCTTATGCACTCAAAAAAAGTCCCCATAGGGTACTTCATTGAACCGCTTGAACCCTTTTGTGGACAGGGCTGACATGGTCTTTCTCATGGCAACTGATGAGGGACAGGAGGAAGAGAGTGACCCTCTCCCTGATCTCCTCTCTCAGAACCCTGATGATGGGTCAGTAGACCGAGTAGCCTTGACAGGCAGCCTCACTGACCAGCAGCAAGCTGATTGCAGGCAAGTCCTCAATCAGTACAGACACATGTTCTCCCTGACACCCAGTCAAACCACCTGGTGTACCCATGAGGTGGACACAAGTGACAGCCTGCCTGTTAAGAGTAAAATCTACAGACAACCTGAACATGTCAGGGAATGCATCAGGACAGAGGTCCAAAAAATGCTGGAATTGGGGGTCATTGACCCTTCAGATAGCCCCCGGGCTGGTCCAGTAGTCCATGTGCCAAAACCTCACACCAAGGGTGGAAAGAGAGAGATGCGGTTTTGTGGGGCCTACAAAGGCCTCAATGCAGTCACTAGCACTGATGCCCATTCTATTCCAATAATGGTTAAACAATAATAGGGTAACCCTGTGTCCTTCAGAACCTGGGTATATGTAAATAAACAAGAAACGGTTCTGTCGGGTAGAAGGTTGGTTACTTAGTGGTGCACTGAATGCCCTAATTAGAATTGGATAGCAACCTTTTCTCAAACGCCTGTAAAGTAAAACAATCATTCAATGAAGAATTGAAACAGAAATCTGGATGCTTTGTACTGTTTCTGTTTATCAGAATTAATTCATTCATAGATAATCACAGTAGTCAGAGGCTGTCAACATAAGGTAAATATTTACATGAAAAAGTGATCATGTGACATAAGTGCTCAGTGCTCAAAAAGTGTACAATATATACAAGGTAGTTGAGGTTTTATATACATGTGAGGGATAGGCCAGATAATGCTTTAACACCAATGACTCTTTTCACTGATAATGTCCTTTTGCTATGTGTGGAGTCTTGGTTAGTCTGGGCCTTGAGTAATCGTCAACGTTTCAACCCATTGTGTGCCCCATTCGGAAGTCACGCAGGGTCTTCATCAGGACAGAACGGGGGATCGGGGAGGGGGACGGTGACAGCCCTAGATGGGCCGGACAGTGTCCTGGACGAGGTGGGGACCCACTGGCGGTAGGTTCAATTATATAGATTAATAAGATTATCTATGAATGAATTAATTCTGATAAACAGAAACAGTACAAAGCATCCAGATTTCTGTTTCAATTCTTCATTGAATAAATGTTTTACTTTACAGGCGTTTGAGAAAAGTTTGCTAGCCAATTCTAATTAGGGCATTCAGTGCACCACTAAGAAACCAACAATATATTCCAATGGCAGACAAACTTATAGATACTTTGGCCTCAGCCAAGTTTCTGAGTACATTTGGCCTGACTGCTGGCTACTGGCAAATCAGACTAGTTGAGGACGCCAAGCTAAAAACAGCATTTTCAACCCCTACTGGGCATTATCAATTTATTGTGATGCACTATTGTTTGAAGAATGCACCTGCCACATTTCAGAGGTTGGTGAACAAAGTTCTCACAGTCCTGGAAAGCTATAGTGCAGATGATGTAGCTGTCTTTTATTCCAACTGGGAGGATCACCTGGTCCACCTCAGAAATGTTCTGGAGTCCTGCAAAAGGCAGGCCTCACTATCAAGGCCACCAAGTGCCAGATAGGCCAGAATAAGGTTGTATACTTGGGCCATCTGGTAGGTGGATGCCAAGTTTAACCATTGGAGTGTGGAAATGTGGATTTTCCTGGTCAGTTATGTCCCCTATCTTGGACCCCAACGGTTCTATGTGCATGTCACAAGTACATGTATGTTTCCCTCCAGTTCCAGTTATGAAGACGCAAATACATGTGCGTCCACCGTCAACATGTCCTCTGTCAGATCCGCCATGAACAGGCCGGATATTCCATTCCTAAATATGAAAGGCCACCGGCTTTATATGGTTCACTTATGCCATTTTTACAGTCCAGGCAAGTAGGCCCTGATCCTGCCATCGAAACTCCTCTTGCCTTCTGCCTCTGAAAGCTCCAGTCTGAGCCTGCATCTGTGACCATGAACTTTGTCTCATTCTCTGCGCGGCTCACGAAGCCTGACATCAGCCTATTCTCTGCCAAGAACTGTATTTCACCTTCGAATTATCTGCTTCCCCCTCAGCCGATGCATTCCTGCCTAGTAGTTTAAGTAAACATTCTTCCAGTTACCAAGCAAAAGGCCCGGCTTCGCTGTCTTCATGCAAGTAATTCATAGCCCTGTTACCATGGAAAGTTTTCTGCCCCTTGCATCTCATATAGACACTTAGACGCTTGTGCACGCACTCACAGTCAGTATAGAATAGATTTTGTCCGAGAGCCCTTCCCTTGTGGATAACACAGTTCTTTAAACATAGGATATTAGATATGATTTGGGATTAGGTTGACATAACCCCAGACTTTTGTCTCCACATGTAGAGCTAAATGTCAAGTCCCTTTCTCCCTCTAGTTGCACGTCTATCACACGTCATGCTGCTGCGCGCGCATCTCTGCCAAGTATTTCTGCTGACATTGCGAAATCATCTCCAGGTGTCCACCCACACATGACAAATTACCCATTATCATCAAGTGGACGCCCACATGGACGCCCACCTTCACGCCTACTTACACGCCCACATGCTCTTATCTCATTCTCTCTTGCTCTCTTGCTTACGTACAATTGAGAAATGTATATATACTGTACTCTGTGAATAATGTTTTGAGAATATTGAGAATACTTTTCAGCCCCGTCCAGATCCTTTTTTGGTGATGGAGATATTCTCCCTTTGACTCGAGTTATTGGAATAAAGCCCTTTATGAATCTGATACCACAGACTCAGCCTCTTGCTTTATGCATGATCTTATTGATAATATAAAAGTCTGAGAGCGTAATATTTTATTTACCACAGAATGGCGCCCGAATAGTTTAATCTCTTTCCCCACACGCCGGAGATGAAGGTCCAGTTTTGCCCCCTTCCATAGCCGTGATGGACTTCAAGCGCGCACGTCGCGGGTTTTCCCGCCAACTCCCTCAGGCCAATGAAGGGGACAGACTGCGACCAGGCATCCATACGAGGCGGTGAGGAACGCAGATTGTCTACCCAGAGCCCACCTGCGAGAGAGCTGTGTCCGAGGTATACAGAGGCCCACCAGGTTTTCGAAGTCCCGATGTCCAGAGGGTCCGATGTCCGCAGTCGTCGAGTCCAGTCCATTCTCCGAGGCCTTCCGTTTCAAGGAGCTACCCGGTGAGTACCATCGCCGGGGAGGCGTGTTGACGCGCACATAGGTTGTGCCGGTCAAGACGGATTTGGGTACACAAATCCGGTCTGCACTGTTTAGCAGTGTATATGTACTGTTTAGCAGTATATCAAGTATTCCGAGGTATCTAGTTATGGTCAAGAATTATGCTTGGTGATTTAGTCATGCAGACGATCATCACTGTTGGTCATTTTAGGACACAAAATGTTTAATGTTTAATGTCTAATGTGTTAAAAAAACGTCCTGCATGTTGTGGTATGAATGACTGTTCATTATTGTGCCTTTTGTACCAAGTGTGTTCAAGACAAAGTGTTCAAGATTAAGTATCAGATCAGTTGTCAATATGCCGCTCTTTTCGAAATTAAGACAGATCACTACTAGAAAAGGGGTGCTTGAAGAAGCAGTTCCTATTCCTCCTAGGGACACTCCAGGGCACTTTATGTATCACAAGCATGGCTTAGACGCCATATTATTCCTTGATCTATGGGTGGACTACACCAAAGAGTTACCAGAAAGTCAGAGATGGCCCGTAGCTGGGACCTGGGATGCCGAATGTATCATGAAAGTCGAAGAAGAGTTGTGGAAGAGGAAAGCTAGACAGTCACAGAAAGACGCTGTTGAATTATGGCGTAAAGAATAGCATAGACGCACAGAGTAAGCGCTCAGAAAAGAAGAGAAAAGTAGGGAGGATTCAGACAAAGCCCGAGAAAACGTGTTAGTTGAGGAAGGTATACGAGTAAAAGCAGGACAAGTAGATGGACAACGAAACACTCTTATGAAAGAGAAAATGTAGACCAGCTTGGAAGGATGCCATTGAGTTTTTGGCGCAAGGCGTCACATAGAAGGTCAGAGTAAGTGTTTCACGAAGCAGAGAGGAGTGGACTGGAGTCTGGAAAAGCCAAGGATGAGATGTTACAGGAGTAATTGGAGTAGGTAAAATGAGCGCAGGCTGACAGAGAAAGAAATACTGACGTTGCTGGTATTTATCCCGTCCTTTCAGAGGACCTAGCAAGAGTGGCCCCAGTAGAAAGACCAGTTAGAGTGTAACAGCAAGTACAGCGATACAAATAATAATGATATAGTAGCCCAAAGGTTCTTGAGCCACCCACCAAATGAACAGCGCATAGCTGGTGTTTACATGGTCCAACATTTGACTACGTTGTCAATAGGAAACTGAGAGGGGTGCAGCTAGAGAAGGAGCAACTCCTGTGATTTGATGACACCCCTAATGTACAAAGTGTTAACGGAAAAATAATTAGTGAAAAGTTTAGCTTGAAAAAAGAATTGTGGGTATTTCGAATTTGCAAATTGTTCATGAATACAGGTTTGTGTTCTTGGTGGTCCAGTGAGCCAATGTGCTGGGTCAAGTCGGTAAGATTATGACCCCCTGAGTGCAAATTGTATGTAAAAATAATTTTTCAATTGAGCGAATTATTGCAGTTTTTATGGAATTGAGTAGTCTTTTTGTCTTTGACAGCTTCAGAGTGAGGAGAAGGTGGGGGCCGTGTAGAGCAGAATGTGATACAGAAATCGGAGACAGATTCTGACCTTGTAGCCAGTGTAGGTGGGGGCCGATGAGAGGAGCAGAACAGGGCACTGCTTAGAAGGCTTCTCTGACATCGCATCTGTGTAATGCCTGCAGCTGGAGAGCCTTGGGGCCAGGAGTAGGAAAAACAAAAAAAAAGATGGCTGGCAGCCCAGGCTCAGGCCGCGCTGAGGGGCTATTTTTAGCTTCTCTGATAAGACAGGGCGGCTGAGAAATGTAAGTCGAGAAAGATTCCCTTGTTCTATTCTGTGCGAAACAAGTGTCCCGAGGAAATGTCTATGGAGAAGATTTGTTTTATTTTTTAGCAATTGTTATATTGCTTCTGGCCGGAAAGTAAAATGTTGCTCTTGCTTGGAATTTTAAGGGCTATGTGCCTATATAAAAACGATTTTCAAATTCAGACATTTTTGAATTGTGGCCACAAGCTGCCACCAGTTGCATTGGATAAATGATCCAGTGGTTACGGGTCTGTGAGGAAAGATGTGAGATGCATCTTCGACTAGGACATGAGGGTACATTGTGTACAAAGATGCATAGCTCATTTTTATAAAAAAAAAAAAAAAAGAGACAGGTTCGTGTGTTCGTCATTTTTTGATTATTGTTGCTGATCCTGTGTGTCAGACTTGACGCGGTCATCATTGGGATGACCCACTGCCAGATGGGGTTGTATAGGGCAGGTAAATAAGTTATTGATTATAAGCCTGACAAATTAAGCAGGCCAGAATGTTCGCATCTGAGCTGTAGGTACTGTAATTGCACATCGCTGCTCATTTATATATGTTAGTGTAATTGTCTATGCTTTCTGTGCCTGGTATACTGATGGCTTGGCATATGTATTTTATATATGTTTTGTTTTTGTGTTGTATTGACCAGTCTGTTTAGCGTTTAATACCAAGTTCTCCTGTGCAAGTACAGAGATAGTCGTGACGACGGCGATCTTTGCACAGCGCTTGGCTGGAACTTGTTCACAATTACTAAATTTCACAGACGTGATATTACCTTTATCATGCTGTCAAAATAGCAGACAACACGTTATCAGTGTATGTCTAATTGGTGTTGGAGATGAATGAAATAAAAGGAAAAATTATGCAAGACTAAAATATTTTTCACATGACTGCCTTTCTCTTATAGACAGGCAGCCTCGGTCATATGTTTCCAGATTGGACATTAAGGAACAATTATGATCTGTGCACTCGCATCTTAACTCTTGAAGGCCTGTTTTAAATAAGGACTGCCACCACAGAGTGACATATGAGGCCCGGTATTTAGGGTAATGAGAAAATATCTGACAGGATTTCCTTTTTAAAGTTTGCTTTAGTAAGCTCATTCTTGTGAGTGGTGGCCCCAAAAGTTGACTTGTTTTTGAATTAGGCTATTTATTGTATAGGTGGAAATTATTGCACAATGACTGATTTCTTTAGCAGATAAATTATTAATTATCAACATTAACAACTGTTCTTAAACTTGGTTTTCCGAATATTTAGGTAATTTAGCATTCCTATTAGGGCCTCCTAGCATTAATATTGACTTCAGGTTGGTGTAGGTTCATGTAATAGGGACATTTGCATATGAGATGTCATTTGGCCAGCTTATGAGCTAACACAATGAGGTTTGTACATTAATTTGAAGGATTTCTCGCCGTTTCACATACGCTGTGTATCTCCTATAATTTTGCTTACGCCCAGTAGCTACACACAGGGATTAATAGTGTTGACAAGACACAGGGTTTGATAGTGTTTAACAGCAGTGAAATCTGTTTCAGATTTCCTCCTGTCAAAAAGGGGGGGAAGGAGGAGAATATTGGCTTTCTGCTGGCCCCTGAGGAGGTTCGCTTCCCGCTAGCCCCTTAAGAAATTAAGCCCCTTAGAAATTAGCCCCCTTAGAAATTAAGCCGAGGAAATAGGTATGGTGTTTTCCCCTTTTTCTCATGTTTTATTGTGATCTTTCAGGGGAAGTAGTTGTGGGCACCGGAACGTATTCAATTGATTTTTGGTTTTTCCCAGCCCAAGACACAGAAAGACTAAAGTCCTCAAGAACACACTGTGGCATTTGAAGAATTAAAGAGAGCTTTATGCCAAGCACCAGTTTTAGCAAACCCTGATTACAACAAATCGTTTATGCTTTTTGTGACAGAGCGGGATGGAACAGCACTATCTGTCCTAACACAAGATCATGCAGGAAAACACGAGCCCTGTGCTTATTTTTCTAGTACATTAGACCCAGTAGCACAGGCTTTGCCTGCGTGCCTAAAATCAGTTGCAGCAACGGCCTTAGCCATAAGACAAAGTGACTCGATAGTGCTGGGCCACCCTCTGACAGTACAAGTACCACACGCAGTAGAGGTTCTCTTGAACCGGACACAAACACAACACCTGACTGTAGCTAGACTGACGGATTATGAGCCAACGTTATTTCAACCACACATAGAGATCAGACGATGCAACATACTGAATCCTGCTACCCTTTTGCCCTCCAGTACAGAAAGCGTTTCACCACACGACTGTGTTGAAGTAATACATACCGTGACTAAACCAAGACAAGACTTGACAGACGTTGCACTCCCAGACCCCGACCTAACACTATATGTTGACGGCTCATGCATGAGGACAGGGGCGGGAGAATTAGTGGCAGCATATGCAGTGACTGCTGATACTGTAATAATAGAGACTAAAAGAATAGACATATTGTCAGCACAAGCAGCAGAGCTCATCGCCCTGACACAAGCGTGCATAAGAGCTAAGCACCTGAGAGTAAACATTTACACCGATTTTGTGGAGAGAAAGAGGTTTCTTGACCTCTCATGGGGCCAAGATACAGCATGGCCCCCTTATTCAAGCCCTACTGGAAGCAATACATTTACCAACAGCCATAGCTATCCTAAAATGTAAAGCACATACTAGAGCCACAGATACCATTTCCCAAGGCAATGATCTGGCAGACCGAACTGCTAAACAGACAGCTCAGACCCCACTAGACATGACAAAGTTACAGGTTCAATAAGTGTCCAAAGCCATGACAGTTAGGGATCCTTCCAGGGACGTACAAGACATTCAGACACATGCTACTCTAGACGAATTAAAGAAATGGTCGGAACAAGGAGGGGTGCTGACTGATCAGGGTTGGATGAATAAGGGCAAATCCACATAGTTTCTTTCTGATTCAAGGGTACAAGTGATTATAAATACCACACATAGTCCTGCACACTTAGGAGAGAAAGCAATGATAGATAGCTTACAGAATATATGGTTCAACAAGCACCTGCGTGCAGCAGCGAAACAAAAGGTCAGAACATGTATGATCTGTTGCCAATTCAATCCAGGTAAAGGCATTCCGATGGAACAAGGTGGATTCCATCCACCTGACCACCCTTTTGAAGTGCTCCAAATGGATTATATCCAAATAAACAGATGTAGAGGTTACAAATATGCTCTGGTACTAATGAAGCAGGTGTCCCTTCTGTTAGGGTATACCTGGAAATTCCATTGTGTGCGACATCCTGAAGCAGCAGGCCTTGTAGAAAGACATAATCAGACATTAAAAATTTGCGCAGACAAAGGTATAGATTGAATGGTAGCCCTGCCGGTTGCCCTCTTTTACATGCGAATGATAGCCCATTCTAGAACAGGCTTATCTCCCTATGAAGTGGTCTTTGGTAGACCACCAAATATGTGGGCACTCCAATGCCTAAAAGATTACTGATGCTGACAGATTACCTGGCTTCCTTGATGTCTGCACTACTCTCTTGTTGTTCGCAGGTTGCTGCCGCCTTCCCTGACAACACCCAGGTCAAAGAATACTCCATCGCTCCTGGATGGAAGGCGCCAAAGTCAGTGCTCTGGACCACGGGGACGGCCGTTAAAGTCAAAGTGCACCTTCACCACTCTTTTACAAAGGAAAAAGACTTTGAACTTGAATTTTGGATTTTGAACACCATTTTCTAGAGGAGACTCCCCAGCAGTTTCCACAAAGCTAAACTTAGATCTAAAAAAAAAAAAGTCAGAACCCGTTTGATCAATTAAGTCCACTAGGTGGTGAAGCGGTTGAACATGTATTCTGGCTTGCATAAGATCTTGGACTATAATATTAAAAACAAAGAGCAAGATGTGCATCACGATAATATGTATCAGCTTAATACTACATGCTATTTTTCCTCCTATTGCCTCACTCTTATACTCCTCCACTAATGATACCATAAAGCACACATTTAGTGATCTGCCATCCTATGAGCTATCATATCGACTTGCCTTACGCAACAATACCTTTATTCAGATGCTGCACCATTCACATCAGACTAGCAATGCTACAGACTGCTGGGTCTGTGGCCGACTCCCCCCCTATCAGAACTATAAGGGAGTTTTGCCCCTCTTTCTCTATCCGTTCACACACAATGGCTCCTGTGGTGCATGGTTTAGTTTGATTAATTCCCTAGATTCGAATTCCGCAGTTTATCAAGACAACTGGGTATGGGGAAACCTGAACTTAGTTTTGCTTAAAGTCTGCTACCCTAACAAGGAGGGACTTCCCAAAAGAACAGGAACTGATCTAAGAAATGAAGTATATGGATTAGGTAATTTTACACTTAACCTCATGATCCTGAACATTGAATCTGAAGCTACACCAATCTTGCCCGCCATGTCCGTATTCCCAGTAAAAGGGGAATTATGTATAAGAAAGAATGGCTCCATACACATGGGCCATAGTAAATGCACCACTGTAATAAAATTCAGTGATCAAGGCAAGTCTACATTTAGAGCTTCTCGTCATTCCTACTTTATATGTGGCCAGACCGCATATATACGCCTACCTCTAGATTGGGATGGTACCTGTTACATAGCATTCCTCCTACCACCTGTTTTCCTAGCTCCTCCTGATTATCATAAAAATACTCATTTAGTACACAATAGACAGCAGAGAGATCTCCCAATTGTCGATTACACTGAAGCAGCATGGGAAAAATACACAGATTTCAATAAAGGTTTCTTTCCCTATATAGGTACAGTTACCAATAGTAAGCTGATACGTAGATTAACCAGAACCCTTGAAGCAGTAGTGAACGAAACTATTTCCGCCTTAGGCAATTTAACAGAAGAGCAGTCTGCTATGCGGATTGTTGTGCTTCAAAATAGTCTTGTCCTTGACGTTATCCTGGCCGATAGGGGCGGAGCTTATAGGGTCATCGGATCAAGCTATTGCATTTTTCATACCAGAAAATTCGCCATCTGTATATAAAGCCATAACTCGCCTTCATAAGATTGTAAGCCAGATACACCAGAATCCAGGCACCTGGACTTGGTCCAGTTGGTTTTGGAGTGTGATATCAGCCTGGGGATGGAGAGTTTTATCCTTCCTAGGTATTGGCCTTCTCATACTATTCAGTTGCTGTCTATGTCTACAATGTGGACCAGCGATTTGTGGTCTGTGTGCCACATCGTGTATTCCACCACCAAGATTTCATTCAAGATCACGGAAGAAGAAAGAAGAACAAATGATGCTATATGAACAGATCAATGGATTGATGAAGATTGATATCTCTTGAAGGGCAAGTAGGGGACAAGGAGGGAATGTGGAAATGTGGATTTTCCTGGTCAGTTATGTCCCCTATCTTGGACCCCAACGGTTCTATGTGCATGTCACAAGTACATGTATGTTTCCCTCCAGTTCCAGTTATGAAGACGCAAATACATGTGCGTCCACCGTCAACATGTCCTCTGTCAGATCCGCCATGAACAGGCCGGATATTCCATTCCTAAATATGAAAGGCCACCGGCTTTATATGGTTCACTTATGCCATTTTTACAGTCCAGGCAAGTAGGCCCTGATCCTGCCATCGAAACTCCTCTTGCCTTCTGCCTCTGAAAGCTCCAGTCTGAGCCTGCATCTGTGACCATGAACTTTGTCTCATTCTCTGCGCGGCTCACGAAGCCTGACATCAGCCTATTCTCTGCCAAGAACTGTATTTCACCTTCGAATTATCTGCTTCCCCCTCAGCCGATGCATTCCTGCCTAGTAGTTTAAGTAAACATTCTTCCAGTTACCAAGCAAAAGGCCCGGCTTCGCTGTCTTCATGCAAGTAATTCATAGCCCTGTTACCATGGAAAGTTTTCTGCCCCTTGCATCTCATATAGACACTTAGACGCTTGTGCACGCACTCACAGTCAGTATAGAATAGATTTTGTCCGAGAGCCCTTCCCTTGTGGATAACACAGTTCTTTAAACATAGGATATTAGATATGATTTGTGATTAGGTTGACATAACCCCAGACTTTTGTCTCCACATGTAGAGCTAAATGTCAAGTCCCTTTCTCCCTCTAGTTGCACGTCTATCACACGTCATGCTGCTGCGCGCGCATCTCTGCCAAGTATTTCTGCTGACATTGCGAAATCATCTCCAGGTGTCCACCCACACATGACAAATTACCCATTATCATCAAGTGGACGCCCACATGGACGCCCACCTTCACGCCCACCTTCACGCCTACTTACACGCCCACATGCTCTTATCTCATTCTCTCTTGCTCTCTTGCTTACGTACAATTGAGAAATGTATATATACTGTACTCTGTGAATAATGTTTTGAGAATATTGAGAATACTTTTCAGCCCCGTCCAGATCCTTTTTTGGTGATGGAGATATTCTCCCTTTGACTCGAGTTATTGGAATAAAGCCCTTTATGAATCTGATACCACAGACTCAGCCTCTTGCTTTATGCATGATCTTATTGATAATATAAAAGTCTGAGAGCGTAATATTTTATTTACCACAGGAGAGCAAAATTAAGACCATTGTGGACTGGATTGCTCCCAATACCCAGACTCATGTTAGAGTTTTCTTGGGCCTGCCCGGGTACTACAGAAGATTTGTCAAGGGATATGGGTCCACAGTGACTCCCCTGAATGACTTTGCATCTAAGAAAATGCCCAAGAAAGTTCAGTGGAGTGTAAGCTGTCAAAAGGCATTTGATGACCTGAAGCAGGCCATGTGCACTGCTCCCATCCTGCAACGTCCTGACTACTCTAAAACTTTAATTGTCCAGACAGATTTATCTGAGATAGGAGTAGGGGCTGTGCTATCACAACTTAATGCAGGGGGCCAGGATCAACCAGTAGCGTTTTTCTGCAGAAGGTTGACCCCCAGGGAGACATGTTGGTCAGCCATTGAGAGGGAAGCCTTTGCTGTGGTCTTGGCCTTGAAGAAGCTGAGGCCATACCTGTTTGTCACTCACTTCATTGTTTAGACAAACCACAAGCACCTCTTATGGCTTAAACAGATGAAGGGTGAAAACCCTAAACTTTTGAGGTGGTCCATTTCCCTACAGGGGATGGACTATACAGTGGAACATAGACCTGGGAGCAACCATGCCAATGCAGATGGACTCTCCAGATAGTTCCACTTAGAAAATGAAGACTCAACTAGGCAAGGTTAGTCTCATCTCCTTACGTTGGGGGTGGGGGGGGTGGGAGGAGGGTTGTGTAGGAAAGTAGGATCTGCTTTCATGGTGACCCCCACTTTTTGCCTGGTGCTATTTGGTAAGTACTTAGGTACATCCCAGATTGGATACTGGTGTCACGTTATCAGTCCCTAGTATATAGTACGGAGGTACCCAGGGCATAGGTACACCAGGGGTCCCCCATGGGCTGAAGCATGTATTATGCCACCCATGGGAGATCACTTGAACTGTAACTACAGGCCTGCCATTGCAGCCTCTGTAAGCTGGTGCTATTACCACTTCCATAAGATATACAGGTACATGCACCAACCATTTTTGCGAGCGCAAACGGTGCGATTCGCAAAAATCGTCCTCACTGATTCTTCAGCACTGGAAGACAGAAACAGTGCCAACTGTAGATGAATGGTTTCAAAAAAGTAGGAAAGTCAGGAAATCCGAATTCATTTTTGCACAAAGGACCGGGGCACTACGTAAATTTACCAAAATTTGGGAATCTTACTTTGACTAATAGTCATTCTTTGAATGGGGTAGACAGATTTCGATATTTGTTACTATATTTTAAATTGCTGAAATTTTCTTATATATGATTTGTGTGGATCTCTCTTTCTTTTCTCTTTGTTGATGTATGATGCTTTGTCCCAGCATATTGTTTATGTTTGATAAACTGTATTGCCAAAAACTCAATAAAAATAATTTAAAAAAAAAAGGTTCAAGGCACTCGCAATTTGAGAATTTACAATTAATAGCGATTTCCCAAATTGCGATTGCATTTAAGGAATCGCATTTTGCGATTCCTTAAATGCAATGCAAGAACCACTTTAAAATAGCGATTTCGCTACTACTAGGGGGCGCAAATTACCATGAAGTTGAACTTGATGGTAATTTGCAAAAGGTGCATTTTTCAATGTTGTAGGTTACACACACACATGCCCTTGGGGCATGTGTGTGCTCAACATGTGTGCACAGTGCAATTTCAGGGGTGCAACAGGGTGTCCATTGGACACCCTTGCACCCTTGAAATTGCATGCGCAATTTGCGAGTACCTATTGGTACTCGCAAATTGCGCATGCAATCTCCCATTCATTCCTATGGGCCTGTAGGCCCATAGGAATGAATGGGAAGGCATTCCTTAATTGCGACTCGCAATTTGCAAGTCGTAGTTAAGGAATGTTTAGGAATCGCTATTTTAATAGCAATTCCTACATTCATAGGCTTTTGAGAGTCCTTAATTGTGATTCCTTAATAATCGCAATTAAGGACTCGCAAAAACTTTTCTTGGTGCATGTGCCTGATAGATTTCCCTATGTCTAAGGTAACACTGCACTTAAGACCTATAAGTCACCACTAAAGCAGACCTTTCAATCATGAGCAGGACACCCCTGCAACCTTCGGAGTCCTTTCTCCTGGGTTTTAAGTGCATCAGCCATTACAATACATAGAGTGGCCATGCGTCATTACACTATGACCATCTCTAAACTGGCTCTAACGAACCCTGTCATGTTTAGTATCAAACATGTTGGAATAATACCTCCACACCATAAACGGTGTGGGAGGTATGATTCTATGTACTGTAAAGCTCCTCCGGGATGCCCTCAGTGCTACCGATACCAGTCTTCTGGACCCTGAAAGCACAACATGGCTGCTGCCGACCAGAGACACGATTCTGCCCTCCTGGTGCTGATCCAAGCTCGAGCAGGGGAAGGCAGAAGAATAGGTATTCTGTCACAGGGAGGGAGGTGTGAACACCTCCCAGACAGGGTTTAGTGTATTGAGGTCGGTTGGGAGTGCTTGCCAGAGCCACTCAGTCTGCTTGACAGGCACACTGGGTGCCCTCCTTGCATAGTCCAGTTCATACCAGCTCAGGGAGCTGTTGGCTCCCGCTCTTACGCAAAACTGGACAAAGGACATGGAACTATCCTCCCCACTGTCCGACCCCTACCCTGGGAGGGAACCCTGAATTGTCCCAACCCTTTCCTTAGGGTACTTAAGGGCTTACCTGAGGGTGGGTCCCTAGATTCGTCGTGGAACAAGACTCATTTCAAGACACCACTTCTTCGATCGTCTGGGCACTCTGGACTTCACTGGATTTCGCTTTGGGCCTCAAGACTGAAACTGGGAAGACTCCAGCTGCTCCTGGTTTCATCACCCTGCTCGACTGCTGCAACGTCCGGGCATTTGCTCCATACAGGAACCTTCCAAGACCTGTGGGCATCCAAGACACCCGAAGGATTCTTCCTTGAAGTGAATGAGTCACTTCCCTGCATCTGCAGGCACATTATGCTGACCGGTCTGCCGATCCTGGGCTCCCACGGACTCCAAAAGGCTCAGCAACACAGGTGGTGTTTTTTCACATGCCTCGAGGCCTACACTGTCCTCTCAACAAGTTTAAGGCCAGTATCCCTCGTCGGAGCTGAAGGAACCAAACCCCTGTGCATCGCGTCGACTTGCTGTTGCAAAGGCTTGTTGGCTTCCTTCCACCAAGATCTATGGGCTTCAAGTAGCCTCAACCTCAAGCATCTCCTCTGACCAAGATCTTCGTCCTCACCGCGTCACTTGCATCGTGGGCTTGCATAGTTGGTGAGCTGCTCGATGTCCTCTTGCGACTCCAGTGCCTCCGGCCTGTGAGTCCTCTTGAGGGTCTTCTTTTATTTCAGCGGGCTCCCCTGATTGTTCGGGGCCTGCTCTGACTCCCCTGCTTGTGGTGAGACACCTAGACCTTGCTGGTCCAGACACCGTACCTTCTTCACTTGCCATGTTGGTTGCAGTTGCCAAGGGTTGTTGGTGTTCCCGACGGACATCGACCCCTCAATGGCTGACATCAGACGTGGGACAGCACGTGAATGGCACCTGGTCTTCCACAGTGTCGCCTGGTCAGCACAGCTGCGGCTCCAAGGTCACCTTCAGCTCTCCTGCAGCACCCAACATCGGTGGGCATTCGTCTTCCATCCCTCCTGGTCACTTCTGAATGGCAAAGACTCTGTCCCTTCTGCTTGCAGGTACTGATCATCTTGAATCCAGCTACGGACACTTTCACCTTCTCAAGCAGTGGCATCTTCCTGAAGTCCTCCATTGAGTTCAACAGCGTTTTCCGATGCCAATTCACACCTATGAACCCGGATTCACTTGGGTAGGTATCCTGGTTTCTAGGGTATCCATGTGTGGGGTGGCTCTCCAATCTTCTGCCTTCCATGTGGCTTTTTTCAGGGTCCACTGGGAAGGGTCATTCTTGTTTTAAAATTGCAACCGCGACTTACCAATTGACTTATTGAGCCTGCGGTCGTGTTCCCACTCTGCACACAGCCTCCGTAGGGTTCCTGGTTACTCACCATCGGTTGAATCGAGTTGGTGTTCACATACCACTATTTTAGTATATGGTTTGGTCTCCCCCTGGCGACCATTGTGTATCTGTTCTACTTACCTGTTTCTATTGAAAAGTATTGTGTGCATTGTGTGTATCTCCGGCTAGGAGATATTTGTATATGTAGTGAGTGTCTTATAATAAATAAATATTTTTATAAATACACTGTGGTTCTTTTTCACTTAATCTATACCTATAAGATTATGTTCTGGTAAAACAGGCTGCTTTACACTCCTTCTGGACTAAGCCTGAAGGCTGCTTTCCACAACTACCACTTTGAGAGCTTTCTAAGGTTGTCTAAAACCACTGAAATCACCATAAGTGTTATCTGGATTGGTGCAGGGTGTCCACATACATAAGTGGACACCTTATACCAAGCCAGCTTCTCACACCAGCTTTACATTTTACTATTGGGCTTCTCTTTTACAAAACTTGGGTATTTTGATGACAGGGGAAGACACTATAGATGATGCTGAGGCGCCATCCATTTTGCAAATGTTACTGGGCTCAGAAGTAAAGTAGTGTTTGCCGAAGAATTAGGAAATGGTTACTATAATAAAAAATAAACTAGATTTAAGGTTCTGATAGCCACCTATAAAGTGTGGAAACTAGTCAGACGATCTCTTCAGCTTGGTCTAATTTGCTACTGTACACCGACGTCAGCTTCATTATTATTACCCTCCATTTTTTGGGACACAGTAATGGGAAGATGGAGGTCAAAAGAGAAAGTAAAATAAGGGATTTTTAAACCAATTCTCAAATTACAAAATAAATTTACACTGTCACGATCTGAATTTTTTACAGGTATGAGATTTTCTGAAAAGAAAGAAGAATTCTTTTAGCATGATGCTAAAGAATACTCTAATTGAGGCAATTAGCAGGTTGAATAGAATTGGTGTCTTATATGGCTGGCTTCTTGAGACTCAAACAGATGATTTAGAGATCCAGAATCAAAAATGCAATATAAGACTTAGCCAGGTGGGAGTATTACTGAAGGACTCTATTGATATGGCAGAGAAGGTCTTACTCTCATCTAATCTCCGGGCACATCACTAAAACTATTTCAAACCTGTACTACACCCCAGCAAAGATAGCTAAATGGGGAGGGTAAATAGATGGTAAAGGTAAGCGCTGTTGGGCTGTACATGCGGGTCTTTTTTACGTGCCCTAAACTTGGACAGCCAATAGGGGGGATGGAACCTTTCCTGACTGACATCATTGGTACATCTGTTATGCTCACACCCCAATGATGTTGCTTGGTATTAGTGATAAGACACAAAACAATCGAGTATTAAGGAAAGGACGGTATATGTTATTTGTGGCAGTGGCCCAAATATGCATTGCTTCTACTTGGGTGAAAATAGAACCCTTGTCCTTTGAAATGTAGAGAGCAATATTTTTGGCAATGGACCATTTTGAGTCTAGTCTCAATACTCATAATGGTCACAGGAAACGAAACGTCAGCTAGTGGAAAAAATCTGGGAGAACGTGTCGGAACGGCTGCATTTTTAGCAATTGGGATATCTGCCATGAAATGTTAGATTTCTTTATTCACGCATATTAGGAAAAGAACTTCTGTTTTTTTGGTTAGTTAAATAATTTCTCGCACATGTCATGTCTTTATCTCCCTTTTTTTCCCTTCTCTTTTGTGACTTTCTCCCTATTGCATATTCCTCCTGTTTCTCGGATTTGTAAATTAATTCTTATGATGCTTGCTCCTAATATATATATATAATGCTTTATTGCGTTTTTCTTTTCTACTGGCTTAAAAAAAAAGAAAAAAGGGTGGAAGCCAGATTTGGAGTCCTAGAAAACCACAGGGTCCATGTGAACTTGTTTTTGCTCAGTATCAAGAGTTCGAGTAGTGCTGTGTTGACTGTGTTTTGAGACTGAAGGTGAGGGTAAATGCACTGCATAACACTAGTAGAGGTATCCAACTCTGTATCTTGAGGATCTTTCCCACGGTCCAAGATTCTATTTTGCCATCTGTGCTGAAAATCTTTATTACAGCCTTCGAGGAGAGTCAGGAAACGTATTATTCACGTGCAGTTCTGGAGGCATTTTGTCGTTCCACAATGGACTCAAAAGCAACTGCTTCTGGACTAAACTAGTAGAAATGCAATCAACATAGAACAACAGCATTCTGCAGGCAGCTGTGCATGAAACTGTTAAAGGACCGAGGTTTCTACTATTTCCAGACCTGAGTCCTGGGACTTTTCTGAGGGAAAGGACGCTCTCAGTTATAACATAAGTATGACAACAGTCATAGTGATCAGTATTGTTTGCATACCACTCCAGGTTGAATGTAGTGTATCAAGAAAAATGCTTTGTTTTTATATAAGGAGGCTGCAGCAAAGGCCTTCATGGGTGAGGTTGAAGCAGTCCAAGTGTAACAGGGTCAGACTCCTTGGGATGCATGTTTGATAAATAGGGGCCTAATGTCTCATTATACAAGTCGCAGAACCTTGTCACAGTTCACGTCCAGTATAGGATTTGGCAAACAGACGTACATAGAAATATATCGCTTCCCAAAATTCCAAATGTGCCTGGGTTGCAGTCTGGCCTACTTTATTAATTAGATAAGGCAGGTTGCAAATTGCAACTCTCTCCAGTTGGTGACCATCACATGGATGATGCCCTGGAAGCGTGAGAATGCTTTTAAAACGGTTATTATCTTTTTTTTTAAACCGGCCTGCTTTTGTGGGGAAAAAAGTTTTCTTTTTTTAAATATTTGTGTGCCCACTGTCTTATTGAACATGCATTTTTTTCCACAGTTCACCATGTGGAAGGAGAGATCCCTTCCTTTTTACAAATTTTTTGCCACCCCAGCTTGGTAGTTAGTAACTCTCTATGTTTGCAAACCAATGATAGATAGGGTACCAAATCGGGAAGGGAAGTCCAAAATGCCCCTACCAAAATGTGACTAGGTATCCATTTCTAAACCCATTCAGCCATTCTGAAAAGCTTTTCCAAAACTCTAAATGATTTAGGGGAGTGGGTATTTTGGTAGGCATTTGGTTTCCTGGAGGTAGTTTTATTTGTTTTATCTAACCAGATTGTTTCTGTAAAGTTCTCTAGTTTACCTCAAACCTTCCGTTTCCATCATTGTCTTGTAGGACAGCAGTGTTTGCCTTCTTCCTCCTCTAGATATCTGTTCCTATTATAGGTTATTAAACTGTGTGGAATTTTGTTTTTTCATGCCACTATAGCATGTCATGGTAACACAGTGTTAATAGTTTTGGAGGTTTTTTGTCTTTAGAAATTACATTGTTCGGCTTGAGTTGATGATGCTATAATTGTTTTAAAATTGTGTTAAAAAAAAAAAATAACACAGCAACAAAGAATTTTCATCCCAATTTCTGTTGCAATGGAATCTATGTAAACTGAAGAGTGGTCTTCCTTTCTCTTTCAGATGGCATCTCAGGCTTTTGGCTCAGCTGGTTTTGGCAGCGCTAAGGTCAGTGCTTGTGTTTTGTTTCTTTTTCTCAGTCATGTTGTGTTAGTATTATGTTCTGGGCCATATTCTTAAGAAATACATGTAACTAGAATTTATATCATTCAAAATTATTTGAATAACTTCTGTAGAAGCAACTGATGGTCTTGGCTTCTCAACCAAGTTCTTTTTTCACAGATTACAATCAGAGTTTACCTCAGAAGTCCCTTAAAATCTCTAATGGTCTTTGGAATGGGGCTCAAAGAGTTTATTTTATTTCTCTTTCCTCATACATAATTTTGCGAGAATATCTTTTGCTAATATTTCACTAACAAGATTTTCTGCATTTTCTCACGACGTTGAACCCATTAGACTTGGCACATTTTAGGAGTTGTGACCCGTTGAGAATATTTGCTGATGAGAATCTAACGCATATTTGTACATGATATACTAACTCAAAAATTACTTGTGATTTGTTTAATGTACTTTCTCTCTGAACTGACATAGTGTGTTTTTTTTATTTTTATTTACGTTTCACTTTCCACATTGGTAAACAATAAGATTATCAACATTAATAGTCCTGTACCATTAGGTATTTCAGACAACATTATAATACATTCATAAATGTTCCATCATCCTACAAGTATTGATTCTCACCATAGTGTGCAGTGGTGTCAGAACCCCTTTTAAAGAGCTACGGGGCGAGCTGGTGTTACTGGGCCACACCATGGGGGTTGAAGCCTTGTACTCCTGATATCCTTGGTTCTGACCTGCTATGGATCCTGAGCAACTGGGCCAAGTACCCCTTTACCCCTTTAGCACTTTACTCTTGATGATAATGTGCGTCAAGCAGTCCAAGGCTTCTAAAGGGAGGCAGGGGAGTAGATACAAAGGGTAAATAGAGAGTCAGTACTCAAAATAAGCACAGTGGCAGCAATACATTATTTTCCAGCCAGATACTTACTTTTATGAAAAGAGAAGTATTTTATTTGACCGTTATCAACACAAAGGGAAATTCGACATTTACAAACAACTTACACAGTCCTCCTGAGATAGATCAGAGCTCTAGTGTTTCTCAGGTGGTTCCCTGTGTCCCACTCCCTCCTCGTTCTAGCGATAGTGGTTATTCTCCATTCGCTATAGGTGACACCCAAGGTAAGCCCCACTAGTAGTTCGAGTCTCAAGAGTCCCACATCGATTGTATTGAAGTCAAAAGTGTTGCAGCGCCGAAGCGTTATTTGACAAGCAAGCTCCCTAGAGTCGACTGACCTGATCCAGTCTTACCCGCATTTTCAAGATAAGAGCAATCGGAGTTCCTGACACTGCCCCCTCTGCAGGCATTGACGCTGCAGCGACTGGTTAAGGTAAGTTCACTGCACATGTTCCAGTCGGACTTCGCTCAGCTGTCCTCAAGTTCCTTGCATGCAGTCGTGCTGCTACGGCGACCTGAGGTTCTAACTGGATCCTACAAGTTGGATAAGTTATTTTGTCCATGCCATGGTGATTGGGGGGAGGAAGTAGTGCGAAGGTCCTGAAGTTGATCCTCTGTTACAGTGTAGGTCCGTAGTGGCCCCATGACGCCTCCCTCTTCCAGCGATGTTCCAGACCAGGTCTCACTTCTTCCTTGGTCTCGGTGGCCACTCTGGTGTACTAGGTCACCGTCTCATCCCTGCACATGGGATCCGCCTCAGTCGGTTCAACAGATTCCTTCACAGTGCCTCTCTTGGTATATGGTGTTGCTAGCTCACCACTGCACACGGGCTAGGGCTCACTCAGTATGACAGTTTGTCCACAGCGGCCCCTCCTGGCATATGGGATTGCCGGTCCCTCACTGCACATGAGCGATAACCCCTGCGGCACAGCAGCAATTACAGCTCACTTCTTTTTGCACACAGGCAATGACTCGATTAGAGCAGCAGCAGTCTCGTCACACCTCGCTAAGATAGTCCGCTCAACAGGATTTCCTACTGGACCTCACTCCCTCCAACACTCTATTCTTCCTCACAGGCAGGGCATACTGGTCATAGCAAGCAGGCAGGCACTGGTGCTCCAGGGCAGGTGATCTTGGATTCCCTAACTCTTTTCCCTTCATTCAGCTGACTAGCAGGCCTTGGCCACCAGTCCTTGTCACAGGCAGAAGTCTTGCAGAACTTCGCCTCCTCACACAGCTGCTTGACATTTGACAATTTTTGGGTCTGAAGCTCTGCTTCATATTGTCAATTTCTAGTCACCAAAAGTGATTTAGAGCTGGAGTCTTTGAAGTTTATGTTGTGGCCCGTTTTCCTTTTAAAGTGCCCACTCCTCTGTCTCTTCCTCTTGAAAGGAGTCTATCCCAACAGGAGTGACTCCAAAGATGATAACCCCACAACACAGGCCATGTGAGGGTCCAGAGTTCACACCTGTATGTCAGCTACAGTGATATATGTATGAAAATGTTAGCTGAGGGCCTCGGCACTACTGTTTATGATTCTTTTATCAACCCAATTATGCAGTCAATTTTCCTTATCCAGAAAGTAGAATCATGGAATAAGACCTCTGTAAGTGTCATCTATATATCAGTGGCAAAGGGTGGTGATGCGGGTTGTGATCTTGCCTCTGATCCACTCTGAGAAGCACGTGTGGAAGAGCGAAACAAGGAGAGGGACTGTTGTATGGGTCTGGGGTTTGATGCACAGACAACTCAAACTGATGGTGTTTGTGGCGAGGGAGCACACAAGGGTTCTTATGAATGCTGCAACCATATCAATGTGAGGCCCACAAGCCTGTCCGGGCAGGGCTCAGAGATGACAGTTTGACTTGCAAGGAAAGAATCAGCTAGAGCTGAGGCTTCAACCATTCTTTACATTAATGCTCTTGACCATTGTTGCACTTGGTAGGTTGTGAGAACAGCAAAGTGCATGTTACTTGCCCAGGCCCAAGACTGGGTTGGAGAACTAGGGGTTGGGGACTATGGGACCCCAGGTGCTGGAAGGAGACAGCCTCTCTATGCTTAGGCATGTGTCATTGGTGCCCCCTCTGGGCAATGCCACTTTTCATACACTCCCTGCTCAGGTGTGCTCACCTATAAATACTTGCCACCTATCTTTCCTCCCTCTACAATATTGCTAAATGATGGCGTGTGATGAAATCAGCAGTGAAGCTCCTCCCTGACACAGTTGTGATCGAACTTTAACCTTTTGACCAACACTCCCAAAAAATACCCCGTCTGAAACTGATGCTCTGAGAATCGGGGTGCAGCATACCTTGGTTTTTGGGACTCCCCTTGACAGCTCCACACTTCAACCCAGTAAGAACTAGCTTGTGACAGATAGTGCCTGCTTCAGATCAAAAAAGTAAGCCGATTCTGACAAGCAAAGTGAGAAACATTTGAAGTGCGAATAATTGGAACCCATCTAGGAGTGGATGATCAGGCAACACTGTATACTATTGTCCCTTGTGGTTTACTGGCCCCTTCACCCTACAGAACGTGTTGACGTGGATATGGATGTGGCTCTTGTGCACTTAGATTTGTAAAAGATAGTCAAAAGTGTACATCCAGCCCTGTGTGTATTTCCAACAAAGGAATATTTCTACATACCATATGGGGATGCACCAAAATTAAAGGATACTGGAGGGATATGATACAGGAGGTGGAAGCAGGTATGGGTCTAGAGATACCGGGAATTCTCCTACTAATACTCTTCGGGATCCCAAATGACATAGACATTCCGGGTCGACCATTGAGATTTTGCATGTTGGTGTTCATGGTACACAAGTGAGACAGGGCCGGTTTGTGGGGGCAGGCGTTAGCACCGACCGTAGTACAGTGGAAAGAGGGAATGAATATCTGCATGGAAGCTGAAAGGGTAGTATTTGAAAGTAGGGGGTGCCCCGATAAGTTTGAAAATGTGTGGGTAAAGTGAAGAACCTACCTTGGGCTTGAGGTATTACATGACGAAAAACAAAGGAACTTTGGTCTTATGCCAACATCCCAACCAGGGTAGGGTGAATGGAGGGGAGAAGCCTTCGAAATGTATTAGGGTTGAGTGACATCATGGAGGAGAGGTTAACAGGGAGGGTGGGTAAACTTTTTATTGTACGAAATCATCAGCTTAATATCCAGCAGTACTGTATGCTTGGTTTTGTGCCTTTCAAATCAATAAGGAGTAAAAAAAAAAGAGATAATCTGATAGAGACTTCTAACCGCATATTCCTTACCTTAGAATTATCCCTAGTTGTCAGACTGGATCCAGAAATTTTCCTTGAGCACTACTCATGGGCACCGGTAGGTGCCGTCGATCAATCCACATTGTGTTGTCGGTGTCGTTCTTACCGGAAGTGTCGTGTGAGGTTCCTATATAGGCGTCAATCCCAGCACGCTGACATCATTTATTCTCTCTCTGTACTAGTCAGCGCAGATCTGGAGAAACCAACCCTCAATTGACTTTTTTCGACTTTTGTAGAAACATTTTTGAGACTTGTCTCCTGGTGTTGCAGGGTCTCCGCAAAGAAGGCTGGATTCAAGACCTTTATGCGCCTGTCACTGGCAAATGTTGGTGATAGACCTGCACCTCGTCTGTCTCTGGTGCCATGAGTGCGACCACAACATCAAGACCTGCGTCGATTGTTACGCCATGCACCAGAAGGCCATGAGGGAGTTATTCCTCACTCTCCTTGCCTCTTGATGTCTGATGCTGCAACGGTCTCGATCCCAGTCGTGAGGAATGTCCCAGGATCGGTGGGGGATCCATCGATCTTTGTCTCAGTTGTTATCGTCCCATACGGGAAAGTCCCACAAGAAAAAGAAGAGCAAGAAAAAGAAGAGATCTCAGAGTTTGCCCTGTCTGTAGAAGTCATACAGCGGGATGAAGGAGTGTTGACATTTGAGGTCTGGCTCTGCGGTTGATCTTGCGGTTGTGCCCTCTCTGCACCTGCTCGATGTTCCGGGAGCCGGAGCAACCTCCGCCCAAATTTGTGAATTTCCTGAGGCCATGTACCTAATATTTGAGGCCCCATCCCCGCTGGAGGTTCTTTGGGCCCGTGGGTTTAGAAGGAGCCCCTACTGGTCTTCTGCCATCGTGTCTGCCTGCAATGCCAATCAGGCCCTCTGGATCCACATATGGATCCAATCTGACGCCAGTGGAGCCACCTCAACATTCCCATCATTTGAGATGTACAACAAACACATATTTTCGCTTCTTGGTGGTGTGCAGGCCTGGGCTCTCTCAAGTCTGAAATGGTTATGTGGAATAATGCATTAATTTAGTATCAATTCCTTACAGGGCCAGACTGGTGATTCCGGGCAATCTCCCGGTAGGCCGGATGGTGAGGGGGCCGGTTTTGCTGGGGCCGATTTTCAGGCCGTGACTCCGTGAGTCATTGACCTTACTGTAAGGTCACTGACTCACGGAGTCACGGAAAGAATCACGGATGGCCCGAATTACAGTGCGGGGGAAAAAGCACTGCACAGCTGGCATGAGACAGTCGTATATTAATAAGATAAGGTGCCCTGCCCACTGCCCAGACTTTAGGGTGGGGCTGGGGCTGCCTGGTAACCAATTGTGTCACGCCCATTGAGGGCGAGGGCGAGGCTCGCGCAATTAAAAGTTTGCGTTTGGCTTGCCCAGGCTAGTTCTGCTCTCCTCTGCCGGACTGCTGCCCGCAGGTGAGTGTCTGTCACTCAGGCCTGGTGTCTGTCGTGTGTCGTCCTGTGACAGCATGATGGGGCTGGCTGGCGCCGCGTTCTGGCTGCCCATGACTAAAGTAGTAGACAGGCCTGGTAGGTCGTCTCCACTGCTCCGCGCTGTGCTGTGCGCAGTGCAGAATCTGGGCCCGGGGCCTGTATTAATTTACAAATGACCTTCTTGTAGGGCCTAGAAGGTAATTTGTAAATTAATAAAGGCCCCGGCCTGGCACCTACTCAGGCCACTATAGCCTTCCCCCATGAACGACTCCCGTCTCGCTTGCAGCCCATCTATTTATTTAAGCTCCTGGCTAAGTGGCGGAGTCTCTGAAGAATGTCGTGTCATTGCTATCGCTTTGTTAGCCAGTAGGAAACTAAATCAAGGAATCTGTTGCCTGCTTTCTTGGGTTTAGGGCTGGCAAAAGATCCAAGAGACAGTGAGTGAGGTGAGTGCAGATCCATCCTTCCCAGTGTCTAATCTAGTAAATCTGTAATTTCTTTTAAAAATCTCTTGATTTTATAGCAGGCACATATTATGTTAAATAGTTCCACATCTACTACACCGCACCTAGCAAGACAGAACGTGTTGAGCAGGTATTTTATTGAGTCTCTTTGGTGTCAAAAATGTTCTGTGCGAAAAGTCAATTTGTATTAATAGAACTCTGGAGTGCCGAGAGATTTTGTTTGTATATTCTAAGATGTTTCTGATTTCCCATCTTCTATATCTTTGATCTGTCGTGCCATGCAGGGCTTTATATTTCCATGTGAACGGCCCCACAATCTCACCTAAACTGAATATTTAGTGCGTCTGTCTCTGGATCACCTGTTCCATTTGCCACACCGTATGTTTGTCAGGGTGCCATATAATTAGAACTGGCCCCTGGGAAGTCCGTCCGTGGACATTAGATCAGTTAGTGATTTCCACATGCCTTTGTCACGATAGTCACCTGCCATTCCTATCCCTACCCTTGTTCAGGCTGCAAATTTCCTGCATGTTTCCTGGCTGTGAGACAGCTGTGGGCCCTTGGTATGCCTACCAATGGGCGGCATAAGGTATATGCTGGAAACATCTTGGTTTCCAACAAACACCTCCTCCAACATTGCAATTCTATTCAGAGCAGGCTATGGGATCTGCCATATGCGATTCCTTGTCCAGTGAAGAGACGGGTCAAGACCCCTCAGTCTCTCCTATCTGTTGGCAATCCCGTTTCATGTAAATGGGTGTAACCCATCTACTGTTCTACCCATTAAAGTTGCAAGACTAAGTAGTATTTCTCAAAGCAAAGTCTGGAGTGTTATGGCATCATTCTTTTATAGGAAATTTCATATTTTCTAGCACAAACCAGTGCCTTTCAAGCTAGCACCCATAAGCAAAGGGTAATAAAAAAATACAGGAGATGGAAGAGCATCGCCATCGTGGCCAGTGCTGTTTTACCTACGGTCTAGATTGGCACTGTGTTCTTGAATCTCATGCAGCCTATCAAGGAGCGCAAAGGATGCTGAAAGTGATCACCGACTTTTGAATTAACCCCTGGCCTCTCGATTTGAGATTCATTTTATATACCTTGCTCCTGATGAAGGTGGCGTTGCCACTGAAACGCGCGTAGACCAACAACACATATGAGGAGTGGTCCCTGAGAGATAGCTCCATCAGAAGTTGCTGATGGTTGTGATCTGCAAACGCTAAAAACTGTAGGATGTGTCCTCATCAGATCCACATTGGATCCCGCATATGATTGAATCTCTTTTCTTTTAATGCATGTGTAGTTTGAATGAGTAGGTTTGACTGGTTAGAATGATTTGTTGAAGATTTTTTGTGGGGTTATGTGTACGTCTATTTAAAGGATTTATACTGTACTAGATACAATTCTTAAGAATAGGCATGTACAGACAATTATATATGTATGTATTTTTATATTAACTGTTCATAAAAAGAAAGAAAAAATTAACCCCAAAACTTTTTGTACTCAAAGGATATATGTCAGAGATTGAATATAATAAATAATTAATTTTCTCTGCCACTGTTTGGTTTATTGTCTATATATGTTGGGTTTGTAGCATTTCTGAACCGAATATGGTCTCATTAAAAGCAATATAGGTCAGTTTAGAGGTCTCTGCAGTTAGCTATTTTAGTTTCCCCCTCCTCTTGGACCTAAAAGCAACTAGGGGGTGCCTTTCTCTTATAGGTTGACCCACGTTTCTGGCCATCAAGCTGTCGTCGACTTGATAAAGTTACACTGCAAGGTACCTGAAGAGGCACCACCTTTCCCATGGGGCTTTAAACGTCACCAGTTCAGGCGGCCTGTCCCCATTCATTGTTTGAATCTGAAATGCACATGACTTTCCCCAGTTGACAATGAGGCCCGAAGGTCAACCAAATTTATGAAGATGGCCGAAGTTTGGTACTATGTTGGTCCATCAGAAATATAAATAGGTTGTCAGCATATAAGAAGATAGTCTTTGGGCCATGTTATGACCGAATATTCCCGTCAGCACTTTTCTTCTTCATTAGACAGGCATGACAGCACTGTTAACTGGGACAAGAATAAGGGGGTGGATGGGCACCACTGCCTTGAGCCCTGGGTCACTTTCAGTGGTGTTTAAATTACCCTGCCTGTCATAACTTTAGCAGTGGGATTGACACACAGAATTGAAATCCATCGGAGTATCCCCTCTCCGAATCCTGTACGTTGAAGCACTGTAGACATAATGTAAGCTATGCATATCAAACACCTTGCTGAGGACTATCAACATGACCATTAAATCAATCATTACTTGTGAAGCGTGGCTTATCACCCGTGAAGGTGTATCCAGGTGCTGCTATCGTACCCTGGTGCGCCTTTGGGCCCTCCTAGTACCCTGAATAGCCTACAAAGGTTCTAGGATGTGCTACGGTTTGGAATGGAGCCACTTTGCTCTGACACACCAAGGAGGGCAGCAGTAGTTATATCCATTGGGCAAGGGTTTTGCTAGCTATAATATAGTCTGTATTCAGTATTGACAAGGGCCTCCACGAGGGCCTGTCCATAGGATCATGTTAGGGTTTGAATAGCGAAATTATAAGCAATTCACCTCAACGGAGGTGCTATAAAACCCCACAAGTAGACAGCTAAGAATGGAGTAAATGTGCCCTTTGCGAGCAGTGCCAAAAGCAGCTATCACTGGCATGTCCAGGGACAGCCTTGAAAGGCAGGATACTGTGTAGTGTAGTTCCTATTTCCCTAATAGGCTCTGAGCATTTGTATAATATACCCTATAGATTTGTCATAGGACTGAGGTCAGTATGCCTCTATTGAGTACATTAAACTTAATTACTTTGTACCAGCTAACTCAGAGGCCACTAGAAACTCCTTGTAAACAAGAAGGGAGTAGTTTCTGGCAACTGCATAAACATGGCAACTTTGTTTCCCTTTAGAATCGGAACACTCTCAGAATCGTGGAAACAACAGATAACAGTTTCACTCAGCTAATCGTGCATGCTTAGTTTCGACAGAGTTACACAGAAAGAATAGACCGGCGTTTCAATAAAAGGATTTATTGAACAGTCTTGTTTCTCGCGTGTGAGATATGAGCTGTTACAATCGTAAGACAGTATGCGAGATATATTATGTACAGCGTAAGCAGTAGAAGGAAATAATACTGCGCTGGCATTATATTTTAGCTAGAACACATCTATTCATCTACATAAATAACACAAGCTAAAAATGCGAGTACTCATAAGATGCTTCTCAACTAGTTCTACCCCAGTGTACGTAACCTTAGTGTAGTACAAGGTAAGAAGTAGGTGATGTATTCTATAGGCGGTATAATAGATAGATTGCTATAGTTTGGTATGGTTTGCTATAGTTTAGTATGCCCAGAGTCCCTCTAGGTTCTTGTCAGCTCCATACCTTGAGAATGAGAGGTGGGAATCTCTTTCCGGGTCTCATACTCTAACACCCCGCAAAGGGAGTCAGAACACTGGAAGCTGGATTCTCTGCGAGCAGGGATGACAGCGTCTCTTGTCAGTGCGTCAGGCCGGGACACGGGCTCCTCTAAAGTCGAGGTCTCCTCTAACTTGCTGTGGCAAGGGAAGGTATATTTGTACCTGGTAGGTGCCTTGGAATGTTAGCATTGACGTAAAGTTGGGCAGAGGAAGACATCAGGAAGAACCCTTAAGGAATAGCGGTTCATGTATAATAGATGAGTTCTTGGAGAAATCAATAATCCTGGGCTAGGGAAACTCCCAAGAGCTTAAGGATCTGGTTTCTAAGAACTCGTTGTGACGGTGGGGTGGACAGATGTAGGTGACCATGCCTGTATTTGGATAGCATGGCTAATGCCTAAATAAGGACTGGGATCTTATGCCTATAGAAATGCAATGCGAATTGTGCCTATATAAGGACGTTTCAGAAAAACCTATATACGGACACCTAAAGCGGAATGCAACACCCACTCCACTTTTGAATGAACGATAGTACTAAATGCTAAACATTAAATGCTAAACATTAAACTGAGTACCACATGTTGTAGTAAAAACATTTGTAAAAGCATACTAAAAGAAGTTTAAAAACTTTAGCTAAAACATGTAATGCAAAGGTACTGTACATTTTAAAGCAGTTTCCCATTCTAAGCATATATCGGAAATAAATGCAGTAGGAATGAATAGAAATATATACATATGACGAAATGGTCAACAAGTATTCAAAAAATCAAAGCCATTTAATAACATGGTACCAAATGAAATTGTGGTAAAATAAGGTGACAATGTGTCCCTGGAAGTATTCAAAGAAGTCCGTTCTATATGAATAGTTCTACTGTAAGCAGAGTGAATTGCCTTTTAATTTCAAAATTAGAAAAAAGTCAATTTTTAGGAACAGTTCCAAGTTTGTTCTGTTTTGAAAATATGGAGGCCAAATTCATAGCTTTCCCGGTACATTGTGAGCCGAATCAAAGTCAGTGAATGGGTCTGGTGTAAACATGAAATCATCTACTCCTGTAGACAAAAGATCGTCTCTCGATGTCGGTGATAGTTGGAATACCTCGTTTAGAAGGTTAACTGCACAGAGGTGTGAAGCAGCACCTTCAGCATGGGATGCCGAAGCAATATTTGCGTCCGTTGTTACCTGTGTGCCTGTTGATCCATCTCGTACCTCAGCAGCAGTAGGAAGCGTCTGTGAGATCTCAACGAATGCCGTCATCAGAATTGGTAGCCTCTGGGGACAACACAAAGCATGGGCCGTTATCGGGTCCAGCAGAGTATCGATATCCGTTGGCATGGCTGATGGGAGTGTTAGACAGATGTCTAGCACGCATTCTTCACAGCAAAGTAGGCAGCGTAGAACAGGTAAGATGCAATCTTGCCAGATTGGTCTAAATGACAGAAACCATGTTGTATTAAGTTCCCGTAGGTGAGTTATGCCCAAAAAGTTGCACTATGCGCTCACAGCACTTCCTTTCTAGGAGGCTTGCCATAGCGTAGTAGTAGGAATAGAATCAGGATTCCTGCAACAAGTGCTAGAATTAGCTGCAGACCACCAAACACCAAATGCACAAAGTTTGGAATGATTCCGAGGACAGCCTGAAAAGGTGTTAACAGTCCTGATCATATGGTCTTAAATACATGTACAATCCCGCTCGTATCAGACATGTTTAATATACGTCCCATCATTTCTACGAAATGTATAGGGCAGTTTGTACTTATGAGAGCTTGTATCTCAGCCGAAGTCCTTGCAATTTGTAGATCATAGGTTTCTTTGGCCAAGATCAAAGGTACAGTTTGTTGCAAAAGCATGGCTTTCATTCTGCCTAAAGTATCAAAACGTATAAAAAAAACATTCAATGAAGGCCATAGAGGCGACTCCCTGACTGTGTCTATTTGGGGGAACAATACTTGCATACAACAAGTAACCCTGGAGCTAACCGTTACCAGATATGGGATTCTTGGCAACAAGCCACAGCAACTTTGATCATTCAACATGAGGTAACTCCTGTTAGAAAGTTGGCCAAACGCTGGATTAATCACAACAGCTGGTGTACCCTGCAGGTGGCAGGACAAGTTTGCCACAGAACCATTACAAGCCCCGTGTAAAGAAATGTCCTGACACATGATTGAGCCACTAAGTGCAATTTCACAGTGTGTACTGCTTAGAAACACTTCACGACCCCCACTCCAACATCTGTATGTGTAAGGTAAATCCCAGGATGTCTTAATGTATACTTTACCCAACTTTTCATATTTGCCTGCTTGCATTTGTTTGAGGCAATACTGAAAATGAAAAGTAGTGAGAGGCAGAGTTATTTTGCCATGGATAAGCCATTCTGTAGCTGGTTTATCTGCTACCGTAAATGGTAATTTTTCCCGTTTTTCAATGCTCAGCACTGTATACTTTGCTCCCCTTTGTGCCAGTTCAATCTGTTTATCTGTGAGATTGTATTCAGAAAACAGAGCCGACGTGTTGATAAAACGCCAAGGCACATAGCCTGCACGCAAGGATTGCAGCGTCCAGCCTAATAACATAATAGAATGTAACTGAGATTGGCCTTGTTGTAACATGGCTTAATCTTGTTCCAGTATGTCTATAGCAGAGGATACAATGTTATCCAGTGAATATATTCTGGAAGACAAAGTTGTTAACCCATTATCGACTACAGCGAGAGATTTCTCTAAGTTAATACGATCAAGTTCACGTATTCTTTCTGCGGCCTCTGCCTGTGAAACCTTCCGTATTTCATTATAAGCAGCATAAATGGCTGCATATATGTAACGTTTTTGATGCGGTTTTCTTGGTCCTTGCAAGAAATCCCTTAGGTCTGCGTCTTCTTTAAGTAAAGATAAGTGTTGTTTCACATCCTCGAGTGTAGATTTTTGTAACCAGTCGCGGCACAATTTTCCTACACTGTATGTTGTTACTTCCCCCGGATGCTGTTGTTAAACATAACGTGGGTCTGGCCAATGGATGGTAAAGCCCTGTATTTGAAGTACTGGGGTTTTTAGGACCCCAGCGGTGCCAGGGGTACCCCCCTATGACTTCGAGTTCTTCTTGTCTTGGACCACAGTGTAGTACTTGAAATTCTCATTCTCAGGGTAATATAACAAAGAACTTGGCAAAAGAAGCTGAAATAGCAAAAGACATCTTTATTAAACTCACATGAGTGAGACTACGTCACACAGAAGCCTTAGCAACTGAACGAGGCAGTCTCCAGAACAAAAACCAGTCTTCTCTTTTATACAGAATATCATGCTTCAGGCACACATTCTTAGTTTTACGACATGGTCAATCATATGTATTCATTACAAACGAAAAGGCAGAGTCATGATGACCATCCCACATTTCAGTTCAGCCAGCCCACAATTATTTACCCAGCAAGGCTCAGATCCCTCATCGGATACCAGCAGACCCCAATAAACACGGGCACCTCCTGTTTGTAAAACAAGCCATAAAGCAGGAAGAGTCAGATGTGAAAGAGATTAGCCGGAGGCTTGTGTGGGATGAAAAGGCTTTATGGTGTGTCAAACCCTGATGCTAATCACAGGTGGCCGTAGGACGGGGAGCTCGTGGGACCGGACTGACCTGGGGCAGTGGAGCCAAATCGCATAGGTCACAGAGAAGTCAATAGAAGGCACATGTGTTCTGAAGGCCTGTGCTTGTCCTTAATGTGCAGCCTATGTGAGGGCAACCAAAGATGGCTACCGCTCTAAAATGGAACCCACAAAGTCAATGTGTAATATCATATACAAAGTGCATTTATCGATGAAACGTTATGCAAAACACTTGTACATACCGCATTGGCCATTCGCGGTTCGCTGATACCGAAATAGGCAGGGTAGGGCCATGCCTCCTACGTGGTCCCAAAATTTTAAGTACCACATATTCTATTCAAGAATCTTTCTTGACAGATGTTTGTGTCTGTGGGCCAGAGCAACCATTTTCCCCAATCAGGATCTCATCTGTTGTTTTGTAGTATTGTGTGTACTGTGACCGCTCCCTGTGTAGTGCTATTATTAGCAGGAGTTGGTACAGAAGGTGTGCTCATGTCTTTTATCTTGGGTAATCCAAGGCAAGACGTTTGTTGCACAGTGTCATTCAAAAACATTATTTGTTGTAGGATGATACAGGCGCTAAACAAAGCTTCTATCCCCTGCACTTGCCATTCTTTAGAACCTCAGACAGATTTTGTGTCGATTGTGTCTTCCCAAAAGTCAAACCCTTGTCTAGACAGTTGGGCAATAAAGGCTGCAGAATAAATCTGTTTTGTATTAGTTAACATATTTTTCTGTCCTGTTGTATTTACATTTCTATAGAAAAGGTTTTCTGGATCAGTTGTATTGTACCGTAAAAAATATGGAAACTTAGTTGCAAACGTTTTTGAACTACCCCTTGGTGGTGTAGGACAATGTTCCCATTGGTTAAACATAAACCCATTTCTAGGTTTTGCAGATTTATGCAAGAAATGATGACCATAGTGGTTGTAACAATAAAGCTGTTCGTAGTCTGATTAACCCTCTAAGTTTTCATTGTTAGAGAATGCAGCAGACCTTTCTAGATCAGACATCATGTTATTAACAGTCTCAAAGTCCTAAACATCAGAATAGGTACTGGAGGTAATGAAGTCACTTAATGAAACTTTAAATAAATGTGGAATCTTCAAAAGTTACGACGGGCCGAATATGTCGAAATCGGTTGTGTCCCAAACTGTACCATCTTGTATAGGAACGGCTGTGATGTTCACTGCTGACAAGTCTCTTGCTTCACAATGGGATGATTTGTGTGGTATTAAAAGTAAGTTCACATTTTTACTTTCAGTGTCAAATCGAATGTATCTGCCATTCACAAGCATGCTAAGAGTCATTACTAAAGCTAGCCAAAGCAGAAAGAAAATTATTTCAGAAATAATCCATAGTTCAATCCATGGTGAAACCAGATAAGTCTTTTTCAGAAAATGAAAAAAGTCTTGTACTTGTTGTTTGAAAGTTTGTAAGGCTGGCGTCGTTTCAGGCTCACTTGGATCCTCAGAAAATGTATTAAAGTTAATGAAATAGCCAGAAGGAGTTTGGTCAATTGTTCGAATTGCATCAAGATTTGTTGAAATCGCTGGAACCAATTGATCATGTGTTACGTTGATGTAGACAGGTGTTTCTGGACGAACAGTTACTTGAGTTTCAAGAGGGATGAGTTCCATAGCATTGTTGCTTAGTCCTTCATTTGTTACTGCTGAATTCTCGATGGTGATGAGTCTTTCAGTCTGAACCTCTTGAATAGTAGCGAGAGGAGGGCGCCTGCTACTAGGTCGGAGTCCACGAGGCCTACTATTTAGTATCGGCCACATAGTGTGGTTTGATGAGGTCGATTGACACAAATCTTTTCTCCTTTTTTCTAGCAAGTGGCGGAAGAAGTAGTGTTCTTGTTCTGTGGACGGCTAGGACAGGTACTGGTTGTCTGTAAGAAGGTCAAAATTTCTCCTTGTCCGCAATCTTCTCCCTGACTAGATCCCCAACTTTTGGGATCCAGACAGGCCTTGCTGGGACTGCCTGTTTTTCCCCAGTGGTGGTTGGCTTCAGGAACATGTTGCTTTGTTTCGATCTTAGTTCATTTAGATCCTGTAAAACAGCCAAACGATCTTTGATATCAAAGGGTTTATTTTCCACCACTGTGTCTTTACATTCGAGATCAGGAACCCACATTCCTGTCCCAAATAGGATCTCATATGGAGTGACCCCCCCCCAGAGAACTTCTTGGCAAATTATTTAATGTGCGTTGGACCCCATAAAGATGTTTGACCCACCCATCACCCAAACCTAATACTCTAACTGTTATAGACTGCTTTATGTCCCGGTTTTTCCTTTCCACAACAGAATTTCCCTCAGGATGAAATGGAGAGGAGTACCGCAATGCTACACCCAAACTGGCCATGGCTTCTTTGTAAGCCCGAGAGCTTAACGCAGGGCCCTGGTCAGAATGTAGTGTGCCAATTGCGTATGTGCTGATAAAGACTCGCAAATCTTTTATAACAGTTTGAGCGTCAGCCGAGCGCTGAGACCACATCCATAGGAACCTTGAGCACAAATCCACTGCTACCATTATATATTTATAGTTACCGTCCCTTTGCAAGGGACAGCAGTGGTCCAGGTCAACACAAGGTAATGGTTTGTCTGAAATCAACAGGGGTGTCTGCGCAGGACGTTTCACTGTGGAGATTTTCATCTGTTGGCGTATTTCACATTCCAAAACATAGTAATGCCAGGCCACCAATATCTGTGTTTTGGTAAAGATACTGTTGCAGAAACACCTGCATTGGGCAGAGGCTATCCCTTCATGTGCTGCTTGGATCAGTCCTAATCTGCGTTCCATATTTGGAATTACCCTATCCCCCACTCCAGGGATTCTAGCAAAAGGAACGTTATTCGCATCAATTACATAAGTGTACTTGAGTGGAAATTTCTCTGTTAACGCTGCACCACTGCCTTTGCTTGAAGCATTGACAGTCAACAATAGCTCACTGTCTGTTTTCGTTTTTGAACGAGTGATCGCAGCTAGGGAAGCCGTTTGTACAGCCCCCTTTGCGACTTCATCAGCCAATAAATTCCCTGCAACGTGAACGCCATCACGTTGATGACTCAGCGTGTGTATCACAAGTTTTTTGTAGTTCATTTCTCAACTGAACTACTTGTTCCCAAAGCGTTTTATGCTTTATCGTTCCACCTTTTGCATCTTTGAAACCGTTTTGAATCCAATTCTGTAAATATTCATTATATGACTGAACACAGTAAAAGGAATTGCACACCATAAGTGTGGGGAATTCGCGAACTGAATTTTCAAGTGCCAGTTTGAATTCTTGTAGTTCAGCTCGCTGAGCTGTACAATCTCCTAGAGATTAAGTTTTAGTGACCATTGGTCGGAATTTACCATTGCGCATGCGACCGTTAACGATTGCGGACGCTGCACTGTAAGCTTGCTTACTCCCTGTAACGGGTTGTGCTGATCCGTCAGTATAAATTATGAATTCGTACTGATAGAGAGGCAGAATTTCAGTGGGCAGAGGACATTCATGTTCATATTGCAGGAACGCTTGTGTTTTTAAATCAGGATCAAAAACATATTCAACATCCATTGCAGCAATAGAATTAACCCATTGTATCCATCTAGGATGTAAAGCTTTCACTTGTGTTACCGCCTCTAAGGCTGGTACTGGAGTCACGACAATAATTTGTTTCCGCTGAGCTAGTGCTCTTTCTTTTGCTACAGCGGTTTGAACTGCTGTCAGCATTTTTTCTGTTGAAGTGAAGCGCATTTCTGCTTGTGTATACAAATGTGATTTGTATGCTATTGGTATTTTTTCACCTTCATAATATGTCAAATAAGTGAATCCGTATTGACCCGAAATTATTCGGATCACTAAGTTGCGTTTATTTACGTTTGTAAGTGACATGTTGCTAACATGTTAGCTTGGAGTGAACGCAGGATGTCTGGGTGTTCCTGTGTCCAATGTTTTGTTGATTAATTCGTAGAGAGGTTTAACCCTTTCTGCGTAATTTAGAATGCAAGTTCTTCCAAAATTTAGAAAACCCAAGATGATTTGTACATTTTTCAGCGTTTTTGGAGGTTGGAGCCGCGCACACTTTTCTAAAAAGTTAGCTGGTAGGTTTTTTCCTTCACTTGAAAGCTCATATCCTAGGAAAAGGACATTGAGATGGGCAATTCTGGATTTTTTAAAGTTAAATTTGTAGCCCTCAGAGGCGAAGCCCTGTATAATGGTATTCACCCTGTTCAAGTGCCTATCTAGGTCATCGTCTGTCAGATAGATGTCATGGACATATGACAATGCCTCGTCATCATAAATTTGTAGTAACTCTGTTACCCTTGCTGAGAATAACCCCGGGCTGTTTTTGAACCCTTGTGAGAGTCCACAAAATTGACCCTGGGTTCCCATTATTGAGAAAGCTGTTAAGTACCTGCTTTCAGGTGCTATGGTTTGACAATAGAAACCATTTGAAATGTCTAATGTGGTTTTATATTTTTTACGCACAATGTTATTCATTAATGCTGTACTATGTGCATTTTGCACTGCAAATATTTTAGAACAAGTGTTCAAGTGTCTGCAATCCAAAACTAGACGATATGTATTGTCTGGTTTAGATACAGGAAACAAAGGATTGTTCATTGAGGAGGTGCATGTTTCAATCAGCCCTTGGTATTCAAGTTGATCTAAGATCTCCCTGACCTATCTTTTAGCTTCTTGCTTTATTGGGTACTGCCTTTGTGCAGTAGGTTGATTTTTTTTTATTTGTATTTTGTGGTGAGGTGAGTCCTCATCCCATCCTACATGATTTTTGTGTAATTCTGGGGCCTGGGCAACTGCCCATTTCCTGGCATAAGTATATTTTAAGTAAATTGGAATATGGTTGGAGAAGGCTGGCATAATGGTGTCCTTGCCATGTGGGCACTCCTTGACAAATTTTGGTGGCCAGTCCTGTTCTGCTAGAAGTATATCATAACCCCTTGGAAGTTTCTCCCAAAAGAGTGCTTTCACTTTTATTGGTATGTCTCCCTCCATCCGGAGTGTTATTTCATATAACCTTTGTGGAGTACTAACCCTGGTGTCTACAGTCTCTACTGTGATGTACTCATTGAAGTCCACTATCTCCAGAAGTTCCTTCAGGTTCTGGCGAGCTATTGTTACTTCTGCGGCACTCTCCAGCATTGTCTGAGCCCATTCTCCGTTCTTGAGCTGTGTTCTCAGTTTCCGCGACATGTCTGATCTTCAGACCTGCTACCTTCTTTTATGAGAATTGAGGTTTTGATTTATTTTTCTGAATGTGTTGATCGTCTTTGGACTTCACACGTTCTTCTTTGTGATATGACCGTCCTCTTCTTTCTGATGTCTGTGACGATATCTGAAAGGTACGAGAGGAACATGTATCAGTGTCCTGATACCTGTCAGGTTTTTTCAGAATATCCCTATTCCTGAGGTTATACCTCCTTTCAGAGGGCTCCTTTTGAGGAGACCTACCTTGGGATTGAGAATGTTTCTCTTTTGAATTCTGTTTATTAGTTTTCCACTTCTTTATAGAAGATGTAAGATTTTGTTTAATAGAGTCCGTCTCAGGACCTTCAGTCAGTTTAGGCTTCAATGGTTTTCCACCCAAACAGTCCCTGCCTAATTCAGCATAAGATTTTTGTATTATTCTGGGTAGTTCATGTTGATGTTCTGTTACATCAAATTCCCTCAAGCGTTGGCGGATTGCCACTGATGCTGCTTCCCCTTTAATATTAGTTAATATTATTGTTGAGGCCTGGTCGAAGTTTTTCAGTAATTTCATACCTAAATTCAGAGCAGGCTCTGCCCCGTATTCGTTTTGAATTTGTTTCAGGACATCTGGTATTACTGCAATTGACGGAACACCATGTGTTTTAGTTTAGATGGCAGCAAAGACTGTGCCCCAAGTGGTGCAGCCTTCCAATTTTGGTGTGATCCCCATTGGTAAACAGATTGTTCGAATTCTGTGTTTCTCATAAGGGCTAGTATTAGGAAATACTGCTTCGATTTGAGTAATTTTTTGAGCTATCCAGAATGGAATTTGTTCACGTTTTGTGGACATTTTACCCATGACTGCGTGTAAAGTCTGTGGAGTAATTATTAGTGTATACCATTGTTGAGGGGTTTGATTTGGAATGGTGATTGGTGGTTGGACTTTGAAAGTCCGCATGACATATTGGACTAATTGTCTGTAAAGTTTTATTAACTCTTGTAGTTGAGTAAGTAATTCTTCGTCTGACATCTCTTCAATGTCAGGATGAGGTGTGTAGCCGGTTAAAATCGGCCATGTTGCTCCTGGCCTACCTAGTGGACCGAGCCTGGTAATCTTTTTGTGATGTTTTAGGGCGCCTTTAAACCAGAGATTATGCTCCTGGTAAGTTAGTCGAATTTCAATATCCTCGAAAGGAATATATTCCTCTGGTGGTTCATCTTCTTTAAAGTGTTACTGGATTTGATTCTGGGAATATAATCCATGAATAGAATACCTCTGTCTGGTGAGATTCATGTGCCTCTATCACGAAAACTGCTCTACCACTTCTTGGTGTTAGGCCGTGTTTTATATGTTTTAGAGGGATGGCTCTCCTTAGGTTTGGAGGGATGTGTAGAACACCCTCATCGGTTTCATTTAAACCTGTGAAATTAAAAGCTGTTACGACTGAGCCAGCCACAGCTATACTGTAATGCAGAACAAGTTTCAAGGAAACAAAGCTATGTGCACAACACTGTATCCTTCAACGTTGAACAAGCCAAAGAGCTAATATATAGGATTTTTGTCCTACTCAGCTTTGGTGGATACTTAACCTTAACCACTCCAGACGTCTTATGGAGTATGTGAGTAAGGGTCTCTGAGAAAAGCACGACTGAGTTACTCAGTATCTAGCGTTAAATGAGTGCCTTACCAAACGTTGGGTGCCATGTAGTGTAGTTTCTATTTCCCTAATAAGCTCTGCGCATTGGAATAATATACCCTATAGATTTGTCATAGGACTGAGGTCAGTATGCCTCTATTGAGTACATTAAACTTAATTACTTTGTACCAGCTAACTCAGAGGCCACTAGAAACTCCTTGTAAACAAGAAGGGAGTAGTTTCTGGCAACTGCATAAACATGGCAACTTTGTTTCCCTTTAGAATCGGAACACTCTCAGAATCGTGGAAACAACAGATAACAGTTTCACTCAGCTAATCGTGCATGCTTAGTTTCGTCAGAGTTACACAGAAAGAATAGACAGGCGTTTCAATAAAAGGATTTATTGAACAGTCTTGTTTCTCGTGTAAGAGATATGAGCTGTTACAATCGTAAGACAGTATGGGAGATATATTATGTACAGCGTAAGCAGTAGAAAGAAATAATACTGCGCTAGCATTATCTTTTAGCTAGGACACATATATTCATATACATAAATAACACAAGCCTAAAATGCGAGTTCTCATTAGATGCTTCTCAACTAGTTCTACCCCAGTGTACCTAACCTAACTGTAGTACAAGGTAAGAAGTAGGTGATGTATTCTATAAGCGGTCTAATAGATAGATTGCTATAGTTTGGTATGGTATGCTATAGTTTGGTATGCCAAGAGTCCCTCTAGGTTCTAGTCAGCTCCATACCTTGAGAATGAGAGAGGTGGGAATCTCTTTCAGAGTCTGGAGCTCTAACACCCTACGAAGGGAGTCAGAACACTGGAAGCTGGATTCTCTGTGAGCAGGGATGACAGCGTCTCTTGTCAGTGCGTCAGGCCGGGACATGGGCTCCTCTAAAGTCAAGGTCTCCTCTAACTTGCTCTGGCAAGGGAAGGTATATTTATACCTGGTAGGTGCCTTGGAATATTAGCATTGACGTAAAGTCGGGCAGAGGAAGACATCAGGAATGAACCCTTAAGGAATAGCTGTTCATGCATAATAGATAAGTTCTTGGAGAAATCAATAATCCTGGGCTAGGGAAACTCCCAAGAGTTTAAGGGTCTGGTTTCTAAGAACTCGTTGTGACGGTGGGGTGGACGGATGTAGGTGACCATGCCTGTATTTGGATAGCATGGCTAATGCCTAAATAAGGACTGGGATCTTATGCCTATATAAGGACAAGTTTCAGGAAAACCTATTTACGGACACCTAAAGCGGAATACAACAACTGTAGACTCAACTGCTTTCGGCTACCAACATACCGTTGTAATTCCACTGGGAGTTGTCAAGTGAACCTGTCTCTGACCATGGGATACAAGGTCTCTTTACGGACCAGGAACCCTCTATTGGCCTGCTGTGCATAGAGGCAGCTTGCAAACAATGGGTGTAAGTTGTGCAGCGACTTTTTGCGATCGGCCTCTCATTTTTTAATGGGATCTATGTATGAATAGGTCATGTGGCAACATGTCCATTAGGAGAGTGTTGTAAATTGACCTGGCTCACTAATGTTAATCAAGTCGTACTTTGTGACTCCTCTGGTGAATGGCTGCAAAAACAGGAACTGTGGCCGGCCCGGTTCTGCGCTGCGCAGCAGTGGAGACAACCACGATTGCCAGGCCAGTTTGTGAATGTGAGTACCTGAGGAGCGAGGTGGCCTGATGGGGAGAGGGGCCTCCATGTGCTTTGCAGGGGGGCCCTCTGAAGTTTCGTTACACTGTCCTGGCCAATGGCACACGGTCACTCCCCACCCCCCCTCTGATCATCCCCTCCCTAGGGCGCAGCCACAGTCATCCTCCCTGAAGTCCCTGCTGCCTGCGCACATGCACTATTAAATTACTGGGCTAGGCAGGCTGGCACTTTCACTTTTGGCACCACCTGGCCACAACAACTCGTGAACCACTGACCCGAACAGGCCCGATCGATGAGTCACGTCACCAGAGAGACCCTGTGATAATCAAGAGGCACAATTATACAGGCAAACCACTGCAAATACAATTTTATGTCTTGGGCTGAAATGGCTGGTATTCAAACGTTATCCTTATTTAACAAAATAACTATAAGCGAAGATGTGAATAATATTTCATGCCGCTGCCGGAAAGAGACCCAAAGGAGCAAGCGTAATTGGGTGACAGAACTGTTAAAACTGATAAGCAAACTTAAAATAATCACACCCTGCAGGGAAATATCACATCCTTGGATCTTTTCAATGTGAAACCATCCCTAAAAAGCTTTGCGCGATGTATATCTCTCAAACAGGATAACGAATATCTCTTTCACTTTACAAAACTTTAGAAAATGAAAATATTTACACTTACACATATAACTTACCGAATGCGATATTACGACCTGAAGTGTTAAAGATGTATTTGGGGTGAAAATCATCCCTCACCTGCAACATCAGATTGTTGTCCTCGCACTCGCATATTTGAATATTTGATGCAATTGATGTGCACCGCAGGAACCTGTGATTCACATCAATTGCATCGTTATGCCGCATTATATATACGAGTGCTATCGGCTATGCTCATCATCTGGGGATTTATTTGCTTTCCCTTTCTGCTGGTAAGTGCAATTAACAGACAATCAGTATTATTGTAAGTAAGGCTTAAACGGGCAAAAGTGAAGATGTGTTGCAAGGTAAAGTCCAGTCATTAACCTAATATTGCACCAACCATGCCGTTAACAAAGGTACAGCCTCTTCAAAGCCTCATCTCTTGTGAGGGTTTTTGAGGATTACAGGCTTTGACTCACACAACAGTGGTGCAGACTAGAGCCAAGGTAATGATGTGGAGGAGGAGGCAAAGACGGTTAAGCAATAGTAAGAGGGGCCCATATCCTTGTTTGAATTAGGGTCCCCTAAAACATTGCTGGGCCAGTACCACTGTCACCAATGCAGTGTGAATGATACTATGCCCACCTCATCATACCCTCCAACTTCTCTCCCTTGCCCCTGTACCTCAGGTACCAACCTCTTTGGGGAGGACTGACTGTTGCAGCCGCACCTAATGCTGACCTGGGGGGCGCTGCGTAAAGAAATAACTTATGGGTTTAATAGCACCTGCTGCAAAGTACCTTGTGTGTAGTGTGTCCAGCAGTTTTCAGGCAACAATAAAAATGCCAAGTTAACTCTGGTGGTTAATGTTCCTGCTGGAGAGAAATCACAGTTTGGGCTAGTGATAGTTTTAACTCGTCATAAAGTAGCACAAAGGGTTAATGTCTGCAGCAAAGAACATATACCATGCAACTCACATAACTGTATTTTATGTGCGTAGCTCAGTGTGTTACTGCTTTTGCCACAGAGACGTTTTTGTAACCAGCAGTTTCTAAATTACAATCCTAATATAGCGTAATGACCAATAAACTAATATCAAAGAGCTGCAGGCAAACTGCATGCTATAAGTTAGAACATTATTTTTTCCCCAGTTTTTCATTATCCAAATGCTGCTAAAAAAGGTTTGTTTGAGTAGAAATATATTCTTAATAGTAAAGCCAACCCCAACCACTGAGGTACATTTTAAATCCTGAGTTTGTGCTTCTCCAGAACACATATTCTTAAACTTTACTGCCTTACAGTATGGATGATGTGTGATTCCTACACCCTGCAATTCACATTGTCTTATGTAGTATCTCCTATAGACTGATTTACACACATATAATTCATTGTCTCGATATATAATGTGTGTATGTGTGTTGAAAGGTGTCCACACAACCTACACTGGTATGAGTAGCGCTATAAAACAAATTAAATGCATGTGAGAGCGGCTATGCAGAGATGAAGGGCAACTGTTGGAGGGTGTTGGCAAGGGATTCCACGGAGAAGGAGATGATGGGCTGTGCCAAAAAAGACTGTTGCCCCTGGCGCCACCAGCGCTAAAGCCGGCTCTGCCTTCTTCATGTCAGAGTTTACTATTTGTACTCCTTTTCAAAGGGATTAAAGACTGGGCCCCTGGAATTCAAACCCTTGCTCTGAACCTTTGCACAATTGTTTGAAGTTAAGTGCTTTATACTATTTTGTATTAAGAATAAATTGGTTATATTTAAATTCATGTTTCGTGCTCGACATTTCATTTTTTAGTGTTCTCTGTAGGAATGTCTGTGATTTATTACTGGGTATCCTGGTGCTCCATAAGGTAATCATTTACTATGCTTTAAAAGTTAATACAATCTAATATGTTATGAAAAATGTGTTGAAAAATGCACTGTTTTGGCCTTTCTGTCTCCAAAATTTTCTTGGGGTTAGAACCCCCCAAACTCCCCCTAGTAGTGGTTGCTCACTGCGCTTGCTCGCTACACACCATATGGGGGCTGGTCTCACTTTTACTTTGTTCTCTCTGATTCACTATTCGTGTTTTCTGTAAGAATGTCTATGGGTACAAATATGACTGGGTGGGTAACCTGGTGCTCTTTAAGGTCATCATCTACAATTTACTGTGCTTTGAAAGTTGATACAGTTAAATATGTAATGAAAAATGTGCTGTGAAATGCACCATTTTGGTCTGTCTTTTTCCAAACTTTTCGAGGGGGTAGAACCCCCTTCCCAATTCCCCCTAGTAGTGGTTGGACTCGCTGCGCTCGCTCGCAACGCGCAGGACGGGGGCTGGTCTGGCAAAATTTGCTAGAGCTTCTTTCAGTTACCAGTCCGGCCCTGTTGAGAGAAACCAGTTTTTCTCTTTAGGCTGTGTGACTGACAGTTGGCTCAAGGGCGTGCCACTTGTACAGAGAATTATACATACGTGTGACTTGGGACAGACCATGCTATCAGTTTGCATGCCACAGCACAAAAGCTTCGAGTAGTAAAGTCAAATCATGAGCACAAGGAGGTGTGCACTCTATCATTTCATTCCCCGTACTAGCAAAGTACCCCGCAATAGTGCCTGTATTTTGGAAAAATGTGTATATTATATGTTTCAGTGACAAGAGGTTTCAAGTCTTGCAAAATTAGGGGGACGGCTTGGAGACCTAGATATGTGGCGTGAACATGCCATATCTGTATTTAATGCATACCTTAATATTGTTTGATTACTTGGAAAAGTTAGATATCTGTCAGACCTGTAGGGTAAGTGTACAAGGTTAAAGTTAGGGGATGTGAACTACGAAAATTATGTGTTTAGCAGTTCAGATTAAGAAAGTGACCCATAGTAAAGCTATGGAAGGGTAAGTGTACCTAGTTTGATATAAAGATAGCTTTTGAGAGAAAGTGGGATATTGCAATCACTGAAACGTAGGGAGAGAAAGAAAGAAATATGGTGATAGGTCTGTGTTAGGAAGAGGAAGGAGATGACCAAATAGTCTGGTTCAGAGTAATACAGATATCTAAGTATAATGCACACCTTTGCAAAATCAGAATAGGTTCTCTAGTGGTTTAATGAACACAAAATAAATCCTAAAAAACCCAAAGGAGCAAATGCAAGTGAGCTCTCAGGGTCCGTAGCAGGTACAAAATATATAGCAATCTTAAATAGATCGAAGGAATAGAGCACTTACCGGTTCACATCCAGTTTCTATGGTCCGAGAATGGTGTGGTGGGCTTGGGGCAGCTTATTGTTGCAAAAGAAATCTGACTCCGATGTAGACAGGTGCCATTTTTAAGACGTCCCTGAAGCCCTGACGCCCAAGGGCCATGTCAGCAGAGAGTATTGTGCAATGGTGGTGCCAAGGTGCTGAGGTATATGGCAAAGGTAAAAAAGGTAGGAACACTGACTCCACCTTCGATGGCGGCAAAAGAGGACAATTTATTTGTTAAAAGTAATCCATATAATTGATGCACCCACCTACACTGAAAACCGCACGCTTTCAGGTCCGTATTTTCCCTCCTCTCAATATCCTACATCTATACAAACAAAAATCAGAATGTACACTAGTGAGTTCACTCATGGGTAATGTGATTCGGTGATCACTATGGTAGCGTTTTAATTTCCCAATTTTTCTAAGAGAACCACTACCCTACAACTTGCTATTGTAACTACTAAACTTGCTACCCTTAACTTGTTGAATCTGTGGGTAATGCTGCCATGTTCAAAACAGTCCCTCACATTTTAAAGATAGGGAAACACAACTTCCTTTTAAAGCCCAGGCTTATGACTGGCACATTGAGTCACATGAGAAAACAGAGACACATCTTTTTAGGTCTCGCATAGGCAGCGCATACGCTGCCTATACGAGGTATCAAGTAATCAGTATTACTACTGAAAATCCACCCATTGCATTTCTAGGTCTCACTCTCTACGAGGCATTAAGTAATCAGTATTACTACTGAAACTCCACCCATTGCATTTTTCTTTGTTTTGCCGCTTGCCATTGGTGGAATTTGGCATTGCTGTTCTTATCTTGCTCATTGTTTGCTTGTGGTCCGATACATCACTTCCGTAACTGTCCCCCCTGATGATCATGCCAAGTCACCGGGGTGTACAGTACCAAGGACTGGCACTTCAAATTTTCTAAATATTATAAGTTGGAATATAGCAGGCCTCAAGCAAAGGCTTTTAGACCCTGGGTGGGTCAACTTTATCCAGAGTCAGGATATAGTTATGTTACAGGAAACGTGGGCTACTGAGAACTTACATGTTAATGGGTTTCAGTGCTATAATATTCTTGCCACTAAATCTAGGATGGGCCGCCCCTCGGGAGGTTTATCCATTTGGATCAACATCTCTGTTGGAGGCTCTTCCAGGGTCTTGCAGACGAATAATCAGAATTTCCAGGCTATTTTATTTAAACAGAAAGCTAGTCTTTTTCTGATCAATTTTTATAATAATGATTTTAGTTTATCATCTAATTTACATTTTAAGAACCTTTTCAATTTTATTACCACTTTGGAGTCTAGGGCTGATTTTAACGATACTTCTGGCCTTGTACTGGGTGGTGATTTTAACGCTAAACTAATCGATCATTGCCCAATTAACAAGGACTGTAATTTGGGCTCGGGGTGTCAAAGGGGTGCGGAACTAACTACCTTTTTGAGCACACATAATTTGGAGAACGCTATGGACCGTTTCCCGACTGTCCCACTAGTGCCCACATTTAGAGGTAGAGATTGTTCCTCAACAATTGATTACATTTTTATTTCCCCTGGGCTGGCAGATTGCATTAGTAAGGCTATGGTCATCCCAATGTCCCAAGGGGATCATAATCCTATTAAGATCAGCCTGAAGATCATCCATCGACCAGTTTACAATAAGGAATGTGGTGCTAGGGACCTCTCCACTGGCTCAAACAATTTCAGATTAAAATGGAGGGGCATTAATGTCATGACAACTGTTCAGACTCTGGTTAAAGATAACCTCCCGCTTTTTTTCTCATGTTTGTCTGACTTAAGTCCTAACCCTGGGGCAGTAGACGATTTTGTTAAGATCTGCTCAGTTCTTCGAGCACAGCTTACTATCCCACTGCGCGCCACTACAGAAGACCAGGGATGGTTTGACCATGAGTGTTCCTTGGCAAACCGTGAATTGCGACTAGTTTTATCTGCTAGCCCGAGGAACCTGTCTGACGTAAAAAACGCCAGGATTCGCTACAAACTGGCCATAAGCAAAAGGAAGGAGGAGATCCTCGAGGAACGTTGGGAGGTGCTAGCGCAAACAGCCGCCCGGGGAAGGGGGGATATCTTTTGGGGTGCGGTGAAAGACCTGCGTTGTTCGGGCCAGCTTGCGACTCCAATGGATTGCACCATCCCTGGAGCCGCATGGGTGGACCACTTTTCTAAGATCTACGCGGCCCCACCCTCAGGGGCGGCAACCCCAATATTTAACAGTCCCCTACGGGTCGATATATTATTATCTGAGGTGGAAGAGGCCATCGCACAGAGTGCGGGGAATAAAGCCCCTGGCCCAGATGGCCTCCCAATCGATATCATTAAGGCTCACCCTGACTTATGGGCCCCACTTCTGCTGAATGTTTTTAAGAATTTAACTTTTACTTCTCCACCACCATCAACTTGGTCATCCAGTATAATAGTGCCTATCTTTAAGAAGGGCGACCGCTCCCAACCGGCATGTTACAGGCCTATCTCCCTTATTGATAACACTTTAAAGATTTTAGGGAGAGTATTGTACAATAAAATTTTATTATGGGCCGAGGATAACCAAATTTTAGAGAGCTGCCAGTTGGGTTTCCGCAACAAAGTCGGTACCGCGGAGCAGTGTCTTAACCTGAACCTCATTTTGGGCAAATACACCGTAGCACGTAATTGCCCAATCTATCTGGCCTTTATGGACCTATCCACTGCCTTTGACCTTGTCAATAGGTCGTTATTATGGAAGGCTTTACTGGATTACGGTCTGGATGAATCCTTGGTACATTTCCTGGCCTATTTGCACAGAGACTTGAAGGCCTGTGTTAGGATTGGTATTGGGGGCGAGGTCTCTGAGCTAGTTACAGTTAATAGAGGGGTTAGACAGGGCTGCGTCCTTGCCCCCCTCTTATTTATAATATATATTAACGGCCTTCACAAACACCTGGTTTCTTTAACTACCGATGTCCCGTCAATAAAAGGGAATTATCTCCCCGCTCTGCTCTACGCAGATGATGCGGTCCTTATGGGGCGCACCCCAAACGCTTTACGCATCTTAGTGAATGGCTTTGTTGCACATATGGATTCCCTAGATTTGAAGACTAATTTCAAGAAGTCTTTTGTAATGTCTTGTGGCCCGAAGAGGCGTCACATTGGCAGTATAGTTGTGGGGGCTGAAAGATTGGGCGCTACTAGCAGTTTCCCGTACTTGGGTGTGGTCTTTGCTGCGAACAACTCCTGGCATGGGCACATAGCCCACGCCAGGAGTAAGTTCTCAAAGTCCATTAACTGTATTTTGAGTCTCCCCCGTCCAAAATTAACCGGGGCATTGCCTGCTATTCTAAAAATATACAAAACCCAATGCGTCCCGGTTGCTACCTACGGTGCTGAAGTTTGGGGAACCGCTAGATGTTCCGATTTAATTATTGAGGAACACAGATTTTGTAGGAAACTTCTATGTGCTCCTATCACTTCCCCACATTTTATATGTCATAGGGAATTGGGGTTGCATTTTATAGGGGATTTTATTCGTGCACGCCCAGCCCTTTTTTGGTTGGCGATTTGGAAAAACCCTGCCGCCATTTTGACTAGGGATATCATCGAGGATTGTCTACGCTGCGACAGGGGCCTGGCTATCCCCTGGTTATCAGGGGTGTCTAGCGTATTCCGCAGCGTGAATCTTGAAAACATCTTCCTAGAACCAACTACCACTGTGCTCCCCACCAAATGCGAACTTAAAAAAGCACTTTATATGTTATTTGACGCCGAAAGGGTAGCTAGGGAGTCTCTGAAACCCAGTGTCCGTGGATACCTAGCCCATAATCTTACAATTTATCCGACACCTAGTTATTTAACTCTTCCGTTGAGCCATTGGGAGCGTGGCCTTATATTTCGCCTTAGGGCAGACACCATTAAATATGCACTTAGCTTTCCTTTATGGAATTTTAATGACCAATGTGCTGAGCCATGCCCTTGTGACTCTCAGAGTAGGCAAACAATTTTACATTTTTTATTTTTTTGTAAATTTTATATGAAGTATATTAAATGGTTTTTATCCCCGTATTTTAAAAAATTAAAACCCCTTAGCCTGGAACTTGCATTTTCAATGATTTTGTCCCTGGATGACGATGAACTTGTCTTTCGCGTGAGCTCTTTTCTAAAAACTGTGGTTCGTGCCCGGCTAACAATGTCCTAAAGTAATATGGTTTACCCCTTATGTGCAAAACAGCATTTTATTGTCTAATTGTATGATTTTATAAATGTTATGTTTTTTTTTTTTCTGTACTTTTATGGATTGTAATGATCCGAATAAAGTTTTCATTGATTGATTGACATCACTTCCTTTTTCTTCCGTTTATGGAGGAAGCAGCATCGACCAACTACAGTTAACTTACACTGCTGGCTGTTATCTTTTTATTTAGGGACTACTTTTTTTCTTTGCTGCTCGCATTTCCACATCTGGCAGCTTCCTGCACTTACCCGACCCTGTTGATTTATTTACGTTTAATGTATTCATAATTAAATCGGGCTTAAATGGTGCAGTCCACGCCGAGGCTTGACTCGAACCCTGTTTTCCTACTCCTAAGTCAGCAGCGTTATTTGTTGAGCCACCTCCTCGCAGCCGTTTGTTGTACTTGGTTTCAGATGCTACATTTGTCCGTCTCAACTGTGTATTGTTTTTATTGTATCTGTCTCCCCCTCCATGTGTATTTTTTTTAATTTGTCTCTCCCCACCCCCACTCCGAGATCGCTGTTTATTTTTTAATAATTAAATAATGCAGCCCATACTGAGGCTCGAACCCTGTTCGCCAGCTCCAAAGTCAGCAGCGCGCGCAGCCTGCCCTCTGTTTTGGGTCAGGTTACAAATGCTTTCACTTTTGCGGCTTTGCTGCCACGCTTGTTTTCCCCAGCGAGCGCACACCACTCTTTTGTGTTCCTGCTAGCCACAGTGTTATGAATGCTGCCGTGGTGCTGTGACGATTCGTACAAGAGCTGGTGATCTCTCATTGGCTAAAACACCTCCTTTCCCATTTCTATGGCGACAACAGATGCCTCAGACCCGATGCATGGTAGGATTACTATGGTGATGCGCATGCGCTTTGCTTTTATTGCCTATCTTGGCCCGAACCTGGGAGAAGATGAAGGTATGTTCTTGAACGGTGTTTAGAGAACCAGAATTTTACAGCGTTATGTGTTGTTCTGGTTTGGTAGGGACTCTGCCGTACTTCGCTCCTTATTTTTTGTGAAACACCAGTTGGCGTGTGGGCAAACCTGAGGAAAATTGGATCAGACCGCAGCTGCTCAGTGTGGTTCAAGTTTGAGAACATATACTAAATTTCCCATAGGACATAAGATATCGGGTTAGTAGTTAGGGCCTTGTCCTACCACCCTAGTTTAGTACATCCGTGATTGTTTATGGCTATCGATACTGCTGTGCTTTTATTGTTGTCAAAAGCCATGTTAGACAGTCTCAACTGGTTCTCCCTGTCCACATGTATATATATGACCAGATCCTTATTCTGGTAAATATATTTTCTAGAAAGTGTACGACGTTCATCTAGGAGACCAGACCTAGGAAATCATGGTGTTTCAATGTTCAGAAACTCGTAAGAGCAGACTGAATCGGGACTAGAGCGCCCTTACGAGGCAGCCAAGGGCAGTTCTCATAGCTCTTATTGTAATGTGATCCACTCTCTTTCAATCAGGACACGCTGCCCAAACATTTACCTGCGTTCTTTTGTGATTGTGTTCGCATTTAAAGCAGCTTTTCTACATGTCTCGGCTCTTGCAGTACACAATTTTTCTGGGATGATCAAAACTAATGTGCTTCATTCAATCAGCAATCACAAGCCACAGGCAGATCTAGTGTTTAAAAAAGCAATCTCCTTTATGCTTACTGAACGGAAAGCGCTACAAAAAATGTTCATAAGTGGTGTGTTTTTTTAAACCCCGCACTACTTCAGTGCATTGTAAACATTGTAGTGGTTGCAGAATCATTTACTTTGACCATTTTCCTGAAGGCTGAATCCACTCCAAGCGCCTGCGATCGTTTCTCTAATCTCTCTTAGCACATATGAGTCACTAACTGAATGTTTTCATGTACACTGTTAATTTGAGAAATGAAAATGTGGCTGCGCACGAGACCCTGTAGAATTCTCTGCACTTGCTGTTGTATTTGGACATCTGATACCGTTTTCCTGATTATGCCGTTTAATGTTGTTTAAAACATCAACATCCTACATAAATAAGTCGGCAAAAAACGGAGCCAAGCAGGCCTCCCAGTGACAATATTGCCGGAGGGCTGTGCTCAGATTGAAGCATATGCAAACTGCAGATAGTTCTTTCTAGCCTCGCAGTGATAACAATGGGCTTAATTATATACTTTAAAGTAATGTCCAATAAGGATTCCTGGGGCCTTGCAGTACTTTCTACACTTACACATAAGAGGAACTGAATTACAGAACCTTAGAACGGGTCATCTTTTGTGATTTGGATAATATATGTTTAAATACCTGTTTTCGCTGGGTGGTCTTACATCAGTTGTTTAAACTTGATCACAGTTTTATATGGAGGAGCTGGTTAATTACTGCATCTAGATCATGGATATTATAACTCAGTTCCATTGAAGGGAAAGTTTTGAAACCGCTTTTGCTTGATAGTGATATAAGAGGAAGGGTGGGTGTGTGCAGCCAGAAAATGCGTCTGACCAGATACTGCCCAGATGTTGCTAAACCCACCCCCATTATTTATACAGATATGTGAAAGTTTGTCATTGAACGTCTCTGAAGTATGACGTCACCTGTGTCTACCACGTGCTCCTGCTGGTCAGATATAACTTGGGCACATCTGTGCTTTTTTTCAACAGGAAATGCCTTATGTAGGTCATACTTACAGTATGAAAACAAGATGGGTCATAATTCAGTGTGACTCAGTTGTTTAGCTGTAGCAGAGTTTTTTCAGTGTGGCACAACAAATGCATATTGGCAGGTTATGCTCGTGCTTGAAATACGTGCACCGCACCTGACAACTATGAGTCGGATTCACAAATCTATTTCTGTGATTATGCATGACTTACTCCCTATATAGGTTGTCTTTACTGCAGAATTTCTAGGAGTAAGATAGGAATTTTATAAAAAAAATATAATAATAATAATAATAATAACTGAATTTGTAAAAGCGCGAACAGCTACCTCAAACAGAGGTGTCCCGGCGCTAGAGCAAGATAGAAGTGCATGCAGCAAGAGACTCCTTACGCTGGCCTTGCCCTACGATTCAAGGCTAAAAAGCCAGGTTTTTAGTGCTTTCCTGAAAAGTGGCTCAGAATCTATCTGTCGTAAGAAGTTAGGCAAGGCATTCCAAAGCTTAGTGGCCACAGCTGTGAACGATCTCCCTCCAATCCGTGCTTTCTTGAACCTCGGAATGCAAAGTAGGTTCAAGGAATTCGATCTCAGGAGCCTATTCTGTTTATAGCTACATAAGCGCCGCTTCAGATAGCTCAAAAATGTACCATGTAAAGAGCGGAAAGCAAGTGCAAGAGCCTTGAATACAATTCTCCTTGCCACGGGCAACCAGTGGAGCTTCATAATGCGCGTAGAGATGTGATGGCGGTAGGGTACACGCCTAATCCTTCTTGCCGCCGCATTTTGGACCATTTGCAGTCTTTTTATCAAATATGCAGGTAAGCCTACATATAGACTGTTCGCGTAGTCCAGTCTAGCGGTCACCGTGGCATGTATAACGACTTTGCGACAGTCCTCGGGAAGTAAATGGATGAATTTTCGTAGGCTTTTCAGTTTGTCAAAACAGATCGAGGAAACCTGCACGTTTGTAAAGTCCGGATGTATCCGCCCCCTACGCACTCGTCCTCCGCGCCGTTGTGCGCCTACAAACAGGATCGGCCCGGACACACACACACCAGACTGCAGTGGCTGGTGAGACGTTAGGCGGACGGTGCTTCCGATACTACGGAACCGTAAGTAGCGAGGCTGAGTGCATTAGTTATTCTTCACACGCCTGCCACCACGAGTTCCTTGCTTGAGTGCGTATCTTGAATAGTTGACTAATAGACCCAATATTCGACCACGAACAAGCGTGTTACATTGTACTGCCTTCCTTGAACATGGTCCTTCAACAACGCCGAGTATGCGTGTTTGATACGGTTCTTTTACCATAAACTGCGATTTACTGCATTTCCTTGCACGTTGCACCACTGAGACTGGTCGTATGTGCGCTGTGTTTGCGGCCAGGCGATTGATTTCCGTTATAGAACACCACTTGCCACACCAATTTGTGAACGATTCAATTTCTCCGTGGGTCCTTCTGTGCTAAGTTTTAGCTACACAGGGTCCGGGCCGTTTAAAGACTGAGTTGTGTGTCGCTTCCCTGGGTACATGATAACCCACAGGGGCCAAACAACTCTTGCTTTACGACCGCATTCAGCTTGTTTTGTTTATTCTGACTGTCCTGAGTCTCCTTTGCTTTCTTTACTGTAGGACACTAATTTTACTGCTTTCTCACCCCGGCCTTGAATACAGCACAGCCCAGGAGGGTGAGTTCTATAAATGACTTATGTCCTATCAACCCAGTTCTCCTTGCACTGGTCTCAGAGTTTATTGATTATTTCCGTGCTGCCCTTAGCATGTCCTCCAAACATCGCTCAGTATCCATGCATGTCACGGTTGTTTATTTCTTGACACCACCTATTGTCTGGAATTAACCTGATATCTCGGTTGAGTTGTTGTTTTTTATGCTTTTACTTGTTGTTATTTTTCTCTCTCTGCAGGTGTGTTCTTTTATCCACGGTACCACACATTTTTAGGGTGCTGTATGCGTGTCCACAATTGTTACCTCTTAGAGACTGTGGGCACCACCAAAAAGGTGTAGGTAGCCGTATTTTTTTCCCGGTCCTGAAGAATTGCCATTTAATATATTCTAAGGCAAGAAACATGTTGACCTATTGATCCCCCTAGCACATTCACTCACATAACTTAAGGTGAGAAATGTGCGGATTATTTTTTGTTTTAATCAGGATGGTGACCATGCTTTATTAAAATTATTTAGTGGATCACCTACCCCTGTTTTAATACACTCACTCTCACCTCATTTGCACCTACACTCACTATTGTAACTAACTCTCTCCCCCCACACACACCTCACTCATCGGCGTTGGTAATAAAGATCTCCGCTAGGAAGGCCCCATTGGGTGCCTGATCGGGCATTGCACCTGCCGGCCCGATAAGGAGCAAAGACCCGGTGATGAAGCAAGACACCCGCTTGTTGGATGTGTGAGGGTCTTCTTTTCCAATAAGGAGTAAACTTGACTCCTGTCTTTCACATCAGATCCCTCAACATCACCTTGATACCCTTCAGTGAATCTAACACACCCTGCGTCTACTTTAGGAACTGCATATCCTTTGTTTTCACTCATTGATGGGCATGTATGCTGGACCTGTGATAATAATAAGACTGATTGTTATTATTTAAAAGCCCTCCTTTCACTCCATTTGTTTGATACAATTCTCCTTGCCACGGGCAACCAGTGGAGCTTCATAATGCGCGTAGAGATGTGATGGCGGTAGGGTACACGCCTAATCATTCTTGCCGCCGCATTTTGGACCATTTGCAGTCTTTTTATCAAATATGCAGGTAAACCTACATATAGACTGTTCGCGTAGTCCAGTCTAGCCGTCACCGTGGCATGTATAACGACTTTGCGACAGTCCTCGGGAAGTAAATGGATGAATTTTCGTAGGCTTTTCAGTTTGCCAAAACAGATCGAGGAAACCTGCATGATCTGAGCTGAAAGAGAGAGATCCGTCTCCCATTTGACCCCTAAATTTTTAGCAGAGTTTGCCGGGGTGGGTGGAGGACCCATTTCCTGCGGCTACCATAGGTCCGCGGGCGGTGGGAGAGTATTTCCAAAAAATAATACCTCCGTTTTTTCGGCGTTAAGCTTCAATTTATAATTGTTCATCCATGAGGAGATATCTGTCAGGCAGCCCTTAAAGTTCTTAAAGGCATTGTCTGCTTCTTCTTTAAAAGAGAATACCAACTGGGTGTCGTCGGCGTAAGATATCGCCTTCACACCCCAGTTGGCTATGAGAGAAAACACCGGGCCAGATAGATATTAAAGAGGAGCGGGCTGAGTGCTGATCCCTGAGGGACTCCACACCAGATCTGCTGGCGTTTGGATTTGTGTGCTTGTAGGGCAATCTGTTGTGTCCAGTTGGAGAGGAACGAGTTCAGACATCTCAGCACCGGCCCCCCCACACCGATCTCCTTGAGTCTATGCAGAAGTATTGCATGGTCCACCGTGTCAAATGCAGCGGACAGGTCTAGGAGCACCAGCATTGCTGATGCCCCTTCATCCACTGTCAATCTTATTGATTCCAATACCTCCAAGAGGGCCGTTTCGGTACTAAAGCCCGGTCTGAACCCAGATTGGGTGTCATGCAATAAGCCAAATATCTTAACAAACTAGGATAGCTGGCTTTGTACCCATTTCTCCAGCATTTTTGCGGGGGCTGGGAGAAGAGAGATGGGGCGGTAATTGCTCAAGTCGCCAGGCACTTTATTAAGTTTTTTTCTGAGGGGCAGAACAATTGCGTGTTTCCACAACTCAGGGAAGGTGCCGGTTGTTAGGGAAGTGTTCCAAATGTGGATCAACATCTTTACAATGGAATGAGCCACTGTCTTCCAGAGGTTCGGGGGGCAGGGGTCCTCTGGTGAACCAGATTTGCAGCTGAGATTGAGAGCCATTCCGTCTTGCAATGTAATCGGGGAAAATTCGCTAAACGAGGCTTGAGGGTTGTTACTCTTAATCGTATCAGTTTTAGACGTTGCAACATGTTCCGTGAAGGAGTTGTGAATGATTCTAATTTTATTATCGAAGAAGTCGGCGATATTCTCACATAGTGATAAGGAAGATTGGGCTTCGGTTTGTAGTTCTTGAGGCTTAAGGAAGGCATTCACTACCTTAAATAATTTCCTACTTGAGTTCTCTGCTGACTTAATGCTCTTTGCTATGTACTCTCTTCTAGCCGTTTTTATACTTTTGCGTAGCTCTTTAAGGGCTTTCATGTATGTGTCTTTGGCTATCACGTCATAGTTAGTGCGCCACTGGCGTTCCAGGTGTTTGCATCGACTTTTGGCCAGTTTGAGGGCTTCAGAAAATCACGGAGCCGAGGGCAGTTGCCTCCGTGATTTAGTGAGTCTGGAAGGAGCCACAGTATCTATTGTCGTACAGATCCAATTGTGAAATGCCAGAGCATCCACATTAGGGTCGTATGTACATGGAGGTAGACTTTCCTGTAGTATCGGTAACATGCCCTGCCTTGTGGGTCGGACATTTTACCAGCTGAACCAGATTGATTCCAGCAAGAGCAGCTTCCAACTGAGCAGCCTGGGTACAATTCGGATCATCCCAGTAAAGGATGAAGTCCTGCAGGACCAAAAAATTAGCATAAGCCAAGGATTTCTGTGCTATGTAGTTGCAGAGTTCTGAGGTGGCGCTAGCTTCGCAGTCGGGGGGTCTATAAATCAGGAGTACTGAAAGTGAAGTGGAGGGGCCAATTTTTAGGCAAAAAGTTAAACCTTCAATCGCACCCATTTTAGGCATTTCTGAGGACTCAACTTCCCATGAATCCCTGAATATGATCGCTACCCCCCACCTCTTTTGGACCCCTCCCTATGTGCACAGCAGATTTTAAAACCAGGAGGGATAGCCAAGGCAATTGCGGATATGGTGTCCTCCTTGAGCCATGTTTCTGTCAGAAACATTGCGTCCCATTTACCATCTTCCAGTAGTAGCCATATGTCCGTCGCATGCTTGACCAAAGATCTGCAATTGATGAGACACGCCTTAATAATAGTTGTTTGATTGCTACATTCCGTTATATAGTCTTCCCTACTACTGGTGACCATATGCTCTGTCATAATCTCGGGAACCCAAGGACAGGTCGCGCAGGGGCTGGGATACAAGTCAATGCCAAGGTTAGTGTCAGACCTCCCTGGGCAGGATTTACTTTTCAGGGACAGAAGATAATTTCTGGACCATCTAATCGTCACTTTTGAGGCACAATGGACAGCATGGCTGGCCCTGGCCGCTGTCCGGACGCGGACAGGCGCAGACGGGCTTGCCTTTAGCACTCCGGCGGAGCGCGCGTCTGTTGCGCGTACGGCAGCTCATGAGAGTTATATGCAGTCCCCCCCCCCCCCCCCCCCTGGCAGTGACGAGGGCAGGAGGAGGAGCTATATCCCTCCACACAAGCGGCCCTAAAGACCGTGGTGGACCGGGGATTGTAGCGCTCAAATATGCAAAGTGTAGGAAGTAAATAGGTAGGTGCAAAAGCGACAATCACAGTCAACTAAAAAAATGTAAATCAGTTTTAAAACAACAGCATCGGTAATTCTAAGCGGCGCACAGCAGTCTGTCTCAGCGCTGCCAGCAGCTCATGAGAGTTATATGCAGTCCCCCCCCACCCCGGAAGTGACGAGGGCAGGAGGTGGAGCTACGTCCCTCCACACAAGTGGCCCTAAAAACCACGGTGGACCGGGAATCGTAGCGCTCAAATGTGCAAAGTGCAGGAAGTAAATAGGTACGTGCAAAAACGGCAATCACAGTCAATTAAAAAAAGTAAAATCAGTTTATAAGAATCAGACACTACTAGGGTTTATATTTTTATTTCTTAGGAACATATAGCTTTTCCTACATAAACATACATGATAAAAGGAAGTACATTGGCAAATGGCTTGAACATGTAGAAATGGCAATGGAGTGTAGTTGATGAGGAATTGAACTTGTACAGAGACAGAAATCCATAAATAGTAAAGTTGCATATTTCATTGAAAGACATGGTTGTCCATGATATGGGCAGTGAGTGAGTCAAGGCAAATTTGTTTAAGGAGTTAAAAAGCCCCTACTGACCTCATACTGTGATGTGCAGGGTAGCAAGTTCGTATCCCAGCAAGACCAGCGCAGCCTTCTGAGGTTAAATGATATATTATTAATTCTTGTACTGAGCAGCCCTCAGAAATGGTTGAAGCGTGCTTGATAAAAAGATGTTTCTAGATTGAGTCTACTAGACAGCTTGAAAAAAGCGTATTGTTCTGTCACCCAGAATCTAAGTCTGCCCATTGCTTAGCAGTGGTTTCCTTTATTGTTGCTCTCATTTGGTTTCTTCTTATTCAATGGCTTGCTTTGTGCAGTTTGTGTTTGTCCCTTCCCTGAGCATACCCTCTTTACCTGTGTCCTTTCACTGCTCACTTGGAGAGAACTACTTTTTTTTGCACCCCATGAGTGTGCATGTGTTTTCCAGTTGCTCTCTCATCTGCTTCTTTCTCTATCTGCTCCTTGTTGTTCTCTCTCGCCTGTGTGTTTCAAGCCTCGCACACTGTGTTCTCCCTCGCTTGTGTGCTTTTTCCTATCAATCTGTCCCACCAGAATGCACCTATCCCTCTCACAGTGCTTCCTGTTTATCTCTCTTGCTAGTGTGCTGTGCCTCACCCAGTCCCTATTAGTTGCTGCCCCCACCTGTTACTCCATTGCCTGCCCACCCGACAGTCCTATTTTTAGGTCGATCCTGGACAGGGCATGCGCAGCTCGGCGAGGCATGCTGTATTGAGGTACTGCATAGAAGCTCTGCCTATTTCCCGCCCATCTTTTAAAATGGCTCCTGTTACTGTCCTTGTAAAATCGTTGCTTTTCATTTTTAAAATGGCTTAGTAGTCATCCTTGGTACCGCCTTGTCTGCATTTGTTACCACCCATAACGACTGTACTTTTTACTTGTGTTGTTACATGGTCTGCTTTATAAGTCGGTGAGCACTATATTATTTAATGATCTTTCCCTATTCCATCCACGATATCGAGCCGGCCGCCAGCTTTTATATTATTTCTATTTAATTTATAGCTCGGTCCTCTTTCAGTTTAGCGGCCACGCTTATATAATTATTTAATTTAGAGCATGGGCCTCTTTCAACTTTGGTGGCCGCACTTATTTATTGAATTAATAGCACGGACCACCTTCACTTTAGCCGCCGCGCTACAGAACGTTTTAAATTAATTATTTTTTGATCGCTTTGGGTGAAAGCGCACCATACTCCCTTTCACTTTAATGTTGCCATGTCCCTTTCTTTAGACGCTACTCGCTGCAACCTGCGTACGGCGAGCAGTGTGTATAGAAAGGGGCACGGCCACCATTAGAGTGGTCTCGCATTTGCGAGAGTTTGATCTATTAGCATTAAAAATGACTGCTTTTTATATTTGTGTTGCTTTAAAAAACACATAAATAAAAGGCAGTGTCATTTACAATGCCAATAGCGTAAATGTGCGCAAATGTGAGACCTATTGCCTTGAAAATGCTTGTTTCTTCTGATCTCCATCTGCTGTCCCTTACAAAAGGCTGCCACGGTTTCTTGTCATGCTGCCTCTTTTTACACTGTCACCCATTAACTTATTTGGAAACGTTCCAGCCGTCTGAAAGTATGATGTTGTGCTCCACGTATATGTGAAAATCACTTTGGAATCCACGTACTGCAAGGCACCTTTCTCCCAGGTAAACCTGAGGATTCTATCTGTTTTTCAAAGGTTTAAGAGCTTTGCTGTTATTGGCTTCAGTGATCTACCAGTAGTTGGATTAGTTTTCAGCAACCTGTGTTCCCTCTCAACCTAGACGTTTTTGGAAAAGGAGCATCCTTCTAACACTATTCCTAGCAAACTTTTGACAAATTCCTCTATTTTCCCTATTTGCTTGTTCTCATCAATCCTAAGCATTCTGACGTGGTTCCTTGTTCCTTCCTGAGTGCCTTTTCTGATCCTCGACCTTTGCTTTGAAGCTGTGACATTTGTGACTGCAACTTACAGACTGCTTGTGAGGTGGAGGTCTCTGTGTCCTCAAGGTCAAGGTAAAAGTCACGCCTCTCAGTCCAGGCATTGCAGGTCTGACACATCAACACATCACCAGAGTGAATGGCTATGCTGAGCGCACCACTGATGTCCACGTATAGTGTTACATGGATTACAAATCCTTAGGCGTTTGTCAATACAGAAACAGTTTGTTTAATTAGACGTTATGGCTGGAAGAACAGTCACAGGCAATATATCTGAGGACTGTGTCAATTTATAATTGGTAAACATCCTTCTTTTATATAAAGCACAACAAGTTCTAAAAGTCTCTGGTGTACCACATATGGTGGCGAATATTGCGTACTGCCTATGGAGTCATAAATTAATGGTCAAATAGTTGCAACAGATGGGTCTTGACCTCGCGTGGACACTGTGTAACCAGTAGATAACATTTCCAGATATCCGGCATGGAGAGCGTGTGACCATCACATGTGCCCGTTCCTGATTGGCTAATAGTTCCTAACTCATGTGGCATCTGAATTTACGGTGTTTTTCGGAGCGTGCAATCCCCCTCCGGCCATGTGTGTTTTATTGGGGCAATCTCCCCTGAGCATTGTAATGTCGCTGCACCTATCTGTGGTATTGATCGTGAGTTTCCTACCTGAGTGTTTGCCTGCCAGCTACTCACCCTCTCTCTGTGACCCATCAATCAGTAATCCCGGGCCTAGGTCTTAGGGTGTGCCGGACTACATATTTGAGTCGAGGCAGATGTGGAGTTCAGAACGCACAATTCTATTAATAAGGACAAGATTTATTTTATCTATTAAATCATCGATTTCCATAACAACAATAGCAACATTGAAACTCCCCCAACAGCTATACAGGCATTGGGGAGTATTTTGCAGGACAGTAATATTCTAGCAGGCTAAGTCACAAAGCACACATTAGATCTGTTATTTTGGCTTTTTTGCAGACAGGTGCCCCCTTCGTATCAATGTTACTCTGTGGCTAAAATACCTGTTCATTGCAATACAGTGTTTTCTATTTCAGAAGACACAAATTGGTGGTACAGTTGCCGTAATTGATTCTGGTCTATTTGGAAAAACATCTGCAGGTGGATTTGGCGTGGGACAGGTCAGTGATAGTTTACAGCTTTTGCAGTCACTCAGAGCCAAGGAATTCATCTCAATGTTGTTTGAAAATGTAGATCAATCAAATGGATTTTTTCTCTACCAGCCAAACTTCTCATTCATCGTGCCTATCTTTCTGTATGTTATAGCCTTGGTCTCTAAGAACACATCAGATATTTTTCTACTGCAATACTTAAATAATTTTTTTATCTTTGTTGTTAGTTACATCCCAGTCTTAACAATAAAATGCCAGCTCCTGACAAGGTAGGAGTTTAATTAATGTAAACTTTATAGTTATCTAAAACCATTAGAAACTATTGGAAAAAATAAATCATCAACCTCATAGAATAGGAGTACTGGATGTGATTAACAGATGCTAAAAGAAGTTATTAGTCTCAGATCCTACCATATTAATAAACAGAGATATCTATTTTTAATAATGGAATAAATTAAGTTTAACGAGAAACAGAATTAGTACTCTTTAATCCTCAATAATCAATTGCACATTTACATCTAACATCTGTTTATATTCACACTTCCCTTATAGCAGCAAAATGTAAGCATGCATCAAACGTAGGGCCTGATTTAAGGTTTGGCAGGCAGGCTACAGCCAGTCAGGGTTACAGAGGAGATAAACTCAAACATCCTGACAGACTACTGCCTGCCAGATTTAGAACTAACTGCTGGCGCAGGGGTCATCTGATAGAGACTACTAGCCGTAGATTCCTTCACGTAGAATTTTCCCCAGGCGTGTGACTGAATCCGGAAAACTTTTTGCCCAGCATCTCTGCGCGCCGGGGGGACGGCATCACGCGACATCGCCCAGGCGTCGTCCGCGCACGTGACGTCAGCGAGGTCACATAAGTCCCACCCCAGCACGCCTACGTCAGTTTTTTCCTTTTCCGCGTGCAACGCGGATCTGGTTTGTGCTCTGGATCTGTTTAGGCCTTTCCCTTATGCTATTACTGCTTGTGTGGGAACAGTGTGCGAATGCCTTTGGGCTTTAAAACTTGTTCGTCGTGTGGCCGCCTCATGTCGGCGACGGATCCTCACCCCATCTGTATGTGGTGTTTGGGGGAGCACCACGACTCCACTGATTGTGAGGCATGCCAGCAGATGAAGCCGAAGTCCCGGCGTGAGCGCCGAATGAAACTTCTTTCGGTTCGTGTGTCCAGGTCGGCGGCGTCATCTCGCCCGGCCCCTGAGGAGGGTTCTCGGACCCGCGACTTTCCTCGCCGACTTCGATCTTCTCCCAGGTCGCAAGTGTGCCGCTCACCTCTTGGTAAGTGTCGCAGTTTGTCCCCGAGGGTCGGGTTCCGGCCTGTCG